>NC_072894.1:5000000-6250000 GCF_027943255.1 Anastrepha obliqua
TCCAAAAATAAAAAACTATTCGAACCGATGATGTTAATAGAACAAACCTTCTTCTTCTTGATTGGCGGGATAACCGCTTACGCGATTTTGGCTGAGTTTAGCGAAATCCTTCTCGCAGAGGAGGTCATCCTCTTCTTTTGCTACCACCAGCTGCTACCATATCGAGTACTTTCAAAGCCGAAGCGTTTGTATCCATTCGGACGACATGATGCAGCCAACGAAGCCGCTGTATCTATAAAATAAACCCCCATTTCGATATAAGCTAGATTAAGACGCCGGCGAAGAACTCAGCATCCAATTTGCAACAAAGTGCCTCTTTGAAATCATGCTTCCCGTTAGATGGATGCTGTGAAGTCTGTGTTTGAACAAATCCTCCCAGAGTTGTACTCGAATGCTCCCAAAGTGGTCCTTCGCTGCCTAACTAAAGCTGGGCGTCTACATTGAAAGGTGCTCGACCATCTCTTGTGCATTGTCAGCCAGTCTTCTCACCACGCGGCATTAGTTCTGGCCTTCGCGTGTAAGATTGCGTTCAGGTCATACAAGTTTTGTGGTTGTGCAATGTAAGCCATCCAAGATCCACTTGCGGAAGTTGATGAAGATAGATCAACTTACATATCCAGCCATTTGGACCTGACTTAAGGCCATTTAGAAACGCTCGCTGGCTAACTCGTCCATATTTGGAAACATAGTAAGGGAGAATCCAATGTTATTGTTGGCAACCCATTGATTTCTTCTCACTGTTTGACTTTTGCAACATTCGAGACATTTTGAAAGACATATTTTTGTTCAACCTAATCAGTTGGCGGTCTCCGCAGCCGAATGGGTTCGTGAGCAACTATCATTCGGAAGGTCATAAGTTCGAATCTCCGGGTATGAAACAATAAATGATAGAAAGAGTTTCTTCTAATAGCGATCGCGCCTCGCCAAGCAATGGCAAACGAGTTGAAGCATTCGCCCAACCACTGCTTTCAGAACTTTCCAAATTGTATCGCTATGCTATCCGTATAAGGCTCTGTGATCGAACACAGGAACAAGGAAAGTTTTTTCTAATTGCGATCGCTCCTCGGCACGTAATGAATTTTTTTCATAAAAAAGCTCCTTATAAAAATCATCTGCCATTTTTGGAAAAACAACAAAACGCACATTACAAAGTGGATGAGGAGCTCGGAGAAATACCAAAGAAAGGGTGAAAGTGCCAGTTAAATCTACGTACTGTATATATACTCAGTAGCCCGACTAAATTACCAAATGTCTAAGAGCTTGCCCAAACGAAGATTGACTAGAGAAATTCAATTCACTTTACGGCCAAGCAACTGCAGCCCTTGCATGCCTCACCATTCGATATCTAAGCAGTGGAAAGTTGAGTGCACATTAAACTCACTTGGTCCATTAAGCAACCTTCTGTGAATGAGTAATTTTCTAGTCATATTTAAAGTCTTTTGTTTCCGCTGTGTGCTCGGACACCAATCCGCCGGCTTCGCTTCAGTGGTAGCAAATCGTTAAAATACAATATGCCACAACTTTGTATGCATATTAGTTGCGCCAACAACAATGCTTCATGGCACAATACGAACACTTAGGAGCTTGAGATGCTTTTCTTCACGCCACTAACAGCAACACAGTTGTTGCAGCATGCAAACGGTGGCGACAGCAGCATGCAAAAAACCAAATTGAATAGCAAATTATGGCAACAAAACAAAAACAACATATTTGCAACTTTCTCACACCATTCAAAAAAAATTACTTCTTTTTTCAACAACATTTTTTTTTACTTAAAAAAACATTTGACCGATGGTGGACAGCTGCTAGGCGTGCAATTATCTGCAAAACTTTTTCTATGCAACTTCATTTATTTCCTATGTAACTGCTAAGTGGCAAGCTGACTTACTAAACATGCACGAGTATGTGACCAAGCGGCATAGCAGCCACGCAATTTGCATGCGTACCAAAGAACGTCGTCGTCTGGTCACCTCTGAGTGAGTGATGTTGCAGACGAGGCAGCGGCAGCTTATTGTTGCGTTGCTTACTGACGTTCATAGATGCCAGTGGTGCGGATTTTGTTGGCATTGTTTTTGTTGTAAGTGGTGACAAGTTTATGCCAAGCAAATGTTCTTTTCTACTTACATTTGTAGTGCAGTATTGTTTTCTTTGACAGCCAACATTTTGCTAAGAGCTCAACATGCCGCTTACAATAGGACGCCAGCAAACAAAAAACTGCTGTTGTTATGTCTTTGAAGTGCAGCAACAACAAGAGTAACAGCAGTGCAAACAACAGCAAAAAAACAAGTGGCGACAATTGCTAAGCATTTGTAATGTTCTTTGTGTTGCAACATGACATTTGCATCAGCGTTAAGCGTTTGTGCAACATGCAAACCACAATAGCAACTACAGAAGCCACCGCATGCAACTACAGCACAGCTACAGCACTCGTATAACAAGAACAAGTGCTGAACAGCAATGAGGGAATTAGGATTGCTCGGGCGGGCAGTAGCAAATGTCTGCAGCGTCTGGGAAATTGTCGCCACAAGTGATGTTGCAACATACACGGGCCGTGCGCACAGTGTCGCAAATAGGGAAAGGGTGTGAAAAAAATATGTACCCTTTTAGGCAAGAAATTTAAAGTTTCAGTTCCTAATAAAAAAAAACGGAAAACAGTTTGTAAATCAATAAATGAAGCTTAAAAACTTACAGCAGTCGCCCTAAATAACGGCCGAAAAATGTTGCGGAACTAACTAATTACATAAATAGATATTTTGGATCTTATGAGGCTTTTTAGAAAAAATGTTGCTTCAATTTAAGAGCGAAAGTTTACATGGTTAGCACTTTCCATGAGTGTGTCGAGGGACCTCTTAGGGTGCGGCCAGAGTGAACGCTGATGCCGAGCCGAGCCAAGCCGAGCTTATTGACGCTTATTTTCATGCGAGAAGAAAATTTGTATATAACACAGTGAATGCGAGAATCAGCGCTGAAAATTTGTTTATTCCATGTGTTTTGCTCTTATGTCATTTAATTTTGTTGTTCATTTGTGTTTATAAAATTGCTGTACAAGGTAATGGATTCATCTGATGAAGAGTATTTTGCTTCTCCTAGTGTGATTAATGCAATTATTAACACAAAAGAGTTTGGAAAACATCTAATTACACTAAAAAGGAATGAATTTGGTGAATTTCATCATTTATATAATGATTTAACTTATATTTATTTCGTGGAGGGAGCCTGAGAAACGGCTACCCCACTCCATTGGCCAGTTTTTTTCGATTTTCGTGGTGTGGTGCACTATGGATTCCTTCCACCTGGCCAAACTGTTAATAAGGAATATTGTTTAAGCGTTATACGTCGTTTACGTAAAGCAATTCATCTAAAAAGACCAGAATTATGGGCCAACAACTCTTGGTTTTTGCATCACGATAATGCACCGTCTCACACTGCACTCGTTCTTCGTGACCATTTCGCCAAAAATTCCACGCATATCGTTCCGCAACCACCGTATTCGCCTGATTTGGCTCCGTGTGACTTCTGGCTATTCCCAAAACTCAAGAGGCCACTCCGGGGAACGCGTTTCGAGTCGATTGAGGAGATAAAAGCTGAATCGAAGAAGGTGCTGATGGCTATACCGGAAATGGACTATTTGGCATGTTTCGGGGATTGGAAAAATCGTTGGCATAGGTGTATTTAATCGAGAGGGGATTATTTTGAAGGGGATGAAATTGATTTACAAGAATAAATAAAGATTTTTCATTTTACAACCAAATTGACCTTACTTTTTGCCCACAGGTAAAAAAAGAAAATATTAATCCTGGCAATCCTAATAAGGATAATGGAAAACTTTTATCAAATTATTGCATTGTCATCGGTCCTTGATAGGTGTGCAAAATTTCAAGTCGATCAGATTTTTAGAAGCCAGTGAAAATAAAGCTCAAAGATTCCGTTACATACATACATACATACATACATACATACATACAACCCGACCTAATAAAAGTGTGTTAAAAACACAACTGCACTCTAAAAAGTAAACATCAACAATCCAAAAAAGCGAGCAAAACGCTTTGAAACTGTTTTCTCGCACTCATCGGCTTTGCTCTCTGCTCTTGTCGGCGCTCACTGTGTTATACACAAGCTTATTTGTATTGACTTGTATGTAACCAGTTTTATCGCACTGACAATCTTTATCGCACTGACAATCTCGGCTCGGCTTTCAGCGTTCACTCTGGCCGCACCCTTAGAGCTGTGGGCCAGTTGCGGTGCCACTAATTTGGGCTCATCTTCCCCCACCAATTTCCAATGGGGCAAACAAGGCTGCCATATCTACAGTTTAACAGTAAATAACAGATTTTTATAGACAATCTTACAGCTTTCTTTAAATTTTAATTCACTTCGTGGTACAAAATACAGGTTTTCTGGAACTTCAGATTTGATCGAATAAATTAAAATAAGTTTAAGTTCAAAAATCAAAAATTATAAATTTTTAAATCAACTTGAATAAAAAAACTTTATGTTTTTTTCTTTTTTTTTGTCGAATATATTATACAAAAAACAATTTTTTGTAAATTTACCCAAACAATCTGGGAAGACTGTAACCTCTTTGTTTTATGCTAACATATTTTGTGATTAGTAAAGTTAAAGACAGAATCTTTTAATATATATTTGATCGAAGATACTGCTTATTTATTTATTTAATTTTTTTTTCGAAAATTTGCAATTAAAACAAACAATCTGGCAACACTGTTGGTGTAACCTCTTCGTCTCTAAAAAGCACGAGGACACATTTTTAAAGAGTGTGGACTCTATGTCTGCCAGACATCCAAGGAAACGAGAATTTAAACAGCGAGTTTGGGTTCTGGCAAGAAAGGGACGGTGCCAGAGGAAGTGATCAGTGCTCTACTTTGCTCTTTTTTCTAATTTGTTCATAAACTTTCCCTATTTTCTTATTGGAATCGTTTATTAATGGGTGGATTCACACCTAAAAAATCCAGCCGTTTTAAAATGATTTTGAATTTTTTTCTTTCTTACTTCCCGACTTCCGAAACCTGCGATTAACTTGTCATCCAACGAGGTTCGCTCGCACACTTCGCTAAGATTCAAAAGTATACAAAATAGTCTTTATTTTTTGGGCATTTGGTCGAGGTCCTGCTGCTATTCCTGGTGTGCTTCTTGATGTCGTCTCGTCAGTTTTGTGTCGCCCCGCAGACGGTTTTTAAGGGCAGAAATAATTTCGGAGGATTATTTTATAATAAGCAAAAAAGTATTGAAAATGTACTTTCTTACCTCGGAAGGACAGTAGCATCTTAAAGGAGGCCGCCGTCGGAAAGTGTGATTGTAGTTGACACAAGTCTTTCTTCTAGCAAACCTCCGACCACTAAACAAGGATATTAAATTGCAAGGTTTAATCATCCGAAACAAAATTGGGGGAGCAACAACGTCTGCCACGTCATCGAGGATTCGCCAGCACTATTCTGTTCGCTCCTTTCACACGTATTCAAACACTCGTCCAACCAATGGTTATTCAGACGGTCCAAAGGTGGCTAATCTGGAGCTGGCGGCGCAAAAACTGAGCTGGTCATTTACAGTAAATGTAGGTGAAGGGATAGCCTCCCTACTCGCTTGGAGAGCATGATATCTAGTCTCAACCATCGTTAAAGTATCTTGGAGCCCGTATCGATGACAAACTGACATTCAAGAGGCATATAAAAATAACCAGTTGCAAGCTAATCAGAGTGCATAACGCGCTCATGCGTATGCTACAAAGCGCAGACGAAGACATCAAGGAGGTACATATTAGGCTTTCTTGCGCATCTCCACCGTTTTCATCTAGGCTATAAGTCGGCCTGCTTGCAGTGCCACAGCGAAGATGAGATTGCAGAAGACGTGACGTTTCACTATGCAAGATTTAACGAAGGGCGATCCGAGCTTGCACATATCCTCGGCGTCCTCCCCACGCCAGATTACCTGGTAACGCTAGAACATCCCACAGATGCGTCATCCAAAACAGCAATATTGAAACAGGACACCTGTGGGGGACTGTATTTATGAATAGGCGACAAGCACGAACGCCTGGCACAAGCCTCAACATAAACCCAGACGGACGGTAAGTCGATATCCAGCAACGATATAGCAACTTTCCAATGCCCCAATAATGGTTAACGGCGTAATATTGGCCAGCCCTCTGTATTCTGTATATCGTGGCTACTAAAAAAATATTCTGCTGTGAAAAAGTTCGTAAAGAGAATTTCTATATTACATAAGAAAACTGCGCATTCGACTGCCATTACTTTGAACTCCGTATATTTCATGTACGTAAACCCTGTCCGTACCATTGTGCGACGTCTGTTGCCCCACCGACAGCTATGGCAGTTGCTCGGATATTTTCACTTGTAGTGGCAACGTGCTGCTACTACGGCAAAATTTAGCCTTTTCTTCGCCTATTTGCGTCATGCAACACACATGCAACGTAATGAGCACACTCGGGCGGGGCTGCTATATGCAGATATGTGCGTATTTATGTGTATACAGGAAGTGTGTTGCACACGCGCTTGCCATTTCACAAATATGCCGCGAATATTGATGTTTCTGCCAAAAATGTATTTTTACGAGCCGTGTTGGTGTTTATTTAGTGTTGCATATTTGCAGCAACGCCGCAAACAAATCAAAATGAGAAATCAAATTTTTATTTTCGGCTGCATTCGGAGCTGCGTTCTTCTACCCTGTGTGGTCGACATCATTTCGCTCATTTACTGCAATAGTGGCATAACTCAAAAACTCAAATTTCGTGAAAAACGACTTCAAAGTTTTCACTTTTATATACCGCCCTAAGTGAAGGCGTATTTTCTGCTAATGGGAGAAATTTGATACCTCTCACCATGCATTTCTTTGGTTATTGTGATCACCTCTGCACACTTTTCTAAAAAAAGGTTTCTTGAATTGTGACGCTATTGTAGTAAATCAGCGTTTTGTTGCACACGTGACAAAACCAGCCGCTGCTGCCGCACATTTCCAACGCAAACGCACGAGTGTTGCATATCGCGACATATGAGGCTTTTTAGAGGCTCGCTCACTGCCGGGCACGCAATTCGAAAATTGTTCAAATAAACAGAAATTTCAAAATTTTGGTATTGTAAACAAACAGAGAATTTGAAATTCTAAAATTCCACCAGCCAACTGCTGCCTATCGTTGGACGCCCCAGAAGCCATTCACCCATTGGCTGGCCTAAATCGAGGTCAACTCAATGGCCGTTGACGCGACGGGGTGGCTATGGAATGGTAATAAAACTCTCTACTACCTAAATTGCATGTTTGCGCAATGCGAACGCTATTTGCGTCGCATAAAGCTCACCAGCCACAGCTCAAGTGGCAACATTCCAGACTATTTGAACTCTTGCCTCAACTGTATTACTGAGCTATTAATTTTCATAATGTTCGTACTCGACGTAATTCATTGGAGAGCTGTGCAAACAATTGTGGATCAACCGAAACAGCAGCAACAACAACAATAGTAGCATATATTGCAGCAAAAAAAGCTGCACCAAAGCAATTCGACTTGTGGCAAATGCATTTTAATGTCACTCGCTCAGTGGGCTTGCGAAACATTTTATGCCAAACGAACTGTACATCTAATAGCAAGCAGGGCACATGCATGCATGTGTGTGCACGCATAGCAGCTCGCACCCCGCTGCGTAAACGTTTTGATTAGCTGCTCAAACAAATCACCAACAAGGCCCCATGTCGCCGTGGTTGCACAAAATGAAGCTGCACCCGAAGCCATTTGCATATTTATACGAATATGTGGGTATGTACAGATTAGACTAAATACTGTTGCTCTTTTCTGTTGTTCGTACGGTACCGCTTACTGACTACTTGACCGCTGGGCATCGGTGGTCGGTCCTTAATTGATTTTAAATTTTATGCGGCAAGCGCTTTACGAGAAGCAGCGAAAAGTGATAACTTCCTTTCTAGAAACTGTTTGTTATATTTGAAATTGAATGAATTTTTCTGGATTTTCCGTCAGTTACAAAAAATTTAAGTCGTTTTTTTTTTTGTGGACAGATGGACATCGTGTAGCCAGTGTGCCAAGTCATGGCAATTAAATTTTTATAGTTGATAATTGTTTGTATGCGTTCGTGCACATTTTGAAATTTTCTATCACTTTCATTAACCCATTCGTTGCCTTCAAAGTAATCCCCATCAACCACAATGCACTTATGCCAGCGTTTGATCCAGCTCCTCTCGAAACATTTCCAGAACCCTATTTTCGGCGGCCGCCGTAGCCGAATGGGTAGGTCGGTGACTACCATTCGGAAGAGTGTAGGTTCGCATCTCCGTGCATGAACATCAAATAATAGACAAGTATTTTTCTATTAGCGGCCACCCTCGGCAGGCAATGGCAAACCTCTGAGTGTATTTCTGCCATAGAAAAGCTCCTCTTAAAAAATATCTGCCGTTCGGAGTCGACATATAACTGTAGGGCCCTCCATTTTTGGGACAACATTAAGACGCACACTAGAAATAGAAAAAGGGGCTCGGCCAAATACCTAACACAAGTATATATGCCACTTACTAATTTTTTATTTTCTGTAAAACCATCTCAGCCGTCTCCGATTTCTCCAGTACTTCCTTTCGGCTTTTAAAACGACGAAGTGGTTCTCCGTAGTGGACCGAAGGTTCATTCGGAGCTCTCCACTCACTCGCCTAATGTCTGGATTTCGTGTCGTACTCATAAACCCACGTCTCCTCTCTAAAAATGATGTGTTAATGAATGTTGGGTCGGGCTCAGCCTTGGAAACTATGTCTTTGGCGATATCAACGCCGTCCCTTTTTTTGCATGAAATTCAACTTTGCAGCAGCACGTCCCAAACCCAAATCAATAACTACAGTGCCGTAATTATGCCGATCCATAAGCAATATTCAAGTCCTCTTCCGGCTTGCTGATGGATAATTTCCGGTTATTGATCAACTTTTCTTTCACTTTATTAACTCAGTTTCTTTCACTTTTCATTAGTTTTCGATGTCGACAGCCTGCGACAACATTCGTCATTCTCGATAGACTCACAATCTCTTCTGGAGCGTTCATGCCACTGGTAAACAATTGTTTTCTTTAGATTGTCATCCCGAAACAGTTTCCCAACATCTCTAAGCTTTTTGCCCCATTGAATACATTTTTAACGGAAAATTTAATTCAAACAGTGAAAAACCAAAAATACGTGAGGAGGTAGATTTACTCAAGACTGCGAAACTTTTACAAATGTCACGCAATGGCGATAGAATTTCAATGGAAATGTTAAGCACAGAAAACCAGAACTCAAACCAGCTGACTCAGAGCGTAACTTTTTGATCAAGTTGGTATTCCGGGATGTTTGTGATCAGGGCGGTATAGTTGGAGGTAGCCGCAATTAAGAAAGCAGTGGATTGGTTGCTTAGTTCTGTACTGAAAAGGACGTATATATCTACTCTGACAGCCAAGCAACGATTAGGGCCTTGGGCTCGTTGTTTGTGCGTTCCAAGTTAGTCGGAGAGTGCCTGTCTTTTCTCTCGATTGCATCCAAATACTTCGATATTAAGATGTGGCATAGCGAGAAACTGCTTAACTGTTGAGCTGACCAGACAGGAGACCCTAGAGACATTTCATCGTGAAATGAGAGCATTGGGGTTTAGAACCTGCGGTCTGCTCCTGAAAAGATGGGCCTCTCGGCAACTCAGTGAGCGCTGAGCTCGTGCGCAAACGTGCAAAGTCGCGACATCGTTCTGGCCACGGGTAGATCGAGGATGCTCGAGAAAACTTCTTAGGCTAACAAAGCCGCAGTCGGTAGGTATCCTTACTGGGTATTGTCCGTTATGTGTCCATGCGGTGAGACTTTGCTTCATGTTCTTTCTGCAGGAGATGGAATCATCTCATCACTTCCTTCTTAGGTGCCCTGCTCTCAAAGATTTAGACATCTGGGCTCTCACTGTTTCGCTACACCCGCGGATATTGCGGGTTTAAATATTACGCACCTGGTGAAACTCAATAGTAGCTTGAAGCGGTTAATATGAACGTAATTAGCCACAGATGGTCGTCATCGTCTAGCCCAAGGCCCGTTCCGCCTTTTTCCACCTATCTGGTTCTTTTTCTTGAAAAATTCAACGATTTACTCGACTTTAATTATTAATTTAATTCTTTAGTCGGTAGGAATGACTGGCTTTTCACCTTTTACAACTTCAGTCACAATCTTACTTCGGCCAGCTAGGTGAGGCTCGTCTTTACAGGTCTCGAGTCCATTTTTTACCATAGTACATACATGTATGAGTCGTTCTTCTTCAAAATGTAATCTTAAGCAATATAAAGGGTTTTCCAATAAGAGGTCTTATTTTGATATTCAAAGAAAAATGATATTCGGATTCGGATGTTTATTTCATTATTAAGAGGAAGATATGCCGTTAATAGTGAAAAATAACATCAGGCAAATGACCACCACGACCACGCTTACAGGACAATATCCTCTCCATGAAAATTTCCATAACCGAATTGCAAAGTGACTGCCCTATGTCCACGATAGCTTCACGAGTTCCATCTTTGAACTCTTGAATCGACCCTAGGCTATTGACGTAGTCCTTGTCTTTCACGTGGCCGCAAAGAAAAAAGTCACAAGGTGTTAAATCACGAGATCTCGGTGGCCAATTGTGATCACCTCTTCGAGATATAACACGGTCCGGAAACGTTTCCCGTAAAAAATCAATGGTTTCGTTGCTTGTGTGGCACGTAGCGCCGTCTTGTTGAAAATAAACGTTGTCCAGATCAATACCATCCAATTCCGGCCATAAAAAATCGTTAATCATCTCTCGATAGCGCAATCTATTCACCAATAACTGTTATTGGAAAACCCTTTATTATCAAGAAATGACGTACGTATTTTTTAACAAAGGATTTAATTACGAGAAGTTCCAGTTGCCATAGACGTGGGGCTGTTGCTTCTTCTTTGCATAACAATAAGTTAACCCAGATGCTAAGTACCTTAGTCACGAACTTATTAGCCGTCACTTTTATGATGGCTTCAAAATTAGCTCCTCAGGCAGCTGCTGCTTTTTCATTACACCTAACTTTGTGCCAGAAGATTAGCTGCTGCAGTTTTCGACACATTGTTTCATGAACTTTACAGATTTGTATTAAAAAAAAAAGAGGTTGTCTGTAAAGTCGGTTTACTGACGATAGTTTAACGTGATAACGTCATAAGAAAATACTGATTGAATGGTTGCATTTTTCAAAAGAAAATTTTAATTTTATTTGTTTGATAGATATTTTGTATGGATATAGAGAATGAGTTAACATTAACATAACATAATATACTTTAACATAACATAACATAACATAACACAACATAACATAACATAACACAACACAACATAACATAACATAACATAACATAACATAACATAACATAACATAACATAACATAACATAACATAACATAACATAACATAACATAACATAACATAACATAACATAACATAACATAACATAACATAACATAACATAACATAACATAACATAACATAACATAACATAACATAACATAACATAACATAACATAACATAACATAACATAACATAACATAACATAACATAACATAACATAACATAACATAACATAACATAACATAACATAACATAACATAACATAACATAACATAACATAACATAACATAACATAACATAACATAACATAACATAACATAACATAACATAACATAACATAACATAACATAACATAACATAACATAACATAACATAACATAACATAACATAACATAACATAACATAACATAACATAACATAACATAACATAACATAACATAACATAACATAACATAACATAACATAACACAACATAACATAACAAATTACCCCGTATTAAAACACTTATCAACAGCTTTCATTTGATACCCATATTGTACATACACAACCAAAGGTTACCCGGGTCCACGTTTTGGTCTCTATCTCGAGACCCTAGTCACGGAGCGGATGGAAATACTCTGAACTAAAGCATTCACCAACAGCTTCCATTTGATACCCATATTGTACATACACGTCCGAAGGTTACCCGGGTCCACGTTTTGACCTATATCTTGAGACCCTATCTACCAATAGGTATTCAAACTATACGGAAATCATCTTCAATACCTACTTAACAATGTGTGTAAGTTTGGTTAAATTCGGTTCAAAGTCACGGTGGGTCCACGTTTTGGCATATATTTCGAGACCCTAGTCATCAATAGGTATGAAAATTACCCCGTATTAAAGCACTTATCAACAGCTTTCATTTGATATCCATATTGTACAAACACATTCTAGGGTCCACGTTTTGGTCTCTATCTCGAGACCCTAGTCACGGAGCGGATGGAAATACTCTGAACTAAAGCATTCACCAACAGCTTCCATTTGATACCCATATTGTACATACACGTCCGAAGGTTACCCGGGTCCACGTTTTGACCTATATCTTGAGACCCTATCTACCAATAGGTATTCAAACTATACGGAAATCATCTTCAATACCTACTTAACAATGTGTGTAAGTTTGGTTTAATTCGGTTCAAAGTCACGGTGGGTCCACGTTTTGGCATATATTTCCAGACCCTAGTCATCAATAGGTATGAAATTTACCCCGTATTAAAGCACTTATCAACAGCTTTCATTTGATACCCATATTGTACATACACATTCGAAGGTTACCCGGGTCCACGTTTTGACCTATATCTCGAGCCCTATTTCCAAAATAAAATATAATCCATGTTACTCGTGATGTAGCTTTCGAATGGTGAAAGAGTTTTTAAAATCGGTCCAGTAGTTTTTGAGCCTATTCATTACAACCAAACAAACAAAGTTTTCCTCTTTATAATATTAGTATAGATATGGTAAATATTACCATACATTTTTTCCTTCATATATAATAAAAAAATTAATAATAATAACATTAAAACAACAGGTATTATTAACAAACTTGGTTTTATTTTAAATTCTTCAAGTATATCAAATTAATAATAATCAATAAGAAGGCATATGCAAATACAAATACGTGAATTTATATATGTACATATGCGCATATACATACATATATACGCTCACTTAAGTAGGGGAGAGCAAGATGTCGAACGTTGCCGTTCGTTTGCTTTGTTTGCTTTGTCGTTCCTTCCGCACTTTCGCTTGCAGTTCATTCAATGCAATGAGCAAGGTAACACTAATATGAGCAAGGTAACACTAAAGAGCAAGGTAACACTAATATGAGCAAGGTAACACTAATGAGCAAGGTAACACTAAAGAGCAAGGTAACACTAATGAGCAAGGTAACACTAAAGAGCAAGGTAACACTAATATGAGCAAGGTAACACTACTGAGCAAGGTAACACTAATGAGCAAGGTAACACTAATATGAGCAAGGTAACACTAATGAGCAAGGTAACACTAAAGAGCAAGGTAACACTAATATGAGCAAGGTAACACTAATGAGCAAGGTAACACTAAAGAGCAAGGTAACACTAATGAGCAAGGTAACACTAAAGAGCAAGGTAACACTAATATGAGCAAGGTAACACTACTGAGCAAGGTAACACTAAAGAGCAAGGTAACACTAATATGAGCAAGGTAACACTAATATGAGCAAGGTAACACTACTGAGCAAGGTAACACTAAAGAGCAAGGTAACACTAATATGAGCAAGGTAACACTAATATGAGCAAGGTAACACTAATATGAGCAAGGTAACACTAATATGAGCAAGGTAACACTAATATGAGCAAGGTAACTACATATGAACAGTAATGAGCAAGGTAACGACACATTTTTTCGTGCGTGCAGCCTGTTAAATCGAATTATAAGACGTTATCACGTCAAAACGTATTCCCTTCAAATACTCAAAAGATTTTGTCTTAATGCTCTTAAAATCTATTTACAAAAACTTAAAAAACTATATTATTAAAGTAAATGTTTCACTTGAGTCTACGATAAAACTCCAAAGTTTTTAGGAGCAAAAAATCCGTTGCCTTAAAGTTTGTGTGTAAAAAGAATTCAAAGAAGAAAAACAAGCAACAAAACGCTAGATGTGTGTTTCTAAACTATTAAGACTTTATTGTTATTCCAAACGAATAGAAGATTTTCACAGGTAAACAGGCGCAAAAAATACAAATAAAGCGCTGCACACAAAAAACAAGCTATAAACCCAAACAACAAAAACAGAAGCAAAACACCTTTGTTTAATAACAAAACAATAACATAAAATACCTTTCATTCCAACAATAGCAACAGTACAATAATAAATAATAAAAAGATTTCGAAGCGGCAAGATTAAAGGTGCAGAAGTGGGCCACTGATTGAAAAACATCGAAGGGATGTGTGGGCGGCAGCGCTCACTCAAGCTACTATAGTTTTTGCTTCGACAATCAGCTTCCAACCAGCCAGCGTGGCTGAAGGTGCATGAAATCGAATATTCCAAGCGTAAAAGGTTAAATCACCCCGAAAAACACTGCAAAATTCATGTGAGCGTACGTGCCCGGAATGGCAACAATACACACACGACTACATTCATACATATGCATATGGAGAAGCACATACACCCATATTCAATACCTCAGACGATCACATGAGTACACGTGAGGCACGACTTTGACGCAGGAGCGCGCACACCCACACATGCATGCGTTGCGCTCAGATAAACAGACATTCATGCGGCTGTACAGGCACCAAAATAGCCAGAACGCGTTGTATATAACTTATTTGTGTTAATGTACGTACGTGTGCAGATGTCGTCGTGTGCGTTTACAAGTAAGTATAGAATATTCACAACAAGTGTTATCTGGCGGTGGTGCCGCATACGCCCTGTACACCCGCGCTGCTGTAATCGCATATAGAGATATTGCTGGTGTAATACATATCTATATATATGTATATATATACACAAACGTACTCAAATCCTCATACCGCAAACAGTCAGTCAAAAAAGTACGAGGAATTGATTTTTTGTCAAAACTGAAAGAAATTATGAGCGAGTAAATGAAAACTTAATTCTGTTCCAAGAAGAAGTAAGCTTGGCCTTATATGGGTTCCAGGACACCGCGGCATTCAAGGAAATGAAATTGCCGATGAATTGACCAACTGCATATCTGCGGTTACGCCCCAGGTAACAAAGCCAATAATCGGCCTCAGTTCTATAGAAACCACGAACTGGATCAGCGAATATGTGTGCAATTTTGCATAAAGAGCGATGGTCCGGTCTTGAACGCTACATTACTGCAAAGTATTTTGAGACAAACCCGAACGGAAAACTATGGAATTTTGACGTGATAACGTCTTATAATTCGATTTAACAGGCTGCACGCACGAAAAAATGTGTCGTTACCTTGCTCATTACTGTTCATATGTAGTTACCTTGCTCATATTAGTGTTACCTTGCTCATATTAGTGTTACCTTGCTCTTTAGTATTACCTTGCTCATTAGTGTTACCTTGCTCATTAGTGTTACCTTGCTCATATTAGTGTTACCTTGCTCATATTAGTGTTACCTTGCTCATTAGTGTTACCTTGCTCATATTAGTGTTACCTTGCTCATATTAGTGTTACCTTGCTCATATTAGTGTTACCTTGCTCATATTAGTGTTACCTTGCTCATATTAGTGTTACCTTGCTCTTTAGTATTACCTTGCTCATTAGTGTTACCTTGCTCATATTAGTGTTACCTTGCTCATATTAGTGTTACCTTGCTCATATTAGTGTTACCTTGCTCGTATTAGTGTTACCTTGCTCATATTAGTGTTACCTTGCTCATATTAGTGTTACCTTGCTCATATTAGTGTTACCTTGCTCTTTAGTATTACCTTGCTCATTAGTGTTACCTTGCTCATTAGTGTTACCTTGCTCATATTAGTGTTACCTTGCTCATATTAGTGTTACCTTGCTCATATTAGTGTTACCTTGCTCATATGTAGTTACCTTGCTCATTGCATTGAATGAACTGCAAGCGAAAGTGCGGAAGGAACGACAAAGCAAACAAAGCAAACGAACGGCAACGTTCGACATCTTGCTCTCCCCTACTTAAGTGAGCGTATATATGTATGTATATGCGCATATGTACATATATAAATTCACGTATTTGTATTTGCATATGCCTTCTTATTGATTATTATTAATTTGATTTACTTGAAGAATTTAAAATAAAACCAAGTTTGTTAATAATACCTGTTGTTTTAATGTTATTATTATTAATTTTTTTATTATATATGAAGGAAAAAATGTATGGTAATATTTACCATATCTATACTAATATTATAAAGAGGAAAACTTTGTTTGTTTGGTTGTAATGAATAGGCTCAAAAACTACTGGACCGATTTTAAAAATTCTTTCACCATTCGAAAGCTACATCACGAGTAACATGGACTATATTTTATTTTGGAAATAGGGCTCGAGATATAGGTCAAAACGTGGACCCGGGTAACCTTCGAATGTGTATGTACAATATGGGTATCAAATGAAAGCTGTTGATAAGTGCTTTAATACGGGGTAATTTTCATACCTATTGATGACTAGGGTCTGGAAATATATGCCAAAACGTGGACCCGCCGTGTCTTTGCACCGAATTAAACCAAACTTCCACACATTGTTAAGGAGGTATTGAAGATGGTTTCCGTATAGTTTGGGTACCTATTGGTAGATAGGGTCTCGAGATATAGGTCAAAACGTGGACCCGGGTAACCTTCGGATGTGTATGTACAATATGGGTATCAAATGGAAGCTGTTGGTGAATGCTTTAGTTCAGAGTATTTCCATCCGCTCCGTGACTATGGTCTCGAGATAGAGACCAAAACGTGGACCCTAGAATGTGTTTGTACAATATGGATATCAAATGAAAGCTGTTGATAAGTGCTTTAATACGGGGTAATTTTCATACCTATTGATGACTAGGGTCTCGAAATATATGCCAAAACGTGGACCCACCGTGACTTTGAACCGAATTAAACCAAACTTACACACATTGTTAAGTAGGTATTGAAGATGATTTCCGTATAGTTTGAATACCTATTGGTAGATAGGGTCTCAAGATATAGGTCAAAACGTGGACCCGGGTAACCTTCGGACGTGTATGTACAATATGGGTATCAAATGAAAGCTGTTGGTGAATGCTTTAGTACGGAATATTTTTCATGTCGCTCCGTGACTGGGGTCTCGAGATATAGGCCAAAACGTGAACCGGGTAACCTTTGGTTGTGTATGTACAATATGGGTATCAAATGAAAGCTGTTGATAAGTGCTTTAATACGGGGTAATTTGTTATGTTATGTTATGTTATGTTATGTTATGTTATGTTATGTTATGTTATGTTATGTTATGTTATGTTATGTTATGTTATGTTATGTTATGTTATGTTATGTTATGTTATGTTATGTTATGTTATGTTATGTTATGTTATGTTATGTTATGTTATGTTATGTTATGTTATGTTATGTTATGTTATGTTATGTTATGTTATGTTATGTTATGTTATGTTATGTTATGTTATGTTATGTTATGTTATGTTATGTTATGTTATGTTATGTTATGTTATGTTATGTTATGTTATGTTATGTTATGTTATGTTATGTTATGTTATGTTATGTTATGTTATGTTATGTTATGTTGTGTTATGTTATGTTATGTTATGTTAAAGTATATTATGTTATGTTAATGTTAACTCATTCTCTATATCCATACAAAATATCTATCAAACAAACAAAATTAAAATTTTCTTTTGAAAAATGCAACCATTCAATCAGTATTTTCTTATGACGTTATCACGTTAAACTATCGTCAGTAAACCGACTTTACAGACAACCTCTTTTTTTTCTAAAATTAGGAAAAAAATACGTTCGGTTGATGGTCGGTATTATTATAATGCATTGGAATCATTGAGCACCCGATTTGGCTGTCTTTCTTGGAGGAAGCGGATAGCACTGAGAATTTTCTTTGTGAGTGTCCTGCCTTTGCTAGAACAAGGCTACGAATTTCGGATTCCAATGACATGAAAATGACTAAAATTCGTGTCTTCAAACTGGAGAATATTTTCAGATTTGCCAAGGGCTCTGGAAAATTCTCACAGGAGCAGCTATCTCTGTATCTGTCTCTATTCTATCTCTTTCTTTCTGTTACTTCTCTCCTTTCCACTTTGACTATCTACCCTTTTACTTCCCAGAGCTTAGAGTGCAATGCGCTTTTCAGGCTGAATGTTTTAGGAGTTACGAAATCTCTCGGTGCTTCTTAGCTCGTCTTTTCCAAATTTTAATTTCAAAAATGAAAAGTATAATTTAGACGTTATAAGACTTTTGAAAAAGCAAATTCGTCAAAAAGGTCAGATTTGTGGGGCGAAAGCTCTTTGTTGTTACACCACAAATAAGAATCATTTTGAATTTTATGCAGCCATTTGTCTAAAAGCACAACCAAACTCACCTGCATTCAGCTGACTCCAGCTTCTTTTTTTCCTTTCAAAACTTCAATTACCACTTCGAGGCACCACCGTCGTTAGTCATGAAAGAAATATCGCGGCCTAGTCTGAAAAAGGTGTTAGAAAATTTGTTCAACGATTCAACTATTCAGCGGCCTATATAGGGGGTGAGGCGGATAGTTTGAATAATTAGACATATTTTGTATAACAAAAATGCACGCCACTTTTGTGACAGAGTGTACGTAGTCATATCTACTTAACTGAGCACACCGAAAATCCTTTTCTCCGTTTGATGTCTGTGTTGCGGTTGTGCACGTTGTTGTGATGTGTTTTAAGGTGCAATCAGACGTGGCAAGTTTAAAATGTTCGCTGAAGTGGACATAGGATTAATAAAGTTATTTCTTTCTACATTTCTATGGACTTCTATATTTAGTTGTTGTGATATTACATATTTTTATACTCTGTAATAGAAACACAAAGCATTCACAGATGTCGCCAGCTGCAAAATGCATACTTTAGCGGCAGTAGAAGTTTTCCTTCTATACCCTCCTCTTTTTTTTCGGGACAACTCGCAAATACAACACTCAGACACAATTAAGTCCATTGTACTGCACTCGGGTTCCCTTTTTAAATTTATTTAAATCTAAACGACCTCCGAAGAAATCTGAATAGTTCTTGTAGTGCCAAGGTGGCCAAAGACCTCAAGACTGAACACACACAGAAAGTGGTCCGCCGTCTCATCCGTCACTCCACATGCTGGGCAGAGTGCAGTGTCTGAGATGCTTACCTTTTCAATGTGCTTCGCCCATAGAAAATGGCCCGTAATCAGTCCAAGACAAGAAGATCTGCGATAGTCCCTTGGACATGATACATAACATTAGTTTTGTCCATCTGCAGCCTCTCTCAGCCTGCCACTCTCGCTTGTTGGTTTAAGTAACCCGTTTACTAAACGTGACTTTGATGACTGCAGAAGGGAGTGGCAGAAAGGGCTCCGGGCCAAAGAACTTGGCCTCAGAGCGCATCCTAGCTAAACAGTCAGAGGTCTCGTTACGCGCGATACTCACGTGTCGCGGGACCCACGTTGGCATCAAGATGTTATCTCTACCGACATAATTGAGCCTAGATTTACAGGACTCTAATACCCTTGAAGTGGTTGGAAGACTGTCTAAGGCTATGAGCGCAGCTTTGCTGTCGCTGCAGACACATACAGATCTGCCTCTGCACCTGTTTTCCACAACAAAGTTTATTGCTTCTTGAACAGCATACACCTCCGCTTGAAACACAGTTGCGTACATTCCAAGAGCAAAGTGTAGTTTTGTGCCGCTGGATTCCACGTAGACACCAGAGTAGGAGCCGTGCTCGGTCCTGGAGGCATCCGTGAAAATGCGAAAACAGTGTTTGCCGGGCTCATTTTCAGAGTTTGACTCTCTTCTTAAAATAACCAGTCGTGCCTAGCATTTGGGCTCTACTCCGATCAGAGCAGATTTAATCCGATTTTCGAAGTTATTCGGCTTCGGTCGTTTCCTAAGGTTATTTTGCACTTCCCTAATTTTAATTAGCCAAATGATGAATAAAATATGGCCAATAATTTAAACGCAACTTGATTTGAGAAGGCCTCGTGGTAAAGTTACAAACAGTTAACCTGCAAGTTACTCCTTGTTTGCTTTTGTGAAATACTTTACATGCAGATCAAATGCAGCCAACTACTTTCCGAAAGCCTGCAGGTTGCCAGACTTGCTGAAAGCACTTTCTCTGTCAGGTCTGTTGCCACCCTTACTCCGAGGCTACTTTTACTTTATATCTGTTTTCATTTGCTTCGCTTGTTCTCCTTGCTTGTTATCATTATCCCTATTGTTATGACTTGCTCAGTCTATGCGAAGACTATTTAACATCATTCATCTCGTTCGCTTTCACGTCAATTTCCTGTTACAATACTCGTATGTGCGGTGTAGCAATTCGGATTATTGGAAAAGCCAATCAAGTCAGTTTGGAATTAGAACATTTCGCTTCAACTATTTTGCGGCTGCAACGCCTACGTAAACTATTGTGAGTCTGGGCGTTGCCGAGTAGGAAACGAGAGTTTCAGTGAACACATCCGCCATGAACGGAGCAGGCCACAATTAAATAAATAAATGCTGCTAACGTGGCACATCCGACAACGTACAGTCTCGCTTGCGCGCTTGATTTTTAGGCGTCCTCATTTTGGGCGCCTTCTGAGGAGCACGAAATTGCGCAACTGAGCCACGTTCCTTGCGAAGTTTGCATTGTGTCCAATATGGATTTTGTTCCCCTTAGGATTTGCTCTTCGATTTTTCTTGTTCTCCTATTCCTTTTATGTTTCTAGCTGCACACGGTAATTGCATATTGTGGCATGCCGCGCGTTAGTACAGCATAAATTGCATGTGTGTATGTATGTAAGCCCTCACATGTACTCAAATTCATGTGGAAGCATTGATGTGTGTGTGCCATGGTACGTGCCTTACATTCCACCCGCTGCATGTCCATTGAGCACGTACCGCCATATTCGAACTGCATTTTTATTTCATTTCCCCCACGACCGCCATCGCAATTTACCACTTAAATTTTCCCAGCTTTTGGCTTTACTCTTTTCCTCTACCTGTGCAACGTAACAAAGGATTCCGTGCTGCTCTGCACATCCCCTCCGATGCACTCTTATAGTTATTCTATTCTATTTCCTCTATAAGCTCAGCCGCAACCCCCTTCCGCACCAGCTTACACTTGTGCCCTCTTGCTCGGTTCCTCGCCGGTTTTCGTTCGAATGTTTCAATGCAAGAAGTCAAGCGCGAAATCTTCCTTCAATACACAGACACACATAAACATACATACCTCTGTTTCGATATTGAAGTGTGTGTGTGTGTGTGTGTGTGTGTATGTATGGCTTCTTCTATTACTTTGTTCGTATGTATTTGAAATTTAATTGCTGTCTACGAATGGTCGCTGGCGATTTCGTGCCAATTAGCGAAAATTGATTACGCTTCGTTGGGCGCCCACAAGCGTGCAACAAAATATTATTTCTCTTATTCTCCTCACTTCCAGTTCCAACTAATGCTAAAATTCATTCAACCGAAGTTTATTTAAGGAATTGTGTTTTAAGATAACAATTGACAACGTCTGCGGAGAATACGAGTATTCAATATTTGTTTAACGAATCGAAGGAGAGGTGGAAAAAATAATTTATGATCAAAGTATAATTCTCTGCATATTTCAGCCACGGGAAACTGTGGCAATTGACGTTAAGCTAAACTGTCCGAAGTGTACAGAAACTTTGATGCAATACTATAGGATATTTTTTTACCTTTTTGAGAGAAAAATTAACTAATTTTAACTTCTCCTCATACTCTTAAGGCCGCAATACGTTTTTCATCAATTTTTCAAAGTCAAATGTGGCACAGGTATTTATTACTACGAGTACTTTGATCATCAAAAAGCTGTCAGTGAGTACGCCATGCCTGTCAATTAGCCGTCACGTTATGCAAATATGAATATTTGACTATAAATATTGCTATTGCATATACATACATACATATATCTACATTTATGTGTTTATTAGGGTGTTTCTTATGTAACTACAATAAATTTTTTTAATTTCTGTCTTGGCTCGTACTTTTACTCTACTCGTATTCTAAGGCATAAGAGGCACATTTAGTTTTTTTTTTGATTTTTAAAGTAAAGTTTACGGTCGCTACCAGGAAATTAAGAATTCGAAAAAGTGCTATTTTCTGGATTTTTATTAAATAAAATAAGAATATCTACTAATCAAACATTTGTTTTATTCCTAGTCATTAAAAGCGAATTAGAGCAGCGCGCCATCACGTCGGCTAAACAAAACTAATGCGTAAATTACCACTATGGCAATACACTACGGAGCAGGGCTAATGTCTGCAGGGGAATGGAGAGAAATTATCGCTTCGTCAGAAGTTATTTAATGACATTATTTATCATGTTTGCATAACTAGTTCAAATATTTCGCATATGAAAATGCGGACGAAAGAATTATTTACCGTTTTCGGTTCACCACTTCTCTGCTCGCTTGTCAAGCAAATTTGTGTGTGAAAGCAACAACAGGTTAGCAATGATCAAACGACTGTATTTATAGCCGCTTAGCTCGCAAGTGAATTGCTTAGGTCAGTGCTTCCAAGTATAGGTTAGGTAAGGTTGAGCTGAAGCGGTTGTTCACTATGGGACACACTGAGACTCATAGTCCATTATGTCCTCAACTTGTCCTTATCTCCCCTAGTGCACACTGGTGTACTTTTAAAAAATTTTAGAAGATCTTTAATTCCCAAATTACTGAGATCTTTCAATTCATAATTTTCTACCTAAAATGGTTAATTTACATCTAGGTAGAGTGGGAAAATGGCATCATCTATACAGCTTATGCAGAAGTCATGTGTTTGTACACCTATCCTCTGGGCGTGTATGCCCCGTTATGACGAAAATCAGTGTACTAAGACTATACTTATTTTGGTGCAACAAAGATTCTGTGCGTTTAGCACTGTGAGTCGGTCGCAATTATGAGGCATTTCTGCAGGTGGTTTCATGACGCCATCTTTCGTGCGCTGCTTTTACAATTGCCTCAAAAATATGTAGTTTACAAGTCTGTCAGCGTATGTCTCAGTCGAATTGGTGCCGATTCTTACCACTTCATTGGCCTTTCAGCTACTCTCAATGTCACAGTGGCCACGAGCCCCCATTACCTTTAGGTGAAATGACTCAGGCATCTCGTTAAGAGACATGCGGCACTTCATGGCTTCCTTGAAAGTTGACAACTGCTTTGTGAGGGATTTTATCACCGCCTAGATATCATCTGCCGTTATCGCATCACAAGGCTTTTATTATTGCCATCAGTTCAGCCTGAAAGACACTGCAGTAGTCGGGAAGTCAAAAATTAAACGGGATTCCCAGATGTTCACCTACCCTGCACTCGAGCTTTGAGCCATCTGTGTATACAAGGGTGGACAGGCCCTGTCTTACATCGTACCGCTCCCATTCTTTCCTAGAGGGAGGGAGGGTTGCGAACGTTGGGATGGCTGTTGATGGCGGGAATGCATATTCCATCAGTCTGAGAAGCTCCGAAATCCCAGCCAGTATTTTTCCCCAATTAACCTTCCATAGGAGTACAAAGCCGTCAATGCTTTCCATATTTCCATATTAGTCGGGAAGCTTTAGAAAGCAATGAAATTCTGATACGAGTTTTAGTGACTTGTGATGAAGAGAAGGGCGCTTGTCTCCAGACCGTCCTTTGAGGTGGGAAGCTTGCGAAAGCAATGAAATTGTATAACCGTTTGTCAAAAAGAAAATATTGCAGTTCTTCCAATCAAATTCAATGTTGGAGAAAAAGGAAATTTTTCATTTTATTCAGCGCTCGCTGGGTGGCAAAGATGATATATTTATCAATAACTTTGGTGCAGAACAAAATTGTAAAAGCAACTTCGATTAACACGTCACGGGGGTGATTCGGCAGCAACGAAGCAACATGAGCGACGGCTGTATTGATGCATTTGCGTAAATCACTAACACAATCTTATCGCCAGCTGAATTCTGCACGATAATTTCACACATATGCACACACCCGTCAAATCTGTCGTTGTTCAGACGGCAACGAAGTGGCATTGTTTTAATTTTTGTCGTATATCACTAATACATTCTTGGTTCTTTCGTAAGCAAACCAAGGCGGCCGCCGTAGCCGAATGGGCTGGTGCGTGACTACCATTCGGATTTCAGAGAGAGAACGTTGGTTCGGAATCGGCTTGGAACAACATCAAGACACACGTCACAAATAGGAGGAGGAGATCGGCCAAACACCCAAAAAAGGTGTACACGCCAATTATATATATATATATATATAAACCGACTCATTAGTCCTGCTACGTCAGCCCATCAGTTGATTCTGTCAAATTCGCTGAAAGCCGATCTGATATTAGCCACACCATTAACCCTCCGTTGGACAACTTTTTTAAAACCTTCGGTTGTGCAGCCTGATCTAGCCTTTTTTCATCCTGTTCGAGGATCCTTTTTAAAAGGTTAGCCCAAAAAAGCCAGTCTGGCCAGACCCAAGTTTCCTTCGTAGGGTTAAAAACCTTTTCACTGTGGCTGGTGGGTGCATCGAAAACAGTTATTATTTTTCCAAACTTGGATAAACGGCTCAATCCAAAAAAATAAAAAACAAATTCACTCGCTATTTAGCTGATAGAAGCGAATGCCGAGTTGGCGAGGCTACCTTTCCAAAGCTGAAAAATAAGTATCACCCTAATGTATATTATGTATACATATATACCTGCTATGCAAATATGCTTGTATACTTATGTATCTAAATTTTCATTTTTATTGCATATCAAAGCTGTTAGACCCGTTGCAGAGCTCGTCTCATTCAAATTAATTGATTTATCCATTTATTTTATTACAACTGCCATGTGCAAGCGGACATTTATCTACAGGCGAGTAGACGATGACGACGACGACATGGCAGCAGATACTAACGGTATTCTTAAAGCGATTTAAATTTGTAATTTACGGCAACATAAAAATATAAAGAAAGCAGCAAAAATATTATGCCACATTTTTATTTCTTTAAAGCCACACATCACCATAGAAGAATGGCGGCATGGGATATAAAAAGTTGGCGTGCAATAAAATTTTATTCCACAAACATTTTTAATTACTCATCAATTCACGAAGCGTCCATGTGATGCTCATATTTTACTTTATAGTGTGAATACCTCCATTACAAACGACTATTCGCTTGAAAAATGCAATATTAATAATTTTTTTACTTCCATTACTTCTGTTTATTTGCTTTTGACAACGCCAGTTATTAAATATAAATGTTGTATCGCATTCCACATAAATTTTAATATTTCAATATTCGCAATTGCGTGTTTATGCACGTATGCACGTATGTATGTATGTGTGTGTGTATGTGTGTGTGTGTGTGTGAACGTGGCGAGTATCTGATGGCTGCATCTTAATGCACTTACAAGTAGTCATTAATTTATTTGCTATTGGAAGTGGCGTTAATTACACGCAAGGGGCCGCCAGACCAGACCAAAACGAAAACGCTGGCGCAAGGCAAGACAAGCATCACACGCGCGGAACATGGGCGGCGAATTATTAGCGCTACTCGAATTACTGGCGGCAGATACCGGCCTAGTCTTTAATCGAATGCAAGCATGTCATACCTACGTGCACAGCTACTCATATGCTTGCAGAGTGTTTTAAGGCGCATAGCGGCAGTTTTAATTGAAAGTCAGTGACAGTCGCACATACTTATGTAAATTGGAATTTGCACTTCTTGCATGCATACTTACGCGCCACACGACATATATCCAATTGAATAACTTCATTTAATCGGCATCCCACACACACCAGGCTGCGCCCTCCAACTTATTCACTGTCTACCGCCGCCTTTCGCTCCCTGCGCGCTGGTAGTCTGCATACATCCACATCTATTCTTTTTCTCCACTGCGCGCGCCTTTCAACCCCACCAATTTAAGCGGAACGCTTCTAGCGGCAGCAGACAACGCCTACGCACCGGCAACGTACCTGCCAAGCAACCGAACAGTAACAGCACAGCTGCCACAGCAGCATTCCACTCGCAGACAGACAGCGCGCGCCGTAGGCTTGAGCAATTGTGTCAAAAAATGCTGCCACCGATTGTAGTTGCAACAACAGCACAGTGTACCTTTGACGCTTGCGACAGTAGGCGACAGACAACAAGGCACATTACACGACGCAAAATTGGCTGGCTGGCTGGCAGGCAAACAGCCATCGATGCAGTCACTCAGCCTCCGAACCAGTCACCACCAGTCATTATCGCCGACGTCAGCGAATTGCTAGAAGGCAAAAAGCACCTTGCCACCGCAGCAGTGTCACATTACAAGCAGTCAGCAACCTCGTCGTATCGATGTACGCATATTGCCTTGACTCGCTGACTGCTTGACTGCTGGGTCGCGACTTGTCGCCATGTGTGCAATCGCCTTGGTGACGACGCTGCTTGTTGCTGTTTGAGGCATGTCGCGCGCACAGCCCACTTGGTGCACGCCTCTTCGCACCTCGTTAGATTTCCAATCGATTAATGGCTGATGGCTAGTGACTAGTGGCGGGGCTGGATGGCTGCCCTCCTTTCGCACCGCACAAATCGCACGATGTGCTATCAATGCGATTTGTGTCTCTATGCCAGCGTTGTTATCTACAAACATCTCTATGTACATGTCTGTCTGTCTATGTTGCCACACATATACGTATATGCATGCATCGAATGCGGCGCGTAATGTGCCACGAAAGAGTGGCGTCACATTCGTTCCGTCGCCAAAGCATTATCGCTTGAATGAATCGAGTTTCGTGGCTGGTTTGCGTGGGACGCACGTCTCAAAAAGTGTCACTCTAATCTGCAATGCGTTGCGCACCGACTCAGCGTAAAGAAAAGGCTCTGTGAATGTTCTGCGCGCTTGGCTCAAAAGTATAAGGCAAAATGTTGTAAGTGCTACACGAAAATTGCGTGTGGCATGTATGTACAAGACATGCAAAAAATTGAGCGACTTGGCTCTGAAAAAAGCGTAGCGAGACTAGTCTCTAAGCAGTGACATTGTTATAGGTGTTAATGCTGGTTCCTAAATATACGAAGCCTTTTACAACCTCGAAATTATAATTATCACGCTGTTCGCTTTGCCTCTTTACCCAGTTTGGAGAAGACAGAACTAACAGCGCGGTTGTTAAGGCCGATGATGTCAATATCATCGGCATACGCCAGCAATTGTACGCTCTTATAAAATATTGTGCCTGAGCGATTAAGTTCTGCGGCTCGTACGATGCTCTCCAACATCAGGTTAAAGTAGTCACACGACAGCGAGTCACCCTGTCTGAAACCTCGTTTGGTATCAAACGGCTCGGAGAGGTCCTTCCCAATTCTGACGGCGCTGCTCATATTGAACAACGTCATCTTGCATAGCCGTATTAGTTTTGCCGGGATACCAAATTCAGACATCGTGGCATACAGGTAACTCCTTTTCGTACTGTCGAATGCAGCTTTGAAGTCGACGAAAAGATGGTGTGTGTCGATTCTCCTTTCATGGGTGGCACAGATTGCAGGATCACCCGATTATTGAAAGTAATACATTAATTTCTTCGTTAATAAATGCACCCAAAGAATATTAACAAACATCTTTAATTTTGTTTTAAATTATGCAATAAAAAATTGTTAAAGTTAAAAAAACTGATAAAAAAAGCACTTTCTCCAGGTTTAATCAAATAAAAATCACAACTAACTAGTTTGAATAATTACTTGTACATCATTTGAAAGGTCTGACATTATCATTTTCAAAACATATAAAATATTGAAAATCGGTGAAAAAATGACTGAGATATCCGTAGATTACCGCGCAAAGTCTGAAAAAACGGTTTTTATAAATAAATGAAAATTGGAGGGTACAAAAAATATAACAAAAATATTTTTATGCATTATTCGACCATATAAACAACCTACAGTGTGTAATTTATCAGGTGTATTTTCAGTGTTGCACCGGTCTTCCTCTTCTAGTAGGCACGAGCCCAGGATTCTGTGTCTCCTGTGGCCTAATGCATCTCATAACTCGAGTTGCCAATTAATTGGCTTATTATCTTTTGTCTTTTTCATTTCTTCCCGACATCCTCTCGGGTAAAATTGACTGCTCGTCCCTTTTTGGGTTAATTGATTTTAATTTCTTAATTTTTCATGTAGAAACCTTCGCAGTTGCGATACTTTCCGTGTAACGTCAATCGCGTTGCCAATAATTTCAATTTTGTTTGGCGCAGATATGAATTATGAATTTCGAAAACGACTAGTCACATTTCATACCCTGTCGGGTATAGAGTAGTACAACTAGCCCCTTCATGGGAATTCCCCAAATATAAAAGGGAACTGTACATTCCGTATAAAGAGATCAAAAGTGGCAGTAGTCCCGGATTAATCGCATTTTTTGCAGGGAGTGTGTGAGCGGTCTGCACATATGCATGTGTGTGTGTGTGAAACATGCGCTGCGCGGAATTAAAAATCACTGACAGCGCTGCCCACCTACCTACATAAAAGGAGGCATGCAGAAAAATACAAAGCAAAAAGGCCAGGCAAGATAGCAAAAAATCAGAGTAGTAAAAAAATTGTTTATAAAAAATAACACAGTAAGCAAACACAGCGATCATGCGCGCAGCTTCTGAATTATTTATGAAGCAATGTATAAATTACAACCGCAGTCGTCACTGAGAAAATCGTTGTCGTTATGATTGTTATTGTTGTTTTAATCGTTTTATGCGTGCTAACCATATTTAAGTGCACTCATATACATTTACGTACGTGAATTAAAAAGTGCAAATCAGTTGTTGTTGCTTTTGTTGTTTTGCCTTTTTGCTTGTTTTCTACTGCATGTAATTACAGGAGCGCCGGCAGAGATAATTTTGTTAGCTTTCAACGTTTACATTTGTTATTTCACGCATTTTCTATATTTAATATACAATACACATGTAAGTACACATGTAAATATATGCGTGTGTGTGTGTGTTTTTTTATTTTTTGTTGTAGAAGTGGCACAAAGCATTCAAAGCCGAAAAGTGTGAGACTCGCATTCAGCTCGCCGCACTGCCTAAAAACCCACGCCTGCACCGATTTACGCGCTCCGCAAGGCGCACGTGTCTGTATGTATGTGTACTAGGGCGGATCGATTTAAAAGTCGCTCATTGCTCTGTGAAAACCGTGTTCTAGGGATCAAAATAAGAAACTTTGCCGAAGGAACCATACCTCTAAAACGAATTCTGATGTCCCCCAATTTGGGTCGAACGAAAAATCCCACTTTGACCCATTTAGAGTGATCCAATCGAGTCCAAATGTATGACCGACTCCCACTAACTTTGGACGGCCGATCCACCCATGCCAGTGGGTGACCTTACAAGAAACTAAAAAGTTCGACCCAAATTGGGGGGCATCAGAATTCGTTTTAGAGGTATGGTTCCTTCGGGAAAGTTTCTTATTTTGATCCCTAGAATATGATTTTCACAGAGCAGTGGGCAATTTGTTTGCCTCCCCACAAATCGACCCGGCCTAATGTGTACACACGTGTCTGTATGTAACGACTATTGAGCAAATGCTTTGCCATTTATCTACAATTCCTTAATTTTTTGACTTGAGTTTTACTTGATTTTTGTTTTTTTTTGTTTCTTTTCCTCAATAATTTTATTTCTTCATTTCAAAAACACTTTTGCCCACTCATTTTCCAATTGCATCCACAAAATTGCAGCAACTGCGTTTCACAACGTTGCTGAGTATTTAATTAGGCTCCTCGCTATGGCAGCGCTGTTGCAGCACAGCACAGTGATATCGAAAAGTCCCACCACACTATGTTATTCGGCTCGAAATTCCTTTCAACTTCCTTTTAAGGCTCGCATCAGTCGATCGCTACCAACGCAATGCGACTTTTGTGCAACATCAACGTAGTTTTCATTATCTTAATTTCATTCATGTACTTTTTCGATATCTTTGCTCGTTTTTTTGCCTGAGTCGATGATCCCCAGTGACTTAGCGACCGTGCAACTTTTCATACTTTATTTAGGTAGTTTATTAGGTATGTATGTATGTGTTTATTTATTATTCATTTTTCCCTCTTTCTTGCGTATTTTTCCTGTTATTGAGTTTTTGTGGGGCATGACTTTATTTGGGTAGAAAGTGCATAAATTTATCGACAAGTCCGTGAAGCTGAGATCGCTTTGCACTTGTCAAATAAAAAAAAATAAGGAAACCTGTCCTACGGAAATAATGAAAAATTTATCAAAAATTAAAGGAAAGTTCAATGTAATTAATATCAGTAGGCGGTCTACTCTTAAAGGAGTCCAGCGGCAAATGCATTGAAGCGCCATTTCAATAAACGAACTATAATTTTTTTACGAGTTGATCGAGCTGGCAAAGCTGATTAGCGTCTTTTTGACAAACTGAAGTAGTCTTACCGGTGATCGACTCCAAAACCCCAATTGCTTGATTCTAAGACTGCCGAATGCTAGGTGCTCCGAGGTTTCTTACTACAGCTCGCCTCCCATGAGCCCCGTCAGCAATCCAACCATTAGCTTTAAGTTCACTCTTTTACGAGTTTATGAGTAAGAAGTTAGTTAGTAAACTTACTGTCATTTGTACATGGTTTTTGAAACTCTATAGCCTGGAGTTCACTTCCATGCCTTGTCCCCTCGTTGGTAGGTCCGTAGCTCATGTGATCGCTTAAGGGGGGAGCCTGCTTTAGAGGCTTCAAAAAATCGATTTTTTCGTGGATTTTTTTGGGAAGGAAAGAAATGTTCAATTGAAACGAAACTTTTAGGTTTTATTGTTATATATTTCAATAGTCTTCTTCTTTTTCATTAAAATATATGTCATATTATGCCTGGTACAAGCATTTTGAGGCGCCTCGAATGTGCATGTGTCGCAATTTTCATCAGAAACCAGAAACCCAAAAAACAATTTGTTTTATTACAGTATAGCTTCTAGTTAAACCAAGAAAATTAAACAAAAAGTGAGAAATTCAATAATTTTTCGCTAATTAAAAAAAAATTTCACTTTTTTCGAAAAACAAATTCACTTTAGATTGTTTAAAAAGTGGGTTAATCATAACTTTCTTAAGGTTTTTTAGGTTCTACTAGAAGAGAATTTAATTCCGAATACAATCAATGTTATCTTGTTTCGATAGGACGTTTAACTTTTTCCCTATCTTTCCCGCCAATTAGGAAAAATCGCAAAAATGAAAAACCGAGAAATCGCACTTCGAGTGATCCGGCCGCTCGTATACCTGCTCGACGCTTGCTCACAATTTCTTCTGTAACTCCGAAAATATTTTGAATTTGCTTCTGAAATTTTGAGGACTCATTCTTGGATAGTTTGGATCGATTTTTTGAAGCCTCTGAAGCAGGCTTCCTCCTTAATTGTCTGGTACGGCTTAACACTGGTACTGCTGAGCACATTTTTGGCTAACCCATCAGTCATCACCCATCCCCTACACAATTATGTCCTAAATCCCAATGCAAATCACGTCTTTTCGTAAATTATTTTTTAGCTGCGGCCGCCCACCAGATCAACTAGAAGTGTTCGCTCATCAACTGACCTCTCCTCATTCTGCGCAGTCGAGCCTCTTCAATTTCCGGCAAATTACTAACCACAGAGTTCGACGATTATTCGTGTTACATTCGAGCAGCAGTCTGATAAGTTTAAGTCCCATCTTAAATTTGTTGCAGTCTGGAATCTCGTAGTTTCTAGTGAATAGCAGTAAGTCCCTTTTTAAATTATTCAAGTCCTATCCTAAGGAGCCTTACAACACAACAAAAGGCGACCTTGTTTGCGCTATTAACACACCATTGGACACCCTTTTTAAAAACTCAGTTGGGCCCGAGTCAGGCCCATTTTGCCCTGTTCGAGGATCCTGTATCCATAAGTCGACAGAAAATTTAATTTTAGGAAGCTACCCAGAAGCTCAAGTCATTAGCTTTAATATAAATGTGTTAAATTCACGTCCAAAGTTGAAAAAGCCAATCTGGCCAGACCCAGGTACCCAACGGAGGGTTAACTTCGCCAATATCCAACATTTTTCTGAACACTTCTCTTTGAAGCTCCATCCAACCACTGCCTTCAGAACATTCTTTATTTTATACACTAGGCTGATTGATTTCAACACAACCATCCGCGGCTCATGGCATCGACGTCCCCGGTCATGAAACACAAAATGATAAACAATTTTTTTTCTAATATCGGCCACCCCTCGGTAAGCAATGGGAAACCTTCTTCTGTGGAAAAGCTCTTCATAAAAAATGTCTGCAGTTCGGAGGCGGCATAAAACTGTGGATCCCTCGATTTGTGGAAATACATCAAAATGCTCATCGTAAAATGGAGAAGGAGCATGGTCAGAGAAACAAAACAAAGGACACCAAGAAACCTCACCAACTTATTCCAGTGCTCCCATGAAGTTTGTCTATAGCTCATATTATTCCCAGACCTTCACAGGTAGTTCTTACCGCGGTAGTTGTGGCATTTACGATCGCAACGATTGGCCCTCTACTTCAACCCGGCTGACTTCTATCTTGTCACTCTTTCCCCCATAACTTCAGTGCGCTATGGATATGAAATACATAAAAAAGTGGGTTTAAAAAAGCAGTATTTGCGAATCTAATTGACCACTGAATGAATTTATAGAAGATCGACCTGCAAGTTATATCGGTCAGCATTCGGCCCTATATCTATTCTCCACAGCGGTGTTTATATCACTTACCTTCAAATCAATTCTAATGAGAGTCCTTAGCAAGTTGCGTTCTGGGGTGAGATAAGACGAATTGCACTTGCAAGAGTTCACTTACTCACCACAGAGGCGTATTGTGATGCCCAACGAACAGTTTTTAGAACCAACATTACCCAGCGACAACGCACTTGAAGAAGGCAGCTGCTTGAAACTGAAGTTCGGCGGTAAACTAAAGCTCATTCGGTGAATTCCTCATTTCTACTGGTTCTACGCTGAGCAGCGAACCTGGTAGCTAAATCTTTCGAGCTAGCTTTGATAGATAAGAAGAGAGATTTTGAAAACTCCACTACTTCAAAAATCCGAATTTGTCTTAATTTTTCTCATCCAAAGCGTTTTCTCCTCTAAAACTTGTCGCCTAGTGAAGTGTCGTTTAACCAGCTTTCTTGCACAGTTTGAAAATCAGCGTTTGCCCCTCAGATTCCACACGCCGCAATTTAATAACCCTAGAAACAACAAAATCAAAAAACTATAACCAATAATACTAATAATACAATAACGAAACACCCATTACAAATCAATAAAATTTAATTCGCTCAAGCTATCGTTAGACAATTGGCCACAACGCCAGCGCCAACAAAGTGCAATTGACAATTATCAGCCATCAATAATGCAATGCAGCGTCTCATGTTGCACGTCGCACATACCAACAAGCGCGCCATCGCACATGCACGTACACCCACGTACACACGCATACATGCATAGGCACTTGCAGACGGCAATATATTTTGGCAGTGCAGTGATTACGCGCCGGCGAACTTTTGCATATCGCAACTAGCGACACGTCGCCAGCAGACGTCAATGAGTGGAATGTTGCTGACAACAGTCAGCGCCGGCAATCAATGTAAAACCCGAAAAAAGAAAACAAGAAAAAAGTGCACTCTCACGCGTACAATTGCACCGCATTCGTGTCTGACAATGAGCGCGTGATAAATTGTTTATTCCCCAGCGCCCGAATGCATTTGAAATGTTCGCACAATATTCTCAATTTACGTGGAAACGAATATTTTTTGGGTTGCAATTTTCAGGCAAATGTTTTTACAACAAGTTTTATTAGCGATTCAACTGTGACATTATTATAACATTTTAATTTGCGCGCCATTTAGCTGAGCGCGAAAGGCAAATGCAGCGAATTCGTTGAAGTAAAACACTATTTTTACATTAAGGTGGGCTAATTTTTTTCGACTTTACTTCTAGCAGAGTCGGATTCCACGTAAAATTATAAGAAAAAAGTACACTAGAGGCTTGGGTTTCTTGAAGGAAACAGTTATTAAGAGCACGTGCTTTCCTTAGGTTTTTATTTCTTCTTGTGACAATTTCACCATTTAGAAGATTCCTTAAGGTAACTTGAGTAGCTACCATTAGCAAATAAATAATTTGCATGCGGGAGGGAATAACTTTTTAGGACATTACGCCAAGAGGAACGCAGCTATCTCCCGAGGAGCGCGGTAGTATTCTAGTTCATAGTGAATCGAAAGTCTCACTTCGCAAAATAGCGCTAAAAGTAAATTGAAGTAAAAATAACCAACCACAACTTTTTGAAAAGGTGAAAGGTATGAAAAAATTAAAGGAGCTGGTCCAAAGCTTGACGACAGGTGCGAGAGAGAGAGAGAGATAAGGCAGTTGGCTGTCAATAAAAACATCATCAGGCGGCCGCCGTAGCCGAAGCCGAATGGGTTGGTGCGTGACTACTATTCGGAATTCACAGAGAGTACGTAGGTTCGAACCTCGGTGAAACACCAAAACTAAGAAAAACATTTTTCTAATAGCGGTCGCTCCTCGACAGGCAATGACAAACCTCCGAGTGTATTTCTGCCATGAAAAAGATCCTCATAAAAATATCTGCCGTTTGGAGTCGGCTTGCAACTGTAGATCCCTCCATTTGTGGAACAACATCAAGACGCATACCACAAATACGAGGAGGAGCTCGGCCAAACACCCAATTAGATTTGAACTGTCTCTCAGTATTACGAAGAGAAGAATACAACAAATTTTGAGTGAATATTTGATTTTAAAATAACAAAATAGACTGGCTAAACCGAAGCTTACAACTCACCACAAAAGCAGCCACACCCGAATTCGCCGATAATCATAAGTTCTGCGATTATGAATGGCAATACATCATTTTTAGCGATGAAAAAAAATGTAATCTCAAAAGACCTGATGATTATCAGAAGTATTGGAGAGATATTCGCGAGCCGCAACAAACGCGTTGCTCCCGAAACTTTCGCGGTGGCTCTCTTATGACTTCTGGTGCTTGCAGCTGCTGAGGCAAGACCCTACAGTTTGTTTTATTCCGCATAAGATGAATGTAGAAAATTACGTAGAGGTCTTAGGTAATGTTGTGTTGAATTTTCCCGAAGAATTTCACGGTGAGTATTGGACGTATTCACAAAACAATGATCCAATCCACGGCGCTAAGCTTAGGAAGGAGTTTTTAGCGTGAAAATTATTCCTGTGCTGAAGTGACCCGCAGTTAGTCCAGACTTTAATCCAATGGCGAGGCTCTGGAGCATTCTTAGCAAGCAAATTTATGAAAGTGGACGCCAATTTAATAACCTATTGACCCTTGGAAAAGCTATTCAAGAGGAATGGAACAATCGAACTTAGTGTCCTTCAGTCAATTCATTACCACTAATTTTTGCAATAAAAGGTAAAAAGACATTTGCAGAGAATACAAATAGACAAAATTTACAAAAAACGGAGAAGGATCGACCGGTGTAGGTAAACGTCAGACACGAACCGTGGCAACAACGCGCAATACTCTGAGCGTTTATCACCCGCACAAACGCAGCGATACCAGGACCGCAACAACGGCACAAATTACCGCAAGGTAATACCAATAAATCCGACGCCGGAATGGATAGCACTTTATAGTACGCACAAGCACTAGCCAGGAAACGGAAATAAGCGCCAAAAAGTAGGCACCAAAAAAAAACCCCGAAAAAACTGGGACCAAAAAATGCCCCAAACAGTAGGCACCAAGGAAATATGACGCCAAAAAGTGGCACCAAAAATATATTTCCTACAACTTTGCACCAACAAACAAGCGCCAAAAAATAGGCAGTGTTATTTCTCACTAAAAATTAGCAACCACAAGGAAAAACTCAGGAAAAATAGCTTAAAGTGTATCTAAGATATATAAAAGGTATAGCTCTCTCTCTCCTTTTCCTTTACGTTATGTCTTTTTTTCTCTGTCGCGGAACGAAAATGCCCAAAACGTTGCATGGTCTTGAAATTGTACACTCCATTCTCGCTCGTCCATCGACGCCTTAGAAGTTACACTTCAAAAAATTACACCTTTACTAAAATTCAATGGCCTACGAGACTGCATATCCAGAAGTCTTCTGAAAACTCTGATTGAAAAATTTCAAATTTGGGTAATAATTTTGTGAAATTTGTTAAATTTTTGTGAATTTCATACAGGGTTTGGATCTTTGGTTTATAAAATTTTTGTTACATAATGCACCACATCTACAAAAAATAGGCATAAAAGTATTGCTAATATTCTAAAAAGCTGAAGAGACTTAATTACGCGAGCACAAGTGCAGCACAAGTGAAATTTGGAGGCTCAAAATTACCTTCAGAGCTATGTTCCAGTGGACTTTTTCCCTTACAATTTTATGTAGCATCCAAAACTGTAGAAAAAAATTGTTCCATAGAAATTAACCCACCCTAATATTATATATGCACACGTACTTACATAAATATGCATGTAAGCGGCATTTTAATTTTTTATATAGCAAATAAAATAAAATAAATTTGTTATTATGCTATATTTCAGTTTATTTAATGGTTATTTTAATTTTTGCGTAAATACATACAAAGCTTTAATATTCGTAAAACGCTCGCCATTAAGAGTGATAAGCTCAATTTAGTAGTTAAAAAATAAATTTAGTAAAAAATGCATTATTAAGTGAGAGAAATGTTGGTATTCTAATTTAAATGATATTTTGAGCAAAAAGAAATCCATTATTTTTGCGTAAAATTTTCACTGTTTTACGGTCGTTCTTTAACTGCTGGACGATGCTACGACTGCTAACACGCCGGCCCACTTCGATTATTCCTGTGATTTTATACACATTTTCGTCAATTTATTTAACACCCAAAAAGGCCTGAACGGAAACGACGAATGCAAAATTCCACGTAATCAGCTGTTAGGTGTATTTTTTTATTGTACTAACTCGTTTTTTGTTTGTTTTTGTCTCATTTACACAAAAGTCTGCAAGTGCACAGCCTTCCTACGAGTATTATAACCATTTAAAACCGCAGCCTCCCTATTCGAAAACCCTTTATATGTTTGTCACAGAATAATTGCTCGCCACTGGCATGAACGATATTTCTGAATTAAACGTATATTTAATAAATGAAAAAAAAAAAATAGTTATTCTTAATTGAAACGTAATTACAATAAATCTGCAATCAGTGCAATTGCTTTGCCGCAACACAAAAACAACACGTTAATTAATTAAATCACAACAAACCAATTTCAAAAGCTTACGCGAGTGCAATGCGCTCTCGAGTGGAATGAATATTGATTAAATATAAGTTGTAAATTCTATTATTGCATTTAACTGCAACAAACGCAATTAAGTCCCAAATCCTCAATTTTGTGATTTATGGCTTTTTCTTGCCCTGCAAATCCAAGAAGAGAGTTTTATGAGACACTTTTTCGTGGCAGATACTACGGAGTTACTAAAAACTATTTCTAATATTCGTTGTTTCAAGACCAACCGAGTTATATTCACTCATAAACTAACCAAGCTAAGGCACCCTTGTTTATGTTGCATATAAAAATCTATTTAACGAAAAACTATGCAGCTTTTTAAGTAGAGCTCATGGATAAATATGCCACATCTCATTGATGACTAACAGCCTGCTCAAAAAAAAAATATCTAGGCCTGGAAGTAAAATAATGTGAGGCCTCCTGCTCACAAAGCGTTTAACAAATTTTAAGTTTCTTTCACAAAACATATTTTTCCAATCGTAATTTATAATAATTTTGTTTTTTCAAAAGTGATTTTGTAGAATATACAAAAACTGTGAGCCAATAGCAGCATTCATCCAAAAACAACACGAGAACTACCAAATAATGATTTCAATTGACTTTCTATCGACCTAACCCCGTTTTCTCATCTAACCCATAAAGTGAACTTCACTAATCAAGTCGAAAAACCTATCCTATATTAAAAAAGTGCCTTTAATTATTTTCATTCGTCAATCACCTGGCAAGTCTGTGGTAAAAGCTCAGCATTTTTATCAACTATTTTCAATGCTAGTAATGTCTGAGTAGGGGCAGGGATCTATTGCGCAGAGCTTTAAGCATTTAAGCTTCCTGGCCACTGTAGTGTCTTTCAGGCAGAAGCCTTTGCAGTAGGAAAGGCTGCAGAAATAGCAGAAATAAAAATCAGAGAAGCCATAGAGAGATTAGCCGCAGACAGGCGGTTGCACATCTATTGGATACCCGGACATAAGGGCATTGCAGGAAACGAAATTTTAGATGAGATTGCCAAAAGCGCTGTTTACAGACAATTCGAACAAGAAAACGGCATACTGAAACCTTTAAATACGGTATACAAAGACATCGCTATGGACATGAAAATGTGGATAGATAGGAGGTGGAATAATCCAGCCACTTGTAAAACCGCGAAAATCATGTGTACACAGAGTGCAGATAAATACGTCCGATTCGTACTTGCTCTGTCTAGAAAGGAAAGCAGAACTATCGTAGGTATGCTGGCAGGCCACAATTTGCGGCGCACGCATACAAGATAGAAATTACATACAACGATAGCAGCAGATTTTGCAATGAACTGAAAGAGGGAGAAAAGCTAGAACACTAAGAAAACTAGAACGCTAAGGGTCTAGCTCCATCTGGTAACACTAAGGATCAATAGGTCTATGTGATGGCTTTCAGCCAGCCAGGTTAACCTAACCTAACCTAATGTCTGCTGGCGGCCACCTTAGCTGAAGAGTCCCTAGGCATTAAGCAACAAATGATAAAGAAAAGCTTTTTGATAGTAGCAGTCGTCTCCCGGAAAGCAATGGTAAACTTCCGAATGTACATCTGCCATGAAAAAACTCCTCATAAAGAACCACAAATAGGAGGAGGCGCTCGGCCACACATCTAAAGAAAGTGTATGCGCCAATTATTTTATTTAATTGGTTCATATGCATATTCGCCACTCGCCAACGCATGGCGCATCGGAGATGCCTATTACAAAACTGTCCAATATGCCTGGTACAATCGTCATGACGTGCTGGGCAACAATTCTTATGATAATTAAATAAAAGCTTAGTATTGATTGGAACATAATAGAATAAATTTCAGGTTTGCACTTCGACCTCTTTTTTGCCCCCTACTCATAACAGTACTTCATCAAAACCCAGTGCCCCTGTTAAACTTAAGATAGAGCTGAGTTGCGCTGAACCTGTATGTCTTTCTTTTAACTGCAATTGGCCGAGATGTGTCAACTTTTTGCGCGCTATAGCGCCAGATTCAAAGACAAGATATATTCGAGTCTCCGGGGATTCGTCGTAGAAACGGCAAGAATTGGTGGACCATATCCCAATCCTTTTGCGCAATCTGCAATGGCCTGCGAAAATGTCCGTGAGCATTCTCAGTTCATCCTTAGGAAGTTTTTCCAAACCTCTTCTAATTGCACCACCCTCAGCAAAGACTTCGCCTGGCTTAGCCACATAATTTGGTGCCAGTTAACATCTCTTAGCCTTAGCTCTTCACTCTTAAGCTTCTACTTGCTGGTGTGTTGTCCCATAGCAAGGCAGGGCTCGGATTCTATTGTTCACGAGTCCACAGCCTCCGCTACTTCGTTCCCACTTACAGTGTAACCTCTGCTAAGGCACTAGGCACTTCTATTAGCCTAACACCTCCCTTGAACGGGAATTTTTTTATAAACCAAATCTTATGTATTAAAAGAAGTTTCCTTCTGTCCCTCTTTTGAATGGACACCTCTCTAGGACGGACAAAAGCTGACTGACCGTGAATGTCCGCCCAAGAGAGGTTTCTCTGTTTGGCCCTGTCTCTTAGGACCCATATGAGCCGGATGTCATTGCGTGTTCCTAACAAATTTATTTTCTCGATACACTCAAGGATCACTTAACCTCGCGGGCTGAAAATACCTTGAGTGCCAACTGACTGTCCTCAGAATGGCATTTTTCCCAAGTCTTGTCTAACAGAGCTGTAACACTCTGATAACTTTGGCTCCTTCCCTGATAAGTAGTAGTAGCACATAATAAATTTTGCTGTTCCTTATCCCATACTTGTCCCACAATTAAAATATTTTCATCGAAATTTCTCGTTCAGCGCCTTCACCTAGTGGAAATGGGATGGAATACTTGGACCATCGATAAGTTTTATAACCTATGAGAAATACTCTAAAAATACGCTCACTAACTAACGCCTAGCTTACTTAAGTAATTTATGTTTAGAAAAAATATTTATTAAATTTTTTAAGTTTTTTTAAACACGCATTAAGCACAACTACAAAGTTTCTTCCAATCTATTTTCAATAATTTCACATTTAAAAATAATATTTAGTTCATTTAATATTTCCCACTCACGTTTGCGTCTGCTCAATTTGTTTCAACAGTCTACAAAGTGGGTAAGTAATTGGCTGGTAGTAAATTTTGTACAAATGGGCGAGCGTGCGCGCACCGGTAGCACTTACTCGTAAATATGCATATGATCATGTGGCACGAACTAAAAATGTGCATGCATGTGTGAAATACTTACTTATGTGTGTTATGAGGTGGCTGTACGAGAAGTGCCGTGCTCCATGGCGCTCCTTGCTCACACTATGTGGCATGTTGCAAGTTGTTTACTCTGATTGCGTTTAAATTTAGAAACCAATTTAAACATTTTCACACTTGTAGTGAAGATAGTTGCTCACTGGCCGTATAGTAATTACATGCATGCATATGTTGTAAGTAAGGGGTGATCCATTTAGAGGTATCGGATTTTAAATTGAAATAAAACAACGAAAATCAAAATTGATTGAGCAATCTTTATTTATATTTTTGTGTAAAACCATTCACGACATTTATCCTTTAAAGATAATCCCTTTCAAATGTTGGCCGCAACTGCGCCATAATTCGGTCATCCATAAACACCAATTTGAAATGACTCGCTCGGGGACTTCGGTCGGTATTTCATGAATAACTTTAGTAATATTGGCTTCCAATACCTCAATCGAAGCTGGTTTGTTCACAAAGCATTTCGACTTTACATACCCTCAAAAATAAAAGTCCCAAGGTGTGATATCACACGATCTTGGTGCCCAATCCGCTGGTCTGAGACGAGAGATAAATGGCTCACCGAAACGACGACGCAGTAAATCCAGTGTTACACGGGCTGCATGACAAGTAACGCCGTCTTTTTGGAACCAAATGTTGTGGAGATCACCGACTTTAATTTTCGGCATCAAAAAGTAGTTTATCTCCGTCGCCATTCGCTGTTACATTGGCGCCAGCCTCGTTCTTGAAGAAATATGGGCCGATGATTCCTCCAGCCCATAGGCCGCAACAAACAGTTGTTTTCAATGAATATAATGGCTGTTCATGAATGGCTGCGGGTCGCTCTTCAGCCCAAAATATGGCAATTTTGCTTATTGACGTAGTCATTAAGCCTAAAATCGGTCTCCATAAGTACACCATAAGTTGGCCTGAGCGCGCGATGAACACTTTTCACAGAACGTCGATTTTCTCAATACAATTGCACGATTTGTAAACGTTGTTGAGGCATCAGGCTTTCCATGATGAAATTTCAATGATTACTGAAAAAATTATGTATTTATTTTAACGTAGTGCTACACAAAAATAATAAAAGTTGCCCAATCAATTTCTATACCTTTAAATGGATCACCCTTAGATACTCAGTTTACAAGTCCTAGATAAAGGTGGTTAAGTTTCAAGGGCCGGTGTTGATTTTGAATAAAATACAATTTTTTTATGGAAATTATTATCATTTCTTTTCATTATGATATTATTGATATGGCTCAATTACGTATAAAACAAAATATCGGTCAAATAGCCGCCACGGCCTCGGCGGCACACCTCCATCCGATGGTCCAATTTTTCGCTGACGCTGAAGCATAATTGAGGTTCTATGCCATTAATATTATCTCATCCTTTAGCTCTTGAATTGTTGCTGGCTTATCGACGCACGGGTTCTTTCAAATAACCCCAAAAGAAAGTAGTCCAACGGTGTCAAATCACATGATCTTGGCGGTCAATTGACATCGCCGCGACGTGAAATTATTCGGCCATCAAATTTTTCGCGCAAAAGAGACATTGTTTCGTTAGCTTTGTGACAAGTGGCACCGTCCTGTTGAAACCACATATCGTCCACATGCATTGCTCCAATTCGGGCCATACAAAGCTCGTTATCATCTCACGATTCACTATTCAAAGTAACTGCCTGACCGGCCTCATTTTGGAAAAAATTCGCCCAAAATGCGGCAATTCTGCTTATTGACAAATCCACTGAGGTGAAAATGTGCCTCATCACTGAATATGATTTTCTTCACGAATTGCGCGATATGCATTTTGATTTGAACGCCCGTTTTCATAATCAGCCTGAATAACTTTAACGCGTTGCTCGATTGTGTATCTTTCCATGGTTCAAATTGAGTTAGCCTGAAATTGAAAAGCGTCAAATTAAATGCAGAAAAAAACTTGACGTTTACGTGTGGTTCACATTCAACATCGGCCCTTAAAAATTAACCACCCTTTAGTATCTTCGATTTAAATAGTTGCATAGGGCCAAAGTATGTATGTTTTATTTGCAGCATTTATTCGGTACTGAATGCATTCCCTAGCGTGAATGTCGTTTGTGATTAGGACGCACCTCTAGACTTACTTGCGCACATTAACTTAGAAAAGGCAGTTCCGAGTAAATTTTGTTGACAGCTTTTTGACAAAATACTTGGTGTTTTATAGCCAGCGCATATTCGGCCAGTACTACGAACTGAATTTAAGCAAATAATTTGCTCCGAAAAGTAACTGGGATATTCTCACTCTCAGTCACACACATACATACATAGAAACACTAGTTTCCCAAATAGCTGTGGAAGGCAGCGGAAAGGGAGCTGCACAAAGCTTAGATATGTTTCCGTCATTGTTACTTTATTGTTATAGCATTTGCAAAGTTGGAACGTGCAACATATGTGCATACACACATACATACACATGCACATACCAACCTGATACTGCATGCGAACGTGCAACTTAGAGGAGACGTGTGCGTGAATGCATTTACGCATATTTCCCTTCCAAACATTTTAAAGGCTCTATTGTGCAGCATAAAAGACAAAGCAAAACAAAACAGAGCAACAACAGCTACCTATTCACAACTCGCATATTGCGAACGTGCACTTGGGGAGGGGAGGGCGAGCTCAAGGCGCTGGATAGCGTAGTGTTGACTAGGCGTGCAAACGCATTTACATTAAACAACAATAACAACCAAACAAATTGCCGAGGTGGGCTGTAATGCCTCCATGCGTTACGCTTTATTCTGCTCACTTTGTGGAGAGCAGCAGACGCAGGAGTAATGAGGGCAACAGCAACGCTTGCTGACGTGCCGTCGCTTCGTGCTGCGCTGCCAGTCAGTCGGAGGCAAAATTGCAAGTCGTAAAATTGCTCAAGACATCATGTAAAATGCGTAAACACGACAATTTGCGATTTATTGTAAAGCAAAGTTAGTTGTTAGTGCCATTGTTGTTGTTGTTGTTTATTTTGTTGTTGTTGCTGTTCGTTGCCACTGCCATTTACTGCACGCACCGTGTTTGCCATTGTTGATGAATGCATTGTGTTGCCAACGGAAAGGATTAGGAGGAACACGAATGCAATCAGAAAGGAAGTGCACGACGCTGCGCGCGAGGGGTCGCCGCTCCAGCAGACATTTGCACTTTTTGTACTTTGCGCAACGTTGTTTGCTGAGAATTTAAATTGCAAGTGAAAGTGAACTAAACTGCACTGAAACGGGCAAGAGTGGGTTGGTTGGCATTGTTGGGTTGCGCGCCTCTTCGGTTGCGCCTGTACGTAGTAATTAACGAAAGGGAAATTGAAATGGAAGTGAATATAAATTCGCTGTTTGAAGTGCGAAAATTTAAACAAGAATTTAATCTCGAAGTTTTATTGCAAACAAACTTTTCCACCGGAGCATTGCAAATGTCAGCAGAGTTTTAGCATTAAGTGGCAACCAAACGCGCCTGGAATAATTAATCTGGCACTTGCGACGCGGTTGCACAACAGTTTCAAAAGATTTTCACGGTTTCAGTTTTGTTTAAAATATCTTTGTTGTAATTTTTGTTGATTCTAAAACTTAAGTAATTACGGGGTAAATGAATTTTGGCAAGAATTTATATTTGCGCGCGCAGAGCCATACCTAAACGTGCATGCATCAAGTCACACTGTTTACAGTGATGGTAAATGTAGGGAAAATTCCCTACATGTAGGGATATTTGTCGAAAAAGAAGGACAGATTTTTTAAATTCTGTAAATGTAGGGAATTTTCAAAAAGGACAGAGAAAATTTTACAATAGCGGGAAATATTAAAAAAGTTCCTTTAAAATAAAAAGCCGCAGTAAGATTTCATGCCAGTATTTTTTTCCTTATGGCAGCATACTTTTAAAGCGTTAATACGGCAACATTGCCATTTTTTCTTCGTTAACGCTAACGCGATTTTTTCTTCGCACGAAAATTGTTAGTTGTCCCGCGTTTTTTTTTTAGTTTTAGCTTTTTTTATATTTAAAATTTATATATTTTACAGAAATGAGCTCCTCCTCTTCGACTCACTCTTCGGAGGAACACCAGGAGAAAAATTCAAGTATCGGAAACAAAAGTTGAATAACAAGTGGCTTGACGACGACAATTTTAGTGGCTGGTTGAAAGCTGTGGCTAACGATCCATTCAAATGCAAATGCGCTGAGTGCGACAAAGTTTTGAACTGCGGCAATTCTAATTTGCAGAAGCACGCCGAAGCAAAAGCGTACCAAAAAAATATGAAGACAATAATAAAGACACCTAAAATAAACAGTTTTTTTTTTTAAGAAAAAGCCGAGTAATCCAAATGGTTCCAGAAATTTCGAAATAAGATTTAGCATGTTCTTCGCTGAGCATAATGTCGCCCTGCAAGTGGTGGACCATTTTATCCCAATCTTAAAAGTAATCGTGCCGGATTCTGAAAAAATAGAAACTCTGTCTTGTTTTAAACAGAACTGAATGTAATGAAAAAGTGTAATTTTTAGTCTTTTTGCTGAATTTTTCTACATATATGTGTTTATAATATAATATATATGTGTATTTATATATATTTTTGAAATAAAATTTCTTATTAAAGTGTCTTATAAAGTGTCAAAATAGCACCAAGCCCAAAACTTATGCAAATAATTCAGTTTTGACGTTACAAGTGCCTCATTATAGTGTAAACACAGGAGAAAAAGATGTGGGGAATTTTGTAGGGAAAATTTTTTAAAGCGTAGGGAAAAGTAGGGAATTTTTTTGGGCTGCGTAGGGATTTTTCAAAAAATCATTTACCATCACTGACTGTTTACTTGGTAGCGTTGTTTATCGTTGGTAGCGTTGATGCTGAAATTTGGGCGCAGCTGAGGTCCAATACTAGGATAAGGTGGCTAGAACTTAGGTAAGCCAACTTGGCTCATAAGCTTAGAAAGAAAACCCATGTTTTGTCCTTCCACAATTCAAGTCGGTTTTCTCATATATCGGGTGTTTTTAAGCTACATGCGAACTATCGATATCGAAAACTATGGTACGATAGCTGAGAATGGCATCACATTTGTGTTCAGCAAGACTCGGCAAGTATTCTAAATCGTTTAATTCTATAAAAACGCTTTCAAATTCTGGAAATTTACTTCGAAAAAAAAGAATAAATCTGTTCCCGTATTTCTTAGAGCGAAGTGTTGAAGAAGATATTGGCATTTGTGCATTTTTATGGAAGTGGTTCACAATTCTAATTTTCTGACAACTTCAAACGCGCACTTAATTTAAATTTAAAAATTTAATGGGGTGTTGAACTCGATACTTTTCTAAAAATTCCGGCTAAATATTCTGAAATTTAATTTTGAAATTTTAAATTTTTTTTTTACATTTTTATAAATTTTTTCCAAGCTTGAGGCTTCGGTTAATATCGTGAGAGAATGCATGAGTGCCATCGACATCGATAATTATGGTTCGATTGCTGAGAATGACAAACTTTGCCAAAATTTCTATTCAGTAAGGTTTGGCATGCCCTCAGATTTGTTTCGCGCCAGAACAACGCTTCCAAAATGTGGAAATTTATTGTGAAAAAAACATGAATAAATAAATTTTTTCCACGAAGTTCATAGAGCGAAGTGTTGCGAAAGACGCTGAAATGTTGGCTCGTCGTCGTTCTAACCTTGTTGGCCTTTGTCCTTCGGCTACGTGGACAATTTTACGAAAGATTTTGGCTTGCGTGCCTATAAAATATGTACAGCTCGTGCAAGAATTGAAACCAAGAGACCATCGTTCGAGTCGCATTTTTGCTGACTGGGCTCATTTCGATTTTTTATTCAGATTTATTGGAAAAATTTGGATCGAATGGACCATGTAACTCATAGCCGCGGCAGGCATATGCCAGATATCATATTCGGAAAATAAATGCCAAGAAATTGTCTATCAACTAAGCCCCATAGCCCCATGCGAAGTAAACCAGGGAAGGGAATTAAGATCTAGCGGTTTAAGCGACAGCAACAACACCGCTCTCCCCCCCCCGGGTGTTTTGTGGTCATGGAAATTTTCAGACGACCACTTTTGTGTCGCCATCGCTTTGTGTGAAGGAGCAGAATCTTGCTGAAAGATGGTTCAGAACACTCAGTGCCTGTCTCTTTACCCTCGATATACTTGTATTTATGCAACAGAATTCACTCGCAGCCCTTGAGTAAAGAAATGTGGTGGCATGACGTGTCCTTTGCTGCTCAGAACACCTAAAACGATAACAATGGCAGGAAACTTCGTATGCATGGCAAAAGAAAAAGTATTGGAACATAGCCATCTGTCATTCTGGTCATTTTTGCTGTTGGTCTTTTGGTATTGGTGAACATTTTTTTCGTCAGAAAAAACCCATAACATCTCAAGCGGTTGAAGGTGTTTAATCTTGTTTAGATCGGATGACTTGCTTGTCTCGTATTTGCTCCGACGTAAATACTCCTCTGCGCCTAATGTAGGATTTATATCGGAGATACTCATAGACAAGCCGATGATTGAACTTAAAGGGTCCTCGCTTGCACTTTTTGAAGCAATTCTGCAGATCGGACAGTGTCAAAATCTTACTCGTGTTTTTTGCGTTTGCCAACAGATTCTCCGTCGCCGCCTGATGCTTTCAATTCATGACGAACCTTATGAATGAATGAACGGGCGCGCTTAAGAAAATGAGAGATTTCTAAATCAATGTGATTTGTATTTGTAGCGACCAAAAATGCACGCCTCTTCTTCATATCTCTGCAGATCTCTCCATTTCTTGGGTTAAGTTGTAGTCCTCCATTGTCTTAGCTGTCTGAAAAATAGCAAAAAGAAAAATATTGATTTCGGGAAGTCATAGCCCCATATAGGCATGTCCTCAAATACCATATGCACCCTGTATATTTATGTACACAGCTTATTTCATTTAACGCTGTTTTTTTTAATTGCGCCTATTAAGAAGATCTACACTGCGGAATTACTGTTGTTACTTTTGTTATTTTTTTAATTACTTTTTACTTAATAAAAGAATACAATTTTTTGTACTCTTCCGCATTGTATTTTCCCACAATACCGACACATTGCCATTTTAAATTATTTCAGCTGCATCAATTCATTAACGCTTTTTTTTTGCTATTTTTATTAATTTTTGCCTCTTTGGCCTATTAATGTGAATTCAGCAGAAAGCCTTGTAGGCAGCAGGACGAGCGTAAGTAAAGGGTGGTGTAGAATGATTGAACATAACTTTTTAAAAACGAAGCCAAACCGAAACGGAATTCGATCAATTTCCTCACTGTGCGGTCAAAACCGAATAACAGCGGATGTTTACAGGGGTACAAAAAAATAGATGGGCCATTTGATATGAGTTGCTGCGTGCTTATGGCGCGCTTTAGATTACAAGAAATTGAGTAAAGAAGTTATAGGCTAAAATTTGGCTATTTTTAAGCGAAATCAAACCAAAATCAAACCGAAAGCCAGCCGAACTTTTGTAACCGACTGTGTAACCCAAATCAAAACCGCTGTTCGGCTAAACTGTAGTGTGTTAGAAAAATGCAATTTTTTGCACAAATCAAATCAGCGAAATATGCAGTGAAAATATGCTGCAGAAAAAACCATGTAATAAAAATAAAATCAATTACTTTTCACTGCATTTATTGCAATTCCCATTAAAACACTGAGGACTTTGACGCCACAGCGGAAACATATGCAGTTATTTCTTCAATCATCTACATAATATGAACTTTACAAACTTTCATCACTTTCATCTGACCCATTAAGCCAAGGCAGTTAATCGTTTTCCCAGTCATTCAAACCGTTACTCGGACGCACGCGCCACAAGACCCACAATCAAGGGATCGACGGCTGTTCGTATGCGGATACAGATGGAAGTGTATCACACGAGTGCATACATATGTCTGTAAACATATGCAAGTACACACACACACATATATAAAGTTAGCAAATTAATTGAAAGTTGTAATGCATTGCCTTTTGTCGCTCTGTACATCCATATAATGGATGCCATAACAAGCCATAGAGAGGTATGTGGACTACCAACAACAATCTCCCCTCGATATGACAGATAAGCTGGAAGTTGTCAACGCAGTCATATGCAAATCTCAGCAATGTTACATATTCACTTCGAATCCATATTCAGACTACAATTTAGCAATGTTGTTGCTTTTTGTTGCTGCTTTCATTGCTGCCAGTGTCATCCATTCGTCAGTGTTGCAGTTAATGACTTTTTTTGTATTTACACCCAAATGCATGTTGCAAGCGCAGATGCTCCCCTCATGGCAGCATCAATGTCAGCGTGTGCACACTAACAGCTGAGGCGGGAATATTCGTGGGGGTGATGATGTCAAATGTGTCGCTTGTAAAATGTATGCGAAAACACAAACAAAACACAGACAAAGCACACTAACAAGCAAACTCATTACCCCGAAGAGTGACAACAACCACTACTGCATATCTACTTGCCACACCCCACAGCAGATAGTAAAATTAATATGTTAATTAATTATGACAATTACGTGTCATGAAACAGCCAACAACGGCAATAATCACGACGTAGGTTGCGACGCATTCTATTGAAATAAGACTTGTTGACTGTTGTTGTTGTTAGCGCAAATCTGTTGATTTAAGAAACGATTAGGAAATGACAGTGGTACCTTTGGCTAGCCTATAGTTGGAGTGTGTGAGAAAATATGAAATGAGTATAAAATTTAAAATCAGCGTTGAGAGAATAGAGTGGATTGCGCATTCGTTCGCACGGCAGTCGGTTCTACGTTACCGGACGACCGGGATTTATATGCGGCCAAGGACTGTGACTCAAGCAGCGTTCCTCTTAATTGTTTGGGGAATATTTATGCATACAGTCCACGAATATAGTGGCAAGTTTTCACAATTTTTTTTATTTATTTTTTAAATGAATTTTTTTTTTATAAAATACAGTCCACTCCAATAGATGTAATTTTGATTCATGTTTCAAACGGCATAAAAGATTTATAAAACTTCGACATTTTCATAAAAACTTCAAACTTTTTCATCTGAGTAAAAGGAATTTCGAGAATGCAGTTTTATAACCCATTAAATTCTAGTAAAACAAAGAGCAAGTAAATTCCCGTTGATATTTGACAAATTTTTCACCCACGTTGTTACATATTTTCTCCATAGAAAAAAGACCTTTACAATTAGCCAGGAAACGGAAACAAGCGCCAAAGAGTAGGCACCAAAAGAAAACCCCGAAAAAATTGGGACCAAAAAACGCCCCAAACAGTAGGCACCAAGGAAATATGACGCCAAAAAGTGGCACCAAAAATATATTTCCTACAAGTTTGCACAAACAAACAAGCGCCAAAAAGTAGGCAGTGCTATTTCTCACTAGAAATTAACAACCACAAGGAAAAACGCAGGAAAAATAGCTTAAAGTGTATCTAAGATATATAAAAGGTATAGCTCTCTCTCTCCTTTTCCTCTACGTTACATCTTTTTTCTCTCTCGCGGAACGAAAATGCCGAAAACGTGGCATGGCCTCGCTCTTCCATCGACGCCTAAGATGTTTCACTTCAAAAATCAACCAGATTTTCTAGCAACTTGCAATTTGCAGTTTGTTATACATACTAACATTTATTGGGCTATAAAACTGCGTGCCCAATTTCTTGTTTTTAATTCTGATTAAAAAGTTTAAAGTTTTGAAAAAACTTAATTTTTAATAAAGTTCGAAATTCGGATTCACTAGGTTGTTCAATAAGTTTTGTGGTTCGGTAAGAAAACATCAATACGCTTATCCCAACCAGATTCTGATTTATGAATTCGATCTCTGATATGAAAATCTTGAAGGAGTACAAAATACGTTTCCACAGCTGCTACGACCTCATCGATTGATGAAAAACGCTTTCCGCACATGATTTCTTTTGGTTTGGAAACAGGTGGAAGTCACTAGAGTCAAATCTGGTGATTACGTTGGATGTCATTGTCAAAATGCTTTTTGACACGGTGCATTATCCAGATAAAAAATATTTTTCATTTGTAAACAAAAATTGCAACTTATTTGCAAGCAAGTCTGACATGGTCAAAGCGCCGGACGTAGGACGTGAGTGGGTTTGGCGAAATACATTTCCAATACTACCTAAGCAGTCAAAATCGGCTATGACTTGATTGATTTATTCAAGTTCTTCTTAAGGCTTTCCTCCAAAAAAGTCAAAAATAGCATCAAAAACCTCAAATGAAACCGCAAAAAAAAGTATTTTCTATTATTTCATGGCTATTTCTACAGTGAGAATCGGTTCTGAGACCTACTGAATGGTAGTCATGCCAACACTCAAAAGCTCACTCGCCTTTGGCAGTATACTGAGACAAATAACCATGCAAAGACTTGCTATACCCACGCTTAGTTTCAAAATTTCCAAAGCTTATATGCCGTGAGCCAAATATTCAGAGAAGTTGACTCGCATCTGGGTGCGCATAATCGTGAGTTTCGCCTGAACTTACTTAAACACAAATCAATAGATCGATTTACAAATTTCTACGACCACTCCTTTAACATATAATATATACTCTGAGAATTTGAACGGGAACCAAAATTCGCTTACTCAACACAGCTCTCGGCCTCTGTTCGCTCACCGTATGGAACACGATGTGCAGAAGAAACAGGTGGCTCCGATCTCGTACCGCTATTCCCCTCTCAGTGAATTTGACAGAGTCACTGTATGTGTGACCTCACACATAGTGAGATTGGTGATTGTAAACATAGTAATTTATTATGTTATTTGTGTAATTTCTTCTTCCTTTTATTGCGCTCTGATGGGTGCAAAATGTATGTAATCATTCTTGCATGTGGAAGATATGCAAAGGGAATCCAGATAGTATCGAAATTGAAAGCACTGAAAGCGCGCCTATCTAAAGTAATCTAGAATATATTATGCTGTTATGAGCAACCCTTATGTGGTCCTATCACAGCCAAATGTACTTAGTTGTTTGCGTCAACTAAGTGGCACGTTTTCAACGTGTCTTCAGGTTTTCAAATTATTTACATACTAAGCGAAACCACACATTTCAATCTGCTGTCAGAAAGAAGCACTAGTTTTAGCTGCCGTGTGGACCTGCACACAGAGATTACAGAAATTTTAAATTTACCGAACCCCATTTTAGGGTTCACAGAATTGACGTCGTAAATATTCAATAGTTATAATTAATGATTGCATTATCTTACTGCATATAGCTGAATTAAACTCCTAATTAAAGGTATTTATGTGAAAAATCTCATTCAGGAAGCTCATTAATTGCATTATTATAGATACTTGGGTCAATATAACGCTTGGTATAAAACCAAACGAAATGACAGAGACCACAAATTGCAAAAATGGAAAAAGTTGCAAAAATTACAAAACCCGCACGTACGCATGCACACATTTTTCTAAAATTATCGCAGAAAAACTAGAGATAACAGCTTTTGTCTACTTTCAACAGCAACCACAACGTTAGGCAAGTTATATTGGCTGTCAACGATTTTCATCTGCAAAGTTATTTCAGAAATGTCGGCGAGCGGCAGATAGAAATAAATTGATACTTTCATAAATATGCGTATGCATGTGTGTGTTTACTTATACATATGTATGTAGCTACGTAAAAAATGTCTACAAGCCATTCCATAATCATAACAATCTAATAACAACGGCTGCAACAACAACAAGAGAAAACGAATTGCCAGTGGCTACTCAACTGGTGCTCGCACATAAAATACATACACATACACATGCATATGCGAGTACATGTGCCTATAGTAGCAACATGTATGCGGTTGTCATAAAAATGTCGTCCACTTTATTACCGTCACCAACAATACACACAACAACACAATACAAAAATGTACGGCGACTCTCCTCTCCATCAGCCTGCGCTCACTATTGCCGAGGGTCAGTTCAACACTTTCAACTTTCTGCTTGGAGTTTTCTCCCCTTATCTCTACCATGCACAATAGGTATGTGCGTGCGTGAGTGAGTAAAAATTTATTATTTGAAAAAATGTTAGCAAATACAAATTACACCCAGATAATCGGATAGAAGTACAATATTTTTTGTTTGTATGGTTTTTGTTATTTAAGCTTTTATGATTATATGTATGTTGAACAAGTAAAAGTCAACGATGTGAAAACAACACAAACAACAACAACAACAAGAGCAAGAATCAATATCTACGCCAAATATAAGCAGATAACTTGGAGTATCAACTGGTATTTATAATTCCTATAACTGCGTTTGAGTTATCGCAATGTTAGATAAATGTGCTTGTATGTATGTGTGAGTGTATGTGTGTAAGATAGCAATATATTTAAAATCGAAAACTCATTTCTAAGGCGAGTGCATTTAAAAAAAATGCAAAGAGAAAAAAGTTAAATAGTAAGGAATAAAGAGCTAAGCTGTGTTTGTTGTAAAATTGCGGAAAATGGAAAGAAGCAGACAAAAGCCGGAAAATAAATTTAAAATAAAGCAGGTTTCACTATTCAAATTTAATTTTTCATAATTATTATAGAAAATGAAAACTCTTTAACGCTATAAAATATCTGGTAAATTTCCTATGCCGAAGGCATGCACAAAGTTTTAGATTCCACACAACAGTTATCTATTTCGGGTTCTGGGATGATAGGTTTTACTCTTTCATATATTATAAATTTTTTTAATTAAAAAAAAGAGCAGTATTGTCTCTGCTGCACTACTTTATATCCAAAACAAAGCATTAACGGCATTTTAATATGCATTGGTAACAAAATGTTGTTGTATTAGTTTCCAGCATCCAATTCTTGTAGGGGATGCTTCAAAAAACCGACTCGAAATTAGTCCAATTGTCATCGTTACGTTACGTTGTCTAACCTACTCAAATATTCCAATTGGTATTAGTAGTGGACGGATACTGCGCCAAATTGGACTACTTCTGCGTTAGTTTAGTATTCTTTAGGAATGTATAAATACAATTTGTCACAACGACATTTACTCATATAAATATAAAAGTATTGGTTTAAAGCCCCCAAATCCAAAGGGCACTTTGTAGATATCAATACGTCCAGGAATGTGCGCATGAACTGAAGTGTTAGAAAAACAAAAAACAAAATGTGATCAGTAAACCCGGCGATCGCAATCAGCTTTGCACCTCGAAGCGGATGTCTTTGTTCAGAAGTTAGTGTGCCGTGAGTACGAGTGCACTCGTTGGTTGTTTACATGCATGCAGGCACACCTACATACAAAGTGAAGCATAAGCACTGCAGTTCATGTTGCATTTTTGTTTGATCGCTGGCGCAATTTATGACCTAATAAATCAACACAGCGGTTATTCTATTTATATCTAACTTTTCTAGATTTTCATTCAGTTTTCATATCACTGTCGCTTCGTCACTTTATGCAACGATAATCTGAAAATAAATATTGAAATGAAGGCATAATAAAAGGGATGACTCCAAACTAGTACTTCCGCTTTGATATTCCTGGATAAAAAAAAAATATTATTATAGGTAACATAATTTAAGCGAAATGCAGTTTAGGTTATTCGCAAAAAGCTCAGGCTTAGTTGGTTATTGCTCGACAATCATGCCTATTTGCCCCTTTACGATTCTACAACTGAAATTTCAACTGGCTGAATGAGAGAAACTTCATTAAGAGTTTCTGTAATGCATGAAAACTCTATTCCATTACGCCCACTTTAAGAGCGGCAATAAAAACTACCGTAAAAATGATAGGCCTATTTCAAAGCTATCGACTATTTCCACAATTTTTGAGCACGCGATTAGTGCTCTGCTTTGCGGTTAAAACTTGAATTTACAGAAATCTGCATGGGTTTGTTGCCAACAAAACTACAGTACCTAATCTGGTTGTTTTAGTTAATACTGCATTGATTCCATCTCGACGGGTTTCCAGGTCGATTAGACTGACTTTTCGAATGCCTTCGACAAAGTTTCTCATAGAATCCTAATTAAAAAATTTGTTTGTTTTAGCTTTAATTCTGCTGTGCAATAGACGTTGTGTTGTAACAATTAATGGTATTTCATATGCTTCCTTTGCTGCGACCTCTGGTGTTCCGCAACGACATATCTTGGGATCGCTCATATTTGTGTTTTTTATAGGATGGGTCATGTAAAATTTGCTTTTGGAATCGGCTATAAAAAAAAACTAATCAATATTTTTTCAAACTTTTTTTTTATTTTAAATATTGAACATTGTTATTTATGAATGAAAAATAATATCTTTCAAATGACTGCCACGGCTGGCTTTACAGCAGACCATTCGATCAACCCAATTTTTAAGCACGCAAGCAAGTTTGGGCTCCAGTTTCATGAATGGCAACTTCGATTTCGTGTTTTAAAGCATCAATCGTCTCTGGATGGTTCGCATAGCATTTGTCCTTAACGGCTCCCCACGAAAAATAGTCCAACGGGCTTAAATTACAGCTCCGAGACGGCCAATTGATATCGGAATTTCGGCTGATTATTCGGTTTTCAAAAACGGTAGCCAAAAGTTGGAGTGGAAACAACTCGTTGAGCATGTCACGGTAACGCTCGCCATTTACTGTAATCGCGGCTCCTCGCTCATTTTCGAAAAAAAAATGGCCCGATGATGCCGCCAGACCAAAAACCGCACCAAACAGTGACTCGTTGTGGATGCATTTGCTTCTCTACAGTAACGTGTCGATTTTCTGAGCTCCAAATCCGACAATTTTGCTTATTGACGTAGCCACCGATGTGAAAATGAGCTTCATTAAAAAAGAAGAAGAAGACTCACCACTTTGGAAATAAGTTTTCAATATTTCCCAATTTTGTTCAAGCGTATAGCGTCCCATTTCGTAAATGTCAAACCTTTAAGTTAATTATGAACATTTGACATGTCATTTGTGTTACCATTCACAAAAAAATAGGTGGTTCAAAAAGCAAACGCTATATGGCCCACCCGTATTAATAATATCAAAAGTTTTTTTTCTTATTTACTAAATTGTTGCTTTATGCTGATGACCCTAAGATCTTCTCAGTGATCATGACTCAAATGGGTGTCATTAATTTTCAAGTCGTTATTGATAGACGTCGATCACGTCCTTCGCGAACTTGTTCAAGTGCTTTCAAATGCCTCACACGTAAACTCCTAAAATTTGGCGTACCAAGTATAGTAACTCGACTTGTGTCCTTCTATGTATTAGTCTTTGATAACAAATTTTCTTTTAATAATCTTATATATCGTATTACTTTAAAATATTTCTTCCTGCTGGGCTTCGTCATTTGAAATGCTAGAGAGCATTAAGTTACTTAGTACATCATTTGGTAGGTCTCTTCTAGAATATGCTGACTTTTTTTGCCAATTCTCTTCATCTATTTATCTTCTACGGCCTCTTAAATTCTGGCCTCAAGCTCATCTTCATATAGCTTTCTTGGTGGCATTGAAATTTGCTCGTACATATCCAAGGCACTCAAGAGGGCTTATGACTCGACTAATCTTTTTACTCATTAAATCTAGCGCTTAGCCATTACGAATATGAAGGGTGCTGTGCTTCACTAAGGCAACGCCTGGCCCCTCATATCTTTAACGACCTTCCAGCAGATATACGAGCTTTTCATTCATTGTATAGCCGAGACATGACACCGATTGGTGATCACCTTTTTAAGCACACAATTTTTCATGCCTTTCCAATCTTTTAAGTGGCTAAAAGAGTTATCCATGTCTATCAATTTGTCGATTTGTCTATCTGCTTTCGTCTCACAAATCTTGAACTGAACTTATGGAGACCTGAAGTTTGGAAGATACCTAATTACATTTCAATGATTTTTACAGCCAATTTCTAATGAAATGATTTTCTGGGCTCTATGGACGACCTGATTTTCCATTCTCGCTTAGCTTTTTTTCAAACCAATTGAAATCGCTTGTGTCATTCGTTAATTTGCTGAAGTGGTAAATAATCGTCATCATTGCTTTTGAAATGTTTAAAGTAGAAAACTAAGTTTAACACTTAAAGAAAATTAAAAGGGAATCCGGGTGTAGTAAATGGACTTAATTGCTAGTTGTCCCGACAAAAGAAAGAAAACAAGTTTAACACAGGAATGGTCGCTCATTCTCAGCAACTCATTTTTCGATTGCAGTACAAAATACACCAACAAAGACAACAATATGATGCTGATACTAATCCATTGAATTCAAGAACTCAGCAAAAAATTCTGCCACAAATTCTATAAATTCACCAAAAGTTGGTTTTTTAACAGAATGTACGTATGTATGTACAAATATCGAGCAATTTTTTTCACAAATTTACTGACACACTAAATATTGGCATGTAGATTTTTTTTTTTAATTTTTTTCTTTTGTTTTTTTTTTAATTTTTGTTTTTTATTTTTATCTAATTTCTTTCTCATTTTGTACACATAAATGAGTTAATGCCGGCATTTTTATAGTTTATGCACTTAATCAGCCGTGAAATTATCGGCATGGAACATATTTAGGCATTTGCTGTGGTTGATTGGCGTCAAACAATTTGGTAAATGGCACATTTAATCACATTAACAAATATGGATTTATGACATACAATTATGTGCATACATACATACATACAAATGTACATTCATTTACTCTTAATAGTCTATTGGTCTGCTATGTTGATCAACGCGGTCTCACATACCTACGCACATACAAAGCCATATATAAGCCTGTGTGCGTACAGATACATTTATACTTAAGAGCTCTGTAAAAATTGAGGTATGCTCGTTGCTTTTTATTAATTTCGCAGTTAACTGTGAATAATAGCACTTACACACACACACAAACACACTCACATGGCAGAAGGTCACAGCGATCATTTCATTATTATTTGTAGTAGGTGTTTCCTCTATGATTTCCATAAATTTTTCATAACCTTTTCGAACTAATCTAGGCAGGCGCGCAACCAAAGGGGTTTAGAGGTGCTAGAACGTGTTTTTTTTTTCTTTTCTTTTATGTGCATGTGAATGTTCGTTTCTATTCGTCTGACCATTCCTGTATTTATCTCTAAATTTATTTCAATTTCAAGTATAGTTTACACTAATGAAAAGATTTCATACAAACCCCCCTCAAAACAAATCCGGGTACCGGCGTCTGAACATATCTACAGGGTTGGCCATATTAAACTGACCCATTGAGTAACCCTATAACTTTTTACTGTAATTTGAAATCTAAGGTTTACGTCAACAAGCCAAAGACACTAGGCGCACTTAAGGCCAATATCCGACGGGAAATAGCCGCCATATCGGCCGAGACGCTGGCCAAAACTATGGAAAATGCCGAAAAACGGGCACATTACGCTATACGAGCTAAGGGCGACCACTTGCGCGATATCATATTCAAAAAGTGATGTAAACGAATCTCCTTGAACTAAATTAAATGTTTTTCACAATGAAACACAAAAAAATGTTTCTTTTTCCATATTTTTTTAATAATCACATGGGTCAGTTTAATATGGCCAACCCTGTACATACATACGAGTATAAGTGTGTGCTTAAGTATGCCACATCCAGCAATTCTTATGGACATCACACATTCGAAGGTCGAAATTTGAATGGTTTTTTATTCTTCTTGTTTTAATCAATGCACCGCAATCTCTATTTTGTATACTTGGCAAATTTTCTATACTTTTAATGAATTTCAGTTGAGTCGCATAAAGCGATTTGTATCATTAAATCATTGTGCGCTGCAATTAAAGGTTGGGCGCCTCTAGTGATTTTTTTTGTATGTATGTATGTATGTGTATGTGTATGTTTAACATAAGTAATATCGAACGTGTGGATAAACGTGGCCAATGAAATACAAAGCACGTCTTTGTTGCACGACACATGTGGCAGACGCGTTACGAACGCAAAATGCAAATGCACACAATTACAAATACGTGTAGTTGTTGTTGTATGGAGCAATGGAACAGCTCCCCATATGCCTGCTTGATTTACAAATGTGTAACAATTTTTCATTATTTTCATTTTTCACACGTTGATTTTATTAATGAGCGCGAAGAAACACGAAAAGCCAAACAGGCGCACACATGCATACCCACATACACATGTACATTTGGGGTGCGGCCGGGGGGCAAACAACAGATCGCAAATCGCAGACTTCAGACTGTTCGTCCGCTCGAAGCCTGCAGCTGTTACCCCAACTGATGTGAGATTCTCCTATATCCATTACATATTCATTAATATGCATTCGCACTTATGCACATACCCACACACACATACATATACGCGTATACGAGAACAGCGGCGATGTGTGCTTGCATTTTGTTGGATTGATATACATGCGAGTGCGCATTTCAGTTCATTTCAATTCCAATTCCAATTCCATTAAATCCAATTCAATTCAAATTGTGCGCAGTTCTATGACGAATGCACGCCTTAGAATACGAAATGTGGCGACTCACGCGCCTTTTGGTCTGTCTGAGGTGTATGCAAATAATCGGTAGCGTTTGTGTAATAAACATTTCTACACGTAATTTCACACTTACAGGCAATTACGAGTGCTGAAATACTAAATTAAAATGTATTGATGTACCCGGCCTAAATATGCAGATGTTAAGGAAAAAAGGGGAAACTAGGGAAACTGGGCGAGTGGAGCGACGTAAGTATACGAGCAGTATTAAGAGCTGAAAATTGTGTGGATGTATGTTTGTATTCCAGTACTCGTGAAAATACGAAAATTAGCAGCTACATTAACCGCTAAATTGGCAATTCATGTTACACCTTAAACTTGGTGTTTGGACATTTTCTGCTGACGCCACTGCAACAACATGGTAAGCATATGTATGTAAATGTGCCTAATGCATGTGAAGTGTGTTTCTTTACTGTAACTGCAAATTGGGGCGGTTTATGTGTTTTTTTAATGATTGCTCAATTTTTTGTTTGTTTTATATGGAAAAATGCCCACCTTCCTCTGCAAAAAAAAAATTGTCAAAAAGCAATGCGAATTTTGAGCCACTTGAAACTTGCACTTTGATAGAACTAAATTCAAGGGCCTATAAAACTGCATACTCCAAATTTTTATGAAAATTTTCTAATAAAAAGTTTTGAAATTTTAAATTTTGATTTTTTTTTCTTTTGTCAATTTGCACAAGGTTTGAAACTTGGATTTACATGGTTTTATAGTGGAATTATATTAAATATATTTGTCATTAAAAAATTAAATAATAAATAAACAAAAAAGTTCAAATTTTGATGAGAATTCGTTGCATTTTTTCTGTTTTATAAAAGTTTTGATTAAAAATTTCAAATTTTGATTTTTGTTGCGAAGACCAATGCGATTTTTGACCCACTTGAAACTTTCACTGTGTTATACCAAAATTCCATAGGCTGTAAAACTGCATACTCTAAATTTTTATAAAAATTCTAATTAAATATTTAATATTTTTCCAATATGCACAGGGTTTGAAACTTGGACTTATATGGTTTTCATAGTAGAATTAACCCAGAAGAAAATTAAATGAGAAATAAGTAAAAAAGTTACAAGTTTGATGAAATTTTTATTTACGGCAAAATTAAAACTAAGTTAACTGAAATCGATTACATTTTCCATGAAAAAAAATTTGAAATAAATACGAAATAATTTAAAAAGATAAAATTTTTATCAAAATTTGCGTTTTTTTCGTGTTTTTGTAATTTGCGGTGAAACTTAAACTAAATTAATTGAAATTAATTATATTTTTCATAAAAAAAGTATAAAAAATTAAATACAAATATGCGGCTATAATATCACTTAAGTGGGAAGGGGGCATCACCGGAGTATGTGGAACTCATCCCCGTGCTGCCCTGAATCTCTTTTGCACTTACTTCCCATCAACTTTCACGTTATATCCAACGCTGCTCAAAATGCAATCAAGTTAAATGAATTTGGGCTTTGAAGGCAATCTCTCAAGGGGCACGGTATCATTTTCAAGTAGTTACCACCACAATTCTCTGAATTTCGGACCGATCTCTCTATTGGTAAACTTGAATTTGAGGGTCGTGATAGAGGAATGTTTTCAAGTACGCAGGATTGGAACGATGGCAAAATCTGCACCTAAACGGGTACCTCCGTCTTCACTGATGGAATCGGGAGTCGTAGCAGGAGTTCTCTCTAAATCAGACTATTTATCTATTTTCTTAATATTGCAAAATGCTACATACAAAATGCTTAGGGAGCGAGGGAGATATTGACATTTTTTCCGATAGTCAAGCAGCGATGAAGGCGCTGACGACGCCATGGCACAGATCCAAACTAGTCAACTCCTGTCAGAAGGAGATCAAGTCTATTGGACGTGTAGGTAACATATTTCTGATCTGGATACCAGAACGTAAGAACTTAGAGGGATATGAATTTGCTGATGAGTTAGCCAGGAAGAGGACTGAATTGATCTCAGAGACCTCCTACCCGGTCATTGGTATCCCCTCACTGTTGTTAAAGGGAAATTGCGCAACTTATTTCTCAGGAAAGCGCAGAAGAGATGGGGCTGCATTTATATACTATTTCGAAAACTCTTTGGCCTCAGTACAATAGGCGTCGGACGCAGAAAGTCCCAAGGGCTGCATGCCATTCAATTTCCAAACTCGCAGTTGTGTTTACCGGTCATTGGACAATCACACGCAGAAAAGCTAGGTTTACCATTTACTCCTCAGTGCAGAAGCTTTTGGGACTTTTCAGAGAGGGAGACTATTGAGCACTTTTTCTGTAAATGTCCGGGTTTGGTAGCATTGACGCCAACCTAAATTTCATCAATCTTCTCCATTACATCATCTCTTGCTGTAAATATCCGCTTGTTGGAGATCTCATAATGCAATCGAAAAGACCCTTTAGTGCTACTTGGGTGTACCGGAGTGGTACTCCAACCATTTCACTTACCTACCCACATCATTAATATCCAAGAAGAAATCAAGAGCCCAAATGAATGGCAAATAAATGCCAAGACAAAAAGCAAATGGCGTCCTTGATACAAAGGAAAAATCATACACCATCTCTAATGTCATGAGACAAATTATCTACTGGAAGTGATTACATGTCCATAATTTATGTTATGAAAGGATCCAGTACCGTGAGCAATAAACATGGAAAGGCTTCACCACCAAAAATGCCAAGAAGTAACTCTTATACCTTTATTAATGTAAGGGTATTATCAAGTACTATTATTGATGGTGCGAAAAAAAAATAACATATACCTTCGTTCATGTCATGGAATATATCGGATATCATCATTGATAATAATTAATATCATGGGAGATATTATACTCATCCCATATAGCATAATCCATGTCATGAAAAATTACGTACCGTTAGTGTTAAGCATGGGAAAAATCATATGTGATCATAAATGTCTGGAAAGAAATACCTAATATGTCATCAATAATTTCGGGAAGATATCACCTACCATTATTGATCTCGGCAAACTCAGAAGCCTATATTGGTTACTACATCGAAATTCTCACATTTCTGTCGGAAGTAAGCTCACCTTTTCTCTCAGTCACACTAACTTCTCCAGCGCCACTAGTAATAGGCCTCTTCTATTCGCCATTTCCCCCTTAATGAAACATATTCCATTCAAATAAGCTATGCATAAATTATTGCTCACACAAAGCACCGATTAGCTGCTAGTGGCCACTTATGTATGTACATGCATGCATATGTATGTATGTACGTATGTGCAAATTAGCAGAGGTTTTCAGCAATCTCACATATTTCAATTAACAAAATTCTCTGCTAATGCCACAGAAGAATTCCTGAAATATTTTAGATTAATTATAAATAAATATTTACTAATTCGAGCACACATTTTGAGTAAACAAACAGCGTTCACACAAATTTTGATTAAGTACTTTATTTTCGGACAATCAAAAATTTTGTATTCTCCTACCGCATATGCATTTTTCACAGAATCGTTGCTCAACCCCATACGAATTCTACAAATAATTAACAATGAACCACATTTACATTTAAGTGTACTCGTTAGACTCGCAATCAAGTCCACACAAATACATACATACATATGTATGTGCATGTGTATATAGTAGACGGAGCTTCGGGCACGCCCTTATTAGCTATCAGCATGCTTAAGGGGGTGTACATGTGTGTGAGTGTGTGGACGATCGCGGCATGCAACCACAGAATCCTAATTAAGCCAGCAGCATAATTAGCGAAATTACTCTTTCATAACTGTGCACTCACCAACATCTATGTTTATATGTATGTGTGTATGTGCATACGTTGGTGGACTGTTGAACGCCCAACAAAAAACAAAAACTATTCAAACAAATGCAAAATGCAAGCTTCCCACTTCCCCACTGTAGATACATAAATGCAAAGGTTCCAGAGTCTATACATGGAAATGTATGCGAAAGTATAGGTAGGGTGGGATACACACTGTTAACTAGATGGCATTGTTCGCTTAGTACTTATGTACATGATAGATACATACGTTTGAATGTACATATGCATGTGTGCAAGTGTACAAGCACCGGTTGCAATGGTGTTTAGGGACGAATAATTGTAATTTCCGATTGCATTTACTGCCAAACCCACCACAGCAGCACAGGCCTAACAACCCCTTCTCTAACTTATTCACTCACTACATCTGTCACCATCCACCTGCGTAAGTGCACACATACACACCGGCGAGCCATAATTGTGCGGATTATGTTTGTGTGTATAAGTACTCGTATGTATATTTCCCCTAAATTCATAAGGAATGAGAGTGTTTGAATTTTTAAATATTTTACGAAGCAGTGGCAAGCCGTGGGGAACCTCAACAGTATAACGAGACTCATATGCGTGCAGTAAGCTCACCGAATGCACCCTGTGTTGGGCTGCTCATACACACACTCACATGCATTTGTTCTCATATTGTAAATTGCAAAGTATCAATTCCAAATTATTTTAATGGTGTCATTAGTGAACGTAAGCCGCATAGGCGATCAGATAGACAATTAAACAAACCGACAATTAAACAAATAAGGAGGTATTTGTGTGAGGTACTGTGTGGGAGAGGCAACAACTATGGTAGGAAAGCATTTCGCAAACTGTTAGTATTGTATTCATGTGATTGACGCTAACAAATAGTACTTAATGAAGGTGCTTATAGATTTTCATACGCACACACATATATGTGAATGTATGTGTATATACACGGGAATGAGTATATTTGCGCTGAAATATTTTTACAGAGTTTTCAAAAAATTAAATAAGCGGAAATAGTTGCATCGGAAAGTTTGTCTGGCGTTTGGTGTTTGCACTGCGATTTAAAGTCTTGCAAAAACAATTTATTGGGGAAATTCATGCTGAGTAAAGAATTTGTGAATGATCTAGGATTTGAGTGCACATACATGCATACATACATATGCAACTAATTCATCGAAACGAGTCTCGGTAGGAATATTTTTATGCCGCATGGAAATGCAAAGAAATTTCGTTAATTTTTTCCTTTTTTTTAATGCACTTTAAAATCGATCATTTTCCCTAATGAATTTCAATATTTTTACTGCCTTGCTCTATAGTGTAAAATTATAAATCTGCGTACTAGACAAATGTCAATTGTGGCATACAAAACAGATACCGTCTAGGTTTTCACTCAACACCAGGGCGTCACTTTTGAAAGGCCCTTTACTTGTATTTTGAAATTTCGCGCAGCCAATCTCAGTCCACTGCTCTTCGTACCGAAAAATGTAAACGCGTTCTTCTCGAAACTACATTACGAGCCAGTCAGGCTCATAACTCGAAAATATCTAGGCCCCTTAATATGAAATTTTATCTGTACATATACGTATGAGGTACACGAATTTGTAACAAAATATTTTGTTACAAAAAAAATCAAATATTTAATCAAAATATTTAAGTATAAAATAAAGTGTTTAAATAATAGTATAAAATATTTTTTATAAAAAGCATATTAAAAAAATTGTATGGAAATTCGAACTTTCCGTTTTCATAATCGATATGAGGCAGTTTTGTTTTTGACAAAATATTTTTAATATAAAAATTTTAAATAATAATACAAACTATTTTTTACAAAAAAATACTAAAACACAAAATTTTTTTTATAAAAAATATTAAAAAAAAATAGTTTTTTATAGAAATTTAATTTGATTAAATTTTTATTTTTTTAGAAAAAAAAAATTTAAATAATAATACCAAATATTTTTTATAAAATTTTTTTACAACAATAATACATAAACAAATATTAAAAAAATTACTGATTATAGTAATTTTTGGAAAAATATTTTTTATAGAAAAATTTTTAAATAATAATACAAAATACTTTTCATACATTTTTTCTTAAATAATAACACATAAAAAAATATTAAAATATTAAAAAATATACTGATTATAGTAGTTTTTTACAAAATATTTTTTATAGAAATTTTTTTAAATAATAATACAAAATTTTTTTATAGGAAAACTTTTAAACAATAATACTAAATATTTATTATAAAAATTTTTAAAAGTAATAATACATAAAAAAAAATATTAAAATATTAAAAAATATACGGATTATACTAATTTTTGGAAAAATATTTTTTATAAAAAAATTTTTAAATAATAATACAAAATATTTTTTATAGGAAAATTTTTAAATAATAATACTACTACTTTAAAAAAAAATTATGCAAATACTAGTTTTTTTTTCAAAACCAATATGTAAAAAATCCCACGTACTTCTATAGCCATTCAGATGCATAATTGAAAAATATTTTATTTATTCACTGTCAATTAAAAGCTTCAGGTGCAATTAGCCCGGTAGCGTGCCGTTCCAAAAACCAACTTCGTTAAGAGAAATTTGCGCAGCCGCCATATTTTTTGAAAAGAAAAACAATAATAATAATGTAAAAAGTTTATGAGAATTAGAGCAAAGTACCTTTTTCATAATTTTGATTTATTTTATTGTTCCGCTGAAAAAATAGCGAAATACATGCTTCTTCTTTCCGCCACTAGGTTGGCTTAACACATTGGAAGCTTTTTCTATAACTTTGCCATTTACCCATGTTATCGTGTTCTGTTTTGTGTACAATTTTGTTATCACACTTGTAGACCTCATGGAGGTAAAATCATCTCAGCACCTTCTTCTCTGTTCCCTGCACGGCTATTGCGGATTTAAATATCCCACGACTGGTGAAATTCATCAGTAGCTTGAAGCGGTTAATACGAACGTAAGCCTCTTCTTCCTTTCTCCACTTGTTTGGTTCTTTTCCTTCTTTTCCCCCGCCCTGTGTGGTATCACAACGGAGAAATTTTGAATATTAGTCCAAGCGGGCGCCCTCGCATGGGCAGGTATTGTCCTATAGCATCCTATCTTGTAGACATCTAGTATGCACAAATCCTGCAGAAATGCGTACTCAAACAATCCCAGTCTGTTCTCTACTTTCTTTACCTTAGTTGCCCAACTCTTTCTTTGTTAGTTGTCATCGGCCGTACTCATCCAGGCTTATGGTATGCAGATCTATAGGCTAAATCCCAGTAAGTACGACAAGGAACCTCACAACGTACAGCCTGGATCTCGTAGCAGATTCGATATTCCCTCGAGGTTATACATATTTCGGAACAAGAAATCTGGCTGCTCTGCCGCTTGACGACATATGCCCCTAATTAGCAGAGAAAGTGTCCTGATAATAGAGCCTTATTCGGGTGGAATGAACTCTTTTGTTTCTGAGTGTTCGATTGATACTCAAAAGGTCTGCAAATAGCTTATTGATAACCATAACTAAATATTAGGCGACCATCCTGCGATTTTATTTATAAGGGCGGAAAACACATGGACCTTTTAGCCAGATGGCTGAATGATTTACATCCTCCAAGCACAGAATTGCATATTTATGCAAAATAGTAAATATTTTATAATCACAGGAAATTTCAATGATCTTTAGATTCCATCGCATTTTAGTTACGTTTTCGCTGCACTCCTTTCTTTAAACGGCAACTAAACTTCGTAAGCCGGTATTTCGGATAATTAATACGAGCCCAAGCGGAAATTGCATATCGCAACAAAAGCGCCTTTTCTGTTGCTCATTTGTTAGTTTTTGCAGTAAAAATTCAGTATATGCAAGCATATTTAGAGGCGCGCCAACACTGAATTTCCTGCCGCACTGAAACTACATCCTGCGGCCATCCGCTGTGGCTCTAGGCACTCGCGCATAGGTTTTTGTAAACTCATTTCATGTGAATGCAGAAAAATTCAAATTGAATCGCCGTGCGGAGGGCAGTAGACGCACGGAATGGGGCAGGTATAATGGAAAACGTGCGCGATTTTTTTGTTATGCAGGAGGACATATACCTATATATAAGTATAGTACATATGTACGTATGTTAGCAGCTTTAGCACCTTGCCGCGTAAAAGGGTGCGTTGCATGCAACATAGCGCCCGGGTGCGCACACAATTCAGCGTCATAAATGCTTGATAATCTCATCGTTACATGGAAAAAATGGCGTGGCACGTGAGCGATGTGCACCACACGCTTGCCACCGTTGTTGCTGTCAACGCCAAAATGTTTTTGTATGTAAACAAAGCACACAACAAAGCGCTGCCATTGTTGTTGCAACTATGCAATTGTTAATGTAACAACAATGGCTGTTGTTGGTGTTGTTATTGTTGCGGCTGTGGCGGTTGTTGCTTGCCTCAACAGCAGAATTTAAATTATGTTGCACGAACGTGCTGCGACAAGCACTGTTGCGTTGTTGTGGTGAGCAGCGCTGCGCTCCGCGGTCACTGAGGTAACCGATGTATGTATGTATGAGTTTGTGTGCACTTGCGCCGCGCATTCAACTTGCAACATATCCTGCCAACGACGCTGTGTGCGTGTGCGCGTTGGCTTGTGCCACTTTTGTGACGCTGGTGGTTAGCTTGCTCCATTGTTGTAGGCTCGCTCGCTTGTGCGCTTAGTTGACTGACTCACTTCTCGACTGGCTGACTGTCGCTTTCACTGGCGCCCTAGCGTTCACCTCGTTCGGCTCGTCCTTGCAACGCGAATGTAAACTGGAGCGCTCCAATTTGCTTTTTCCATTTTCTGCTTTCCAGCCGAGTTTTTGGCTTGTAGTCTCTTTGGCTTTTATTGTTTTGACGTTTTTGTGGCATGCACCTCACCACCATGCCACACCATGCAGCGTTGTTGTCGACATTACTTTCACAACGAATGCGCCTTTCCACTGCTGCTCGTTTTTTTATTTTTTTTTGTTTTGCTGTTATTCTTCATGCCATAAACGTGCAACGTGCAACGCGTAACGCGGAACGTGTTCAATTGAATAGCTGCCAACTAAATACTTATTTCTACTGCCACGGACCGAACGCTGATGTATGCACGTATATGGACAAAACCACGCACAAACGGGCATACTTCATTCTCTCCTTTATGTGCATTTGTATGTATGGATGAGCCCAAACGTGCAACATTGTACTTTTATGTGCATTGGAGGCAGATTTATATTTGCAACGCGAATCACAGCCGCGGTTGTCTTTGGGATATTTACGTTGTTATTGCGCCAGCGTTAAAAGCTTTGCGTTTTACATACAAACACTCGCATTGCCACATGTTGTATGCAACAAATTAGCTGTGGAAGCCTTAGAACAACTTGTCTCGCGATAAATATCCAACTAGCCTGTGTATGTGTATGTTATGTGATCTACGTGTACGTATGTATGTGTTTGTGTTTATAACGGTTTCTTATTTGCCTTGCATGGGATCACATTTTATGCGACATTGGCAGCTTTTTCGCACCTAATTACTCGGCGGCACCTTCATTGGCAAGCAGACACAAGCATGCACACATACATACATACCATCAGAAGCAACCCTGCAAAAAAGTGCACGACTAATCTTTAAAAAAATATCCGGAGACTAGTTTCCAGTTCAAGGGTTACCAGATTTGGCCCAAGGTTGATAGATTTACAAGGTTTTTCCAATCAGCTATGGTGAAAAACAAAATTGTGTTATCAATTTCGGCCACCACATCACCGGATACTCGGCAGCCGAAGAACGATAGAATAAGAGGTTGCGCTTTTCGAATTCGCTGTATTGTCTGACTCCGAGAATATACTAGGTTGCTCAATAAGTTTTGTGGTGCGATAATAAAAACACAATTTTTATAGTTTGAAATACACTTTATTATTCAGTATAGTCTCCCTGAACATCAATACACTTGACCCAACCAGATTCCAATATATGAATTCAATCCCTAAAGGAATGGCTGCAAAATGCACTTCCACATCTGTTATGAACTCATCATTTGATAAAAATCGCTTTCCGTATATGAGTTTTTTAAGGTGTGGAAGCAGATGGAAGTCGCTTAGAGCCAAATCTGGTGAATTCAGGGGATGCTCCAACAATTCGAACTTTAATTCATGGATTTTAGCCATTATCAAAATGCTCTTGTGATGATGGAAAAGATTAATTTTCTTTTACAAACTGGGTATTTTCTCACGAATTTTTTCTTTCAGCTGATCTAAAAGGTTGCAATAATATTAATAATTTTTTGTTTTACCAGTTTCAAGGTAATCCACCTAGAAAATTCCTTTCGCATCCCCAAAAAAACTGATGTTAACAACTTCTTGGCCGATTTCTGGACACGAACCGCAGAACCAGATTCACAACACACTTTTGCTTCTTGTTTTTAGTTAGAATCTTGGTGATAGACCCAGGTCTCATCCATAGTGATTAATGGAGCCAAAAACTTTACTTTACTCTTTCGAAAACGCTCTAAATGTTGCCCACTGTTGCTCTTTCACTCCCTCGACGATTTTCCAAAACGATATTCTGAGTTCTTTTCTACGATTTCTGGTGTTGTTGCTATTTTTGGGCGTGCTTGACGTGCATAATTGACGGCGAAAAGTCCTTATACACTTTCAATATTCGTTCATAAATTTCCTCTGCTTTTAAACAGTCCTAAAATACAAATTCTATCTCTGCACGATATTTGCAGAAATTATACACACTTTTCTGCCACGCATCATTCGCATAAAAACACATAAAAACAAACAAATTTTCCTCCTCTTCTTTGTTTGGCTCGTTCGTTTTGTATTGATAAGGGACCTGACGTCAAACTTGTCAAAATGCGAAAAATAAAGTAACAGTTTTGTGAAGACGCCATCTTCTGTATTTAATTCGCCTTGCGGCAGCCGAATTCTGCCCGCTCATTTCAAACATATTCATTGTACAAAAACACTAGCAAAAATACTCTTCTTCTTCCAATTTTTTGATAGGCACACAAAGAGAGTGTAACAGGCAGTCAAGAGTTTGATGAGGTGAGTGCTTGGTCTTTTCGCTGGAACATATTGGTAGGGTTGCTGCAAGCCAAATGTATTAAAGGTGGTATCGGTAAATCAGCTGATTTGTTTTTTTTTTTCGCCGTGCCCATTTGACTGTCAGCCCAGAATGAAAGAAGGCGAATTCATTCTTTGTTTTCTACTTTGCCAATGCTTTTTGTTGGCAATTAAACGTACAAAATATTGTTGTTGGTCTAGTGCCACCATCTGAAATGGATGTGCCTTCGGTTGCTGAAGATTACAAATTTTATGGTAACATTAAAAACAATGAAATATCCATAAAAATACAAAATAATATCTTTGACTTGGAAAACTTACAATAACAAATATTTTTAATATGTTGCTTAGCTGTAATAATGTTTTTTTTAATGGGAAATATCTAAATTTGTACGAAATTTTTTCGACTCTTTGACACGATTTTCTATGAAGTATAATTTGTTATGCAACCATATTACATAAAATAGCGTTTTGAAATCAGGTGACCTCAGCTGTGGGCATTTTTTTGGCAACCAGTTGAGAGTGTTTTTACTTATGGATCAGTAAAATGGACGCATTCACACTCGTCCAATCAGCCGTTTTTCAGACGGCAACGAAGCAACGTGAGCGGAAGCTGTGTTAATATTTTTCGTATAACACCAACATAATCTCATTTGCTCCGTATACAAACCGCTGTCATAACCCCGATGACGTCAACTATAAACAGCCACTCCACTCGCACATGACGGCCATAGCATAGAGTGAAGACTACAGCTTGCGATTCTGAAGGCAAGAACCATCGCCTTGTGGATGTTTATTTTTAAAATTAAATAAATACAAATTTATTTGGTAATATTTAAATTAAAAGTAAAAAATTAAAATTTATTAAGCGCTTAGAACGAAAAAATAATTAATGCAATTAGTTTTGCCCATCCCAAGATTTAAGTTCTGCTGCGCCAATGATCTACCCTAACGGCTATCGCGTTGCCAATAATTTCAATTTTGTTTAGCCAAAGAAAATGTTCGAAAACGACTAGTCTCAGGACATGCCCATTCGGGTACAGAAATGTACAATTGGTCCCTTTATAGGACATGCGCTAACAAAAGGAAACAATTCATTTCATTTGCAAAGGTCGAAAGTGGCAGTAGTCGCATGTTCCTTTGCGACTAGTCCGCATTTTTTGAGGGCAGTGCAATGTGTCTGTGTGTGTGTGTTTTGTTTTGATTTTCTTTCTGTTCTTTTTTTTTTTTGTTTTTTGTGTTTCGCTGCTGCGCTCAGTGACACAGTTCAGCGACGCAGTGTCAAGTGTCGCATGCGCGCGCCAAGTGCACTCGCCGCTTGTAATCCAATTAACAAATGTGCTGTGACAGTTGGCAACACTTGGCGATATTTGAAACTTTAAAAGCAATTAAATTTGCATTTCAAGCGCTTGAATATAATATATTCACGAGTACATAGAATATGTGTGTGAGTATTTTTATAAAGCAGGAATCTCATATGGACGCATAAACAAACATAAATATTAGACTTAGAAATATAAAACCATTCTAAAGTCAAAGAATCTACTTGCTTTTCAATTCAAAATTGTTTGATCCACACAACCTAAAGCTGTTATATATCATCTCTCTTGTGCGTTCTCAGCTAGAAAACCTTGCATCAACTGGCTAAAATTTGTTCCTCATTGCATAGCTTTTACCTTAGGCAATAAATAAAAGTCATATAGCGCATGATTTGGCTCATAAGGGGTACCCTACCTCTCTAGAAACCTCTTGAGAAACCAGGTGGAAAGAGTGGACGCATAACTTTAGAGAAGTATGCTCAGGGCATTTATTCACTCTTTCACTGCGCTCAGCAAGAAAGTGCAGGTTAGAATACTGGCTACTAGTTCGACCTCCAGGAACCTCAATAAAGGTGTAAGTACCCATGAATATCGAAAAGAAGCAATCCAAACTGCTTTGAGCCGGAAAGTAAGAGACTGACCTTGGCGTGGATCCTCCTCAACGCCTTTTTGGACATTTTGAATACGTGCTCTTGATGTAACTCGTCATATCTCGGCTGCTGTCTGCGCGCAATCGTCACTTTCCTCGTTTCATAGAGAAACCCGCCATGAATAGTAAATGAAAATGAAATTAACTTCGAAAATTCTGAAGTACTGAATTGTAAATGAAATCAACTAAAAACCCGGTACAACAGCGCAAGCTTGGCATGATCATCATTGTTGGGTTGGTTTCTTCGTCTGTTGCAACATAAACCTCCAATTGTATCGGTTTCGTGCTTGCATTCTCCATGCCCGAAGTCCCAAAAAACTTGTGTCTTCAACTACACCGTCAAACTATCTGAGCCTTATTCTTCTTCCCAAATTGGCATATTCATGTAAATATTTTCCGAAGGCTTCACATCAGCAAACTTCTCTATTGTTTCGTTGCACTTTTGGCTAACTGATTCCACTTCACTCAACAATTTTTTTTCTTTATTACTGAGTTTTGTTTCTTTTCCGAAATATGCGGCATGAAAGTGAAAGACGTGCACGCCTCGTATATGTATAAAAGTGTGTGTGTGTGCGAAGGTTTGAAGTTGCCACGCTGCTACCTCTAGAATTTATTTTTGATACAAAAATATAAGCTTTGCATGTATTCATTACTCTTATGTTCGCCGCCCTGCTTTGTCAGCACTCTTTAGCATCAGTGAGTGCTTCGCTGTGCCCTCGAAACTTTGCCAAATGCCTAACCTCAAAGAGAGAAGCGATTACTTCAACGAACGAATGCACAAATAACCACAAACGATTGCAATAAAGTTGATAAAGAAAATGAAATTAGGAAGCCACGAACAATTCGATCTCCGATGCGTTGCATTGATCCAAATCGTTCCCCTTCACCACTACTCCAGCGCTTTTGTACTGCCTGCATTGGCTTTCACTAGACGTTGCAAAGGATAAAACAGCAGGCCACTCACTAGCAACATTAACCAAGTTTCCACAAAAGTAGACACAGAAAAAAACTATGTCGTGCCTGCCCCTAAATTCCTCAGTTCCTCTGCTCTCATATCCATGCAGCACGATTGTCCTTGTTCATCGGCTGCCCGCACGGTTGCACGTTTGCACGTTTCCACTTTGCAACGTTGCACATGATTTTGCTTTCTATTGGCGACCGAATGTCTGAAATAGTAGTCGAATAAAGAAATGCGCATAAAAAGTGCAAAGAATGAAAATAAGAAAAAAAAACAGGATTCCTACTTCGACCACAAAATACTTGCATTTTTCATATGTTGTACTCGCAACAATAGCAACAACTATAATCAAATTGAAAGCAGATTCAGATACAGATGCCAATGCCATTACTGTTTTTGCTGGTGCTGGTGGCGGTGCTGGTGTAGTTGCTGCAACCGATATATTCGACAGAGTGTAGCAGGTAGAAGCGAATTGAGTTATAAAGCACAAACTACAGATCCGATTGCAAATGGCAATTGCAAAGAAATTTCGAAATTCAATTCAAATGTCATGTTTTATGTGGCGACGATTGCTAAATGTCGACCCTGACACGCCGGACCAACGAAATAGCCAAGCTACCACAGCAAATAGCCAAATAGCCAGTGTTGTTGCATAGCCTCCACACACACAAATGCACACATACCGATATGTGCTGCACGTGACAGCCAATGTGCCGCATGGACGTCACACGACTTCGTTTCTCCCAGCGTTCGAGCTTTCAATTCACATGGGCTGACAACCGAAAGATACTTTCACATGAGCTGGACAGCTTCACTGGCTCCTCAATAATGTAGTAAATGCAAATGCTCGTATCCCACCAAAAATGCATGTGGCGGCAGACATGCCACAAATGCTGAAAAACAGGCTGTACTTGAATATGTAAAATGTACGTCGTACAGAACAGAGGACAGGTTGGCATAGACATCTAAAACTCATTGATCGTCGTATACAATTTGACGTGCAGTAATGTCGAAGTAGAATTTCCAATGTATGTATAAGCTCTTCGGTCTTGTTTTCTGAGATTCTAGAGCATTTGAAAAACTCGTGAGAAATCAAGCAGCCTTACCAAAGTTGTGTCATGCTGCACTACTATTACTTGATGCGCGGAGTATGACATTGGTCGCCTCTCACTTTGATGGCATTATACACATAGGTGGTATTCCAAAAAGAAGAACAAGCAGTACTTAAAGTTATTGTCGAAATCATTGGCTGCAGCTCTCTTGGTGGCGTCACAACTGGTTGTCAGTGTTTTCGTTGCTTAAGTCGTCACCCCCACATAACACATACAAATAGGTTCATATGTCTGGCCCCCACTTTCGGAGAGATGGAAGAGCATTTTCGTCGAGCGCCGCCGTTCATACCTTTATTATGGACAGATTAATACCTCGAATGCTGTCAGGCTTTCACGTCTTTGTTCGGCATCGTACACGCTCCTTCGCCAAATAAATATCTGAAAAGGGGTGGATGATGTGATAGTATGTAGAGTGTAGAATGATATTCGCTCACCAGGAGTGGCATCGGCTTATCGATTCTGAGTCCACAATAGCATCTCTCACAATAAACCTCCTTCGCATGATCCTTAAGAACAGTGCCATGAAAAAATAGGTTTTTTAACTTTCGCTTGTTTTGCGTAAATAAATGCACCGAATTACTTTAATTTTATTTAATCGAAAAAACTCTTCTTATAATTTTAAGAAAAACTCAATATCGCTATCAAATTTTGGCAAAGACAGTTTCAATCATTTAAACGTAACCGCAAACGATTCATGGGGATCCAGAAAATTCTAATAAAATTTTAATTAAATTTAAAATTTTATCTACGAGATTTTCGCGCAGTTTTCTTTTTTGCGTAAGCGGACTTCTGCTACTATTAAAACAAATTACTTCCTGTCTGTTTGATTTGTTGGTTATGGTTCTTTTCTTTTAGCCTTTTCTTCACATTATAAGAAAATGTATTTATTGTAATAATTAGTTATTATTGCATAAAAATAGGAATTAAAACTTTGAAAAATTAAATTAAGTTAATTCATTGCAGATATAACAGTGACAGAAAAACTTCCTATCTGGGGCATATTTTACGGAATCCAAAATATGAACAGTTGCAACTCATATTGCAGGATAAGATTTAAGGAAGAAGAGGTATTGAGCGCAAGCAGTTTTCTTGGTTGAGGAACATAAGGCAGTGGACCAATAGTGGTTATGAGTGGTTATATTTTGCTTACAGCCTTTTGGAAGCAACACAACGCAAATTCACTTATTGAAGAGAAACTTCTTAGGCTTCGATGGACGAGCGAGAATGGAGAGTAAAATTTCAAGGCCATGCAACGTTTTGGGCACTTTCGTTGCGCGATAGAGAAAAAAATATAACGTAGAGAAAAAGGAGAGAGAGAGAGAGCTATACCTTACATATATCTTAGATACACTTAAGGCTATTATTCTTGAGTTTTTCCTTGTGGTTGTTAATTTCTATTGAGAAATAACACTGCCAACATTTTGGCGCTTGTTTGTTGGTGTAACCTTTTAGGAAATATATTTTTAGTGTCTACTTTTTGGCGTTATATTTCCTTGGCGCCTACTGTTTGGGGCGTTTTTTGGTCCCAATTTTTTCGGGGTTTTCTTTTGGTGCCTACTTTTTGGCGCTTATTTCCGTTTCCTGGCTAGTGCTTGTGCGTACTATAAAGTGCTATCCACTCCGGCGTCGGATTTATTGGTATTACCTTGGGGTAATTAGTACCGTTGTTGCGGTCCTGAAATCGCTGCGTTTGTGCGGGTGATAAACGCTCGGAGTAGTGCGCGTTGTTGCCACGGTTTGTGTCCGGCGTTTACCTACACCGGTCGACCCTTCTCCGTTTTTTGTAAATTTTGTCTATTCGTATTCTCTGCAAATGTTGTGAATTTATTTAGATATATATTCTTTCTCTCTCTCTCATTCTCCCTCGGATCTCTCCCTCTTTCTTTGTCTGCCTTGAAAGTTTCACTTCTGTTATGTGTACTACGCTACACGCACTTTTCTTATTTTTTTTATAAAATTGGTTAATAATAAATAGTAAAGTTATTTTTAAATGAAAGTGTGATCTTTTGGCAACGTGTGAACGATTTAATTAGCGCAACAAAATCGGCCATATTCCCGATTTACAGACTCAGCGAACAATTTTATGGGTAACAAATTCCTTGTGTAAAAAATCATTACTTGTTTTTAAACCTATGTTAGTAAAAAAATAAAAATATATGTATGTAAATTGGATTCCTGCCCCTATTGCAAACTTAAATTCACTTGAATAAAGTGAAATGAAGCCTTAATCCACTGACGCAAACGTGCGAACTCGCATTCCTCATTCATTCTCCCGGCCAAGGTTAAGTGCTTGCTGCCATTTATTATTTACGCCTCTCCGACTTTTCATTCAGCTTTGTTTTTCTTTTTTCCACTTTGCTCTGAATTTACCGAAAATTGCAACGTGATGGTCATGTTGCAACACAAGTGGGCGCAGCCTTGCGTATAGAGACACTTTTGAGCAAATCATGCAAATCTCTCAAAGGGCTCTACAGCAATTCGATGTCATTTGGGCTATTTTTGTTGTTCCTTTCCTTATTGTCGTGCATGGCATTAGGAAACCAGCCTATGCGCCTTTATATATGCCAGAATAGTGAAAAGTAGCGCCTTGTGTCACATACTGCATTGACATTTGGAAATACTCCAAAAAATTGTGGCAACTCATAAGTTAAAAGCGTTGCAGTTGAAGTGACGCCATATGTGCCAAGCACACACATACACATACACTCTTGACAACTACGCGCATCACCTCATAAATGGAAAAACACTCGCCCACAAGCGCACAACAGTCGCATAAACGCACCTTGACACCAAATGGCGCCAGGCAGCAGACACTTTTGCGCGCCACTTTTCCCATTTTTCAACTTTTTTCTTAAAAACTTAAATCTTTCCCTTGTCGGTATGTGTATGCGTGTATGTATATGCAGTTTATTTGAACGCTGTTTCATGAATTTTTCAATTTGCGAACAAATAGTTGAGTCGCCCTACGCCCCCTTCGAACCAGCAGCACCCAAATGGGAGAGTGATGAAGGTTACATTTTGTTATTTTTGCTGGATTTTAATGTGCAACATGGCTTGCCATCGTCTGGGTGTCATTGGAGCGTAAAACATATCATTTTGCCTCAGATTATATTTTTGTGCCTGTGCACACGAAATTTATGCCCCACTCACACTAAAGTTAGTGATTTTTTTATTTAATCAGAGTTAATCTAGGAATGTGAAAAGAGCTCTAATGTGACACACTCGTCATTCAGTGCTAAATACTTCACGAGGTGAAGAACCTCTCTAATTTTTCCGATTTTCCCACTTTTATTACGTTTTTAAAGAAGTCACTTGTGGCTTATTAGGCCACTAAAACCAGTAATAATCACCTCACGAACTTATACAGTCTCATAAAAAAGTTCATAGGAAATCGCTCTATGGTTTGTACTTTTCATTTTATAAAATTTTTATTTCATAAGCCAATTGAGAATTGCCTGACGTAGGCAGTAGGCGAATGAAACACGAAAAGCATACTCTGAACGAACTTTACACTAACAGTGTAATATATAGGGATAACGGGTGTTTTTAGAGGTACCGAACTTTTGTTTTTTAATAAGACATCAAAATACCATTGGTTTGATTTTAAAAGTTTGTAAATTTTATAACCGCCTAACCGATTTTGACCGTGTTTAACAACGCACGCCAGTCGTTTCTTTCTCGTACTAATCGGCAACAGTTGGACACACCAAGTGAAGCAAAATCATTCTCCACCAACGCCTTTCCACCAACATCTCTCTTTACAACGCAGAGGAGGTCTTCCTCTTCCTGTGCTACCACCAGTTGGCACCGTATCGAATATTTTTCAGGCCAGCCAAGGTAGCCGCTGGATCTTTATTCGCTACATTATGTCTATGTCGTAAAGCTTATACGGTTTATTGTTCCATCGGTAACGTGCATAGGTCCAAAAATCTTGCTCAAACCCTCCAAGGGACGCCTCATCGGATGTTGCCAACGTTCAAGCTTCTGTGCCATATTATAGGGCGGGCATGGTGAGAGCCTTGTAGAGTGTTAGTTTTGTTCGTCGAGAGATAACTTTACCTCGGGTGTTTAGTCACCTCAAATGCAACCCATCCAGTCATATTTTATTCCACGAAACTTTCCTTCTAGGTTATCACTCGTAGTTGCTTTAAAGGCCCAATCCAGTGAGTTTAGTTCAATTTTATTGGGTAATAGTGCATTGCGACCTCTGTGTAGTCTATTGTGCTGGACCACGAAGCTATAAGAGAAGGCTTCTAATCAATTTAAGCACCTCTTCGGGGCTTTTGTTTTTTATCACCAATGGATTTAGGATCACCCGATCTATATGAGTGAATATTCGTCTTGCGTGGGCGCGATTGGCGCTTACACCCGTTTTTGGGTGTTTAGCCGAGCTCCTCCCTCCATTTGTAGTTTGCGTCTTGATATTGTTCCACAAATGGAGAGCCCTACAGTTTTAAACCGACTCCGAATGCCGAATTGCAGATATTTGCCGGGGTTTTCCATTGCATGCCGAGGCGCGACCTCTATTAGAAAAAACGTTTTCTTCCTTTTAGTGCTCCATTCCAAGGGTCTCGAACTTGGGCTCTACCGAATGGTGGTCATGCACCCCAACAAATTCATCAATGGTGGCCGCCCCACCAAAAATTAGTCTATAGGAGTCGCTTCCGAAGAAACTAAAATTAATCCATTAAGAATACAATTTTTGCATTCTGGATTTTCAAGGCTCTCAGTGGTCAATGAGTCATCTGTGAATTAGCGGGTGATCCAAATGTGAAAAATAAGTTTTACTTGACCAGCTGCTTTCACACATACATTTTTAGCATTTTTTTTACTTCTAAAGAAAAGCACCCGTTACACAAAGTAGTCCGCCATAGATGTGTAAACATCTTTCCAACTTCAACGCATTGAAGGCATGAATTCTGCAATTCAAGCAAATTCCATATTTTCGTTTTTTTGTGAGCACTTCAGTTGTAAATTGAAGTGTGTGAGTGAACGAGTATGTATGTGTGTGTGTGCGCAGTTCGGCGAAAGGGAGTTACGAGTAGGCATTGCACTCAATGGCATTGCTTCGTGAATTTCAAAAGTGTGTAGCATTGAATGCATATCAATTAGAGAGGAGCGCACGAAAGTATTTCGTTTAAAATTTTGGCAATTTAGCCAATTTAGGCAATTATTTATTGCGTCAAATACCTCTGCGGGATTTAGCTATATAAAATTGCTTGTTTATGATTTTGATTCACCACTAATCAATTTTTATTGTCATTTCACTTTTCCAGGTCATATTTGTGGCGGCCAGTGCTGCACGAACGCGACTGAATTGGAGCTGAGACAGAAGTCCACCGCCGTATTTGAACGTCTGTTGCATCACCACACCAAAAGTCTAAGCGGCATACTCGTCTCCACGGCGAATTTGTTTCAAAGTGAGTGCTTTTTTCTTTTTGGTCAATACTTGCACATGTAAATTCTTTTAAAAACATGGAATATTTTTTGGATGAATTAAAATTCATGTCAGCTTTATTTTGCGTGCTGCCGTTTTTATAAATCAGAATCTTTACGAACACACAAAAGCTCAAACACCTTCTGTAACCGAAGTAACCGAAATGTGTCAATTAAATTAAAAATGTTCAGCTATACATACGAGGATATGAAGTAGTCCCCCTAGGTATAATATACATACAATACCTGTGGCAATACTTTTGACTATTCTCGAACCACCTCTGACTAGAAAACGCTTTGGTATGGCCTGAGCTCCTCCAGTTTGTAACCTTATCTGCACGAGATTTGCAATTTTCCGTCTTTTCATAGGTATTTTATGTTTTGTGAGCTAGAAAACTAGTCACAAAGAAATCCAAAACATCTTTTAATTGCAAAAACTTCAAATTTTGTTATAATTTTTTTTTTTATAGTAGCAAATTACAAATCAAAAAACAAGGGAATTATGCCAAATAGTTGAAACTTAAATTCAAGATATGTGTGCTAACTCAAAAAAAGCAAAACAAAAATAAAACAAATCGAAAATCGAAAGTACGTTGGCCGTGAAATTTTAAGTCGCCTTACTTTTGAACGCACCTCATATATTGATATTTATTTCATCTTTCATAGCGTTACAATGCGGGTTGCGTCAAAGCTTTCTTCAAAAAGCTCCTCCAAAGCGATCTATCTTGAGCTGTTGCTTCGTAGTTACATATTCCCAACTTCTTAAGATCGTGTTCCACTGCATCTATCCAACGGTTCCAGGGTCTGCCTTTGGCTTTCACTCCCATTAACATTTCAAGGTTTTCTTCACGGTACAGTCAGCAGGCTTACGGATCACATGACCTAACCATCTCATGCGCTGCGCTTTAATAAAACGTACAGCTGTCTCGTTCTGAGTTAGATCGTTCAGTTCAGAGTTCAATCGAATACTGTAGGTACCATCATCCAGTCTTATTGGGCCAAAGATTTTTCGTTAATTTTTTCTTTCCATGCTAGCGATCTGCATGCAATCATCATGATATTTATTTCACTCTCTTCAAAGTAATCTCTATGGTAACAATGGTAACATATATTTCAACACATTTTCCAGTCCTCCTTTCAATTCTCATTTATCGCCTTAAATCACGTTCTTTCTTCTATTAACTCGGGTCGTTGGAACAAAAAAATTCAAGCGGACCCATCTCAGCAGAAAAATAGCTCTGATAGCTTTCATAAAACCACGACTTCAAGTAGCCCCAAAGAAAGAAGTATTTGATGGTTAAATCGGGGGATCTTGCTAGTCATGCCAAATCGCCAATGGGAGATTACGCGACAAGCAAACATTTCTTTCACAATATTCATTGTGGCCCGTGCTGTGCGTGCTGTGCACCGCCTTATTAAAACCACATGTTCAGCAAACCTTGCTCATCCAATTCCGACAGCAAAAAGGCGTTTTTCATAGTGCTATAGCGTCAGTAATAGTGGTCGCATTGCCTTTGTCGTCCTGCATCACACGCGTATTTTCAGTACCCCAAAAGTGAAGATATTGGCGTAATCGCTTAAGTGGAGATGGACCTCGTGGCTCTTGATGATTTTTGACACAAATTCGCCTTCTTTGTTGTTGAGATCGAGGATAGCTTGACTGTAATTCACACTCGACTGACGGTTAGCAGACGTTAACTGATGCACCGCTTACACCTAGTACGTGAACAAATGTAAGTCTTCCACTAAAATTCGCTGTAGGCTACGTCTGCTGATGCCCAATTGCGTAGCCCGTCGGCTAGTTGATGTTTCTTCGTTATCGGCGACATCGGCAAACACAGCCGCGCTATTCTCAGCCGAACGACCAGTCCGGTTACAGTCACGTCCTGCCAGGTCTCACGTACTTATAGTTCCAGTCTGTTCGAGTTGAGCAGCTAAGAGCCGGAATGTTTATTCACGCCACGCTAAAAGCACCGAATCGCTTTTTAGTTCACAAATATCAAATATAACGTCATTTGCAAAATTACAACATCTTCCAAAAGGGTGATTAATTTTGTGCCACCTTGTGCTCATACAATATTCAAACTTGTATGACTTTACAAAATCTCAAGCACAGTTCAGCTACTTTTTGAACACAGTTTAAAAACCAAATAAATTCCCATAAGAAACGTAGTGAAAAAAGAATCAAGTTTTGGATTGTTATGCAAACTTTAAGCGCAAAATTCTGGGCAATAAATCAATTCAACCAATGCCAGCAAAACGTAAAATTATGACTTCCTTTCCTGGATATGCGCGCTTTGAATAGCGCATTCGATACCCCTCGCCACAATTCCCAGCAGAGTTGGTGAACTTTTTTTTTAAATATATTCAATGTTCGCACTTGCCATACAAATTCAAATAATTATGCTAATTTTGTGCCTCTGGCCTCTTTTAGTGTTTTTTTTTTTTTGCTTTTCTGTTTGCAAAAATATTAAATCATAATATATTATGGTAATGCTAAACAAAAACAACATTGAAAATAAAACATTCGCATTTTATTTTCTACTTAAAAAAGAGTTATGAAGCGAAATGCAACGCTTTGTCCGGTTTGTGATTTGAATAAATAAAAAGTTTTTGATTTGCTTTGATGAATAGAGATGTTCGCTACAATCGCGGATATTTATAGTATTTTGGCCGAATTATCATAGCCATTAACATTTTGCTCACTACGACTTGATTGCATACATACATACATGCACACTCAATCTTATGGACGCAATAATTCCATAAATAAATAATTTTCGTTTTGCTTTCGCAATAAAGCAGTCATTAGATGTTTTAAAAACCCATTTGGAATAAGAACTGAGGGTGAAGAAGAATGTGAATATGAGTAATTGAATGAAGCCGTTGCAGAAGTTATAGAGTGAATTTCAAAAAAAAAAATATACGGGCACGTTGAATTAACGAAATGAATGAAAATAGAAAATTTTGGTAACAACTTTAAATCTATAAAAATTCATGGAGTTGACTGTAGAACGATGAGCTGTATGAGCTTTACGACGACATAGACATAGTGCAGCGAATAAAGATCCAGCGGCTTCGTTGGCTGGGTCATATCGTCCGAATGGATACAAACGCTTCGGCTTTGAAAGTATTCGATGCGGTACCAGCTGGTGGTAGCAGAGGAAGAGGAAGGCCTCCTCTGCGTTGGAAAGATCAGGTGGAGAAGGACTTGGCTTCACTTGGTGTGTCCAATTGGCGCCGGTTAGCACGAGAAAGAAACGACTGGCGCGCTTTGTTAATCTCGGCCAAAATCGCGTAAGCGGTTATCGCGCCAATTAAGAAGAAGAAGAAGAAGAACAGAGGCTTCCTAACTGTGCGATGCAACACCCTGAATGCCAATTGGCTATTAATATAAGTTCAACACTACCCATTTTGTTAAAGAGAATCTCAATCAATACGCAGGACTAGAGACTCATTCCAATGGACGTCATTTTCAACAAATGCGGTGAAGCAACGAACTTCAAACTAAATATAATTCGAAAAAACAGACTTTTTGCATTTTTATTACAGTGCATAATTCCTAGTAATAAAAATAAGGATTAAAATATTATGAAAAATATTTCCAACTATCCTATTAACATTAAATGTAGCCTGAAACCGTATATCAACCACTGTGGGAGGCGATACAGGCAGAACCCTACCTCAATAATTTCATAAAAATCCAACGATTTGCTTGTGTAGGAATAGCAGGTGTGCAGAGTCATATCAGATGGTAGTGGTCACCATATTTATACCCACGGCTCAAAGATGGACAATGGCACTGGATCAGGAGTTTACTCGGAAGAATTATCTTTAAATTGCTCATTTAGACTCCCAGACTGGTGCAGCGTATTCCAAGTTGAGATCTACCCAATAGACCAAGCAGCAAAAACGGTAAGATTAATGGATTTACCTCCAGCAAACCTTACCATTTTTGTTAATAGTCAAGCAGCGATAAAGGCATTGGCCTCAACGAGCATCAATTCAAGATGTTTTAAAGAATGCAGGAGGTCGCTGTCGGTCATCCAACAACATAACACCACGCTTTGAATGAAATAGGGGATGAGTGTGCAAGGGTAGACTCTGAGCTTGACCTTCAGCGAGTGATAAAGGACGTAAGCATTCCTCTAAACGAGTTATACACTGCGATTGACCTGAGCCGAATCACGGAACCCAATAGAAGTTGGACTCTGACTACTGTGGGGCCTCCAAAGCGCTCTAGCCAAAACTGAATATTAAAAGGATAAGGTGTCTGCTGGATTACATAGATCAACCACCAGCGTTCTCAAAGGTGATATAACGGGTCACAATGATTTCTGCCGGAGTTGTGGAGATGAAGAAGAAATTGAGTATGTACAACACATCCTCTGTGAATGGCCTGCACTTCCTGCAAATATATTGGCGATTATTTCTTCGAAGACCTGGGAAATTTCCAAAATGTCTCACTGAAGGGACTAGTTACCATCTTAAAAAGATCCAGGTGGTTTAAAAAACTTAGTTAGGGAATGAAAAACAAATACAGGTATCACAATGGACCTTAGGGCCACCGAGTGTCTTGTCTTAAACAAGCAACCTAACTTAACCTATTAACAGTACTACCGCTTATCAGAGTCTGTAACTGGTTTTTCTGCAGTTGTGGTGATCAAGTCAACTTCAAAAGTTTTTGGAAAGTATATGCGGCATCGGAAAACTTCCTCAAATATCCCAACATATATGAATTTCTGAATCTGGTAGTGAACGAGGACAAAACTTCTGTCACCACTCAAACAGGCGGCGCTCTTCCGTATCGGCACCCATGTCACTGTTGACAGTCATGATTTCGAGGTTCTCTCTTGACAACAAGTACTACTTTGAACTAATTAGGCTATTGAGTGGTAAAGTTTTCTCTCGACCATTGAAACTAACACTTTATAAGGCTCTCATCATGCACGTCCTGCCGTATCGTGCAGAAGCTTGGACGATGACAACATCCAATGAGGCGTTCCTTGGAGTGTTTGAGAGAGGGAGAGAGATTCTGTCTAAGATTTTCGGCGATGGAACAATGAGCTGTATGAGCTTTAAGAGGGTATAGACATAGTGCAGCGAATAAAGATCCAGCGGCTTCCAAACGCTCCGGCTCTGAAAGAATTCGACGTAGTTCCAGCAGAGGAAGAGAAAGGTCTCCTCTGCATTGGAAAGTGTGTTTCAAACTGTCGCCGATTAGCACGAGGAAGAAACGACTGGCGCGCTTTGTTAAACTCGGCCAAAAACGCGTAAGCATATATTGCGCCAATCAAGAAGAAGAAGAAAATTACATGTCGTGAAACATGGAAAACCCACGATATTCTTTCATTACTTACTTTTTGTTTGTTGTGTTCCCTTTACCAATTCCCGATCACTTTTCGTCAGTATCAAGCCATTGATATTAAATGCTTTCGAAATCATGCAATATTTAAAAATAGGTTTGTGTGAGAGATGCCGTGTGCCCCATTTATCTTCTTATTAAGGCATTGATATTTTTTGCATCTCTGCAAAATCTTAATACTCTGCCATAAATGGTACTTGAACTATTCAATAATAAGGAATTGGTTTATATGGGGACTTCCATGCCTGCTTTACCGATTCCCCCCACTTGTCTGAATTGTCAAGATATTATAATACTATTTTATGCTCTTATATGGAATTTCAGCATTCAGGCACGAATGGTTCCGAAAATATGTAATATTAAAAAATCAGACTGTATGTCAGGTGCCACGCCCCCTTACTTTAAATTAATTTTACTATGCCTATAACCTTCTGGAAATTGCACGTGATAAGTTGACGAAGTTTCAGTGCAATCCGATGATTGGTGTGGCAGCTTTTAAAATACAAACAAACAAACAAATATTCATTTTTATGTATTAAAGTATGTAAGATATGCCCATACGAGCATGTGTAGACACATGCATACATATTGTACTTTCCTATAAAATCTCTTTCGCGCATTAGAATGTGGCGAGGCATTCTCGGTATCCAAGCTAGAGTTGTGTTTTTAAGAAGTACATTTTTACACCCACTGCCAGCTAATATTCATAGTTTAATATGTATGTATGTATGTATGTATGAGAATATTTGCATGCCAGCTAGCATTTTCACAATTGGTATTTTTTTTTTTATGAAGTCGCGCATTGTTTCGAGGCTTTGATACAAAAAATGCTTTGTCAGCCCAAAGTTCCACGAATTCTGAGGCGTGCACACAGAAATATTAACAGTCATGCATCTGTTGTGAACTGTACGCCGCTCTTACTGTGCGCTGAAAGTTACTCCGCCTCAATCCGTTTATTATTCGTGAAAAAATTTCAATTGACTTCTTTGCATTTTAGTTTCTTAAGTTTATTCTTCAAAGAAGATAAATTCCACTATACGAGTGCTTCCAAGTCTTTAAACTCAAAAAGTGGTACAAACTTTAGACTTATCTAGAAGCTGCTACTATAAAATAAAATAAAACCCTATTTGATTGTTTTTACTTTTACTTTTTTTGGTTTTTTTTTTCTTGTTTTGTCAAAAATTGTTTATCCCCCTTTAATTTCGCACTGGCCTCTGTCGATTACTCCACATAATTGAACACTTAATCATACTGCTACTCCTCCAATTACCCATCTGTGTGCATAAATATTACGCTGCTGGCACCACACACATACATAGAAGATATAGAAGTATAGTATTTGCCTCACAGCCATCTGTTCATCTGCTGTTTGTTGTCTTTTATTGCAGGCATTGCTATTTTAGGTAACTATCTTCTATTTTGAGTGCGCTCGCATACATAAATATCTACAGGCGTGTATATATGTATATGCATGTGTGTGTGTATATACAGTGGCGGACATAAAAGTGATAACACCTGAAATAATTGATTTTTTTGTAGTTTTTCTAGTATTTCCCAAACGAAAGCTCTTTTTATATGAAAATCAGTGGAAATATAATAATAAAGGCAGATAAAAATATTTTTAATAAAACGGACATTTTTTAAATGGTATAGATTATAAATAATGGGTTTTATTACTTTAGTTGCATAGTCATGATTTATTTTATAATAACTGCATTTATTACAGAAATTATTAATTTGTCAATTGTTTTTGTTTTTTTATATAGTAAATGATGACTCAGTATTTCAATACGAGCTCCGAATGGTAGTCACGCACCAACCCATTCGACTGTGGCGACCGTATTTCAGTGATAATTTACCTCTTTTAATTTTTACGACCGCTCAAATTTTATCAGGCATCAAACAGACTACTTCACTTTGTCCAATTCAAAAAACAGTTTTGGGCTTCTGATTCTTACCTACTGCGTACCTATATCTTTGTGAAAATTTTTCACTAGCGTTCATATTACAACTGTTTCCAGGCGAAGCAGCCTTTTACCGACAAAAGGCAAAATTAATATTAGACTTTTTGCAACCCTTTTTGATTATCTAATAAATAAAAAATAAATAAAAACAAATCAACTCATATACTGCAGGCTGCTTGCGCTATTTGAGGATAACTTGAGAGTAAAACTATACTATATAGGTAAAAGCCAATTATTATTTTGAACAAAATTTAATGAAACTTCACCAATCCGGGTGCGGAAACGATTGCATGCCCGAATCGAATTCTCCTGATACATATTAACCATAATGATATTCATTTCAGCCTTTAGAGAAGAAATGGTTGCTTATTGGATGGGGGGTGTTCATGCTCAACTAAGCCCCATAAGTAGTTATCCACGGGATTCAGATCTGGCAGTTAGATGGTCATAAGTTCGTTTTTGGGTGGTCATGGAAATTTTCAGCCATCCACTCCTGCATCACCATCGCTTGTGCGAAGGATCAGAGTCCTGCTGAAAGATGTATGGGCCAATGCACTATCAATATATTTCTCTTCTGCCTGTAGAGCCTCGATATATGTAGCAGAACTCACTCGAAATCCTTGAGTAAAGAAGGGTTGTGGCATGACGTGTCCTTTGCCTTGTGCATGGCAACAGGAACCTCTGTATTTTGTTTAGAATGCATTTTAATCAGATAACTTGCTGGTCTCGTGCTTGCTCCGACATAACGTAGGATTTATACCGAAGATCTTCATAGACAACTCGTCAGATAAGACCCTCAGAAACATTAAGCACCCTCGCAAGAGTCCTCGTCAATGGTCCTCGTCACTGATTTTCGGGTAAAAACCCATTAATTATTTATAAACCTGTGATATCAGCTTAAAATTTGTATGACCTATTCATATTTTGATGTACGTGACTGAACGTAGTGGAATGGGTCGTGCTTCAATTATAATCATCATCTCAGATGATGTCATTCTTAAATAAATTAATTAATGGAATTGAAAACTGATTGATGCCTTATATGACAACACACATACAAATCTCTTTACTCCCCCTTCACCAATTTAAGGCAGCGGTTTTGTAATGTAAAATGTGCTGAGTGCGTGAATTGTCTTATTTCAAATCTACTTCAACAGAATTCTAAGGCAACACATTTCTTTAAGTCATTCATGCCATTATTTTGTTTTTGTAACAGATTGTTTTCAAGCAGCTTTTGTTCGTTTTAGTAATAGAGAAGACTCAAGCGGATTATTTGCAAAATACGTGGCAACGGTAAATTTAAAAATGCCACATAGAATTTCAGTAGAAGAATTGCTTTGAGACAAATAATTTCATAATGTCGAGGCTTGAGATACAACTGCCGGCCGAGTAAGCGCAAGCAGCGGTGGGTTAAGGGAAGTTTTTAAAAAGTTATGGCTGTCTTTATTTGAAAAGAAGTGGTTAATGTGCTGAGATATTGGAAGAAAGAATGCTTACGCTCTACTTATGCCATTCCCGGAAAAACTGTGATGTTTGCTGCACTGAGCAAACCTACAAGGCATCATTAATTTCCACTTACTGCAACTGTAAATGGAAATGAGAAAATGAGAAAAAACTCGGGCAGATATTCTGAAGTTATTTGATAAGTTCTTACCCGCATGTTCAGTTTTTCAATTCATTTCATTTAGAATATACGTTAAACAGTAGATTTCTGCATTTTTTAAAACAAAAGTTAACTCGTAAAATTTTAAACAAAAATGCAGATATTGCGGTATTTTTGGGTTCGCTCATCTATACATATAAATTATTTTCTGCCTCTTGTGCCGCATATATTACTTAAAGCGGTTTAGGCCGATCGTATCCCTCACTTTTTGATTTGCATTTTGTTGTTTTGCAACCAACGGAGGATCCTAAAATTTTCGTGGAAGAGATGCACTCCGTTGCTCATCACCTTGGAGATAACTTTGCCATTGTGAAACGCCATGTACGATTACATAAATATAAAAAATATGGTGTCTGTTGTTTTTGTAGAAAAGACTTTAGGTAATAGCATATTAACCGTCCTCAGACGGAGCATTACACCAAGCAGCTTCCAGCCGATGTAAGTGTGGGAGAGAATTCTCTCTTTCCTCATCCTGCAGCTACTAACTTATGATAATCGGCCCTGGAAATGCTTTTCGTTTCATTTTCCAATTAAAGTACTGGCTTGCGCTTCAAGGCTAAGCCAAAACACCTTTCGCCGCCCATAAATCTTACGCTTGTTAACAATAACGCCATGGCATGAGGCGCATAACTTGCAAAGCTGCAGCCACAAAGAAATGTTTGCTCAGCCAAACTACTATAAAACGGTAAAGCTAATCTTTTAATACCTCAAAAGCAACTAAAATATAAAAAAAGTAAGTAAGCACATAGTGGAATGCAACATAGAGTGAGTGCTAACCCTGTAGGGAAAATTGTACTTGTGATTAACATTTTTGTCACGATTTTGTAAACGCATAAATTTTTCAATTCCTTAGATGTCCGCTTAAGAGGAAGTATACTGTATAAACCAAAACACTCAGAATGGTGGGAAGAGTCGATTTAGCCAAATCTGTTCGTCTATCCGTTCGTCCGTCCAAGCGATAACTCGAGCAAAAAATTTTAACATTTCAATAAAACTTGGTACAAGGATGTCTGGTATTGAAAATCAGCGAATCGGCCAATAGCCACGCCTAGCGTTCAAAAAATGGAACAAATGTGAAATCTCTGAGATAGATAAAGAAAAATTACCCAAATTTGTCACAAGTGATGAACCTCAGAAATACAAAGCAAGTAAATTTAAAAAAAATGGACAACGTCACGCTATCTTTTGCGGCAAATGCCATTGAAACTCGCCCAAACCTGGCAGACGTATTGCGCCCTACCCCATTTACATTCGACCGAAAAATGATTGAGATCAGCGAAAAACAACGCCCACTTTTTGTATGTTAATACAAAATTTCCGTCCGTTCCTCTTTAATTACAAGCTATAACTATCACTGTCAACGACTTTGGTTCGTTCCAAAAATTAACAGTCAGCTCAAATTAAATTTTACTAAAAAGCGGGCTAACGTGGGTATATAAAGTTCGGTCCGGACAGAAGTTAGCTCACTCTTACTTTTTTCCAGTTATCCGCGGTCGACTCTGATTTGGTACTCAGTTCGACACCAATCGATTTTCCTGCAGAACTCTTTTGCGTCAACAGCAGCACACACACGTGCGCATATATGTTCGGCCCGCACTAGCAAAAACTAAATCCATTTGAAAATGTCAACAATATTTACTAAAATATTTGCTTTACTGAAAGATTACAACAAATACTTGGCTATAAAAGAGTCGCAAACGGCATACAAACTTTCGCTGGAGAACACTCTGTAAACTGGATGCTGGAGCATAAAAATGAAAGCCCACAAATAAATGCAAACTCAAATGGCAGCAGCAAAAGGTAGCCGGAACACCTCGTATGGCATCAACTCAGGCGGCAATCGAGTTGGCTGGAAAGGCTACGCGCACAGCATCTGTACGCGTATAGAGCCTGGGTGGGACAATAGTTTTAGAATAATTTGTATTTTATTGCAATTGTTACACATTCACCCATCACACCATTAAATAATTGGTGTGCATGGATGGATGTATGTATGTTTGTGTTTGTGGCAGTAAGTCCAGCAATGGCGCATAAAAAAGTTTATTTCGAGTACGAAACTGAGAAAAACAAAAACTGGTTGTATGGCGAGACTTGAGTTGAAGTTGCATGTGTAAGTATGTATTTATATGTGTGTGTATGTATGTATGCATGCGTGCACACGCATATGTAAGAGTTGCGTACTAGCACAGCCTCTCCCACGCCTCCTCTTACGCTCTATGTGCAACTTTCCACGCATAAAATATGCAACGAAATGGTACAGTCAAAGATGAGAATACAATGCTGCCACACGCCCATTTTAGTACTCAAATGCATACATAATACATACATACGAGTATGTAAGTACCTAAGTAGTAAAAAGCCTTGCATTTGCTTTAAAGCTTTTTCTTTGTGTCTCCATACAAAGTGAAACTTTTTTATAAACTCCGCGTGAGGCTTCCATAGGGGCATTCAACAACTCTTTCGTGCACTCACTTTAAACCGAAAAGCCGAAAGAGGAACAGAAAAAGAAGGAAAAACAAAACAATAGTAAAGGCGTGGAAAACTTTTGCAAATGTTGCCTTCCGCTTAAGCCGCGAAACGTGTTGGAAAGCTAAAACTTCTGCTTTAAGCGCCTCCATCGCTCACTCACACTCGACTGCCATTCATATTTCGCGCACTTTATGTGCAATTCTCTGAGTACAAGAATAATAATAATCATTACAAAGTGTGCGTACAGCAGCAGTGAGGCAAAAAACAAAACGAAGTCAGAAACGCAAAACGAGAATTATGCAAAACCGGAAACACTTTGTACCAAAAGGCTCCGCTACTGTTGAGTAACGTAATCCAATGCTTGCTAGCAAATATAGGCGACCCTTTGTAATCTTCAAAAAAAAAAATTATAATACAAGTATACCAATAAGCGGGAAAAATAATAAGGCAACTTTGGATGCTAACACATAAGCAAAACACTTACACACATACATACATTTACAGTTATACCTACACTTACATACTAATGTACATTTGAATAATTTAAGAATTTGCGAACTACACACCCACTTACACATTCTGCTCATGTATTTAACTTTGTAACGCTCGTACTTTATGTGGCTGCCTTGGCGCGCCAGGCGTGTGTCTGTAAAGAAAGTCCCGTAATGATTTTTGCTGCAACGTGAAATATGCAAAAATATTAGCATTAAGTGTATGAAATGTGCAATTTCCTGCTTGAATTTAGTATACATTTCTCGACTTGCTACTGTTTAGATGCGTGTGTGTATGTTGTATGTAGTTGTATAGTTGTGTGCATCCCTCAATATTGTTGGTACTTTATTCCACATGGCATTACGTATACGCCGTGAAGACCCATTTATTTACTACTTGTAATACTTATTTGCATCTGAAATTGCAGTACTTTGAAATCTTCACTGCATTGGATTAGTGTGCATTTGAGATTTTTTACTGAAAAGCTCGTATAATGATGTGCAATTTCAGAAAAGTTTTTAGTTTTTTTTATACCAAGGGAACATATATTATTATATAATCATATCCTGAATGTGTGTGCGCCCGACCGATTACTAGCAAGATGTGAGATTTTTTCAGCCACAAAATTAATTATATTTCTGACTGGAATATGATTTTTAAGTTTTGTAATAACTTTCGCGTCAATAGGGGTTTTCGTTGTTTTTATTGTTCTTGTTATATAAGCATTTTTCAAAGGTTAAGGCTGTTGCATATTACCATTGAAGTCAACGAAAGATATGCTATAAAATTTGTGTGTGAGAGAGAGTGAAAGGGAGTGTTCGATAAGTTGCATGGTGAGATTTTTAGTGGTGTGCTCTTTAACATACCGTTATTCTTATTTCACTGAATCAGCTCAGGCCATCAGCTGACGTCACTTGGAATGTGTTTACAAAAAAAACTAAGATTGTGTTGGTAATACATGAAAAAAATCAACCAATGCCACTTCGTTGCCGTCTCAACAACGACTGATTGGACGAGTGTGTGAATACATGTTAAATAATCGTGCAGAATTCAGTGGCCGAATCTCTCAAGTGACGTGGCAAACGAAGCTCCCCTCACAATATTCCTGGTCGCCATAGTTAAAAAGCAAACCTTGTAAAATACAGGGTTTGATTGAAAAGTAATGAGCCTTCCCGCGCGGAGCGTCTGCCAAGCGATCAACCGAATCGGCTAGTGTGGAGAAATGATCGTTGGACCTTCCCCTTCTACTAGAAACCGGTCCCAGTTCGCTGGCAACAGCGGTGCAGTCAACATCGCTCCGCGCGTGAAAGCTGTTTTAAAAATGTGTTAGGATTTTGCAGTGGCGAAAATGCAGCGATCATTGGAACAACGTTACTCGATCAAATTTTGCGTAAAACTAAACAAAACGAGTACCGAAACCACTGGGCTACTCAAGGAGGCTTACGGGGACCAATCTCTGTCTAGTGCCCAGGTAAAATGGTAGCACAAGTCGTTCAAGAAAGGCCGGGAGGATGTCGACGTCGAAGACCTCGTCAAGAATTGGACCCTTCATCACGACAATGCGCCGGCGCACACCGCCTTCCTCTGCACCTCTGCATTGGCCAAGATGGGGGTTCCTGTGCTTCCCCACCCTCCCTACAGCCCAGACCTGTCCCCTCCGGACTTCTTCTTGTTCGCGCGCCTGAAAAAAAGCTGAAGGGGAGGCGTTTCGAGGCGATCCAAAAAACTGTGACAGCCGAATTGAACGCGATTCCGGCGGATGAGTTTAAAAAACGTTTCCTGTAGTGGAAGGGCCGCTACCAGCGGTATATTAACGCTCAAGGATCCTATTTTGAAGAATATTAGTTGTATAAGCCAAAAGGTTTAATAAAACTGCTTAAAAAAATAAGGCTCATTACTTTTCAATCAAACCCTGTATTTGTTCCATCATGTTTCATGTCTCTAGTTTTAAACCCGAACATGCACCAACCTATTCGGCAACGACATTGATGGCTTGTGCTCCAAGGTAAACGACTACCTCGCCTGCCTTTGTCGCTTCTTCTCTGAAAGGAACTTACAACTTTCCCCCACTAAATCCGCGGCAACCCTTTTCACCACCTGGACAAAGGAGGTCAAGCTGCAACTTAAGGTGAAAGTCGATGACACACCAATTCCGACGGTAAACAACCCCAGAATATTGGGACTTTCCTTTAGCAGCTTGCTCTTTTTCTCAGCGCACACAACTAAAGTACAGAACCGCAACAAGGTCCTCAAGTCGTTTGCCGGCAGCACTTGGGGCAAATACAAAGAAATGTTGCTGTCGACTTTCAAGACCATAAGCCGACCGGTTCTAAACAATGCTGCGCCTGTCTAGTCACCTGGAACCAGTTATACGCAGTGGACGAAGCTACAGACATGCCAAAACACTGCCATAAGGAACGCGACAGGATGTCTTATGATGTCCCCGATACAACACCTACACGACCAGACCAATATGCTACCTGTGAAGGAACATAACAAACTGCTCAGCAAGCAGTTCTTGCTAGAGTGTTACCGCTGGTCTTAACCATGCAGACACCTGCTTTAGCCTGAGCCACCTCCCAGGTATATCAGGAGGCCCTTCCTCAATTACGCGGACGAGATCCAGGCCAAAACAGACCGACAGCTGCTGGATCAGACAGTATACAGACAAACCATCAACGACATTCATCGGGGGACCCTTACCACCTTCTTAAACTCCGGACCCCCGAATGTCGTTATCGGAGTCCAACCACCACCCATTGCAGACAAATAGCTTCAGCTTCCCCGAGAGTCTCGCGTAACCTTGGCACAACTACGTTCGGGATACTGTAGCAGGTTTCAGTCCGATATGTCCGGCATTTGAAGACACCCCGCACGACACTAACCACCTCTTCGCATGCCCCAGCAAACCCACTCATCTAACACCCCTCTGCCTCTGGACCCAACCTGTCGAAAGAGCTAGTTTCCTGGGCCTACCGTTAGATGAGCTAGACGAAGACGACCGGTGGATAACACTACACTGACAGGGCAAAGTTACTGCTACAACAACAACAACAGCTAATACGGTCGCAATAACAATTCCTCGTTTAGAAATGCATACTCTAAAAAGTTCAAATATAACCTCCATGTGTTCACATTGATATGTATGTATGGGTGCGTATTCTCTCATTTGCATTCATTTCCAAATATCTACTGGCTTTAGTCGAGTGGAAATTGGCTATTCAAAATATAATAATCCACAAGTGTAAGTTCTCTTTCCACTATTTAATTATATCTGATTGCCGGGCCCCATCTTGACTTAATCCTATTTAAGCAAACTTGCGAAATATGCAAATGTCGATTAGAACATTTGGTGCGGCAATTCTGGGCCCATAGCAGATACACAGCTATGAGGGTATTTGTGTTCATGTTGTTTTTGCTGGCACTTCACAAGTGTTTGGCTTATTAAATTTTTAATGACGACGCTGTATGTCCCTATGTACTTGGAAACACTTGAAATTAGAGTGAAAGAGTGTGTGCCACTTCTTACACATACATTTGTACATTTAAATGCATGTGATATTAACGGTGCTTGCCCTAAGCGCTATTCGTGTGTACCCCTTCGATTTCCTTTCATTTACACCTAACTGCAAAATTATAAAAACATCACTCTTGGTTTTACAATATATGTAGTTCTTACAACAACAAAAACCATATAAGACAAACTTTCACACTTTACAAAATTATTAAAGAAAATCAAAATTTAATAAAAAAATTAATTTTTTTAGTTAGAACTTTTGGAATTTTTTTGATATGCAGTTTTATAGTCCATTGAATTTGAACGTAACAAAGTAGAAGTTTCAAGTGATTACAAAATATCGTTGGTCTTTAATATTTTTTTCTCTTATTCCATACAAAGTACTGGCTGGAATATTTTTACATGGAAGCAAATATTCAACTCCGTCAACAAAACAAATTATCAAAAATCAATGAAAATTTTTAACGCTTCAAAAAATCGCTTTATTGTACTAAAATTTAATGAAATATGTGTAAAAATGCATGCCCAAATTTTAACGAAAATTTGTTGGATTATTTAAACATTTGTTGGAGTATTTAAAAGTTTGTAATTTAAATGAAAATTTGCTAGATTTTTTCAAATTTTTTCCGAGCTTTCAAACATTTATGTACAGTGTACTCTCTCTTAAGCGGTCACCTAAGGGACGGAAAAATTTGTCTGCTTATAAGAAAAGTGTAAAAAATTTGATAATATATTCCGGGAGGCTTGTCCGCTCAAGGGAAAGACATTTAAAGAAAGTCTTAAGAATTTGTGGATTACTGAAAAATGTATCCACTTAAAAGAGTATGCCCTGTATATGGTTTTGATTGTGGAATTAACAGTTTTTCATAAAGAACTACATTACTAAACTTAAAAAAGGAGTTGTCAAAACTTTCCAGTTTATTACACTCATATTTTTTTTAAATAATTGTACATAAAATCCTGGTATACAAATTTTCACTGTCAGGGGCTTCACATTACTATGTAACATAAAACAGCCAAGTTTTCATAAATGGCTTGAAATTTGTAATTTGTACTCGACTTCTTATGAAATTTAAAATAAATATATTTTATATGTATGTATATGTTTGGCGAGCTACTCCTCTAATTTGTGATGCGCGTTTTGATGTTGTCGTATAAATAGAGAGGCAGTTCTATGCTACTTCAGGACTGAAAAAGTTTTTTCGGAGAAGTTTTTCCAAGGCAGAGATATGGTCAAAAGGATGTCATTACAATTTTATATAACCTCACATCGATAGATGATTCCAGTGAGAAGCTTTACCACAACAGCATTGCGGTATAGATTAATTATGGCCGGATAAGATGCCATTGTTGTGATGGAATACCATAACTAGCGATGGGATATGAAATTGCAAGATACTTGAGACTTAATGTTATTCTTCAAATTAATGTTACCGTTAATAAAGCCAGAGATGATTTTTACGACATTATTACGACTGATACTGGATAAGGTGGGATAGTCTTATTAAGTTTACGCAGGTAGACTAGGATATATTTAAAAACAGTTTTTACTTTACTCCAGCAGAAATTTTAGATGGGATTCTCTGCATTATCTGTCCGTAATCTTTTAAAACCTACTCAATCATGCCTTGTAGAGAAATTCTGGAGATAATATAGGCGAACTGTACGGAAGACTTATTTCTAGCCCGATTCTTCCAACCTTAATGAACTCTCTCGAGCATTTGTCTCTATAGGACTGTATTTTTTAAACAAAATGAAGTAAGTTACAAACTAAATTAACTATTTTGATTCTTGTAACAAAATCCTAACTCTCATTCGAGCACTTTGAATTATCGAACGCGCTTTTCTCGATGGTCGTTCATGTCCGGTCCGTTTTTTATGAAACTACTGCATGGGGCATGTTGCATGTTTCATACCATTTGTTTGATAAAATATTATTAAAATAAAAAATGTGGAAAAAAATCTCTTCGAATATGTTTAGTTAAAGCTTAGAAGATACCTTATGAATTTTTTCCAATTTTCTGTTGGTGCCGTATAGTAAAAATAAACGCCGACCCATCGACATGGGATTAGGGGTGAGAAAATTGTACTATTTTCTTTCTATAAACGATTCACAATTGCATTCCTCTAACTTTTTTACTCAGCTGACAAATTATTTCTTTAGCTAAACAAGTTTAGATATCACCACTTAAAATTTCCTTCTTAAATCAGAGTTTGCGAATCCGGCCAACGTGTCGGATGCGCGGTAGTAGTGTCCGAAGCCGGTATTAGTCCAGATTGTTGAAGTTTTGCTTACGAATGGTTAAAATTTTGAAATTTTAGGCGAAAGTGCAAATACATAGTTTATAGAAACTTTTATGTATAAAACGACTTCAAATACGATTTCTGCCCTCAGACTTTCTATCAATGAGTGAAATCAATAAAATATTTCTTAGATAGAAAGGCTGGGCAGAAATCGTATTTGAAGTCGTTTTATACGTAATCGTTATAACATAATATGAGTAAAAATATGTGCTATTACATATATGAGGATGCAGCTAATTTTATTTAAAAAGATACGTAATCTCTCTCTCTAATATCTTTCTTTATTTTAGTAAGCAGCCAGATTTTATTTTTTTGATCTTTTTTTTTGCTTGCTTTTATAAAATAAATGAGCATAGATAAATACATATATATTTGAAACTTATGTGAAAATGTCTCCATAATTTGCTTACTGGTATATTCACATACCCACATGCATACATACAAACATCCATACTTTATATACCACAGCCTAATGAGTGACAACATTCCAAATGGATTTTGCCATTAATTACTGCAACACAAACAAAAGACAAAAACATAGATTCCAATTATGATTATTTTCCCATATTCATGCGTATCTATGCAAATCTATTTACAATATTATGTTATTATAGATTGGGGAATTTCAAATATGATAATATCACGTTTGTTGTTTTTGCATCAGAATCACTTGCATCTATGTGAATGTATGTAGTGTAAAAACAAACCCAATTATTCACACACACACACTCTAAGGAATATACATACATATGTTTATCTGATTATACCCTGCAGGAAAAAGTATTAGTTGTGAACAAGAATGCTACCAGTTCCTCTCGCAGCTCAACCAGTTTGCATTCCTTTTTTTTGCTATGTTACTAGGTGGTAATTTTATCACGGCGTTGTCATGCGAAATGCCCAATTGTGCGGTGATGCATCAGTAAAATATCAGTTGAAATATTAGAAAAATCAAGAAAACATTTTTAGTCTAACGTGTTTTTATACCAGTTGAAATACAAAAACAAAACATCCATTCCATTTCATTTCAACACTTTAAAATATTCTACATATTTCGTATTAAAAGGGTCTACAGAATTTGTGTTTTCTTAAAATTAAATTAAGCTTAAGAAATCTAGAAATCCAGTTTGGCTTTGCTCTGCAGGGTAATTATTTCGCACCAAATGTTTTTATTTTGACAGCTGTGTTTTCCTATGGTGTACTTTAATTTAAATCCGCGCATATGGCGTGGGCATGAAAATCGTCACACCTCTTTAATGCGACTGGCCTTCGTTTTTATGATGAATCAGTGAATTTTAGTTTTGTCGTTTATTTTTAAATTGCTTTTTAGACATCCATCTCTGGCAGTTCTGAACCAGTTGGCGTTATCAATCATATTACATTTTTTTAAGAATAAAGTTCATGCTAACAAACTGAATACTATAAAAAGCCGAAATGGCAGCGATACCTCTCGATAGAAAATATTAAAAAAGTGCTCGTGGCCACTTAATTCAGATAGTTTTTTAAAAATGGGTGAGATAAATTAGAAAAGCGTAAACGGATAGTGAAAAAACATAACTTATCCAAATCTATTGAGTTTTGCGAAAAATATTCAATACTTTCATTGACTAGATTAACATCTCACAGCCATATGCGGGGTGTGTGTATGTATGTTATGGCACACAAGTTTTTTTGAGAGCGTACGTGCGTATCTTTAATTCTTCCGCATACATAAAATCAATTGTTTTGTCTAGTTTTCTGTAATTTAGGTCGCTTTTGCGCACAATTAGTCTTGACTAGTGATATGCATCGCTAGAAGTTTCTTACTTAAATTGTATTCCATTAAGATGGAGCGACAGTATATGGCACTTTTTTTATACTTTCATTAAAAGTGCATACTTACATGAATGACATGAAAAGCTTTACGCTGTTGCTTTTAGAGAAATCAAAAGCAAATTTGAATCTAAAAACTGTAATTCTTCGAAAATGTTATGCGTATTAGAAATTACACGTATGAGAAATAATATGAAACATCGAAGCTTTCTGAAAACACAAACACTTTTCTTTGAATGCAGCTCTAAGCAGCTCCAAATTTAAATTTGATATTATTTCTTCGCATTCATAATCAACGTTCATATGATGACCGTCAAATATTTATGCGTTTGAAAATTTGAAAATTTTGATTGAAATTTGAGAGTAGTTATCATCAGAGTACAGTTCGAATGATGATAGAACAGTTCGAGTGAGCAGAATGAATGGTTAATTATGTAAAAGAATCGATTATTCTTAATTGAAATTCGTTTAATTCTGCATATTTCGTTACAAGAAAATCTCTTTAAATGCAGGTCTGCCAAAAGTTAGTTGAAAAAAGTCCACTCCATCCTGATATACATACAGACCTGCATTTAAAGAGATTTTCTTGTAACGACATATTTGTATAGCTTAGTTTAAGTAATGGAAATCCTTAAAGGAACTACACCAGATACTGAGCATTTTTTGATTTCAATAATTTTCCGCCTGGAATTCTGCTCATGTTTTACCTCTGAACATTGCAAGCTTTTTAAATATAAACATTTTGAAAACTTTTCAAAAGCAGAAGAAAAAAGGATACGACAAAAAAAGAAGAACGGAAAAAATGATTAAAAAGTAGAACAAAAATTAAATAAGACAACAAAAAAATAAATAAAAATAAAAATAAAAAGAAAAAAGAGGATCCAGCTTAGGAGGAGACGAGGAAGTGATTCCAACCAAGGTTAGGTTAGGTACATTTGGCTGATCTGAATAGAGCTCACATAGACCACAAGGATCCGTAGTATTACCAGTATTGTTGGGGTCGTGTTGAAAACCGTCTTCTGATACATGTGTTGTCGAGTTTTAATAAAAAGCTTAAACTTATGTCAGCAACACCCTTAAAAAATGAAAAGTATCCTAGGCAGTTTTAACGAGTTAGCTTGAAGCAGAACAGTGGCAAAAGAGGTGTTCTAACGTCCCCCTTTCTTCTTCGCATAAGTTACACCCATTGTTGTTGTTGTTTTAACAGTAATAGAGGCCCCATCATTGTAGGGTATATCACCGGTCGTCTTCGTCTAGCTCATCTAAAGGTAGGCCCAGGAAACATGCTGTTTCGACGGGTTTGGTCCAAAGGGAGAGGGGTGTTCCATGAGTAGGTTTTAAAGGACATGTGAAAAGGTGGTTAGTGTCGTGCCAGTGTTACACGTGTCTCACGGGGAAGTTGGAGCTCTTCATCTGCTATAGGTGGTGGTTGGACTCCGATTACGGCATTCACCGGACGGGAGCTGAAGAAGGTGGTCACGGTCTCCGGTGAATGTCGTTTATTGACTGTCTAAACACTGTTAAGTTACACCCGTCGTTGGACCACTCCAATTTTAGCTGCGGGGTATAGAGTGAGACATTCCTTCCTTGAGAGTGATAAAATAAAATTGGTAGTTTTCGTGTTGCAAGTTCTTAGCATTATTTTGGCAATCTTTCGGGAGGTCGAGGCTTCGCATATAGACTGTACTCCCGTCTTCAAAACTGGGAGTGAGTGAACTATGTTCGACGTACCCATCCTAACCAAGCGGGTGCCTGCCTTAGCAAGCTCGTCAACTCGCTCATTTCCTTCTCTTCCCTTGTGTCCTGGTACCCAGTAAATTGTGATCTGTCTATTCTCACAGAGCACGTCCATTTTGGATCTACACTGTTGCACGCATTCTGAGCTATTCATTACAGCCATTATTGATTTAATAGCAGCTTGACTATCGATGAAGATGTTTGTGTCGTATGTCGAGAGGAATTAATTCCAATGCTAATTCAGCTGCTTCGGTTACAGCATAGATGCCAGCTTGAAATATGCTGCAGTGCTTACTCCTTCCGTCATTTGGATACATCTCTCAAGAAATTGTATGCGTGGTGATCGGATTCTAACCCCTTCTGCCAGCCATTCTGTTCTATGTTAGTACAGAACCAGGCCTGGCTTTTTATGAAATTCGTTAAAAAGTCAGATCAGAACTCATTTAGGCATTATCTAACTTGATTTCTAGACTAAAAGAATATACAAATCCTATTCAGAGGGAAGCCCTCACATTTCGCTTACCTGAAATGATTTCTTATATTTAAATTAATGCTGCGACTAATTTCAAAACGATTGCCAATTAAAAGCCATAATTACATGAGCAGTCGAAAATACAAAGGAAATAAGCGAGAAATAGGGGGTTAGCATATTTTAATATTGAAAACACTACACCACGCACATACACACATGCACTCCTAAAGAGCAGCATCAATGGCATTCATTCTTTTGACGACTGGCGAAAATTCAATTAATTTCACTATTCTAAATGTACGCTCAACTTGATTTGCATCCATAAAATCCATGCCAACTCACTTAAATGGAATATAGAATAGAAGCAGCGCAGCGGTAAGATGCTCCTCAGCCGCTTGTTGGTGCGCTCGGGGTACTGCGTACTTGCCTGCAGCCGCGGACAATGCCACACAGCTGCCTATTGCACAACGTCTTGTGCCACAATGGCATTTCCACGATTTTGTGCACTCAAAGAGTCAACGCCGACTACTTAACTTGGCTAACAATATGCAATGAGTAGCAACTGGACTTGCACCATGGAAAGACGGATAGAAGGATAACAGGTTGGGAGCAGCAGTCAGAGCGGCATTAGTATACGTAAGACGTACGTGTGCTTGTGTTGCAAATTCATTTTGAATTGTGGAATTTTTATGAGAATCGCAAAACGGAATTGGTTGCATAAAACTCGCGAAGGGAAGAACGAAAGAAGCTGCAGTGGTGGGGTGGCAAACGTCAAAGAAGAGTAACTCTAAAAAGTAAAAATGTAGTTACTAGTTCCAAATAGACCACTGGACGACTCAAATGAATACCTGCATACATACGTACGTACATTTGTATGTAGCAACACTAGTGAGTCAAAGGTTTGACTGGTTTTGAATGCAAGTAAAGGCACATAGAGTGGACTGTCTAAGGAAGCACTTATGATGGGAATCCCAAATACCTCACTGTACACCAGCGTGCAGCGCATCGAAAATAACGTGCAACTATAGAAAATTCGAATGAAAGAAAACGAGAACAAAGCAACTTTTCGAAAATTTAATATCAGCGGAGCAGTGAGAAATACGATTGCATACCAGTAAGTGAGTCTTTGGCGTGGGCGATGGAACGCAGGAGTTGGAGTGGAGCAAGTATGAAGACACATATCAAGTGTGCAAGTCTGTGTGGCAAAGGAGTGCCTCGCGCACAGCTACGGCTTTAGTAACTCGACATGCATGGGTTGGGGCTGTGCAAAGAATGCAAAAACCTATGGGTCGCCTGCGAATCGATGCTCCTGCGCGTACTTGTGTCTGAGCTGGACAGCCAGTTAGTCGGCCGCCGATCGGTCATTATAGCGTGGGAATCAGAAAATATTCTTGCACATATTCGACTAAGAGCGTAAGCGGCGGACGGCAGAAGGAAGGGCTTCGTAGGAGCTGAGTTTGTGGCAGTGCCCGTTCATGTGAAGCTGAACACTGAAGCGTTCAAGTTTTTCGTTGAATGACTAAACTTCCATTGCCAAACAAACACCGCAAATAAACAAAAACGAAGAGAAGAGAAATAAATAAAGAATACTCTGCGAACAGACAAGAAGTGCTGCAGCAAAGGAAAATGAAGAAATTACGAAAAAAATTCCAGAACAAGCGCACAACCAAGAACACTGGAACACAAAAAGTTAAGAAAAACGGCAATATTAAAAGTAAGGAAGCAAAAAGAAACAAAAAACAAGAGCAACGCAGAAATAAAAGCGGCCAAATGAAATTGAAATGCGAATAATGAAGTTGAGATGCCTCGCACGAATTCTAATCCGCTGCAGCAGGAGTAGGCACTTTACGCCGCTACGGTAATACAACGAACGCGACAGAGTGCCACGGTGCCTTTGTTGCATGCCACACAGCCGCCTAACTGGCGGACTTGACATGCAATGGCTGGCGCAGCACCAGGCAGGCTCTCCAGGCTCCAGGCTACAGCGCTAGCTCCGCTGCCGGTAAGGTTCTTCAAAGCACAACTATTTTTTTTGCCTTTTTTTCTTCGTTTTCCTCTCTACCATAATATTTGTTCGTCTCCCTTTCGGAAAGATGTGGCAGCGTCAATGGTGTTGCATGTATTGTTGTAGTTCACATCTTAGACGCTGTGGCATTTTGGCCTTCTCAGCGCTATATTTATTCTTATTCCAGTTGTATTCTTTTGTGTCCATGCCATCGACATAAGTGCGCTTGCATGTGTGTGTATGGGTGAGTGGTGTTGCTTGTAAAACTGGTTTAGGTATTTACATTTGTAGGCTGTCCAGACATTCCATAGGGGGCATTTGCACTTGGTACTTGGTAGTTGGTAGCTCGGTCGCCTGGTGGCTTGGTGGCAAGCAGTTGTGGCAGGCACTTTGCTGTTTTAGCTGCGCTGTGTGTTTGCCATTGAAATTGCTTGGCTGTGGTGAAATTTCTCAGCAATTCAATTAGATTTTATGTTTAATACTGCCAAGCACCGTGTGTTAGTGGCACCAGCAACAACAAAACATGGCACTTTTCGGAATTGTGCACAGGCGCTTTGCATTTGCAGCACACGTTGCACCGCAGCTTACTCAACAAGCCCATCTGAGCTGCATGCGACCACCAGTGCAGCGTCGCATCGTTGAACGGTGTACTTGTTCTATGTACAAATGATTGGTAGTTGAATGGAAATTCCATGCCATTAAATTTTACACTGTGCGGAATTCCGGCTTAGCCTGAGTTTTTCCACAGCTCCATTTCTTTTTTTCGCACTTGCGTCATGTGCTATCGCCGTTGTCATATGCTGGGCATAGTTAAGAACAGTTAGCAAATAAATATAAATTCTTCTTAGTGTTCATTATGTTTTATCACCACAGCTCAGAAATCTTTTAATAGGCACCCACGACAGGCTAAATCCCCCCACAGACAGTTCAAAGTTTATTGGAATTTATCTCCTTGTCAGCTCACCCACTTTAATCCATTATTTATTTATTATTTATTTTGGTGTGGGTATTGTAAATTTCTATGTTTTCGTTGAAAATTGAAAATTTTCCCATTTTGGCTAAAACAATATTTAAGTGTGTTAAGTAAAAGCGCCACAAAGCTGGCCATTTCTGCTGCAAGGCTGATGGTGCTTTGGTGGCAAGCGCCTGCTCGTTTATATGTGTGCGCATATATGTACATGCATTTGTAAGTGTAGATTGGAGTGCCACGTATGCTTGTACAAATAACATGCGCTTAATTGGTCGTTCATTTTGTGGCATTTTGACCCGAAAAGCCAAAAAAGATTGCGGATTTTACTGTTCTTTGTGGGCTCAGTAAATTTTAATGATACCTGGAGGTGTACGAGCAGAAATGCTTAGTTGGTAACGATATTTCAATATTACTAGACAAATGTCTGCATTTTAAACTGGCTCTATAATGCAATAAATTTTAATAGGTCAGCATAAACCGTCAGCATTTGAAGCACTAGGATTTTTTCATTGCACTGAAGTAAATTATGATGAGAAGTAGTTTAGTTCATGTAGAATATAATTTACAATGGTTGTTGTTGTAATAACATCAAATATTTTCTGTACACTTTTGAGAAATGCATCCTGCACCTGCAAAAATGCTCCTTTGTGAACTTAAAATTCAGCTAGTTTCGATCTCGTTGTTGTAGTAGCATAAGCATTCCTCACACATATACCGGGAATGCTGCTCAGGTCAGTCCTTCGCCGGATATAAATCCGGGTCGTTCCACTTACAGAGAATCAACTGCAATAGTGACATCTTTATTCTTCTTTAGTTCCTTTAACCATTTGCTTGGGTAGGGGCCGAATGACCAAATTTAAATACATGGACATAATGCATCAAATAGTTGATAAAGTCTATCTAATATCTCCGCCACTTAGCAGGCATTGCCAAACCTCAGAGTGCATTGCTGTCATGTAGAAGCTTTTCATAAAACATCACGTGCCAACAATAAATAATCTGCAGGTATCCACATTATAGACCAATTTAAATTGGAAGGTCAGATCAGTCAAATACCTTACAAAAAATGTGGATGCCGTTTATTTATCGACTTTTTTTTCAGATTTTAGAACTTAATATCATAATGCGAAACAGAAATATTTTGTAATACATTTTTTTTTATAATCTGGTAGATAATTTCATTCCATGTATTTTCTAAATGTGATATTCGGAATATGTCCGGCGCGGCTACGAGTTACATAGTCCATTCGATCAGCCCAATTTTTTACTACTTTTTCCAATAAATCTTGCCGTATGATGTCAGTGGTGGCAACCAAATGTCGTCGATGTTTGACAGATTAATTTTTGGAAAATTCAGTCAGCTTGGCTCGATAGCGTTCGCCATTCAATGACGAATAAAAATATAAAAATAAATACGAATATGAGTATGAATGCGAAAATGTGTGAAAATGAAAATATTAGGTTGAGGAATAAGTTCGTAGCGTTTTTACCGAACACTTTTACTTAAACAAAAAACAATAATTATATTAATAAGTTAATCAATTGTATATTCGGTAATCAATTATATATACAACCTCTTCCCACCTCTCGACCAATTTGTTGATGCCGTTCCGCCAAAAATCGGCTGGTCTGGTGTCAAAGAAGTTGTTGAGCCCGTTTTTAAGGACCTCATTGTTATCGAACGCCCTTCATATGGTTTGACAGGGAGCGGAAAACAAGTTAATCGGTTGGTGCAAAGTCCGGAGATACGGCGGATGCTAAAGGACCTCCCATTGGAGTTCTTGGAGTGCGGTCGTGATGACTTGTGCAACATGGTGTCTGGCGTTGTCTTGAAGGAGTATAGTTTGACCACGTCGATCAGGTCTTTTCAGTCGACTAGATTCATTCACGTAGTGTAGCTGGGCAATGTAGATCTCCTTGATGAGCGTGACATTCTTTTCGATGCCCTCCCAGTCCCACCAAACACATATCCTGGTCTTCTTTGGATGAAGATAGGGCTTGACTCTCGACTTTGGCGTTTTTCCTGTAGTCACCCACTCCTTTCTTTGCTTTATATTTATTTATAGGCACCATTTCCCATCTCCTGTGACGATTCGATACAAAATGCTTTGTTTGTGACCGAGTGTTGTTCAATGGCGGGCGAGATGCTGAGAAGCAACTTGAAGGTGACTTTCTTTGTTTTTTTCGTTGAGCTCGTGAGACTGTCAGGCACCCAATTTTTCGGTAAATCCCATTAAATGAAGGTGGTTGAGAATCGTTTTATGATTGCAGTTCATTTTTTCCGCCACGAACGATTGGTTTCCCGATCGTTCTCCTTCAAAACTAATTTGGGACGTTCTTCATTGAATTCAGAAGGCCTTCCGCTGCGGGACGTGTCATCGACATCAATGTCGCAATTTTTGAACTTTGTAAACCATTTTCCTGCTGTAGACTCGTCTAATGCACCTTCTCCATACACGTCGCAAATGTCCCGGGCTGCATCGGCAACTTTTTGACCTCGACGAAAAGCAAAGAAGGGCAGATATCGAAAATGTTGATTTTTGCCTACTAGGCATTCTATTTCTAAGCCTCAAAACTAAACTAAAAATAAAAAATTAAGTATCTCAAAAACACAATTAACATAGTTTTGTAGAGCAGAAAGAGTTCTATCGAATGAATACTTATCCTGTGCTAAACAGCATACAAATCGTTGTAAAAGAAAAGAAAATATAAAAACACTATGAACCAACCCAATAAATATGAATAAAAATACGAATATGAATATGAATATGAATATGAATATGAATATGAATATGAATATGAATATGAATATGAATATGAATATGAATATGAATATGAATATGAATATGAATATGAATATGAATATGAATATGAATGTGAATATGAATATAATAAAATAAACAAATGAATATGAATATGAATATGAATATGAATATGAATATGAATATGAATATGAATATGAATATGAATATGAATATGAATATGAATATGAATATGAATATGAATATGAATATGAATATGAATATGAATATGAATATGAATATGAATAAGAATATGAATAAATATCATATTCATATTTGAATTTTGAGTTTTGAGTTTTGAATTTCGCAAAAAATATACTCAAAGTTTCAGTGAATTATACCTTCCCTGTCAAAAAAACTTTTTTCTGAATCAACCTTACTACCCTAGGGGAGACCCTAGAAGAAGTAAGCGATTGTTGATTCAGGATTATGTGCTTTAGAGACTCCGGCGGTAGTTATATGCTCAAAATCATTTTCTGTCATAAATGTCAAGGAGCTTTCTGCCTTTGTATACAAATTTTAAGTTCAGTTTCTCTTGAAAATACTCATTGGGTGGCACGCCGATTTGAATCTTACTCGTAAAAAAAACCTATCAAAGTATGCATATAATAAAATAAACAGATTAAATATAAAATTGCAAATATATTGACTATGCACACATGTGCACGTATGTATGCACAAATACATACATATAAAAATGTCAGAAGTTTTAAAATATCATAAATCAACATGTCCAAATTCATTAAATTTTATCTTTACGCCAAATATTTGTCAATCTTCATTATATAAATAAAAGTATAGAAGTACTCATAAAAAATCCTGTATACTACCACCGAACCGCTTTTCCTCTCTCTCCCCACATGCATTTTTATATCCTCAAGTTGCACGTTAATTAATTAATTTACACGAAACGGTTTCCACTCGTCCGCAATGTAATTTAAATATTTTTGTATAGATGCTATAGAAACGTCATAACCATGGAATTGGCCACTTCATTGGCAACACTAATGCATGGGCAGCATAAAAGCCTGAACAAGTTACTCTGCATGCAAATGGCAACAACAACCAATGGCCATATCATTTCATTTCATGTCATGGCTCACAGAATTGAAAAGGAAGTAACAAAGTGAAAAGACTGCAAATTAAAGCATAAAAATAAAACGAATTACCAGCATCGTCTGAGCGCTGCGAAATGTTGCTGGTGGCGTTGCCGCTGCTATTGCTTTTGCTTTCACGCTTCATATTGTTGTTGCTGCTTTTGCTATCTTAGTACATTACCTGTTAGAATTTTTTCAACCGTTTCGAGCAATCCTGAAAACAGAATTTTTTTCTACGGCAACAAAACCAAGTACGATGTATTGCAACGACCAGTTCGGCGATGGTTTGCATGTTGCATAAGCAGATGCATTTGCAAGGCTAACAGCAAATGCACAGATGGGCTCTACACTACTAACTATGACAGTGTTGCCATATGAAATTATTGGTTGTCTAACAAATTTGCGAAAAGCTTTTACGTTATTCAGGCTTTGCACATTCCACAGTTAAAAACGCAAAGAGCATCTTGAACTGGCTGCAATCAGCCCTTGAATCGAAACAGTTGCCGCAAGGCTCCCTAACGCCTATTTTTATGTGATGTTTAATCTCAAAACTTCATCAACCCCAAAACTGTTCTGCCAGACCTCTTTAATGCTATTTTCTATTAGGATAATCGAAGTAAAAGTTAATAACAGGGTGGTGGAACCCATGGCTCCTCTCCTGCGTCCTTTACTACTATTGGACGATCGGCACACACGTGGAAAAGCTTGATTTACCATTTAACCCACATTGCAGAAGCTGCGGGGGCCCTTGAGAAAAGGAGACGGGTGAGCACTTTCTCTGTAAATGTCCGGGTTTGGTAGCTAGCCGATTAAGGTGACTAGTACTCTTTTTTCGACAGCCTGAGGTACTGCGCCAACCTAAATCCCATCAATCCTCTCAGCTCCCTCAACAGCTCTGGCTAACTGTAGATATCGGCTTGTTGGAGGTCTCAAAATGATATCAAAACGACACTTTAATGCTACTTGGGTAGTGCCAGAGTGGTACTTCAACCATTTCACCTACCTAAGGGCCGAGCGTTACAAATTATAAACCAAAAAATAGTGTTGAAAGACCTCTTTATTTTTAATCGCATTCAACCATCAGAAAACCTTATTTTAATATAGTTTTAACAAATATAATCATTTTCCAGGGCTTACTGCACATCTTTTGGCTAAAAGCAAATCGTTTTTTTAAAAACCCTTTCATGGTTCCTAAAACTTTTGGTAGCAGCAAAAAAAGCTGGCGTAAATATTTTAATTTTTTATATTGTCAAATCCCACTCTTTCATTTGAGACTACCATTTAAAACACCACCCAACCAAGCGGAAAAAATTGGCAACACAGAACAACGGCAATGCCATTCTAAGCACACACACACATACGCACGCACTAGCTCTGCATTCGTTGGCCACCTCACTGTCAATGGCCAACGTACTCGCTCTTGGCGTACATTAGTCGGAGCACTCGCAAATCGGCTGTATGCATCACTGCTCGTCTCTGGTCCATGCTCGACTTTGCTTGAGTGGCTATCACCGCTGAACAAAACACGGAATCCAGAACACTGAGCGCTGAGTACTCGTTCAGCTCATAATCATTGGCAATTTGAATTTGCATTTAATTTGCAGTTGAAAGCAATGCCATAGAATTCCATAGAAAATTGGCCAAACGCACACACAGGCACACTCGCATTTCCTACCCATTTCCTCTGGTTATTGTAATAAAATTTATATTTTAATACAATTTTCAACTTATGAACCATCATGAAATTGCAAATAAATGAGCTGGCCTGATTTGGCTCTGCTGCTCTGTCGGTAAGCGGGCAGCACGTACTTGACGGCTAAAAGCTTTCTGTGTTTATTACAAGTGCACATCTGTAGGTACTCGTGTGTGTAGATAAGTTTAATGGTATTTCTCATGTAAGTATTCGTTAGTGCAACCAATTCCATTAGATGCGTGGCAATGTCTTCATTTAAAAACTAATTTATCGCGATTTTTCATATCTCTGAATGGCTTTGTAATAAATTTTTATTAAAAGATACTTAGCCTAGGCACGAGACTCTAGCCGCCGGTCACTAAAGTCTATTGTATCATTCCCATCATGAATTCAATTATCATGAACAAGGGTTGTATGCAATTGTAAGCTGAATAATCTCCCAGGAAAACTTAGAGTGGCATACTACTCGTACGTATATCTGTTTTACATTCATTAAGATTCCCTAGGTAGCAGAGTTCTATTCTTATTTGCCCAATATACTTACATATATATAAGTTCATATAATTGCCGTTTACAGCCTTTATTGGGGGTTTGATCGAGCTTCTCCTCATATTCGTGGTGAGCGTTTTACAGCGACCTACACGCACGAGCTGAATATTTGCAGTTTAGTGTGCCTGGAGATTTGCTAACACGCCCATACTGTATGCATTCGCTCGAACGCCGCCCTTGCTTTGTTTAGCCTGCAGTTGACATCTTCATCTGCTCCGCCGTTTGTCGTGATAGTGCAGCTGAAGTAGCAGAAGCTTTCGCCAAATTCCACCGGACGCCCGTCAATCATTATAGGTCTCGTTTTATTATGGTTTACTCTCATAGCCTTGGACTTGGTGATGTTGATCTCCAGTCCGATAGTGCGTGCCAATGTGACTAGTCTGTCCGTCTTCGCTTGCATGTCAGTGACTTTGTAAGAGCGGAGGCAGGTGTAATCGGCAAAGTTCGGGTCCTCAAAATGTCTGGTGAAACTCCATACGATGCCTTTTTTGCGCAGGGTCAAGGTGGCGAAGATAAAGTGACAGGGGACCGACGGAATGTAAAGCGGGGAGCGCCACTCAACTAATTGTTCTACTATAAGGCGAAGAGTGTTTGCTTGGTTAACATGGCTTCGGTGAGGGCGAAATCTAGCTTATTCGTCCCTTAAGAAGCGTTCGATACATTGGATAATGTACGTCGGGATAAATCCGGGCAGTAGCATAAGTTCTCTCCCTCTCAAGTTCTCTTCATCTTCATCTAAACAGCTTCTGCAGCTCTGGGCGTGTCTACATAGTAGACAGTGGACCACAATAAGCTTCCTCCATTCACTTATAACAGACGTCAGCCACTTCAATTCGTTCCAACTTTTGGCTGCAAGGCTCTTCTCCAGGTTTGTGATGGCATGCCTCTGCGTCGGCTTCCATGCGGATTCCAATTGATTGAATTACGGGTGATCTCGTTCAGCTCCTTTCTTAAACTTTGACCAAGCCACCAGCAATTTCTTTTGAGCATTTCCATTCGCAATGGATTTTGGTTTGTGCGATGTACGAGTACTGTGCGCAGGCAACGGTTAACAAAACTAGTATTCGCTGCAAGTCTGTGGCTGCTAGATTCCATATCCGGTAATCGCTCTAGGGACTTTATCACGAAACGCTAATAAGCCTGAAGTTTCGTACATTTTGTTTTCCCTCTTTTGGAAATGAAAACTTACCTCAGCCCATTTCAGAGGGTTTTAATTTTATTGGATCGTCGGCTCAATGGTTTAACAGTTAATAAAGAAAAAAAAGTATTGCTTTTCCTTACTAGAATATCCTTGCACTGAAAATCCAAAACTACTCAGGACATTCCAGTTCATGAACTGATGTTTTGATAGAAATAGTCAAACTAGTTCGAGAGTGACTAGATTTGTACCAGTTGTAACACGTCCAATTTGAAGAGTATGCAAAAGAAAATACACCTATTTAATTTATATATTATATTTATAATTTATGGTGTTCAACTTGATGTTTTGACCCAAATAGAGAAACCTACAGTTTAAAGCCGACTCCGAACGCGAAATTTTTAATCAAGAGCCTTCATCATGGAAGAATAACATTAATCCCAAAAAATCACACTTCAGAATGGTAGTTACGCACCAACCCATTTGGCTGCCAATAATAAAATATGCTTGTGTTAAATAATAATGTTTCAAATGTTGATGGAGTCAATTTAATGCCTTTTTTTGTCCATTATGGACCAGTTGACTAATTAGTATAACAGCGGTGCAGGGTCTTACTATTTCGTCAACTGGTACTATGTTAATGCATAGACTGGCAATGGATATTTCATAGGGCATCTACATTCAAAAAATACTATTTGCAAGCTTTGAAAAAATTTAGAAAACTTGACACTTCAGCTACAAAGTAAACTGGTACTCAGGTGCATCTACCAAAGTGGGTTTGACTGCAGGGACTATGCCTATATTACATATATGTATGTATGTGTGTGTATGTGTCTATATGAAAGAAGAATATTGCAAATAAATACAAAATAGGATCGCTTACTAAAATGATGCGCATAATTAGAAACATTCCCTCGCCCCACTGGTTTACGCACAAGGCATCGGTGTGGTTCAAAGCGACCACGAATGGAAAAACTTGTAAATGTATGTAAACGCACTACAAATATACTTCTGTATGGGAAAAGCGAGTTTCTCACATTCTACTGCAATAATTTGTGGTGTCGTTCGCTTCTAACTAATTAATCGCTTCCGCCAAATGTTAATAATCCATTTAAGAGCGCAACAACAAAAGCCATCGATGCTATGTTTGCATGTGTGTCCTATTATTCGTGGCCTTTCATTGCGTGTAACATTAATTTAACGCGATTGAACGATTAGTTAGAAATTCCTTTGCGACCATTTATGAGAAAAAACTAATAATTGCAATTATTTGCACTTCCGTTGCAGCGGAACGCATCTTTTCATTGAGCAAACCATCGATAATTCCCCTAATGCATTCTGCAAAACTAGTAAAGCAGCATCTGCAAATTGATTGCTACACAATTTTTTATTTTTTTTTTTTTTATTTGAAAATCTCGTTTCAATTAAGCGCAGTTCTGGTTTATCTTCACAGGCCAGGTGATGACATCATTAGAGCGCGATCAGCATGACAATTTCATGTATAGAGACTCATTAACTGATTGAAATGCGTGAATGTCAATATTTGATTTCGAAATCGATTTCTGATATGCAAAGTCATGTGCATTATATAAATACTTACAAATATAGTGTGTGTGCATGTGGGTAAAATAGAAACATTTCAGTTCTCTAAAGTGTTTTTGCGATGAGCTTTTATTTCTCTTTAAGGAGCGTTAGCAATTTTTTTCGCATGAGTCATCGCTGTCACAGTTTCAACACTGATAATTGGCCTTATAACAAATCGGCCTGTCTCTAGACAAATGGGAAACTAACCCATTTTGTGATGGTACCAGTTCGTGTTTTCAACTTTCAAATTTTACACGACTAATGGATACAGTTTTCGGCGAATCTGGTATTGTGATAATTACTTGGAGCTTAATGTGAAAGGTCCGATACACGTATTTCGAAACAATTTGATAGAGGACTGGCAGGCAAAAACCAATATTTTTGAAGAAGAAGTTGCATTTAATTCTGTACAATTCCTTTCAGGGGTTAGGAGTCAGAGGTTCGGGGTCATTTTTTTTTTGTTAGTCATTTGCTTTATTTTACATAAATAAAAACATAGCATTAATACGTCATGCTTTGGCTTGACTTTAACAAAATTTCAAACAAACAAAAATTAATAATTGTAAAAGTTATCGCTGTTTGTGTGGAGCCCGTTTCTCCAGAACTCCCTTGTGGTGATCATCACAAGTTCATGGAGATTTATCTAAAATCATAAAAAATCAATCAGACAATATAAATTATTATAGTTTTATTAATAGATAATCTTGTGCCTGATCGAAGCTTTTTTTATTTTAAATTAACAATATGGTGGCAGGAAGTATTTTTCAGATTTTCGAGAAAAAACGAAATTTTTGAAAAAAAATCCTTCGATCAGGCACGAGTTTTTAGTGTTTTTCAAAAGCAGTTTTTCAAAAGTAAGTTACCGAGATGACCAGTTCAGAAAACATAGTTTTGACAAAAAATGCATTTTAAGTTATGCTATTGATTTATGTACTCTGTTTGTTAATTGTTGAATAACTCAAAAAGTATTTCTCGGATTTACTTCAAATTTTCACACAATACTTTTAAGATATTCTGACTACTTCTAACCTCGTAGAGAACGGAACAAGAATAATTCAACACTTCCGCAAGTTATATATTTAATACAATAATCAGATAGAGCCATTTACTTCCAATTTTTTACAACTATTTTGACGAATTTGTGTACACAGATAAACAAAAATCCGCTGAATAAAGCTCACCCCTCACGAAAATTTGACTACTCTGGCACAAGCCGGAATGAATGCGCCATTATTGCAAGAAAATCAAACAATATACATATGTACGAGGGTCTTTCGAAGAGTCCGAAAAAAACTACTTAATTTGCTTGGGGTAAACCGCTTATTATTTTTAAACGCAATCTCCTTTTAGGCTTATACACTTCGTTCAACACTGTTCTAGTTTTTTTTTAACTCTTCCGAATAATAACGAATATCCATTCCAGTTCTTCAAATTGGGGTCAAATAGTACTCCGAGAAAGCCAGGTCTGGATAATAGGCAGGATGTGAAACGAGCTGGCATCCTATTTCCACAGCTGCTGCGACGTGAGCTGGTGCGTTGTCATGATGGAGAAAGAACATCACCCGACTTCCCCGATTGAAACGAATGCGAAATATAAAGATTTCTTCACCGACCTGGCTGAACTTGGTGTGTGTTTTTCCAAGAGGTGCTACTAACTAAATATAGCCTCGATACACGCCAGTAGGGCCATTTCTCTGACTTTGCACGCACTTTTCAAACGGCCCTCGTATGCATACACTCTCTTAAATAGCTTATTTTGTATTAACTAGCAAGAACACAATACAAACTCAAATTGCCAATACCACAAACCCCCACAGCCATTCGCGGCCGCTGAGTGTGCATAGGCCATCGTTAAAAATAGCATCTGCAGCTGATCAACTGCACGAATCGCGCGAAACGTGGGGGAAAAGAAAAAAATCTGGGCGTAAGTAAAGTGAAAACATTGATTTTCACATGTAAATTGACTAAAGACAAGCCTTACAACTACATGTGTACATACATGCATACATACATATGTACATCCCAGTATAGTATTAATAGAAGTGCTGCCTATTCACTTAAGCCCAACGCCAGTTCAACAGGCAACATTTATCATGCAAAAATGGCTCAGCATCCAGTCGTTGCCTGTCGATCAGTAGCGATCACCGAGCAAATTCAACAGATGATCAACAGTCCAGGCGGTGTAGATTGGCAATTTTATAAATATACAAAACTGGTTGGCGGCGATCGATCACCGCATGCTCGCGCACAGCTGACATGAAGACCATAACAAGGCGACTGGCGCATATGAGGGACGAATTGACGGCACATCGATCGTGCCGCACACATTTGTTTAATTAAGTGCTGCAAAACTGCTGGCGTATTTATGTATTTATGTATGTATGCATGTTTTGATTTGTTTATTATGCCAGGCGTAAGCCGATAAATCCACGATAAGCAAATATAGGCGGTGCATACATACATACACACTTACATACTCATTTGAGATTCCATATTCATTTGAGATGTGCGAGCATGAGCAAATCAGTCGCATTTCTAATTTCGTCATTTACATATACATATATATATTTTGTACAAATATAAGTATGTATGTATGAATTTCGCAATTGCCTTTATGCGCCACACAAAGTAATAAAGTAAACAGTCATTTCAAAGAATTCACATAAATATTTAGCAAAATAACTTTTCAAACGCATAAACTAAGTGCGAGTGAGTCATTTGAGCCGCCAAAGCCACCAAAGCCTCCAAAGCGACCGAATCTTTAAGTACGCTTTAACACCCGTCATTCATGTTAAAAAGGTTGCCATTCCAAATGAAGCCGTGATTCCGCATAAATCACACGGCATTCATTCACAAACTGACACTCATACATACACACCTAATCTGCATATCCCAAATTGGGTTCGACATTCTTGTCGCTCTCACATCTGTACCTAATTTACCTCCATCACCCAATTAGCATTTTGCGGTATATCGCAGCGTAACGGAAATCGTTCACAAGCTTTGTGGCGCTTTACTGGAAATAAACTCAGATTTGTCGTCTTTGGATACCTGAAAAGTTACGACTCGGCTCAGGAGGGTTTAACGGATTTAAGGTGTTGAAAATTGCTGTGAAATGCCAAAGTTGGAGCTTTTTTACATTTTAATACTTAATTAGTCGCAAGGGATTTGCAGTGCACAGATTCTTAAGAAACAAGCTGACAGCAGGAAGCTGACTGATGGCCATGATCGCCACTTAGCAGCCGATTGGCAAGACCTTTTTGAAGCGTCATCGGCGATGATGTCATATCTGTTGCTTAACAGCTCAACACGCTCCCAAGAAAATAAATACATTTTTTTTTTTTTCAAATTTCTGAAGCACCGGAACGTCTTCGGACACTAATTTCCGTATTTTACTTGTGTAAGTGTACATGCATAACACGTGGGCTGAAAAGTCCCAGGGCCTAACACATAAATGGCACTAGTTTTATTGAGAAGCAACAATGAAGCGATGGTTTGCTGACATCAAACGTGGTCGAAGAGACTCCAATGATGCACAACGCGTTGGAGGTCCAAATGAGGCGGTAACACCAGAATACTTCAAAAAAATCCAGAAAATCGTTTTGAATTATTGATAAGTGAAGGCATCGTAAGATATAAAAAAAAACTGGCATTATTAGCTGGCTTTATATTGCATGAACGATTGACTATGGGAAAGCTCTGTTGAAAGTGGGTGCCGCGTTTGATCGCTGTTGACCAAAACCAAGTCAGTCACAAGTCCATCAAAACTAAATTACATGAATTGAAAATCGGATTGCTCCCACATCCTCCGTATTCGCCGGTAAGTAATTTCGCTCGAATAAGGAGATTATCGCTGAAACTGAAGTCTACAAAAGGGGTATTGAAATGTTAGAGCGGCGCTGGAATGATTGCGTTGCTCTTGATAGAAATTACGTCGATGAATAAAGCTAATTTTGAACAAAAAAACGAGCAGTCTGTTTTATCCCATGTATTATGTATGTATGTACTTATATACTATAATATATGTAATACATTAAAATAAGTGGGATGCATTTTTGATAAAGTATCAATTATTAGATGGTAATGGGTGGTCAGAAATTTCAGCTACTTTTATAACAATTTTCCTCGCGTTCGTCAAGATTTTGTGTTTTTTTTGCGTATGCTGTATCAGATTGGTTAATCTGGGTGGCTGTGCAAAAACTTCTACTAAGCGAGGAAATCAAGTGTCCAGAATAAGTGCTTATCAAATGTTTTTCGACAAAATCAGGCATTTTGTAACCTTTGATTGCACTCTACATGGGTTTAACGATCGGTTGACAGCATCTCTTGAAAAATTTGAAGACGTGCAAAAGTTTTCAGAGGATTATCGACTATCGCTGGACCATTACAAATTTCCTTAACCGCGATGTAAGGATCTCTAATGCGAACGAAGGCTATGGCTACAGAAACTATGCTTACAGAAACTGGAGTTACTACGTTCAAATTCTACATTCAAATGATATTGTGGAATTTGATGATTGACATATGAGATTCCCATCATGTCCAACGTGACCATCGCTCCCATTCAACCTGTCATCTAAAACAGTCAAACGACTAATAAGCTTTACTTAGAGCTCTTAGTTAGTCCTATAATTGATGACTACCATTCGGGAGTACGGAGATTCGAATCTTTTTTGGACAAAACAGCAAAATGATACAAAAAGTTTTTTCTAAAAGCGGTTCCCCCCTCGACAGGCAGTGGAGAGCCTACGAGTGTAATTTTGGCTTGAAAAAGTTCCTCATAAAGAACCATTTACCGTTCGAGGTTGGCTTGTAACTGCGCTCCATTTGTCGAACAACGTCAAGACACACACCACAAATAGGAGGAGCAGCTCGGCCAAACACCTAACAGAAGTGGCACGTACAATCATTTATTTTATATTTATTTTACAACTACATTCAATTTCAACAAACCAACATTCAATTTATCTCTCCTACTAACGCAATAAGCCTTTTGTTGTCACAAGCATTTACTAGATTTTGACGTGATAACGTCTTATAATTCGATTTAACAGGCTGCACGCACGAAAAAATGTGTCGTTACCTTGCTCATTACTGTTCATATGTAGTTACCTTGCTCATTACTGTTCATATGTAGTTACCTTGCTCATTGCCGTTACCTTGCTCATATTAGTGTTACCTTGCTCATTGCCGTTACCTTGCTCATTGCATTGAATGAACTGCAAGCGAAAGGGCGGAACGAACGACAAAGCAAACAAAGCAAACGAACGGCAACGTTCGATATCTTGCTCTCTCCTACTTAAGTGAGCGTATATATGTATGTATATGCGCATATGTACATATATAAATTCACGTATTTGTATTTGCATATGCCTTCTTATTGATTATTATTAATTTGATTCACTTGAAGAATTTAAAATAAAACCAAGTTTGTTAATAATACCTGTTGTTTTAATGTTATAATTATTAATTTTTTTATTATATATGAAGGAAAAAATGTATGGTAATATTTACCATATACCTTATAAGATATGTTGTCTATACTAATATTATAAAGAGGAAAACTTTGTTTGTTTGTAATGAATAGGCTCAAAACTACTGGACCGATTTTAAAAATTCTTTCACCATTCGAAAGCTACATCATCCACGAGTAACATGGATTATATTTTATTTTGGAAATAGGGCTCGAGATATAGGTCAAAACGTGGACCCGGGTAACCTTCGGATGTGTATGTACAATATGGATATCAAATGGAAGCTGTTGCTGAATGCTTTAGTCCAGAATATGTTTCATGCTGCTCCGTGACTAGGGTCTCGAGATAGAGACCAAAACGTGGACCCTAGAATGTGTTTGTACAATATGGATATCAAATTGAAGCTGTAGCTGGTGAATGCTTTAGTACAGAGTATTTTTCATGCCGCTCCGTGACTGGGGTCTCGAGATATAGGTCAAAACGTGGACCCGGGTAACCTTTGGTTGTGTATGTACAATATGGGTATCAAATGAAAGCTGTTGATAAGTGCTTTAATACGGGGTAGTTTTCATACCTATTGATGACTAGGGTCTCGAAATATATGCCAAAACGTGGACCCGCCGTGTCTTTGAACCGAATTAAACCAAACTTACACACATTGTTAAGTAGGTATTGAAGATGATTTCCGTATAGTTTGAATACCTATTGGTAGATAGGGTCTCAAGATATAGGTGAAAACGTGGACCCGGGTAACCTTCGGACGTGTATGTACAATATGGGTATCAAATGAAAGCTGTTGGTGAATGCTTTAGTACAGAGTATTTTTCATGCCACTCCGTGACTGGGGTCTCGAGATATAGGTCAAAACGTGGACCCGGGTAACCTTTGGTTGTGTATGTACAATATGGGTATCAAATGAAAGCTGTTGATAAGTGCTTTAATACGGGGTAATTTGTTATGTTATGTAATGTTATGTTATGGTATGTTATGTTATGTTATGTTATGTTATGTTATGTTATGTTATGTTATGTTATGTTATGTTATGTTATGTTATGTTATGTTATGTTATGTTATGTTATGTTATGTTATGTTATGTTATGTTATGTTATGTTATGTTATGTTATGTTATGTTATGTTATGTTATGTTATGTTATGTTATGTTATGTTATGTTATGTTATGTTATGTTATGTTATGTTATGTTATGTTATGTTATGTTATGTTATGTTATGTTATGTTATGTTATGTTATGTTATGTTATGTTATGTTATGTTATGTTATGTTATGTTATGTTATGTTATGTTATGTTATGTTATGTTATGTTATGTTATGTTATGTTATGTTATGTTATGTTATGTTATGTTATGTTATGTTATGTTATGTTATGTTATGTTATGTTATGTTATGTTATGTTATGTTATGTTATGTTATGTTATGTTATGTTGTGTTATGTTATGTTATGTTATGTTATGTTATGTTAAAGTATATTATGTTATGTTAATGTTAACTCATTCTCTATATCCATACAAAATATCTATCAAACAAATAAAATTAAAATTTTCTTTTGAAAATGCAACCATTCAATCAGTATTTTCTTATGACGTTATCACGTTAAGCTATCGTCAGTAAACCGACTTTACAGACAACCTCTTTTTATTTTAATTTCGTTTTCAGGTCATGTGCTTGAGCTTGCGGAGCAGTCTGAAAACAAAACGTTGGCGGTATTTTCCCAAGTGTACCGACGTATGGTGCCACAATCAAGCGAATTAATCCACGAGCTCTATTCCGAAATCATGAAGTAAGTCGATTAGAATAAATTTTAATCTCCAATAAGAAATCTCGCAAAACACCTATTCCATAACAATCTATCTTTTTTTATAAAATTATAATCCACTACAATGCCTTCTGTACATTTATAGCCACCTGAGGAATGCTAACAACAATAACCTCAATACCGGCAGCAACCTAAGCGATCTGGAAGATGCCATACAGAAATTCTTTGTAAATCTCTTTCCGGTCGCCTATCACCAGGCGGTGCACTTGAGCAAAGACAATTACGGCGAGTTACACGAGGATTACATCAATTGCTTGAAGCACACATTCGACGATCTACTACCATTTGGCAGCATACCCAAAGAGATCAAACTGAATCTGCTGCAAAGCGTGCAAACGGCGACAATCTTCTTAAATTCACTACAGCAAAGTGCTGAAGTGCTTAGCGAGACTGATGATTTGTATGCAATGTATCTGACCAATACCTGTCAAAACCATTTACTCAAAATGAATTTCTGTCCGAGTTGCATGGGACTCCAGAAGAGCCACGTGAAGACGTGCTACAGCTTCTGCATGAATGTACTGCGGTAAGTAGAAAGGGGGAAAAGTGCGAAACGGCGTATTTATATATGCATATATAACAGGGTGTCTTATTACCTAGTTTGTTAAGGTTACATTCTGTATATTTTCGGCCAGCCATATATTTTTATGCAAACTTTTTATGTGATAAATAATTTATTTTCAAGTCCAACTCGATTCTCTCGCTAACAAAAACCACAAATCTCAAGGAACTGCAAAGCAAATTTTTGGTGCTGTTCTTAGAATTATATAACCGACTGTCGACAAATGTCAAATAATTTCAGGTTAAAACTTTGGGGTTTTCAATAAACAGCCTAAGAAGAATATTTTTTTTTAGTTCGTTTTTTTATTTTTTGCTTCTCTGGGTCATTTTAAGTTTTTGATAAAAAATTAAAAACAGCGTTGATCGTTATCTCATTAATAATCTTATTGGGTTTCGAATGAACCTAATTACGAAGGTATAAGTTTTATATACAGTGTACTCTCTCTTTACGGACTGGAAAATATGCTTTCTTATGGGAGGCGCTCGCTTATGAGAAAAGTGTAAAAAAAGTTGAAATAGAAGTCAACTGATCGTCGATCTCATTTTCTAGCTCATCTTCAGAAGATTTGACCAGCGAGAGTTGCTGCTTCAGTATTGATATTTTTTGTTTCTTCATCATTTATGGAGACTTGATTATCTAAATTAAGACTCTTTTTTTCTGAGCTATATTAATAATGTTAGTGAACTGAGCAACTGCTGATATTAGAAGCTCATCCTCTGCGGTATAACCGTCCTGTCGACATAAAGGAAGTTTAATTTCGCAAAATCAGCTTTCTCTAAGAAATTTTTCACTATGGACTCACTTGCTCCCACGCTTTGTCAGTATCGAACAAATTTATTGATTTTGACAGAGTTCGTATTTTATCCGGTTAGGAGAGAATTAAAATATCTTTGGTGAGGAGAAGAGAAAATTTTTTAAAAACCCTAAAGATTTTTGCAGTACTGAAAAAAGAGTGCGTTTATGGGAGGGCTCCATTGCAGAAGTCCGTTAGGAGATGTTAGGAGAGATATCCGTTAGGAGAGAGTACACTATACTTTTAGAAGGGCTTGTAAATGTAAATGAGATCGATTTATTTATTTGAACTCAAGCGAAGTTTGTACGGATATATTTTATTCAATTAAGTTCATAGTTAATGGAACTGTCCGACGTTAATAGTTTGCCACTTAAAAAAATGTAGTCTTTTTAGACACACCTTCATGGTGAGGTAAGATACAAGTGAAAATTGCTGCCCATCCTAGATCGTTTCATTTGAACTCCAACTTTTAGGTGTCTTTCCTCATGAAATTACCACAAAATGTAGCCTTAACATATTTACAGTCGGTAACAAAACATCCCATATACTATACATGCATACATAAATACACACACATTCATAAATGTGTCAATACTCATGCATTGCCTTTATCTAATCACAGCGGCTGTTCGGCTCAATACGCTGGCGTATTGGATAGCCCTTGGTCGAATGTCGTGGATGCCATTCAAAACCTAGTGACGACGCACATACGTTCGGACAGCGGCATTGTAACAACAATCAAGCAACTGGATATCAAATTATCTGAAACAATCATGCGGGCTATGGAAAATGGACCTGACCTAGAAATGAAGGTGAGTTAGAAGTTACGGAAATAGCTGGTATTAGCGGTCGTTGAATATGTACATACCTACATAGGTATTATTTAGGGAAAACAGTAATGTCACGAGTGCGCGGTTACATAAAAATGCACTGCATACATAAATACATACATACATACATATATGAATGTGCGTTTAGCATTGGCGATACAAACTACAGCAAATGCACCCAGTTATTTATTCCAAGCCCAAAATTGCGTTTTATCATAAATAAATTTGTAAAAAAAAAACATATATACACGTGTGCATATATACGAGTATGTGCCCTGATCGCTTGCCTCACGCGCTGCCAGCTTTCATAAAATATTCACTGCCACATTTTTATTGCTGCAATTCCTCGTTTCCACGTTGAGCGCTACTCGGCATTATGTACCTGAATTCCATCTTCCTACTGCATCTCCATATCTGAAGAACCATTAAGTTTTGTAAGCGCTTATGCACCGGCAAAAAAATGCTTAAATCTACACTAGGGTGGGCGCATTTTTAGTACGGAAGAGCTGTACAAGTAGAACTATTACACCAGCAGACAAATTTGTGATAGGTAGAATGTAAAATAAAAAAAAAAAATAAAAAGTAAAATATAATATATAATATACAAAACATACATAATCCATTCACTAAATGTTGCTGTAGTGATATTCCGTATAATTTTAGGGAAATCCGCGGGAGTTACAGTCTGCGCACTGCATATAAATGTATGGAAATCTGGGTCGCTCCCATAATGTAAGCTCTATTGCCATGGAAGAGGGTAACACAAACCATTCAGCTTGGCTGCGCAATATCGACTGCCTTACCTCCTCGTTAAAATCTCGCTCTTCCCTTGCACATTTGGCATATGAAATGTCAGTTTGCAAAAATTAAGGATTTAAAAATTAGTTTATTCTACAAAATTACATAAATAATAATATTTTCCGACTTTTCCACTTTCCAAATATAAAGAAAAGTATGTACTAAATGGCTTCAGCCCATGCGCACTAATATACGAAGGCATCATAATTGTTTTCACTTTACATTTATTTGTAAAAGGATAATGAAATCGAATTAGATACAGACATATGTCCTAAAACTCGTTCGGATTTAGTTTTAAATAAATTAAAGAATAGCTGTAGCCTCTATCATCAATGGCTCGAAAAAGTAAAAATTAAAATACTTTCTTACAGTCAATCAAAGTCACAGTCCTCAAAGCATTAAATAGCTTTATATTCAATTCAAAAGTCCTTATAGAGTATAACAATGCATTCAATAAGCCGTCGACTCTGAATCAGGTTTCCCTGATTGGGGTACCAGGGATACGAAGGAAACGATAAGGCAGACTTTTATGCCAAAAAAGAGTCGGAAGATCCATTTATTGGACCAATCTCATTTTTCGTCTTTAACAAAAACAACCTAAAAGAGGAAACCAAAGAAAAATGGCCAATAAAAACCAAGTTCTTAAATTAAATAATGCCAACAGAGCCAAATCTGCTCTAACCCTAGACAGAAAGGGCCTCGGAACACAGCATTGTGATCTTGGGCTGTTTGGTTGCTGATAGTGTCGGGGACATGTTCATTTGCGAGGGTCCCGTGGACAATCAATAGTAAATAACTGTATAAGAAACTTCACTTTTGCCATCGTTAACGCGACACTAATTTAAATGGAATTCAATTCGAACAAGGCAATGCTCCTTGTCACAAATCATTGATTACGATTAATTGGTTTAGATACAATGACATTGTATTGTTAGATTGACCAACAAAGTCTCCAGATCTAAACCCCATAGAGCACGTGTGGGCTATTTTAAAACATAAGAAAAATGACCATAGCATAACATCGCAAACAGCCCTCAAAAATGTTTTAATTCTCGAGCGGAGTGTCATGAGGACAGCCGAATGGGCAAAGCTTGCACGCAGCATACCCCACATACCCACCCGCAAAGGGTGAACTCACTATATATTAATGTTTTTATCACTAATTCTTTTTATTTGTACTGATTAATTAATAAAAGATAATTACTTCACTTTTTAAAACGAGAAATTCAGTAATTAATACTTTTGTTCAAGCCTAAATGTATTTGTTATTTCAGTTTCATTGAATGCTAAATATTTATCATTGACCATTTACCATTCGTTTTTTGACAGCATGTAATGTCTTTAATTTTATCTCACCAAAATTGCATTAAAAAATATATGTAGAATTCAGTACCGTCCGAATTTAGCTACTTCTCGATATGTTCTCGTATCCAGTTAAACACTTGGAAGAGCGCATCAAATTTGTAAACTACTTATAGATGGATCACCCTAGTCGACGCACATATTCACACACTCACCTTTGTATTTTTCGCCTTTCTACATTCACAAAGTGTCGACCAGCATGCGGAATTGCCGTTTCTTGCTTTAATTAAATCTCCAGCTTTGCCAATATTATCATTCGATAATGTAGTTGAAAGTGCAGGGAATGCAGAAAAAAGTGGTCGCCCCAGTTCCTTTTTGTCTTCGGATTTTTTCGCTCCCGCTTTAGCCTTGCCGAAATTGCAAATATAGAAGTGGAGCAAAGGCTTCAGTTTTTATCTCTCATTCGATTGTTGATTTTTCAATGTAAGTATTTTTCACATAAAAAGTGAAAAGCCGTCGGCCGGCAGAGAGGAATAAGAAGGGACGAACGCAAGGGCGGAATACTTTTAGAGCTTGTAAATGTAAATGAGATCGATTTAATTATTTGAACCCAAGCGAAGGTTGTAAGGGAATATTTTATTCAAGCCAGTTCGACGTAAATGTAAAAAATAATTTGTATAATGGGTCAACAGATTTTTTTATAATGCGAATGTACTAATAGCGTACAGTAGCGTTTAGCCGTTAACAGTGGACCGCTGAAAAAATATATGTATATATTTACGTATATGTATATGTATGTAAAAGTATGAGTAGTGAAAAATAAGTGACTGCCCAGCATGATTCAATTCTTCTATAGGTCAGTAATGACAAGGGAATTTTGGCACTCTCTTATATTCGGTTGCATTTACGAAGGATTGAGAAAGAGGGGAAAAAGTACGCAAAGTAGCAATTAGTAATGTAATAAAAATTAAAAAAAAAACTGGCCAATATAAATTCAATCTATATTAGAGCAAAACAAATAAAATTTTATTGTTTTCTTTTAATAAAAATGTAATACTTACTTAATTTTTTTGTCAGGATGACTAAATCAAATTAACTTTTTATAAATCTATCAAGATTATTTAATGATTAATGTTCTAAAATTTAAAATTCTAATCATTGTTTTATGCCTATTGTTATTGAAGGTATGTATCCCTGTTAATTACTTTATTAAATGAATTACTAATAGAGTAAATTCATCATTAGAGGACTGGAGGTATTGTTCTCTCATAGTAAATTACCACTTATTTCTAATGATAAATTTTATTAACACAAAGATAAATAGTTAAACTTATAACATAAGTTTACGAAACTAAAATTATTAAATGTTTAATAGAGCTCCTCTTGATTACGTTTATTTATTATTATTTGGAATAATAAATTATTACTCTGTAATTTCTCAATCTTCTTAATCTGATTATATTAGTATTTTGTCCTTAGTTTTTGACCCAACTTCAAGTATTTTTAATTTATCATTAAATTAAAAAGAACTCTTTTAGAATAATTTGAAATATATCTACTATCTATTAGGGAGTACCACCTGGTACTCTAATGCTAGTGTATAGTTTTTTTTATTGTATCGCAGTAATGTTCCAAACAGTCCATATTGGGCCATGATTCATAAAGACTCTGAAGCTCAAGCAAGTGGATCATCGCATTAATACAGCGAATAATGTTCTTAGGGTTGAACTCGATAGGACCACCTTCATGAATATTGTTCTACCGAAGTATAATTGTTCAAAGAAAAGGATCGTGTGATTATATCAACAATAGCTCAAAATGTCCGTTAGTTTAAGTTCCACTTCAGCTTGTAGGATCTAGAGAGCAACTGTTGAAACAGTTCGTCAATAGTAAAAAGAAATTTGAAGTTTGGTCTATGTGGGTCGTTAAGGAACATTTTAGACTGCCTAAGATTTTCAATGAACCAATGAATTGCTTCAGCAAAGTTGTTCTTTTAAATATTTATTTATTTTTTTCGTTCTTTCGTGGAACCCACATAATTGGAATATTGTAGTGGTTGTACACCATCTTGAAGTTTTCCCATATGTCCGAGGTGACCTTGATAACTGCTTGTCTATCTGACTATTTCAGAAGCACGACCACGATCGACCTAAATAATTAAAAACGTTATTACTTTGAAAATTAATTCGATTTTATCATAATTACTCAAATGTTTACAGTTTGAATGTTTACGATTTTCAACGAATAATAATAAGGCGAAGCGTCAGAATGGCAACGGTTTTGCTGACATAATAATTTGCACCAACAGTTTAAATTTTACTACACTTTAAAGGTTTTTTTTATAAAACATGTACGTATGCTTGTAAAGAAGCAAAATGTTTTCAAATAAGGGAGCCGATTTGTCAAAAGAAAACGAGAAAGCTGCTTACTTACCTAACCTTCTATAATTGAATTATGACTGCCCAGAAAGTCGTTTCACGTTTTGTGACACAAACGAGAATAGCAAAATGATCGCTGGGAACGTTAATGTATTGATTTATTAACGTTCTCTGATAGTCGTTTGTGAAAAGACAACGTGAAAAGTGTCTGTGAAAACGAAAATTAAATCCTTTTTTACAATTCACGTTTACACAGAATGAGAGTTGACCCCAACACTAGGAATCGGTTTAAAATTTTGGTTTAGGAAGTCAACATTGGGTAATGAGTAGCAATGGATGTTATATGCATACGTATGTATGTATGTATGTAAATGTGTATATGGTTCGATAGGAATGGTCAGCCCATTTTCAGCGCGGCGTTCCTGAAACATTTTTTTTACTATTTTTAAGTGAGAGAAGAACATGGTTCTCTCGTAAGGTAATTGAATATTTCTTAATTGATTCACATTATTTTTGTCAAGCCCATCTAATTTTCTTTCAACTTCATAAAAACAAGCAATTAAGCGAGCTGCTATGCATAATTCATCACTTATTTACATAACATTTCATACAAGCCTCCCATTTAATTTTTATAAATTCGCATTAAAAAATCTCAATAATTGTTTTACTTTTCGCCGTAGGCAAATTAAGGCGCCCGTTGCTGGGGGAGCAAAGGGCATTTATATGTAGATGTATGTGTGTATCGATATGCATACATATGTACTTATTTTCACCAGCCCTCTCAAACACGCCTACGGGTTGCGGATCTATTGCCACTTTGATAAATTATGAAAACGCCTCGACAATGATGGATTAGTGCACATTAATTTGACCTTTCGTCATTCGGGCATGTCGTTCGTGTTGCAAGTAAACTGCTTGCAAATATGTACTAGGTGCATACAAACTAATGCTCTAACCTGGTACCACATTGTGTCACTACTTTTTGACGCCAGCAAAAAGTGTTGACGTAAATTGCAAAGGAGAGAAAAGTGGAGAAACATCGCGGAATTGTTGCATTTCGTTACCCATTTGATTTTTTCATGTAATTGAAAATAATTGCACCAAACTGTGTGTATTTCTTCAGCGGCATGAGAAATAGAATTGCACGGCTAAATTGTTTGCATGTTTACCGGTTTAGTTCATCTATTGTACATAACTCAGCTTTATTAAAGTGGCACCCACTGGGTTGCATGTGGCATGGTGTCTTTTTCATGAGTTGTAGTTGTAGTCTGATTGCCAGCAATGCAATGTATAGTTAGTATATTTTATTGTCTTTTAGATTCTCACTACTAATATACATTACGTTGGGTCCACAGTCTTCCAATTTGCCTATAGAATTGGCACCGCTTGAAATCAAAACTAAACTAAATCAAATCAAATGAAAATAAATCTAAAAATCGAATAAAATTTTGGAAAATAATATTGATGTAATAGGATTATAAAATCAGTCCTCGTATGTCTAAATTAAAATTTAAAAGGTCGAGCCAACAAGAACCGAGGGATTTGGTAATTCCTATAACACACAGGCTAAAAAAAACCATTGTATTTAAAGCTCTGGAAAGTGAAAGGGTAGATAGTCAAAGAAGAAAGGAGAGATGGAAAAAGAGAGGACAGAATAGAGAAATTGAGATAGTTAGACCTGAGGGAAATTTTCCAGATTCTTTGGTAAATCTGAAAATATCCTCCAGTTTGAGAGAATGAATTTTACTCGTTCTCACCACATCAGAACCCGAAATTCGCAGCCTTGCTCTAGACACTCGCAGAGAAAATGATCAATGCTATCCGCCTCCTTTAAGCAAGACAAGCAAATCGGGTTCTCAATGATTCCAATGGAGGTCATTTGCTGACCCTAGGGATTGTGTCCATCAGGCCTGATTTAAATATCCATCATAAATGATGCACTTTTTACTCTTGAAATTATTGAACACTCTGAATGGCGATTAGAAAAAAATCTCATTAGCATGTGTGTGGAATTTAAACGTAGCCGTAGCCGTAGCCGAATGGGTTGGTGCGTGACTACCATTCGGAATTCAGAGAGAACGTAGGTTCGAATCTCGGTGAAAGACCAAAAATGAAAAAAAAAATTTTTCTAATAGCGTTCGTCCCTCGGCAAGCAATGGCAAACCTCCAAGTGTATTTCTGCCTCTCATAAAAAATATCTGCCGGTCGGAATCGACTTAAAACTGTAGGCCCCTTCATTTGTGGAACAACATCAAGACGCACGCCACAAATAGGAGGAGAAGCTCGACCAAACACCCAAAAAGGGATGTACGCACCAATTATATATACATAGGTATATATAAACGTACATTTATTCAGGCAAATAACACATGCATACATACAGACATACACACAGACACATATGTGCACTGGTATATACTCGTATAGTTTGTTAAGCGAGACCGATGGGGGTGTGGTAAACTTAACTGCATTGCAGACAGCTTAAGCTTGTGGCACGTTGCGCCGAAAGTGCATCCAATTTACTCGTAAGTTGCATGAGCAAACGATCTAGAGTGTTTCCTGTTCTTATAAGCTTTTAAGTATGCTTTAGTGTGGAGAATATCGTATTGTTGAAATTATTTGTTTTCATTTCTTTTTCATTGCCTGAATGTCAAGTTTGAATTAAATTTATAATTTTTATTGTCTGTCATCGCTTTAATGCCGGAAAGTGTGCTTAATCATAAACTTGAGTGCTTTTGTGGTGCTCATGCACGTATGTATGTGCATCCATGAGTGCTTGAGGGGTACCGTATAGATTGCATTTACTTGATAATACTTAATAAAATAGTTTTTGTAATGCATTTAATAGTGCCTCGCAGAGAAATGCAAGCTTCAAAGATTTGCACGAGTACCTAATACCATGTTTACATAGTGCTATTGAATAGACGCAACTCTGAGATTACGAGGATCGTTTGAAAAAATCGTGCAAAAAATAAACTATTTTATTGTTTGGGGTAAACCTTTTTTATTCTTCGACATAGTCTCCTTTTAGGCTTATACACTTCATCCGACGCTGTTCTAATTTGTTGATCCCTTCCGACTAATAGGATTTGTCCAGGTCTGAAAAATACCGCTTCGTTTCTGCAATCATCTCTTCGTTTGAATAAAATCTTATTCCCGGCAGCCATTTCTTCAAATCGGGGAGTAAATAGTAGTCCTATGTCCTATATAGCCAACTCGTATCAGCTCCAGTTAGGTCTCAGTAATATCGTCACCTAAATTTTAGGAATTGTTTTTAGCAATCCACGTGGATTTTTGCCTTATTAACCGTGCCCCTATATATGCCTCGTTACTGGGTTCTTTATTACTATCTTTCATGGTATTTTTGTTTGTAAAACTTTAATTTAGTAATGTCTCTCAAATTTGCTATGATTTTTTTAGGTTTTTAGAAAGATGAATATCTCAAATCTTATCAATTATGATAACAAAAACCACGCCGAAATAAATTTGCCACAAAAAAGATATTTTTCTTATTCTCAGAAGACCTATGTTAATCCATGTATGAGTTAGCCATATCTGCTCAAGCCCAATGAATTGTTTTGGTTGCACCTTCCAACTTTTTAAGCTGCTCCTCAGAAAGTATTTAACTGGCATTGGATGTGAATTTATCCAGTCTCACAAGTCGGGCCATAGACGACCAATTTTTTTCCAGGTTAAACATACCATAATCAGTATACGCTCTAAATCAAAATTCGTTTAAATAAAACTTCACTTTTAAAATAAACAAGGATTCACTCTGTTTGGGTAGTCAACCAAATAATGGGCCGTCTCGACCTCATTCCAGCAATGCAAAATTTCGATAGGCATCGGAAGAGCATCCCTTGACAACTTCGCCTTCTTCCGATCTCGAAATTCGTTGCGGAAAAGTGATACATGCAAACTTTTTTGTCTGGTTTCAATGAAGTGCTGTACGATTTTACCCAATCTTTTATTTTCATTTTATCTTTTGGGATATAAATAAACTTTATGCCCTCTTTTACCCACATTTTGTGGCGCAATAAAAATAGTATTGCCTGCTAACTGTTTTGGCAAAACATTTCATTTCTATGATTTTGAGAATTTTTTCTTTAGAATTTGCTGTGAAATAAAAGAGGGCATCGCGAATTTATTAAGTAGCTCAAGATGATTGTCGCAGTGCAAAAATTAGACACCTTACATCGTCTTTACTTATTGCTTCAGGGAGTATGAACTATTGCCGTTAAGTTTTTTTGGTTGTAGTCTGTAAGAAATCATATATTTCTAACATAAATTTACTAAAAATAATGAATAATAATAAAAATATCTCAAAAGTTAGTGAACCAATGTGACTAAAAGTTAGTTTTTACAGGTATATCGAAACTTAATGTAGCACCAAGCGAAAACAATTCCCCCTACCCACTTTGGCGCATTCTTGGGCTTGAAACGAAGTTAGCTTCTTTTACTCTAAATTTACTAATTAACATCATACATATTTGTGGGTATACCTACGTACATACATACAATTTAGAAAGCATTCCCTATTATTCACCCGTGATTTTTGAATGAAACTATTCCCTTGTACAATAAGATTTCATTACCTTGATTTCTGTGAAGCCCCACAAACCATTGTAAAAGCTCATAACTTTTTGCATTTATGAGGCATTGCTCTTCATTCCCTCAGTTGCTGAAACCTGTGCGTACTCGTTCTTACTTACATATTCGTATATGCAACAATGGACATTTCATACTTAGAAGCAGTCAATTACAACGAAAGTAAGAGAACGCCGTATGCGTTCGAATCTGAAAGTGCATATGTTTCTATTACATCTACTCATAAGTTCGTTTGCATACACACGCACACACACACACAAGTCTATGTACTCATGCACGAATGTAACGAGTAATTGTTATGCACCAGACATCGTCATTACCCGTACCTGGGCGATGTTTACTTTTTTGTAAATTACACCAAACTACAGCAATCACTGCAGCCGGACCAGCCTTCGTACGAATTCACCAAATGCTTTTCGTCTAACTTCACTACTGCCCATAGGATTTTCATATAAAGGGTATTTCAAAAGGCGCGCTTAGATGATGTAAAGTAAAAGATGTAAAAATTTGAATTCACTATTTTTTTTATTCAAAATACGGCGTTTAACATTTATATGCGAAAAATGGCATTATTTAAATGTCCACCAAGAGTACGTCTACAGGATGTCATACGAGAATTAATTTTCAAGGACTCGCTCACACATAATCGCGAGGCACATGAATTCACCAATCTCAATCCAAATGTTGTGTTTCAGCTCTGGAATAGTTGTTAGCTTATTCACATAGACTTAACCTTACAATAAATCACACGAAAAGTACTCTAGTAGAATTAGATCGCATAATCTATGCGATCATATACGTCACCATTATGTGAAATTAATCGAACTGGAAACTTAGATCTCAATTATGCAATATTTCACCGTGCTGGGTGACTTATGGCGCCATCCTGTTGAAATAAAGATCATCTATGACTGTTCCTTCAAGTTCAGGCCACAAAAAATCTTCAATCAGTTGTCTACAGCGATGCCCATTGATAGTAAGACCTCCTTCATTTTCATCTTCGAAGAAAACCCGACCAATTATTCCATCACGTCCCAAAAACCACACAAAACTGTATATTTTATTAGAGGATGCAATGATTTCTCTGAAGTTCCTCGAATATTTTCTTTCCTCCAGATACTGCAACTTTGTTTGTTGAAACTACTCGCGAGATTTCTTTTCTCCAGATGCGGCAGATTTGTTTGTCAACATTCCTCCCAGTGTGAAATGATCTTCATCATTAAAGATGATTTTGCATGTAACACCAGCATCATATTCAAAGAACCAATTCACGAAATATCTGAGTTGATAATTATCTGTTGGCTTCAATTTTTGTGTTATTTTAATTTGGTAAGGATGCAAATGCAAATTCGTATGTAAAATCCGTCGATGTAAAAACAGTCGATTCAGCGATGCCTAATTGGTAGACATAATAGCCTGATGCTAACATGGGTCCCGGGACACGTGGGTATCGCGGGTAACGAGATCTCTGACTCTTCTGCCACTCCCTTCTGCAGCCATCAAGGTCACGGTTAGCAAACGGGTTACCCTAACCCACAAGCGAGCTTGACAGACTGAGATGGATGACTGCAGATGGACAAAACTGATGTTACCTGTCATGTTCGACCGACTGTCGCAGTTCCTCCTGCCACTAAGCAGAGAGGACTCTAGGAGGCTGGTTAGACTGATGACGGGCGACTTTCTATGGGCAAAGCACATGGAAAAAGTGGGCATCTCAGACAGTGCACTCTGCCCAGCATGTGGAGAGGAGGATGAGACGGCGGACCACTTTCTGTACATCTGCCTCGCCTTCGCTCGAATCAGGCATGTAATCTTTGGCACTGATGTGTTAAGAAGCGACCCCCATGGCTCCTTGGCACCACAAGTTCTACTCAGATTTCTTCGGAGGTCGAGTAGATTTAAAGAAAATTAAAAAGGGAATACGAGTGCAGTACAATGGATTTAATTGTGTCTGAGTGTTGTACTTGCTAGTATGTCCCGACAAAAAACAAGAAAAAAAAAGATATCGATGCTAAGGGTTGTTCAGCAACATTTTGCGCTACAACAACAATATTCTAAACATAACGTTCAGTTTTTGGCCTGCTAGTCCTTTTTCTATCTTCGACAGAGCCAGTTTCTAGACATTTTTTACCAACTTTTGAATTGTCGACTCATTCGGATAATTATTTCCACTAATAAAATCACGAATTTTGCAATATGTTGTTCTTAAAGATCGACCATTTTCATAGTGAGTTTCAATGATTTTGACGCGTTCTTCTATCGAGTAAAACTGTATGCCTAATTGTCTGTGCAGCTTAGTCAACTTATTGACTTATTCTAATATTAAGAAAAAAAATATTTAAAATAATTTGACGACAATGTCATGAGCCGTCTGACGCTTTATTTTTCATGCAAAACAATTATCCAATTTTCGGTTTTTAAAACCTCTTAAAATCTTTTATTAACCAGCTCAGATCTGAATTATTGTTAATGGATAATAAAATTATTTTTTTACTAATTATTAGTCAGAAGGACATCATAAAAACAAATGTGTGAAAAATCATACATATTTATTAAGTTTTCCGAATTTTCCGGCAATTCTGCACATGAGGTCCGAAGGGGTTAAGCAATCTCTGTATCTAAAACGCGAAAGTGTATGCCAACGATTATTTGCCCCATTGGGAATCTCAATCAATTGTGAACCATTTAATGTATAATAAATTTTCCGAAAAAGGCGTTTCTATATTATCTTAATATTGGCCTAATGATCGCCTAAATTACACATTGAGCAAGTTTTTTTTCTGTGTCAAATTTGTTGTTATTTAAAATTATCATATCACCTCTTGCCTTCATTATCCATATGCTTGATTCTAAGTCATATTTTTAAATAAACCAGGCCTTTTGACCAGTCTAATTCCTTAAGGTTTTTTGTATGTGCTCAGGGCCGTAGAGAGCATATCCGGGCCCTGGGGGAAAATGCGGCAAATGCGGGCACTTTCCAATTATGTCTAATTCATATAATTCGAATTACTCTGCAGTCCGGGTCCCTCTGAGAACTCCGGGCCCGGAGAAAAGGCCCCGATTTTATGTAGGCGTATGTGATGGTAGCTTCAGAATTCGCTTGACAAAATACTTTTGCTGTATGTCAACCCGAAACCCCACACATGTGCTGCATACAACTGTATTGAAAGACAAACTGCATGAAAAAGTTGTAATTTAGCTTCAATTGAAGTTTCTTTCTTTTTTTTGAAAGACAAATCCATGAAGCATTAATACCATTTTTTGCGGCAACTCTTATTTTCACTAAATTATTCACCACTGATATCTAGGCGTCCCTTTTGAAAGACCCTTCTTATTCAACAATGACCGTTCCTTGCACGTCCGTACAATCACATGCACTTGCATGAATGTACCAAAAACCGATTGAAAGCTATGGGATACTCCACTCGAAGAGTTCGTTCATGATCTGCTGCTGGCGTTCGAATGTCATTGCTTGCATTCATATTTATTAGATTTTAATTGTCTGCGTGTTGAATACCAATGCTTCGACCTGTGAATTTTCATTACAACAATACAAGGCCATGCCATAGGTTTCCACAAGCACTTTGACTACCATTATTCACTACAATGTATTCATACATGCAGGCATGTGTATGCACCTATGTGCGTATGTATTCATGCTCGAATGTCGCCAGAACTCCCTTCTTGCACGTGCTGGCAGAGCTTGAAAGTGGCAATTTTCTCAAATTAAACATGTGAAGCCATTATTCGGTTGTCGCCTCTCCCTTTGCTCATCGTTGCGCATTCGAGTTATTAGATCAACGGCATTGAAGTTGAGAACATTCACACGAAGTACAACGAGTATGAGCACGGCGTACATCGTTTACCATGAAAACTCATCAGCTTTGCGGGTATCCTGTAAATTTTATTAAGGGGTTAGGGGTAGTCAGAGGCTCGAAAAAATGATGATTTTCACGAATTTTTTTTTGCTACTTAATTAATTTATTTAACAAAAATAAAAACATAGCATAAAAACATCATGTTTTAACTTGACTTCACCAAAATTTAAAAAAAAAAAATTAATAATTGCAAAAGTTATCGCTGTTTGTGTGAAGCCCGTTTCTCCAGAAGTCCCTTGCGGTGAACATCACAAGTCCTTGCAGATTCATCTAAAACCAATCGGACAAGAAAAATTAGTTTTATTAATAGATAATCTTGTGCCTGATCGAAGCTTTTTTTTTTTCAAAATGAACAAAATGGCGGCCTCAGAAAATTTTTTTCCAGATTTTCGGGGAAAAACCAACAGTTAATTGTTAAAAAAAAATCGAAATTTTTGAAAAAAAAAAAAATCCTTCGATCAGGCACAAGTTCTTTATGTTTTTCAAAAGCTGTATAAATTTTATTGAAATCTACGTAGCGGTTTTTAAGTTACAGTGTTCACCAGTTTGAAAAACATAGTTTTGAGAAAAACGCATTTAAAGTTTTGCTATCGGCTCCGGAGCGGCCGAGCGCCCTTTGTTAATTGTTGAATAACTTGAAAAGTATTTGTCGGATTCACTTCAAATTTTTACACAATATTTTTAAAACATTATACTTTAAGAAAATGCAAAAAAAAAATAAATCGATTTTTTGAAAATTCTGACTACCCCTAACCCCTTAAAATATTTGAATGCTTTTGTAGCAACTTTATTTGTAAGCATGCAACTTTGTAGGTACGACAAAGTTTGGTTAAATTTGTTGTCAATCAACGTTGGCTATCTTGGTGTCTATTTACAATATGCACGTAAAATTTTTATATTTATTGTATACCAATTAGTGGGTGGCGTTCTTCCACCAAGAACTTAACTGCAGTTAAGAGCTGAAAAATAAGAAGCATTTCGGGATGGGGGAATAGTAAAAGCCTGAACTCCAGTTATTTCTTCGCCAGTAATTATTGTAGAGTCGAATAATTCAGTTAACTCAGTGATATGGCTAGCAGTAGCGTCCATTATTATGCGCATTTTTCTTCTCCAAGCAGCCAACTCCATTGTGGATATTTTTGAAGCAGACCAATTATATAGTTTATGCTTACAAATTTACATTTTTCTTAATTTTTCTTTCAGGTTAAGAAAACATGTGGCACACCCAAATTATTGCCCTCACTGACTGCAGACAACGAGCTGCGTTCTCTGCAACCGCACAACATCAAATGGGCCACCCCACCGGATGCGGAAATTCTGCACTTCCAATCCACCATAGACAAATCCAAAGAATTCTACTCAAACATCATCAACAAGTGAGTACCGCCATAAGAATTTAGAGAACTAACGTCTTAATTAAAAGATAGTCCATATTTTACAAAAACAAATTACACTACTTTCGCATACTTAACTTCCTGTCGAGCATGAAGAAGACAATCTGTGTTTGTGTGAAGAAAATTAAAACAAATGAGAGATTTACTAAACTTAGAACCTTATTAGACCAGCGTAGTCGAATGGATTTGTGCGAGACTACCATTTGGTAGGGCACGGGCTTGAAACCCAATGTAGAGAAGAAGCATCAAAGGATAGAAAATGTTTTTTGTAATAGAAAGTGCAGATGAAGAGTTGAAAAAATTCAGAAAAAAAATTATTAGCCAATTGACGTACATAAATGAAAATTAAAAAAAAAAAACAATATGTGACATATTTGTGATTTTTTACAAAAACAAAAATATATATTATATAATGGGGTCGTGCACTTCTGTTAGGTGTATGGCCGAGCTCCTCCTCCTATTTACGACGTGCGTCTTCATGTTGTTCCACAAAGCAAAGGACCTACAGTTTAAAGCCGACTCCGAACGGCAATGATTTTTATGAGAAGCTTTTTCATGCCAAAAATGCTCTCGGGGGTTTGCCATTGCCTACCGAGGGGCGACTGCTATTAGAAAAACAAAAACGTGAAATTAAAAACAAAACTATCTAGTTATAGTTTTTACGTCACGCTTCTGTGTCTTCCGACACTAAGAAGCTATTCTCGGTAGCGTCGCATGTGAATCAGTATGGATGTAACGCTTAGGTAGATAGGTAAATACAGGTATGTAAAAGAGGCAGGTGGTCTCTAAACTATTTCACATAGAGCTTTGGCGATCTATTGTGGTACCACAGTAGCAGTTTATCCGCCACTCCTCGTTAAACCATTTTGTATTCAATCTGAACCCATTTATCTGGATGGCACATATATCCCTATCATCAATAGCGTTCAAGAACGCTGAGCTAAACTTTCTAAACCTACTGGCGTGCCACGCAGAACAATGACAGAGAAGATGTCTGCTAGACTCTTCCTCCTCTTCATTCTTGCAGCTTCTGCAATATTCGAAATGAGGTACATTCAATCTTTGAGAATGTCGAACCAGGAGACAATGGCCTGCGCTCAAAGCAATTAACATAGAGACTTTTTCCTTGACTGACTATGAACCCATCTCGTGTTGCCTGAAGTGAAAATGCTACTTGTACCATGCAGTTTGTAGGCTGAGAGGGGTATACCTAAGATCTCCATACCAAAAGGGAGGGCTTACAAGATCCTGATATGTCACTATGCCTTTACACCCATATCGAATGGATGGGCAAATATTCCGCCATCTCGTTAAGAGATGCCCGGCATTTGCGAGCAATGATGGAAGAGATTTGATCGTCACCAAGAGATTTAATTGCCACCAAAAAATTTAATTGCCGCTTGGTTATCAAAATAAAAATGGATTTCTCTAAAGGTGGTCACATTTTTGCCTAACTAGACAGTTTCCTCATTAATGGCTAGAATTTCAGTCTGAAAAATGCTACAGTGCTTAGGAAGAAAAAGCGTAAAACTCCCGAATGAAGGTACTTTTGCGCCACTGCCCCGATAAAAAATACTGGCTGAGAATAAATAAATAAAACACAAAAATTGTATAGATTTTGTTTTTGTTACAAAGCCATTACTGCTTACTTTTTATTACTGTTGCGTGGCATGGATTTGTGAACCGAGTATCGAAACTTAATTTTGTACACGGACTATTTTGTAATTTACATTCTGAATCTTTCGAAGAATATCGCGCAATATTGTGTAGTAGAGGGGCGCTAAAATAGCCGCGCTGAAAAATATGACGTTACAGATCATCTCCTTGTTGGACATGGATAGGCATGGCTGCATCGTAGTAGCACAGAGGAGCAAAGTGCACAGAGAAATGGCCAGGCGTTCATGCACCGATGACGGACATGAAATTAATAAATCACAGTTCTAGTTTTAGATTATTAATGCATTCAGCAATAATTTACATACATACACGCGACTTTGTATGCTTGTATGTGCGTACTTACCACTTTCATGGGGGGCGTCGGTTTGGGCCGAAACACGCTGTGTACCGCCTCGCGGGTGCCGCGAACAAAAGATGTTAACATTTGGGCTTTAGGATTTTGTGCTTCTGGCAGAATTTTGACCAAATATAACTATGAGCGATATGTATTTAGAAAGCTATGAAAACCATAAATGACAACGAAGAAAATTTCTGACTTACATTTCAATGTATAAATGTATACACACGAATTTCATTTTCTATTTTGTTATTTTTCTTTTATTTTCTTCGTTTTCCACTTGTTATGTGTTGGGTACAGTGTTTGCGAAGATGAAGATATCCAACGGAGTGATCACAACTGCTGGACAGGCGATCGTGTCGGCGACTACACCCAACTGGTAATGGCTCAAGGTTCGGATACGCAACGTTACAATCCTGAAGTGCCGCTGGTGTCAAATTCGCATTCAACGAAATTGAATGAACTGGCGGACAAATTGATAAAAGTGCGCAAAAACATTGGAACAGCGGTGAGTTCATGAGTTAAAAGAAAGAAATTTAAAATTTATTTTAATAATGCACCGCTATTTTCTACAACTTAGATACCATCCACAACACGTTCATACTCAGACATACAAAGCGACATGGCGCGCCATGATGAGGAAGGTTCGGGTCACATGCCTGACGACATGGATGATGAGGAATACGGTAACCAGAATGGCTCCGGCGACGGCTCTGGCGATGGTAGGCCACACCATTACAAAATCGAAAATCTCTGTTATTGTTTGCTTATTTCTTGCGTTTCACTACGTTTTTCAGGTGCAACTTCGTCGCCATTCGATCCGTTGGGTCCAACCGAAATCATCAACAATGAGATTGAAACACGTCAAGACTCGGCGGCGACGGCGCTCACAGCCGCGTGCCCCAGTCGCATCAGCACACTGATTGTCGGCGCAGCAGTACTAGTCACATACGCAACCCTTTTGCGAAGCAGAAGCTAAACACAAGCAATGCACCACAGCGCAGCTTGCCAGCAATAAACGTATGGGGAATGCAAACTAATTTTGTTGCACTTTAGAAATACTATGTATAATTAATTTATATATGTATGTATGTGAACGATAAAGTAAAATGGAAAAAATTACTTATATAAAAATTTAATTTAAGTATACATATGCATGTGTATAAGATACTGGGGCGACACACAAAGATGTCATAAGTGTTGTATTGCTGTATGTTGTAAATTTTTAAACAGCTACAAATGTACATGAAGCGTACGCAAGGCATTGCACAAGTCATATTATGAATTTTTTCAAAGTGAAAAAATAGCTATTTTGGGTTTCTAGGTCTTTAAACATCTATTTAAACGTTAAGAACTTTAGGATATACGAGAATATGACACTTACGAGAGTATACGCGCATGAGGTGTAATTAGTGATCGAACATACCAAGCATGTAAGTGTGTGCGAATGCATAACAATTGTATGCGAAGTGCAACTCTAATTAACATTGTACACATACATATACACATATATTGCGCACTTTCACTAAGTTTTATACACATACATATCTATACATAAATTTAATGAAAGCCACACGCATGACATACAGGTACAAGGTAGACAAGGAGAGAGAGTGAGAGCGATAAAGCAGGCAAAGCATTAAGCCTTGGCGCAGCACACTTTCAGGCGCATAGTTTCGCGCGCATTCAATTCAACTCAACTTAAGGAATTTACTGCTTTACAAATACTGTTCTGCTTTCGAAGGAAAAAATGTGTACGCAAAAGTTAACTAAAGAGGCCAAAATTATTGAGGGTGTAGTTTATGCCACGGCAAAGTGTGGGCGCTGTTTTATAAATTGTGTTATGTAAGTAGTAATTAAATTTTGCAGCTACCACAATTCGTATATGTGTAGGTAATAGTTTGCGAAAGTATTTGTGAATTGGTGCCTGTGACGAAATATTTGTAAAGATATCATTTTAGAGAAAATTATGAAATACTTGTATTAAGAAAAACTAAAAAAAAAAAAGAAAATTTAATTATGTGTCGATAGAATTTTGCGAATAACGGTCAGTTTTTTCAATGTGAGTTTGAGGTGCTGCACTGTGGTGAATTTTTTAATTAACCATGGCGCTGCGTTTTACTAAACAGCAGTAAAACTTCCACCAAATGGCTGATGCTAAGGATTTCAAACTTCAATTCTCCATTTCTTGAAAATGTAAAATAATTTCAAAAAAATTTTGAATCTTTGCGTACTCCTTAGCCCACATTTAGTGCAGCAGAACATAGACTAATATATCAAAAGTGTGTTTCTTTGGTATCTAGAAGAAAAAAAAATTACAGCAACTAAAATAGACTAACCCACATCATTAACTTCCTAGCAGCTATACATAATGACAAAACAATGTTTCTATAGTTCAGCAACTAACTTATGTACATGTAAACTTAGAGTAAATGGCAGATATTAGCACTTAAAAACTATGTAAAAACTAAACAAGCAAATTTGGTAGAGTTATTGAACTCACCGAGCGTTTTGATTGCTGCGCACGCCTACTTATCTACTTACCTATTATTGGGCTGCTGAAAGTTAGTCACTATAAATGATTTACTAAGCACCGTTGTGACTTTGAACTGTAAATATTAAGTTTAATTAAGGCATAAATATTTGTGGAATGATTTTCTGTTCATGTATTTGAGGAGATAAGGAAATGTTTCAATAGGCTTTAACTTGAAATGCGTGTGGACAAACTGTTGCCGTAAATTGCATTGCAAAGCAAGAACAAAGTGTCACAAAACACTGAAACTTTTTTTTTGCTGTATTGTAATTTATGTAAGTTAAAGCAATTAGTTGTTAACCCGAAGTGAACGAAGAGGTTAAACTTTTACGTTGAATGCTAACCGTCAACGAAATTAGGAATCACTTTTTAATTAAAAAAAGAAATGTATATTTAACTTTTCTATTTTTACATATTTGTTTATGATTTTTAGAAATTATTAGAAATCACTTTTTCCGTAAAAAAATGCTATATTTAACTTTTCTATCATTTAATATTTATTTATGGCTTCCAGAATTTTTTTAGAATTTATAAATTAGTTTTACGATATTAGAAATCACGTTTTCAATAAGAAAAAAATTTATATTTAACTTTTCTATTCTTTACATATTTGTTTATGATTTAAAAAATTTTCAAAAATCACTTTTTCTGTAAAAAATGTATATTTAACTTTTCCATTTTTTAAATATCTGTTTATGATTTTGTTTGTTATCAAAAATTATTAAACACAAATATTTATGACTAAATGAAGTTTACTTAAATAATAACGGTGCTGGCTCGCTGCCACGACCATCAGTTCTGCATTACCGTAACGAGCCGGATTTATATCCGGTCAAGGACTGTCACTCCAGCAACATTCTCCAAACATTTAAGCGGAATTTTTATGCTTCTCTAACAACAGCAGCGGCGCTAGCTAATGAGCATTAATAATGACTACCAGTTACTGTTATTTCAATACCGTTATAAATTCTCGTTTTTATCTGTTATTCTATTATTTACCGTTAAATATGGAAATTGAGCGTTGCAAGCATTAACAAACTATTTTTAATCCGTTACTGGTATTTTTAAGTTTAAGTTTTCACTCCAAATTGCCCAAATTTTTGAAGAAAAAAAACTTCTTTTTCTTTCAAATAGTACAGCTCAATTAATTTCATTTTGAATGCGCGGCATGCTCTAGCAGCATTTGATGCACAAACAATATGACTAAAAATCAGTGCTAATATTTGCAACAAATAAATTCGAGCATAACATAACTGTATTTAATCAGGTAACAACTATCACAATAAAATGGCCAGAATTAAGAAGAAAATGTCACTTCTTACAAACATAACTGCATACCTACATGCATTAAAACTTACATAACTACATCATGCACGCATACTTAGTCACCTTTTTTATATACATAAATAGTACTGCTTAACCAACAAACTTGAATGTGCCATAGAATTTAAAAACTACAGCCGACTGTTAATAAATATTCACACCTACGAGTACGAGTATGTCGTTAAGCGCTTTTCATGTGCATGCACATCATCACAAGCGGCAACATGGCACATATGCATACACATACACAAATTTGTAATTCAATAATAATGAATGTCATGCTTTATTGTTCAACCAGCTTTTTGCATAAAAACCAAAAACACCAAATTTACTATCAGAGACAGGGAGCTGCTATGTATTTGTACAGCACGCAAAAAAATATACCAACTCAACATTTTGACAAGTTTTGGCTATTTATTTAATTATTTTTCAATTTAAATTATTTTCTTATAAAAATATAGCTCATTATGCAATAAATACCATATTAATCCAAGTTTCAAACTTTGCACAAAATTTATAAAAAATCGACAAATCGATGGCATAAAAATTTCAAAATTTTCAGCAAATTTTATAATAAGCAGTTTTATGTCCCAATAAATTTTGCTATATCCAAAGGCAACTTTGAACGACTAAAAATGCTTATTAGTTTCTAATAATTTCTTCTTCCTTGTAATAAAATTTAATGTGATATAAAACTTTTTCTATTCTATTAAAAATGTTGAAGTTTTAATGAGAATTTGTCAAATTTTTATTATTTTCGTACTTTTTGAAAGAATGAATGAATGAATGAGTGGCTCAAAATTCTTATTGAATTTTGATAATTTTTCCTTCAGACGCTACTGCGTTTTTTCTTCATATAAAAATTGTTCATAGATTTGCTATATGGAAAAAATGCTCAAACATTCTCAAGGGAAAAGATTATAAAACAGATAGTAAACTTCTCTAACAACTTAAAATTTGCGGTTTATTATAATCAAATTTAATGGGATATGAAACTAGATTCGAAAATTTTCGAAAAATTCTGATTAAAATTTTATTGATTATTTTTTTATTATTAAAATTTAAAATTATTATTTTATTATTAAACATTTTTTATTTGAAATTTCTATGAATATTTCTCAAATTTTTTATAAACTTTGTACGAAGTAAGAAACTTAGTTGAATATGGTATTTTTTGTAGAATGAAGTATGTTTTTATAAAAATAATTTTAACTAAAAAGTAATGAAATAAATAGACTATGCTCAAAATTTGGAGGTGCTATATTTTTTGTGCGAACTGTATGTATGTAAATATGTACGATTTTGATTTGATTTTGATTTCTAATTTACTACTTTCGCTTTAAATAAAGACTTTCCGAAAAATTTCTTATTCTAAAAAAAAAAATTTATTTTAAATTTCTTTTTCTAAAAAATTTATTTTCCTGAAAAATTTCTTTTTCCAAAAAATTTATTTTTCTGAAAAATTTCTTTTTCTAGGAAATTAGTTTTTCATAAAAAAATTTTTTTTTTTTTATTTATGTTCCTGAAAAAACTTCTTTTTCAAAAAAAAATTATTTTCTGAAAAATGTATTTTTCTATAAATTTTTTTTTTTAATTAATTTTTCTGAAAAATTTCTTTTTTTTTTAATTTCTTTTTCTAAAAAAATTCTTTTTCTAAAAAATTTATTTTTCTGAAAGTTTCTTTTTCTAAAAAATTTATTTTTCTGAAAAATTTCTTCTTTTAAAAATTTTATTTTTCTGAAAATTTCTTTTTCTGAAAAATTTCTTTTTTCTATATTAAAAAATTTATTTTTCTGAAAAATTTCTTTTTCCAAAAAAATTCTTTTTCTAAAAAAATTCTTTTTCTAAAAAATTTATTTTTCTGATAGTTTCTTTTTCTGAACAAATTATTTTTCTGAAAAATTTCTTTTTCTAAAAAATTCATTTATTCTGAAAAATTTATTTTTCTAAAAAAATTCTTTTTCTAAAAAATTTCTGAAAAATTTCTTTTTCTGAAAAATTTATTTTTCTAAGAAACTTCTTTTTCTAAAAAATTTGGTTTTCTGAAAAATTTCCTTTTCCAAAAAAAATTCTTTTTCTAAAAAATGTATTTTTCTCAAAAAAATTTTTTTTTCTAAAAAATGTATTTTTCTGAAAATACTTATTCAAAATGCTTATTTAGCATTAATTTTCAAAGCAATATCCGTTACTGACATTATTCAGGAAAATACTCAACGCCCGAATGCACACACACTCGTTTCTGCATAAGCACAGCGCGTACTTGCACAACACATTGCATACTCGTATACATACATACATCATATAACATTTATATAACATCCATCACTTTTGCTAGCCAAGATCGTAAACGATAAAAGTACATATTGTGCTCACGTAATGCCTAGGGAATTAAAAAACGTATACATATTTCTTCCAAAAAATGAGAATTAAAAATAAACTCTAGTATTCTTATTCCAACACTTGTAACTATATGAAAAGCAAAAACACTTAAGTAACCTCCAAGTGCATGCATACACACACTTACGTGTATGCGGAAGTGAGACTCAAAATGATGCTACCTAAGTTACATATACCTTTTTGTGTAAGTATATAAGTGTCAACTGAATAGATATGTAAACACATACGCACACCGGAACCTTAGATGTTGTATCCATAATTTAAGCAGGCGCACAATCAGTGTTCGAAATACAGTAACTTGTTCCTTTTATGTGGTTTGCGTACTAGCTATATTTAATAGGCAGGCGAGCATGCATACTTACAAGAACATACATAAGTGTTGACATATGTATGTGTGTATTTCCGTAAAGCCTGTCCGATGCCCATTAAACAAACACAACTCGCACTAATAGGCTTTAATCGAAGCTTGAGCACGAAAATAGTTAAAAAAAAACATTTTGTATGTAGTTAAAATCGTTGTAAACGTTAGAAAAGTAGTTAAAATGCACATTCTTTTTTTACAAAAATTAAAAATCCAAAAACTAAATTTAAAAGTGACGGAAAATTAGGAGAATGAAACTACTTTACTTCGAGCAGAGAAAATTTAATTACTATTGAAATTTTATTACATTTTAAAACAAAAATCTAAATTCTGTATGCTACTGGGCACTTTTGCCCGCACATTTTATTACCGCATGTTGTTACTCGTAACATTTCTATTAAACGCTATTCTGGCGCACTCTTTCGAGTCGAAATATTGATTTTGATCTTTGTATTAATTACGGTTATCAAGTTTTTCAGTGCCAGTGAAATTGTGGTGAACTCGTAAGCTGAGTTTAGCTCGAAGCTTGCACTGAAAAACTGGGCCTTGAATTTTGTAGAACACTTGAAAAGTGCAATTTATGCGAAACGGTTAAAATTTGAATATATTTGCAAATAAAAAATATGCAATTGACGGCGCAATAAGGCTATCAATTCACCTAAAGCCTAAATGCAAACACAGTATGTATATTCATCTTCTTGATTTGGGCGCTAACCGCCTAAACGATCTGGGCCGCCAGCAACAATGGAAAGTGTACACCGCATATTGATAGGTGAGGTTAGGTTGATCTGGCTGGCTGACATATTTAACGACATATTGATAAGTTTTAATTATTTATTTATATTGTAATTTTATAAAAATGTAGGGCATACTGCAGCAAGCATATAAAGCATATTTTCGAATAAACAGAGTTTACAACTTTGTATAGAATTTGTAAGTATTCAGCAAGTTTTCAACAATTTCAAATTTATTACTTAGAATTTTTGTAAAAATTGCGAGTATGCAGTTTTATAGCTCATTGAATTTTGGCACAATAATAAAATGCAAGTTTCAAGTGGTTCAAAAATGGCGTTGATTTTTGACAATTGTTTCTGCTGGTGGTATTAGATATTTTCTTCCATGTAAAAAAATGTGGAGTAGGGGTGGGTAAAATGGAGAGAATGCACAAGAATGCGACCGAAAAAAATTCTCAAAAATAAGTGTAATTTTTAACCTACTTGAAACATGCACTTTACCAACATTTAATGCGCTGCTATAAAATTGCATACTTGAAATTTTTTCAGAAATTCTGCGTAAAAAGTTTGAAATCTTGCTGAAAATTTGCCGAATTCTTACGAATTGTGCACAAAGTTTGATACTTTGCTTTATTTGATTGGTGTTGTAGTATAAACTGTGTTTTATAAAGAATAATTGATATTAAAAAGTAAATAAAAAATAGTCAAAACTTGTCAGTATAAGGCGTACACCTTCTTTTGACGTTGATTGTATATTCGATTTCCAAAATACCGTTGTTAAGTGAGTTCATCACTGTGCGCAGTATACGAAAGTTACAGAGCTTTTATTTACCGTTAAAAAAATTTGCAAAATTTACTAACTATTTTTTTTTTTTTTAAGAATAGAATCTCTCTGCAATTATGGAAATTTATGCGCAAAATAAGTAATTTCAGTTGAAAAATTTTGTAGATCAAGAAACACACTGCGCAAAAAAAGCAAAAAAAGTTAAGCTATAAATACTAAAATGGGAAGTAAGCTTTTAAAAGTATGAAATACACACAAACAAAGTAGGAAACGCAAAATGTAAAATTAAAATAAGCAAAGCAATTCTTTTTGCATAAATTACAAATTACGGTCGGAGATATGCTACCAAACTACAAATACACACATGAATATGTATATACATATAAGTGTTTTGCATAAATGATGCGCATATTTATGGTAATTGTAATATGTAGTGAACACAATTCAAATGTTATACACACATACATACATACTCGTATATGTATAGCAGCCTGCATGCATAGGCACATGCAAGCGTAAGGGCAACCCTATTTGTGTTAGGTTAGTGACCAAATACTGCGTAGCTATAGAAGAAGAAGCAAATGATTATTAAATAAATTTAATGTAATTCAAATTATAAATATATTTACTTGTACAATAAGTCAACTAATAAACAACAACAATAATAATATGAATATAAATAAATAATACAAAAAATGAAAAAAATGAATTATAGCAAAACACACTAATTTAGTTAGTAGCAAATTAACAATTAGTAACTAGTAATTGTAATAAAATTCTATGCATATATTAAGCGTTTTTTTAATATTATTTTTTTTTGTTTTTTAATTTTTTCCCCCCTATTTTTATGACAAAATTTGTGTGTGAAATATATTTATAAGAGTTTTTGTTTAATACTAACGCCTACATATAACTACAACTACTTGATTGCAAATAAGCCTATTTTTATTTACCTACATACACACACAAATACATATGTATATGTACATACATATTTACGCAAATAAATATGAGTGAAATAATGAGTTTTGAAAGCGATTGTAAAGTACGTTTATCAAAGTTAATGATTCGAATAAATATTTTATATATTTACAAGCACACGCACATACATGCATATGTGGATGCATGAAAGCTGAGAGCCATAACGGCCGCAAAGTGCATAAAAGAGATGTAAAGAGTTTGTGCTGAAACTTGGTGCACATACATACATGCATACACACACATATGTGCACATTGCAAAAGTGCGGCAGCGCTCAGATTCAGCAAAGAACTTTTAAATACAGTTTGGATGTGTTTCACGTGCGTTAATTGTTGTGTAGAGTGCAACACCCATACAAGTGACTTTACTCTTGAGCGCCGCTGTGTTATGCACACCTATGTACATATGTACATATATACATTTACTGAGATGTGTGTATTTAGTATGTGTGCCAAGCATCGCTCTCAAACTCTTATTTAACTTTGCATGTGATTAATAATATTTAAGTTGCATATGTGTACATACATATGTACATATGTACATACATATGCGTATATGTAATTGCAAGTGTTTAAGGATTTGTATATTCGCTTAAAACATATAATTATTTTTATTTATGTACAATATTAAATTTAAAAATACGATTGGTTAAAATTATTGGAGAAGAAAACGAGGTAAATTTAAAAATAACCTTACAAATATATAATCCATATAAACTAAATACTTATATATAAAAAAACAAGCGAATGCAAAAACAAATAAAACAATTACAATCTATGAATACCGACTACAGAAATAGACAGAAAAATAAACAAAAACGTATACCCAACTTGCCCATATATGTACGTGGAACCAAGCATTGTAAAGCCAAGTTGCATACCAGCCTAAATGTATGTTACAAAAATCGAAGTAGAGAAAGTGTTTAATTTTACTTTACTTTTTAGATGTTACAAAAAGCACAAAGTAATTTTTTAAATTCGTTATTTCTTTTAAGTTTCAAAACAAAATTGGCTTGGTTCAAATTCTGTAAATTTCGTTTTAGTTTTTTCAATAATAAATGCAATTTATGTAAAATGAATGCAAATAAATAAAACATTATATTTTAAACCCAAAATAAAAAAAAACCAAAATGTGAAGATATTTGGTGCGGTTTGCGAGGTGAGTAGCGTACAAAAATAAATAAACTGCTATACTTTTAAAGCAAAGGATCTTTCAAAAGTGACGCCTAGATGTCAGTAGTGCGTAATTCCTAAACGTTACCGTTTCTATATGCTTTATATGTATACAAGATGAAGTCCTAAATAAACAAGACTAGCGTCATAAAATGTTTTTATTGGCGCCATCTTTTTAATGAATTAGTGCGTTGGTAGTTACATCCCTAGCTGACTTCCAGTGAAAGTTTGGTGACATTCGGTTCAGTGGAAGCGAAGTTATTGCGTCTATAACGTCAGTATGTTTGTGTCATCGGTACAAAAATGATTTTCGAACAAAGTCCTAATAACAAATTTTGTTTGAAAATCAGTAAAACGTTTACCGAAACATTTGAATTGCTGAAAAAAGTGTATGGCGATGATTGTCTATCTCGTGACAGCGTTCATAAGTGGCTTACACTTTTCAGAGATGGTTGTCAGGACATAAATGGCAATGAATATACGGGTCGCCCAAAATCAGTAATCACCGAAAACTCCATCAAAATTGTTCGTAAATTTATCAAAAATGAACCGAAATCATAGTTGAAATTCAAGTCCAAAATAAACAAGACAGAGCTAAAATAGAAACATATGGTAATCCGAAGGTGTAATGTCTAGGCAATACGACGGGGGGGGCTGGATTTTCCAATTCCGTCACTCTAAATATTTGTGGACCGATTTAGCAACGTGTGGCCTGGCGGCGTTGTCATGCAGCAAAATCAATTTGTCATGTCTACCGTCCCATTCCGGCCGCTTTTCTTTGAGAGCTCGATTCAGAGGCATTAGCTGTAGTCGGTAACGATCGCCAGTGATGGTTTCAGATGGTTTAAACATGAATATTTTTTTTTCGCTGTTGATGGTTTACCCGGCAGGATCCTACATTTTCTAAGCTTTGGGTTATCATAATAGATCAATTTTGCATCGCCAGTAACGATGCGATGCAGAAAACCTTTTCTTTGCTGCCGTTCAAGAAGCATCTCACACGCCACCAAACTTCTCTTGATATATCTCTCCTTCAATGGATGTGGCACCCAGTTACCTGCTTTCTGGACCATTCCCATCGCATGCAAACGTTTACCGACGGTTGATCTGGCAACATCCAACTCTTTAGACATATCATCAAGAGCTCGACATGCGTCTTCATCCAATAGTTTTTGTAAATGAGTATCGTCGAATTTTTTCGGTGCCCTCTGTGATCTTTATCACTCGCGTCGGAAGCGTCGAAACCACTCTTTACAAGTTGTATTTGATGGAGCGTGATTACCGTAAATATTCACGTATTTCACAACACGTTTCAGCAGCACTTTCCTTTAAAATGTAATACTCGTAATGAATCATGACTTCCAGAAAATGTAATTTTTTTTCGACACTTTTGACGTCGGATAAAAAAAGATCTTTACGTTTCAAACGAACGTCAACTACTGCGATCGAGACCTCACATATACACCTTCAAATCACCAGTATATTACTAGAGGGAACACAAAAATAATATAGGTGTCGCTCTCTTTTACGAGGCCGAAAACTTATTCCCATACCCAATAAATAAATAATAGTAATAATATTATGGAAATGGTCGTTCCTTATAGGAGGAGCCTGGTTTATAAGGTCAAAAAATTTAATTTTTTTTTTCGTTTTAAGCGATTCCTAATATATTTCAGAATATTCACACAAAATTACAGAGCCTAATTCTCAATATTTCCGTAGATACAAAGCCGAAGGTAGGCGAGCATTAGGTAGTTACGCTGTGACCGGACAGCTATAGTACAAACTTTATCTTCTTTTCTCGACTTTTCATTTTGACGTGATAACGTCTTATAATTCGATTTAATTAAATTAAAATGATTAATTAAATTTTTTATACCAAGTGGAAGTGAATTTTTTTTTTATAGAGAGGCATTTTTTTCTTTAAAACCTCCAAAAAGTTGAAATTTTGGAATTTCTCTCAGTTTTCTTAGTTCATCTAGAATAAAACAACATGATAATTAGAAATCCATTTGAATTTTTTGCTTTAGATATAATTACGAGCTGTATCTTGTACGCCAGTTGGAAACTCCAGCGTTGCAGCGCTCTACTAATTTCTATGTTAAACATTTTTTTCAACTTATTTTAACCAGTACAAAAATTTTTTATACTTTTTAAATGTTCATTAAAAGATAGAAAAAACTTTGCAGTGCTAAATTAATTTTTTCCTTAAAAAAAAATCGCAAAGAGATGCAATTTTTAGACCTCATAAACCAGGCTCCCCCCTTAAGAACAACTTATCGCAAAATTCGTAGTTTTTTAATGAAAATAATCGATCGAATGAATCAACAATTTAAAGGTTGGTGCAAAAATTTCAAGAAACTGGTTCTGTCACCGATAGAAAAAGAACTGGCAGACCAAAAACTGAAACTTCAGTTCAGAATAGTGCTGCTGTTGCGCGGAGTGCTGTTGAGCAACATTCAGCATCAATATCTCGAAGTTCTCAGCAATTAGGCATTCATGAATCAACGATTTGGTGGCTTTTAACTGTAGACGTGCTCTTGGTGGGCGTTTAGAGTATGTCATTATTCACATATAAATGCTAAAAACCTTGAATAAAAATAGTCATTAAAACTTGTGCAACCTGAAAGTGTCTAAATTTGTACATGTTTTATATAATATTAAAACAACATTTAGGCACGTCTTTTGAAAGACTCTTTATAAGTAGAGATGCAATACAATCGGGATTGAATAAACGTCGGCATAACTGAACTTCAGGATCGAGTTAACACCAATATTCTTTTGTGCTGGGTAGAGTGAATAAATATTCCTACGAAAGTTTTACGTTTTTATCCTAAGAAAACGTCTCGCAATAATTCCCCTGAATTCGATCACTGGATTGTTAAATAAAAACTCACAAACTAAAGGCAACAAAAGTTGCTTTATTAAATTTCAGCACTTAATCGATTTACTTTACGGTTACACGTTCTCGCGCTTAACTTACGACTGAACGCCTTCTTATATAAAGGGTGATCAGATTAGAGGTACTTTTTCCAATAAGATTTTCTGACAAATCTCGTGTGGCTACTGTCAAAATAAGTATATAATTTTTTCAGTATTCATCGATATTTCATCATGGAAAGGCTTATGTCTCAACAACCTTTACAAATGCCGCAATCAATCGTACGTATTAACACGTTCCCTGTCCGCTGAGCCACATATGGTTCAGGAAACGTGCGCCTGATAAGCACTGATACGTTCCTGAGCCATATGTGCGTTAGGAGGTATATGAAACTTCTAAAGCAAATTATTCGACTGGACGTAACGGAACTGTACAGTTTCTGCACTGGACGTGCTGGTACGATAATAAAGTAAAGAAAAATGCCGGGACATACGAAAAAATATTTTTATTTTACGCAGACATCACAAATTATTTTTAATTATTTCTTACTAGCAAACCCGGCCCCCTTCGCTGGGCACACTAAAATAGAATAGATATGGTTTAGAACAGAAAATATATGGTTTTCATATTATTTATTTCTTTATTCTTTATTCAAGCGCTTTGGCATAAACAATATTTTATGTTTTTCTATTTGTTTTTGAGTAAATATAAAATATAAATTGAAAATCAGGAAAAAAGAAGATTGTTTTTAAATTTCAAATCAACGCATATGAATTAACAATCGTCTTTTTTCCTGATCATCCATGAATTTTTCGTTTCAATTTATATGTTTTATTAAGCATTGGAGCTTTTTTAACCATTATCCATTTATATTTTTCAAAAAAAAAAAAAAACCAAAAAAATTGTTTTTTCCACGAACACATAATTTCATTCGGATTTCACATTAAATTCTCAAATTTCGTAAGAAATTATTCACTGTTCCAAAATCCACTCCAAAAAAAATTCACAAACAATTTTTACATGTTGCACTTACGTTTTTTCCTTATGGCATCCAAATCAGAAAGAAATATTGACACATTGTAACTCACACTGTCAATTTGACAGTTCAGTTCCGCCCCAAGCGTTAAAAAAGTAAGCGACATTATGGCTGGCTCAAAAGAACGCTGTACCCGTTGCCACTGCTCCGAATTACAACCAAACTTTACGAAACCCATTTTCAATACTTACTTAACAATGTGCATAAGTTTGGTTTAATTCGGTGCAAAGACACGGCGGGTCCACGTTTTGGCATATATTTCGAGACCCTAGTCATCAATAGGTATGAAAATTACCCCGTATTAAAGCACTTATCAACAGCTTTCATTTGATACCCATATTGTACATACACAACCAAAGGTTACCCGGGTCCACGTTTTGACCTATATCTCGAGACCCTCGTCACGTAGCGGCATGAAAAATACTCTGTACTAAGGCATTCACCAACAGCTTCAATTTGATACTCATATTGTACATATACATCCGAAGGTTACCCGGGTCCACGTTTTGACCTATATCTCGAGACCCTATCTACCAATAGGTATCCAAACTATACGGAAACCATCTTCAATACCTCCTTAACAATGTGTGTAAGTTTGGTTTAATTCGGTGCAAAGACACGGCGGGTCCACGTTTTGGCATATATTTCCAGACCCTAGTCATCAATAGGTATGAAAATTACCCCGTATTAAAGCACTTATCAACAGCTTTCATTTGATATCCATATTGTACATACACAACCAAAGGTTACCCGGGTCCACGTTTTGACCTATATCTCGAGACCCCAGTCACGGAGCGGCATGAAAAATACTCTGTACTAAAGCATTCACCAACAGCTTCAATTTGATACCCATATTGTACATACACATCCGAAGGTTATCCGGGTCCACGTTTTGACCTATATCTCGAGACCCTATCCACCAATAGGTATCCAAACTATACGGAAACCATCTTCAATACCTTCTTAACAATGTGTGTAAGTTTGGTTTAATTCGGTGCAGACACGGCCGGTTAGCGAACACACACAAAAAGTTGACTTTATTTTATATATAAGATTTTTTTCAGTTTGTGTCCGAAAAATCCAAATATCTTACGGAACCCTATTTTTTTCCAAAATAAAATGTAATCCATGTTACTCGTGGATAATGTAGTTTTCGAATGGTGAAAGAATTTTTAAAATCGGTCCAGTAGTTTTTGAGCCTATTCGTTACAAACAAACAAACAAACAAACAAAGTTTTCCTCTTTATAATATTAGTATAGATTACGACACTCCCAGGCTTATCCAAATCAGCAATCTCGGGGTCACGCCCTATGTAAATATCATAATTCCAGACAAAACCCTCTTCTGTGCACAGTTTATAGATTTTCAAGCCGTATTTATGAACTTTTGATGGGTTGTATTGACGGAATGATATCCTGCCTCTAAACGGCATCATCGACTCGTCAATGACGATACATTCATCAGGTGTTAGTAAGCTCTTCCAGTTATTAATAACAAGCTCCAAAAGTGGTTTTATTTTGTATAGACGTTCGTTTTGATCCCTCGGAGCTTCATTATCAACAAAGTGGGAGCAACGTAATATTGACGAGAACCGATTGTATGACATGTTTACGTTGTGAAATATTGGACTTGTCGGTCAATTTTGCATTTTTGTATTGGGACAGGGAACGTGTTAAAACCGAAGTTCTGTGAAAAGTGTGCATTGCGCGCTCAGGCCAACGTATGGTGTACAGCGATGAGTTCCATTTTTGGCTTATTGGCTGAAGGGCTGAAGCCATTCAAAAACAGCCATTACATCCATTGAAAACAACTTTTAGTGTGGCCTATGGGCTGGAGGAATCATCGGCCCACATTTCTTCAAAGACAGGGCCAATGTAGCAGTGAATGGCGAACACTGTAGCGCCATGATAAACGAATTTTTGATGCCGAAAAATGAACTCCGTGATCTTAACAGCATTTGGTCCCAACAAGACGGTGCGACTTGCCATACAACCCGTGAAACAATGGATATACTGGCTTGTCGTTTCATGCGCAATTTATCTCTCGCCTCGGACCAGTGGATTGGCCACCAAGATCGTGTGATATCACACATTTGGACTTTTATTTGTGTAAATTTTGACCGAAGTCCTCCAGCGGTGTTTACGGATGGCCGAACAGTTGCGGCCAACATTTGAGAGCGATAAGTTTTAAAAAATGAATGACATGATTGGTTCTACACAAAAATAATAAAGATTGCACAATCAATTAGAATTTTCGTTGTTTTATTTCAATTTAAAATCCGATACCTCTAAATTGATCACTCTTTATATTGTGAAACTTTAATATTTCCAACGATAATATGTATTTGCTTTAAAATAGCAGTCAAAACAGTTTTTTGTGCTCCAGATAAATTGCGTTTTTGCAGGAGAAAGGTATTAAGCATAAGCCCTCGCTATGTTCTATCGTTTGCGAAAAACAACATCGTAAACAGTAAAAAAGCATTTGAAGTCTTGGCGGAAGCTTACATTGGCATTTTTAAGCTTACAGTGCTAACGACTTTCATGTTTTGTTCTCATCAGCAAAATTTCAAATATGTTCTTTGATGCTTTGATTCCCAATTTCTTATTAATCATTACTGCTCTCATTTTTCATTATTCCAACAAACAATCTGCAAATAGTAACGCAATTACCTGCAAGAAACGTAATTCCGAAAAACCCAGAAGTATTTAATATTCCAATGCACTGTCAACCTCCCATTACTTTCGGAATTTGTAAATGCAACTCTGCGAGTTCTAACATCATAGATGCCAACTCACAGATGTCGCTTAGGCATATTGTCATAGGTGCATGAGCGGCTTTTGGCGCCAAATAAACAAACCAATTGGACAAAAAGTGTGTTGTTTGGCTGGCGAAGAATATATTTGATTACACCGATTCGTTTTATTTAATTATAAACAGCAAAAATATAACTAACAAAAATGCCACGACGTGATTATGCACAAGATAAGGGTGAGTACACTGGAAATTTCTTTAAACACGATTTTTAGACATCCAAACAAATTAACAGAATCGGTGAAGACTTTTCTGTCTGAGTTTTGCAAGGAAGACAATACGGGCAAGAAACACTTTGTTTACGCAAATCAACTCGTAAAGATTGCTCATCGCGAACAGATACTCATTACCATAGATCTTGATCATATATCGGAGTTCAATGAAGAGCTTGCAGAAGCCATAATTTCCAATAGTCGTCGCTATGCGGCCATGTTTAGCGACGCCATAGCCGAATTGCTGCCTAGCTTCAAAGAGCGCGAGGTCACTGCCAAAGATGCATTGGACGTGTACATTGAGCATCGTTTGCTGATGGAATCGCGCACACGCAATCCAATGGAACAACATGATCAACGTAACAACTTTCCACCTGAGTTGATGAAACGATTGTAAGCGGGGAAAATAGTTATTTTTTGAGATTCTGATGTTATTGTTAATTCATATTTGCAGTGAAGTGGCGTTCAAGCCACACTCTAATGAGAAGGCGCAATCCATACGGGAAATTAAAGCGGAACATATCGGTAGATTGGTAACGGTACGTGGCATTGTGACTCGCTGCACTGAAGTCAAGCCAATGATGGTTGTGGCTACGTACACTTGTGATCGTTGCGGCTCTGAGACCTACCAGCCTGTGAATTCACTTTCTTTTATTCCTGTGCAAGATTGTCCCTCTGATGATTGCCGGGTGAACAAAGCTGGCGGTCGTTTGTATTTGCAAACACGAGGATCCAAATTCGTCAAGTTTCAAGAAATTAAAATACAAGAGCATAGCGATCAAGTGCCCGTCGGACATATACCACGCACCATGACTATTATGTGCCGTGGTGAAGTGACGCGCATGGCACAACCTGGTGATCATGTTTTGATTTCGGGAGTCTTTTTGCCATTAATTCGATCTGGTTTCCGACAAATAATTCAGGGCCTCCTATCGGAGACCTTCCTACAGGCTTATGTAAGTATATTGCGTTGTTATACGTACAGGGTATTCCGTCTATACGTGACACACAAGACTACAGATAATTTAGTGAAAATGCATGAATTTCGATTTCGGTATTTTATTCAATATAATGCAAATCATTATTTCAATGACGGGACACAAGATCGAAAAACTGGTCACCATTACCAGTGACGCACGTATCGGCTCTTTTTTCTGCGATTTCCATGACATTTTGAAGTCTTTCTGGAGTTATGGCGTCCCTTTACTCGCGAATATTGCCATTAAAAAGAGTCGAGTGTTTAAGGTTTATTTGTGTACAGCATTCCCTTCGAGAAGCCTAATAGGAATAAGTCTGGCGTTGTCGAGGAGTCAATCGAAACTAAAGAGAGACATTATCTCGTTTCCACTACAGTCGGTTCTACGTTACCGAAACGACCCGGATTTATATAGGGCCAAGGACTGTCACTCCAGCAGCATTCCCCGTATGTAAGTATGGGGAATGTTTATGCTGCTACAACAACAACAGGGACATAATCTCGAGTAAATTCATCGTGCGCACGCCGTACGACATTATGTGACATCCTACGGAAACCTGTAATCCTCCCAACTGGTGTTCCTCGATGAATGGCTGCAAATTCTCTGATCATTGTTAGAAATCATACCATTGATGGTTACTTTATTGCCTTCGACATCCTCACACTCGACATATTAGGGCATGGTTGAATTCGTAGCGCACACAAAACACCAACAAACAGTGACAAACATCATGCAAAGGTTGTATTTCGCCGGTGCATAGAATAAAATTTCACGATTTGTGCACGTTCTGCGGCTGTGTACCGCTCCATGGTTAAAATTTTGCTGCGGAGACGTTTCTAAAATGAACCAAAGTTGTTCAATATTCTGTTGTTGTAGCATCATAAACATTCCCCATACATATATGTATATGGAGAATGGTGCTGAAGTGACAGTCCTTGACCGCATATAAATCCGGGTCGTTCCGGTTAAGTAGAACCGACTGTCGTGGAAACGAAAATTCTCGTGTCACAAGTATTGATGGAGTATCCTGAATATATGTATGCATACCCTTATATTTATACAGATAATTTTTTATATAGCGCATTGTTTGCATAAATAAAAATGACGAGGAAAGTGACCAAGAATCTGAACTTACGGCTGAAGAGTTGCAAGAACTGGCTCAGGATGATTTCTACGAACGCCTTGCTACCAGTTTAGCACCTGAAATCTATGGTCATTTGGATGTGAAGAAGGCGTTGCTGCTACTTTTAGTAGGCGGTGTTGATAAGCGTCCAGATGGTATGCGTATACGTGGTAATATAAACATCTGCCTAATGGGCGACCCCGGTGTGGCCAAATCACAACTTCTCAGCTATATAAGTCGTCTTGCGATACGATCGCAATACACCACCGGCCGTGGCTCTTCCGGTGTTGGTTTGACGGCTGCTGTAATGAAAGATCCTCTAACGGGCGAAATGATGCTCGAGGGTGGCGCACTCGTACTTGCCGATCAAGGTGTGTGCTGCATCGACGAGTTCGACAAAATGGCGGACCACGACCGCACAGCTATACACGAAGTCATGGAACAACAAACGATTTCTATTGCCAAAGCTGGCATTATGACTACATTGAATGCGCGCGTCTCGATATTGGCAGCTGCCAATCCAGCTTTTGGACGCTACAATCCACGTCGCACAGTTGAACAAAACATACAATTGCCAGCCGCGCTTTTGTCGCGTTTCGACTTGCTTTGGTTAATGCAGGATAAACCGGATCGGGACAATGATTTACGTTTAGCTAAGCACATAACTTACGTGCATAGCCACAATAAGCAGCCACCGACACGTGTCAAAGCGCTCGACATGAATCTTATGCGTCGTTACATTAATCTTTGCAAGCGCAAAAATCCCACTATACCCGATGAGTTGACAGAATACATCGTTGGTGCGTATGTGGAATTGCGTCGTGAAGCGAGAAATCAAAAGGATATGACCTTTACATCGGCTCGTAATCTGTTGGGAATTTTACGTTTGTCTACTGCACTGGCACGCCTACGTTTATCGGATAAGGTGGAGAAGGATGACGTGGCAGAAGCGCTACGCCTCTTGGAAATGTCAAAGGATTCTTTGAATCAGTTACATGAGCACCAAAAAGGACAGTAAGTATTGAAAAAAATAGATGCCTGTGAAATTCACACCCAAAATAGACATATCACTAATATTTATAGTGTCATTGTTAAAGACGTTTTAGGTGGGGTTTGCAATTTTTTTAATGCATTTTTGTGGGATATCTTGTATTGAGAGTCACAGGTGCTATAACGTCTTCTTGTGGTGTGCCCTTTTGTTCTGTAAAAGCGTAGTGTAGATAAAATATAAGTTGAATAGGGAATGATTTAGAATTTAACTACAAGCAAACACTTCAGTTCAGTAGAAGCCTTTCAAGTATTGCGCATTTTCGGAACAACCTTGAAATTAATAGTTTATTGTTTGGTTAATACAATACATAACTGGGATATTAGCAAAGGTGAGGTACGTATTGTTATAATATATGTATATGGTAAACTTTGAAAGGCTCAATACTTAGGTTGTTAAAAAAAAGTAGGTTGTGATTTCAGGTTCTCTACTCATTTATTTAACCGACTTACGACTTAAAATAACGTGACAGCGGCATCTTTATGATCCATCTAAATATATAGGGTCCGCCATATAACTTTACGGAATTACAAAAGAAACTACTCAATATTTTTCCAAACTGTTTTTTTTATTTTGAAGTACAATCATTCCGGTTAATGATTGAACACAACTTCAATCATATGGCTGCCTCGGCTAGCCATGCACCATCCCAATTTTTCAACACATCGCACTTGTCACGTTAAAGCGTAACAACTCAAAATCTGAACATTTTCAGTAGAGACGAAAAACTGTTTCCGTAAATATTAATAATATATTACAAGGAAAAAAATATGTAATTGCACGAAAATATCATTACAAACAATATAACGTTTGTTTCATTCTTATTTGTTTAGTAGTTGCGCTAAAATGACAAATTTTTGAGTTGTTACTCTTTTCCTGAAATTTTTGTATACACTTAGTGGTGTTATTTTGAGTTGTCTCTGTTTAACTGAAAAAATAACACGTAACTTAAACAAACCGTTTGGTTGTAAACAGGCACAATTGAAAATGTTACACTTTATGTGACACAAATTTGTTCAAACACTTGGAGACAACTAAAAATGTAACTCTTTAGTTGAGACAAAAGAAGTCATTCTGAAAACAAAGAGAGAGTCATAACGGTTTTTTAACGGAAGACTAGACAAACCACTGAACGATTTTTACAGTGGGTAGAGATGACCACTGTACATTGTTTTCTTGCAAAAAACTAAAATTTGGAAATTTTAAGTTGTTACGCTTTAACGTAACAAGTGCGACATTTTCGATTGTATGCGGCTGTATGACAGCTATGACATGTCCAATTGTTGAGAACGACGTTGAACTGATGTTCCTGGTGATTCACGAACACTCTCGGCCACAGCAACAATATTTTCGGGTGTACGTACGGTTTTTGGTCGGTCACGCGATGGTTTGTCAATAAGCAACCCAGTTTCTCTTACTTTTTTCGCAAAGTAACGCACATACGTTCTGCACATTCTGCAACATTACCATGATTTTCAAAGTAATGTCGCAATATTTCCCAGCGTTCTTTGAGCGTATACACAACCATTTTCGTTCAGCGGAAGATTAAAACTAAATTTCTGTCAAATCAGATGCCAGCTAAGTGTTACCATTCTTCAAATAATACCTAGTTCAAATCCGTAACGATAGATGGCGAGCCCTGTAATTTGCATGCATTAATCATGAAATTATTCACATTTTACTTGAATCATAATTCAAACGTTCTCTCTCTGCAGTGTCCCTAACACATCGGACAAAATATTCGCTGTTGTACGTGAGCTGGCCGGCTCTAATAATACCGTTAAAATCGCAGATGTCATTGATCGCTGCACAACCAAAGGCTTCAAACCGGATCAAGTGGACAAATGCATTGGAGACTACGAGGAGCTGAACGTGTGGCAAGTTAACATGGCGCGCACTAAAATCACCTTCATGTAATAACAACGGCGCGCAATTCGCAAGCCAGTCGCACCTGGAGTACACACATAGTTCGATTTGCACACATCCAATTCGCTTACCATCTTCATTACTTGTATTACATGTTTCTTTGATTTCAACGTTCGTATATTGTTTTCTATAACATATGGAAGTGTTATTTTTGTAATTTTAAATAAATAAATATTGTGAAACAACGGACGGGTATTTATTTCCAATATATTTATTTGAAATAAACTCATAGTGTTTGTAATTACGTTCACAATACACACTCATATAGATAATAGTAAAAACAATAATGTTGATTGTATTTGGTTTGTGGAACAGATATAAAGTGGGCACTAGAAATTTATTAATCAACTATGTAATCGCAAAGGTTACAAAACGTTTAAAGTAAAATTCTTATAAAATGGCATCTTAAGTACCTCCAGTGCTAAAATACTACTACCAATTGTGAGGAAATGCAGACAACAGAAAGACGTCTGCTTTCGTTATAATTATTTTCTGCTGCTCGTGCGTGTACAAAAACTGATTTACAAAAATACGGTCCATAATTTTTGTAATTTCTGCGTTAGAAGCGATAAATTAATTTCCTTTTCTCAAGACTACAGAAGGTGCGCTTTTTTAAAACATTTACCTGCGTTGCATAGTAAAATTCCAAACGAAATGTTGGATGAAAAAAATTGCCAATAGTTATATTTTTCGCGTGCAATTCCGACTCTCACATCTCTATGCAAAGCTCTACATACATATGCATATTTTTGACAACGTCTCTAACCTATAAACACATAACCCCATTATTATTATTGTTTTATATTATATACAAATATTCTACGTTGCAAAAAGAACAAAAACAAGCTAATTTAAAGTAAGCAAAAAAAAAGAGGGTAAACGTCTTTGCATGCTTTATTGCAAGCACCACAAATGTATTGCACCATTGACGCCCTCCTAATAGAAGAAAAGCAAACGCTCCTGCGCCGAAGTCGAGAGCAATCGCCAAGTGCGTTTGATGGACACATACTGAATAAGCGCGCGCACACAAATTAAGAAGCCAAACGCCATGATAAGCCACCACAGCCAGGAGTTCTCATGCGATGCCAGTTCGGTGGAGTTCTTAACAATGAGCGTCCACTTGGCCAGCGACAAGCCGAACCCAGATAGTGCACCATATCGTGCAGCGATAGTGTGACAAAAGCAGGTGAGCATCAAGAAGCCGATCCAGTTGAAGAGAAATGCCACCATAAAGGCCATTATAAACATAATATCGGTGCCAAGCAGACTGTTGTCGGTGGTGCTAGTCAAATTCTCAGCCTCAGACGCATCGATGGCGATGAATGTAAGAGCTGGCGATGTGCCAACAGAGTTTGTGCCGGCACCCGGCATATTGCCAACGCCGTCACGTATATGAGCCAGCAGCGGATTTGGTGGAGGCAAAGGCGGTGGTTGCAGCACGTGTGCGTTCATAAATGGGGGCGGCAGCTCCCCATTCAGCGATTTCTCCATCTGTACCTCTTCATATGTGGGCAGTTTGGCCGCGTGCTGCATTATTGGCACATCGCCAGTGACCATCATTACGCCACCTGGCGTTGATGCGTTGATTGGCGGTAGCGACACCTGTAGCACGGGCGGTGGCTGCTGTGGTGATGAATTTTGCTGTTGTAATTGCTGCTGTGGAGTGCCGATGACCGTGCCCCCATTGTTGGTAAGCTCATAGGGAGGAGGGGCGCTAAAGTCTGCTTTAGGCGGGCCAAGCTCCTCTCCATGCGACGAAGGTGGGGCCTGTTGATTATCCGGCATCCTGTCGACCGATTGCGTGAGTCGGATGGATGTTGACGAATTCAAGCTGCAAGGAAATTTCGTAGTGAGTGCAAGGAAATATAATCAACTATGAAGAAACAGTTTTAAACTATTTAAGAATTTTGCAAAAAGCCAAAGTAAATATTTATGCGACCATTTCAGTTGCATAAATTGAAAATAATGAAACAATCAAACTACTCTATTTTAAGTGTTTATCTAATATTTATTACAATTTAATACTTTTTGTGTGATACGTCAGTAGAATTAATAATAAATAGTAGTCGTTGTAAATTATTAAAATAGCAATTTTTGTTTGATGTCAACAATGCATGTCAATTTCCACGTTCTTTTACAATAAGTCTCCTATTAATCGGTTGTAATCGGGTTTTTCTTTAAACATTAAAAAGGCAACATTTGGTGAGTAAACTGCGCGCGTACACTTAACACTTGATTGAGATATTTTTTACTTAGCATACATTAATATAAGTTTACTTATCAGCGATAATTAGACGCAAACTTTTCCTCAGAGGATTTGTGCATACTGTGACGAAGTCATCTTTCTATACTATTATTTCTAATACATATTTGATGGTCATATTTAGTAATTACATGCACATACATATATATATTGACATTTTGACACATGGAGATTTATGTATATGAAACATTGCGTCAGTACATACATACGTATATTAGGGCACACCCGAAAGAAAATTGTGATTTTTCGACCGGCATTTGGAGATTTATTATATTTTAATATTTTTGCCAAAATATATCGAAAAAAATACTTAAATATTTTATTTAAAAAAGATTTACGTGAACTAAACCGATTTGAAAATAGCTCAAAATAACGCATTTTATTAATAAAATTAGTTTTTAAAAATATTTTTGCCAAAAAAATAATTTACATAATAGAAACTTACACAGCTTTAAGCATAAAAATCCTAAAAGTGTTAAATTAAAAAACGTAGGCAAAATAATAAGACTTTTGTAGGTATGCTCCCGCGACAGTCGGTTCTACGTAAACGGCACGACACGGATCTATATCCGGCCAAGGACTGTCACTTCAGCAGCATTTCCCGTAAATGTACGGTGAATGTTTATGTTGTTACAACAACAACAACCTCGTTTGTAGATACTTTCGGCCAGTCCAGCTTACGTGAATCTTAATATATTTCCGACATTTTTTGGCAGAAGTCTTAAAATATAATAAATTTTATAGTTTCGGTAGAAAAACAGTACCGATGTTTTTCGTATGGATAGTAAAGCACCCTAATGTACATACATATACGTATTTTCAGTCAATGCAACCTCTTTATTAAGTGTGTGCAAGTTCATTAAAATCTGGTATACAAATCTTCTGAGGAATTTGTGGTTGCCATCGGTTTGATTATAAAAGAAACAAACAAGTAACTAGATTTGGGTGAATCAAATGGTATTAAAAAGCGGCACAATGTCTTTCATTGTATTTCTCTGTCTTTTTTGCGCTTATCGTCATTATTCTTAGTAATCCTAGTAGCCATTAGCGTAGTAATCTGGAATTTGAATTTCCAACAATTCGTTTAGACGCCAGTTTTCCAGTTAGCTGCCCATCATATTTGGACTATACTTCATCCTTAATCGACTATTTACGTAAGTTATCGTTTAAAGGCAGCCGCCAGTGGCAGCGTTTTGTAATGATGTTCACCGAAGGGTCGACGTTCCGGCAAACGCGTCATACCATCCACTTCGTCGAGGCCTTCGTTGTCGTGAGCCATCTCGGCGCTCTCATTCAGCTTTTGGCGTTGCTTGTCGTAGCGAATATACCACATCAGACACAGTATAACAACCACGAGCAAAGCCAATGTGGCACCACTCGCAATGCTGGCGGTTTCGAGCATGGCACGCTGTCTTGTTGGCAAATATGAGCCGTCGATTTCTTTGTACTCACAACGTGGACCCATAAAGCCAGCGGCGCACTCACAGTTGTAGAGAATTTCATTGTGGATTTCAACGGTAAAACAGGTGGCATCATTCAAGCAGTACCAGGCGGCGTAAGTGGGCGGGCAACTGTAAATGGGGAATGTGATGTTGGGGCGTGACGTGGTGGGAACTTCAACTGCTCCTGCAGTTGGCAAAGGCGGCGATGGTGGCTTCTGTATGGCACGGCTGGAGCAGGCTGCCGCAAAAGGTGCGAGCACGATAAGCGCTAGAAAAATGCCAAGCAGTCGCTCCACATCCAACGGATGTAGACTTGTTGGCCGTCGATCGGGCATTCTAACACTAAATGCTTTCGGGTGCATCCACTTATTGACGTTTGTTGGCGGCACTCTTACGGATAACAGTTGTTCATGCAACTCGTGCTAGCAGCATTTCAACCGCGATGTCTGGTAAAATAGTCGGAGCGCTGAAAATTAACGCAATGCCATTAATTAAGAATATAAAGAAAACTAATGGAAATTATTAGCAAAAGCAACCGAACTTTATTATAAAAGAAAAATTACAGAGCAAAATAACGTTTTTTTTTTTTTGGTTTTGATTTTTTTGTTTTCAATTTTGGTGCTTATGGTGAGCAATGTGGGCAAAACTTTCGAGACGATGCATTTAAGGTGTGTTTAAGAAACAAAATGTAAATACGAAAAAAACATAGACATATAAACAAATTAATTAAGCAAAAATCAATACAGTAGTACAAGAGTGAAAAGTGCTATTAAATATGACAGACAAATATGCGGCACCAGGGGCAGCAAGCAGCGCTTTCTGTGGCCCCCCTCCACTTGATTTGTCCTTTAGCTAAGCATTGTTCGTTGTACTAGAGATCTCTTCTTGCGTTGGTTAATGGAGGCGCTCCTTAAAGCTTAAGAAAGGCGAGCGAGCGTGTGAGTGCATTAAGTTTGATTTTTAAAGCCCGAGTTGAGTGCGAAAGAGCGTATGCGAGCGTCCTATAGCGAAAGATAAGCAACTTATTGATTAGTTAAGATAGTTGAAAAAAATTATATATTCACAGGCAAACACATAAAAAATATTGTAATTGCCACTGACATACTTAATTACCTCTTTTTTACTCAAATTTATTTACATTCCAGTATTCGTTTCCACTAAACTTAATTTTGAAACTGATACAAAAATGATCTTTAATTTCACAACTTTTTGTAATCACTACAAACTTTCACTTCTTGTCACTTTTTTTTCTTGTATTTTTGGGATGTCACTCAGACGTCTATAATTTTGGTCTTCACACACATAAATACACGCGCGGTTCCCTCTACTCGTTTAGGGCTTCCACACTCTCAATGCGCGTCACACTTTAATGTTAGTTCCGCTGGCGCTTAGTGCATACACCAGTTTGTACGAGCAAATAAAAGTTAATAAATAAAAGTCAACGACGAATTGAAGAGGCAGCGGTCGGTGCTAAAACACGACAACGCCTACAACGCTCACAAATATTAGACTCGATTTAGTTAACTCGTCTAGTTACAAGCGCAAATATTTAAATAATGGAATAGATACTTAAATTTCTTAAGTCAAGACGCAGACACACAAACGCACAAACACTTACAAATATGCATGTACCTATGTGAATGATGCTGTGCAGCGCTTGATGCGATGATGTAACTTCCTGCTGATGCGCATTTGTCTTTAAATTCAGTTACGAGGTGTAGCTCATCAAAATCTGCAACTGAAGGAGCTTTGCCCATACCCCACGCCTGCATATTTTAATTTCAACCACCCAAATATATGGCCACATCTGGGAAAAGGTGTTTAACGAACCAGATAAACTTTTCTTATCAAAGTTCGTTAGATTTCCTGAAACGTTTTTTATTTAAAATTAGCCACATACATATTTTCATAAATCATTCATTCGAAATATTTTTTTTTAATTTCTTTAAGCAATTGCAAACAAGTTTTCTTCACCTGAGACTGATGGCATTACAGTTTTAGAATCTGAAACTATGTGAAGCCGTCAAAAACTCATAATCGTTTGTTTGGTCATTAACCAACTTTCCCCAGACGTGGTCATTACATATTCGTATGCGATTAGGTGTCTAATGTTGCTATATGACAACGCAATAAAGTCAGTCGAAAATTTTAACTCAATATTTTTTACTTAAATAACAATAATATTTATTAAAACGATCACGATCGACAGGTTTGAGTCGGATGATGATGTGAAACACTTTATTTTGATTTCTTGTTAAACTATGAGGAGTTTTTTTAAGAGCTTGAGAACTTAAAATGATAATAGAAAACAGAAATATTATCGGAATGACTTTTTTATTATAATCTGGTTGAAAATTTCATGGCATTTATATTTTTAATATTATATCCGGCATATGCCCGAGTCGCATGGCCCTTCGGTCAGTCCAATTTTTGACTACTTTTTCCAATAAATCTGGTCGTATGGCGGTCCAATAAATGATGGCTTTAATATTGAAAAAAAAAATCGATTGTTGTCGTTGTTTAGCCGATTCATTATTCGAAACATATCGCACCCTAAATACAAAAGGGTCACAACTCAAAATTTTCCACACTCGCGCTTGACTTGTTTACAGTAGCACAGAAAACAAACTATGTGACAAATTTGCCATGTAAGCTTATAACGGTCCTACCAAAAAACAAAAAATTTATTTTTGCCATATGTCATCCGCGGACCGTTTTATTGATAACGTCTCGTTCATATTTGAGCAGAAGGAACATTTTGAGTTGTGACCCTTTTGTATTTAGGGTGCGATATATTCGATAGCGTTTATCTTTCACCGTAACGGCAGCTACTTCCTCATTTAGAAAGAAATCAGGACCGATGATACCGCCAGTGATCTATAAACTTCGCGAACAGATTTTTTTTTTTTTTACGTCAATTTCCCCAATTTGGAAGCGTTGTTTTGGCATCAAGCGAATTATGCGGGTAACGGCCCACACAAAAATTAAAGATACTGCATTTGTAGGAGGGGGTTTTACGCGAAACAACTGGCGGCCGCGATTGCCTACTTCTATAGCAGCTCAATCTGCTTATTTAATAGTTACACCTCGTCCACAAAGCATTACTTGAATATAGCACAGTTTAAACAAATTCTCTGAAAACATCAAATGATAGAGTAGTTTTTTCTAATACTGGCAACTTCTCGGCAGACAATAATGGCAAATCTGCATCTGAGTGCATTTCTACCAAATAACTGTTGATCACTCAATTTATTCAAGATTCACATGGCAAATTATTATTCGAGCCATTTTCGCATGTAAGAATCGAGAGAGTGGCTGCTCTGAACTCTGCGTGTTCTATCGATCGCGTTAGCTTTTTTATTGGGAGGTTGAATTAGTTTTAAAGGTTTTTTTCGAAGATTTGGGGCTTTATTGTGAAAAAACGGTACAAAATATTTTATTCGAAGTATTGGCCATCGCTAGCTACAACTTTCGCCCATCTTTCGGGCAATTTCCGGATGCCGTTTCTCCAAAATTCTGGCCGCTGCTTGGCTATCCATGACTCAACCCATATTTTGGTAGCCTCGTACGAGGAGAACCACTGGTCCGCCAAATCGAGACTCATATGCCGGAACAAATGATAATCGGAGGGATTCCCAGCCAAGCGTTCCAAGGTATTTTTTGACAGGTGGAGCAACATGCGGCCGAGCGTTGTCATGTTGCAAAATAACCTTGTCGTGCCTTTTTACCGTTTCCGGCCGTTTTTCTTTCAATGCCCGGCTTAAACGCATCAATTGCAGTCGGTAACGATCCCCCGTGATTGTTTCGCCCGGTTGGAGCAGCTCAAAATATACGACGCCGACCTGATCCCACCAAATGCAGAGCATGATTTTCTTGCCGTGAATATTCTGCTTGGCCGTCGATGTTGATGCGTGGCCGGGCAAACCCCTAGATTTTTTGCGTTTTGGGTTATCGTAGTGGATCCATTTTTCGTCGCCAGTCACCACCCGATGCAAAAAACCCTTCGCGCAGCTTCAACTCGTACGGGACCCAATGTCCTTGCTTTTGGATCATTCCCATCGCTTTTAGACGCTTGCAAACGGTTGATTTATCAACGCCCAATGATTCAGCAAGCTCTTCTTGGGTTTGGCACGAGTCCTCGTTTACCAATTCCCCCAATTCCGCGTCCTCGAACTTTTTGGGCTGGCCAAGACGCTCCTTGTCTTCGGTGTGAAAATCACCACTTTTGAATCGTCGAAACCAGTACTCACATGTTGAAATCGACGGAGTATGGTCTGGGTAGGCCTCCTGCAGCAATTCACGGGCTTGGGCTGTATTTTTTTTCAAATTGAAGCAGAAAAGCAAAGTTTCCCGCAAATTGCGTTTCGACGGCACGAAAGTTGACATACTCGGAGCACGAAAACACTGCGTTGTTTATACTTCAGCGAAATGACAGATACTGATAAACAAAGCCTAGGGATGAGGCTTTGTCATGAATAGTGATAAATAGCGCCATCTATGTGTCACCTTTAAAACTAATTCAACCTCCTAATAGTATTCCCTAGGGCAAAACACAATCCAATCAGATTATTCGGGCACATAACAAAGAGTTTATAACGAATTTATACGGCTTCATAGGTATACACAATTTATGGCAATTCCTATATTGGCCTTAGACACACATATGTACTTATCATTTTTTACCTCTTTCGAATGCCTTTTATATGACACCACTGGTTGAGCTTTTCCCGATGCCATCGTTAATTTTCAAACAATACTTAGATGATACCAAAGAAAAGGTTTGTACAAGCTTTGCTCTGTTTGATTTTACAAAAGAGCAAAAACAATTAAAAACTCCGGTGTATTATTTGGAACAATGAGGGCAATTTTTTAAACATTGGAAAGTGGGAAAGGTCATATCTCCCCTTGCGTAAATGGGCGTATCATTGAAATCAGGTTACCAACTCTATCAGGTATCCAACTCTACCAAAATTTACCAAGCATGAATTTAGAAAATACTGCAATCGAGCAAAAAAACCGCTCCCACTTTCGATATTATCAACTATTGACTTCCACTGCTGCATTTTCTAGTAAAACCTAATAGAAACGAGTTCGATGTTTAAATGTATATATGAGTTACACAGAGCCGCTTTGTGCACTAGACTTGGAATCTGCCACGGGAAAATCCTTTCCAATGAAAACAAAAATAAAGGCTTCGGATGAGAGTAGTCTGCAGCACCGGATTCCAGCTGCAAAAAGATTCATCAAGCTACGTGGCAGTCTCCTGATCGAAAAACCCGAAACCAAATTCATCATAGGAGACAACATCAGATCATCATCTTATTGCAGCTAACGTATAGAGAAACCCGTACAACTGCACAAGAAAAGCTCGACAAGATTCGCAACCCGACTTTCTCTCCGGTTTTCAGAGAATAGTGGTGCCTATAGGGCCACGCTGCCATCGGGAGCAACGATCGAAACTGAAATAAGTACAGCGAATAAAAATCTGAAAGATCAATATATCAAAATATTCGAAACGGTGCCTGCTGGTGGTCGTAGTGGAAAGAGAAAAACAAGGTCAAGTTGGATATATCAGGTGGAGAAAGACTTGACTTCACTTGGTGTGCTCAAGTATCGCCGGTTAGTACAAGGACGAAACGACTGGCGCATTTTGTTAAATTTGGTCAAAATCGCTTAAGCGGAGGGAAGTTTAGTTACAAATGCTCTTGTGAAAATAAGTCGCTCTAAAAGCAAATCCCGTTTCCGTCTATATAAATACGTTTGTTCATTGAAATAGTACACTGACTTGTTGTTTCAGAAAAACAATTAAGATCAGCAACCTTGAATTCAACTCGCAAATGAGCGCACGTCGTGAAAGTGTGTCGCCGTGAGTTGCACAGTTAGCGTTGGAAATTAAGAATTATATGAAGTGCAATATCACGAAATCCATACATACTCGTATGTGCATACGTAAGTACATTTGTAAACCCAAAGGGGACTTCACTTGTAATCTAACAGTAAATTACACACTACTTCCATGAGAAAAGCACCAAAAACTTCTCTGTGTGTTGTCTATATTCGAATAAATAATAAACTCTGTTTTGTTTTCGCTTTCTAATTACCTACTAGAGTACATATATATTTACACACATATGTAACTACATACATATGTAGTATGAAAAGGGAGTAGATAAAAGCTTTGCATAAAAAATAATAAATACATTGTTTTAAGTTTGCTTTCGAGATAAACACATTTTGCAATTACTATACTTATCTCGATTTATGCCTACGCATGAGTGGATGTATAGATGAATACATGTATGTTTGTATGTATGTATGAATAAAATAGTATCTTTTGACAAAACAACAGAAGTCGGCTTTGAACTTTTTGTCGGTTAAGGGGTCCCGGTGGTCTAGATTTTCAATCGATATTCCCAATATTTTCGATTCTACAGCCGTTTTAGCAGGTAGAGTCAGATTCGTTATGCGCCCACTCTCCAAACTTTAAACTCAATTATTTCAAAACTACTTTTTCCGCCTGGTGTTGTCAAAAAAAAAAACTATTCAACAGAATCGTCTGAAATTTTAATATGTGGACAATCTCAATGGCTATCACCCGTACTATAATCATATTATTATTTCAATTATTTAATATTTTTTTGATTAAAAAACTGAAAAAAAAAACGATTTTTAGATTGTCAAATTCAAAACCGCGCCATTTTGTAGATTTTTTTATTCTAGTACGGGACATATGTACATAGCTACAGGAATACTGATTAATAATTTTCTTGGTTTTTGTGTTTTAGATAAATCGAAGAGCCAAAATGGAGAACACCGTCCAGGTCCAAATTTTCGGGAGGGTCAACTTCAGCGCCATTTTTTAAATTATTAAAATTAAAAAAAAAAATTCATTTTTGTATGTAAAAGTTAAATAAAAAGGTTAAACATTTTAAATATCGTTTTTCATTTTTTTTATTGTAAAATAAAATTCCTGAAAATACCCTAAATTTTCAGGCTCTAGACCACTGGGACCCTTAACACGTTTGCGGACGTGAATGCTATAGCATTCATTTTTATAGTGATGCAAAATGACGTGAATGCTACAGCATTCAAATTTTAAAGCCAAGTTTTGTTCATTTAATTTCATGTAACTTTAAGTTTTTGTAATTAATATACATTTCAAAGTAATGAACAATTGATTCATTAAGTATTTTAATATAACATTTACAATACGATGTTCGGACTACTTTTATAATATATGTATAAACAGATTTTGGATATTACAACTAGTTTCAAAAATAATTGCCTGTCTATTTTAGCAGCTCCCTAAAATTTTTAGTGCCCGCGAACGTGTTAAGCACTAAAATGCTGAGTTCCAGTGCAATAAGTATTTATAAATTAAGTAATAATTATTTAGAATAGGGAGCGTGTCATTATTCTGCATTACAAAATTCTGTAAATTGCAAAAAAAGTCTGCTTTTTAAAATTCTGTTTTTTTAAAATTCTGCTTTTTCAAAATTCTGCATGTTTAATGGGAAGAATTCTGCTTTATTCAAGTTTTGTGATTTTCGTCATACAAGAAGTAACAAAATAAACATTTATTCTATAAATATACATACAGGGTGGCTGATGAAAGCCGCTACCAAAAAAAATTGAATAACTTTTTTTCTTTTTAAGTTATCTGTTCCATTTTTGTTTTAATTTGCAGATTGATCTTTAAAATTTATTAAAATGGATAACTGGGACACGCATACAAGAATTTGGATAGTCCGCCGCTATCACGCACTGGAGTCCGTAGTTTTGGTACAGAGAGAGTACAGGCGGATGTTTGGCGGCGATCCCCCGAGCAGATGGACCATAATGAGACTGGTGAATAATTTTGCTGAGGAAGGAACAGTCGCAAGAAGGCCTTATCATCGAAACCCACCAGTTCGGACGGAGGAAACGATCGCTGCTGTAGCTGCAGCTATACAAAGCAATCTAAGGGTTTCAACAAGAAGCTTATCTGCTCAACTTGGTATCAGCCGACAGTCTTTGCAAACAATAATGCACAAAGATTTAGACTTATTTCCCTACAAAATTCAAATGGTTAACAAACTGAATGCAGCAGACTTGCCGATTCGCTTGGAATTTTGCTAGAAGATCCTGCAAATGGTGGAAGAAGACCAAAACATGTTAAACTGCCTTTTCATGTCTGATGAGGCCCATTTCGATTTAAACGGCAATGTAAACAAACAAAATTGTCGAATATGGAGTACTTCTAACCCACAGATACTCCACGAGACGGAATTGCATCCTCTTCGCGTGACAGTGTGGTGTGCAGTTTCTTCACGCTGTATTGTCGGGCCTTATTTTTTTGAAGAAAATGGTCACACCGTTACGGTTACTGGAGACCGTTATTTGAAAATGCTGAAAGAATTTTTCTATCCGGAACTACGCCGAAAGAGAATTCCTTTCAACTCTGTGTGGTTTCAACAAGATGGGGCAACGTCTCACATAGCCCAGACTGTTATGACAGAGTTGCGACGAAAATTTCCCAATAAACTGATTTCAAGAAACTCCGAATTTCGTTGGCCCCCCCGGTCGCCTGACCTTACTGCACCTGACTTTTTCTTGTGGGGTTTATGTAAACAAGAAGTTTATAAAACAAAGCCAACAAATTTGGATGAACTAAAACAATCCATTCGGGCAACAATTGCGGCTATTCCTGTCGCAACTCTCAAAGCAGCAATGAACAACTTTTTACTAAGATGCCGCACTTGTGTCAACGAGCATGGGGGGCATTTAAATTCAATTATTTTTAAAACTAGTTAAGCTACATTTAATAAAATTTAGTGACCTTCAACTTGAAAAAAAATAAATGAATTCCATACACTAAAAAAAAGTTATTTGAGTTTCTTAATGTAGCAAAATTCATCAGCCACCCTGTATGTATATGTTTAAGCGATAACAATATTTTAGTTTAGCCAATTACAATATTTTTTGGAATTCTTTTTAAATATGTAGTGTGACTTAATTCATTTCTTTTCTTAATAATTCTTCGCAGCTGTTCGTTTTTTTTAGAAGAGTTCTACGCAAAAATACTGTGGATTGCGTAGCCGGAGTCGGACTGATGAGGGTTATTTTTTTGAAGCGCGGCCAAAGGCCGCCCACGCGAAAGAAGTTCTACGCAAAAATACTGTGGCTTCTATCGTAACTGAAGAAAAAATTATTATTATTATTTTTTATTTAATATCTCGAATAATAATAAAAAATAATAATAATATTTCGAATAATAATAAAAAATAATAATAATAATAAATTAAATAATTACATTACCTCTTTAACATTGTTAACATTATATTTTAATACAGAATTTTGAAAGCAGAATTTTAGAAAGCAGAATTTTAAAAAAGCAGACTTTTAAAAAGCAGAATTTTGTTTTTAGAATTTTGTACATACAGAATTTCGACACCAACCCTTTAGAATACACTTTGTTAAAATTTCTCAGCGAAAGATTGCCTCTATCATTCTTGGCGCCACCTAAGATACTCATTCGCCTAAGTAATCAACAAAGCAGCGACTGTCAACATCGCACCACACATCTCACGGTCAAGCATATCTCGCATGTCCGCTAGTTCACAGAATTAGATCATCCTTCTTAAACCCCCACAACCACAACCCAATCGACCTACATAAAACTCTAAAACGTTAGGATATATAACCTCCTATTTTTACATTATCGACACAGCCAATAGCCCCTGGTAGTTAGCGCTGTAACTTAGCTATTAAATTTTATAATTGATTATACTCGTAGATTTAATTCAATAAATAAATGATTCCACATAACATTTTTGATGTCTGCAACTGTAAATATATGCGAACAACTTTTAACTCAACCTAATTGGGTTCGTTTACAACGCTTGCTTGTGATTCTCAAGGAAAGAGTTACTTTGCACACCTTGACCATAAGACGTTTTACGCTTAAAGAGAATTACTATTACATACCTACATACAGCTTTTAAATAATAATATTGCATGTTTTTGTTTCCTTGGCAACTGAATTCATTATCAATAAATTAAGAATATAATTCAATTCACATAAATCTGTTTGTGTGTATTCAAAAATATTTGTGTGTACGTAAATTAAACGAGTTAAGTGTACAAAGAACAAATTCACATTTAATACGAACCTTATCAACCTATAATTGGTTATGAGCTCGCCAGGGAGGGGACTGAATTGGCCTCAGAGGCTTCCTACCCGGTCATCGGGATCCCCCGACAGTTGTTAAAGGGGAACTGCACAACTTATTTCTCAGGAAAGCGTAGAAAAGACGGAGCTCCATTTCTTCTTGTGCTATTTTTAAAACTCTTGGGCCCCAATACGATATACGAAGGACTCAGAAAGTCTTTTGGACTCCTCGCCATTCAATATCCAAACTCGTAGCTGTGTTTACCGGCCACTGGACGATCGACACACACGCGAAAAAGCTCGCCATTTAACCCCCATTGCAGAAGCTGTGGGAGCGCTTCAGAGAAGAGACTATTGAGCATGACTATATGTCCGGGTTTGGCAGCTACACGATTAAGGTCACTGGGTGCTCCTTTCTTGAACAGCCTGGGGCAGTGCGCCAACCTAAATCCCATCAATCTTCTCCATTATATTAACAGCTCTGGCTGGCTGTAGATATCTTCCTGTTGGAGATATTATATAATTGTATCAAATCGGCGTTTTAGCGCTGCTTGGGAGGGCCTGACACTTCAACTATTTCACCTACCTAACCTTATATCGATTCTGCGCAAGATTTTTGGACCTTTGCACGTTGACAACGGCGAATGTCGCAGACGATGGAACGATGAGCTGTATGAGCTTTACGACGACATATGTAGATATAGCGCAGCGAATAAAGATCCAGCGGTTACCTTGGCTGGGTGATGTCGTCCTAATGGATACAAACGCTCCGGCTCTGAAAGTATTCGATGCGGTACCAGCTGGTGGTAGCAGAGGAAGAGGAAGGCCTCCTCTGCGTTGGAAAGATCAGGTGGAGAAGGACTTGGCTTCACTTGGTGTGTCCAATTGGCGACGGTTAGCACGAGAAAGAAACGACTGGCGCGCTTTGTTAAACTCGGCCAAAATCGCGTAAGCGGTTATTGCGCGAATTAAGAAGAAGAAGAACCTTATATCTATAAAACGTGAATTTCTAAAGAAAAAGCAAGTAATGAAGTTGTAATTTCTGTCAAGACCGAACTTTATATATCATATTTGCGCACATTTTAGTAAAATTGAATTTGGGCCGACTGTTAATTTCTGGAATCAAACTCATAGACACTATGAGAGTTTTAGCTTGTAACATCACATGGAAGAGCAGAAATTAGATTTCACATACAAAAAGTGGGCATACAAAGTTTTTGTCCGATTTTAATAATATTTAAGTCGAATCTAACTGAGTGCGAAGGAATGTATGTACCAAGTTTGGGTGAGTTTTACTAAGTCCGCACGGTAAATTTTAAAAAATTTTCTCTCATCGTTTATCGCTTTTAGGTTTATGACATTTTTGGTTTATGTTTATGGTTTACAGTTATGGCCAGAGAAATCGCACCCGTACAGTGCCTTCTATACGAATTGTTGTTTCTTAAAAGATTAACTGATATTCGTACATATTTTAAGGCTAATGTTATGCTGTGAAACACTTCCCTCTAATATAGAACAATAAGTTCCGTTAAATTTCTTAATATTTTTTTTTGTCATGTTTCCATGCTTATTTTTGCGTTGGACTCCGAAATAGCAAAGTTTTTTATTTATTTATTTATTTCTATAATTAGTTGGGATGATTAAAGCTATTTTTTTTTTGTAAACTGTGGTTTTTTATAATTATAAATATAATTGTTTCCTTTTAAATTGTTATTGGGCACGAAAATGGGAAGTGGACCTCACGCTCACTTGCAGGAAAACATTATTTGGGACCTTTACGAAAAAGATATAAAACAAACAACAATTGCAGAAATAACGAGTTTTTGACGTAAAGTAAAGACAATAATATGTTTAAAAGAGAAACACGCCAGTGCGAAAAATTACAATTCAGCAGGGCAAGGCCACCGTCAAGAAAAGTAGGCCTTACCTTTTTAAGTCCTCTTTAGCGATAACGCTGAAAATAAAAGAAGAATATTGCCTAAAAATATCAAGCAGACTTGTGCGAAGACGTCTTAATGAAAATAAATTGTATGGGCGTGTCAGCAGAAAAAACCGTTAATGTCGAAAAAACGCGAGTTTGTTTTTCGCAAATGCGCATAGAAGCAAATATATTAAATTCTGGAAACGAATACTTTTTGCGGACCAAACTAAAATTAATATGATTAGCATAACAAAGACTAAGACTTTAATCCTGATATACAACGAAGACCGTAAATCATGGAGGAGGTAACTTGAAAGTATGGCGATTATTTTGTTGGAATGGAGTTATATAAATGAACATATGGATAAATTTCCTTATCTCAGTAAAAAATGAGAAGGGGCCATATTCCTCCGGCCCATGCCACCAAACCGGTTATTCATGCATGTTAACGAACGCAATAATGCAGTAAAAGTAATGAAAAATTGGTATTCCAAAGGTAAAGTTGCATTTCTAGATTAGCGAGCACATATGATATGTATCTCCGACCTTAACCCTATTGCAAATCTATAGAACGATATTTAGGCTAAGGGTGGGCAAAAAAATGCATAAATGCCAATGAACTATAGCAAGGAGTGTAGGAAGTGACGAACTCGATTCCATTGGAGAGATGCCAAAAGTTAAAGAAAGTTTACCTCGCAGGTGTGAAGCAGTTTTAAAAATAATGGATACTCAAAAAATACTATTGTAAACAGGTAAGAAACAAATAAACAAATTTAATCTATTTGAAATAACTAATTTCTGTTTTTCCTGCAAATCGATAAAAGTGCGCTATTTCATTATCCAGTTCGAAATGTGATAAATTCCCATTTTTGAGTTATATATATATAATTGGCGCGTACACCCTTTTTGGGTGTTTGGCCGAGCCCCTCCTCGTATTTGTAGTGTGCGCCTTGATGTTGTTCCACAAATGGAGGGACCTACAGTTTCAAGCCGACTCCGAACGGCAGATATTTTTTTTATGAGGAGCTTTTTCATGGCAGAAATACACTCGGAGGTTTGCCATCACCTGCCGAGGGGCGACCGCTATTAGAAAAATATTTTTCTTAATTTTGGTGTTTCAGCGAGAATCGAACCTACGTACTCTCTGAGTTCCGAACGGTAGTCACGCACCAACCCATTCGGCTACGGCGGTTTTTGAATTACATATGTATAATTTTAAATATTTTATTATTACTATTATTTATTTTGGTTTTTTTTTTCGATAATCTGAAATAAAAGAAGAGATTGGCGCAAAAATAACTAATTCACTAGGTCCTCCAGTAAAAATAATCATCATTACATGTTATTGTGGGCAAGTGGCTATTACTCTGTCTATATCTATCCCGATTCCTTTGTGATGTTACATACAACCGTTAAGGGGGAGGTAGGGTTTAGCGCTAAAAAAAAACACTTTTTTTGTGAATTTTTTACAGAAATATGGCTTAAGATACTTTAATAAAATCAGTTGCATGTTATTGTACATCTTTTCAATAAGTTTTTAAAAAATATTAATAATAAAATATTGACAAATAAGCCCATGACAGAGTTTTTTTGGAGATATGTTTTTCGAGAGGTGCTCTGCGGTGCCAATCGGCATTCGTCGTAGAATCATCAGAAACTAAAAAAGTCGAATTTTTCAGTTAAAGTATGACGTAATGCTCCCCCCTACATTAATAAAATTTTTTTTTTCATTTTTGTGGTTTTGGTGGCAAAAAACGTAAAACGAGCATTTTTGGCGAAAAATTTCGGCATATTTGTAAGTGAAAAACAACCTTAAAAAACAAAAAATAAAAAAAAAACAGTGTAGGGGGGAGGTATTTTTGATTTAGAAAACGTGTGCCAAATTTGAAAAGAATCGGTTGAATAGTTTCGGAGTTGTGATTGGCACCGACTTTTAAGAAGTCGTTTCGGGAAAAACGCGTTTGAAAAAATGACTCTGAGAAATTATCGATGCTCCGCATTCGAGGTAGAGTGCCTACAAAGGCTATAACTTTGAGAGTTCTGCTCCGATCCACTTAAAATTTTGACACAACATTCTTGAAATGATTTACTATAAGATGAGTGAAGAAAAAAAATTTCGATTTTGTGACCCTACTAAATTGTAATACCCTCGTGCATAATTCTGCATTGTAGATTTAAATATGGAACAAAAAGTTCCTTTGTGGAACTTCACAAAACTCACTTATACTCGTAACGCAGAAAAATCCCCATGAGTAGAATATGTAAACAAATATGCATATGCGCTATGTACATACAAACGTTCACAGGTTAATGCTTTCGAGTTCATTATGACGGTAAGAAAGTCATTCTTATGCCTACTACTCGGTATCTTTTATCTGTAAACGTATGGACTTACAGTACGTAAGACGAAAACAACCGTTATTTGAACAATTATCTGAGACAAGAATTACCTGAAATAGCAAATAATTTGCTGTTTTCACAATGGTTTTTTTTTTTCAAACTACATATCTACAAGTGCAAAAACTGGTTATTTAACGACAAGTAAATAGCAGGCACTTTCCTAGTAAAAGCCGCAAAACAGTTGTTAAGAAATACAAATTCGATAAGGTATGTAAGCTTTCGGTAAATCCTATGAGTGAACAATTGATAAAAACAGATACACATATGTATGTATGTACATATATACATATACATACATACATACATACATACATACATACATACATACATATATACATACATACATACATGTGCAGAAGACTAAAATTAAAAAAAAAAAATAGATATTACAAAAACAAATTTTTACTTACAGATAAAAATACCAACTCGAATTATTTATTCAAACAAAATCTAAAATTATCTAATCGCCTTTATTGGAGGTCGAGGCTAAACTCAGAGAACCCTCCAGCGTTCATGAAAGTCATATTGAATAAATTTAAAAGAATATTAAAGTTAAAACGTGAAAAAATAAAAGCAATGACCAATAAATATGGCATTTTATAGCCATAAAATATGAAAAGTAATAAAAATGGGCGTTCATTTACATTTACTATTGATTTTCCCATTACGTGGCACAAGTATTGAGGTGTTCCATTCAAGTAGACAACTTGATATTCTAACTACCGGCCGACCAATACTTGAAAGCAACATGCACTGAAAAGTTAAAGCAAATATTTTGAGTGCGAGAACTTGTACTCGTGCTAATCATTTATTAAAGGTACGAGTACTGCTGCTCAAAGAACACTCGTAATACTTTACCCTCAAGACTACTTATTGGCCCGTCACAATAGGACCGTTGCGGGAACGAATTTGACTGAGAGCCAAATAGTTATGTGTATTTGAGTCGAAGGCGCCACATACCTGCCGTACGCCATGGCGGAATACACAAAAACTGGTAACTTCTACCTACTTTTGCCGTACGGCAAGTGCTGCGAAAATGACAACTGTTTAAAGAAGAACAACTTTGTAACGCGCACATTTTTATGGAAGGTGTTTTTTTTATTATATCAAGTAAACTGCATTAAATTAAATCAAATAAATGGAATTTAAATGAATTGAGTCAATTCAAAGACACCTTTATCCTTCCAATAAAAGCTTGAAAAGATAAAGAAAAGGCCAGGCTTGACCTATTGTATTTGTCTTGAAAAATGATTGTCCGTTCCTATCTCGAAGTTATGGTCGCACCCACCGTCTACGACTATTATAAATTCTAATAAAACCCTATTCGCTTCAATAAGCATTAATTTTATAATATGTATGTATATTTCACAACCAACAAAAACCTGTTTATACCCAACGAAATACAATAATATAATATTTGCCTTCACGCAGATACATCTGTTTTTTGTTTATATGCGACAGTGCTTTGGCACCACAGCACGTTTTGCACGTCCCGTCAATCAAATTCGTTGGCGCTACGGACTCTTTGTGAAAGCCCTATTAAATAGCGGTTTTTATTGCACTTGTATATATGTATGTACATATGTACATACATAAGCCATGTATAGAATTGTAATTTAAACACATGCCAATTGGCGTTTCTGTTTTAAGAAATTCTCCCCGTAGTCTAAAATATTAAGCAGGTGCCAATATCCGGTTACTCATACAAACATACAAATTACCAGTTCTATTTGCTATAAATTATTGCTCAAGGTTCCCATTATAAGCTCTATTTTTGCGTTCAATAAATTTTATGAGTTCATGAAAATGTAAATGGGTCAGCAATTATCCTTCTAATTTACCTGTGACCTTGAGACGTTATACTTATTTGTGCCGTAAAGAGACGAAAGTGCTTCCTACCCGTCAGAAAATGTTGTATGTTTGCATACAATATGCCTGGTTCACCCCGTAATTGACACACGCAGTTATAAACTGTTGCGTGATATTTAAGTTACATCTGGAATATTTAAATTATTTTTGGAAAACTGGTATTATTAAAATGATATATTTCACGGCATTTCAACCCTTAAGGAAAAACATTGCAAAATTAGTGAATATACCTATGTATATACATATATGTATATATAACTATGAGGTATGTATATATTATATAAAAGTACATATGCGTACGTGCAGCTGTTCTGCGCATCCATGACATGCAGCTTTACACAAACGCGCTCCTTTCCACATTTGCGCATTGCTAGTAGCCGCATAGTGGCATACATACATATGTATAGTATGTACATAGTATGGGCGCGCACTTGTGTCCAAGGGTATTATAATTTTATCCACACAATGTCTGTCCGTGCGTCTGGCGCATCTTAGCAGCTATAACTCGAGAAAAAATTTAGATGTTTTTGCAAAGCTCGGCAAGGATATTGTTCTTGTTACAGGATAAGGTTAATTTGAAAATTTACCTCCCACATAACGGTAATTTTTAAGTAAGTAAAAATTGCTTAAATTCAGATGGACTAAACATTATACATACAACTGGAATAGTATTTTTCAAGCAGAAGTTTTCGGGATAAGAGAGAAGCTTGCAGAATGATTAAAAACCATCCGCAACATCTATGGGATGTAGGTATTTTTTCGGATAGTCAAGCAGCCATTTTAGCTTTAAAGTCATCTATAACCAATTAAAAAATCGTCAGAAAATGCAAAGAAGAACTTAATGCTTTATCACACATGATAGGCATCACTCTCATCTGGGTACCTGGCCATAGGAGCATAGAAGGAAATGAGAAACCAGATGAATTGGCAAGACAGGGGGCATCTTATAACGAATCAGAAGCAGTTGAAATAGGTTGTCCCCAAGAAGTGCGCAGAAGGCAGAACTTCTCTCTATCCCAAAAAGAGGCCATTGACAGGTGGATTTACACGGATACCTGCAAAATAGCTAAACAAACGTGGCCCAATTTCAATAAATCAAGAACTGGCGAGTTATTAAGAAAGCCATGGGCAGACATTTTCAAAATTACGTCAACAATAACTGGTCACTGGCTTCTGAAGACCATGCCAGGAAGATGGGGTGGCCAATCAACAATAAATGTAGAAGCTGCAATCAAGAAGAATCTAGAGAAACAGTTCTTCACTATCTACATATGTGAGTACCCAAGTCTGGGTGCTCTAGGACATAGAACGCTGGGGTATTCTCTATGGCCAACTTGAAAGAAATTGCAGAAAACAAATTGATGGCATAGACAGATTTATATTCAAATCAAGACTAATAAAAAAAAAACAGTGATTCTACAAGTGGTGCATCAAAATGGCATCTTTTATGCTAATTGGGTCTGGACAGTGTCGCTCAGACAACACCTACACCAACCAGCCAACCAACCATACATATACCCATGCATTTACATCCGTTGTTTGGTGCTTAGATAAATTTCGAAGAAAAAAAGATACAAGAGATGAAAATAACAAAACAGGTTAGTTAACCTGTTAACCGTGGGGGACGTATAAATACGTCCAACGTAAACAGAAAACGTCCTCGAAATACATACATACATATATGTATGTATGTTGTGCCCTGGGACTGGTGGGGACATTATACATACATACATACATATGTATATATAAATAAACGAAAACGTATATCTCACAGCCTAAATAAAAAATTATAATATGAAGTCAAATTACTCCGGGCGTGACACGTCCTAGTGTAAGAGTTTGCGTCCGTTGTATGCTGCGTACTTAAAAAGGCAACTTCCCGGTTAACAGATTAATATGTTCCGAGTCCAACAGCAAACCTAAAGGTTAAATTGGCTCATTCCCATGTGAAAACTGGATAATATAACAGTTTAACCTCAATTATTATCAAAAAACTAAAAAATAGTAGCTCTTCTTCTGGAGCATACCAAATGTTCTGCTAATTTTCATGTGGAATAGTCGATTAAAAAGGAACGATATTCTTTCTATAATTCACTGCTTAACATATAAAATAGTGCTGTTTTATTACATTAGAACATATCGCGTATGTTTTTTTTTTTTCAAATTTAAATTTTAAAATTTAAACCAACATTTTATGAAATATTATACATATTATATATACATATGTATTAGGCCGGGTCGATTTGTGGGGAGGCAAAAAAATCGCCCATTGCTCTGTGAAAATCATATTCCAGGGATCAAAATAAAAAACTTTGCCGAAGGAACCATACCTCTAAAACGAATTCTGATGTCCCCCAATTTGGGTCGAACTTTTTAGTTTCTTTTCTCATGTAAAGACCAAAAATGGTGATATTTTGAAATGATTGTATGGGGAACCCCTCAGGGGAGTTCCAGGGGGTGTGCCACTGGCATGGGTGGATCGGCCGTCTAAAGTTAGTGGGGGTCGGTCATACATTTGGACTCGATTGGAGCACTCTAAATGGGTCAAAGTGGGATTTTTCGTTCGACCCAAATTTGGGGACATCAGAATTCGATTTAGAGGTATGGTTCCTTCGGCAAAGTTTCTTATTTTGATCCCTAGAATGCGATTTTCACAGATCAAAGAGCGATTTTTAAATCGACCCGCTCTAATATGTATATATACGGTTGTATAAAAAAAAATTGGGTATTATAACTTCCAATAGAAATCCCTATATATGTATATATATGAAGTACATCTCTGGAAATACATATCTACTTACGCCTTCATATTAAAACTAATTATTATTGGTGGGCATTTAAAAACACATCAATCAAAAAACTTTTAACCCAATTTGTGCCAGAACGTAACACCTTAGCGTTTTTTGTTTAATTTATTTTCAATATTTATATTTCAATACATAAATGCGCTATGTTCGCTCTTTTCCCTTTTTTGCTTGTGTGTATGTATGTACATACATGTATTCATAAACGATCATAAATTTTAAACGTGAAGATAAGAAAATGTCTAAATTGTTTACTTTAATACATACACATGTATATTTAATTAGTGGGCATTCGCAACATTTGCGAATGCTTGTATATTTGCGCCACAGCTTCATACAAACACATACATACATCAGTAACACTAATTTATTAGTTATTGAAAAGAGCTACATTTTTGTTTTTTTTTTTTCTAAATACTCTGTATTTGAATGCGTGCATACATAAGTATATACAAATGTAAGTGAGTAAACATACATAGCATCAATGGGAACCTTCTTAACGGAACCGGATAGATAGTCCTTTTTCCCAATACCGATTTCATTGCATAGAATAAGGAAAAGTCAATAAAAAAAACTACAAAACATGGAGCGCAATGATTCATTCACAATTACCCCACACAAGGATATTTCTATTTTTATCATTTAATTTGTGACTATGTAGCACTGTATTGATAAATCAATTAACTTTACTGTACCACAGCGGTACTATTACAACTGACTAAACATAAGCAGAAATTAGAACAGCTGCTGACTTACACCAGCTTATACATAAAACTAATGTTTCCCATTTTCAAACGAAATAGTTTTCATAATTTGTCCTTCCTTACAATTCTTACAATTTGTACAATATTTGTAGCATCAGTTTACGTAAGAATAAATAATCAAGAATCACAGTCACAGCCACAGCCACAATCATTAGCTTAAGTCGTTGAACGAAAGCTTAACGCGAACCCATGATTTTTTTATACACTGGCTGCGTTGGCCATTTTTCTTCCATCGATCAATTAGATTTCTAATATGACTTTATAGTTTTCATTTACCTTTGTAAACAGTTTTTCCCAAAATTTCCGCACAATTTCTCTTCACCCACTTTTATTAAATGTTTCACTGCTTGATCTAAAAATTATTCTACTTTTTTATATTCAAACGAATTTATTAATGAACAAAAACAATTGCCAATCAACTTTTTTTCGTTCCTCTTTCGTTGCCAATCATCAATGAAGTAAATCTTTTTCAGTTCCTTCTTTCCAAAACTTTCAAAATGTCAAAAATTCATTGAGAAAAATGTCAAAAGATGAGGTTTCAAACCTAACATGAAAAGGTTTGCAACTTTGCTTGCCACTTTACAGTGGCACAAAAATATAAAATTACCCAGTCATTTAGGATGTGTATAGGGCTATTCAATAGGTGCGCTTCAACTTTTTTCCGATAGGGAGGGCGAACGACGCAATATTTTTTATTTTTCGCTTGTCATTTGTAAACTTCATTAGTATACATTTCATCATGGAACGCCACACACGCGAGCAACGATTGCAAATCGTGCAAATTTTTTATGAAAATAATCGTTCTGTTGCTGCTACTTTAAGAGCATTACGGCCATTTTACGGTCCATTTAACAAGCCGTCCCGTTTTGCGGTTATGTGAAGTCATTGGTCTACAGTAACAAGCCGGCGACGATTTATGAGCTCAGAGCCAATATTGAACGCGAAATTGCTGGAATTTCGGCCGATTTATGCAAAAGAGTGGTCGAAAATTGGGTTCAACGATTGGACTTCGTAAAACGTGCACGCGGTGGTCATGCAAAAGAAATCGAATTTCATACTTAAATGTATATGTTCAAACTCGATAATAAAAAAAATGAGTTAAAAAAGTCAAACCGTTTGTGTTTTATTCAAAAAAGTTCAAAAGTTGAAAAACCCTATATAAAATAATCGACTTGTAAGGTATATATGTCTAGATGGCAAGAGCGGCTTCTATGTCTAGCGCGGCTTCTTTATTTTTATTATAATAGTAACATAACTCCGATTGCGAAGAGTCGTAAGTAAACGAACAGAAGAAGGAGACTTACTGCATTAATTGCATTCCGCGTAGTTGAATTTTACTTTAGAATGTATGTATGTATATAAGTACATATGTACGTATATGTAGTTTTGCTGAATGCATTTGTGTATACGCAAATATTAATCCTCTAGTAAATAAATTAGGCGCATTTGTTTCTCTTCGGGGGTCATTTCTCCAACACTATGAAAAACAATTTTTCCAAAGAATCAAAGCGATTTACGGTGATTGAAACGTTCTCTCGACAGTCGGTTCTACGTATCTATCCATTACCAGAATGGCATGGATTTATATACGGTCAAAGACTATCACTCCAGCAGCACTCCCTATTCCTGTGTATGGAATGTTTATGGTGCTACAACAACAAAAACAACGACAATTCAAATAGTTTAAAATAATTTATTTTAATATCATTTTGTAGGCATTCCATTAGCCAAATACTTACATAATTCATGAGTTTCACTCGAAGATGAATTCCTCAATAAATATTGGATCGTTAACTTTTACGTTTTCTGATGTTGAAGATGGATTTCGGCAACTCAAAACATCAACAAAATCTGATGTAGGTGGGCTATCTTCTTAAAAACCTGCTCTGCAATCGCCTATCCACTTTCGTTAATGTTTAACAAATCCCTTGAACGAGGAGAGTTCATAGATGCCTGGAAAGTAACAACCATTAATCCAGTATTCAAAAGTGGGAATAAAAACAATATTGCTAATTATAGACCAACTAGCATTTCCCAGTGGGCTTCGCACCATCATACATAAAATGTTTTTTTTATATCGCAAGAAATTTTTCATATTAAGTTTTCTTTATAGAACTCGTAAAATGTTTAAACAGTTTAATTAGTTGATTTTTTTCATTCACCATACTTTCTAAAGATGTCACAATAGCCTTTTCTGTACTTTTTTAAACGTTGATTGTGGTGGTCACCTATATACAGGTAAGGTGAAAGAGCCGATAAAAACTTGTAATTAAACTTTGATTCTTTAATTTCCATTTCAATTTTTTACGCTAAATAAATTATGCTAAAATAAATAAAGTTAAAAATGTTTTTCCAGTTCCTTGAATGCTCCAGTTTTTATTATATTTTCGTCCAAAATTAATATTAACATAATACACATACAATCACAACAGTACAACAGAAACGCTCATAAGCGGCTGTGTATTTGTTGTTGTTTTTCCCATACAGGCATTTCGTATGAGAGGAAACCATTACTCACATAAAATGTCATAACTCAGGAACGGCTGCACCGATTTCAATCAAACTTCACACAAACCACCTCCTCAAAGATAGAAAAGAACTCTAAAATTTTTGTGCCAATCGGTTCGGCGGTTCTTGAGTTATAAGATTACCAAGGAAATGTAACTTCTTTTTATATATATAGATTGCCAAATTATCCACGGTTTCAAAATTATTTGAATTAATAGTGAAAGAAAAAATTTATTTCGCAGTTAATCGTTATACGAGTATTTTAGCAGACCAACACGGCTTCATGAAAGGTAGATCTACTGTTTCAAATCTTGCTGTGTTCTCTGAATATTGTATATCATCGTTAAAAAAAAAAAATTTAAAAAAAGACTCTTTTATTGCGTCCTCTGGTGTACCTCAGGGAAGGATACTGGGTCCCCTACTTTTTATACTTTTTGTTAATGACATTTCTAGTTGTTTTAATTACGCAAATTTTCTCTTGTATGCCGATGATTTTAAGAAATACACGGGGATTGCAAGTACAGTGGACTCTTTAAACCTTCAATTTGATTAAGATAACGTTGTTGCTTGGTGTAAAATAGATAAGTTAGATTTAAATTGTTTTTATATTTCTTATTCTAAATCTTATTCTCTTTTACCCACTTCCTACCATATTTATGGTTCTAGTTTATCCAATCGAAGTGAAATTACTGATCTTGGTGTGGTATTTGATTCTAAATTCTCTTTTCAAAAACATTTAAATCATACCATTTCAAAGTCTTATTCCGCACTTGCGTTTATTCAACGTTTTAGTTCGGACTTTTTTGATCCATATACTCTAAAGTTGTTATATATGTCTCTGGTGCGTTCGAAGTTGGAATACACCGCCTTTATTTGGAGACCATATTATGCTTGTCATATTAGTAGGCTTGAATGTGCCCAGAAAGCTTTTGTGCGTTATGCTTTGCGTTCTTTAAATTTCACTGATCCAATTCCATCTTATAAAAGTCGGTGCTATCTCATAAATCTAAATTCACTAGATATTAGAAGGACTATTCTCTCCATTACTTTCCTCTTCGATTTGATAAATGGGGTTATTGAGTCCCCACCGCTACTCGAGAAAATCAATTTCAATATTCCTCAGCGAAGCTTAAGGAATCATGATATTTTCTGGTTAGGGATGGTAAGAACTAATTATGCTTCCAATGCTCCGATTTCCAGAACTCTGGGTGATTTTAATTCGCTTTCAAATCATACTGGCCTGGATTTCTCTTCCACAAAGAATCACTTCAAATTGGTTCTAAATGAATTGTTGAACTAAATTCTTAGTATTATCTAATAATCTTCCTCTGTAAATTATAAGAAATGTTATCTTTTTCTTTCACTCATAACAATTGAAACTAGTTAATTATAAGTTTACTTTTACTTAGATTAATTTATTTAGCGTTAATTTGTTTTCATAGTCTGTGAGAAATACTATATTTTTTAGACTATTAATTAATTAAATAAATAAATACATTTGAATTTTTATTAGTAAAAAGCCATAATCAATCATTTTTAAGTCCACATATAATAACCTTTTTCCTTGTAGGATTAGTGTTACTGGAGTCACTCGGATTTATATACGGCCAAGGTGTCTACATAGATCAGTGGGTTGAAGTCGGTTTCTAACCCAACTCATTTAGAACGTTGTCGATCCATTGTGATACCCAGTAGCAGTTTATCTGATACTCCTTGTTGAACAATTTTGTTTTAACAGTAAACACATTGATCTGATTGGCACTTACATATATCCCAAAGGCCGTCATTATCATACATACAAATACGATGAGCCAAACTATCTAAGCCTATTGGCATGCCACGCGGGACATTAACAAAGAAGTTGTCTGACAGCAGCTGTAATTGTCGAAGGAGGTACGTGCAATCTTTGAGCATGTCGACCTAGGAGACTACAGCCTGCGATCAAAGCATCTTACATAGAGACGTTTTTCCTTAACTGAATAAGGAAAACCTTTCAGTTTCTATATATAACAGTCGGTTTTAGATTACTGGTTGTTAACTGACAGGATTGTCATCGCCTCCATCCTCAAAAATGGATGGGAAGAGTTACTTTCACAACAAAACTACGTATCCAAAACACAATGTTAATAACTTCGAAATATTGATTGTAACCAACTAATCATTAAGAATACAAATATTTAATTTTTTAGAATAAAAATTATTTTTATTTTTACTGTGTAAAGGTGATTCTGTCCCAATTTGTTTAAATTCACCAGCATAAACACAAACTCTTCAATTCTACAACATTTGCTCCCTACAACAATGCACACATTGTGATCATCTTTCAGCTTATTTGTCCTTGGTATCACCCTTGCCACCACGTATTCTACCGGTACGACGGGCAGCGATAAGACCGACCTTGCGACCAGCTGATGTACCACGCTTAACGGTCGAAGCTTTACCAATATGTTGATGGTTACCACCACCGTGAGGATGCTCAACGGGGTTCATAGCCACACCACGAACCTTGGGCCAGCTGTTACGTTTCACCTTGTACTTATGGTATGCACGACCAGCCTTCAGGATAGGCTTATCAATACGACCACCACCGGCAACAATACCGACCATAGCACGATTGGCAGAGGGCACCACCTTTTTGGCGCCAGACGGCAGTTTAACACGGGTCTTTTTGGTGTCGGGATTGTGGGCAATTACTGTAGCGTAGTTACCAGATGTACGCGCCAAACGGCCACGATCACCAGTTTTCTCCTCCAAGTTGCAAATGATGGTACCTTCAGGCATGACTGATAAGGGCATCACATTGCCGATTTGCAATGTAGCTTTACGGCCACAGTACACGAATTGGCCGGTATGCATACCTTCAGGCGCGATAAACAACTCCTTGCGTACCTTGTAGCGGTAGGGGTCACGGAAGTGTACAACAGCCAGAGGAGCACCACGGCCAGGATCATGGATGACTTCCTACAAACAAAACATGGAATATTTAATACAAATTGCATATAGTTTAACTTTAAACAAATTACCTTAACCACACCACGAATGTATCCATTACGTTCAGAAAAATCTAGAGGCCTCAATTTAGCGGCTCCCTTACGCCTCTTCACATGGGCCTTGAAGACGGACCCAGCGCCCTTACGTTGTGCACGAATAACACGACCCATTATTGGCTTTCAATACCTAGAAAGAATAAAAATCACAACATTATTTGCTATAGTTATCTATGCGCGGCAGTGTGCATCTACAAAAAAAAAAACGTCGCCATCACAAAAATTTCGTGTGCTTTAAAAATATTTAAAACGCTACAAAGCTACAAAATATTTTATTCTCCACAGATATAATCATTTTCATTTCACTTTATGATCGAAATTTTTTGGCGATGGTTTAAAGAAATTAAAATATTCGAAGATAATATTGCAACGCAAACACCCACCGAGCCAGAAAAATTACAAAAGAAAGAGGAAAGGAATAAGAAACAAGGAACATGGAAGAGGAAGAAAAGTGCCAAACATAAGAATTTGACATTTGACAGTCAATGCCGCCAACTTAATTGTAAGAACGTGACAAGTCTCTTATTGTGAGCGAAGCGCACTTCCTTTCGCTACTGTTATTCACAATAACGCCATTCCAAAAAGTTATGTAAATAAGGTTTACAATATGAAATTTTATTATAAAAAAGGGGTTCGTTTTTGTTTTTTCAACTTTTTTTCCTACTCAATCATTTTTTCCTAGAAAAGGTTTATTTATATCATATGGATATGGATGAATCGATAGCTCAGTATAAAGTCATATATAATATTTACACAGTGACTCCATTAACAGCAAATTTTCCTAAGCCACGAATAGTTAGTTAGTTTTTCAATTGAACGAATTGCGCTATTTTCGAAATTTTTAAGCTATGGAGAACACTTTATTTAAGTTTCATTATTTAGAATTTTCCACTGATAACATTTTAATTTCTTGGGCTCAGTGGGCAATTTATCGGAAAACTATTATGAAACTCGTACAAATATCCAATAAAACCCGTTTCTTTATTGATACTGATATAATACGTAAGATCAGGCTCCTGTTTATAAACAGTATCGAAGATGGATGCACGCATTGTACGAGGCCTCCTCTCATATCTTCTGCCTTCCTTTCTAGATATTTAAGGTAGGAATATTCAAGATCACTTTGAAAAGTCAGAACAGCCTGTCGTTATTTAATACTATTACTTAATAAATTGACTAATTGACTAACTTAGCGAAATAATGAATGGTTAGGTTAGGTTGTAATGGTTACCCAGAGAGTGGGCTCACTTGGGCGAAGAATTTTAGTTCATCCTTTGTGATACCATTTCAAGGGAAAAGAAGTGAAGGAAACAGATAGAACGAAAGGAGAGAGCGGGAGGAGAGGGTGGGGGGAGGAAGGAGAGGGTTGAGTATTTGTTAGCTGCTATATCAGGAGTTTTCCGCAATGTCGCTATGACTAAGCACCCAGATAAGGCTTGGGTCAAAGAATTTGGATGCAATCGAAAGTGAAACCAGACAATAATGAAGGGACAAGCGAGGTTTTAAAGAGGTTATTACAGTATACAGTTAGAAGGCCGAAAAAAGCGAATTTCCCAGAATTTTTTCTGAGAAAACTTTTAAATTTATTGATCTAAAAATTCGTACACATATTATGTTATGTTATCGTTTAACTGTACATATTTTAAGACTTAGTATAAGTAAAAATATTTATTTGGAAAGGAGCTACAACTGATCTCCGGGAGCTCTTCTCCTCTCCACTATTTCTCTGAACTGGATCCTCTGAAATTAAAAAAACCAAAGAAGTTTCGTTAAAGTAATGTTAAATCTAGTAATTAAACGAAGGAATATGCAAAATAAATTTGTTTGACAAAATGGCGGTTTCTCAAAAAAAAAAATCGATTTTTGACGTGACGATTTTCAGGCTGCACGCACGAAAAAATGTGTCGTTACCTTGCTCATTGCCGTTACCTTGCTCATTTGTCGTTACCTTGCTCATTTGCCGTTACCTTGAATGAACTGCAAGCGAAAACGCGGAACGAACGACAAAGCAAACAAAGCAAACGAACGGCAACGTTCGACATCTTGCTCTCTCCTACTTAAGTGAGCGTTTATGTGTATGTATATGCGCATATGTTCATATATAAATTCACGTATTTGTATTTGCATATGCCTTCTTATTGATTATTATTAATTTGATTTACTTGAAGAACTTAAAATAAAACCAAGTTTGTTAATAATACTTGTTGTTTTAATGTTATTATTGTTTTTTGACGTGACAACGTCTTATAATTCTATGCAGCCGGCTGCACGCACCAAAAAATGCGTCGTTACCGTGCTTGAACAGCATGTTATGTTATGTTATGATATGTTATGTTGTGTTATGTTATGTTATGTTGTGTTATGTTATGTTAATGTTAACTCATTCTCTATATCCATACAAAATATCTATCAAACAAATAAAATTAAAATTTTCTTTTGAAAAATGCAACCATTCAATCAGTATTTTCTTATGACGTTATCACGTTAAACTATCGTCAGTAAACCGACTTTACAGACAACCTCTTTTTACCAAAATTTCGACTTTAAATTCTTTATAAAAAAAGGATATTTATCGATGCGAAAAAATCCTCCATCCTATAGTCCAAATTTTCGATTACGTTGAGGCATAAATGAGGTTCTATGCCGTTAAAGTGCCGAATTATCTCATCCTTTAGCTCTTGAATTGTTGCTGGCTTATCGACGTACACCTTTTCTTTCAAATAACCCCAAAGAAAAAAGTCCAACGGTGTCGTTGACGTTTAGGTGTGGTTCACATTCAACATCGGCCCTTGAAATTTAACCACCCTTTACATGGACATTAAGAAAATAAAAAATAACGATTTCTTGAAAATTATAACTGTTCATAACCCCTTAAAGTATTATGTACACACTTAAGTACTTACTTTTGGTGTCACAGGATAGCATTTTCCCAAACCATTCCATTGAAATCGAAATCATTGCCTTCCCAATAAAATTGAAATTGCCAAACACAAGAATTTATATACACTTACAGCCTTGGGCAAAAATATTAGGCACCCCACTAAAATACAAGTAATTCAAATGTGGCAGCTGTTTTTTGTAAATGTGTCACTGGTGTGTTTAACTTTTCATTGCAACAATAAATTAAATTATGGGCACATTTGGTGCGTGAATACTAAACAGTTGAATTTTTAAAGGTATATTTAAAATATTTTGGGATTATAAATTTTGTAGTCAATGTGTGAATAATCTTTATTGCAATATTAACAACTCTAAAAGAGATTGGCAAACTGCCAACTTGATTGGATGTTTACGGTGCACAGTGGAAGAAAACACCTCACTAGTGTAGGGGAAGACTGAAAGCTTATAAGCGAGTCTTTAAAGAAAAGTAAAAAGACCTCTTCTGCCTTTGCAGCTGACCTGTCGGAAGAAATTGGAAAATCCATTAGTGCCGAAATAGCTAGAAGACGACTTCTAGAAACAGATTTAAAAGGATGCAAGCCCTAAAAGTACATGTGGGTTATTTTGTAACGTAAGATAAAGGAACACAGCATAGCAACAGCCCTGAAAAATGCTTCAATTCATACTGATTTATTAATAAAAGATCATTACCTCACTTTAAAAAACAAAAAATTTAGTAATTAATGGGGTGCCAAATACTTTTGGCATACACTTTCTTTCTATCATCATCAAAAAATGCAAACACGCTGCATTTGTAGGTATTTTTATAATTCGTGACTTCATAATTTAAAACGTGGCACTTTATTTTTATTAGTTTGTTTCATTTAAAAATCACAAATCTTACATTCATAATATTACCGAGGCATACACCCGCAGACTCCAGGACACCTTCTGTGATGAGTAGAGGACATAAAAGGTCATGAGGTCGCAGTTCAAATCTTATTTTCATTCGAGTACTTCACGGAATATTTACAAACCAGTAATTTCTAGACCTTTTGCTTGTTCATCTACACCGCTGACGACATCCGGTTGTCAAAATTGCGGAAAATAAAGTAGCGGCTTTCGGAACGCGCTCATACGCTTGCAATTCAAACCAGCTACAATATCTACTCAAGGACCATTATTGCTCAAGGACGATATTTCGTGTTGTTGTTTTCCACGTAATTCGCTAAACTTTCTCGTGTTCTTTTAACGATCGGTAGCAAAAGGAACACAGCTTTTATGTATTAAATAAAAATTAATAAATCCATTTAACATATCATGCAAGGAAACGAAAACGCACTAAAATATGTAAAATATGAGTTAAGGCATATTGATGAGATGGTTCTAGAGAAAAGTTAATAAATTACACCATGTTTGTGAATTTTTCGATATTCGAAAATCCATTGAGATAACATGAGACGTGATACGGTCGATTACATAGTCGCACAAAAAAAATAGCATGGAGACTTCAAAATGCGATATCTCAGTGAAAAATTAAGATATTTGAGCAAACTCAACGGCATTTAGAAGAGGAAGACTTATACTTTAAAATACTACGTCTACTTTTTTATGAAGAGCAAAATCTTCGTAGCTACAAAAATGGGCAAAAACAGCGTTTTTTGCACTTTTAGGTTAGGATATCTCAAAGTCCTGACGTGATAGAGCAATTTAAACCTCGGATTCGGATTCTACGCAAAAAATTACTTCGGAAATGACACTACACTTTTATAGAACATTCCGAACCCATTTTTTTGCAGACCTGTGTAGTTCATGAAGCAGATAATTTGTAACAACAAATTAAAATTATCAAGTTTTGGTGTTGATGCATCCAAAAAACTCAGGGAGGTTGCAAGTTTTTATAAGATACATTTTTACTTGTAAGAATTTGCAAGTGAGAAAAATAGCTGATCGCAAATTAAAAATAAATACGAATTGAAATTTGCGAATTGAGTCAAAATTGCAAATTTAAATAAAAATGGTGATTAACATGGATAATGTAAGTAAATATAATTTAGATAAAAGTTACAAAGCTTGTTGAAGTCATATATTAAATCGGCCAATGATATAGAGGTGTACTTCTAACCACAGCTTCCAGCCACCGTTGCTGCAATTTCCGATACACAAATTGAAAGCACTGAAGTTATACGAGTATTTCGAGTTTAATGCTTGCGCTTCTTGTTTATTAACTTATTTTGCGGTATATAAATGTACATTAGACTGGGCCGAAAAAAACTTTTCAATATTTGAGGCCTCTGCTGGCGACAGAAGATATCGTTCGATTGGGTTGAAATTTGGCACACACTTTATTATTATTATTATGCAACTTTTCCGCACTATTAGAATTCGATCCTAAAAAAAATTTTTTTCGGCCCACTCTAATGTATGTATATACATTCATGCATAGATGGAAGCAAGGAAAATATGAAGAAAGCTGTGATTGTCACAACAATAAAATTGCAAATGGAATGCTGTTCATCTGCAGCGATGATAAATAGAACAAATTATTGTGGACCAAATAAAATCATGTGACGCTAAGCTCTATATTTTGTTTATTTTTTTCTAATTGAATACGAGGTAGCTTAACTAAAAATATGTTAACTTTTTGCGATTGCAACTTAAACAGCTGTGCACAAAACTTGTAAATTGTTACTGGTTTTGCGTTCATGTTTTTTAATGATATTTTTCTCTTTGAGAGCAAATTCTGTGGAACTAAGTTACTGGATAATTTTCACATGAACAAGACTAATGTGTGATCCTATACTGACGACGTATGCATGTACATATGTATGTATGTATGTTCCAACTAAAGAATAAATGAGTGGATTAGGGAAAAAGCTATCAAGCAACAATTATAGCAGTTATTTGAAAAATTAAAGTTTTTTTTTAAGAAAATTAACATTGTGTAAAAAATCTGAATGTTATTTCGTTTTATTGTGTGCAATTTTTGAATTTTCGTTCAACAGAATAATCCAGCTAAAGCAGTCGTCGTCTGTAAGTAGCATTTGGTAAAGTTAACGCACTAGAAAAAATACACAATTTTTTATTTTTGCCATTTTAAGTTTGAGATTATATATATATATATTTCATATTTATTTCAATTAATATTAAAGATATATGCGCTTTACAGGTTACTGATAAGACGATAAACTGTTCAAATCAATATCGGTCTATCAATTTAAACAGACAAATAATATATCAATAGGGAAAATGAAGAAGAAGGGATTCATAGGGTAGGGATTGGCATTTTAAGGGTATACAGTAGACTTTATCAATACGCCAAATAACACAAATCCAAATATTAATAATAATAATAACTTATGCGTTAAACGAACAAACAAACAATTATACATCGATTGAAGTAACTTCCAATGCTTCTTAAAATTTATAAATTTTTATTAACTTTTGTTGACTTTATTAAAAACACGAAAAAGCAAAAACAGCTAATTAGAAATCTGCAAATATTGTATTTGAAAATGTTTCAGCTAAAAAACAAAGATTATCAAGTGTTGCACACATACAAATACATAAAAATTGACTTGGCCACCTTAATGTGAAGATCCAACTTTGTACGTCGACAAGAGAAAATTTAGTAAATCAGCATTTTACATAAGCGCCGTAATAGGAATAATCAGCATTTAAAAAAAGTAAAAACAATCGGCCATAAAATGACGATTGGTTAGACTGACTTTCCATTCTCTGCTAATCGAGCTACAAATTAGATGCGTATTTAAGTGTACATTGAAAATGTTGTACTCGACATTCATTTAGGGGACCTGTAAGAGAGTGAGGTGAAGTACGAACACATTTATCTATCATTTATTGCAGCGATCATTGAAAGAGAAAAAAGAAAAACCAAAAACACATTACAAACAAAAATTACAAAATTCAACTCTTGCAGATCCTTTTTCTTATTTGATTTTTTATGATTGCATGTGTTAACTCTTAATTTGTTGCTTTGCTTTCTTTTTTAATTAATACACCGCCAACGCATATACATATCTACATACATATATGTATATGTATTAAATTTTTAATTCATTTGTGTGAGTGTATGCATTTGTTTTTATCGCGAGAGCCCTCTTCAAGACTCCTTATAAAAAGTTCAGTAAAAAATGCTTAACTAGGCCGTTTAGTATTCTTATGTATGTATATAAACAGCTTTCTTTTGTTTATTTCATATAAATTATTTACTTTCAATGTTTATTTTTGTTTAAATGTGTCTATTTGTGTGTGGGTGCGCGTGTGTGTGTTTATCTGGCTATATGAATCTCTTAATTTTCTTTTAAATTTCTTTTCTTTTCACGCTATGTTTATGTATTTATAATAATATTTCCTCAATGAACGACACCCCACTTCACTCCTTGATGGATTATTTCCTATGCACAGTTCGAATTCCATACAATTTCTATGCATTCATTACACTTTCAAAGATTTTTCCACTCAATTTTATATTCCTTGTTATATATATACTTTTTCATTTGTATTTATGTACTATCACTTATATTTTTACAAATGGCGATTCAATTTTTATAGAAAAAAAAAACCAAACAAAAAAAAACAAGAGTAAACTAAAAATTTTACAACATTCAACAAAACTAAGACAAACTAAAATAAGCCCAAGAAACGGTGGTGCATCGATAGGGGTGTCATTTGCACCGCATCGACTGGGCCAGCAAAATGTAAACTACATATTTTTTTATGTAAAGAGTAAATGTATTTGTGTATATATTTAATAGTATGTAATAAATTCATTACCGAAAAAAATTATATTCCAGCATATAAGATAAATAAAAAATAATACGACAGCTTTCGTATAATTTTTTGTTATTTGTGGCTTTTGAATATTGCAAGGACATATTGGCTTAGCTTAAAAATACGATTTTAATATAAAATACAAAAAAGAAAAAAAAAAAATAGAAGAAATAGCAAATATAAGTGGAGCTAGCGCCGATTGCAGCGACCCAAGGCAAGTCGCATTTGCAATTGAAACGTTACAAGTTGAGCTCTCCAAATGTAAAATGTGCGCTTTCACAGCACAAAACGAGCACCCAAGTATAAAAGCTAGAATATTACTCGAAATTTGTTGCCAAATTATCAATTTATGTGCATTTACGCGCAGGCATTCCTTCAATTAATGTTAAAACACACCGTTAAAGTTAATATTTTGCAGTTTTCGAAAGTTTACTTATAAAGAAATTAAGTCAAATACAAACTATTTGATCAAATAAAAAAGTTGGCACTCATTGTGAGTAAAGCTCACATACGATTTGTTTTAGCAAAAATCAGATTGATCGAATTACCGAATCTCTTAAATCAGATTTGGCAAAGATAAGAGACGTTGGTGCAGTGAAATGCAGCAAAAAGTTCCAACGGAAATTGTTAAATAATGATCTACATCGTAATGAAATGTAAATAGACGACTTTCAAAAAATTTTATACACAAGCAGTTGCCCACACTTAAAATGAGCCACAACGTCTGCGAACATAAAATTCGAATTTAAAGTTTACTTACTCATGCAAATATTACAAAAATTTAAAACGACAGTAAAGAGAGAATGCATTGGAATGCAACTATTGAGATGTCGGAAGCACAAAATTAATATTCATTTTTCAATTCGTAAACTGCTCTACTCAAAAGGTCTAATGAAATTAGGAGTCATAACTTATTTTTTTAGCATTAAATTCGATAGTAAAAAGAGAATGCATTGGAATGCAACTGTTGACGTAACGGAAGCCCAAAATTAATATTTACTTTTCAATTCGTGAACTCCTCTCGTCAAAGGCCTAATGAAATTAGGAGTCATAACAGATTTTCTCAACTTTAGATTCGATAGTAAAAAGAGAATGCTTTCGAATGCAACTGTTGCCCTAACGGAAGCTCAAAATTAATATTCATTTTTCAATTCGTGAACTCCTCTCATCAAAGGCCTAATAAAATTAGGAGTCATAACAATTTTTTGTAACTTTAAATCCGAAATATATGCCCGCAAGGGAAGTGAGTGTAGCTGTGCATAAGTATGTATATGGAAATTTCGTCTGTCTACGATGTCTATGCTTTGTTTCAACTGAATTTTCCTTCAATTTCTTTTTCTATATAAATTATCAATAACACAACTAAGTAATAACATTAATTTAAACTCATGTTTTCAACTCGATTCACTATTGCTTCTCTGCCTGTGCAAATTCAATTTTGTGTATCCCGCATCAACATATTTTTAGATATACTTTAGTACCGTTCTAGGGTACAAAACTCTCAATTTGATTCTCATTCGTGTGTCGGTATATATATCTCAAATTAAATGGCTGATATTCCATTTCATTGCTTCTTCTTCTTCTTCTTTGTATCGTAAGTCTGCTAATGCTTAATGTAATACGGGTTTTCAGCAGTATCAAGCAGCAACTTAGCGTTTTATTTTTTGTATTCTATTTTTGTTTTTTTTTTTTGTTTTTTATCTCTCGTTATTGGGTTTATAATATACTTTAATTTAAAATTCACTTATAATTACGAGAAACAAACTGTCGTCGATTGCGTCGTAATCAATCAGCATTTCTATTTGTTTCGTTTCAATATTTTCTACGCTCATTATAATCGTACGTTGCTACGTTGCGCATTTATCACTTCGAATTCCATGAATTCGCTGACTGATTACCAATTGGCCATGCCTGGCTTGTTGAGTGTCATAAAATATATTTGACACGATGAAGCACCTTTGGCACTGCTAAAGAACACCTTGTCATTACGCTCGCACAGGAATTTCAAGCGCTGAGCTTTTTTGTGCATAAACACGCCATCCAAATGACCACTTTCCACCGAACGAATCTGCACAAAAACAAATATTTATACATATAGACGATACTTTTGGTCCGATTTAAGACATTCGATTCTTACTTCTATTGCTTTGTTACCCCAGCCCATGATTTGTCCAGTGCCGATGTAGGCCACGGATGTCGGCATTTCACCCCACTGCAAAAGCGCACCGATAACACAATTAACAATTAACGAATAAACAAATTACTGAATTTGCGACAATATACCTGCAAGACAATATTCTTGGAAACTCGTCCAACCGTATTTACATAGACACCTTCGTTATCGTAACAGAGCAAAAGTTGCATGCCATTCGAATTCGGAAGCGCCACTATACAATGCGGAATGATTGCATCATGAGTCTGTATATGGAAGAGAAACAGAAATCTATAAACAAAATATTGCATAAAAAGGCACATGCACTTACATGTTTAGGAAGATAAATATCGTATACTTCAGCGGAGTCCAAGTCGACCGCGTGGAAACCCTCTGCAGAACCATAAATCACTTTAAGACGTGACTGATCCTCTATGGTGAGATCTACTAAAAGCGGACGATGTTCCAAATCGCCAAAATTCTAAGAAAGCGCAAAAACATCGTCAACTCATGTCATGATACCATCGACTATCGGTCAACATTACCTTAAATGCCATAAATTTGTGGTATGGCTTGGGGGCCCATGCATAAATTTCAATTGAGTCTTTTAATGCGATCACTAGGAACTTAATCCTTTCGTATTTCACAATCTTAAAATGTACAGCACCTTGTAAATCACCAACATTTATCCAGCCATTGCGACGCTCCACTTGCTGCAGAAGGGAAAATTATAAAACTCAACCAAAAGGTTCCATTTTGGGCGCAATTTAGTTTTACTTACATCAGAAAGTCCATCAGTCCGTAGGATTTTCGATTTCAGCCATGACAAATAGTAAACGCGCACACGATTCTTCTTTCCAGATATGGTAACTAAGATATTTTGACCTTCTAGCACCTCCATTTGCTGGAAACGACGGCGCGAGATCAACTGATACACCTGAAAGCAACACACAGCAAAGATGTACAATTAAATAATGACTTAAAAAATTGGTATATGTTTTTTTAAAAACTTTCTACCACATACTTTTCCTTGTCCAGAGCGATCCAGCAACATTAGGCCATTTTCGGTGCCAATCAATAGGTTGACACCCCATAAAGCCGCACATAGAATCTCCGAGTTGAAGCGTTTCTTATATTTACGTATTTCCGGTGTGTCGCTGGTCGCCTCGTGCGACGTTGGCGTCACATTCACATTTATGTGCGACTCACGACGTGTCGGTCCCGAGCCACCAGCACCAAAGCCAAACGTGAGGAAACTACGCTGTTTCTGTTGTAGCGCATACGCATGCGGCGGCAAATTGGCGGACAATTGCGGCGATGAGATATTGGAAGATGAAATATTGTGCAATAGATTAGTAATACTGCTGGTAGACCTAGTTTTGCTAATTGAATTTTTCGGACTATTCTGTCGCGAGGACGACGACAATGAAATTGTCGACTGCGGCGAATTGTTCGAACTAATAAACGACTTTGACGGCGTGGAATGCACTGATGAGTTGATGGCCGCTTGATACTGAAGAGCAACAAAGTCGAAGGTCAACAGCGCGGATAAAATTAACGACGAGATTTATTACAGATTTGTTTTTGTGTTTTTTTAAGAGGGAAGAGAATAAAAATACTTCGTTAATTTTCTTGCTGACTCGATGGATTGGTATGATAATATTTTTATGAATATTTACACAAATGAGTTTTAAAAGCTTAGTTTTGGTTTCAAGAAGAAATATTCACCAGTTGCTTGTATGCTTAACATGCCAGAGAATAGGGAAACAAGTGTTTTACGAGTACTTATTATATAGAACTTATCACCAGCGAAGAAAGTTGAATGAAATGTAAGAGTAAATTGACACAGTTACCCCTTTGGCTTGAGAGATAGCAAAAGGCACAAATGACAACATAAAATGATTTTGTGTTAGTTACAAAAAAAAAATAAGCTATTTTTTATAGTTATAGACACTAACAGCTAATAGGTGCAGCAAAAGAATTGTAGGTACATAGATAGAATGTGTTAAGTCTTTCCCAGACGCCATGGAAACCGCGGTACAAAAGAAAACAAACGGGTCGAACATATTTGCATTCATTTAGAAGCTGTGGTCGTATTTATTGTGAGTGTATAATCTGTGTATGTATATATGTATGTATGTATGCATGTGTGATTTTGGTGATTTGCTTTTATTTAAATATTACTTAATGGTGTATTGCAATAAATTTTCGAAACAAGGAATATGAAAGTGAACGGATTTTGTTTTTGAAAGCTGCGAGCCCATACGTACGAACACGTGAGTGTTATATTGTGAGTTAAATTTATATATATGGAAAGTTTAGAAGAAATGCGAGTTGGCCTTAATTGCAGAATATTCAAAAACCGTTATTGATGTCAACGATATTTCGCTCTTAAGTTTCTATATATTCTGAAGATTTTCTTGAACTCCATACATAATCCTAATCGAACTTATTGAGAAAGCTAACATTTACATATCTTTCACATCGACATTTGCTACCGGTTTGATATAAGGTGCGTGGGTATACGAAAAAAACTGGTTGTACAGGAAGTTCGCCGAGAAAATTGAACTGAGTATAAAGTCCCATTGGGCCTGAATGACCAACAAAGCCAATGAACACAAAATTGCAATAACCTGCAAACACAGTTAGAAGGCAAATCAGCTGATTGTTTTTTGGTTTGCTATTATGCAAATATAGGTCTCTTATTTTCGCCAAGCGTTAGCAAGTGGCGAATAGATAAAGCAACTGGTATAAATGAACATATCTCAGCGGGAATTACATTGCTGGAATAGAGCTGCCTAAAATTACATTTATTCGTAAAATAGTGAGTTATACCAGTTTTATGAGCTACATAAAAAGTACTCTCTAGCGGCGAATCTTGCTCGATAACTCTGTTCTTGCTTTCACATGCACATTTTTCGTCAAGTTAGGCGAATAGAAGAGGCCTTAGGTATATTTAAAAGTATCGCCATGGAAGGAAAAATGCCACGACGTTGAAAATGATAAGCGCCGAAAGGGCCGATTATTATATTAAGGGGACCGAAAAGTAATGTCGTTTCTTCGCATCCCAATGCTCTTAGTTTATGAGTTCATTGCCTAATTGAAAGTCGCGCCAAAGAGAGACATTTCAAAGTTATAGTGACTTGTTTAGTTGAGAAAACTTCAACTCTTAATTTTCTTTCGCTATTTTGAGTGAAATGGCTAGCCAAATACCAGAATATATTCATATCCATATCCGCCGTTGCACTCTGTTTGGCACTCCTCAAGTGACACTAAAGCGGCGTTTTGATACCATTATGAGACCTCCAACAGTTAGATATCTACAGCCAGCCAGAGCTTGATGGAACTTAGGTTGGCACACTGCCTCAGGCTGTCGAAGAAAGGAGCGCCCAGTGACCTTAATCGTCTAGCTGCCAAACCCGGACATTTGCAGAGAAAGTGCTCAACAGTTTCCTTCTCTGAAAGGTCCCCACAGCTTCTGCAATGGGGGTTAAATGATAACATTAGTTTTTCCGCGTCTGTGCCGATCGTTCAGTGACCGGTAAACAAAGCTACGAGTTTGGGAATTGAATGACGAGGAGTTCGGAGTTCTTCGTATATCGTATTGGGGCCAAAGGGTTTTCGAAATAGCACATGAAGAAATGGAGCTCCATCTTTTCTGCGCTTTCCTGAGAAATAATTTGTGCAATTCCCCTTTAACAACTGTCAGGGGGATTCCGATGTCCGAGTAAGAGGTCTCTGAGGCCAATTTAGTCCTCTTCCTGGCAAGCTCATCAACGATTTCATTTCCCTCTATGTTCCTATGTCATGGAACCCAGATCAGAGAAATGTTACCTGCACACCCAAGAGATTTGTTCTCCTCCTTACAGGAGTTTACTAATTTCGTTCTGCACCATGGCAGCGTGAGAGCCTTTATCGCCGCTGTGTTAATAGCTCCCGCGTTCCCTAAGCATTTTGCATGCCTGCAAGATCGCAAAAACTTCTGCTTGAAAAACACTAGCAGTATTCGGCAGTTTAAAGGTGATAGATATTTTGGCTGATTTAAAGAAAATCCTTGCCCTGACTCCCGTTTCTATCTTGGAACCACAAGGGTAGTTATGCAACAAAAACATTCGCGATGTTTACCCGAGTGCCGTAGATGCTCGGCGGTTTTCTAAGTTCAGATTCGGTAATTTCGATCTCTCCGACTCACATCGATCAGGAAGACCAACAGAGCCTTAGTTTTGCTTCAATTTGTAAATGATTTTTTTTTCGAAAATCAGAACTTTATTATTTTACTTATTTGTTTTTGAGACAACTGATTTTTGTCGGTGTACCGAATTCTGTGTTGTATACGAATGTGAAATATTTCTCAGAGTCGAAATGTACCTACATACTATATGTATGTGCATTAAAACAAAATATAACGCGAAATCTGTGCTTAAGACGTTTAGTAATTTAAAAACTCGTGTTAGTCACAATTTGTAAAAATTCCTTTTATGTAATGAATAGATGCATGTATTGATTTCTTTGTTTCTTTTTTTGTGTTTTTTTAAGAAAACCTTGCTTAGATACTCGTAACTGTTTCTAACATGCCACACAAACTATAGCAAACATATGAAAGATGAACAAGAAGTAAAATATAAGAAAATTCCACTCAAAACAAAACATATTTTCTACAAGAGAATTTTGTTTGAAGATGTTATTCATAATTTACATATTTTGTTTTAATTGCATGTACAAACATACATACACATATATCTTTATAAATTTTGTATACTATCCGTTTGAAATGAGAAGATCGGTAGAAACCTAGAGGCAGCAACTAAGACTTTGTACACATAAATTTGCTAATCTCAATCGGAAAACTATTTCGATGCAACTATGTAACTATGCAATAAAACATAATACATACATACATATGATACAAAAAGGGTGTAATAAAAGGTAGGAGAAAAAATTAAAATTATTGTGCTAATACGTTAAAAAAAGTATGTAGTTCAAAGTAGAAAGAAAACATTTAGAAACTTGCGAGTGGTTTTTTACTTATAGATTTTAATGTATATATATTTTTCTATATTTGCATAAATGTATAAACATCATATAGTATTTTGTTTTTTTACAGACACTATCAACTTTGTTACTCATATTGTTATTTATTTGCGAATGCTTGCTAATTTAAAACTGCTATTATTTTGGTTTGTATGTTTTTATTGGTTGTTGTTGTATGGAAATACTTACTATTTGTTTTAATTGCAATTTGGCATATTGATAATTTGTTAAAAATTTCGTTGTGGCCATCAGCTCAAACACAAACGTCGCGGAAAGACAAAGCACAATGAAGAAAAATTTTATTTTGTTATAATCATAATAAAAAACGTTTATTTGTATTTGGTTGGTAAAGGAAAATCTATCAAGCATGCCAACAGAAATTTTTTTAATCAATCACGCTAGCCACAATTCGAAATTTCATCATCGTCGCCGTCATCATCATCATCGTCATTATCAACAAAACATTAACTAATCTACATATCTGTTAAATTAACTAGAAAAGCTTGGTTAACTACACTGAGATGCCCACAAATCAACAAATCAAAACAAACAAACGAAAGTGGTCAGATTTGTCCGAAATTGATCAGTGTTGGCGAGCAGGCCAGTCGTTTTGGTTTTTGTTTTTCTAAATGTATTGTTGTTCTTATTGTTGTGGTTATTGTTGTTGTTTATTCGCTTGTTAATAAAAATGTATGCAAAACGTAAAGGGGTTTTTAGTTGTATGTAATTGTAAACAGTACACGCCACGCCAAACAAATGATTTTCATTGCCATCAACTCGTTGGTATTAGTCACACATAGGAAGAGAGATCTATTAATTGATTTGTTTAGATTGAGTTCCACACCTACACAAATACGTGTTTTATGATATTAGTGAGCCAAACATAGAGAAACAAAAGTTCAATTCTAATGGATTTCCCTAGTTTATAAGCCCCAACGGAAGAATGAAAAGCTCTAAGCACGGCAGCTTAAAAGCCCCTAAGCTACTAAGCCTCATAGAAATTTAACTATTTTTTTGAGCCACTGTTTTAAGCGGAATTAGTAGAATTTCATTTGAAATAAGTTTCGTTTTTTGCTCTCACAGCTGGGAAATAATCCATAAATTTTATAATCTAAATTTATTTACGATACACTGCAGCTATCACCGTCAACTGAATAATACAAGTCAACTGCAAGTCAAAGAAAATTTACTTTTGTTAAAAAGAATTTATCGAATTCAAATGTATACTCTTGAAACCAGTTTCTACACAAATGGCTTAGGTGGATCATTGGCTAGTTTCTTTTTGAATCAGATGCTATTTTGGCACTGCAGACACCCAGCATCACATCATTGCGGTACGAAATGGAAGATCGCTTTGGGCTTGAAAATTTTGAAATATTAAAAAATTGCTTTCAAAAAAAGTTTTGTGTTGCCCAAAATGTATAAAAGGAGACGTATTCTGAGCTAAGCGGCTGGAGGTTAGGTTAGAATGTAACGGTTAGAGTGTAGCGTTCCCATAGTGTCCCATAGGACACACTTAGGCTCGTAGCCTATTGTGATTCCGCATGGAGAGTTTGTCCTGATCTCTGCTAAAATAAATGTGTGGTGATCAAGAACTTTAGAAGATCTCTGATTTCTACAGGGTTTAGATGTCTCAACTTGTTAAAGAATTTTTCACCTAGAATGGCGAATCTTCGTATAGACTGAGCAGGAGAGCGGCACAGAAGGAGCGAAATCGAATCTCCCTCCTTTTCAACTAGACACCTTCATGTGTTTGCGGGTGTTGCCCCTGGGCGTGTCTGTCAATTAGACAGCGCCGCATTGTAACATAAATTAGTGCGCTAAGACTCTGTCTATTTTACCCAAACAGGGAACCTACACGTTTAACATTGAGTGAAAGCCCCAATTGGCTGGCGATTCTGTAGGTGGATTCGCTACGCCATTTTCTGACCGCTATTTTTGCGAACTTCTCAAAAATAGGTAACTTGCCTGTTTGTAAGAAAATACCACGTCATTGTTTGTGTATTCGTTAGGAAGTTTGATTGATCTTGTTGTAACAGGTCTTGCCAGTGCGGCGTAGTCACCAATCGTCATGAGCTTACTCTTCTAACGGTAAAACCCAGGAAACGTGCTGTTTCGACAGGTTGGGTCCGGCGGAAGAGGGGTGTTAGGTGAGTGAGTTTAAGGGAGGCATGTGTATAGGTGATTAGTATTGTGCGGGGCACCTTCATATTCAGGCGCTTTACCATGGCAGCCGGCTCTTCGTTCCTGGCTGACTCCAGCTTTTACCGACCAAGGGCTGCGCAGCAAAGTAGCCATAACTAGTGCGCTAATCCTCACCCCTCGTTTAGGATGTTTGGTGCCGAATCTCGCTAGTTTATCTGCCTTAAATTACCTCGATGTCGCAATCGCCAAGAGGCGAAATTAATCTCAGCCATCTCATTCAGAGACGTGTGGCATTTCATGGCTACCTTGCAGGTTGTCGACTACTTTGTGAGGGATTTTGTTGCTGGCTGGATGTCAGTGGGAAATGTGGTATGACATCTCAAAGCACAAATGCCAAAGCTTTAATTATTGACATTAGTTCGCGCTGAAAAACATTGCAATATCAGGGGAGCTGAAAGCTGAGTGAGACCCTCAAATGTGCCCTTGAGGGTGGGAAGTCGCAATGGAGGAGGGAGTGCCAGTTCACCAGGGCGGGAAGCTCCGAAACACCAAATAGCATCTCCGAAATACCAGTTAATATCCTAACCGTGAACGTTACTCATATTTGACCACATTCTTAATGAGCTCAATCTTATTGCCCCACTGCTCACGACATATTTTGCAGGGTAGGGTATTTTTTAGTGGTAGTTAAAATAAGGATTTCATTATCAACAATCTTCAGTTCCATGCGGTGTTTTAACTATCCGCTTATTGCATTAATTATTATTTATCTGCAGTTCTTCTGAAAGATTCAGTGTCACATATAATGCTTTTGATGGCGTGGTTGACATTGCACTTGGCACGTTATGAGAACAGATGCGAACCTTCGAACCTTGTCAACTACGAGTGCATATATTAATGTTCACACCCTTTGCAAGGCGTTCCCCCGCACTACAATGCCATAGTAGACAATTGGCCTAACTATCGCTGTATAGATTTGCTGCAGTTCAAAGCTGACGCTTCTTTGCGCACCCTACCTGCGACTATGAGTTTCCAATTTAGCTTCCCCAGCTATGATAAGAAACAAAATTACAGCAACTGGCAGTTAAAAAACCAGGTGCGCTGACAAGATGGGCTATCACCGATCACGGCGGGCACAAACAGGGTAGACATATAAATAAAGTTAAATTCCACAATTCATTCGAAGCTTCGCAATTTCCTGTAGCAAATATCCTTGAAAAACTTTGGACGTCGATTTTGTTATATATAGCATTTTTTAAAGAAACCAACTAACGACCCACCCTATGTAAAACATTATATACGTTTATTCAAGTAAGCTGCTTTAATGCCCAAGAGAGTAGCGATCGAGGCGAACTAGGAAATAATTAATAAAGAAACTTGGTGGGATTACATTCAATAGGTATTTCCTTTAAAATTGTCAAGATAAATAAATTTAAAGTCAATTTAAACTAAATTTGTAGGTACAACATTTGCAATAGGAAAACAGTCAGTTCAATTGAATGAAATAATTTGTATGTAAGCACAGGAAGTAGGCCTTTCTCAAGAAACTAGATTTCTTTTGTAGAAGCAATAACGCAATGAGTTCCGTACAAAAAAAAATAGCTTTGCACGAGTATTTCTCTGCTGTAACAGAAGCTCCAATTTCGAGTAGAAAATTACATTCGGAATTTGTTGTTACAATATCATGAAATATTTCTCCTCCCTCCATTTGACAAACACTATTTCACGTGCCTGGTCAACTAAAGTTCTTTATCATTTATCTGTCAAGCGTTCAGTGATAGATATTTGTGCCAGCCACTACATCCATTGAAAACAACTGTTTGATGCGGCTTATGGGCTGGATGAATCATCGGCCCATTTTTCTTGAAAGACGTTAGACAATGGATTTACTGCGTCGTCGTTTCGGTGAGCAATTTACTTATCGTCTCGGACCAGAGGATTGGCCACCAAGATCGTGTGATATCACACCTTTGGACTTTTATTTGTGGAGGTTTGTAAAGTCTTAATGTTTTGTGGATAAACCAGCTTTGATTGAGGTATAGGAAGCCAACGTTACTAACGTTATTCACGACACCGAACGAAGTTCTCCAGCGAGTCATTCAAAACTGGTGCTTACGGATGGCGGAATTACAGCGCAGTTATGGCCAACATTCAAAAGAGATTATTTTTAAAAAGTAAATTACATGAATGGTTCTACACAAAAATAAAAGAATTGATTTTCCAATCAATTTTAGTTTTAGTTGGTTTATTTCAATTTAAAATCCGATACCTGTAAATTGATCACCTTTTATATCGGAACAATTTAGGGGTGAAGAACAAAGATTTGATAATTCATATCATAATTGAATATCAGCTTCACAGCTTCACAAATAGACCGCCAAGGAACGTCTGGCACTAAATGATAAGTGGTTCAGATCAGAAAATTGCAATTACGTGTTCGAGAAGGCAATGAGTCGTCTGAAACTACAAGAAAAATATAAAAAATCGCAGAATCCACTGGTACGACATCTTAGCGTAATCTGAGTGTTATACTGATTACTGTTATACATATAGGTATCAGGTATATAAAGGGTGTTTTTTTTAGAGGTTAGGTTTCAAGATGAAATAAAACGTATATAATTTAATGTTATGGCCAAGAATTTAGCTTTATTATAAAGATAAGGGTTTGCCATTATGTTTTAAAAATGATTTCGGGCAAGTGGCCGCCGCGGCTGGCTCGAATAAATTCCAGCCGAGAGGCCCAATTTTCGACCACTTTTTGCAGCAATTGGGGCCGTATGTCAGCAATAACGCGCCGAATATTCTCTTCCAAGACGTCAATCGTCTCGGGCTTATCTGCGTAGACAAGCGACTTCACATAGCCCCACAAGAAATAGTCCAGCGGTGTTATATCGCACGATCTTGGAGGCCACGCCACAGGTCCACGGCGCGAGATAATGCGCTCACCAAAAGTTTCCTTCAATAAATCGATTGTTGCGTTGGCTGTATGGCATGTAGCGCCGTCTTGTTGGAACCAAAGGTCGTCCACATCAATATCGTCCAATTCAGGCACGAAAAAGTCATTAATCATGGCTCTATAGCGCTCTCCATTGACTCTAACATTATGGCCGGCTTCATTTTTAAAGAAATATGGACCAATGATTCCCTCTGCCCATAGAGAACACCAAACAGTGACTTTTTGAGGATGTAACGGCGTCTCAGCAATGGCTTGTGGATTATGTTCACTCCAAATGCGACAATTTTGCTTATTGACATACCCATTCAACCAAAAGTGAGCTTCATCGCTGAACAAAATTTTCTTGTGAAAATCGGGATCGGTGGCCATCTCGTTTTGGGCCCAAATTTGCACGATTTGCAAAGGTTGTTCAGGTGTAAGTCTATTCATTATGAAATGGCAAAGCAAACTGAGCATAAATCAAGTGACAGCTGTCAAAAAGACCATCTACGAAAAAAGTAGTGCCAACTTGAAAACCTAACCTCTAAAAAAACACCCTTTATATAGTTGGTGCGTACATCCCTTTTGGGTGTTTGGTCGAGCTTCTCCTCCTATTTGTGGTGTGCGTCTTGATGTTGTTCCACAAATGGAGGGACCTACAGTTTTAAGCCGAACGGCAGATACTTTTTATGAGGAGCTTTTTCATGGCAGAAATACACTCGGAAGTTTGCCATTGCCTGCCGAGAGACGACCGCTATTAGAAAAATGTTTTTCTTAATTTTGGTGTTTCACCGAGATTCGAAACTACGTTCTCACGCACCAAGCCATTCGGCTACGGCGGCCGCCTATATACATATACTGCTAAGCAATTGTGTACTACCTCAAACCGATATTATTTTGCAATAGATTAAAGGATCTTTAAGAATGTTGACTTTTAAAAAATTTTTTTTTTTTTAAGAATTTAAGCCGACTGCTTTCTTGTTGACACTGTTGTACATTTATATGCCTAAATTTGCAATTAGTGAAGGCAAAACTAAGCAAATGTTAAAAGGGACCTAGAATTCTATGCTAGAATCAGCTGGACGAGTTCCAATTCTTGGGTTCGGCGGAGTTGATGCCTTCAAAATCCAAAGTATGGTATGAGTTTGTTACGTATATACCAACATACATACTACTATCTATATGCACATAAATATATTTTGTTATCGCAATTAGAGAAACAAATGAGGACAACAAAACGCAACTATAGCTAACAACAATAATTTCAATAAATTGACATAACTTAAAATAAATTAAATGAACGCTCGTAAAAATTCAAATTAAAACTGATATACGTATGTACGAACATAAGATGTGACGGAAAACAAAACGCACAACAAATGGATAGACTCGGGTCGAGTATAGAACGTATGACTCACCTCCTCGCTGGATGATTTATCATGGCGCGGTGGCGTTGCCGGTGAAGCTTGACTAAGCAAATCGGGTAAGACGCTGCTTGTGCGAGTTCCTGGAGTGCCGAGACCGCTATTCTCACTGCTACGATTCTGTATAATGCGATGGTAGAAGAAATGGAGAGTACAAAAATGTTTAGTAGTTCGCACTCAGCCACAGGCAATATTCATATAAAAAAAGAAGTATGTAGACAAATATGTAAAATTATAAACGCAATACAACACATAATAGAGTACGAGTATAAGTTCTGAATTTATAGTATGAATCTCACACAGATCGTTTCTTGTCTGCAAAAGTTATGTATATGAATGCCAATGAGTTACAAATTATTTATAAATACATACATACATACACATGTACTTACAAGTGAATATTAATGAAATTATTTCTTAATAGAGTGAGAGCCCGCGACGCCCAGACCTTCGTTAAATTATAAAAGTTGGAAATTTTTCTATATACGTCTCCTATACAGGTATAAGCAAACCCAGATTATTAAACCTGGGTCGCGGTGGCTTTGGCAGGTAACAGGTAGTAAAGGTGAGTAAAATTGAGTCTCAAATTTGTAATAGTATAAAGCTTAGTTTTTATACATTTCAACTTACAATCATATCAGAAACTGCCTCGTCCATTGGCGGACACTTAGGGCGGTAACAACCCCTCCCCAGACACCCTAACATTCTAATTATTTATAAATCTACTTTCGTTATAGTATAAAATCTAATTTTTATATATGTTATTCAGAGATCTATAAAAATAATGTTTTCACAATCCCCAGACAGTTTCGATGGTTCCCCTATCTTCCCAGACATAATGAAGTCCACTCCAGGCGTGAGCGCGATGAATATATATGTACGTTGGTGCGAGTGAAATAGTGCGATCTGTTCTCTAAATTTATCAAGAAAATTCATTATATACATTTATAACAGATAAAAAAAGTAAATTTTTAAAGGAGAACGCAGAAAAATTTTCATATTAACAAATTATTAAATCAACAATACAATAATGCGATTTTTATTGAGTCAAGTGGAGATCTACGAAAGTTGTAAATATCAATCGAAAATTTTTTCTAGTATTGTGCAGAAAAAAATACGAAAAATCGACAGCTGATGGTAAAATTCTAGAAGTTTAAAGTTAAGAAGATAAATTTGTATGCATGTTAGTTTTACTGTAAGGAGAGAGAATAATTTAGATCGTAATTGAACCAATCGAAAAAGATTTCAATTATATTTATAATTATAGCCATTACAATACAAAGTAAAAATATAATGTGTCAAACATTATTATTAAATCAAAAAAAATATTTAATCAACTTCATCGTCCTCGTCGGTATCTCGATTATCTTCATCACCGCTACTCCATTCTGCGGATTTGTCCTCATGAATGTCATCGTCTTCATCAGCTTCTGTAATAATTAAAGCAAGTTAGAATAATTATGAATGGTTGATAATTTCTTCATAAACAGTGAACATTATAACATACCTGACAAAGTTTGTAGAGAATCACTGACATAAGTAGGTAGCTGATCTCCTTCAAACCATTTAAAATGGTATTGATCATTTGTTATATTTTTAGAAGGTAATTTATTTTTTTCAATTTTCAGAATTAGTTTCCTTAAAAGTAATGCGGACTTCTGTAAAATATTTTCTGTGTGTAAGCTGTCGAGAACTGTTTCATCTATTGATTGTAAATATTTAGGTGCGACAATTTTTTTATTTCGAATAGTAAAAAATTTTATATCTTCAGAATATACTTTCATAATTTTTTCTTCGAGATGGTGTGCTGTGAAAACGAAGTTCATTTCAACGGAATTATCTTGATAAATTTTTTCCAATGACTCTTTATACAGTTCATGTAAATATATTAAAAAATAACATCGTCCCGTTTTAATAATATCTTCTTCGATAATGCTGCCAATTTCGTCAAAAACTTGTCTGTGATACTTCGATTGTAATGCCAATGACTTTTACTAGATGATTTTTTTTTAGACGACACATCATTGTTAAAATGAACTCGACAATCAGTATGATAATATATTTTTGGAGCAGAGTAATTATTCAATGTAGTTGAAAACTCATTATATTCTTCTAAACCTTCAATGTTAGAAAAAATACTACCTTTAAATTGATTTGTTTCAGCTGCATGAAGTGGAAGCATTTTTGAGCGCACTTTCTTCTTCTGTTTATTACAAAATATATAGTACAAACAATCGGAGAGTCATTACTACTGACAACATTTTCGGGTTGAGTATTTACGTCCTCAATTACATTGTTTACTTCAGTAACATCTGGTGTACTAATGTCACCATTTTTTTGATAACTTGTCGATTGTAAGACCTCTGATTCACTAGCTAAAGTCGATTGTGAAATTGTTGAAGGTTCTGTATGTTGAGGCGGTAAATGAGATTGTTCTGTGGAGGTTGAAGGCTGGAGCTTTATCAATTCAGAATATAAATTTTGTTCTGATGATGTTGGAGATTTTGTTGCGAGTTCGGTAGTGAACTCAGGTACTATCGGTGTATCTGGAGATAAATTGTCTACACTAATCGACTCTTTGTTTACTCTTTTTTTCTTTTTTAAATCTGCAGGCTCCGAATTGTAGTACTGTTTATTAACGCCTGTGAATGTTTTATGGCATTCCCGGTGATAACCTCCATCTGTATATTCATCAGGCAAAATAACATTCGCATATTTAAGGTTGTGTTTTTTTCTGACTTTCAAAACAGTTCGGCACTTCTTTAATGTCTCTTCAGAAAGCAATATTAATTTCCCCTCACTTTTCTTACAAATAAAACAACTTAATTTGTTTTTTTCCGGTTCCTCCGTTTCCATGACAACACTTTATCACAACTAGACCACTTATTTTATAATAAATTTTGCAAATAAATTATTAAACGCTTGCTGTACGTATAACAGTTCACACTACATAATATACAATACGGAGTATTATACAGAGTATAAGACAGCTGATGCGCAGAAAAAGATCGCCGTAGACCAATCGCGCTATTTCACTCGCACCAACGTACATATATATTCATCGCGCTCACGCCTGGAGTGGACTTCATTATGTCTGGGAAGATAGGGGAACCATCGAAACTGTCTGGGGATTGTGAAAACATTATTTTTATAGATCTCTGAATAACATATATAAAAATTAGATTTTATACTATGACGAAAGTAGATTTATAAATAATTAGAATGTTAGGGTGTCTGGGGAGGGGTTGTTACCGCCCTAAGTGTCCGCCAATGGACGAGGCAGTTTCTGATATGATTGTAAGTTGAAATGTATAAAAACTAAGCTTTATACTATTACAAATTTGAGACTCAATTTTACTCACCTTTACTACCTGTTACCTGCCAAAGCCACCGCGACCCAGGTTTAATAATCTGGGTTTGCTTATACCTGTATAGGAGACGTATATAGAAAAATTTCCAACTTTTATAATTTAACGAAGGTCTGGGCGTCGCGGGCTCTTAGTCTATAACGATTTTTATTTTATTTTTCACATGAAATTGATACCAATAAGCTACTATGACAGGCGTATGCATACAATAAATGTACGAGTATAATAATTTATGACTTTGAATTGCAGCATTTTTTTATTGAGAGTTTTATACTTTTTTATAGAAAATTTTCAAAATTGTCTTAAAGCAGATAAAATACATAAATTACTTTATTTTATTTTATTGAGGGTAAAGAACCATATCTCCCTACAGCAGCAGGTAAGTATCACATTTCACAATTTTTTTGTTTCTTCTTTTGTTTTGTTGTTATATAATAAAATTTTATATAATAAAAAAAACATAGAAAAGCGTGTCTGCACGCCGTCGCAAATACAGCCTTAAAACAATTTTGATAAAGCCTATGAAACCCGATGGGCGTATAAGAAAATTATCTGATTTCTATGTTTCATGTGGATTCCAGTAAATGTAGTGTGGCAAGGGCAAGCTAAAACCGATATATTGAGCATTCAGACTTTGTTTAAGTTTATTTAACTAAGACAGACTATACAAAAGTTTTTAAGATTTTACCACAACCAGCAAGAGAAAAATGTCGACTTCACTTCAGTTTTTACCGTACCTAACCTCATTAGCATTCAGATACAACATCGAACTGCAGTTCAAATAACTGTGAGATTTTGATTGAGAAAAAAAAAATAGCGATAGCTCAACAATAAACCATACAAATTAATATAAATATTTAGTAAATAAGTTTAAGTAAAAGTAAGCGTTTGGTTAGAGCGGCAGGAGGCTGCAATCATTCGTGAGAAATTAATTTTTTTTGTTAATGTTTTTAGTCTTGGTAAGCTTTTTTAGTAACTAATAGTCTAGACAGATGGCGGCGTTTATCGTGATTAACGGCTTAATTCGAAATTATCTCAAGTATTAAGTGCAACTAATGCGTATTGACAAGTAGACTCATTCCCATAACTTAAGCCGATTAGGGGAATTTTCGATGGCAACATTGCCGAAAAGTGACAGTTAGAAACTATTGTGAATGAAAAATTATCCAACTTTTTATAGAGAGAACAATAAAGACTGAATGCAATGTTGGTTTGCACTAACTCGTTCGAAATTACGTTAAAGGGGCAGATACCTGTAAAATTTCGAAAAAAAAAATTTATTTTCATAAAATGTTAATATAATCCTTTAAGAATATGTCAAAAAAATTTGTAGAACGTAAATTTAAGTATTTCTTATATAATATTATAGATCATCAACCGTGACGACTCTATTCTTTGCGTTCGAGCGCTGGGAGAGCTATAGTTACGTTGTATTCAAACTTTGGACGCGTTTTTCTCAAAACTATGTTTTTCGAATTGTCGTACACGACCGTATTGACCGCTCTCCCTGAAATTTTGCACACATCTTTTTTATGATTATGATTACTTTCTATGTGAAATTACAAGTTTTCGAAAATTTTTCGAAAAATAATTTTTTCGAATAAAAAATAGTAGAAAAATTCGCCCCAAAATTCATTTTTTTAATTCATATAGAAATTATGACATTAATAAACAAAAAAAATGTTGGTTTTTTGTATTCAGGTCACTGAAGCCTATGCTACAATGCCTGCCGATTGAGAAGCCCCGCTGCGACCTTTCTGGAAGAATTGAGTGTACATCCGCCATTTTAAATGATTAAAAAAAATTTTTTTTTTATTATTTTAATGTATAAATAAACTGTATGCCGATTTTGAAAAAAATATATTGACTTCTTCATTTTAAATAATTTTAATGAAAATCAGGGAAAATATGGCGTTTACAGGTATCTGTTCCCTTAATTGTTTTAATATTTCGGAGCAGTTTGAGAAATTGAAATTTAAGCTTTTTTTAAAATAATTATTATTTTTTTGTATCAGGGCAGCTAATACCCGTATTTGTTGCCGGAGGTCCATATTTTACTGACAGAACTATTCAATAAACAAATCAGCTATTTCGTGTAACAACCGTCTGTCAACAATAAATTTTAATCAGAATTAACTGCGCCGGTAATCTCCATTAACACTGTCGTCTGCCTAGGCTTTAAGCCACTTGAAGCAATCTGTGGACTTTCAATGAAACAACCAATTCGATGCTAGCAATTTTTGCCTTCGGATCAATAAATTCTGATCTCTCACGGGAATGTCGCGTATTTTCGTAAATCTTTTTTTATTTTGAAAACGACAATTGTGACTCATTAACACGTTGACTGCCGAGCGAAATTTGCTGGTTATCACACAGCGCCACAAGTGTGCATCACCACCACACCAAAAACAATGCGCCGGCACCCATTGCCCGGCGCGGCGCCATTGAAAAGCCATGCGCCGGGCAATGGGTACCGGCGCGGCAGTCAACGTGTTAATAGTTAAAATATAGTAAATTAGCGCTTGTCAGGCAAACATACATAAGCCGATTTAAGTTGTTTCGCCAAAAGTTCACAAATATGAAATCATAGATTCATTTATTGGTTGGCATAAAAACCAGTCACTCAAAATGATTGCGACTTTGTTGGAAGAATGATGGCAAACTTTTCTTTTGGTTTAGAAAAGCGGAGTGTTATTTCAAAGTTACGTGGGTTACTTAAGGGGAAAAGCGTTAGGGTAAATTTAAAGCAAAAATGATTGTATGTAGAATAAGAGCTGTTTTGAGATTATGCTGACTTAAGACTACCACAAATTTTCGAAATAGCGAATTTAAATACGAGTGCACACATAAGTAAAGCGAGTTTTGTTAGAAATTTGATTTTGATCTCTAAATTATTTTCAAACTTGATTGGCAAACAATTTTTCCTCGAACAAAAGCCGAATTTAAAATCTCGAATAAAGCTTTATTAAAAAAACAACTTTTCTTTTAGTTTTTTAATTATTAATTTTTTTTTTTCGAAAAGCTGTTTCTATCTGCTTAATTATTTTTCAGCCAAGAAGATTAACTAATAATTAATAATCAAGGGTTCCCTTTGCCTGTTGGTTTTGTAAAAAATTCAGTTTGTTCTTTCGAATTAAGAAATCAAATTTATTTTACTGATAAAAAATTTAACATTTTATATGCTACAAAATTTATAATAAATAACTTTATGTCAGTGTAGATATGAAAAAAAAGATTACATTAAATTTTAAGCAATTCAAATCATAAAATGAAAATTTTGAATTCAAATTATAAAATGAAATGAAATTCAAAATATAAAAATTTATTTTACCAAGTCGAATCTATTAAACGTTATAAAGTAGAGCATCTGATTTGTTTGTCTTAGTGCACAAATGTATTTTCTGTACATATTTCATTGCTACGTGAAATTTCCGATTCGAAGTGAAAATATTATTAGTTTGGGGAAAAGAAATCCATTAATTTTTCCTAAAAATTTTTGCGCAAATAGTTTAAAACTGTTGTATGGTCGATCTTTAGCTCCGGGGCGATGCTACAACTACTAACATGGCGGTCCACTTCGATTATTTCTGTGATTTTATCGACAATTTCTTTAACATCAAAAATGCCTGAACGGAATCGAGGAAACCAAAATTGCACGAAATTAGCTGTTACTCGGTACCATAAACACCATTCACAACTTCAGCGGCGTGGCTTGCATTCTCGCCTTTATCAAAGAAAAACTGTAAAATGTACCGAATTTTCTCTTTGTTGACTTCCATTGTTATCACCCTGTAACTTACAACTGAATGGAACAAACCAAAAACAGTAAAAGAATTTTTTTAGTGTGAAATGTCACCTTGACAAAGAGCATAAATTTTAAATTGTTTGATCGATACTTTACGAGAAATCAATCACTACACCCATCTACAAAGAAAATAATGGATTTCTTTTTCCCCAAACTAATAAAGGTGGTTAAATTTCAAGGGCCGATGTTGAATTTGAACCACACCTAAACGTCAACGACACCGTTGGACTTTTTTCTTTGGGGTTATTTGAAAGAAAAGGTGTACGTCGATAAGCCAGCAACAATTCAAGAGCTAAAGGATGAGATAGTTTGGCACATTAACGGCATAGAACTTCAATTATGCCTCAGCGTCATCGAAAATTTGGACCATCGGATGGAGGTGTGCCGCCGAGGCTGCGTCGGCCATTTGGCCGATATTTTGTTCCATACGTAATTGAGTCATACCAATATTATCATAATAAAGAGAAATGGCAATAATTTCCTAAAAAAGTTGTTTTTTATTCAAAATCAACACCGGCCTTTGAAACTTAACCACACTTTATTTTGCAAATTTTGATTTGTGCACTAAAAGGCTGGAAGGTGGAATTTGTACTTTCTTTAGGTTCCTAAATTGGTAGAAATACGTTTGTGTACTAAAAGCAAAAAAATACATACCTATAACTTTTGGTTTTTTACCACCTTGAATAAATTCGTCTTGAATACCACCTTGATCAAAAAGTTCCCAGAACAAACGCCAGGGGACGCTCTAAGTGAACTGATTTGTGTTCTGTTTTTTGTTTTTGCTAGGTTGCCACATCTGTGATTAAATTTAATCGCTATGGCTTGACATTTGCAAAAGTGACGCCCTTTGAGTAAATCTACCTCTACAAGCGTTTTCGATTTCTTCCAGCTTTAAAAATGGATTTGAATTTCCAACGAGTTTGTATTAAATTTTGGTGCGGAAACCTTAGAAATGTTGTGAAACTGTTTCGGCAATGATACTCTAAAGAAAACAGTCCTTTACGAGTTGCATGAACGCTTTAGAAGAGATCGTGAGTCCATCGAGGATGAGGAATGCAGTGACAGGCCGTCAACATCGAAAACTGATGAAAGCATCAATAAAGTGAAATAAAAGTTGATCAATAAGCGCCGATTAACCATGAGAGAGCTGGCCACAGACAGAGGATTTGAACATTGCTTATGGATCCGTTTAGGACATTGTAGTCAATGATTTGGGTTGGCGCAGTTTTGCTGCATAGTTGGTCCCAGCAGTTGGTTGGATCTGAATTTAATGCTTTGATATCACCAACGACAAGATTTCCAAGGCCGCATCCGACGCAATATTCGTTAAAAACACATCATTACTGGAGACAAGCCGTGGGTTCATGAGTACAATATGCAATCCAGACATTAGCCGAGTGAGCGGAGAGCTCCAAATGAACCAAGAACAAAAAGCAAGTCGTTTTCAGTCAAAAAAGAAAGCGATGCTCACGGTATTGTACACCACGAATTTTTGTCAGAAGGTCAGACAGTTAGTAAGTACTATTATTTGGGCTTTTTGAGATGTTAACGTGAAGCAATTTGCCAAAAAACAAAAAAGGATTTGTGGGAAAACAACTCGTGGATTTTCCATCATTAATCGTGCATGTTTGAGCAAGAACGAAACGAGTCCATCTAAAAGTCATAGAATTATCCTGATATGGCTCCCAGCGATTTTTTTTTGGTTGAGTCAAAAAAACCACTATGGGGAATTTGTTGAACAGTTGAAGGGAAGTAATGGAAAACGAGAAGACGGCTCTGTTGGCTATACCGAAAATGGAGTTCCAGAAAATTTCCGGGAGTTGGATTAAACGAATGGCTGAAGTGCGTTGCAGTTTATGTGGAGTATTTCCTCACTATAGAGGAATAGAGAAATAAAGGAAAAAACAATTTTTAATTGCTCTTTTTCAGAAAAAAAATACGTTGTCAAGTGTTGATTGATTATACGGATGGGTAAGACTCCGTCAGAAAATATGAGATTTGCAAGTGGTCTTTCGATTTCTTTGAAACTTTGGGAAATATTAGTTCTAGGTAAGATACATTCGAGCCTAAAAGGATTTTGAAAAATTTTCAAAATTGAGTCATCTACGCCATGTTGAAAATCGGGACCGTGTTTTTTTCAAAAATCAATATTTCTTGAACCGTTGGATGGATTTCAATGCAATTTACAGACAATATAGAAACAAATAAGTAGTTTAAATTAGTATTATGTTAAAAAAAAATTTCGAAATTTTGACCAAAAAAAAGTCAAACAAATTTTTTGAATCAATTTTTAGTTGATTTGGCCAGTTTTTTAGATTTTCTGTTATACACGTAACGATTCCTTATGATTTAACCTTTATTTTGAAAAAAAAATTTTATGGTGTATAATATATTAGTTCTCGAGATATTGCGATTTTAGTGGAAGCGCGCACCGTGAAGTTCGCGGTTACGCAGCGCGGGAGTAGAAAAACGCGCACAGACCTGCAGCAGTCTGCTCCAGTCACTTCCTGTATGAACGCGAACCGTGCGTGCGCGCTTCCACTAAAATCGCAATATCTCGAGAACTATTATAGACACCATAAAATTTTTTTTTTTCAAAATAAAGGTTAAATCATAAGGAATCGTTCCGTGTATAACAGAAAATCTAAAAAACTGGCCAAATCAACTAAAAATTGATTCAAAAAATTTGTTTGACTTTTTTTTTGGTCAAAATTTCGAAATTTTTTTTTAACATAATACTAATTTAAACTACTTATTTGTTTCTATATTGTCTGTAAATTGCATTGAAATCCATCCAACGGTTCAAGAAATATTGATTTTTGAAAAAAACACGGTCCCGATTTTCAACATGGCGTAGATGACTCAATTTTGAAAATTTTTCAAAATCCTTTTAGGCTCGAATGTATCTTACCTAGAACTAATATTTCCCAAAGTTTCAAAGAAATCGAAAGACCACTTGCAAATCTCATATTTTCTGACGGAGTCTTACCCGGATGCATTTTTTTTATGACGAATGTGCTCGACTATAAGCGAAAACTGTGCTTCATCATACGATTGCGCTCGCTCGTCATAATCCATAATCAGTTAAAGGGTTGATGAACACAGAGGATGTTTTGCATTAAATGGACAGCCTCTTGAATTCGTGGACGATATAGTTATTACTGTTCAAAAACTAGCACAAATGGTGGAGGCTCTTTATGCCGTAGTTTTTAAAGCTATTTTTTTTTATTTATCTAATGCAAAACAAGGATTAATAGCAAATAGCATAGGCTGGGCAAGCAAACAGCAGAAATTAGTTTTAGTAAGAGGAAAAACGACATGCGTATCTAAATAAGTTAAGTTGAAAAAGGAATATTGGCGCAAGGAAGAGTTTTTATTTTGGTTTTGTTTTACTAAAGAAAGTATGTTTTACGACAAGTCAGGTAACTCTTAATAGCTTTGTACATACATAAACACTTGCAAAAAGTGTGAATCTAAAGAAAAAAAAAACTTTGCTTGGTTTTATATACATACAGTTACATATTAGAAAAACTCTTTATACAAAATTAACATTCACATAAAGTACAACATATTTTTATGACTATGATTAAATATTATATATAAAAACATACATACATACATACACACATACATATAAGCGTGCAATTCGCGTCTATTTTCTTTCAATTGGTGATTTTTGATTTATATATATTTTAATGAATTTTCAATCCAAAGCAAAAGTGTTAATTACTTTTGAATGCATTTGCTTATTAAATACTTATAATTATTATTGGAATTAATGTGGCGGTAGTAGGCGCTAGGGCAGCGTTATTTACTTTCGAAGCAATGCGAGTATGAAATGATTTTGGTTACCTTGTTGTTAGCGGTTATTTACATACATATTTACAATTAGTTCAAGTCAGTAGTTAAGCTGGTTAATTTCGCTGAGCGTACGCAATTTCCAATTTTTTTTTATTTTTAAATAAGCATTAGGCCTTTAATTGGCCTATTTATATCAATGACTTCAACCAAAGTTCAACAAATTTTTACACGTTGCGATTTGCTATATGAACTGAGTTGGAATAGAGTTTCATGTGCGCAAACTTTCCTTTTAATCGCAAGTGATCGACAATTTATCGTTTTTTAACTACAAGAAATTTCATCCAAACCAAACAGTACCAGAAAAATGCAGTCAAGTTCTAGTTAAAAACGGCACGTGATTGTTAGCAATACAAGTCCCACAGTCCCTTCGATTCAAGCATTTAATAAAGCAAATAAATGAACACAAAAATGTACTTCAAACCACATCCAAAAAAGCATTTAAAACATAAATAATGATTAATTAAAAACTTACTAAAATGTGAAAGCAAATATGAATACTCGTAAAAGCAAATTGACAAAATGTTTGTTTATTAGCAGAGAGCCGAGAAGATTAAAAATACACAGCGAGAAAAATAGTGAGAATAGACGGAGCGGGAGAGCTTAGAGAGAAAATGCTTTAGTTTGTGTTTTTCAATTCATATAGAAATGCGTGTCAATTTGCGACGCAATCAAAGTAGTTGCACGATGGTGGAATATGGTTTCATGGTTAAATGAGAAAAATAGATTTCAGCTTGATCAGCACTTTCGATTTCTCAACCGTTGAGCATTCAAAATGGTTACTTTCAAAACTGGACAACAAGTGGACAATAGACAGATGAAGGACTGCTTTTATTTTACTCTATTCAATTCTCATACTCTTTAACAATTTTGAGCAATAGTTCAAAATGTGTGATTGACTATGTTATGTGTGTGTGTGTGTGTGTTTACCTGCTGCTGTAGTAGTTGTTGCGCCAGGAATGACTGCTGTCTAGCTGCGGAGTTTTGCAACACAATTACCGATTCAGTCTTTTCGCGTCTAGGCCGTAGGAAATCTAATTTACCCGGAGTCAAATTATTTGTCCAGCTTGTTTTGGTTTGTGGCTGCGCCGTTATTGCGGGCGTGCTCGCTTTGCTAGCACTTGGAGTGCTGATTGGCTTTGGCGTCGTCGTTTGTTGCTGCTCTGATGGCGTTTGCTGCTTAGCAGCATTGGAAGCACTAGTCGCTGTAGTGGCTGTGGAAGTAGTGGTCGCACTACATGTTTTCATTTCCTTTGGCTTATTGTCGGTGGCAGCTATATCGCCCTTGTTGTTGTACATGCTGCTGCGAGGTAGCATGACGCTTGCCCGCTGCGCTTGCACTAATTGTGGCGAGCTTAGATTGCTGCTATTGCTGCTCAGCACGGCAGAGTAGCGCTTCATTTGTGGGAAGAAGTCCGAGTTTTCACGCCTAAAGCTGCGCATGAAATTAGGCAGCTTCGAATCGGACTCCTGGCGTTTGTGCACTTGCTGCTGGGGCTGTGCTTTTTGTGCACCGGCGGAGCTGCTGACACTGACCGCGTTAGTACAACTGCTGCTGATGCGGTTGGAGCCGCTCGACTTTTGTGCACCTGCACTGGTGGTGCTCGCACTGCTACTGCTGCTGCTGCTGTTGCTGCTAGCGTTACCGCCAGCGGTGTGGCTTGGCCGAACCGGAAGTTGCTGTTGTGTTTTTTGTGGCGTTTCTTTGGGTCCTTTTAGAGGCTGGAAGCCTTGTGGCACGGGTGGTGGCTGTTGTTGTTGCTGTAATTGTTGTCGCGTCGTTGGCGAATTATGATGGGAATTGCGACGCGACATCTCGGAAACACTGCTGCGTTGCAGCTTTTGTTCAACCTTCAGTGTGCTCGAATTGGAGATTGCAGCGGCATTACTGTTAGCGTTGCCATTACTGCCGCCTTCGCGGTGCGGAAAGAATTTCTCGATGTCCCATTCGCGCATGAGTACAACTTCATCTCGGGATGGACGATTGGCACAGGTTGTGGAGGCAGACTTTTGGATTTTGTTTTGGTTTTCGAGTTTCTGTGTGAAATTTTAGTTGTGGCACATAAAATCTCATTCTCAACGACTTAAGAAAGACTGATGAAATATAGCGATAGATAGTGGGGAATTCGGAATTCGGAAAACGGAAATCGGGAGTGTGTGACGGTTTGGTTAAGTATTGCAAACTTTTTCATGAATTTTCGCTTCTTTCTGAATTTCCTATTGCGCTTTTTTGCGCTCATTTTAAAAATGAAAATGTTGCTGTTTTCGAGCATTCGACTGTTATTTGCAATGGAATGATGAGATTGTGTTTGCTTGTATGCACGCAAATGATACATACCGAGTATTTACAGATTTACAGAGGTGTGTGCATTTGTTTGTACGAGCATTTATGTATATCGGATATATATATAGGTATATATGCGTGCATAGAATATGCATTTGGATTAAGACAGTGCGCTTTTAACACACAAAATATGCACCAGCGTGTTTTTGGCAGTTCTAACACATATTTTTCAGTTATCAAAAAAAATAATAAAACATTAGATGACGGAAATTTGCTGTAATTTCTGATTTGATTTGTTTCTGATTTTCGAACCGATTTTCGTACGAAGATATATAAATAATAATGCAATAAATTATCAGATAAGATGTAGTAAAGTGTAAAAATGCAAAGTTAAATAGAAAAATAAAAAGATTTTTGTTTTGTTCCAAAGAAAAATTCACGAAAAATATTTGCACAGTTCATAGAATAAATGTATAAGTAATTGTAAATTAGGCAGACACTGCATAGCTTTCCCATTGCGCACGTAAAAGCAGCAACAGGTTACTTGCATTTGAAAATTAACTTATAGTTTAAAGTAAGTATATATGTATATGATTAAGGCGTTAAAATTATAAAACTATTACAACTAATTACAAACTATAATAAGAGAACTTGTTAAACAGAAAATATATATTTACGCATTTGTAAAGAAGGTGTGAAACGTCTACGGTACGTTTAGGATGCGACGCACGCGTTGGGTCAGTTACTTGAAAAAATTTGAATTTATCTTACAATTTTACAGTAAGAACCACAACCACTTGTTTATTGCTTTTTCTGTTTTTCTGTTTTTTTTTTGGTTTTGTTTTTTGTTGTGAAATGCAAAATTAATAAGTACGAATAGTCAATCAATATTGTATTAGGTCTTCGTCAACGTTGTTATTAATAATCAATATAAATAATATTGTAAATATTTACTATCACAGTTTACACACCATCAACCCTAAGCGATTTACCATGAAATATTTAGATAATTTACAATAATAATTACAATAGTCGTAAAACGGTTTTAGTTCAAAATTCAGCTTGGAACTCGCTGCGGCTTAGTCCTTAACTAAACTTTAATTAACCTAACCCAGCTAAGCGATTTTTAATCATACTTTGTTGTTCCTTTACTCAATTTTCATCAAATTTTCAATTCAAAAAATCACCAATTTTCTTCAATTTTTCTTTTAAACTTATTTATAAACTAACCATACGATATGAAAAAAGTAAAATAAAATTTTAGAGGCACTTGTGTTTAGTTTCTCACTTACCCTCTTCATGATTAATGTGCGATCGCCAGCCTGATCATCGTCGTCCGGTGTGGGAGGCAATGGACGATTTGGTGGTCCGCCGCCGCTGCTGCTGCCATGGCTGATGGGAGTGGTCGTTGTGTCCTCGGAAACGGGTCCAAGCCCAGGCCTATATGAAAATTCAGGACTGTACCATAAAAAAATACACAAAAACAAAAGAGCAGGGAGCGAAACGGGGGTAAATAATACGCGATGATTGTCAAAAAAAAAAGGCGCATTAAATTAAAAAAAAAAAAAAAAAAAATGAGTTTAAGAATGACGAAGAAGAAATAGAAGAAAATATAACAAAATGTTTATTAGTTTGCAACGTAACGGTTTGCGTGATATTAAATACATGAATATGTGGATTAAAAACTAAATCTTTACAAATTCAAACAGCAATAGAAATGATATTCAATTTCAGGTCTAATAACTTTTTATCGAGAAAATATAATTTTATATTTGGCTACAAATTAGCTTTGTGAACAGACAAATTTGAATAATTTTAATGATAATAATGATATGTGTGTTCATAAAACTTTAAGCAATGAAATGACGAAACGCTCATTCAACAAATAATGCATATATCGGGTGTTTTTTTTGCGGCATAAGAGCTATCGATATCGATAAGTATGGTTTGACAGCTGAGCATGGCAAACTGTGTTGACATTTATGTACAGTAAAGTTTGGCAAGTCATCATGAATCGTTTAATAACGCCAGATCTATGCTACCAAATTGTGGAAATTTACTTTGGAAATAAAAAAAAACACAATACTCTTTGGGGGGAAAAGAAATGCATTATTTTATCGGTAGATAACTGCCGTGAAGTTTCGATCAAACAATTTAAAATTTATGCTCTTTGTCAAGGTGACATTTCACACTCAAAAAATTATTTTGCGGCGTTTTGTTTGTTCCATACAGTTGTGAGTTACAGGGTGTTAACAATGGATGTCAACAAAGAGAGAATTCGGTACATTTTACAGTTTTTCTTTGATAAAGTCGAAAATGCAAGTCAGGCCGCTGAAATGGTGAATGGTGTTTATGGTGCCAATACTGTAACATCTAATCACGTGCAATTTTCGTGTCGTCGATTCCGTTCAGGCATTTTTGATGATAAAGAAATTGTCGAAAATGTCTATAAAATCACAGAAATAATCGAAGTGGGCCGCCATGTTAGTAGTCGTAGCATCGCCCAGGATGGAAGGAGCACTATTGAGCCAATTTGAATTGAATTTTTGTTTCCAAAAACTTATCCGCTAAAGATCGACGACATTTTGTTCCAACAAAACGGCGCAACTTGCTTAACAATAGATTTATTGTAATATTCAAGCCTCCATTGACGCCATACGGCCAGATTTATTGGAAAAATAGTCACAAATTGGGCTGACCGCATGGCCCATGTAACTCTGAGCCGCGGCGGACATATGACGGAGGTCATATTGAGTGCGCTTTTGCTCCCTCGCGAAACCATAGAAAATGATTTATATACATGTATTCAAAAAATAAATGCCATGACATTATCTTCCTCTTCTAGAAGCAGTTATCTACCAGATTATGATAAAAAAAAAAAATCATTCCAATAATATTTCTGTTTTGTATTATCATTTTAAGTTCTCAAGCTCTTAAAAAATCACCCCATACTTATACATTTTATCCAGCCATCAGAACGTACAATTGTTACCCTCGCATTCAGCTTTTATTTTCTTATTTTCTACTTACAGTGGCTTCGGTGGATCACTAGCTAACAAGGTGCCATCATTGCGTCCACGTTCGTTGGGCTCATCGGGCTCACTATCTGTGTCGCTGCTATCCAGCGGATCTAATGGATTTATTGGCTGCGCATGATGATGATTGTTCGATATCGGTGGTACGGCTGGAGCCGATTTCATCTGCGATGAAGAAGGTGGCACCGATTGGCGATTATTACGTGGTGGCGCCTCCGGTTGGGCCTGCTGCTGCAATTGTGATTGTGGCTGTCCGAAAGTGGTCTGCGGTTGCGACTGCGGCTGCGGCTGTTGAGAGACGCCCAATTCATTAAGTTGTGCTGCTATCATGTCCAAATCCTAGTTTTTGTTTTTTGGTTTTTTTTTTATTTGTATGGTGGATTTGGGTATATGGTGGTGCAGATATTTTGATTTTAAAGAGGTGGTGGTTTGGTGATGTGGTAATAAATTTTTGGAGGATGTTTCGGTACGATTACGATTGTTCACGTGTACGGGTGATGTAGATTTTTTTGGTTTTTGATTTTTAACGGTGATGATACGTCAATTTACCAATTCAATTGATAGATTTCATTTTTGGTGAAAAAATTGTGAAAAATAGTAAAAGTAGAATTAGAGTGGTTATTAGAAATACTTTACTATTCTCAGCATATCTGGGGATGCAGTTACAAGCAAGCAGTTAAAAAAATAATAAAGGCAAAGCTGGATAAAGCTATGGCATTATTCCGATTATTCAAATTTTCTTATTGAGGTATGGCTAGAAATAACGGTATGCATGCCAATTGTAGTAATGAAATGTCATTTGAAACTGTAAGGAGTCCTACGAAATCGTCTTCAATATCGCGGTAAGATAAAAACTTAAATTGATAGATTGGCGCATACAGAGATGATGAAGTTTCTACTGAGTTTCTCCTTTAATTCTTGGTTTGTAAATGGATTTTTTCCTAAGTGCAGGTCAACGTATTTTGGCAGCAGGTTTTACGAAAATATTTTGAAGGTAATATAGAAATACATTTTCATTATGTTCTGAGCGCTGACTCTTAGAACAAACATTTTTGACCACTTTGTTGTCCCTACATAACGCGGCACAGCTCTCGATAGGTCTTAACCCTCCGGGGACGCCCGGGTCTGGCTAGACTGGCTTTTTCGACTTTGGACGTGAATTTAACATATTTCTATTTTAGCTAACGGCTTGAGCTTCCAGGTAGCTTACTAAAATTTAATTTTCTATCGAAGGTTTTAAAAAAGATGTCCAACGGAGGGTTAAAATCAGACGTATCAGGTGTATTTTTTTATTATTAAAATAGATTGTGAGACACTGCGTATTTCATACAGTCCGGCGCATTTGATTAGACGAAATAATTTTTATGGAATAGAATGGTTATTAAAGCAACCGTTAGTTCACTTGAATAGTGGAACTCAGTTGGCCTACATTATTTGAGCTTTAAAGCTATGAGAAGGGATCGTTTTTCAGTATTCATGGCGTTTGGTCAATCGATATCTTGACCTCAGAGGGGATTACAAATCGCCAAATTACTAAAAAGATTGGTCGATGCCCAAATGTTGTGGATCTTTACATGAAACAAGGTGCTTCCTATGGTAAGAACTACAAAGGCAGATTTGCGTTGGCTTTAACACCGAAGGAGACCAGCAAAATCCTAAGGAATGCATAAAAAATAAAAATAAAAATAATAATATAAATAAATTTCGCAAGGACCACCGTCTCGATTTTGTAAGGGACCTAGTCTAAGCCTAAGTAGTTCTGTTATAAATAACGCTCCCGGTGAATGGAAAAAGGTAGTATTTAGTGACGAAAAGAAGTTCAATCTGGAAGGGCGGGATGAATTACAATTATAATCCATGATTTAAGAAAGCCGTCAAGTACCTTGACTCGACATCACATCCACCGTGAAGATGGTGTTATGGTATAGGGAGTAATATCGTGTTATGGCGCGTTCGAAACAGCCAAAGCGCTCTGTTGGAATCATATTTTCCCGAGATGCGTGAAACATTTAGACCCATTAATTGGATCTTTCAACAGGATAATGCACCTGTACACCCTTCAAGAGGGGTCAAAACTTGGATTGCGTTCCAAAACATTGAAAAAACTCGCATGAGCACCCTACTTACGGTTACTTCTGAAGTAATGTGGGTATTCTTGGCAAGATCAGTAACTTTGCTAAGCGAAAATGGCCATGAAAATTGTTCCAAACGGTGATAGAAAATACCTCAATCATTTTTGCGTTTAGTGTATTTTTCAAAATTACATCTTTCACAACACAATTTCACTTTTTGGGCTATGCCTAAATTGGCCGGGCAGAGAACTTATAGCCTTTCTAGTCTGCTTCAATATACTACGTCAATATTATAAATTCTTGTTTCTCCTGGGCAAGAGTCCCCACAAGCAAGTTACATTAGGTTATAGTGGTAGTCGGTCTGTAAGACTAACTCATTTAGACCTTATAGGTCCACGGTGATGCCACTGTGCGACACGGGAACCGCATTTATTTTTCTTCGTGAAACCATTTTGTGGCTCTTATGAGGCGCACACAGTTCCGTAAGAGAATTGAAAAAATATTTACCTAGAAAACCTGCTCTGATTTTAGCTAAGGCTGGACAATTGCAAAGGAAGTCAATTGCAACTGCTTCTTTCTCTTCCCCATCTCATTTTTTCCCATAAGCAATCAAGGAAAATATTTCCGTAATTGTCTGCGAAGTGTTTCTTTTCTTAGTGAGAAATTTTATCCATCCACCACCCCCTAATTCAGAAACCTTTTGAACTTCCCTCGGAAATATAAATTGACCCGACTTTTATAGTTGAAATTTGCTCGACCTAAGTTTTGGGTTTTCTGTGCTCTCACAAACTATACTAAAATCATTAAATGGCATTTACGTTTCAGCATCAAAAGCATATATGGTTACCTATACAGCAGTTCTGCATATTAATTTAAGTACGTCTACTAAAAGCCATAAGCAGCGCTACAAAAAAAAAGCGGTTGCATTTAAAAAAAATTTTATTGTTGGTGAAACTGGTAGCTTTTTAGAAAGTAAGCAAGTTTTTGATAGCATAGAGAATCTGTTGGTCTATTAACCACCGACTACGAAGGAATTGGAGCGCTTGAATGCAACCATCCATCCTACATAAATCGTACAGAAATGCATTTAATCAGACGGAGGTAACCACTCTAATAATCTACTAATACCAAGCAATTCCAAATTAATAGTGTTAAGCCCTTTCATGCAGCGTTAACGGAATTACAGATAAAGAGGTTATTGCGATAAAACTAAGACACTTTGTGGCACCTCCAACGGTAATATTTTATAGGGATGAACATATAAATACGATATCACTTACAGTTAAATGATCAATATTACAAAAAAAAATAACTTTAACGGTATATAAAGGCATATAAAAAGTGAGTGTGCTTATGTGTGTGTGCGTATTTAATTTGGTGAAATTTGTGTATGAAATAAACGAAAATGGGGAAACATACCTCAGGTCTCCTTGGTGGCAACTGTTTGGTGTTTCATGATGGATGACGGTAATGAAATGCGTGTTCGTTGTGTTCATAGTTTTCATGTGAAGTGTATGGTATGAGTTTCCAATGTTGCAGAGATAATAAGTTTGGGCGTCGTTGAATGTAGAGGACGGGCAACAAACATTTAATGTGGTACCAAAACAATTATTTGTTATTGGTTTTATGTTCCGTATCCAAAGCAAAAAACAAACATGTATGACGGGGACAACGGAAAACATGAAAATAAAAATTCGTACGTGAATTCAAAAACAGTATAATTTAGTACATTCTTTGGAAATCACTATTTACAGTACATTTAATTTTTTTTGTTATTTTTTTTTTTTTTTTGGTTTTTGGTACGAACATCAAAGACACACTTTTCGATATAAGCTTTTGGGTATCTATGTAAACATAACAGCAACAACTATTTTACTGGCATATACATATTCATATACATATTCATATACATATACAAAGTGGCATGCACTACACACATACGTACCGATGGTTTGAAATTGTTTTGAGAATTGCGCTGCTGTTGCTGTGGCGTTTGAGCAGTGGGTTCTGAGCTTTTCGGAGTCGGTGGCAACGGGCGATTGGCATGTGGTGGATTTGCAAGTGGTGGATCGGGTACCACAATAACGCGTTGAGGCAAGGCCGGACGTGATGGCGGTCCTGGTTCTTCGATTTGTTGCCTTTGTTCGCGCTTTAAATAGTTCAAAATACATAGTGCAATTTAATTATATTTCAAGTTCTCACTTTTTGATACATACCGATTGCGGTTTCTGGTTACGATTAGCTTGCGGCTGTTGGGCTTGTGCCTGCACCTGTGCTTGGGCTTGTGCAGCTGCAGCAGCCGCTGCAATCTGTTGTTGCTGCTGTTGCTCGGCAGCAATACGTCCTTCCTGAATCTGTTGAAAGTTGCGACGCAAGGTATCCCCGCCCGGTGCCTGTATGATGGAGCTTGGCTCGCCAGCAATCTGCGGTTCATCGTCATCATTATCTGAACCGGAATAGTGAAAGTCATCACGATCCTTCTCCTGCTTCCGCTTCTTGCAACGATCGATGTGATCCTTCAGCTGTATCCGCACCTGACGATCTGTGGGCTGATCCTTAATGAATGCGTGCTTTAATAATTGCTCTGTGTAAGGCCGCTGGTGGTAGTCTTTCACTGGATAGCGCGAAATTTCGGTAGAATAGAATTTGAAATTTAGTTCATACTGTGGCCAGTTTAATAAATACTAAGAGTTTACCAAGAACTGTGTCAATGAATCCGTGGAATTTCTTTGACCACTTTTTCGATTTTAGACGTGGCGGAGAATTGCGTGGAATCAAAAATAATGCACGCATCGGATGCAGATCACACAGCGGTGGCTGAGATTCAGCCATTTCCAGTGCTGTTATGCCCAACGACCACAAGTCCGAGCGGTTATCGTATGTGGCTTCCGGATTTTCATCGCAGGCAATCACTTCCGGTGCCATCCAATATGGAGTGCCTGCAACATAAAAAGCAAATCGATTACAATTTCTTAGTGAAGCTAACAATTCGGATGCAAATGTATGTATGTATGAAGTTGCAGTGCGTACCTATGAATGTGTTTCGCCGACCTATCGTGCGATCCAGTTGTGCGGACACACCAAAGTCAACTAATTTCACTTCGGCATTATCTGTGAGCAACACATTTTGCCCCTTGATATCACGATGTATAACTTTGTTTGAGTGCAAGTAGCTGAGACCACGCAATATTTCGCGACAAATGTACGCAATCCATTCCTCCTTAAGGCTCTGACCCTTTGTCGACTTGACGAGGTCGGTCACAGACCCGGCACCACAATACTCCATTACCAGCCATAATTGATCGTCTTTACCAGGGGGAGATTTCTTTATAAAAGCTCCATAATAAGTTGCAATATTACGATGATTTGAGTATTTCTTAAGCACATTGATTTCTAATTTAATTTCCTCCTCCTCGTCCTCGGTGACATCCATCACCTTTATGGCAGCCAATTGACCAGTCTTCGTATGGCGACCCTAAAACGAGCCACACCGTTAAATCTATGTAAAATCTATTCAGTTCAGTTAAAAATTAGGTCTTAAATGTATTTAGGTAAATGCTAAACTTATATTAAATAAAAGTATATTTGTTCAGGTTTGTCCTCAAATGCTTGCTGTGCGTTTTGATTTGCTCTGGAAGCGCAGTCGATATGAGAACACTCAACCTCGTACAAAACTGCCAAAATTATGCTAAGGAATTGGAATACAGAAACTGCAAACTGTATTTTTTATTTATCTTTTTACTGTCTGGGGAAGACTGCAAAGTATTGGTTGGAGCGTTAGAAATGGCATACTCAGAAGTTAAAAATCAACACTTTTGACACCTGCCTTTCTTTGCCGGTGGCCGAACCAGTCGTGAATTGGCGGAAAAACTGCGATCATAAAACAATTCTTAATCACCTTCATTCAATGGGATTTACCATAAAATTGGGAGCCTGGGTGCCTCATGAGCTCAACGCAAAAAAAACAAACAAGTCGCCTTCAAGTTGCTTCTCAGCATCTCGCCCGCCATCGAGCAACACGCGGTCACAAACAGCACTTTTTGTATCGAATCGTCACAGGAGATGAGAAATGGTGCCTATACATCAATATGAAGCAAAGAAAGGAGTGGGTAGCTCCAAGAGATAACCCAAAGCCAAGAGTCAAGCCGGATTTTAATCCAAAGAAGATCGTGATATGTATTTTGCGGGACTGAGAGGGCATAGTGCACTGGGGAATGCTTGAAAAGAATGTCACGGTCAACAAAGAGATCTTCATTGTCCAGCTACACCGCGTGAATGAGGCTATTCGACTGAAAAGACCTGATGGACATGATAAAAATATACGCCGTCACGTCAACGCCACACTCCGTATTGCACAAGTCGTCAAAGCCGAACTCCAAGAGCTCAAATGGGAGGTCTTTTAGCATTCACGTATTCTCCGGACCTTGCACCGACCGATTACCAACTTTTCCGCTCCCTGCCAAACCATATGAAGGCCGTTACCTTCGATAACAAGGATGTCCTTAAGACCTGGCTCAACAACTTCTTTGACACCAGACCAAGCGTTTTTTGGAGGAACGGCATCAATAAACTGGCCGAGAGGTGGGAAGAGGTTGTAAACAACGGCGAATATATAATTGATTAGCTTATTTATATAATTATTGATTTTTGTTTAAATAAAAGTCTTCGGTAAAAACGCTACGAACTTATTCGCCAAGCTGTTTGGGTGTTTGGCCGAGCTCCTCCTCCTCCTATTTGTGGTGTGCGTCTTGATGTTGTTCTACAAATGGGGGGACCTACAGTTTCAAGCCGACTCCGAACGGCAGATATTTTTATGAGGAGCTTTTTCATGGCAGAAATACACTCGGAGGTTTACCATTGCCTGCCGAGGGGCAACCACTATTAGAAAAAACTTTTTCTTAATTTTGGTGTTTCGCCGAGATTCGAACCTACGTTCTCTCTGTGAATTACGAATGCCAGTCACGCACCGACCCATTCGGCTACGGCGGTGTTGGTTTATGCCAGTAAATTTGTACTTCGGTAAATATTTTATAAAAAGCGTAGCAAAGGGAATTGAATTTGAGTTTGAGATATTTTTCAAACATACTTTTGCTAACTATTTTTATGTAAGTTATAATATAAAAAATTAAAGGCAATCTGCTTTAACTTATTCTGTTCGCTGTTTAAAATTTTTTTGGTTTTTTGTTTTGTACCCTCGTTTTATGCTATAATAGTATATTTAAAAAAAGCGCTATTTTATGTATTTATTTATACAGGGGTTTCCAATAACAGGTGTTATTTAAATTGATAAAAGGCTATCGAGAGATGATTAACGGTTTTTTATGGCCGGAATTGGATGGTATTGATCTGGACAACCTTTATTTTCAACAAGACGGCGCTACATGCCACACAAGCAACGAAACCATTGAACTTTTACGGGAAAAGTTTCCGGACCGTTTTATCTCTCGAAGAGGTGAACACAATTGGCCACCGATATCTTGTGATTTAACACCTTGTGACTTTTTTCTATGGGCCCACGTGAAAGAGAAGTTCTACGCCAACAGCCCAGGGTCGATTCAAGACCTCAAAGATGGAATTCGTAAGGCTTTCGAGGACATAGGGCAGCCACTTTGCAATTCGGTTATGGAAAATTTCATGAAAAAGATATTGTCCTCTAAGCGTGGTCGTGGTGGTCATTTGCCTGATGTTATTTTCCACTATAATGAAATAAACATTCGATCATTTATATTAAAAAATAGCAGTTTTCTTTGAATATCAAAATAACACCGCTTATTGGAAAACCCTTTACTTATGCTTTTCTGTTCATCAGTTTATTAGTTTTGTATGTCAATTTTGAAAAAAATCATTTATATATGAATTTTTGAATGTTTTGCTTATTTATGTATTTTATACTAGTTTTGCTTATTTTTATTACATACAGGTCTATACGGGCGATATAAGCCTACTGGACAACCACGCACTAAATACTAATCTCAATGGTGGTGTGGAAATTGAAAATTCCCAATTTTTGTTTAAAAAATACCCATTCAATGTTTCTTCCGTCGTGGCATTACTCACGAATTTTCTAAAAAATGCACATCTTACAGCGCTCTCACTAGAACAAGAGTTTTGCACCTAGCCATCTGTGGCGTAGATTGCGTCAGACGGAAGGGCGTCAGCACCACGTTCCCATGGCAATCAGTTTTACATTACGGGAACGATATTACAACAAAAACTAATCTGTTCCAAACTTTGCAATGCAGAACCAAATCTAAATCATAATTTTGATGCGATTTCTTTAATCTTAATATAAATTAGAAGGTCAATCATGCATGCATGCATACGCGTATGTATGTAAACACGTAGTGCGTGTGTGCGTATGTATATGTGTAAGTGGCGGTTGGTTATTTGGAAATGAATTGATATGTTTTTATCAGTCAGCCATTCACTTAAGAGCAATCTCCTTTTATTTAACGACACTGTTGTTGTCGACTGTTTTCATCATCTGCCAGTCAGAGTCATTGAATCTCGTCTCAGTGTCTCGTTTCAAAGACTATTCACGCTAAATCTGTAAGCGCGTGTTTGCGTGCAAGCATCTATGCACACATAGCCGCATACATGCATTTTCTGTACATGTGCATGTGTGTGTGTATGTATGTGCGTATGCCTGAGTGTATGCCAGTGTGACTGCTGCTTTGTATTATCTTGAACTTTTACAAGGAGTGCAAGTAGGCTGGGGTGCCAACACCCTGCCAGTTTTTTTATAGCACAAAACAGGCCATACACTGACAAAGGTGCATACACACATAAATAGGTAGGTACATATGTATTAGAGTTAGTAATAGTACAAGTCGGTGCAATCGCATTGAGGAGATTCTTTCAGTTCCGTCATGGAGACGCAAGCAAAAAGTCGACAAGCTTCGAATAAATGACTGAGTGATTAAATAAACAAAGCAAAGTTGAGAAAGAGCAAGAAGCAAACAAAACAACAACAACAACAACAACAACCAAAAACAATGTGTAACAGAAAGAAGGCAAAAAATGTGCATAAGCGCTAAATAATCGAACTGCTATGTGCCCATATGCAGCTGATGCTGACGCCGACGTAGACGCTGCAGCGGCAGAGGTGAACGGGTGTGGCTGGGCATGCTCGCTGGTGGCAATAAATACCCCGACGTTTGCTTCGAATGATTTTTGAATTATATAGTGTGGATTCGTGTGCGTGCGTGTGTGTGTGTGTTTGTGCGCAATCACACACATGAAAAAAAAAAACACATTCATACTCCTTACATATCTACATACAAAGTGGCTGATATGCTCTTTAAGCGCGCGCGTATTTGTGTGTTTGTATGTCAACCTTGATATGCGGTTACCAGAAATAATATTTACGTTTCAGACAGAATTATTACGCTGCCACCGCTCAGTTTGGAGCTTTTAAAGTCACTGCACTCGCATGCCTCCAACTACGGGCAACGCATGGCCGTTTAAGTTTAAGTGCGTCTTCCAGCTATTCCTGCATTGAATTGTATCTTTGCAATCGGCTGTGATTATGTATTGTTTCGATATCCGGTTTGATTATTAAACGAAAATTGTCAGCAATCGCACCGCCACTATTGTCTTTGCACGCTTCAATGTGCACTTACAGCGCGAACTCGACGCTAACTGCGGAGATTAGCGTCAAAATCAGCAATGCCGTTGGGGTATTACCGGCAGCAACTAGCCGATGAAAAACAATACCTCTTAATATATTATAAATATTTATACCGTTGGCACTACGATCAAGTGGATGGAAATTGTATAAACATAATCACATTTAAAAGTCATTCAGAGTGAATTCCATTACCATAAAGTAAGGCTAAAATCGCTAGAGAGTGGATAGTAGTACATCTCCCCTAAACGTAGGCAAGGAACGTCGAGACAACGAACTTTCTTAAAGCCAGAGTCAGGTAGGCTGGCTGATCATTTTCCTCCTCTGCAATGCATCTACAACAACTAATCTCATGGCCAATTAAACAGTAACTTCTAATGCAGGTCGCATTTCACTTTATGGGCCGTATCAGCCAGCCTCCATTCCATGTGTAATATCACCCTATGAACCAGTTTCTATGCGGATATGTGAAGCACGTGGTCTACGTCGATAAACCAAGGGTGTTAGAGAACCTGAGCGCCGTATTATTATCGAATATGTGGCCGCGAAATAGATTTTCATATAAAGATTATTTCTAGCCAGCCGCGATGCTAATCACAGAGCATGCCAGGATTTTAAGCCAAATATTTCCCATGTGTTCGATCCTATCAAGCTGAGCATTCTTGTCGGCTTAAGAAGCACTTTCGATAGCAATAAATAGCAGGCCCGTAGCCGAATGGGTTGGTGCGTGACTACCATTTCGAAGTGCAGAGGCTCCAATATCCTTGCATGAAACACCAAAATAACAAAAAACGTGCTTTTCTAATAGCAGTCACTCCTCGACAGGCAATGACGGATCCCCGAGTGTATTCCTGAGATGAGAATCTCCTTATAAAAACCCATTTGCCATTTGGAGGCCGCATAAAACTGTAAGTGCCTCCATTTGTGGAAAAACATTAAGACTCATAGCAAAGAACCCATAAAAGTGCAAAGGAATTGATTGCTTCTTAAATTCTTTAAAAGTAATTTCAATGTATAATAATTTTTTTAATGTTAAGGGTTTTCCAATAAGAGGTGTTATTTTGATATTCAAAGAAAAATGCTATTTTTTGATATAAATGATCGGATGTTTATTTCATTATAAAGAGGAAGGTATGCCGTTAATAGTGGAAAATAACATCAGGCAAATGACCACCACGATCACGCTTATAGGACAATACCCTTTTCATGAAATTTTGCTTAACCGAATTGCAAAGTGGCTGCCCTATGTCCTCGATAGCTTCACGAATTCCATCTTTGAGGTCTTGAATCGACCCTGGGCTGTTGGCGTAGACCTTCTCTTTCACGTGGCTCCAAAGAAAAAAGTCACAAGGTGTTAAATCACAAAATCTCGGTGGCCGATTGTGATAACCTCTTCGAGAGATAACACGGTCCGGAAACTTTTCCCGTAAAAGTTCAATGGTTTCGTTTCTTGTGTGGCATGTAGCGCCGTCTTGTTGTCCAGATCAAGACCATCCAATTCTGGCTATAAAAAATCCTTAATCATCTCTCGATAGCGCAATCCATTCACCTGTAACACGTGTTATTGGAAAATCCTATACTTTGTAAGTAATTGAGAATGAAATCATTTTTTTTTAACTCCATAGAATGGAATTAAAAAAATATATTTTTTGTTTCCAATTCCATTTACGATCCTTCAAAGTAATTTAGAATGTAATCGAAAAAATGCATAAAAAAATGTGTTAAGTGAAATCACTTTCCTCAAATTCTTAGTTATAAACACGAATAGAACTGTCACGCTAGAATTTATATAAATATTTATTTTATTGCGACTACGAGTAAATAGGCCATTGCCGACTGCGCAGTCGTCTGCACCAGATCAGAATATGATCCGCTGACTCTTGTTACTTCTGCGACCAACTCCTGCAGACTCCAATGTACTTTCTTAGCTAGGACGGTATAGCGCGGAGAAGGTTGGGGTATTCGGTCATTTGTAGCCAGTCCAACCCAGTTCTATCTTAAGTTTAATAAGGGAACGGCGTCTGGATACCTCATCCTGTGATGAGTAGAGGGCACAAAAGACCATGGGGTCCAAGTTCAAACCTCCAATAAATCTAAATCTAATCTAATATCATCTAAAACAAATTTTCGTGAAACTTTTGCCAGAACTGTTTGAAAGTTTAGTTATTTGTGTAATACGTAGGTTGCATTTTAACGGGATCGCCTTTGCAACACTACGCGTGATGAGCTGTAATTCAGTATTTTTATCGGAAACTTTGGTTTTTTTGAGCATAAACTTATATATACACATTTTTTTACTCTTTTTTCAGTGAATTGAAAAATTAATTTCGCCCAAAAAACGGAATTTACGTGTGATGATTTATTACGACTTATTTGCGACTTTTGGTGGTGAAGCACCACATTTAGTCACTGTTTACAATGAGTCCCAACGTGGTCGTCGATCCTTGCAGGATGAATTTCGAGAAGGTGACAGAAACAATCTATGCTCTACGTGAATTAATAACGCGATATCCTCGTGTGGCATATCGCGAGGTAGAGTCATCCGTGGGCATTAGTCGGACCAGTATAGATTCAATATTGCTTAAACAATTGGTAGTCAAGAAAAGAAGAAATTCAATTAGAAGAAGAATCTTGGATCCATGCATATGAGCTTTTAGGTGGTGAGCTTAAACAAAAGTGCACTTCACGACAAATGTTTTTCTGAAACTTAAAACAGTAAATTCGCAGTGTCTCATAACCATTCTATTGTCGAGGGCAACGTTTTTCAACGCCTGAAGAAACCTGTTGAAGGCTTTAAACAGCTCGTTTCGGAGTTATCCAATTCCGATTGGCAAAAGTGTTTTGAAAATTGGTTCAAGCGAGTGCCAAGTGTATTGACTGCCAAGGAGAATATTTCGAAAAACAATAAAGCTCTAAGTCCATTATTATTTTACTGTGTTTTCATTATTGGGCGCAAACTACAAAAGGCCACCCTCGTAATTGTCTTCATTTTTTATTAAAATAACAACCAGTGAGGAAGTGTTTGGAACAAATGCTCCTGGATATGTGGTTAACTTAATGGCACATAATGTAAAGTCTGAAAAATAACGATCATTTCAAAAAGGAGAGCTCGCATTCGTGAAAGAACTTTCAGCTTTTCAATTGCTTTTACAATTCCTTTGAGGAATTGAAAGAAAACAACTACTTTTGCAATTCCTTTACAAAGTATCTACTTGGAAAAAATTACATTAAATATAATTAGATTAGTAATTAATTTTTACTTAATTATATTAATTACTTACTTAAAATTAATAAGTAATTCCTTGTGATGGAAATGACAAAAGTAGCTTTTGAAGTTAATTTCATAATAATTTTGAAACTGTAGTGTGCCCGATGGCCCCTGCTTTTGAAGTTGCTTCTAAAGAATTGAGAAAGTAATCAATCCTTTTGCTGTGAACTGAACGAATTGATTACCAACTACAACTACTGAGGAACTAATTGACATTGCATTCACCCAGCTCTGTTTGTGTCACCCTTTCAGAATTTTATATAACTTCTATAACTCAATAGCGGCAGGCTAATCACCTACCCTGCTAGAAAGTAAAATAGATTAATGAAACCAACGCAAGACTCAGTTGTCGAGGCCCTATGCTCCCGAGTGGAATGAACAAGAAAAATAAAACAAAATAAAAATAAAAACTCAATTGCTTTATCAAACTTGAAAGAGACCTCCCAGAGTTGTTTGGCAAAAAACTTGACATTTTAACCCTGCATGCCCACCGTGATTTTTTGTACGTTGTTACCAATGTTAGTCGATTCGACTAACATACTCAAAATATCGATGCTGCAGAACTACCTATGCTCATGATTTTTAAAAGTTACTGAAAAATTAAATTATTATTCCTTTCTTTATTCAAAAGTAAAACAACATTTTCAATTGTTTCTGTTTTTCATTTATTTTTATTATTATCACATTTTGTTACTCTTCAGTCTTAGATATCTTACTTAGGGTTACAAAAAAAAAAAATTAAAAATTAAAATACCTTTAAATTAAAAAACATTTTACTGCCGATATAAAGTTAAAGAATTATTTTATATTATTTAAGCATAAAAAGAGTTCAAAATAAAAGTTTTGTACATTAGGCACAAGTCTCAACTTTTAGCTTGAAAGCTTAACATTTATTTATTGCTCAACACATGATGTTGAGAAAAAATTAAAAATAAATTAAAAAGAACATAAAAAGTAACAAGGCTTCCTGCCGCTATAAAGTTTAAGTAATTTCATTAAATATAAAGTTGATAAAAAATGTTAATTGTACATTAAAGTTTTGCACAATAGGCACAAACCTCGACCTTGTGCTCACCACATACATACATGTTTCATGCATTTTGAGCATACACTCTTCGTCATTCGGTGTTTTTGTAAGGACAGATAGAACAAATTTTTCATTTGTTTTTCTTTTTTGAGGGTACATTCTTAACACTTGCCTTCTCAACTGGCAGGGATAAAATATCTCGGATATTCTGCTGTAATTCCAAGTGCAGATTAGGATTCTTTAGGCGTTCTGCCATGTGCGGTTTAACTAGATCTGAATGAAGTTTTTTCATGAATTCCCGGCGTGAAAGAGGTTTCGTTTTCGCGCTTAATGCGTTATGAACATACCTATATCACATAACTATTAACAAACGCGATATTAAGTATGCCATAGAACATGCACATTCGCCATCTCTTCGTTTTCCTTGAGCACGACATAATACTACACATTTGATCAAGAGAGGTCAATGATTGTCTTTCAAACAGCGCTCAATATTAAGATACCAATCAGTACCTCAAGTTCTGTTTTGTTCACCGGCTTTTCAGTTGGAAAATCTCCATTCCTTTTTTCAATTTCGATGTTGGTGTAATGAACTATAATACTTAAAATTTCATCAGTGATAAATAATTTAAACACTTCAGCGCAATCCGTAACATTCTTTGCTGCTCCTGTTGGACCTTTATCATGATGCACTATGTTAATTGCATACCGACGCCGTTTTCCTTTAGTTGTCGCCCATTTATATTTATTTTTACCACGCAAAAATCTTTTGGAAAATGGTATTATATTATCCTACGGCGCCTGAGGCAGTGGTTCTTCAGTCCAGTCCTTCGAATTGTCCGAAGAATCATCCTCCGAAGAATTCATACCCTCTTCTAGTAAATTCGTTTCGAATTCGCTTTCGGAAATACTTCTTCATCCTCATCCGACATAGCCAAAATTTTTTCAATTTCTTCCTCACAAATTTTAGTCGGCCTTATTTTCAATGCTAAAAAAGTTGCACTAAGCCCAATGTTAGTCGTTTCGACTACGCAGTTTCTACAAATACATACATACCACTTAAGCCAGCCAAACAACAAGTCCCTACTGATCAGGAGCACCTTTGCAACTGAATAAACTATCTCAACGTTAAAAATGAATTTGATACAATGAGAGAAAAAGAAATTACAAATGTAAAAAGCAGTGATGTTAGTCGAAATGACTAACAGTGGGCATGCAGGGTTAAGAGAGATAATTTCGAGATGCTTAACTCAACAATAAATAAGGAAGTAAATGGCGTGAGGATATAATATATGTATGTACTTTTATTATTTCACATACATATGTCATATTCTGATGACGCATTAGACGAGCATAAGAACTGAATTTATGCTACAGATTTTGTTCTAATATGTAAATGAAATATGAAAGTAATTTATTTTGCAAATAATCCTATACAAATTCAGCCAGACAGAATTGAATTATACGGACTTATTTGGAGTAAATATCCACACACACACGTACAGGCAAACATATGCCCATATATGTATGTATGTAAGTGTTTTAAGCATTCATGCGTGTGTAGAGAAAGTGCGTGCAATAACAACAAATAAGGCATCAATTGCTTGCTTAATCATCGTTTCTCAATGACAAATGAGATAAAGAAAATACACAAACAATTATTATTTAAGTACATATTAATTCACACATACACACATCCATATGCACGTATGTGTGCGCGCAGCAGCTAAGCGAATGTGAAATAACAAATCAAATACGACTTACAACCGTCATTTTCAATAATCTTTTCCCGTTATGAGTGTAAAACGAAATAAGGCATAAAAAACGCCCACAAACGAAAGCGCGTACTTGTTTTGGCAATTAGGAAATCGAGCACTGAAACATATACACACCTGCTCAGAAACCAATGAGAGACCTGATTTCCAGTTCGTAATAAAATGTTGTAGCAAATGTGTAGCCACACATACACACATGCATACCACATTGTATTATATCGGGTGTTTTTTAGCTGCATGGGAACTATCGATATCGATACCTTTGGTTTGGCAAACTGTGTTGATATTTCTGCTCAGTAAAGTTTGGCAAATCACGAATTGTTTAACGCCAGAACACTGCTTCCAAATTGTGGAAATTTACTTTGAAAAAAAAAAATAAAAATAAAAAAATAAATACAATAAATAAAATAAAATAAATAAATCTGTTCGCCCTTATTTCTTTCGAACTGAGGAAGGAGTTGCCGTTACGGTGTATTGGCGAGCGCTATCGAGCCATGCGACTGAATTTTTGTTTTCAAAAAATAATCGGCTAAATATCGACGACATTTGGTTCGAACAACGCGGCGCAACTGGTCATACAGCGCGCTTAACAATCCATTTCTTGCAAAATCATTTTGGTGACAACTTTCTTTCAAAATATTGTCCTGTTCACTGGTTCCCTGGCCCTCTCGATAACTTTTTATGAGACTAGGTTTTCCATTAGTTTATGCTAACAAATCAGCCACTCTTGAAGCATTGGATGCCCATATTCAAGCCACCATTGACGCCATACGGCCAGATTTATTGGAAAAAGTAGTCAAAAATTGAACGAATTAGTCAGATGGATCATGTAACTCGTAGCCACGGTGGACATATGCCGGATATCATATTTAGAAAATACATGGAATGAAATTATCTACCAAATTATAAAAAAAAATCGCACCAACAATATTTTTGTTTTGCTCTTAAAAAAACACCCGATATATTACATCAATAGGCAATTGTTTTTTCTACTTTTAGCCTGATAATTAAAAAAACGGCAACTCCACATATTCAAAATTTGTGCATATTTAGTAATTGTAGAAAATGTTCTAAATTTCATTTTGTACTGGCAGCAGTGATGGTAAATGTAGGGAAAATTCCCTACATGTAGGGATTTTTGTCGAAAAAGAAGGACAGATTTTTTTAAATTCTGTAAATGTAGGGAATTTTTAAAAAGGACAGAAAAAATTTTAAAATAGCGTGAAAAATTTAAAAAGTTCATTTAAAACAAAAAGCCGCAGTAAGATTTCATGCCAGTATTTTTACCCTTATGGCAGCATACTTTTAAAGCGTTAATACGGCAACATTGCCATTTTTTCTTCGTTAACGCTAACGTGATTTTTTCTTAGCGCGAAAATTGTTAGTTGTCCCGCGTTTCCTGGTGCTTTTCACTTTTGAATTAAGTGTGCAATTATTTTAGTTTTAGCTTTTTTTATATTTAAAATTTATATATTTTACAGAAATGAGCTCCTCCTCTTCGACTGACTCTTCGGAGGAACACCAGGAAAAACAATGCAAGTATCGGAAACAAAAGTTCAATAACAAGTGGCTTGACGACGACAATTTTAGTGACTGGTTGGAAGCTGTGGCTAAGTTTTGAACTGCGGCAATTCTGAATTGCAGAAGCACGCCGAAGCAAAAACGTACCAAAAAAATATAAAGACAATAAAAAAGACACCTAAAATAAACAGTTTTTTTTTAAGAAAAAGCCAAATGGTTCCAGAAATTTCGAAATAAAGCTCAGCATGGTCTTCGCTGAGCATAATGTCGCGCCGCAAGTGGTGAACCATTTAATCCCAATCTTAAAAGTAATCGTGCCGGATTCTGAAAAAATAGAAAATCTGTCTTGTTTTTAACAGAACTGAATGTAATGAAAAATTCTAATTTTTTGTCTTTTTGCTGAATTTTTCTTTATATATGTGTTTATAATATAATAAATATGTGTATTTATATATATTTTTGAAATAAAATTTCTTATTAAAGTGTCTTATAAAGTGTCAAAACAGCACCAAGCCCAAAACTTAAACAATTAATTCAATTTTGACGTTGCAAGTGCCTCATTATAGTGTAAACACAGGAGAAAAATATGTAGGGAATTTTGTAGGGAAAATTTTTTGAAGCGTAGGGAAAAGTAGGGAATTTTTTTGGGCTGTGTAGGGATTTTTCAAAACATCATTTACCATCACTGACTGGCAGGCATTAATCATCACGAACATTTTGCACGTATGCTGCGAAAATGTGGTTGGTGAGGCCCTATGCACCAATTGGTGATAAAGGGAAACTATGATGATGATAGTTGGAACACATGATCGCTGATAAGATTAAAAACAGGGGCATGGGCCATAGGATGAAATGATAATTGAAGAAATTTACAATTTCGACAAAGCGGGCATATTTACATACTGTGAGCGTCAAAATAAAGTGTACAAAGCATTTTGTTATAATATGGATTTTATTTCAGTCTCTCATAACAAAACAATATATTTTAATTTCATGTTTTTTAAATTAGTATTTCATTCTCTATTTAATACTAGCAAACAAAAAGAAAATAAATTACAACAAAAGTTTTAAAACAAAATTTAGTGCATATTTTACGCGTCAAAATAAAGTGTACAGCGTACCGTAAAAAATACCGCTATATTTGGTAGTTTACTTCCTTTTTCGTTGCATTGAAACTTTTTTCATATTGTATTTTCACTGGTTGCGATCGACAGAGAAAGGTTTTTTACTACAGTAAATTAAATTGTATTATTAATTTTTTTCAATAATGGGTAAACAAACTTCGACTGATGTTAGAGAACTGGTACTAAAGCTTCGCAATGAAGGTAAAACCTTTCGTGAAATTGGCTCTATTACCAACAAAAGCCATAATATTGTGAAAAAAATTGTTGACAAATACAAAAAGCTCGGCAAAATCGCCCAGGTACAGGCCATCCAAAAGTTTTAAATAAGACTGAAGTAAGGTCTATAGTGCGTGATGTGAAGAAAAATCCCCTTAAAAGTGCGGTCAAAATATCCCAAGAAGTTTCAATTGCATCAGATACTAGCGTAAGTGCCGGCACAATACGTCTAGCGTTGCACGCAAATGGGTTACATGGTCGTCTCCCACGAAAAAAACCGCTAATATCGACAGTTAATAAAAAAAAAACGTTTTAATTATGCAAAAAAATACGAAAATCAGGATGTTTCTTTCTGGAATAATATCCTGTTTAGCGACGAAAGTAAATTCGAGGTATTTGGGCAGAAAAAAACCGGTTAAAGTCTGGAGAACCAAAAATAGTGAGTATCCCGACCAAAATTTGATAATCACAGTTAAACACGGTGGGTGTTCGGTGATGGTGTGGGGATGTATGGCGGCAAGCGGAGTTGTTGTAATTTATTTTTTTGTTGTTTTCTAGTATTAAAAATATATTGTTTTGTTATAAAAGACTGAAATAAAATCCATATTAGCAAAATGCTTTGTACACTTTATTTTGACGCTCACAGTATGTCTGTTGGAAAAAGTGTTGCGCCGCTTTTGAAAATATACCCCTATGCCAGAGCACTGCCAGCGATTAACGGCCTGCCTATATTCCCCTGCGCTACTGCCAAAACTGTTACGCTCTGACACAATTCATTCCTGTAACTGTTCAACTCATTCAATTGTCAATTGTGAGCAAATGGAAGCAAAATTCCACGGACACTTTTTTATTTTTTCTTAAAAAACTAAGTTACTGCATGTGGCATTCTGCCTAGTGATCAGGTGTTCTGTTAAACATAAGTGTAAGGTTTAAATTGTTAACCTATGATACATATTAAATTATACAATTTTTTTAACCAAAAGTTGAATGAATTTGCTATTTTAGCGAATTTCCGCACAACACATTAAAGTACGTTTTTTCATTTCGCACCCGACTTTTCAAATATCAAAGCTATTAAATTTAATAAAAATAATTTTTTAATTCTAATTTCAAAATGCTTAATTAAAATAATTTCATAACTTATTTCTAAGATTTTTAGCTTGCGTGGTATTTTTTTTTTCAACATTGCAGTAGACAGTGCCCGCTTAAGAACCGCACCACTAATGGGAGCTTGGCTTTGTTAGACCCAGCATTCGATCCGAAACATCCGAGGCCAGAAGAAATTTCCAGCTTTTAAACTGAAAATTTGCTGATGAAGTTTTACTCTTTTATTATGTAAATATTTCACTGTTTTTAGCTTCTCTGAATTTTAAGCAAAATTTTGTTTCATAAAAAAATTCAGCTCTTTCATTTTACTTTCTGGCAAATTAATACGATTTAAGGTAACATTTGAGCTCCAGAAAAATTAGTATGAAATGTGGCTTAATTACAATTTCTTCCGACTTTTGACAAAGGCTTCGTAGCATCAAAACTAATATTTCTCGTTTAGCTATGCGATTGCATTTTCGATCTCCTTACATTATATTTTAAAGACATTTCGTAAGAAATATCTATTAAAAGAGCTTATAGACTAATGCCTTCATCCAGCGCAGTCGAACATAATTGCCACGTTCTACGTTACCGGAGCAACCCGGATTTGTGTCCGGTCAAACACCGTCACTCCAGGCAGTGTTCCGTGTTCATGTATGGAGAATGTTTATGATGCTACAACATCAACAACAACAACAGAATTGTCAAGTGAGACCCGCAAGTATTGGCGCTATTGGTGTACTGTAACACTGCTAACTTTTATTTATCTAAAATTCATCCTGACACACCAAACATTTGTTCGGCGTAATACTATAATACACCTCTCCTCATGCCCCTGAGGTCGAATCATCTAACAACCATCAGCATTGTCATCAACATCAGTAAGTTTCCTGGGCCCACTGCACATGCGCGAGATGACAACACTAAACGTACTCAGGCAAGGCTTAGTAAAGCGGCCACAATAACAACCACATTATAAGATATCTGTTATTGACGGAAGTTGAAATAATCGCACTTCAATTAATGATACACAAAGACTATAAAGTGAGCCGCATTTCTTTGTTCATTTTGTCTAGAATATTTAGATACTGCGTTTAACCCATTCGCAGGCAGTAAAATTTTCAGCAAAAATAGACGGCCGATTTTTTTCCCCTTTATTGGTTGTATTATTCGATATTTGATTGAGACATACTTTGTAAAAAATAGTCACAATTTCTAATATTTACCGTTATCTAAAATATAAAAATGAAGGCTTGTTTGCCTGTCCGGTAAACTCTCCAATACCATGCATTTTGGTGTGGTGGAATGCTTATAAGCCTGCAGTGAGTCAAAAATGTATTGGCACACTCGAAATATAAAAATGCTCAGTGCTATAACTTTTCTTCTAATGAAAGTATAAAAAATAGAAAACGGTGATTTCTAAATGTATTTATTTATTACGTATTTGAACAAAAAAAAAAAACAATTTATATCTGCATAGGTTTACAAGCTCACCCTTGAAAGGTAAAATAAGACACAACTTCACATCAAAAAAGTATTGGCATATTCTTTATGTTAGCTTATGCTTTTGGCGTCGTAACGGTAAACTCCCGTTATTTCCACTCTCGTTTTTTTACTTATTCGTACGTTTTTAGGAATTCCATATCACTTTCGATCGCGATTTCTACGGACATAGTCCAAAATGGGCTGTGGTGCTGAAGTTTCCCTAGAACTAGGCCAATTAATAATAACACTGAAAACAAAAAAAAATCCTATCGCGAAATTGGCAAACTTGCCGATAAATCATGGTCCAGCGTTCGAAACATCGTTATGCATTATTGCAATACTGGCCGCCCAAAAAAATTAACCAAACGACAGGAGGGAATTGTGGTGTCCACAGTGGCACAAGATCCAAAAACTTCGGCTGTCAAATTGTGCGAGACCCTGCAAAATTCATTTGAAATCAATTTCAACCCCAAACTGTTCGGAATACCCAGTATAAGGCTGGGCATCGTGGCCGGATTCCTCGACGCAAACCCTTCATTTCGAAGGTAAATAAGAAAAAGAGGCTAGAATTTGCTAAACAGCATTTAAATTAGTCCGACGCTTTTTGAAATACCACCATATTTAGTGATGAATCAAAATTCAATTTATTTGGGTCAGTTGGAGCACAAAAGATTTGGCGAAAGCCAAATAAAGAGCTTCAATAGAACAACCTGCTCGAAACAGTTAAACACGGTGGAGGAAATTTGATGGCTTGGGAGTGTTCCGCGGCATCTGGTGTCGGAAAGCTCGTTTACATAGATGAGACAATGGATAAGCATGTGTATCGCGACATTCTTAAAGGAAATTTAAGTCCAAGTGTCGAAAAACTCGCCTTAATGGGACAACTTGGCCATTTCAACAATATGATGACCCAAAACATTCGTCTTATCTTGTGTAGAAGTGGTTGATATACCATTGCAAACAGCTTAAAACGTTCGTCCATACAAATGTGGCATCTACGCACTAAGTAAATGGGAATACAGTACTTGTGGTATATAAGGAAGTCACAAGTTTTGCAAAGTGAAGTTTAGAAGAAAATTTAGTATACATTCTGTCAAAAAAATGTCGGGTATTATTCATTTAAAAAGCGAGCGTTACAACTGGCCTCTGAAGTGTCGCAGAGTTTGACAGAGTTTCTGTCAATTAGCTTGTTTTTGGCATTTAATTGTATCAGTCAACCGCAGGTGTGCTCTGCTCTTTTCACTGTGGATACAAAAATCCAACAAAGAATTTTTCTTAAATTTTGTGTTTTGAACGGGATTTCGTGTGCCAAATCGTTGAAAATGTTGCAGAAAGCCTATGGCGAGTGTGCTTTAGTCAAAAAACGGGTCTACGAGTGGTATAAGGCTTTTGCAAAGAGCCGAGAAGTCGTGGAAGATTTGCCCCGATCTGATCGCCCATCAACGTCTTCAACGGATGAAAACGTTGACAAAGTCAGGGAAATGACGCTGGAAAACCATCATTTAAGTTTAAGGGAGGTAGCTCGTGACCTTAGGGTGTTGCACCAATCAATTCGCAACATTTTACACCATCAAATGTGCGTGAGACGCGTGGCTGCTCGACTCGTTCCAAGAGAGTTGAACTTCTCTCAAAAAATTCATCGGAAGAAGGAGGCTGAAGACATGCTTGAGCAAGTCAATTCTACCCAACGTTTATCCAGCGCATCAGGTGAGGAGACGTGGGTATATGAGTTTGACATGCAAACCAGTCAACAGGCGACTGAATGGCGCTATTCACATGAGCCGAAACCCCAAAAAAACTACGTCAAAGTCGGTCAAAAGTTAAAGTTATGCTATTCGTTTTCTTTGATTATCATGATGTTGTGCACTCGGAATCCGTTCCAAATGTTTCTACGGTAAATAAAGAATATTATTTGGAAGTTATGCGACGTTTGAGAGAGAATGTGCGGTTTGAGAGGAAGCGGCCCAATTTGTGGAAAGAAAACTCATGGATCTTGCACCACGATCACAAGGATCATATTGTGAACATTTGTTTTGACCAAAAACTCGACTGTGACTTTTTCCTTTTCCCAAAACTTAAATTGCAACTCCGCGGACGCCGTTTTGAGTCGATAGAGACCAATAAGGAGAATTCGTTGAAGATCTCTTCAAACGCGTTTAAAAGGTGCTTTGATGACTTTTTTGACAGAATGTAATGTGTCAAACTATGGTGAAGTTACTGAAGGCACTTTGAAGGCAAATAATTGCAAAACTATTATTTCCGAAAATTTGGGAGTTATAAACGTTGTTCAAGAACCCTACCTAACATCTCCACCAAGTTTCATTAAACAAATCATTAAACTTTGCCTAAAATTGCTCATGCGGCATTACGCTAAAACCAAAACCAAATTTCACGGCAACATTTCGTTGAAGCATTTTTTTATTTTTTTGGTAAAAGCTCAGCATAATTGAAAACCTTACTTTCATGGGCAGTTTTGTGCCATCAGGTCTCAAGAGAGAGAGGACTCAAGAATTAAAAAAAAAAAAAAAAAAAAAAAGTACGGTCTAGGAATTATTCTCTACCGACATCGTGACGTCAGCAGTTTTGAAAGACCATAGTGAACTGCCACAACAACAACAACATAATTGCTGACTGATAAATGGGTTTCAAATTCGAAATAGACATGGATGCTATGCCACTTTGCTTCGCATTGAAAATCTACATCCTAGCATCCACGGCTGCGAACGTGTTAAGTAGAGAACATTATGAGTGCAACTATTTCTCCATGTTTTAATATCTAATGCCAGTCACACCTACACACTCGTATATGATTTGAAAAGTGCAGTTATAGGCGAGAAATTAAATCTGTAAAATGTAGAATTTGTATGTAAGCGAGTAAATGTTGAGAGATAAAATAAATACCACTTTTTTCCCCTATTTGTATATGTTCACACTCACATACATACATATATACATACATAGAGAGCACTACCTGATACATACATACACACATATACACGCACACATTTAGTATTAACACCCGCATGGGCCCTCCCCCAAATGACTGTCAGCTACTGATAAATTTAAATTCTTGAAATTATAACTCCGTTGTGAAATTTCTGAAATACGTACATACTCGTACTTGATTAAGTTAATGACATTCTGTAGTTCCCGCTACCGTATGAATCACAAAAATTGATTTTGAATAATTTAAAGCGTCTAAAATACGCTGAGAATTGAAAGACCAGTTTAAGGTGAAATCAACAAAAACAAAAAGTCAAACTGCGAATGGCAGCAAAAAAGGCACAAAAGTATGAGGAGACAGTCAAACAGATGTTATGACAATACGCCATATCGCAGCAAACAATTCAGCTGACGTTTTTTAATTTGACTTTGTGCAGAAACTATGTAAAATGCATTGTTTTTAAGTGCAAGCACACATACATACACACACAGACAAGTATGCGGTAAAATTACTTTGCACGGCGTTGGGCCACAGCCAACGCAAACTCAGCAAACCGGAGCGATAATGGCAGGTGGAAGTTTTATCCCGCGAAGCAAGCAAAAACATCATTTAAAATTTGTAAAAATTTGTGAATTTAATTTATTAATAATAGATGCACATATCATCCTGCGCTTAATTAGTGTTAACTCAAAAAATAGAAATGTGAAAACTATGAAGAGGCAGCCCAACCAACCTTAATCGCAATGTTGTTTATCCGAATGGTGGTTGGGCAGAGGTGGCAATTTTTATATCATATATTCACATACGTATATATTCCTATACAGTTAAGATTAGTTGCATTGGCAGTACGCTATTTGCTTGGTTGTCGTTGGTTTTGAGGTTTAACAACAACTTTGCCGCCGAGGCTGTTTAATTTCAATGCAAACAATGGAAATGCATAATCAGTCAATTATTATTTTTATTTATATTTATTTTTGTTGTTGTTGTTGTGTGCATACATACCATACACGCCGCGCTGCTGAGTTGATGAACAAAAATAAAGATAAAAAAATATTAAAAAGAAAATAAAATAATGCTGACAATGGGCAAAGCAGCCACAAAGCCACAACGCAGGCAGCAGCGTGTCTTTTGAAACCAGCAAAAATATTCCGAGTTGCATAAGACAAGTTGTTGCAGGTGCAACTGGAGAATTATAGATATAATGAGACAAAAAAAAAACCGAAAAAAGAAGACAAGGTAAGCAACGCAATAGCAACCTAAGCATCTCAACTATTTCTGTGAAAATGCAAAGAAAACTAAATATGGTACGTCACACATGGGCTGAAAAGTCACGGGTCTAACACGTAGACGGCACTAATTTTATTGCATTCACCTCTTTGCCAGTTAGTACCAACCTTAAAAAGACAGCTGCTTAAATTTTATTATATTCTATTCATTAGAAGAATTTCATGTTTTAATTTTATACTGCTTCTTGATGGGAAAAATGTAGTACAAGCGAACCAATGGCTTAAAAAATGTTATGGGGGACTTCGCTCTATCAAACCAGAATAAAGCGATGGTTTGATGACTTCAAACGTGGTCGTAGAGACCGATGATGCCCAACGCAATGGACCTCCAAATGAGGCGGTAACACCAGAAAACATCCAAAAATCCTCAAAATCGTTTTGAATGATCGAAAAGTGAAGTTGCATGAATTAGCAGACATCGTAAAGATATCAAAAGAACGAGCTGGCGGCTTTATATTGCATGAGCATTTGACTATTAGAAAGCTCTGTTCAAGATGCGTGCCGTAGTTGATGATCCTGATCAGTGCTTGGTCATGTTTAAATGTAATAAACCGCATTTTTGGCGTCGATGTGTGACAACGGATGAAACATGCATCCATCAAAACGATCGAAAACGATCATCATCTGAGTGAACAGCAACTGGTGAACCTCGTTCAAAGCGCTCGAAAGCACAACAATCGGCTGGAAAGGTTATGGCCTTGGTATTTTGGGATGTGCGTAGTGTAATATTCATCGACTATCTTGAGAAGGAAAATACCAGGGTTCTCCAATAAGAGATGTTATTTTGATATTCAATCAATGGTTTCGTTGCTTGTGTGGCACCTAGACCCGTCTTGTTTAAAATAAACGTTGTCCAGATCAATACCATCCAATTCCGGCCATAAAAAATTATGAATCAGCTCTCGATAGCGCAATCCATCGGCATACGGAAAGAAAAAAATGTGTTTCATCAAGACAACGCACCGTATCACAAGTCAATCAAAACTACGGCAAAACTACATGAATTGAACTTCGAATTGCTCCCATATCCGGCAGATTTGGATCCCAATTTTTTGGGTCTGCGAACAGCCAGTAGTCGGGCTGTTCGCAGACCTAAAAAATTGCTCGCCGGTAAGAAATTTCGCTCGAATGAAGAGGTTATCGTTAAAACTGAGACCTATTTTGGGGCAAAAGATAAATCGTTCTACAAAAGTGGTACTGAAATGTTAGAGCGGTGCTGGAATGATTGCGTAGTTCTTGCTGAAAATTACGTTGATGAATGAAACTAATTTTGAACAAAAAAAATGGTTTCTTTGATAGGCCCGGGACTTTTTAGCCCATGTGTTATATATGTGTGCACGTATTTGTATGTATGTATGTATATATTTATAATATGCCTATACGAGTATCTATACGTGGAATGCGCGCAAAGCGGATAACTTTTTGGCTGATGTAGTTCCCCAATAGCCACCCTCTGGGGTGGTGGTAACATGTTGGGGTAATAGAAGTAACAACTACAAAGCGTGTACAAAGAACTAGCAATGAAGAGTGAATATATCGTCATGACATGTCACATCCAAATTAAATATCTCCTTTGTGTTCTTCAGTTGCCCATACAGCTCAAGACCGGAACCTGCGCCGTGTCTGTAACACATTTAACGAGAAAAGCTTCATTTTTTCAAATACTAAAAATCTACTCCCGTCGTTTACGAGAGGAAACAGCAACTAATTTAAGTTCGCATTTTGTAATTGCATGAAGCTTTTTTCATTCAGAATTAAACTTGTAGGCGAGACATTGCATTTCGAGAGCAACCGCTAAATAATTTTTTTATGACTTCATGTTTCATGGTAGTAGAGATGTTGTTCGAGTGACACAGCCCAGACACAATTAGCACAAAAAATGTCATTTTCTCGAATCGAACTATCTTAATTTGACTATGAATCTGCCTGTGTCGTCTGTCTTCTTTGCTGTCTTGCTGTTTTGCTATCTTGACTAGATGCCATAAGTTTATCTTCGTCCGAGTCGAAGCGTCCGTTGTCATAGCGTCAACTGATTTGGGTTACTTTGTTTTTGTTATTTATTTTTGGGCACACGAGAGAATGCTCGGAAGCGGTTGGTCACTCGTCCGCAGAGCAGGCATGCGGAAACACAGCACTTAGTATACTGAACTTGCCCGGGCATCGGAGGAGACCGTTAGCGGCTGGTTTTTTAGGCACTATCAGCCATGCAACTCTCTCAACACCTTAGCTTAAAATGCTGTACCAATCTCAGTCTGGCATCTCAGAGTTAGCCTGACTCACATAGATAACCCTGCCGGAATAACGCAGTCCATTCCGTCGGCATAGCCCAACTGCTCCACTCTACTCCACCAAGAAGGGAGGCTTATAGTCGCCTGGGAGCATTTGATTGGCAGTCATTCATTAAGTCATTTAGGTACAACGCCCGCCAATTACATTGAAATTATTTTGAATGGGAAGAGAGAAATTCGCACCAAAAAGTAAGGAAACGAATATAGGTTATCTCATGAAGAGGTCCTATTTTGAGATTTCAAAAAAAAAAAAAAAAGTCGAACAGCTCCCTACCTAAGGCCCTATTATTTGGAAAGTGGATTTGCACAATTTCTAATTATAAAAAAAAACACAAAAGCGCTAAAGCGTTAAATTAAAAATACAAAATAAATTCCCGCGTATTACCAGACTTTGGCCGCGAACTTAGCATATTTCTATTAAAGCTAACTACTCGACTCTTAATTTCATTTTCAATTTTCGATTCATGGATATAATCTTTTAAAAAGAATCCTCGAACAGGACGAAAAAAGGCAAGATCCTGGTGCCCAACCGAAGATTTTAAAAAAGGTGTCCAACGGAGGACACAAACTCAAAACAGTAGGACCACCTATGAGGAATATTTTCTCTGGCCAAATTCATGAAATCGAAATTTTTATGGTTGGAAAGCTTTTGGGAAATATTTATAAAAATAATAGTTTCGAATTTAAATTTGTTTTCATTGCCAGAAATCGATAAGACTTGTGTTCTATATAATGCAAACAATAAGCGAAAAGTGTGCTTATCTCACAATAAAGTCTTTAGAAATATAATAATAATAATATAATAATAATAAAAAAATTATATAAATTATAAAATATAAATTTGTTTTATATATATTATAAAACATAATTTCATTATTATTACTATATTTTATAATTTATAAAGGGTTTTTCAATTGGCACGGGTCGATTTTGGCGCCCTATGGCAGCCATTTTGTTTTGGTGACATCTGTCAAATCTTTTGTTTATTATTCAGTTGTTTATGACAAATCATCATGGCAAATTACACGATTGAACAGCACGTTCAAATGATAAAACTTTATTATCAAAATGAGTGTTCATTAACGCAAACGTTGCGCGCATTGCGCCCATTTTTCGGTAGACGTGGTGGCCCTTCAAAGTCGACTCTTCAACGTTTAGTAGCCAAATTTGGGACGACGGGGTCAGTAAACAATCAGTCAACACCCGTACGTTCAAGGAACGCAAGATCAGCCGAGAACATTGCCGCGGTCCGTGAAAGTGTACAGCAGAACCCGAGGCAGTCTATTCCTCGCCGTGCACAAGAACTTGGCCTTTCGCAGACTTGAACTTGGCGAATTTTGCGTCGGGACTTGGGCCTACACCCGTACAAGATCCAACTGACCCAGGAGCTCAAAGTTGATGACCATAGACAACGCCGTTTGTTCGCTGACTGGGCTTCGAATCATTTGGAAGAGAACCCCAGTTTTGGGCGAAAAATCATTTTTAGTGACGAGGCGCATTTTTGGATGAATGGCTGTGTTAACAAACAAAATTGCCGTACATGGGACGACCACACGAGGTTCACCAGGTGATAATGCATCCTCAAAAAGTTACCGTTTGGTGTGGATTTTGGGCCGGCGGCGTCATTGGTCCGTACTTTTTTGAAAACGACGTTGGTGAGGCGATCACCGTCAACAGCGAGCGCTACACAACGATGATAACCAATTTCTTATGGCCCATATTGAACCATATGGACCTAGACGACATGTGATTCCAGCAGGACGGCGCTACGTGCCACACAGCAAACGCCACAATTGCCGATTTCAACATCTACCCGCCCTTATTGAAAAACCCTTTATAATTTTTTTATTTATTAGAACTAATTTTATATTATTTATTAGAAATTGACTTGAATACTTTTTGCGAAAAAAATTTTGTTTATTCTGGAATTCAATTTTTATGTTAACACTACTTTTGAAAACTATCTGGTCACCCTAATTTCCATAAGTCTCACATTGGCAACTGTTGCACTTTCCAATCAACTGCCAACAGGCCACACACTGAATATGCGTCATGCACATGCACATACACACACATACATAAAAGTAGGCACATGAAACGACAGACGGCACAGCCGATAGATGTCATAGCGGGTCAATGGATCATTAAAAAATTGTGGACAAAGACCTACCACTTACACAAATACAAAATTAGACTTCCAACTTTAAAGCAAGTTTAACTCACATAAACATGTATAGATGCATGCACTATATGTGTGTATGTACATATGTACGTACGATGCCCCTTAGCCTTTGCAAGGGAATGGCTTAGAATAGCAGCGGGCAAATGCAATAAAACAACGAAAAAGTGAAATTATGCTCATTAAAATGTAACTTTTACGAGTGAGTGCACACATACATACATAAATATTTTTTTAAATAGTCAGATTGTCGTGAATTCAATTAAAAATCCATCGATATTAACCGAAAATAACCACACCCTGCTCGTGTTACGAAACTGAATCGCTTACTGTGTTTTTGCTTTTTTTTTTTAATTCTTCTTTCTAAATTAAGAATGTTAATTATGCCAGTTAAATGACGCCCGTGGTGTTACATAAAAAACGAAACGACAGAACCCGAAAAAATCAACCCCAACCAAATGCCATAGAGCAGTCGTGTTAATGCGCCCAAATTAAAGTCACACAACTCATCAGCTTTTACTTTCTCCTCTATTGTAACTGCGAAATTCCAATAAATCGTTTAGTGTGGGGGCAAAATATCTAAAAAAAAAACATAAAAAAGAAACCGGAAAAATGATATGCCAAATGTTATCGAGAAGTGTCGCAAATGCAATGGAAAAAAATGAATAACAACCAAATGCGATATCTAAAACTAAAATAAACAATAAAATAAAAAAAAAAAATCATAAATAAACCAGTGCTACACAGCCGCGTCTCAATAACAAAAAAATCCATAAGGCAATAAGTGTGCGCGTAACTCATATGCAAATAAACTTCGGCCCGATACCAACGATATGCATACGAGTATTTTTACCTAGTGCGTCCGCTGTTGCACGGCAAGCGCAGCGCTACTTAGTCAGTCCGCTCCGACCATTCGTCGATCTGTCGCGTGGCAGCCACTCACACTCTCACTTATATTCAAATAAACGAAATTATCGCATGAATTGTGATATTTTTTGTCGCTTATCAAATACTCCGCATGAATTTATGCCAACATACACGCATACATACATACATACCAACGCATATGTAAATATGTAAATTGTTTAGCGCCGAGTACAACCCTGCTGCCGCCACTGACTCATTTCCAATTCACGCTAATCATTGCCCACAAAAAACTCGGCTCTCCAGCGTGCCAATAAATATCTCGTGAGCATAGCGGACGGAGACGAGCGGCGGCAGATCGAACGAATGAGTTCTTTTTTTTTTATTTTTCAAGCATGATAAATCATTTCAGAAAAAAATGCAAATTGAGTTTCATTTAATACCACGTAAATATCTGAGAAACTTATCTATAAATATTTTAGTTTCTTTCATTGGGGAATTCCGATTAAAAAAACATTTCGGCTCAGAGGGGAAACTTTTTTAATACCACTGTAGTGGAAAGTTTATGTGCACATGAAAGGTCAGTTTTACTAACTAACAAAAGTAACGTAAGTTTATTCGCTATCCGTTCAGACGTCCACAACTGACTGCGTTGAACACATTTTATGTGAATAATCGGCCTTGGCCATCCAAAGATTGATACGCTTTAAATCTGGTATGGTCGACCCCTTAGCAATTATAAATTCGGCTGCCTAGGAGCTTCTGGCTTTAATTGGGTGGTCTGAATGAAGCAGGGGGGGATCATATTTAAGGACTTTTGATGGGAATATAAAAAGTATTATTGTTGTTGTAGCAGCATAAACATTTCTCATACAATTACGGGGAATGCAGCTTGAGTGACAGTCGTTGGTCGTATGTAAATCCGAGTCGGTCCGGTAACGTAGCACCGACTGCCGGAACGAGGTGTTTTAGGTCAAAAACATGCATTTTTGAATCTATAAGGATAGTCACCTTTGAAATTGCAGACGATGCGAAAATGAAAAGGCTCGGCTCCACTTACATATGTAGAAGGAAGAAATAACTTTTGAAAATTTTAGCTGAATTTAGATTCTCTTGTTTTTGTAGTAATTTTAATAAGTTCTGCCTAGGTGGATGTTTCCCTATATATTGACATTGAACAACAGATCCAGAACACCATATTGTTTTCGACGCTTTGGCACCAAATGGCGTTGAGCGTTACTTGAGTTGGTTTGGATGAGCCTGTGAAAAAATGGTTAATATCATAGGAGGATTCCTCACATATAGAACATACGTTCTATCGAGGTATATTCTGAGTAAGTAGGTGCTTTATGCCGGTATTCAGTAAGCAGTCTCTAGTCACAAGTAGAGACTTTCAGCAAGCGAACTTTTGGCAAGTTATTGCAATTTATTTGATAAAAATACATGCGAAAATAAAGTGAGGTAGCCGCCGTAGCCGAATGGGTTGGTGCGTGATTACCATTCGGAATTCACAGAGAGGTCGTTGGTTCGAATCTCGGTGAAAGCAAAATTAATAAAAACATTTTTCTAATAGCGGTCGCCCCTCGGCAGGCAATGGCAAACCTCCGAGTCTATTTCTGCCATGAAAAAGCTCCTCTTAAAAATATCTGCCGTTCGGAGTCGGCTTGAAACTGTAGGTCCCTCCATTTGTGGAACAACATCAAGACGCACACCACAAATAGGAGGAGGAGCTCGGCCAAACACCTAACAGAAGTGTACGCGCCAATTATATTATTTATTTTTTTTTTTTTTTAGTATTTTGCTGAATACGAATAAAAATAATTTCAAAAGGTTTTATAGATTCCCAAACCATTGCGGCCAGGTTGGAGCGTGTTACAATATAAAAACATGCCAGTACAAAAAAAGACGAAAATAGAATTAACTTATTGCTAAATTCACCTATTCAAAGTCTATTTTTTTATTCTAGAGCATAATTCTTTGGATATTTCTTAATCCTTAAGGGTATACCATGACGATTTTTGCAGACGATGATGGATTGATAAATCACAAGAGGCTGTCTGTGACAAATACAAAACTAACGAGGCAATGATACGCGGAGTAGCAATACAATTCAGAAACCTCAACACTTCAAAAAATGTTCTGAGAGCGCTCAAGTACTTTTGTTTTTGTATTGGCAGCTGCATTCTATATATTTAAAAAAGAATCCTATGTGTGCGGTCGGTCAGCCGAAATAGGTCAAAGTGTTCAGTTTTTTCGCTCCAAAATTAGTTTTATTACAAAGAGAGCGTGTGTAAACATGCAACACACAACCACACAAATATATGTTACATATGTATACGTACAAGCGAACGTTCTTGCGATCGCTTTTTGTGAGCGCCCCGGAGTAGAAAACTGAGGCAGTCTCTTACACCACTGGTCCCGCCGTGACTATCTTCGAACTAGTGCAAAATGGCTGCAGAGTTGGACAGTTTGTGCTCGATTTGGTGCGAATGACGCACTAGCCTGCATGCAGTACTCATTTTGTGCCTGTGAAAACCGAATAGCAAAAGGAGAAAATAGCGGTCGTATAAATGCATTCGGAATTGATTTAGCTTCTGATGCGGAAAGTTGCTAGTCTAATGGTGGTGAAGAGGGGTATGCTGTGGTTATTCCAATTTATCAATTTTGATAAATTCTTAAAAAATAAAATGTACATACATATAACGCGCATTAGTTGTGAAAAAAAATTATTAAAAATTGTGCGAAGAATCGACTAATTATGCAGCGACGCAGCAAGAACGTAAAATCGAATGAAAGAATTTAAAATGGAACCAGTTCAGAATCTGTTCCAAAGCCCTGCAGCGGCCGACCATTGCTCACTCTCTCTCTTATTGCTCCCCACGAGGCTGTAGACAGTTTAAAGTATTGCGTGGGAATAAAGTGAGAACCACTACCAGCCGTTGATGAGTTAGTTCCGTACAAATTCTATACCTGTTCGATTAACTGCAGGGCCTATTTACCAATGTTACACAAGCATATTTATATACAAATGTTTGTATATGCATACGTTTTATGTATGTATGTATGCATGTATATATGTAGGTACGCGTCCGCATTCCAAGGCACTGAAATTTGGTAAGCGAAGAAGAATGACTGATACGACGGACATAAGAGATTAAAAAAGTGCATATTGATGATGATGACTCACACTCCGTATCATGGAAGTTCAGCTGTAAAATAATACTGCCATTTTATTCACACAAAAAAATCCCATTTATTGCATTCATCGATTCATATTTAAATGCAAAAGATAATCAATAATAAACAATTCTACAGAACTTAATGATAGAAATGCGTTATTTAGACCAGTTTACTTATTTTCTTCTGCTTTATTAATTTTCATAAATTTTATATAAAAATATAGCACAAATACCATAAAAAATAATTTTCAAACTTTGTAAAAGATTTATAAAAATTCGACAAATTTATGCAACAGCAGTACAATGAACAAACCCATCCCAGTAAGAGAGCCAAGAATACTAGCATCTTTTTTTACTTTAATCCTTGTGTTGCCCCTCGGGTACCCGGGAGCCCATCGGCGTACATTTTGTTGAATAAGTTTTTTCCTATGAGTAAATAAATAATTATTTATCGAATGTATACAACTATTTCGGAATATAGAGAACTTATGCCTATCGGGGTATCCAGGTGGCAGCGTATTTTTTTGGGTGGCAACACAAGGGTTAACGCTAATAAATATTATTTAAGTATAAATAAATTTCTATGTACATTAGTTCGTGTGTTTATTATGCGTGAATACTTCTTTTAGGAGTGCCATGAACTATTTGGTTCACTTGGCAAGCTTGTTTGTTGGTTTGTTAACAGTAATAGAAGCCCCGCCGTGTAGGGCATATCACCGGTCGTCTTGGTCTAGCTCATCTAAAGGTAGGCCCAATAAACATGCTGTGGTGACGGTCTTCCGGTGAATGTCGTTTATTGACTGTCTAAACACTGTCTGGTCCAGTAAATTTCTGTCAGTTTTGTCCTGGATTTCGTCTGCGTAGTTAAAGAGGTGTCTCCTGACGTGCCTGGGAGGCGGCTCAGACTCAAGCAGGTGTCTGCAGGGGTGAAACCTGCGGTAACATCCTAGCAGGAACTGGGAGCATTTGTGCCTCGTTGTGAAGGTGTTGAAAAGGGGACATCAGGAGGCAACCGGTCGCTGTCCGAATGGCAGTATTTTGGCATGTCTGTAGCTTTGTCCACTGCGTGTTACTAATTCCAGGCGACCAGACAGGCGCAGCATAGTTCAGAACCGGTCAACCAATTGCCTTAAATGTCGATAGCAACAGTTCTTTGTCGTTGCCCCAAGTACTGCCGGCAAGCGATTTGAGGACCTTGTTGCGATTCTGTACTCTCGTTGCAATAGCGGTTGTGTGCGCTGAGAAGGAGAGTAAACTGTCGAAGGTTACACCCAAAATTTTGGCGTTGTCTACCGTCGGAATTGGTCGACGACACACCAACTTTTACCTTAAGGGACAGTTTGACCTCCTTTGTCCAGGTGGTAAAGAGGGTAGCCGTGGACTTAGTGGGGGAAAGTTGGAGATTCCTCACAGTAAAAGGTCGGTGAAGTAGTTGTTCACTTTGGAACACAGGCCATCGATGTCATTCCCGACGCCATTATCGTACAGTTGCCAGCGTATGAGACCAGGGAGACTCCCGTTGGTTGTTGGGAGAGCTTCTAGATGTAGAAGTTGAACAGCAAGGGAGAAAGGACACCACCCTGCGGTACACCTTGCTTAATCTTCCTCTGTTTTGAAGTTTGATCTCGAAAAATCACTGACTAGTGACAACCGCTCAGGTAGTTTGCGGACCACCTCTTCAGCCCAGGCGGGAGTGTCGACTGATAAATATCATCTAAGAGCGTGGAATGTCTGACTGTGTCGAAAGCCTTCTTCAGGTCCAACGCTACTAGGGGCGGTTTTGGTTAAGCCCGCGGTTTATTTGGGCGTTTATGGCGGTGAGTGCAGTGGTGGTGCTATGCACTCGTCGGAAACCGTGCTGATGTGGGGCTGGGGCCAGGTGTTTCGTGAAGAGTAGGAGTAGGAGGGCTTCAAGTGTCTTCACTACTGAGGAAAGGAGAGTTATCGGACGATAAGATTCCCCTTGGTTGGCGGGTTTCCCAGGTTTCAGTAGTGGGACCACTCTCCCTGCTTTCCACTTGTCAGGGATAATGAGAGTGGCCAAGGACAGATTGAAAACCCTTGTGAGAAATCCTACTCCCAATGGTCCCAGGTGCTTGAGCTTCAAATATTTTAAAATATAAACAAAAATTATGAAAAATTAGAGAATTTAAATTAAATATCAAAACACAAAAAAAATAAATAAATATCAAAAATATAAGTATTCAAAACTATAAAATGTAAATAAAAATTATGACAAATTAAAAAATCTAAATAAAAATATGAAAAATTAGAAAGTCTAAATAAAAAATACTAAATGAAAAAGATAAATAAATGTATAAAAAAAGTACAAATAAAAATTTGTAAAAATAAAAAAAAAAATTATGAAAAATTAGTAAATCTACACAAAAAATATAAGATGAAAAAAAAGGAGAAGTAAATATTATAAAATTTAAACAAAATTATGAAAAACTAGAAAATCTGAATAAAAAATACAAAACGAAAAAAAAAAATTAATTAAAAATGAAATTTACACATTATAAACAAAATTATAAAATATAAAAAATTTGAATATAAAAAACATCAAAGAAGTTTGACCAACTGCTTATACGAGAATCGAAAAAAAAACCATTTTTATCCTCAGAAGAATTGAAAAATGTTTTACAAGCGCCAGTAAGCAGTCGAACAATCCGAAATAGATTAATATCTGGGGGATTAAAGGCCTATAGTGCAAGAAAAGTACCATACCTTAGCAGAAAAAACATAACCTGCAGATTATTGTTTGCAAAGAAACATCTACTGCGTGCAAATTGGAAAAACGTATTATGGTCAGATGAAACAAAGATTAATTTGTTTGGGTCTGATGGCAAGGTACATGTAAGACGACCTAAAAACTCTGCATACGATCCAAAGCACACGTTGAAGGCCGTGAAGCATGGAGGTGGTAATATACTACTTTGGGGATGTTTTTCGTCGGCAGGAGTTGGTGCTTTATTCTGGATTAAAGATAAGATGTGCGCTGCGGACTACGTAAATATTTTAAATAATGTTATGCTTCCATATGCCAAAGAAGAAATGCCATTGTTTGGGAGTTTCAACAAGATAACGACCCAAAACACTCCTCTAAACTGGCGAAGAAATGGTTCCAGGATAACAATGTAAAGTTAGTAGAATGGCCTTCACAATCCCCGGACTTGAATCCAATAGAGCACCTTTATGGCATTCTGACGAAGAGAATTGCCGCCTATAAGGCAAAAAATAAAGCAGATTTGTGGGAAAAAGTCCAGGCAGAATGGTTTAGTATAAACCCATCAGTTTGTGCCAAGTTAGTGGACTCAATGAGCCGGCGTTGCACCGTAGTCATTAAAGCCCAGGGTGCAACAACCAAATATTAATTTGTTTACAATTTTAAATGTTTTGTTTAATTATCTTAAAGAAAAATACTTATGTTTATTAGCTTTAAGGACGTCGTTTCTATTATTTTTTCCAAGGACAATAAAATGAACTTCATGATTTCTTTTTTACAAAAATGTAGCAAGAGTTGAGTACCTCTATTTTTATATGTTAATTATATAAAACTGTTTCTTTATAAAAAGATATGAACTTCAACAGCAAAAATTATTTTGCAAGAAATATACCCAAAAGAAAGAAAAATTCACATCGTTTCTATTATTTTTTCCAACACTGTATGTGATTAAAAATTACAGAAAATGAATAAAAATTATATAAGACTATATAAAATATATAAATGAAAATATTGAGGAATAAATAAACTATAAAAAAATCAGATAAATCTGAATAAAAAAATACAATATTAAAATAAAAATTATAGAAATTCAAATTAAAATCATAGAATATTAATAGTTATCATAGTTATCATCAAAAAAGCTGGTACCGGGTGTTGCTGCCGTGTGATAGAAAAACTTGAAAATAAAGTTGGTAATGGAAACGTTGAACAAAAAAATTAATTAATAAATGGAAAACAATGGGTCAGAAATTTCTCGTATCACTTGCACACTAATTGATTAGTAAGTTAAAAGTGAGAACCTGCCAAGTGAATTTGTCAGTGAGTTCTATTGCTAGCATCCCATCAAGAAATCAGTGGTGCAATAATGCATAGGACACGAGTACATTTTCGCTATTAATAAGCTACTTGAAAACCATTTTATTTGTATATAGGAAAAGATTAACAAGTACAATTAAAATTAAAGGAGCGGCTGTGCCAAAATTTATCAGGGCTATAGATACGACTACCTGATTATCATTAAATTAAAATACTTGAGAGAACGTGCCACTTATTACCGGCATATTTCACGACGTTTCATTGCTTAACACCACTGAAACGATAGACTCGAGGTTTCAGATTCTAATCGCAAAAATTTAAAAAAATAACAGTCAAATTACAGTTTAAAATATTCGAAAATTTATATGTTTGTATGCACATAATAAATAAAACAAGTTTTGGAGGTCTACAGAAAATTAGTACATAAGTAACTCCAGGCCTGAAAACGTGATTTGAATGAGAAAATTGTATAATACAGCAAACTAATTATTTTAATGCCTAATAAGCCTACTACATACACATGTGCCCACATACCTATACATAAGCATATACCATACAAACATAAACGTAATTTGCGCTACATCCTTTGTTAGGTGTTTGGTCGCGCTTTTCATCTAATTTGTTTCTTGTATATTGAAGTTTTCCTACAAATTGAGAATCCGACATTTTAATATCGTCTTCGAACGGCAGATAGTTTTTTTTGCAAAGCTTTTTCATGGCAAAAATAGAGAGAGAGAGAAAGAGAGAAGAAGAGTTGCCATTGCCTGCTGAGGGGGGACCGCTTTTAGAAAATTTGTCGCTATTATCAACTGGTTCATATTTTTATGTCCACAGTGGGATTCGAACCAGGGCAGTGATGTATAAACGCTCTTGACTTTCTATAGTTAGCAGAATTTCCATAGCATTTTCGAAAAAGCACCAGAATATAATTAACTCCCATCATACGAGTGAGCGTCCGGTACATCTTTATTTCATGCGTGCGTATGTGTGTATGTTGTTGTGCGCTGTGTGCCGCCGAATGACACACAATGGAGCCGTGAGCAATGCACAACAAACGGCAAACCTCTCAGTTAGGCAGGCCTAGTTAGTTATGCCATTTGATAAACGCATTGAATTGAAAATATATTTAAAAGGAATGAATGAGTCGAGACAAGAAGTGCCAACAAAAAGTTTAATTTGTATTTACGACTAGAGCGAGTGAGTATCTTACAGCTATGGCGCGACGACACATGATTCTGTTTGACTGTTTATATGCATGTGTGAATGTGTGCGATAGTGCGTTCATGTATTTGTCAATTTTCACTTTAGCGAGTGTCTTATGCCTTAAAGTTGATAGTCATGTACAAAAATACTCGCTATGTACAAAAACAAATTATGACCATGCCTGTGTATGCGAATGTGAGTGTGTGTGTGCTTGCAAGGGGTACAACACACATGTCAATGACTCTTTATGAATTGTTATTTGCCATTTATTTTTGTACTATTGTGTATAATTTGCGTAATAATTGTTGTGCGCGAGTGTGTCAGCGCTAATGCGACCAAGAGTACGTACACACACACATACTCGTATTTACATGCATATAAACATTGGTACAAGCAAGTGTATGGTGCAAGCGGGCGCAACTATGCGTATGATTTTTAAAAATCATGTTTTTGTGTGATCCAACTAATTTGCTCGGCAGCTGCGGCCAAAATGGTTTTGACATTGGCAATGCTATGCAAAAACAAAAATAAAAACATTCCAAAATCACATCACAACAATACACCGCCAATTACAGTTGAGCGTTAAGCCGAACAACTGAAACTATTAAATCAAGTCGTTGATTTTAATTTCTGACAATCACGTAATGAACTTCAATTTACCTTTTACGCGGTCCAACAGTCAACCAGCGCATATATGTAGTGTTTGTGTACAGTGAATGGCTGTTAGAGGAATGGAAGAGGTTCGAGTTTTTATTTTTTACAGCTGAGTCAATATTCAATACTCTTAAAGTGGGTTTTAAACTGGACGGCCACGTGAGTTGTGAAGATGAAAGATTTAGAACAGGTGGAACAAAAAGTAGCTAAGAGTAAACAAAATAAAACTGGAAATTTTAAATATTTTCGAAAAAAAATTTTCTGTCCTTTGACTTATTAAACAAATTTTTTTGTAACCACACCTTTATTATCTTCCTCCTTGTTTATCCGATTCTAGTGCTTATTTCTCTACTCACTGCGAATTGACACGACCTACAAGTCATATTGATGCAATTTCTAATCCAATTTTGAGCAGTACGATTCAAGGGTGATGCAGATCTTTGACAGCAATTATTTGTGATATGTAAATTTTTGTTTTATCACCTGCAATTTTCAATTCTGTATTTCCTACATGCCTGCCTGTGTTAGCAATCAATCATGTGGTGTATTATAGCATTACTATAGGTGCATACAGGGTGGACAGACCATATAGTGTATTTTTTGTGCTGTCACAAAGTACGAGATCAGATATTAAACATCTCACCTCCCTCCTTGAATCTCCCCCAAATCTTCTTACATGGAACTGTTAACCTAATCCGAGATTGGGCACCCAACCCCAGTGGAAATAAAAGGGACTAACTGGAAAGGGTGATCTTGTCCTCCTCTGACCCTCTGGGTAGGCACGAGGATGGCAACCTTGTCCGAAAAAAATAAACTTGTCACGGAAGCCCAGCAAGCGTAGATTCGGACCGGGATTGCTTCCCAATGGAAATAAAAAGAACTAACTGGAAAAGGCGAACTGGCCCTTCTAAAGGGGGTAGGCACGAGGATGGCAATCTCTCAAACAATTAACTTATCATGGAAGCCCGGCAAACTAAGATACGGACCGTGTTTTTGACCTTACAATAATGATGATGTTATTTTTTTTATAGTGACAATTTTTCCCCAGTTGAAAATCAGTATTATATCTACGCTGAACGAAATAAATTACTTCACGGTGGAATAACGTTCAGAAATGTTGCAAATTTAGTCAATGTTGTGTAGCTAAAACCGTGGGTTCATAGAAAAGAAGTCAAAATCATAATTTCTATCGCATTTGGGGATCGGAAAACCGGCACATGCTCGTCAACGAGCCAGGGCATCCTCAGGGAGTGACAGCTTGGTGTGGATTTAGGAGCGGTGGCATCATTGACTAATTTTTCTTTGAATATGCTGCCATTTCGTTCAAATGTGAGCGCTACAAGGGCATGATGGACGAGTTTTTAAGGCCGGAAATTGAAGACATCGACTTGCACGATCTTTGGTTTCAGCAGAATGGCTCCTCATGACTCACAGCCTACGCTAAAATCGATTTTTTGCGCTCCAAGTTCAATAATTGTGTTATTAGCTGTCTCGACGATTTCAATTGATAATATTTGAGCTGCGATTTAACTATTCTTTGCAAGGTGCCGTGAAGAATCGATGTTATGTGAATACTCCGTTCACGATTTAGGCCCTTGAGGCGAATATGAAGCCTGATATTTTTGAGATAGTAATAGAAGCTTTCACCAAAGTCTTGGAAAAGTGGGTTAACAGGATTCATAAATAATGGAAAAATGAATCAGTAAAATACCGAAATAAATAGATTTTTGATTTTCTATTAAATACTACTTGAGAAGCAATCTGAAAAATCATGTCCAGGGAAATGCATGCATCGACCAGATTCATGTCAAGACTAATTAGAGATGATCTTCCAAGGGTTTAACGTGACCAGCATCCAGTCTCCGTAATGGTTTGATGGGGAGTGTCTTGTAAACGCGTTATATCTCTTCATTTCTGCGAAAAATGGGTTAAGACCGGTGCAAAAGTGTACCAGGAGGATGTCTTGGAAGGCGTGGGAGCAGTGCTCTCTTCAATGGAGCGCGTTGGATCTTTTAGCATGATAACGCTCCAACCAATAAGGCAAGCACCTCCCAACAAAACAATATTTCTCGGTTCGTAACCGCAGATGACCGTCTGAATCTTTTATACAACAGTTTGTGGTCAGAATTGGAGAACATGGCCTGTCGAAGACCTCACAGAAATTTGGAGAGGCTCAAACAATTTTTGGTTCGAACAGCGATGTCAATATCTATGGAAGCTGTGCGTGCTGCAATAGCAAATGGTGACTATTACGCATGAAAATTTAACATTTCTCGTTTTTAAATATTTATATGGTTAAATAAAACTAGCTTCAAAAAAAAAAGTATTTTAATTTCATATGTATAAACGGACTTAACTTGTAACACAACGTATGGCAGGACTAAGTATGTATAAACCCAAAGAAGCCTACGAGAATTTCTCCAGCAATCGAAATAAATCAATAAATAAATGCATTTTACGTTCAGATTTTTGTTTACTCTGTTGACCATTATGGTTGTGATTGAACGCGTTTGGTCTTTATTGTAATCTTCTGGCCCTTACGGGTGAGTGGTCAGCTCGGGCACTTTCATGTCCAAGCCTTGCTTGCTGTCGTACATACATATGTATATTTTTCAAATTACACCCCACACAAGAAGTGACATTTAAAACTTATCTAAAACTAAAAGCCCAACTTTTTTCTTCAAATATATTACATAATATACAATAAGAAAAATAAATTTTAATAAAAGAAAAATTCGTTTTTTTAAGAATCCACTGGGCACCCCACCCTGTATGATGTTAGCTATGTATGCAGCTCGAACTTGGGTTCGTTTAGAAATTTTAATATAATATAACCACACAATAAACGAGCTCATTTGGCTTTTATTATTATAACTATTAAAATTTGGTACACAATACAAAGTTTTTTCTAAAAATAGTTAAGTAAATAGTAGAACAAATATTGCGCAGAGCAGCTGACTTATGGTTTGCGTCATGACGACCATTGTGATGCTACTGGCGATGAATGAATGCCGAAGCACTTCTGATTACCAAACAAAAACAAATACAGCAAATAGTTAAAAATAAATTCACAAGGTATTTGATGTATATGAATTTGAATTCTAACGCGCAATGAAGCAGCCACAATGATGAAGTTGGCTAACCAAACCTCCCGCCACTGGTTCAGAGCACCAGTAGCACTCATCGAAAAACGCTCAGCTCTGGCGCTTATCTGTATCGGATATGTAAAATGAAGTGCTTTCAATGGCTGCTCAGATATATTTAAGTTTTTTTTGTTTGCTTTTGGACATTCTTTGTTTGCTTACTCAGAAGTTACGGAAATAAATTTGCAGGTAGACAAGTATTGTACCTTAAGTGGACCTTCGTCAAATGAGTAAAAATAATTCATATGCTCGAGGCGATTCACTGTCATTTGTGCATGTAGGAAGTATGCAATATACCATATTGAATAATTTTTTTCGTTATCGTTAAATTTTTGTGCCAGCCAACTGTAGCTGATAAAAAATTATTTTAGTATATGATTTTTTGTTTATCAGTAACAGCAAAGAATTCGAAATAAATGAAAATAAGAGGCATGACGAATTCCATAAATGAATCAGATGTGATTTTGTGATTCTTTGCTATTTTCATTTGATGGCTGAATGCAAGGCATTTGTTTGTTTTAAACGTTTTCTTCATACCCAATGTTTTAAACGGATTTTTGTGAGCAAAATTAGATACACACACATACATATGTACTCTTATACAATATCAGAGGGGATATCTATACATATTAAGAAATAAAATTCCAACAAATTTTTAAACTTTTTAGTCAGAATTTTGAAAAAAAAAAATTGAAAAAAATTTGGAGATGCAGTTCTATAATCCATGATATTTTTAGTGCAATTGCAGTGTCTATTAAAAGTGGATAAATATTTGCGTTGAATTTTTAACTTTTTTTTTATAAAAAAAATTATTTTTTTATTTTTATTTTAATTTTTTTTTTTTGTATTTTATTTCTTTTTTTTTATTTTAATTTTTAATTTTTTTTTTGTTCGAAATTTGTGTCTACTTCAGTACGGCGTGAATGTGTTAGCACAGGTTTTAACATATATTTTCACGATAAGCCTAGAATTAGGCACAGTGCCTAAAAATTGGACTAAAGCTAGGGTAGCTTTCATTCCAAAAGCTTGCAAAAAGGCGGGCCATACCACAAAAGCCCTTCGACCCACAAACCCAACTTCTTTCCTTCTCAAAGTCATGGAAAAAATAATTGATCTATACATTAGAGATGCTTATCTCAGGGATTCGCCTCTCCGTGTTGAACGCTTACCATTAAGGCAAATCGACTGAGACTGCTATACATAGCCGTACGTCTAAGATCGCAAAGGCGTCGGGTGGCAATGATATTGTCCTCTGTACATCGGTTGATATTACGCATTATGGCATTATCCTTCTTTCAGCTCTATTGAGGAAGGGATGGTTAGGAAGAAAATAGGTAAGACTAATCATAACGTGAGTTCTCAACATGCTGAAGAATAGGATAATAATCTTTTGCACTGGGCCGAAAAGATTATGTGTCAGGTCAACCAGAGGAGACCCCAAGGAGGCGTTTTATCACCGCTCCTTTGGTTATTGGTCAGCTTTTACAAACTCTCGATGATCTCGGATACAAGGTTCAGGACTTTGCTGACGATCTAGTTGTTATGGTTAGAGGCAAGTTTGACTCTTCCATAGCCGATCGCATGCAACATTGCACAAGACTGGCGTCAACAGAAATGACCATGAAAGAAATTGGTGTAGCAGAAAATGATTCTTGTAGGCTCTGTAAAGAGGCACAAGAAACAACAGAGCATGTTCTATTCGGCTGCCCAGTAGTGGCACGACGCAGACTAAATTACCTGGGAAGCGGGATTATAGATCCCAACCTCCTGGTAGCAGCAGTTTTAGGATTTATTAATAGCCTAACATTTTTTTAGTGAGCTGCACAATGTATCTTTTTAGGTCGCAGTGCACAAATAGGCATTTTAAAATATATTTTTCTATTTCTTCTTCTCTAATGGAGGAAAATACGCAACCAAAAAAATGTCATTCAAAAATTAAAGCTCCTTTCAACTTGCTGATGTCTTTGAAAAGTGGGCAAACGTGTTGCCTTGATTTTTTATATTTATATATACATATATATATAATTATTATTTTTTTATTAGTATTATTAGAATTTTTTTATAATACTTTTTAAGTTGATAAATTTTGTTTATTACTTTCATTAGATTTTCTCTATATGGAGGAACATAGGCAACACATCACCAAAATTTGTATTAAAAAATTAAAGTTACTTTCAACTTGCTCAATGTAATACCAAAATTGAATGGTCTACATAACTGCATTCCCAGAATTTTTCTAAAATTTTTGACTAAGAAGTTCGAAATTTGTGTAATGTGAAGTTTTTTTTTTAATATGAAACGTTGAGTTATATGGCGTTTGTTGTAATGCGGACTATATTTTTATAAAAACAAAAACAAAGAATTAAATCAATAATTAAAACTTTGTAATTTATAGCACTGCTCATATTTCGCTCACTACTGTAAAATGTTTTTTACTATGATCCCATTCTTCCACTAAATGCGCAATGTTACCTTGAAGGGGTTAGGCGTAGTCAGAGGCCCGAAAAAATTGTTTGCTAGTCATTTGCTTTATTTTACAAGAATAAAAACATGGCATTAATGCATCATGTTTCGACTTGACTTTAGTAAAATTTCAAAAAAAAAAAAAGAATTAGTGATTGTAAAAGTTATCGCAGTTTGTGTGGAATCTGTTTCTCCAGAAGTCCCTTGCGGTGAACATCCTTGGTGATTCATCTAAAATCAATCGGACAAGAGAAATTAGTTTTATTAATAGATAATATTGTGCCTGGTTGAACCTTTTTTTTCAAAATTATCAATATGGCGGCTTCAGAAACTTTTTGTCAGATTTTCGAGAAAAAAACCGGCAATTAATTGTTAAAAAAAATGGAAACTTCTGAAAAAAAAATCCTTCGATCAGACACAAGTTTTTTATGTTTTTCAAAAGCAGTATAAATATCATTGAAATTTTCCAAGCGGTTTTTAAGTTACCAGTTCAAAAAATATAATATAGTTTTGAGAAAAACGCATTTAAAGTTTGTTACTTGCTCTTGAACGCTCCGGGGCGTCCGAGCGGCCTTTGTTAATTGATACGGATACATTTAAAATTTTCAGGCAATATTTTTAAGATATTATACTTTAAGAAAATGCAAAAAAAATCCATTTTTTTTGAAAATTCTGACTACCCCTAACCCCTCAAATGTACTGAGGGAATGCACTGCTATTATTTTGATCGCCACTGTGTGCAGAAGTTATCACCAGCTCTAGGTTCATGCTGCGTAAAAAATTCATGGCGAACCCTATAACCCTTTTACTTAGGGAGGCATAGTAAATTAAGAACTTTCAAGATTTTCTAATTCACGACGTCCTTTCAACAAAGCGCGCCACAAATAACAAAGATGCGTCAAAGATGACCTCATAAAATAACTCGCAAACGGGGGGGTGCTGTTTAATTGCCTGTTGATTCATATCTCCTTTTCAAAGTAGATGACAATCCAATTAGACGCTAATCAATTACTAATGTTTTGACTTGCCACAGATTCACAACCAATTAGCGGCTTCATTCGCGCTCGCAACACAGGTTTTTGTAACAAACAGTTATAAAAATGTCATTAGCAAGTCTAAATTGAAAAAGCGCAAATACAAACAGCTAATCAGAAAGTAGTGCCACAATTTCATTCTCCACCGTCTGGTTTGCTCATATCCATACACTTACAAACCCACACACATACACGTACACATATGTACATATACGCATATTTGTAGTGAGTATTTAAATACAATCTTGTGACCCCATTTTATAACTGGTCCTTCCCACTAACCAGCAATAGCTGTTGCGTGTGTGTGTGTGAGTAAACATGTCGCCAACATTATCAGTAGCCGATGGTAATTATCATGTCAGCCAATATCGTTCGCCCCGTGCCCACCATTATGCATCGCTCGAGCAAAATAAAATATTTGCAACAGCACATGCGCCATTCCGTGTGCCAGCTACTGAGCAACTGTAACTGCAACTGCGACTGCAACTGCGACTACGTCAAATTATGTGGCCAACGATAAATGGGCGAAAAACACGAGTGGACGAGCTGGTATAACTACTCAATTGATGTATGGTTGAGCTAACAAAAAACTGTAAAATTTTTAATGAGAAAATGTATTAAAATTCCTGGAAGCAGACGATGACGCTGAAGACCACGATGGGTGCAGGACGATGCCGCTCACAGCGCCAAATGAAAATGTTGAGTCACTTGCGTCAAAAAACAAAAGCGTTTGGATTTATCGAAACCGGATTTCAGCAAGACTCTACGAATGTGCAACGGTTATTTTTCTACTGCGCAGGGTATGAATGATGTGGCACGCAATACAAAATTATGCTGGAGATGGGAACTCTTGTAAATATTTCAATGTTAATCAAGTTTTCAGGTAGTGTTCAAACAAATTTTTAAACAAATTGAAAAGTTAGGTTAGATTAATGTAAACAAGGAAGATAATGGAAATAGAAATATTAGAAAAAGAATAGTTGCTTGCAAGCAAACAATTTTGAATAAAACTCTACAGTTAAGTACATCAGCTCAACAGCTGATTCTGCCAAATTCCCAGAGAGCCGAGTAGCAGAAGCGCCTGTATTCTCTCATTTTTCCATTGCCACTGTGATTGCGATGAACCCAACGAATGAGTTTTCTGATCAACTTTAACCCTTTGGGGACCAGTGTGGTCATGTAGCCGCCCAAATTAGTTCGTAGCTGCAAGCTTTTGCGACGTCTGTCGTTCTAGCGATGAAAACTACCTTATAATATAAAGTTACGATGTGAGACGACGGTAGAGTCAGAACGAATTTCAGTTCTTCGATTCAGTCTATTAGTGTCACTGTCAGAATAACCAGCAGGCTTTTTATATATTTTATATTTCATCATACGCACTATTACTAAGCGAGATGATACGTTAGATAGAGACAGTTCTGACGGATATTACTTTGAATCTGATAAGACGGAAGATGACGGCATTACTTCGTCAAGTGGAAGTGAAATCCGTGCAATAAGGAATCCACTCAGACATTTCAGCACTAGCAGTGATAGCAGTTTGCTTATAATTATTTTTTGATTTTATGAAAAATGTTTTCTTGTGCTAAATAAAGCCTTAGTTTTTATAACGTTCAACGTAAAGGGTTTTTCAATAAGGGCGGGTAGATGTTGAAATGGAATAAAATGGCGTTTGCTGTGTGGCACGTAGCGCCGTCCTGCTGGAACTACATGTCGTCTAGGTCCATATGGTTCAATATGGGCCATAAGAAATTGGAAGGGCCACCACGTCTACCGAAAAATGGGCGCAATGCGCGCAACGTTTGCGTTAATGAACACTCATTTTGATAATAAAGTTTTATCATTTGAACGTGCTGCTCAATCGTGTAACTTGCCATGATGTCACCAAAACAAAATGGCTGCCACAGGGCGCCAAAATCGACCCGTGCCAATTGAAAAACCCTTTATTTATTTTCTTTACTGCGCACTCCAATACCTCTCGTCCTCAGCGAATCTCTCCCGTCGAGCTGCTCCGTCCCCAAAGGGTTAACTTTTGAAGAGCTATGAGTATTTCCAGTTATAGTTTCTTTATTTCGGCTCATAGAAAACTGATACTTTTCGGAAAATCATCACCCATTACGCAATTTTCTCACTTATATGTACATATATTCAATATTCCTTAGATTTTTATTTACCAGTGTTCACAATAATAACAGTATGACATATTCCAAAGTGCTGAGAATTTTTTTTCGTTAAATGTTTTTTGGTTTGTTTAATTTGTTTTTCATTATTTATTTAAAAAAAAAAAAAAAAAACATTTCACACGGCAACCAAACCATATAAGTTTCGAATTTTGTAGAAAATTTAAAAACAATTCAACACATTTTGATAAATATTTGAAAATTTTCAATCAGAATTACAATAAAAAAGTTTTTAGGCAATACAATTTAGGTATACAGCGCCCGGCACTCGAAGTGTAACCAACTTCAGGCCACTCGCGCAGCTGATGAACGGGCATCAGCTGTCTGTTGGTGGGCTAATCACAACCAGCGATTGTTCGTGAGCTCGAGGACCTTAAAATAAATAAAGTTTTTGTTTATCGCACCATTACTCGTTACAACGATACTCGTAGCATCGCGAAACGTCATGGAGGTGGTCATCAAAAGACTGCAACGCGTCAAGAGAAATGGTTAAAAAAGTGAAAGAAATCAATTGGCTAAAGAACTGAAAATATCTGAACGTAGCATCCGCCGCATACTAAAAAATGATCTCAAAGACAAGCCTTACAAGATCCAAAAGGCGCATGATTTCACACAAAAGCAGCAACAAGTCAGACTTGAGGAGCGGAGTTGCTTCGCTTGGCCGAAAGCGGTCAATTTCTGAACATTGAATTTTCTTTCGGGAAAATTTTTCAAATTGGGCAATTCGTAAACTCCCAAAACGATAGGGTTTATTTCACCGACCGTTCATACGAGAATTTGTGGAAGAGTCTCACAGTCTCACAAAGCTCGAGTGAACCAAGAATGGCTAAAAAACAACGATCCGAACTTCATAACGACCACACAATGGCTCTCAAATTCACCATTCATTTTGGAGAGGAAGGTCCGAACTAAAAGATTCATCAGTCTCGAGGCCCTGAAAAAAGCCATTGACCGCGAGTTGGCCAAAATACCTGCAAGTCACATTCGGGCAGCTTGCGATTCGTTTTGGACTGTCTCAAGGCCATAGTCAAGGCAAAGGGTGGTTACATATATCGAGCAAAAGTAAACTAATTCTTCATTTGTATTATTTTCACACATTTTTTACTTTGAATTGAATAAAAGTAATTTTCCAAACTAAATTTATGAGCTTTTTAATTGGTTACACTTCGAGTGCCTGACCCTGTAATAAAGTGCAAGTTTGATGTGGGACAAATATCGCGTATATTTTGCTCTTCTTTTTTTGTTTTTTCCAGATTTTCCATTATAAGGAAGAAAATCTTCCTTGCTACGGGACAACACAATCAAGGAGAATCTTAGAAGTGAAGAGCTAAGAAGGTTAAGAGACGTGAGCTGGCACCAAATTATGAGGTTACGCGAAGTTCCTACTGGAGGAAAATGAACAAAGAAGGTTCAGATAACTCATAACCCTACCTAAGGATGAAACGAAACAGCACACGAGCATTCTCACAGGTCACTGCAGATTGCGTAGCCATCTGCACATACTTTGGGTATGGTCCATTGACTTCTGTAGTTTCTGCGCCAAGTTACCGGAGACTACTGCACAGCTTCTTTTCAAATGTGACGTTTTAGTGCGAAAAGGGTTGAGGCATCTCGACACAACCCAGATCTAGCTCGACTCAGCGCAACCCAGCTCTATTTTAGGTTTATTAAGCGAAGCGGTCGCCCCTCGGCAGGCAATGGCAAACCTCCGAGTGTATTTCTGCCATGAAAAAGCTCCTCATAAAAATATCTGCCGTTCGGAGTCGGCTTGAAACTGTAGGTCCCTCCATTTGTGGAACAACACCAAGACGCACACCACAAATAGGAGGAGGAGCTCGGCCAAACACCTAACAGAAGTGTACGCGCCAATTATTTATTTTATTTTTTTTTAAGCGAACTGGGTTTGTTTGACGAACTGTGACAAGTAGAGGGCGCAAAACTCATCGGATGTTGTCATCGTCCATGATCGATGACCAACTATGCTTTCTAAATCCGGCGGTGGCCAGTGGAATACTGCAGCATACTTCCTTATGAAAATCGATCCTTATTTTTCTCAACATGGCTTTCAGATTCAAGCACTTTAAGGGATAAACCCCTTAAGGTATAGAAAATAACTACATTTTGAAATTATCTGCGCTTTCAGTTGTACAGGGTATGCCATATAGCGTTTGCTTTTTGAACCACCTATTTTTTTGAGAATGGTAACACAAATGACATGTCAAATGTGTTCATAATTTACTTAAAGGTTTGACATTTATGAAATGGGACGCTATACGCTTGAAAAAAATTGGGAAATATTGAAAACCTATTTCCAAAGTGGTGAGTCTTCTTCTTCTTTTCTGATTTTCACATCGGTGGCTACGTCAATAAGCAAAATTGTCGGATTTGGGGCTCAGAAAATCCACACGTTACTGTAGAGAAGCAAATGCATCCACAACGAGTCACTGTTTGGTGCGGTTTTTGGTCTGGCGGCATCATCGGGCCATTTTTTTTCGAAAATGAGCGAGCAGCCGCGGTTACAGTAAATAGCGAGCGTTACCGTGACATGCTCAACAAGTTGTTTCCAAAAATTGAAGAGGATGACATGGACGACATTTGGTTTCAACAGGACGATGCAACTTGTCATACTGCCAAAGTTATACTCGAACTTTTGGCTATCGTTTTTGAAAACTGAATAATCAGCTGAAATTCCGATATTAATTGGCCGCCTCGGAGCTGTGATTTAAGTCCGTTGGACTATTTTTTGTGGGGAGCCGTTAAGGACAAATGCTATGCGAACCATCCAGAGACGATCGATGCTTTAAAACACAAAATCGAAGTTGCCGTTCATGAAATTGGAGCCCCAACAATCAATGCTTAAAAATTGGGTTGATCGAATGGTCTACTGTAAAGCCAGTCGTGGCAGTCATTTCAACGATATTATTTTTCATTCATAAGTTACAATGTTCAATCTTCAAAATTAAAAAAAAAAAGTTTGAAAAAATATTGATCAGTTTTTTTTTATGGCCGATTTGAAAATCAAATTTTACATAGCCCACCCTATAGAACCTCTGTTAAAAAATGGTGACAATCAATATTTATGCATATGTTTCTGCGTTTTACGGCTCTTCTACCGCTCACTTGCACGCTAACAATAAATATTCATGAATTAAGTGAATGTTTTTTTTACTTTTACCTTTGCCCACATCGAAGATGAATCGACGACATCTTTGCGGAAACTTTCAGTTGTGCATACAAGCCGTTGATGTGACTGTGAGACTTTATCCACTTTCGTAAAGTCTTGTCTTTGTCTGGCTGTGTTAATAGATTTTTTCCTTTCTTTTTTTTTTGGAGAAAAAACTAAACAATTTTCCGCAGTGTTTTTCTTGACCACCGTGTTAAGCTGAAGAGATTAGTAGCGCGCTTTTGTTGCTGTTGCTGTTGCTGTAGCACACTCTGTTTACCTGCTTATTTTTCTTCATGCTTGTTGTTGCGCTCAATTTATGAAGAAAGTCCAAAATATTGTGGCCATTTTCTGTGCGCACAGCACAACGCAGATTCCTGAATCATCATTGGCCATGACAGGCAAACTGCAAATGCGCCACCGGCATCGGTTATTTGTCGAACTTCAGCACTGCTGGCGAACAAATACACATTAACTGTGAATTCGTCGCATAGCAAATGCGATGATACGCTTTCGGACTGCTTAGCAGAAGAATGCTAACGCCAGATTGACAGCCAATTTCCCGTCCAAAAGCATGAATAAGCAAGTTATTAAAAGTTACCCCTGCAGCCGCGCGCCACCCCATCACCTTCTTCGTCTATTCATCGCCACTCCTTTCTTCGCTTTTATTTCTTTTCTTTTCTTCTCTTTACTATATAAAACTTTATACGTTAATTGTTATCTTTCGAATTGGAAGTATCTCTTTAGTCTGTTTGGTCTGCTTCATTGTGTCGCAGTTGAATATTATTTTATTATACTTATTATTTACGTTTTACTATGATAAGAATACAAACCAGTTTTTCTTTTCATGACAATGGAGCAATGGATCGTGCGCACGGTGCGCGACGAAGCGGGTGATCGCTCTACCCCGACCGCGAATGCGCGTGCGCCTTTTGTGGTTTCCTACAAGTCCAATCAAGTGCGCCACATTAATGCAACCACTTTCGCAAGCCAGCCAATGCATCTAACACTAGTCAACAACACCAACCAACCAGCCAGCCACTCAGCCGTTTACTTTGTTACAATTTGCTCTGTCGTATAATACTCGTACGCTTGTACAGCTAGCAGCAGCAGTAGGCACCTCCAACACTGAATGCCGCGGCTGAACGTGCACACGCCGCCGATACGTCTTTGGATGCTTGTGGATTATTGCAGCTTGGTTGTTCGGCGTTTGTGTGTACACATTTTGTTGTACGTGACGGAGGCAGCAGCCAGTTGAAACAGCTGGGTATTAACGCGAACAAGTCAACTGCAGCTGGCTTACTTGTAAATGGGGTCGTTGTGGCGGGCGAAGGCGTGAAGTACTCGTACATTTGCTGGCTGCCTGTCTGGCTGGCTTACGCCTGTACTTTGATGGCTGGTTTGTTTGTACTCTTCGTACTCGTGTACCTATTCGCCTAAATTACTGATGCTAATTTTTGTGTGGGCTTCTGCGGAATTGTCCCACAACCACAGATAGCTGAGCGCACGAGAACGGGCGCTGGAGCGGTGTAGCAGCAACAAGAACACGCGAAAAATGACAACGGAACGGAATCATGAACTAGTTAAGGTGAAACAATGCAAAAAACATAGAAAACTTGGCGCAGCGGTGTGTGCACCTCCGTCACTTGCCCGACGGAGTTTTTCTCGTCTTGCCGATTGTTGGTTATTTTTGTAGCTTTATGCAAATACTTCATTTTCATAATAAAGTTTTATACCCAAATGTTAGTTTGCGAAAAGAAACTCACTATTTTAGCGTCAAATTTTTGCGCAAATGGTTTTAAACTGTTTTATGGTCGGTCCTTAGGTCCTGGGCCATGTTACGACTACTAACATGGCGGTCAACTGCGATTATTTCTGTGATTCTATGGACATTTTCGGTATTATCGACATTTTCTTAAATCACATAACGCAAAGCTTCGAATTTTGTAAAAAAAAAAATTTTTATTATAATTTCATCAAAACTTTTTACTTTTTAGTCAGAATTTTTGGGAGTATATGGTTATATGTTATATAATAGGTCTATCGATAAGTTCGTGCGGTTTTACAACAGATGGCGTAACTTGATTATTATTCCATCGATCCACATTTCCAAACATTCATTGGAGAGCTACTGTCGTAAGGCACAAACGTCAGTATAAGTTTTTTATTTGAAGCGTAAACAACAATATTTTTACCACACTTGAAAATGTCGAATTTCGTGCCAAATAATGTGTTTTTGCGGGGAATTTTTTAATATGAAGAAAAAAGCAGCCGAAAGTCATCGTATCTTGGTGGAAGTTTATGGTGAGCATGGTCTAGCTGAGCGAACGTGCCAGAAGTGGTTTGCACGCTTTAAAAGTGGTGATTTTGGCTTGGAAGACGAAGAACGCGAGGGTGCGTCGCCAAAGTTCATGGATACCGAATTGGAGGAATTGCTCGATCAAGATCCGGCTCAAACGCAAGAAGAGGTTGCAAAAACTTTGGGAGTTGATCAATCAGCCATTTCCAAACGTTTAAAAGCCATGGGAATGATCCGAAAGGTAGGCCATTGGGTGCCGTATGAATTGAAGCCAAGAGACGTTGAACGCCGTTTTATGGCATGCGAACAACTGCTTCAACGGCACAAAAGAAAGGGTTTTTTGCATCGAATTGTGACTGGCGATGAAAAGTGGGTCCATTACGACAATCCAAAACGTCGGGCAACGTATGGATACCCTGGCCATGCTTCAACATCGACGTCGGCGCAGAATATTCATGGCCTGAAGGTTATGCTGTGTATCTGGTGGGACCAGCTGGGTGTTGTGTATTATGAGCTACTGAAACCGAATGAAACGATTACGGGGGATGTCTACCGACGACAATTGATGCGTTTGAGCCGAGCACTGCGAGAAAAACGGCCGCAATACGCCGATAGACACGACAAAGTTATTTTGCAACATGACAATGCTCGGCCACATGTTGCACAAGTGGTCAAAACATACTTAGAAACGCTCAAATGAGATGTCCTACCCCACCCGCCGTATAGTCCAGACCTTGCGCCATCCGATTACTATCTCTTCCGATCGATGCAACATGGCCTGGCTGACCAGCACTTCCGTAATTACGATGAAGTCAAAAAATGGATCGATTCGTGGATTGCGGCAAAACCGACCGAATTTTTCACAAAGGGAATCCGTGAATTGCCAGAAAGATGGGAAAAAGTAGTAGCAAGCGATGGACAATACTTTGAATATTAAATTTGTAACCATTTTACGTCGATAAAGTTTCAAATTTCGAAAAAAAACCGCACGAACTTAAACATATTATATTGAATTTTTTTGTAAAAAAGTGCAAGTTTCAAGTGACTACAGAATACCGCTAATTTTTGATTTTTTTTTTTTTGCACAAAGCTATTACGCCTTTTCTTCCATACAAAGTACACGCGCGAATTTCTGTTTGATGATATCCCACAAATACCGGAGTAACTCTTATAAACCTAAACGTCAAGTTTGTTTCTGCATTTCATTTGACAATTTTCAATCTCAGTCTAATTCCATTTGAATCATGGAAAGATACACAATCGAGCAACACGTTAAAGTTATTCAGGCTTATTATGAAAACGGGCGTTCAAATCAATATGCATATCGCGCACTTCATGAAGAAAATCATCTTCTGTGGTGAGTCACATTTTCACCTCAGTGGATTCGTCAATATGCAGAATTGTCGTATTTGGGCGAATGATAATCCAAGAGTGATTGCCGAAAAACCAATGCACCCACAAAGAGTGACTGTTTGGTGCGGTTTATGGGCCGGCAGCATCATTGGGCCGTATTTTTTCCAAAATGAAGCCGGTCAGGCAGTTACTGTGAATAGTGTTTGCTATCGTGAGGTGACAACGAACTTTTGATGGCCCGAATGGGAAGATATGGATGTGGACGATATGTGGTTTCAACAGGACGGTGCCACTTGTCACACAGCTAACGAAACAATGGCTCTTTTGAGCGAAAAATATGATGGCCGAATAATCTCACGTCGATGCCAATTGGCCGCCAAGATGATGTGATTTGACACCGTTGGACTTCTTTCTTTGGGGTTATTTGAAAGAAAAGGTGTACGTCGATAAGCCAGCAACAATTCAAAAGCTAAAGGATGAGATAATTCGGCACATTAACGGCATAGAACCTCAATTATGCCTCAGCGTCATTGAAAATTCGGACCATCGGATGGAGGTGTGCCGCCGAGGCCGCGTCGGCCACTTGGCCGATATTTTGTTCCATACGTAATTGAGCCATACCAATATTATCATAATAAAGAGAAATGACAATCATTTCCTAAAAAAATTGTATTTTATTCAAAATCAACACCGGCCCTTGAAACTTAACCACCCTTTAGTTTATATGAGGAGCTTTTTTCGGGCAAAAATACACTCGCTGGTTTGCCATAGGCTGCCAAAACGTGTCCGCTACTAGAAAAAACCATTTTTGATAGTATATAATTGGACATTTCATATCCATAGAATGGTCTGCTACGGCAGGGGACTACAGTTTTTTTGAAGAAACCATAGTTCACCGAAAAAAGAATGATTTTTGTTCATTTTATGTTTGAGAAATAACATTAAATGGATTCTCGTCTGTTTAACAAGCTTTAAAGATTCCTGCAACCTCTGCTTGCACTCCGTATTTAAATTTATGTAGTTTGCATATTAAAAGATTATAAAAATGATTGTTATTTCTTGTAGATCTTAAATAAAGATGCGAATTAAAAACAGTTTAATAAAAGCTGTAGAAACTACCAACAGCGACCAAAAATGCCATACGCATACTTCAATATGTACAGGGTCTTTCAAGTTTCTTTTTTGCCCAGTCTTGTTTTGACACACGGCGAATAGAGTACAGCAGGTGGCGCCTTCCGAAAGCCGTTACTTTATTTTTCGCGCTTTCGACAACCGGCCGACGCAGTCCTCCACAATAATAAAAAACAAATAAACAAAGCAAAAAAAAGGAAGAAAAATTACATGATTGTAAAACTTCAGTGGATGGCATATCGTGAGTTCTAACATTTAAACTAAATAAACTAATGAAAACGAGGTGTCGCGTATTTAATGGAAAGGCGCATCATTCTTGATTTTGACGGATGCTAAAAAAAAAAAGAATCTACAAAGAATCTTCTAAAACGTTCTAATTTCGCTTAACAACCGCAGAAAAATCTATTAACGGCGGCCGTTTTTGAACATTGGAAAAGCTGCTTCAATATTTATGAGAACGTTTTACAATACTATTGCGGTTTGGTGACGTCATTCGATATACTCATGTTTCTTTTAAAATAAAAAAAAATGTATTCAAGCCAGTTACTCTAAATCTCGTGATATTCAGCAAACCCCATATAATATCTTTAATAATGTCCTTCAATCTGTGGGATATCAAAAATTTTGAAGTCATTTTTACTCAAAATTTTCTTTTTTTGGATCTTATTCTTCTTTCTCAAGTCATATCAGTTATATTGTCTCAAAATCATATTCGTCCTTGGGCTTTGTTGGAGAAGTTTGCACTATACTCATATCCTTACACGATTAAATTACTGTTTCCCGCTTTTCTTCGGTCTAAGTTGGAAAATGCTTCACATATTTGGAGATTTTATCACCAATTCACTCTCACAAGAAGAGAACGGACACAAAAGTTAAATATGCTCTAAGATCTTTAAGATTTTCTGTTCCATTTTCCTCTTATAGCTCCCGCTTATTATTAATTAAAGTTGCTTGACTGCGGAAGGTTATTGTTGTTGTTGTTTTAGCACTTCACTAAGCTCGGTCGCCTTCGTCTAACCCATCTAACGGAAGGCCCAGAAAACATGCTATTTCGACAGGTTGGGTTCAGAAGGAGATGTGTGTTAGGTGAGTGAGTTTAATAGGGCATGTGAATAGGCGGTTAGTATCGTGCGATGTGCATTCATATGCTGGATATATTACGACCCAAATTGGGGGACATCAGAATTCGTTTTAGAGGTATGGTTCCTTCGGCAAAGTTTCTTATTTTGATCCCTAGAATACGACTTTCACAGAGCAATGAGCGATTTTTAAATCGGCCCGCCTTAATATACATCTATTGAGTATGGCGGTAGATAAGTAGAAGTTTAACAAGCTACTCAATATCCGGACCGTAATTGAGCCAAATTGAGCGGGTTTCACGAGGCAGTTGAAGCTCTTCGTATGCAATAGGTGGTAGTTGGACTACCATAACATCATTCGGGAGTCGGGAGTTTAGGAAGGGGGTGAGAGTCTCCCGATGAACGTAGTATAGAGTCTGTCTATATACTGTCCGACCCAGTAGTTGCAGTTGTGTTTCGCCCTGGATCTCGTCAGTGTATTTAAAGAGATGTCTTCTAATTCACCAGGCGGTGGCTCACGCTCTACTAAATGTTTTCTGGGGTTTCCTACAGTAACACCCAAACTTGCTGCGCATTTTGTTGTGGTCCTTGACCGCGAGCATGGAAGCCGCCTTCTGAAGGTGAATCAGGCGGGGCATAAGGATGCGTCCCGTGACTATTCCATGGCAGTACGTACCAGAATGACTTGGGTTTTTTCTCGACCAATGGCTGGTCACCCCAGTAAACTAGCCCTGTATAGTGCGCTGAATCTCACGAGTGCAGACGATTGATTCTATCTCACCCTTTTTATCTCAAGATATTCAAAACGCATTTCGAGTCCAATTCACCTATTTCTCATTTCGTTAGATTTTAAAATTTCTAAAATTAAATTCTCTTATTTGTTGAAGGCAATTCATTTAATTCGCTAATAGAATTGTTGCTGTATCGATCAAGCTGTATTTTAGTTTTAGCTGTTTTTATTTGTTGTTTTATTATTCAATGGTTTGTATTAGCACTAAGTCAATAGTCAGTAAGAACATTTGTGTTTTTGACTAAAACTTAAATAAGTAAATAAACAAACATGTCACGCAACCAGCGGGTAATCAATTTATTCCAAACAAAATTCCTAGCAAGAATAATTTCATAATTAGCAACCATTTAGCCGCCAGCTTTAAAAGAAAATTACTGTGAGAGCCTCGGGCCAAATATACAAAATAGTATACATCTGCTTGTCACAGCGTGCACGGTGAGGTACATTTGATAAATATCTTCTACCATTCGTACATTTTATACTTCTCCTAAATATGGCAATAAACATTTAGTCCCGATTTATACACAGAGACATCTGGAAGGGAGACACTGGAGATTCTCTTTTGATGTTTCATTCGTGGTCATAAGAGCAAAATTGATTTCGGCAACATGCGTTGCTTTTGACGTTCACTTCTTTAAGTTTAAAAATACGAATAAGAAGCACAAAGCGCGTCGCCAGTACGAAAAACAAAAATCGCTCTCTTCCCCGTCCGTCCTTCTCCCACGAAAAAAAAATGTTTCTCTGTATAAATCGAGGCATAGTGAATTCCCAATGAAAATATATTTATACATTTAATTTGAATTTAAAATAAGAAGAAACTCGAGCTTGGAAGACCCTGCAGACAAGCAAGTACATACGGGTTCGCTTGCCAACATTTAAGATTGCGCAGCAAATAACTCAGGTATTTTACAACCCTAAGGCACTAGGCAAAGACTAGCCTACCTTCCTAAGCTCTGTAATATTTTGACGAAAATTAAAAGACGCTAAACCATTTGGCACTTTATTTATGTTTATTCTTCACATCTGCACATTTTCATACGCATGAATATTTGCTTACAGACCCTGCAGGGAAGAACTAGTGAACCATTTCACTAAAATCTAGTTCACAACTGGCACAATTTTGATCAATACTAACTAATTTCGTACCATCCAATTATTGTTCTCCTGGAAGGAGAATACAACGGACTTTAATCAAATAATAATACAAAAAATTATATCGCTCAATTTATTTTGATTAAAACCTCGATTTTATGAATTTCTGAATAACTAAGTGTTGAGGGGAAACGAAATCTAATTTGACGAATATAGTCACTTACCCGTTATGTACTCAAGAGATTGATCGAACGTTTATAGGGGTTTTAAATGTCTTAGTTAGTTAGTTGGGAAGCAGTCGGTTTCTCTACAGGGAATATCTACTCACTAAACGCACAAGAACCAGATACAAATGCATACATACATATGTACATATGTATGTAAATATAATTGTACTCGTATGCATATTAAAAAAATAATTGAGTTCATAAGGCCAAGGGGCCGTTGATGATGCTGCTGGAAGGAGACGAACAGGGGCAATTGGCATAAGACAGCAAAATATAGCCAACAACCATTAGGCTGAATAGTTCATAGGTTTTTTTGTCAGTGCAATATTGAGAATATTAAGAGCGGTACAAAAACAAAATTGCGTTTATAAGCGCGAGATTTTCTTTCGTGTTCGCAACGGTATAGGCGCGTACCTGTACGGGAGTGAGTGTGCGTGTGTATGCGAGTGTAAACGATGCGAAGGTTGCGCTCAAAGTTCTCACCACTGCTGTAGGCAATAATAAAAATTAACTACAACTCGAGGCGAAGCAAGGTAAAGTGTATTTATGTATGTATGTATGTATATGTATGTCAAATTGTTTATTGACAAAATGTGGTGCTGTTCCAAGCCATTTTATTACCAAATTACTTACAAGGCGTGTACTAAAAGTTAAATAAGTTTAAATGAAACTACCAGGAAGCGATTTAGCTGACTTTAACTATAAGCTGCTATATGGCTGTACGTGGAGCAGGTGTATACATATGTACATACACGCATTCATATGTGATATTGAACTCAGATTTCTTGCGCGCGTAAAGCTATTGTCAATTTTGGATTTATATAATATATAAATTCAATGCCCTTACTAAACAAGTAAGGAAAACTAAGAAGATTATTAAGAACTTTAAGGACTAGTAGTTTGTGGATGAGGGAATTCTCCGAATAGCGCAAAGATAACTTCAATGTGTTTGGAATAATAGGGGCGCGACGAACTAACCAGTTTTAACTTTTTGAATACAAAACTTGTTTTTGATGTTTTTGTAGGGCATAGTGCATATTTTGGTATAAAAGCCAGAAAAAATTAAACAATTTTCAAAAAAAGGAATGCATCACACACAATACATTTTTATTTAGAATTAAAAAAATGTGGGTGTGCAGTTTTATAGCCCATTTAATTCTAGTACAAAGTGCAAGTTTGAAGTGGCTCAAAATTCTTTTTGATTTTTGACAATTTTTTTTTTTGCTGTGTGTGGAGCATTTTCTCCCATACATATCGCCGCATTTTGCTGACAGAAGAAGATATCCAATAATATTTCGTACAATGAAAGAAACGCATGGAACATTCAGAGGTTAAAGGAGGGGTGTAAATAAGTTGAAAATTTTCGTCCGTATAAAGAATAAATTCGCGAGTCTTTTATAAGAAAGAAAATTCTCAATGTCGTATGAAAAAAATTGCGAAAAAACAATGCGATTTTGAGCGACTTCAAATTAATATTTTATTATACCAGAATTGAAGTGGCTATACCTTAAAGTTGTTTAAGGTTCTAATTGAATTTTGGGAATTTTGCACAAAGTTTGAAGCTTTGAGATATACGGTTTTTATTGTGGTGCTTTTCTAAAAAAGTTAAAAAAAAAAAAATTGGGAGATAAAAGTAGAAATCTCGTCGCGCTCCTATTATTTTGAACACAGCTGTATGTAGCATCAACTGCAAAATTTGGGGCAGTTGACGCACCATCAACGAAATCAGGGTAAGTAATGTGTTGCCTTGCTTTAGCCCTTTGCACTGGAAGCCGTTTCCACGCGGCCTCGCCATAAATCGAAGCGTTTCGTAGCGCTTTTGGTGACACATAGAACTTTTATATTTTAATATCTAACGTATCTTTACATCTTTACGAAGATAAATTCTTAAACATTAGGTATTGTAATTTTTCTTTGTATGATATTTGACGTAACAACTGCCGAGATGCATGCCCATCGAATTTCCGCACCAAACAAAGTGGTGAGCGAGACTCACCTCTCCAGTTGAAAGGGTTAACACAGAGGTGATTTTTTGTTAGAAAATTCTACCCCACAAAACTCAACTAACATAATCTCTACGTAGAATATCTTTCTCGTCTGGTATTGGGGATTATAATATATATTAATAAAAAATATTTGTCATATGCCTATTTTCCCAAAACGCTTATCATCTACTGATGTGGAGCTTAAAATTTATTTTTGGCTGTAAATCCCAAATTTATAATTTTTCTTTTGTAATTTTAATTATAATTTTTTTTATTATGAAATGCATTTTTTTATAGTTATCATTTTTTTTTATTTCAAATACAATTTGTTTGAGTATATTCTTTTAAAAAATTAAAAAAGATTTAAAAAACTCTATACCAAAATTTTTAGCATTAAATAAATCTCAAAATTATATATTTTTTTAATTTTTTCAATTTACTTCTTATAATACTCAAGTCTACAAATAAACCAATGTTAAGCAGAATTTACGACAATATCCAAAACACTTCATTCACTTAATTCTGCATGACTCTATCTCAAAGTTCTTACGAATATATGGGAGCTGCAACCCCAGGTGCTATACGAACGGCACAAAAAATTACGCTAACTTCCAAATAAGCACTCTTAATGGAACACCCTATAGTTTCACAACTTTTAAAAAGCTAACTCTCTACTCTTAAATATATTCCTTAATAACTTTTATTGCTTATTAAATAGGTATAAAACAATTATTTACCTTGTAGACTTGCCCATAGGTGCCATTGCCGACGACCTCGATTAGCTCGAAGATACCAGCGGGATCCTGAAATATGAAATAGATAAATAATCGTTAAGTTACAGAAATCCTCTTGTTATATAAAATATTATATTATAAATTAGAAAAAAGTTCAAAATAGGCGAAAAATATCCTGACGAAGCACACATGCCAATCACTTTGTTTACAAATCACTTCAAAGATACCCAGGTCAATGACATGCGGAAAAAATAAACAAATACAAAAATAAAGTGGTAAGAATGAAGAATGAGGGCGAGCGAAAAATTCTCAAGAAAAAAACACTAAACAGAATTGAACAATAGATTTATTCTATGTATTTGAATCTTGTTTACTATAATCTCACTATTTTCGGATATTCTGGACGAGTACACACTCGTCCAACCAATTTCAACAGGTACACTTCGATTACAACAATTACAAAACAAAGTACAAACAAACAACAAATGAGGCTACAGATGGATATCAAAGGCAGGCATACGAATAAAAATTTGTACTTTGCTATTGTTATTGTGCAGTAAACACACAACTGCCGCACCCACACAGTCAAGTCGTCAATGAAGGAAAGCAAAGGTAAAAACAATTAGAACGCCTGCACCAGAAGCCAAAGGAAGGATGCAAAACAATGATATGGCATGTAATCCGACAAGCAAAACAACAAAAATGAACAATGAGGTGGTGAGTAGTGTAAAGTAGCACGAAGAGGTTTAAAAAAGAAATGAGAAGGGCAAAAATAGTGTTGAAAAATCCAGCAGAAGTGCCAATGAATGCAAATGGCTAGCGGAATGACGGAGGAGGGGTATAGTGTGGAAAGCGGTAACTGCCTCCCACTCGCGACGTCAATGTGAAGGAATCGAACGATTCGGAAAACCCGAATGATAGGCGTGCATGCTTATACACGTTTACTTTTCTATCACACTTTTCTTGCACACATGTATGTACGTATGTATGTATGTAATATATATGAACGTACATAAATATTTTGGGCTTTGGTTTTGTTTTACCTTTTTGTCACTTTGATTGGGTGTTGTTTTCATTTTGCGGTAAGTACTTTTTTTCGTTTGCGGTTTAAGTCAACGAAGAAAATATGTGTCATATGCACACAAACACTCATAAATGCGCACACAAATATACACACGGATTCCTGCAACTACTACTACCCAGCAGGGAAAGCCCTTCGGTCGAACGAATGCGATTCCAGAGAAATGGAAACCACGAATAGCTTGCGCTGATTCTTTTCGCTGGGCAATTTTACAAAATGAAAGACTAGGGTGGACCAATTGTATTACCGACGACATATTGACATGGTATTTAGTAATTTATTTATTATTTTTAATATACCATATATATTTTTAGTTTTAATAAAGGGTGGTAAATCTAACCTATAGAATTAACAATCGAATTTTATGAATTTAATATTTTGAAACCATTGTAAGTAGTATACATACATATGGACAGAGGAATAGCGCACTTCTGGTGTTCTCGAAATCGAATAAGAATTCTTATTTCTTAGAAAATTAACTGATATTCGTACAGTAAAATAACTGTGACCCTTTAAGTCCTCTCGAGCGATAACGCTGGAAATATTGTAAACGAGGCGCCTTAATGCAAATAAGTTCTAGGAGCGTGTCAAAAGAAAAAAATCATTACTGTTGAAAAAAAACTATCAAGGCACGTTTGTCTTTCGCAAATGCCCATAGAAACAAATACATAAAATTTTGGAAAAAATACTTTTTACGGACGAAACTAAAATTATTATGAATGATTGTGATGCGAATATTTTCGTTTATCGTAAAAAACGCAAGAAGTTCAATACCCGATTTACAACAACGACCTTAAAACATGGCGGGGAGAACTTGAAAATTTGAGGATCATTTCATTGGGACGGAGTTAGCCCAATAGTGAGATTGAATGTAATATGTATAAGTCTGTATGGCTTGAAATGCTCAAAATTAACTTAGCTCAAAAAGCCACGAGTCCAAGCCACTAAACTAGCTATTCATGCATGATAACGAATCCAATAATACAGCAAAAGTGGTGAAATATTGGGTTTCCAAAGAAAAAAATTGCCGATAAATGTTTGAAGAATCTGCTGGAGTGACAGTCCTTGGGCTGGATATAAATCCATGTTGTTTCGGTAATGTAGAAACGACTGTCGTGATGGTATAGTCAGTTTAGTAGCGACATATTGGATAGTAGTTTTTCCTAGTTACATATAAATTTTTTCTATTATCAACGAATATTAATGTTTTTTGACAATAGGCATCTTCTTCATGGCGAAACGAAAAATCTTGGTCGAATTCCGCTGATGTAGCTGGCATGCACAAGTTGCTTCAGGTGATTGCCTAAGGTCGTTGTGGAAGCAGAAGACTGCATCACAAGTGGAACAAGTAACTTGGCTACAGCCGGAACTTAAAAAAATTTCAAACTCAACTCAATTTTCTTGTGCGTATTTTAAAAAATTATAAATTCAAACACCGCAAGTAACTAACGCTACGATCAGACTTTCGCATTATAACAAGTATTCGATTATTCGAGTAATTGAAAAGCTGCAACTATTCGAATAGTAGCATTCGTTTGAAGATCGGCCGTTCGAATAATTTTAAGAGCCATAGTAAATAGCATTGGCGTCGAGTAAGAAATTTTTTTCACTAGTTCAAAGTTTCCTGCAGGGTCATAAGTATAAGTACATAGCTGTTCTCTCTTTTTAGTGTTAAAGTAACAACGGTCATTTAACCAACAACAAACAATGAACACTTCCACACTCGGCCAATTCTGCCGCACTAGTACGGTGAAGTGGGAACGTGTGTGGGTGGGTGTAGATGTAGAAACGCTTGGAGCGTGCATTTGCAGATATGTATGTATGTATGTATGGATGTATGGAAGAGCGTCAGAACGCATATGTGTGTGTGCAATTATAAATATTTATGGTGATTACTTCATCAGTTTCACCGGACTCAGGTGTTAGATTCTCCAACACCGTTATTTACCGACGTTCCGCATAAAACATATGTACAAATGTAGATGTAGAACTAATCTCCAACAGCTTGTGCGTACCCTGAATTCTCCATAACTCCATGCGCAGTCACAAAAAAAAACCAAAAAAACACAGATAAAGTTCAAATGAAAAGTATTTAACAATTATGGGACGCTATATGAATTTTCGAGCTCTGGTAATCTGAGCATACGTTTGTGTTTGTGCTGTTCCCTTTCTACCGACAGTCGAACAGCTGGAGACAGACCGACAATGCTAATGTTTAAAGTAACAAAAACTATAAAAAGAATCGAAAACAGAAGACAGACGAGCAGCACAAAAGTAGAAATAGAAGAAGGAAACAATCGAGCAAAGGCGTGGAAGCCGTAGATAATGCAGTGTATGAAACCAAGAGAAGGTGGAGTTTTTAAGTTGCACGAGTCAGACGATGAAGCCCCAGCAAAAAGTGTTCGTATCATTTAGTTATATGTATATATAGTATGTACATGCATACATACATACATATATATATATATGTATACATGTGTGTATGTATGAATGAAAGAACTCGAATTCCCAACCGTATTTGGAAAAAATGTGTCGCCAATAACAAATTTGTATATACATACATAACGAAATATTCCGTTAGATCGCTCACTGCACTGCACTGCACCTTATTTTGGGCAGATTTGACTTAAAATATGTATCTATAAATATAAAAATATTTTAATATGTTACATTTTTTACAAAATAAAAAACTTTGTAAATATAAAATCGTCATTAAGGAAAGTAGCCCAAACAGACCCAGAACATATTAAATTTTTAAAAATGGTATGAAATAGTATTTGAAGCAATTCAAAGGCGAAATTTTAGCGAATGTAAATTCATAATACTTCACCCATCTAACACCCGGCCCACCCCATCGAAATAGCACATTCCCTGGACCTACCGCTAAGCCCTACCCTAAACAGCTACAAAAACAACAACCATATCATGGAAACTTACATACTTCTAAAGTTGAGTGTTGTGTCGCTCAAATTGTGCGTTTTATTCCACCCTTTTGCATCACCGCTCGAAATGCGCGATGTACTCAAAATACTTTGCGTCGACAAGACTTTTACTGTTTGTTCTAATGAAAAAGAATGTTACAGGATTACCGAAATTATTCATTTTTCAAACTTTAACAAAAACATAATTTATTGCGGATTATTTCGCTCTTGGAGATAAGAGAGAGTTTTTTTTCGGGGAATATTCCGTTAAATGATTCAAAAAAGTGCGCTCTGGAACAAGTTTTTTTTTAGTTTGGCGGCTATGTTGACAAACAAAATTGTCAAGAAACCAATGGAACCGAAGAAAATGGCAATTTGACAGGGACCAATCACAACAGTTATTTCAAATTTCAAATTGAAAACTTTGCCGGAATTCTGGAGTTTAACTAAGAAAAAGTTGTTTGATAAGAGTTATTAGATGAGCAATATTTTTTTCGTTGCCTGATAACTAATACACAAGAGTAATATAATTTTTACAATATTTAAATAAAAGCTTAGACCACAATGAAATTACTGAATTATTTAGTTTTTGAGCAATAAATAAAAAAGTGAAAGGAGTTTCTGATATTTTATACCCGGGAAAAATATTTCCTAATTCTTTTGTGAGGCACTGTATACATACATACATATGTATGTGCTTATCCGGCAAGGATTGTTATTTTAGCAACATTCCTCTACTATTTATGGCGGAATATGTATGCTGTTACAACAAGAACAATACATAATAATAAAAACGACTAATAATAAAACTTGTAGGCTACTAATCGCAGATCCCTCTTTTAAGGGCAATATCGCTATTCTTTCGGATAGCCAAGCTGCAATCCAGGCACTGGGTTTAGCTATAACAACCTCTAAAGTTGTGGAGCAAAGCACTTACCTTACCACCTTGAGTGAAATCCATTAAGTAATCTTAATTTGGGTCCCGGGACACCGGAACAAAGAAGGTAAGGAAAAAGCCGATGAACTGGCAAGAGGGGGATCTGCCATGAATAACGTTCTTGCAGTACTGGTATTCACAGGTGCAGTCAAGAATGCAATTTCCCTAAAATACCTCCGAATCGCAGATTGTAGATGGAGAGACCAGACGAAATGCAAAATTAGCAGAACGTTATGGCCCACCTACAAGCTTAAGCAATTGTCAAAATTGATAAACATGAAACGACGGGACGCCTGGAGACTAACGGCAGTCATAACTGGCTTTTGGTCTGTGGGAGAACAAGCAGCCAAAATGGGCATCCCTCGCAACACATACTGTCACAGTTGTAAACAACCGGAGAAAAAGGAAACAATCTTCCATTTCCTCTGCGAATGCCCTGCCCTATGGAAGGACAGAATGTTAACCCAGACTGGAAAACCGCTGTCCGAGAGTCGGTGGCTTAGATTGCTGTCTGGCTTAGATTTCAACAACCTGATAAGGTTCCTGAACCGCACAGACTGGATATATTATAGTTACGCTGTAAAGTTGGTAACGAGGATGTGGCAACAAAATGGTGCGGAAGCGCTAGTTGGATTCTGGAAGAATCACCTCTTAAACCAACCAACCAACCAATAATAAAAAATTTCGCTGCCAATTTAGAAGTGGTGGCATAATCGAAACTCCCATTTCGATTACTAAGCTACAATTACCTACTTTTTGTGAGCTGAAAATGAAGGACACATTTTGGACGAGCTACACCCTCAGCAGTCTAGCAAAACAGCAAAATCGCTATTTCATGCGCTAAGCACGACAGCCATGTTTTCAGCCGTCTTGATGATGTGAATTGGCCGACCACGAGTTGCTATTAGTCCCTGCTAGACTCTTGTTTGTAGATCAATGTTATATGAATAATCCAGAAGTGAAATATTTTCTTATTTTAAATATTTTTGCGATACATTTTCTTCTCTTCAGCATTATGCTTCTTGTTAATCGAAGCCAATCGGAAATACCAAGTGAGTAGTCGCCGAACAAATCTTATAACAGCCTCTTTCGATTCACCAACCACGCAGCGGGTAGTGAATAAAACAAAAAAAAAAAACAATCGTTTCAGTACAACGTCGCAGATGAAATGGCCACTGCATTATTATCGTTTTGACAAACAGTTAAGTAATCTCCTTTTTTTCAAAGCATCCTGCTTAAAGCATGCAAATTGTAATAAAAAAAATATCTCTACTTATACTTGGAAGCACTGGCCGGCTATAAACAGAGTCGTGTCTTTATGGCTAAACTGCTTGTGCTTTCACATATTAATTTTTTAATTAGCGAGCAGCAGAATTCTCTGGCGAGCAGAAAAATGGTGAATCGGAAACAACTAATCTCGCCTAGCTTTCCAAGCACTTAGCGCTATTGTTTGGTGTTCGGGTCGAAGCGATCAGTGTTGGTGTTAGAATATGAAATATGTTGCCGCTGAATTCAACTTTGTTCTTTACAAAATGTTCAGATTTGTATTATAAAACCCCATTCCCATCGGTGGATTGATAATCAGTTGGGTGTTTTCCGTTCAAAAATGTTGACCTGAAAAACTGTCGCATACTTATTGGTCGAGCATTTATAAATATGTGCATATGTTGGATAAATGTTTATACTTTTTTGCATTGATATAATACTTCTTCGACCCCAACAGCGATAGCACCAACATATCCAAGCCTCACTCCAGCTGAACGCATTTACTTATAATATCAAACTCATAAACAGACCGAAACATTTGATGTCGTCACCGTTGCTGTTACTCCTGCGCGACGTTGTGGAAGCGAGCATGCATACATACATACACACATACATATGTACATAGTAACCCGCAGACTGTGTATGGCCAGCAAATCTGTTTACTCGGGCCATTTCATGCCAGAGGTAGATAACAAAACCCTGTAGGGGGATTTGATGCAGTTTGTTCGGGCGGTAACACTGCCACACGACTAAATACATACATACATGCATATGTACATATACGCGTATCTCGTCGCCACTGCGTTGCTGTATTATAGCTGTAGATTTCTAGTATTTTCACTATTGCCACTGTTCGAATTTGAGGTGGGCGAACATGTTTATCTTACTGCCAAAAAATATTAACAAATTGAGGCGAGTGAATGTGGGTTAATATAAAATTAAATAAAGTAAAATGCCACAATGCATACAATTCAATTTCAAGTAATTCGAAAGCAACTAGCATTATATATTGTACAAATATAACGGTTATTTTTATATACAAAAATGTGTATCTAAATTCGCATTAAATGAACTGCATTGGTTATCCCAACTAAAGTGTTGCCGTAACCGTAGCAATCAGCTGTTCTGATCGATGGGCATATGGGCATCAATGTAAACGTAAGCGTAACCGTAAGCAGCTGTGAAATACTTTATATTTGTTTAATTACTTGAGATAAACGAATTTAATATTAGAAATGAACGACGAAAAATTAATTGATTTAGCTGAAAATTATCCGTGTGTTTTTGGCAAAATGCAAATGTTGTCATTAATTCAACTTCAAAATCAGCTGTTTATGGTTACGGCATGACTAATCGACAAATGCTATAATGTTGGGCCTATGGTTTGGTTTGGGCTAAGGCGTTATGGCTATACGGCACCACTAATTGCAAGGAAACGAGAATCAGACAGCCATACATAGTTTATTTTATAAAATTCACCAAGTAAACATTTTATTTTTTATATCTTTTGGTTTTAGTTAATCAATTCAAGCCAATTTTTCTATTAAGATCAGTGAACAGTTACTTGGTGGAACCGTACTTTGCCTGGACCTATGCTTTCTATGCGCTCGAACAAAAATAAAGGATCTTTCAAAAATGACGCCTTGATGCCAGTAGTGAATAATTCCAAGACGGCACCTTTTTTATGACATCTTTGACATTTGGCAATGAGCATTTTTACACGCTGAAACTTATTATGAGAATCGACCAGATCCAAATACAGCAAAATTCGTGGAAATAATCGTCTGAATGAGTCGATAATTCAAAGACTGGTGAAAAAATTTCAATAAACTAGTTTTGTCGAGAATAGAAAAGGGACGAAAAGAACAAAAACTCTATGTTCCTTTGAGAATATTGCTGCTGTAGTGCAAAGTGTTGCTGAAAAACCTTCAACATTAGATATCTCGATTCTCAACAACCACTAGAACCGTGGACATTTAAATGATTCCATTTTTCATATATTTGATAAGAGCCGTATTTTGAATAAAATTAATGAAATCTGAAAGAATCTAAATTTGTACATGTGTTATTTAAAAACAATATCTGGCGCGTCTTTTGAAGGACCCTTTATGTGTATCATGGAAATATTATGATATTCATCGAATATTTACTTTAAATTCAACCGGTAATTAATAATTTCCAAAGTAAATTAGATATTTTGAATCGCTTTTCTTTCACAATTCAGAAAAAATGAAACTGATTATTAATTGATTTTTTTTAATTTTTAATTTTTTTTTTAATTTTTAATATTTTTAATTCTTAATTTTTTTTTCAAGGAACTAATTTCATTCAATAACCACATTTCTTAAAAAAAACAAGTTTTATAATTATTTCGGAATTTTTGTTTTGTTGTAATATTTTTTAAGAAATGAGAAACGAATGCAATTTTTTATTGAATAAAAATTTTAATGACAACATTTGTAAGTGAGAAATAATAAAATTTTATATTAAAAAAAAAATTAATTATAAAAAAAAAATTTATATACGAAAATTCAATTAAAAAAAGTTAAATATAAAAGTTTTAATTGTACACAAAAATTATAAAATTGGTTTCTTCTATAAAAAAATTCATTAGTTAGCCATTTCTTTAAAAAAAATTACAACAAATTCATATTTATAAGTACAAAGTAAAAAAAATATTCAAAATCTGAGCTATCAGAGTATAGCAAATCAGTGTCCACATTCCTTATTAAAGGCAAGCGCATACTTCTTGTAGAGGAAGGACTGTTAGAAGGGCTGTAATACAATAAAAAGTGCGTTTAGGGTACCCTCCGTTGTATTTTTCCTGGAATTTCTTCATATGCCGTCTTCGGGTAAGTATCGGTAATTCTCGTTACTAACTTCAAGGCGGCCGCCGTAGCCGAATGGGTTGGTGCGTGACTACCATTCAGAATTCATAGAGAGAACGTAGGTTCGATTCTCGCTGAAACACCAAAATTAAGAAAAATATTTTTCTAATAGCCGTCGCCCCGGCAGGCGATGGCAAATCTTCGAGTGTATTTCTGCCATGAAAAAGCTTCTCATAAAAATATCTGCCGTTCGGAGTCGGCTTGAAACTATAGGTCCCTTCATTTGTGGAACAACATCAAGACGCACACCACAAATAGGAGGAAGAGCTCGGCCAAACACCCAAAAAAGGGTGTACGCACCAATTATATATATATTTATATATATGTATATGTAACTTCAAGCGCTTCCTCAAACATCATACCAATTTGAGCAGAAAAGTGGACTATAGTGTCTGTTCCATGAAACGGCTGGCTGTGCATAGATACTACAAGGAGGCATTTTATTTACTTGCTGGTTACTAGAAAGCTCCGAAAAATCTTTCTAGACGTCCAGCATTTACAATTGTTTAATTTTAATGACCTGCAGTAGGCTTTTCAGCGCTGCACCCTGCCAAAACAGCTTCTCTACTTTACATACCGTTAGACGAGATTGACGACAACGACGATATGAGCACTTGTTTTTTTTTTTCTTTTGTTTTTTTCGTTACTCAGAACCAATCTGGTGCATCAATTTTGGTAAAAATCTAATAAAGGTGGCAAAAATTTATATAAATTAATTCCCACACAACATAGGCCCGTGTAGTACTCCGGACAAGTGAAATATTTCAAGAAACTCACTTGTCTCCTTTAATTATTTTCATATTCTCGCACATTTTGTTTCGCCTTCTTTGTGTGCCACAGCGACGGCAACTTTTGTTTCTTGACCTTTGGAGCACATTACCCTCTGCGTGCGCCATCTCAGTGTGAACATTTGAACGCACATCAAAAGCCGTAAAGTACCTACTTATGTGCGTATTAAATACAGTATTGATAAGCTCAGCAGCTGTCGAGACGATTTTACATGGAGGTTGTTGCCACACAGTCATTGCTCTCCGAGGCCTCACCACTCTGCACACCAAGAGTTGACAAAATTTGGTCTTTTGTGGCACATTAATGGAGCTTACTTAAGAATGTGCAATTCGATTTTTTGCTTTTCGTTACTTTTTTCTCTGGTTAGGAAAACATTCCTAATTTCCAGCTCTGTTTGGTTTTTACTCTCCCAACGCCTCCAGCAGTGGCACAATGCCATTCGGACAGCGCAGACGCAGCAAATGTTAAGAGTTACGAATAGCACAAAGCCAAAAAAGCTTAACGACACCGGCTGGGCTAATGCCATGTGATGGGCACACATCCCCTCCCCTTCTGACCGATTTCGTATTCTTACGCGCACTAGCACGCACTGTCGCGCGCGTTACAGACAGATTGTTAAAGAGAACAAACAGCCAACCATGCTGAAACATGCCGGGTCATGTGCTTCTTTTTGTCAATTCTTTCAGACATTATGATGCCGTGCAGGTGAGTATGTTGTGGGGATGGAGCCGATATGCAATGAAATAGAAAATTTAGTGTAACACTGTAGATTGTCTGCACATACTTAAGTGGTAATAATTATTGGCAAAAAATAAATTGGATGTACCTTCCAAAAACTTGCAATGTATTTTTTTTTTTTTTTGGGTATTAAAGTAATTGAGCTTTCAGCAAAAAAAATAATCATAAATGAAGTTGTTGCTGAGTGACAGTGCTTGGCCGGATGTCGGCACGTTTCGGTAACGTAGAACAGACTGTCGTGGGAACGCCCTAAATTTAGTAAAATTCTTTGACGAGCACTACTGCAATTAATTACAACAACTTAACCTCTAAACCTCCGTACCCAGGATTTATTTGACAAAATATTTGCATGTGGGACGCATTTAATTTTTGGTTGCTTGGAGTAGTATGTAAGGCAGTACTTTTTACGTATGAATTCATTTATTTTTAAAATATTAGTGAAATATGCAGTATTAAGATGACTTCAGGTTATTAGATTTGCAAAACAAAAATAAATTAATAAATTCTGGAGAGCAACTCACTTCTCTACCGCTTCATATGAGTATTAACATTGTTAATGTTATGTCACAGCATAAAATATTTCTGAACTGAAAATCCTTAGCCGGATTCTTTAAATGGTAGATACTATCATAACCATTAAAGATGTTTGACTAACGGAAAACCGCCGATATCTTTATAATTTATACTCTCCAAATTAACGGTGGGAACATTGTATTGTTGTATTGTTGTTTTGTTAGTTCTTTGTTACAGATCTTAAAATATTTTACATAACTATTAAAATAAGCCACACTTGCATAACTGCAAAGGTACATGATGTTAATGTTAACATAAAGTATAGTGGGAGCGTATAAGAGAACATAGCTATGTTATGTTTACAGTTTGCATGTAATACGCAAGTGCACTAGTAGGCCCGCGCAGATTTTAACCTCTTATGGCCTCGGGAGACGGTCCAGCATGCTTGACTGAGCTTTGTGTGTGTTAGTGCAGTCGGGTGTCGTCGTGTCACACATACTTGTTGTCGGCTTTTGAATGATGAAAATCAAAAATTTTAGATATTAGCGTCAATCAGCCGACACGCACACATCTAAAGTTCTTGTCAAACAATGCTTGACCGTCACCAGAAGCCATTAGGCAGATCGCATTTTTTGTAGATCACATTTTATCTCGTTTCATTATTATCGGATATTTGACGCATTTGAGATGCAGCGGGCACATGAGCAGCTCACTTGTATCGAAGTTACTGTGGGGACTTCTCATTTTAAATCAAATTTTACAAAATATATAATTTAATTTTATTAAGGTCAAGCCTAGTCTTTGGAACCGTTTTTTTTTTATTTTTTGGCTTAACAATAATAGGAGGTAATACAGCTTTTAAAGAGTTTGCATACGACACACCCGTACTATCAGGTCAGTCCATAAGTTCGTGCGTATTTTACCCATAAGTTCACTTTTGTACGATTTTTGCATACGAAAAATTATTCGCGGAATATAACGGAACTATTTATATTTTCTTCGATATATTGTGCATTCAACAAGTCATTTTAATTGCGGATAGAAGCACGTGTTGTTAAAAAATAAAATGGAATCGAACGCGTATAAGAGGCATATTTTGTATTTAAAAAAGAAAAAGTGGTAAAAATGCCACAACTGCTGCTGCAGAAACAAACACTGTTCACGGAGAGGATGCCGTGATTGTAAGGACTGCGCAACGGTGGTTTTCAAAATTCCGAGGTGGTAACTGCGACGTGGAGAATGCCCCGCGCGCTGGTCGTCCTGCAGTCTTTAACTCCGACGTCTTGCTCGATATGATAGCTCAGAGGTTAAATTCATCGCATGGAACAGTTCACAGGCACCTGGTTCGGTTGGGAAAGGTTTAAAAGCTGGGAAAATGGGTTCCGCATAGACTTTCCGTCGCCAGCAGAGAGTGAATGTATGTTCTCAGCTGCTGCAACGGCTTGAAAATGAAAGTTTTTTGAACCGTATCGTTACTGGTGATGAAAAATGGGTCCTTTACAATAATCCTGTTCGCAAACACCAATGGTTGGTTAAAGATGAAACACAAGAACCGACCCCTAGAGATGGCCTTCAGCCCAAGAAGATTCTCTTGTCTATTTGGTGGGATATGGCCGGTATTGTTTATTATGAACTTCTGGAACGAAACCAGACGATAACTGCGGATTATTATTCCCATCAGCTATCAAACCTGAATGAGGCACTTAAAAAAAATTGACCGTCTTTAGTGAATAGATGCAAATATTTGTTTTACCACGACAACGCAAGACCTCATACCGCAAGGCAAACATTAGGCAAGCTGAACGAGCTCGGATGGGAGCTAATGCCACATCCACCATACTCTCCGGATATTGCACTTTGTGATTATCACCTTTTCTGTGCACTTCAATCCCATATGAGTAACAAGAACTACTCCTCAAAAGAAGCTAATATATAAAAAAGGATATCGAAGCGTATTGTGGCTCCAAGGACAAACAATTTTTTGAGCAGGGAATTAAAAATTTGCCTAAACGTTGGGAAGACATTGTAAATAATGAAGGAAAATATATTATTGATTAATAAATACTTTAAACATATTTTGTATTAATTTTAAAATCACCTTTAAAAAACGCACGAGCTTATGGACTGATCTGATATTTTCTCTTCAGTTTGGTTTGTAGCCCTCAAAACTTCACTTATAAGTTGATTTTTTTGTTCGCATGGCTCACTAGTTGAATTATATACTTTTTTTATTTGCTCCCTATTAACATTGCACAGGCTCTCTACTCTTTCTATAATGTCTAACTTCTCTTGGTTTTTTTTTTAATGCTATCCATCCACAGTTTATATTTATTAAGGTTGTAAAAATTCATCAAATTATACTAAAAATATTTGTACCACATTTACGAAAATTGTAACTTCCTAAATGTATTAAAGGTCTAATTAGACTGTAAATAAAAAAATTAAAAAAAAAGATTGCGTTTATTCTTCAGTATGATAGAAAGTACAACTTCTGATTTCGGTTGGAACATCAACCAAGAGAATGGATAAAATTGAATGGTGTCAAATTGATTACATATCTGTTGATGTCACTTTACCGTAAAGATGTAAACTGAATACATATATAGACGATGTATGATTGTTCAACGCGGAGGCAGAAAAACATTTTCTCAACAATTTTCCCTTACGGATGACTGAGAGATTGCCGTATGAATACAATACTTTTGATATACCATTTTTGTTTCATATTTCATTCTTATCATATTCTGGTGTTAAAACTAAAATAAAATTGTTTAAATTAAAATAAATTTCATAAAAGAAGAGCCAACTCCTTCATATAGTTCACGCTGAAAGCAGAAAAAGCAGGCATGTGAAAAGGTTATTAGCATCGTGGGGAGTGCCTTCCAGTGCTGGACATACAGTTGCGGTCAGCATCTTAGTAGTGCTTATGCCTCGTAATATTTAAATGGCCACGTTTTTTTTATCACAACAATTTTTCGCCATCCACTGTTAAATCCTTTAGATTAAGAAGTCAGCTTCAAGTTATGCAATCACTTGTTAAACTTAACCTGTTGATTTCGTTAATTTTGCATGAAAATTTAGTTGCAACGGCTTTTTAGTCAGTTAAAATCTTAGTAGTGCGTGAAGAAATGTGTGAAAAATTAATATTATCGCAACTATTTTTTGTGAAAATTAAAAAAAAATCATTCAGTAAAGTCCAGAAGGAAAAATTGTAAACCCGAGAAACGCGCCCTTATGAAAAAATTAATTGCTAATGAAAAAACTTATGTGGAAGTGCAAAATATCATTGGTTGCTCACCAAAAATGGTACGTAATACCGTCAAGTACAAAACAAGTGGCAGAAAGCGTGAAAGAAAGCTAGCAATGTCAGCAAGAGAAGTTAAGTCTCTCGTCAGATACTCAAAGCAGTTTCCATTTGCGGCTGCCGCTGAGATAAAAGATGCCTTAAAAGTGTCTTCGGGCGTTGAGACTGTTCGTCGGCGTTTGCGTGAGCGCGCCCTGGATGCCCACAGTCCAAGAAAAGTACCGTTGTTGCCAAAAACGCATGTAGAAAAGAAGCTTCGATTTGCCAAAGAACATATAAATTGAACTTCGACCAAATGGCGCAACATTTTATGGTCGGACGAGTCGAAGATTGTCTTGTATGGTGGAAGGGGTTCGCGCCAATATGTAAGACGACCACCTAACACCGAATACCAGCCAAAGTATACAACAAAAACAATAAAGAATGGTGGTTCTAGCATTATGGACTGGGCATGCTTTTCTTGGCTAGACGTGGGACCCATTCATTGGGTTAAGGAAATTATGACTGTGGCTTCATTTGCTGATATACTCAAGGACATCATGCTGCCATATGCCAGAGACGAAATGCTGCTTGTTTGAACGTTCCAGCAAGACAACGACCCCAAACACACGTGCAAAGTTGCTAAAAGATGGTTTGAGGAGAGTCAGATCAACGTAATGGAATGGCCGCCACAGTCGCCAGACACAAGCCCCATTGAAAATTTGTGGGTTGATGTCAAGGAAGCAGTAGCCCAACGCAAGCCGACACATAATACGTAACTATGGGAAGCTGTAAAGAGCGCATGGGAGTCGATTTCGATTGAAAGATGTCAAACACTTGTTGACTCCATGCAACGCCGTTGTGCTGCAATTCTAAAGATTTAGACCGCAGCTGTATGTTGGGTATGTCGAGGTCGATTCTGGATATGTAGGAGTTTAGACTGCTACAGCATCCACAATGTAATTGTGCCAAAGTTACGCGGAACTCGCGGGGTAGCTGAAGCTATTCGTCAGCAATAGGTGGTGGTTGGATTCCTATGACGGCGTTCAGAGGTCGTGATGCCATGTGGTGGTTTTCTAAACATGTGACCTATCCATCGCTACTTTCTGCGTTTGATTTACCATTGGATGGCTTCCTTATTCTTTGATCTTCAAAGCGCGTCGTTGCTCATGGTGTGCAACCAGAATATTCTACAGATGAAGTGGAAACATTAGTTAACGGAAAATTGTAGTTCCTGTGTGGCGGTGTTAGACACCTGCCATGTTTCACTTCCGCATAATAATTTTTACTTCATAAGACATAACTTATTTATATTCTATTTCTGTACAAAATACTAATTTCGCTTTACAGAGTTAACTGCCATCTACTTACTATATTAATTGAATTTAATTGAATAATTTACTACTTCGTTTTCATCCACCCTCAGTGTCGATTTATTTGAAATAAATCAGTATCAGAAAGTTTTCTCTTGAACATCAACATTTTCGTTGGCAAAATAGCACGTCGACTGAGGCAATTACCTTGTAGCTCATAAAAAGTGGGCATTGTTTAGTCAGATGAAGTGTCCTTTTTCCATGGGCAAAACGTAATACCAGGTGTATAAGCTTAAATCCGCTGATTGCTCGTAGATGGCGTTAGTGAGCATATCAAGTTACCATAGAAATGCCATATTTTTTTTTTGCATGGGTTCGACACCTGTTTACATCAATCACTGCACATCATCAGTGCTTTCATACAGCAACACACTTTTTTCCTTGCGTAATCATGTCTAATTTTGTGCCAAAAAAAGAGCATATGCGGGAAGATCTACTTTTTTGCTTTAATTTGAAGAAATCGGCTGCCGAATCGCATCGAATGCTTGTGGAAGCCTATGGTGACAGTGCATTATCGGAAACAACTTGCAGAGACTGGTTTCGTCGGTTCAAAGACGGCCATTTTGACCTGAGTGACAAGAAGCGTGAAAATCGGCCCAGAAAAGTTGAGGACCATGAATTGCAGGCTCTTTTGGATGAGGACGATACCCAATCGCAAAAAATGCTTGCCGAGCAGTTAGGTGTCACTCAACCAGCCATTTCCATGCGTTTACGTGCCATGGGAAAGGTCCAAAAAGTCGGAAAATGGGTACCCCATGAATTGAACGATAGACAGATGGAGCGACGCCAAAACACATGCGAAATCTTGCTGGCTAGGCATAAAAGAAAGTCGTTCCTGCATCTTGTGGTGACTAGCGATGAAAAGTGGATATACTTACGAAAAAAATCATGGGTCGATCCCGGCCAACCATCAACTTCTTCATCAAAACCTAATCGCTTTGGACGCAAGACGATGCTGTGCGTTTGGTGGGATCAGCAGGGTGTCGTTTACTATGAGCTGATGAAACCTGGTGAAACTGTTAATTCTCATCGCTACCACCAACAACTCATCACATTGCGCCGTGCTTTGCGTGAAAAAAGCCTCGTTATGAAGAAAGACATGAGAAGCTGATTTTCCTCCACGGCAACGCCCCATCGCACACGTCAAGAATGGTCCAAAACTACTTGGAGACAATCAATTGGGAGGTGCTACCTCATCCCGCTTATTCACCAGACCTGGCTCCTTCGGACTATCATCTGTTTCATCGATGGGTCACGCGCTCGCCGAACAGCACTTCGATTCGTACGAAGACGTCCGGAAATGGCTTGACGAGTGGTTCGCCTCGAAAGATGAAGAATTCTTTTGGCGTGGTATACACAAATTGCCCGAGAGATGGGAAAAATGTATAGCTAGCGAGGGCAAATACTTTGAATAAATTATTTTTTTGCTTTCTATAAAAAAAATGGGTTTTTTTTACTAAAAAACAGCGGATTTAAGCTTATACACCTGGTACATACAGATGTGTACCAGGTTTCATTGACATATATAAATATTTGCTCGAGTTTTCGTGAGCACGGACAGATAAGATTATATCGACTCCTCTCATTATTCTGAGCCGTTTGCTGCATATACATACATATGTATGTCTACATACATATATTTCGATTCTTTTATGCTGTTACATGCAAGCGCTATGTGAACAAAACTATAATTGTGCACAGGTACAAAAAATGGCGGAATCTTCCCAAGTCGCTGGTAAACGCAATGTCCAATATACAATTTGCCTACAGTGCCTCTGCTAACCACAGAGATGCAGTTAATAACATAATAACATAGATTTGAGTTTCAATAACTCAAATCAAAATCTTCCTCTTGGTCGACGAATCCATGCTGTATGTTCGCGATTACATACTAATTTTATTTGGATCTTAGTCACACGTTGGCAGGTCAATGATACCATTGAATTTGTGTATGTTTCTTGCTAACTCGGTCAGTTCACAAAATGTTTGAAGACCTGCCCACTTACTCTTCGTCCTTCGATTTTTCCTTATATCGTCAGTTTTAAAACATCGCATTTGTTGCCTGATTTTAAATGTCCTAAATAAGCGACTTTTCTTATTTTTATGCCCATCAGAAGTTTGCATCCTATCCGTTTGATTCTTTGCCAATTCATTCCATCATTTTTCTATAGCACTACATTCCAAAGGCTTCTAGTCGGTCTATGATTACAGATTTCAACACCCAAATCTTAAGAAATTAAACCTTAAGGCTCAAATATTTAGATTCCATGAATAGATAAACGGCCCTAAATTTGAAGATTATAGTACAGCTACAGAACTAATCACAGAATTAAAGTACAAATTGCTACAAACACCAAACACTGTTTGAGCCATTGTTGTTGTAGCTACATAAACATTCCCCGTACATGTCTGGGGATTGCTGCTGCAGTTTGGGTGCTTAGCCGGATACAGCTGTTGTCAGCTAATTAGAAACGCTCCCTTTTGATAAACGCTTGATGAGTATAATATTAAACTGTTAAAATTTACCGTTATTTTTTCTCTTAAAATCATTTGCATTGCTTTTGTTACTCTATTTACTACCCAATGCGCCAAGTTTTGTAGTTGTGAAATTGAAGTATCGTTAGTTCAAGGTAAATAAACGAGACAAGTAATTAGAAACAGTTGTTCAATGGAAGCATATTCGGCAAGTTGTGTTATTTTAATAGTAATATAATCGACTTTTTGGTATGTATATATTTTAAATTGGTTGTTTAAAAGCAACTAAAATATTCGTCTTCAAGATTTGTAATGGGAAAAAGCAGCAGCTGTACACCTGCCCTGCGGAGCTCCATTTTTGACCTTTGTAAAGCTGGAAAGTCGTACAGTGAAATTTCTAAGCAAGTCAAATGCTCAAAAAAATGGTTTTTAATGCCTTAAAGCATATCTAACTTTTTAAGACTGTTGACAATGTTCCACGTAAGAAAAGGCCCCGGAAAACTTCAGCAGAACTTGACCGCAAGATAGCAATCATCTCCAAAAGAAACCCAAAAAAGACTTCCACTGACATCCAACGGGAAATTCAGGATCAATATAATTTCGAAATATCCAAGAGGACAATTGCTCGGCGTCTGGTCGAATCTGGACTGCATGGCAGAGCAGCACGCAAGAAGCCCCTTCTAACCAAGATACAAAGAAGACGGCGATTAGTCTCTGCGAGATCCCATTGGTCATGGACTCCAAATCAATGGAAATATATCGTTTGGAGCGATGAAACCAAGATAAATCGCATAGGCCCAGATGGTAAAAGGTATGTTCGACGGCCAATCAACCAAGAATTCAACCCTCGCTACGTTTCACGGGTAGTGAAGCATTGTGGAGGATCAATCATGGTGTGGGGATGTTTCTGGCTGAATGGTGTTGGCCCAATACATAGGATTGATGGAATTTTAAATAAGGAGAAATACGTCGATATACTAAAAAATGTAATGTTGCCGTGGGCTGAGGAAAATTTGCCTGTTATATGGAAGTTTCAACAGGATAATGATCCAAAGCACACGGCAAAGTTGACGAAACAGTTTTTCGACGAAAATTCCATCAATGTTTTGGAATGGCCATCATCCAGTCCGGACTTAAACCCAATAGAGCATCTCTGGGGTGACGTTAAAAAAGCCGTGAGTGCCAAAAGTGTTAGCATCTCATTACATCAATGCGCAATCGATGTGAGGCAGTGTTGAAGCAAAAGGGTTATGGAACCAAATACTATATTAACATAATCTTTATGTTGATCTGATAATACATTACTGTTTCTAATTAGTTGCCCTATCCAAATCGTGCATTTCACATGCTTTAAAAAAAATATATATATTTAATAAAGAATTGCGATTAAATTGTTTTCCACTAGTTTTTAAGTTTATCATATGTTTAAATAAAATTGGCAAAAAGTTATGAAAATACGTGTTTAAAAGGAAAATGGAAAATTTATTTTGAAATAAGTGCCGTTTCTAATTAGCTGTCAACAGCTGTATATCTAAATGCGGCTAGTTCCGATAAATTATAACCGACTGTCGTGACGTCGACTCTATTTTGAGTCGTTTATTCAAATTTAAGAGTTTGTTCGTAGAAAGTCGTCCAGTAAATACAGTAACATTCAAACTTCAATGTATTTTACATTCGTAAAGGAAATAAAAATAGTTTAAAAGTTAAAAAAGACTACCGTTTCGATGATTTCATATGCTATTTCAAGAATCGCATGATTTTCTTTTACATGATTTTATTTTAAATCTTACAGCTAAGTTAGTAACAGCCGAACAAACAAGTTTTTGCAACGATTTCCGGGCCGCTGACACGGCTTATTGACGACGTTACATTTAAGTAAATACTTAATTAAGTTATTTCTTCGTAATTAATGAAAAAAAAAAAACGCACACTGGCGTATTTTACAATTCAAAATAAAGTTTGTAAAACAGAATCTTTTACAGCCTTTGGCAAACCCCGCTACCACCAGACAACGTTTGGACATGGATGCGGGTACACAACATCTTTCAACCCTAATTGCCAATTGCAGCCGCTTCAGTATGAAGCACCAATAACAAGAGTAGTGTCACTCAGCCAGTGGGTGGAAGAGGAGGGGTCGACAGTTCACTTCAACCAGTCTAGCTGCATTATTAACATGTGCATGTGTGTGTACATTCGCGTGCGCGTAATTGAAAGTGAATTTGTCAATTTGATGTATTCGGCTCCAATTGAAATGCAACCGAATGAAGTGCCGAAGTGGAAAACAAAAGGGTGCATACCCAGAAAATGTAAGTAAAAGAGGAAACAAAATGTGGAAGGTAGGTATATAATTGGCTATTCGCCACTGTTCACAAAGTGCATTAGTAATTATACACTATGCAAAAGTGTGTGGACCAGCAGGAAACAATAATTACGAAGGAAGAAGAGACGTGAATGTGAAAAACAAAAACAAAAACAAAGAGAAAAGGAAGTTGTAGGAGAAGCCAACAAACCAGAATATGATTGCAATAAGACAGCCAGCGAAGATGACGGCAACTGCAGTGTGCAGTGTCAGCAAAACCAACCAGGCAACAAGACAGCCGGCCACACCTATTCCAGCGGAGCAATCACACGAAAAATTATTGGGCTGCAATGTGCAGCAAGCTCGAAGTGACACAATAGGCAATAGGCGAGATGTGTGAGGGCGGGTGAAGGCAGTTGCAGCTAAAAAGGTGGAATCTCATAAACTTTGAATATAATTTTTCGATACATTGAAAAGTCATGCTTGCACAGTCACAAAGAATTCTTTCGATTTCGAAGAGCTCAACTGATTATATACAATTACATACATACATTTGTACGTTCTTTCAACAAGTCAATTTTACATCCCATCAAAGCGGTCCAATTCGTTTTTCATTAAACTTCAGTAAATTTGTAACTGATAAGTTTTTGTAAACATATATCGAGAAGAAAATACCAGTGAATACTGGTTACTAACCTTCAATGCATTCAAATCGATATCATCCAATGAACAGTTCACAGATGGGGCAAGTTGCTGCTGGTGCGCCATTTTGATTTGCTATTTTCTGCTATTTCCTCTCCTTTTGTTCACTATATGCCTTCTAAAGAAATAATTCTCGTTTATTTTTATTTTATGTTTGTCTTTTATTACTGTTATTCACTTCTTCTATTTAGTTTAATTCTATTCTTTTGTAATTTACTCCAGTCTCCCACTTTGCACTTTTCGCTTCACTTCATTATCTGTTCTTCTCTTCTTATTCATTTATGATATTCATCGTTAGTTTAATCACTTCATGACATCTACTTCTCCTTATTATCTTTGTTGTATTTGTGTTTGGAATTTTTCTCAAGTTTCTAAATGCAAAAATGTGGAATTATTTTATTTGAATCGAATTACATGCAAACACACACACATATATTTGAACTTTTACGTTAATAAATTTATGAAACTTGATTGTTACATTTATAAATTCTATTTCGAATTCACACCTATTTTTGCTGTGAGGAACAACACCAACAGCGGCTTCTCTCTTTTTCGCTTTCGTGTACTCCTTTTCTTTTGCTGCTTTCACTATTCTCCTAATCTTCTCACGAATTTTTCATTTTTCACCGAACTTTTTTTCTTTGTTTTATGCTTGAGTAAAATTTTCTTTTAAAAATTAGCGATTTTCCACGTCTCAGCCATTTGGGAGGCGGCACTAACTCTGATGGCGACGATGACGGCAGCACCCAACAACCACACAGGTTGAATGGAGTTTGGAGCAGATATGTTGTTGTTGCTCGCGCTACCGCTAAAGTATTTATTGGTGCTCTTGTTGTTGCCGCCGTTATTGGTAGCGGCTGCGGCAGGTAGACAACTGAAAACTGCCACAAGAAAATATCTCTAATTTTCTACTTCATCCGACGCGACGAATACCAGTACACCGTTTTTATTAATTTCCGCTGCGACATTTAACTGCACTCAGTAAATTAAAACTTTTCCACCGCCTGCACTTTTCCTCATAAGTTCCGGTTTGTAATTTTTTCTTTCACTGAAGAAAAAACCAATTTGAAAAAGACCTTTTCTCCACGCCCGATCCAATTATTATACCTCTCATATGAACTAATGAAGAATGAATGAAAATTTCGTTGGTCAAATTCGGTGGTGCACAAGGCGAAGTTGGTAATGACGGCGAAGAATCAGTGGATGAAGGGAATGCTCAAAAACTACAGTAGCGACATCTATAAGTGAAGTCTATGGCGCTTAAAAGGCGGATGAGTCAAAGTTGGCATTATTGTAAGTACACGGCGCAGAAAGAATACCAAAAACAATGCTGCCAGACAATTTCTGTAAAATCCTTATTTGAGCCCATTTCAGTTTTTTGCAGTTTTTCATTGCAATTTTTAGGTGATGGCTATGACTACCGTTACGATATGGTAACACTAACCGTATATGGTGTTGCCCATAAGGTTGGTTGGATCAGCTGTTTCATATGGTAATGGTTATGTCACCTCTACTTTGAGCTTTTCAGGTTTAGCTAATTTTTAAAAATGTACGAAATTATTTACCACACTGTCTGTAGTTGCCGCGTTTTAATAATTGTTTTAATAATTGTCAGTATTATAATAACATCGCTTTAAAGAGGATAATTATTAACCCGATAAAATAGAAAGTTTGTTCGGTTAGTCTTCCGGTAAATATTATTCAGTAGGGAAATTTTGGCGAATCGCAAACTCCCTCAAAGAGGACAGTTTTGAAAAAGAAATAAACGAAAATAAACCAGTTAAAACTTTCAAATTTCATGATCAGTTTGTTTAAATTAAAAATTAAAAGTAAAATTTGAAAATAGAAAATTCAAAAAAGTTGGACGTCGTGTGTTCTTCAAGCACTTTCCATAGATGTACTCCAAAGAAGATTTACTTATAATACGTTCACTTATGCATTAATCTCCTATAAATCCACCAAATTAATCTTCCCGTTCACATATGGCAGATTACCTGCAAAATTGACAATCAGCTGTCAAGACTGCTTTGAGAGGTTTTTCTTCATAGAAATTATTTTGATGGACAATTCGGTGCTTTTGGTTTCTTTAATTATTATTAACGATATAAAGAAAATACAATATAATTGCGCAATTGGCTGCTAATAATAAACAGTTGGAGGAAATCCGTATGCGACGTTTACTGAGGTTGCAAAAAATTATGGCATCAATACGTATGGGAAATTCTATATTACATTTTATAATAAGTAATAAGATGACAAACCGTTTATGGGCACACGCTTTTTTCTGTAAAATGAATCCCTAATTAATAATATTTAACAAAAATTTTATTACAAATATGTTTACAGGCCTATTTTCTTTGCCGGCATCCAGTTCATTTAGTTTTTATTTTGATGTTTCTCCTTACATTCGTAATAATAATTATCGATAAAACAGAAAACACAGGGTTGTATGTCAAAAAGTATCGTTATTATCTAGGATTATTTTATAATCTCAGATTTTGGGAGAGAAATTTTGTATGGGAAATCGCGCTTTTGACTTAGGCGCGAAAAATTAGATCATCTACTTATATGTGAACGTATTATTACTTATTCTTCAATATTAAAATTTTGCATATTTACCGCCTCCAAATTAAATTTTCAGATTTGAATATATTGTAACCAGCTGTTTTTCTATGCTGATAAAAATCTTTCGAGCAAAAATTACCAGTTCCCGCTCAACATGAAATGTCATATTGCTCTCTTAATTTTCTCTAATGTTGCTAGAGTTTTGCGCAGGCCCACACCAAGTGCTGATAGTTTTTGGTAATCATTCGCGAATATCTATGTTTTTTTTTTAACAAATTACGCACTATCTAATGAGATGTATCCACTGTTCTACTGAACAATAACGGACAAATTCGTTATAATATGAAATATTTGAACAAATATCACGTGAAACAAATCTAAAAAATCGGAAAATTTAAAAAGTATCTGCTTATTATCCTCATTTTTTAGATTTAATTAAAACTTGTTTAGAACTTTCATCTATCACTTCAACGTCAAAGGTCAGAGGTCTCGTTTCCCACGATACCCACGTGTCCCGGGACCCATGTTAGCATCAGGCTGTTATGTCTACCGACATAGTTTAGCCTAGATTTACAGGACTCGACTACCCCTGATGTGGTTGGGGGACTGTCTAAGGCCATGACCGCAACTTGGCTGTCGCTGCAGACACATATAGATCTGCCTCTCCATCGATTTTCCACAACAAAGTTCATCGCTTCTTGAACCGCATACAGCTCCGCCTGAAACACAGATGCATACATTCCAAGAGTTTTGTTTTGCTGGATTCCACGTAGACCCCAGAGCCGGAGCCAAGCTCGGTCCTGGAGCCTTACCATACTTATACAAAGGAGCCACTGTGCGAGAGGAGCTTCGCTTGCTCTACAATCGTGAGACCAAAAATGACATACTTTTTAAAAAATACTAAAAGTGCAGCGTCCGGATCTCTTAAAAACTAGAAGAAGGTAACCCTTCCAGTTCAGCTTCCGCCACTGCTCAATCCCTGAGCTGCGACGCTGTTAAGGCCTAGGTAGGGCCTGGCTTTGGCACTCCTGAGCAGTCAAAAGCGTCGGGGTCGACTACTTCTGCTCTTAGTTTTAACAGACCGACTACTAGTTCTGCCATGAGAGCAGAGACCAAAGAGGCACATTTAGCTAAACAAAGGCGTCCTCTTAGCTGGTCTATATAATGAAGCGGTCAGCCGCATGCATTTTAGCCAGATCTTTGGTTGAATGGTTGAAGTAGTGATTCATCAAGAAGCCAACTCACGCTTCCGCACCATTTTGGTCTCTCCATCTACAATCCATTCGAAGGTATTGTGAGGAAATTGTGTTCCTGATTGCACCTAGTGGTTTGAACGTTATTCATGGCAGATTCCCCTCTTGTCAGATCTGCTCATGATATGTAGGTATATCCATTTTATCAAATCTTAGTAAAAGCGATCTGGTAGGAGCTAGCCTTGAGCTCAATAATTCTAGTTGCTGGTGATGCCAACCATCAGTCTCGTTCATGACCATGTTGAACGACCGCGAACCATTTTTAAACAAGGAAAACAAGAAGCTAATAGCTTTAAAAAGGGGCGTGTTGCAGCATGAGGCGCTACCGCTCACCACTCTTTGTGAGAAGTAGCGCTATAAATTAATGATGAAGGGGTAAATTACCCACAAAATGTGTCCTGGGTACTAGGTACTCTTTGCTATTGAACTATGGTGAAAAACAATATGGTGAGGGGAACTTCCGCTGCCATGTCACTTGAAAGAATCGGCAGCCCACGATCATTTTACATGTATTCGCACACTCGTCCAATTAGTCGTCGTTCGGACGTATATCACCAACACAATCTCAGTTTTTTTAAACGCATTCCAAGTGACGACAGCCCATCAGCTGATTCTGTCAAATTCGTTTAGAGCGGAATAACGATATGCTAAAGAGTACACATCTAAAAATATTTTCACCATGCATTTGCCACATAGGTGAGCAACCGACTTTTGTCACGCGAGAGAGCTTTTCCTTTTCCTTTTTAGGTTTTAGATATCACATTGACCCAGAACTCGCTCTCAGATCATAGGCAAATTAGGCAGCTCAGGCGTCCATACTGGATCTGTCAGCCCAGCGTTACGTCATAACGAGCAGAATAACGATGAATATCGGAACAGAAACTTTGAGGAAATCGTATTTGAAACTAATATTAGATGTGCGGTTAATAGTTTCACGCCTTATAATTAGCCTTGCTCCGACGGTTTAAATCCAACAGAGCTTCAACGAATGCTTGATCCAGCGATATTATGGCTCTTGGTAGGTTTTTAATTGTGTCTGCGCGATTAAGTTCTGCGGCTCGTACGATCCTCTGCAACATCAGGTTAAAGAAGTCACACGACAGCGAGTCACCCTGTCTGAAACCTCGTTTGGTATCAAACGGCTCGGAGAGGTCCTTCCCAATTCTGACGGCGCTGCTCGTATTTAGCAACGTCATCTTGCATAGCCGTATTAGTTTTGCGGGGATACCAAATTCAGACATCGCGACATATAGGCAACTCCTTTCCGTACTGCCGAATGCAGCTTTGAAGTCAACGAAAAGATGGTGTGTGTCGATTCTTCTTTCATGGGTCTTTTCCAAGATTTGGCGTATTGTGAATATTTGGTCGATGGTAGACTTTCCAGGTCTAAAGCCACACTGATAAGGTCCAATCAATTGGTTGACGGTGGGCTTCAGCCTTTCACACAATACGCTCTCTAGAACCTTATAGGCGATATTTAGAAGACTAATCCCGCGGTAATTGGCACAGATTGCAGGATCACCCTTCTTATGGATTGGGCAGAGCACACTTAAATTCCAATCGGCAGGCATGCTTTCATCCGACCATATTTTGCATAGAAGCTGATGCATGCATCTTACCAGCTCCTCGCCGCCACGTTTGACTAGCTCAGCCGACAGTCCGTCGGCGCCCGCAGTTTTGTTGTTCTTTAGCCGTGATATCGCTATTCTCAACTCGTCATGCTCGGGTAGCGGAACGACAATTCCGTCGTCAACGATTGGGGTATCGGGATCTTCACATTCTCTGCGACATGCGCAGCTATCACTATTTAACAGAATTCGCTCCATAATTTAAGATTGCTCTGGATGTCAATCACCAGATCGTCGTCTTTGTTCTTACAAGAAAACGCCCCGGTCTTAAAACCTTCTGTAAGCCGCCGAACTTTCTGGTAGAATTTTCGGGCGTTGTTCCTATTGGCCAGCATCTCAATCTCCTCGCACTCACATATTTCGGCCTCTCGTTTCTTCTTTCGGATAATACGCCTCCCTTCCTTTCTTAGCTCTCGGTAGCGATCCCACATGGAGGAAGCTCTCATCTGACTTCGTCGGATGGGGGAAGATTTTTAAGTGGCGTTTCCCAAACCCAGTGCACAACCAGTTATACTGGGATGCTTCGCCTTCTCACGTTGGCTCACTCCCGAACGGGTGTTCAGAACCTACATGGAGGATACTTGCGCTAATCCCGGAAGTTATAAGCTGCTTGAGCCATATGGCCACTCCCAAGTGAATGGCGATCAGTAACTTCCCCCACTTGCGTGGACTTCTACATATGGAACCATCCTCCAATTGGATTATATAATATATATTTTCCTTTACGAATTCGATTTTTTATTTATGCCACTAAATATTTTAACAAATAGTACATTAGCAAAACATCAATCTACAAGAGAGAAAAGTCGGCTATATATAAAATGGAATGCCATATGGAATACATAAGTACGAGGTGTTTTCCAAAGGTATCGCGAATTTTGAATTTTCGCAGGTTACGTATATACGAATTTCGATTTTTTTGTGGCGATATGTTGGTAGTCATGTCTCTCACTCATGCCGACGAGTTCGGCTACTTTGAATGTTCAGTTAATTTTTGACAACTGCTTTGCTTGCACGTGTTTCGGCTCGTCTTCAAATTGTGTGTGAAAAACGAAATTAAGTGCGCGGATGAAATCCGAATGTTAAATGTGCCATACGGACAAGCTACTTTGGCCCAAAGCTACGTTTATCGGTGGTACAAAATGTTCTCAGAAGGCCGAGAAGATCTGAACGACGAAAAGCGTGTCGGACGCCCGAGAACTTCAACAACAGACGAAAAAATTGATGAAGTGAAGAAAATGGTATTGGCAAATCGTCGAATCACCGAATCACCGTGGCTCGTGCCATTCCATTTTTTTTCAATGATTTGGACCTGAGACGGGTCGCCGCAAAATTCGTACCAAAACTGCTCAATTTCAACCAAAAGCTGCATCGCATGAACATTGCTAATGAGATGTTGGACTCTGTCCGCGATGACCCAAATTTGCTCCAGAGGGTCATAGCTGGTGACGAATCGTGGGTTTATGGTTATGACGTGGAAAGCAAAGCTCTATTATCTCAATGGAAGATGCCGCGCGAACCAAGACCGAAAAAAGCGCGCCAAGTTCGGTCGAATGTAAAAGTTTTGCTTACCGTTTTCTTCGATTGCAGGGGCGTTGTGCATCATGAGTTCTTGCCACAGGGTGAAACGTTCAATAAGGAATATTACCTGCAAGTTACGCGCAATTTGCGCGAAGCAATCCGCCAGAAACGCCCGGATTTGTGGAAGAACAAAAATTGGCTCTTGCATCACGATAACGCCCCTGTAGACACATCGTTGCTTATGCGCGACTTTTTGGCCAAAAACAACACACTAATGATGCCACAGCCACCGTATTCCCCAGATCTGGCCCCCTGTGACTTTTTCTTGTTCCCGAAACTAAAGAGTCATGAAAGGACGACGCTACGCTACGATTGACGAGATAAAGACGGCATCGAAGGAGGAGCTAAACAAGATAAAAAAATGATTTTTTGAAGTCTTTCGAAGATTAGAAAAAACGGTGTCACAACTGCATAATATCTCATGGGGATTACTTTGAAGGGGACAAAATAGATGCTAATGAATAAATAAATAATTTTTGAAAAAACACAAAATTCGCGATATTTTTTAAACACACCTCGAATGTATGCCAGCTTATTTAAATAAAAATAAATAAAAAATAGTTGGCGCGTACACTTCTGTTAGGTGTATGGCCGAGCTCCTCCTCCTATTTGTGGTGTGTGTCTTGATGTTGTTCCACAAAAGGAGGGACATACAGTATTAAGTCGCCTCCTAAGGGTAGATGGTTTTTTATGAGGAACTTTTTCAGGGTAGAAATACACTCGGAGGTTTGCCATTGTCTGCCGAGAAGTAGCAATTAGTTTTTCATGCCCGGGGCTTCACAGTTCTGGCTTAAAAATATAGAAGGTAAAGGATTGCATATGCGTCCTTTTTAAAGTGAGATATATACATATTGATACTTTGACTTTTTAATAAAAAAAATAGCATTTGTTAAAGCTTTTTTGTTGCATACAATATCGAAATTCCTATTATCGGCGTCGTTTCGCCGCATTGTTTAAAATATTTAATATTACAAATTTAACTTAGAAATATACGAAAATAATTAAAAAATAGGATTATACCAAACAAGTATACTTTTTATGCTTTAAAATTGAAAATTATGCCACTTTTTTTGGATATGCAAAATTATTAATTTATCGCAAAATATGCTGAAATATGTTCTAATAAATTAGAGTTATTCTTTTTGGCTGTTCGGCTTGACTTAATATATAATATAATATTAACGATCTCAAAGATAACCACATTTTCACCCCACGAACACACTTAAACTCACTGATATAAATACAAATATATTTACTTTAAACATTGAATTGAACCTTGAAAAGTGACTCATTCACAGTTTTGTCTGGATTGCCCTGTTCGCATAAGATAGGCAACACTTCAATTTTAAATTTCATTAAGTCGGACGTTATTTTTGAATTCTTTTTTCATTTAGCTGTGAGATATTTTTTGTGCCCGTTTGCGCCAACCCATTGTGTGGTGATGTGTGGAGCGGTGTAACGCAGAGATCAATGCTGGCAAAAGTACTGCTCTCCATCAAAATCCGGTCGCAGTTTCAGTTTTCATTTCAGTTATAAGTTGATTTCCGTCGCGAACAAACGTGCATTTTGTGGATTACGGACAGCGCGATTATCAATTCGACACTTTAGAGAATTAAAGAAGTATAGTGCTGAAAGAGAGGCAAATTTAAATGATTTTAGGAAACAAAAACAAGTTGATTATTTTCGCGAAAAGCAAGTAAAAAACAAAGATTGAGCTGAAAACAAACACTTCTAACATTAGTACAAGAAAAAACGTAGGCTAATTGGAATACTGAGAGTAGTGAGAGAGCTTTAAGTGAGAATTTGTGAAGTGTATTCGACTTGCTAAATTTGAATAGCATGGATATTTTCAATTACCTGCATATGAGCGTTTCTCTAAAACTAGTTTTATGCGCACACGACACAAAGCAGCAGGAACTGAGCGAGAATTCAGCGAGGAGCTCTACGTATTGGAATTTGTTGTTGACGCAGTCACCGAATTGCCGGCATGCTCTGCGTCTGCTAGCGTAGCTGGTGTGCTGCCGCGACTTTTGTTATGGTATTGGCTTAGTAAATACAATACAACGCAAAGCAATGTGTAAAAGAATGTCCATAACACAGAAGAGCAAACCAAATAGCGCTGCTGTCAGCAAAAAATAAGGTAACTGCGCAGCAACACTGAGCTATATTGGCTTTAATAGCGGCGCAGCGCCGAATCAACAAGCCAAAAACTCATACAGCGGCAGATAGAGAAACAGAGACCGTCGGTAGCAGCGCAAAGGCAGCAACAACGCCATAGACAACATTCTCTTCTTTGCCGTCGTGAAGCCAACAACGAAGTTTTTACAAGAGCGCAGTGTTGAAAAATTCCAAATTTACACAGTATTCTTTCGGGTTCAGAGTTAAATTATTATGTTAAAATAAATATTTTTCAATGTTAAAACTGAAAATTATTATAAACAAGTGCGAGTCATAGAGTAAATTGCTTGTGAAGGTACTTAAATATTGGTGATTAAGTGAAATTCATATTTACCGCCATCTTGCATTTCCGCCGCGTCGTGCCATTACCAGTTGCTTGCTATTTTTGCGGCTGAATATATTCAATGACAAAAAGTAGATCGCCGAAAAGTCTTTGCCAACGAAGCGATGCGCGAAGGAAAACTATATCAAAAAACAGACTAAGTGAAATTCGAGTCGAAATCGGTAAAATGCATTTTTATTGCATCGATTTTAAGTGAGATTTATTTATACAATCATGCACATATTGCACTTTTCTCAGTAATTTCTTGAGCATTAGCAATAATTGAAAAAATTAATTACAAAAAATATGTCAACATTCAGCTGTTTAATTTTTAAAGGTCTCTGAGCTTTACTATTAATTCGTACCTAAGTATTTTAATTATTACTTAGGCAGACTATAAAATATCAACAAAGCGTAGAAGGTATAACCTCTGTTTTCGCAAGTCGTGCATACACCTATGGGTACACGTACATGTAGGTACTTGTACTCCGCTTTTGGAGGAGTAGCTTAGAAATTCCTCAAGCTATCGACTTGTTCACTGGCTTGTTGGCTGATTCGCTCGCTGCTATGTGGCAATGGCAATGTTCAGAAGCAAAAATAGCAACGTCGCGTTTAAATTATCGTTCGCGTGTTTATAAAATGTACTCCATGTTGTGCCACTTTCGTTTAAAAACATAGCAAATTGCAAAACTCAACTTTCGATTCAAATCTTACTGAATCGCGATCTAAATACAAGAAATTGGTGAAAATAACTGAAACTTCTATGTAAAGTAGTTTTTTGCTCCGAAAGGAAAGCTGTGCAATAAAAAATTGTAAATGAATCGTTATTTTGTGAATTGATTGCTATTGTTGTGTAGAATTACAGGTGCAGTTGTAAGCGTGAAAGTAATCTCTAGTATATTTAGTTACAGCAGAAATAATAGGAGCTTATGTACATGCATGCATACATACATACATATGTAGTTAAAAGCCGAAGTGAGTAGATAACTGCTTAAGCAAAAGTTGTATTGGAGTAGTTTTACCAACAGTCCGCAGTTCAACGACAAAAGCAATCACCAGCACAAGTCGGAAAGCTCCATACCAAAAGGAATAATAAAACACCAGTGCCAAAGAAAATAGTGAAAACGCATAAGAGGAGTAAGGGCACAGAGAACAGAATCAGAGAAGATCGTAATAAGAAAAGTAGAAAAGTTAAAAGGCTGAGTGGAAGAAACCATCGCGCACAAAAAAAAAAAACAAAAACAAAAATAATAATCTTGTTTTTCGGGTCCGTCTCAAATTCTTTTCATTGATTTAACAACCCGGTTCGCCTGTGTGCTCTCCCAGCAGACAACTTCTTGATCAATTGCTATTTCATTTTCAGCACCACACGCTCGGTTGGTTCGCTTCTCATTTGCCGGTTTTACTTACTTTCGGACAACGTCGGCGAAAACGGGGGAAAACGAAATACACAAACCAAAAAAGTAGGAGAAAAATATAAAATACAAGCAGCAAAAAGTAAAAAGTAAAAAGCAAGAAACAACCAAAATCCAAAATTATCAGCAACAATAATAATAACAACGCTCATAGCCTTCAGTTAGGTGCTCAGCATCTCAACTTGACTTTTTCGGTATTTTCGTTTTAAGACACAGCAACCAACATTCGGCCGTCAGCAGTTATCAACACAAGCGAAGCCAGTTAGAAAGTTACCAGTAGCACAGCAGCAGACTATTAACCAAAAAATTTATTGCCGCTGCACGGATTAAAACAAAACATTCACGCTGGATTTGGGATACTACGAGGCTGTTAAAGGTAAACAATTACATTCATACCCATATATGTACATATATATAGCACATATATTGTATGTATACATAAGTACATATGGAGGTTGCTTACGCAGTTATGCAAAGCAGTAGATCTGTATTTCAATTTTTTTAACTAAACAAATGTTAAAGCATTTATTAGAATTTTATAGAAAATCGTTATTATTCCAACACCAGTGCTTTCAAGTTTTAGGTTAGAAAAGTCAATCACGCAGACTTATTGGGGATTAATTTGCCAAAACCTATAACTCCACAGGCTCTACACTTGGGCCCTTCGATTGACATAGTAACTACCCTTAGACTATATTTGCTTCGTGTTTCTTTCTTGCTGCATACTTGCACAAAAATGTGTATACGTATAGGCAACTGCTTAAGTGTCAATTCTCAGGCCGATAGCCCCAGCTGCTGGTTGCCGTACTATTTCATATAAATAGATAAAATTAAAGGGTTGGTGTCGAAATTTTGTATGTACAAAATTCTAAAAACAAAATTCTGCTTTTTAAAATTCTGCTTTTTTAAAATTCTGCTTTCTAAAATTCTGCTTTCAAAATTCTGTATTACAAAATTATGTATTAAAATATAATGTTAACAATGTTAAGGAGGTAATGTAATTATATAATTTATTATTATTATTATTTTTTATTATTATTCGAGATCTTAAATAAAAAAAAAAAATAATAATAATTTTTTCTTCAGTTTCGATAGAATCCACAGTATTTTTGCGTAGAACTCCTTTTCGCGTGGGCGGCCTTCGGCCGCGCTTAAAAAAAATAACCCTCATCAGTCCAACTCCGACTACGCAATCCACAGTATTTTTGCGTAGAACTCCTTTCCGTGTTAAAACCATTGAGGCCTTCCAGCCTTTTTTTTTATTCAATATCTCGAAAACTAAGCGAGATATCAAAAAATTTTACTCATTCATTTCGTTTTCTTTTGTCGAGTTCTATAAGAATCCGCCATAAAATTGCGGCGCCACGGAAACAGCAGAATCCCCTCGTACATACATATGTGCATACCTACATTAATTATAGTTGATAACAGTTATACATTGGTATGTACATATGTTTGCAATCAAATATTACCTGGAGATGAGAACTTTGACTCTCTTCTTGTATGACGAAAATCACAAGACTTGAATAAAGCAGAATTTTTCGCATTAAATATGCAGAATTTTGAAAAAGCAGAATTTTAGAAAGCAGAATTTTAAAAAGCAGAATTTTAAAAAAGCAGAATTTTAAAAAGCAGAATTTTTTTGCAATTTACAGAATTTTGTCACCCAGAATTTTGTAATACAGAATAATGACACGCTCCCAAAATTAAATACATAAAAAACAATTTTTAATGTTTTAAATTTTAGAGATATTAGTATCAGGCCTCAACCTGCAGCTGTCAAACAGATTGAAAACACGTGACTGATTATCTTTCAGTTATCATTCGGGGCAAAAACCACAAACTTTGTTGTCACATGCAGATGTCAGCATTTCTGTTATTATTTTTATCACATGCATATATGTACGTATGTATATAAATGTATGAAATACACATGCATATTATTGCTAAATACTAATTAATATAATATATATATTTATATACATATGTATGTGAGATGCATATTTATTTGCGAACGAGCTCCATTGCCTCAGATTCGTTTTCAATGACTGCTCTAATTGAACACAAAAACTAACTACATACATACAAATGTAATTATATAACACAAAATCGACGCCAATCGATTAACACTTTCACGAATGTTGCATAATCGCATTAAAAGTCACTTCACCTGCGCAAACTCCAGCGATCTCGCTCTGCGAATTTATTTCTACGATGATTGTTGGTGGCATTGTTTATTTATTTATTTATTTTTTGACAATTTGCCGTGTCAGATAGTGATCATAATTGCGTGTACCAACGTAATAAAATACTTACATACATACATATGCACGGCGCCCAACAATAGCAGCAGAGCGCAAGCGGCAAAGCCAACACCACTACATGGGCAATAGTATGAACCAACCAACCAAGTCAGTGTTCAAATCAAAAGAATTGAGAATTAAACACTGGTGGGGCTGGCTGGTCCCTGCTTGACGCACACGGACAATAGACAATTGTGCTGGTGTTGTGTTGCTTATTTGTTGGTGCTGGATTCAGTATTGTGTTTGTTTAACTGGCATTGGCATCGCACAAATGGTCGCTTGGTTGGCTGTTGGGTTGTTGGGCTGGTGGCTTGATGGTTTGATAGCTTGTTGGCTTATTTGGAATGCGGTGGAAGTGACATTCAGCCAACAACAATCCGCGCTCAACCCGCTCGGCCGGTTTGAAGAGAATTAACAGTAACAAAAGTATCGTGGAAACCTCATAATTGCACGACGTCGCGAAACAGCAGGGCATACAAACGCGCACAGCTTCGTCCCCATTCAGCTAGTCTGCAGCAGTTGCGGTGGGGCAAGGTGCACAATGTCCAGCTAGTAAGTCAGTCACAGGTGTTGTGCGGCTACATGTGACCATGTTGGCTGTGCTTTCTGGCTGATGCTTTATCATATCTGTGTATATGGCATATTGTTCGTGAGTGTCCATGTAGATGTGCAGGCAATAATGTGAGTAGACGAACTCGGCGCTGACAGTACTTTGCCAGCTGCAGTGCAATAAGACTCGCTACGAACGCGCTTCTATGATATGTATGTATGTATGTATGTATGTATGTACTAGATACAGTATTTGGCAAAATTAAAGCAACTTTTTTTGCTGTCTTATATACGTGAATTTCTTCTAACAAAGCCTGGGATGATTTCTACTTTGAAGTATATTATAATTATTTTCATTTATGAACATACCTATGCAAGTAAAATCTATTATTTTAATGGGAAATTGCGAAAAAGTTAGTTTCTCGCAAATAGAAAGATCTGCTAATGCTTTAATTGCTTTGAAAACCCTTTTTATCTACGACATTCTTTCTTGAAATACGTACTTTAAAAACTTAATTTCTTAAAAATTTAATAGTTTGCTACCGATAGATTCGGTTGTACCGAAATTCAACTAATAAAATAATAAAAAGATATGTATGAAATCTTATTTTTTACTTTCATTTTTTATTTTAAAAATTATTAGGTAAATTCAAGTAAACACAGTAGTAGCAACAGAGGCTTTCGGCTGCCTGATGACGTGTGATATTTTTGATTTTGTCATCAGCGGCGTCTTTTAAAAGTAGGAAAGGCACCTTCTTGTCGAACTGTGATGCCTTTGAAAAGCAAGTTCTGGGCAGGATACCAGTAGTTGTAGCTTGGCAGAAGGGGTAGTGCTGGATATAAATACTACCCTGTAACAAGTGTGCGCTGGTGATTACGGTGTGCCCAATACGGAGACGTGTGTAATGTGGTTGGTGGGTACCGGTGTTGGATAGGCAGGATTTATTTGGTTGGGGTTTATGTCCCAAATGGTATTTACAATGCGACAATTCGCTTAGTAACTTTGTTTGCCGCTGTCGATAAATAAGTCGGTATACGAGTATGTCGCTAGGTAGGAGAACTTCGGTTGTGACTGTTGGTGACGGAAATGTCCTTGGGAATTGTGACTGCAAGTGTGCTGCCAGACTGCCTAGATATCGACATGATTTTGGTACTGCTCCGATGGGAAATAAGTGTGTTTTTAATACAATCGATGATGATGTTGTTTGACCTGTTGTGGTTTTTGATGGCTTGGAAGCAAGACAATTTGTCGGAGCAAATTATGTGTTTGCCCTTGCTTTTGGCGCAGTATTGAATGGCTTGCAATATAGCGGTTTCCTCTGCGTTGAAAACCGAGCAGAATGAAAAAGGAGGCCGTACACAATAGCTTCCTGATTTTCCTTTACCACAGTGTAGGAAGTGTGGGACCCAATTGTTATCTTTCCGTAAGGAAGTTAGGTCATTAATGAAGGATTTTTTGCTCACCACCCACGGTGGGTGATTAGTGTATCGCAGAGTGTGTGGTTTAGACGGCAGTTCCGCATATTTCTGAAATAAGGCGCAGGTGTTTATAGAGAGAGCATTTTAGGGGTAAATAGAAGTGAGGTTGTAGATTGGAAGTTTTTGCCAATAAGGAGGTTGGGGCTTGGAGTAAGCCTTGGATAGAGTCTGAATATTTTGTCCTCCATGTTGTCGTGTGGAGACGGAAGGCCCGGTTCGGCAAGAACTACTTTTAGGGGGCGAAGTCGGAAATGCGTTGTTTGGCGTGCATGAGATCTGATAGCTTTATTTTCTAATACTACAATCAAATTGATATAATTCTGATTCATATTTCGATAAATGGACTTTTGGATTGTCTTTTCTTTGTTGAAGATCTCATTAGCTGTGCTCAGTAATTTTAGATTTATTTCACATGTGGAATTTATGTATATTAATATATCATATTTATGGATCACCATCACAGATATCGTACTATGGATCACCCTTTTTCAGCCGCAAAAGTCTTAAATAGAACTTAAATATTTCGGACATTTACAAAGCTCGATTGGAAAATTTTATACAATAGCATTATAAATTTCAAAGTACGAACCTTAAACAGTAAATGCAGTTGTGTCCAGATATTGTGAGCTAATTATTGCAAGTCCTGTTCAGAGGATCATGGCCGGTATCTATATAATATTTTTGTTTAAAAACTTGTTCTATTTGTCCAAACTGCATATGCACATATGTAGAAAGGCAAGAGATCATTAGACATAGTACTCGTATTTTCTAAGAGTCTTCCCCTTAGACGTTCAATTATCTGATGAAAGATGCCATTACGTCCCTTTCTGTTTATTTCCGAATTTGTTGATTTGCATAGCTAGTCCAAATATGTTTGCCAAAAATGATATACTAACACTTTTCCCGATTTTTTCAATAATTTCAGGTTTTTCTTTAGCAAAAGAAGTTTCATCGAAGCCATGATGGCAGTATCCGTTCATTAGCCTTGAGAAGCTTTAAATATACGCTAAACAGCACCTTTCCACTCTTACCCACTTTCCACTGGGTGGAATCTCAATACAAATCCTTACAAGTTATCGCTATAATGATAATAACAAAAAACATTCACAGACTGCCATTAATTTTGAGACATTTTTAATAACATGAATTATAAATAAATACACACCGCATTTGCGACGCACCACCAAAATTAGGGAATATTATAAGAAATGCACAAAAGTCGCCGTAAAAGTTTTGCATGCCCTCTTTTATTTATTTAATCTTTATTTATCTTTGATTCAATTATTGATTTATAAAAGTGCATTTGTTTTTCACATGACTGTATATACTCGATTCACGCACATACTTATGTACTTGTTTAGCTACTCGTACAATTGGATTCACGTAAATGTATTTGTTTGTATGTACTTAACGTTGTTAACTAGGCTAAGTACGGCCTGGTGAGTCGTCCGACAGAATGACACTAACTAAGTTGGAGATTTGTTTAGCTGCTCTGCTATTCCACTCAGGCCGATAATCGTGCTCACTTGCACCCTCTAAGTTACGCTTGGCAGCCCAATCTTTTTCTGCCATAGTATCTATGCCTGCGCTACTTTTTGTTTTTGCCATTTAATCCGCAAAATAGTTTTCGGTTTTGTGTTTGCTTTATTTTACACTGAAAAACAGTTAAGCACAACAAACGCAAAACATAAATATGCCTTCATAAAAATTCATTCATATATACACACTCATAGGTTACATGGGCAAATGTGCGCATGTGTGTATGTGCATATGTATGGTAGCGCATTCTTGCTCGCCGCTCAGATGCCTTGAGCTGGTATTGAATGCAGAAACAATACTTGAATGCGATCTTGGGCACTACGCTTCGGTTCGCACGTTGTGGCCGCACACAAATTTAGTAGTGAAAGGCCCAGTTGCCGTCCAAAGGGCAGACACTATCTTGTCTTTTGATTAGCTGTTTTTGGTGTGTTTATGTCCGACACTAACAAGTTCTCTTGCATATCATATTTTTCACACTACTGTTGTGCTTTGGACTTTCCAACAAACTGTAAAGTATGAAAATTTGATGAATCCCCTCAAGAGGTGCCGTACACTTTAGCAACGTGTTTGGGAGTGAATTAAAGCCTGACAGATTTGTGATTATGATTGGAATAGAAATGTGAGAAACCTTTACATATAAAATGTAGGTAGGTCCTTATGTTTTGGAATGCGAATTATATTATGTCACATACATACATACGTGTATACAAGGTGAAGTCCAAAATAAACAAGGAGCTTTGTTCTGATAACTTCGAGTTTATTTATTCAAAATAGGTCATTGTCTGGAATGTCCTTCAGGATGACGGTACAAGCTTTTTGGATGGCCTCTACGGACGCAAGACGTTTTCCTTTCATGGCCAAATGACTTTTTCCGAATAGATAGAAGCCACAGGGAGCCATATTAGGTTAAAGATCGTTAAAATGCGATTTCTAGTCAAAAAATCGTACACAAGAGTGGATTGATGAGATGGTGTATTATCATGCAATAAGCACCAGCTTCCTTCTTCGTGGTATTCAGCGCGAATTCGACGAATGCGATGCAACAAACGCTTCAAAACGCCAAGATAGAAAATTGCATTGACGGTTTGGCCTGTTTGCACGAGCTCCTTGCGGACAATTCTCTTGGAATCGTAAAAACAAATGAACATCGAATTGATTTTTACTTCTCCAAACGCAATTTTTTGGGCGGTGGCTCGTCTGGGTCCTTCCATTCGGCACTTTGATGCATAGTTTCAGGTTCTCGTCTTTCCTCGCCTCTTTAATGAGGTCCTTCGAATGTTGAATTCTGAAAAAATTTTGGTCCTCAGTTAACTTGTGCGGAATGAAATGTGCACAGATCTTTCGTAAACCCAAATGAACAGTTAAAATGCGATACATCGATGTTTTGGAGATATTCAACTCCGATTCCATGAATTTCAATGATGATTTCGGTTCATTTTTGATAAGTTCACGAACAATCTCGATGTAGTTTGGGTGATTACTGATTTTTGACGGCCCGTATATTCATTGTCATTTATGTCCTCACATCCATCTCTGAAACGTGTAAGCCACTTATGAACGCTGGCACGAGATAGACAATCATCGCCATAAACTTGTTTCATCAATTCAAATGTTTCGGTAAACGTTTTATCGATTTTAACCCTGCATGCCCACCGTGATTTTTTGTACGTTGTTACCAATGTTAGTCGATTCGACTAACATACTCAAAATATCGATGCTGCAGAACTACTTATGCTCATAATTTTTAAAAGTTACTGAAAAATTTAATTATTATTCCTTTCTTTATTCAAAAGTAAAACAACATTTTCAATTGTTTCTGTTTTTCATTTATTTTTATTATTATCACATTTTGTTACTCTTCAGTCTTAGATATCTTACTTAGGGTTACAAAAAAAAAAAATTAAAAATTAAAAAACCTTAAAATTAAAAAACATTTCACTGCCGATATAAAGTTAAAGAATTATTTTATATTATTTAAGCATAAAAAGAGTTCAAAATAAAAGTTTTGTAGATTAGGCACAAGTCTCAACTTTTAGCTTGAAAGCTTAACATTTATTTATTGCTCAACACATGATGTTGAGAAAAAATTAAAAATAAATTAAAAAGAACATAAAAAGTAACAAGGCTTCCTGCCGTTATAAAGTTTAAGTAATTTCATTAAATATAAAGTTGATAAAAAATGTTAATTGTACATTAAAGTTTTGCCCAATAGGCACAAATCTCGACCTTGTGCTCACCACATACATACATGTTTCATGCATTTTGAGCATACACTCTTCGTCATTCGGTGTTTTTGTAAGGACAGATAGAACAAATTTTTCATTTGTTTTTCTTTTTTGAGGGTACATTCTTAACACTTGCCTCCTCAACTGGCAGGGATAAAATATCTCGGATATTCTGCTGTAATTCCGAGTGCAGATTAGGATTCTTTAGGCGGTTTGCCATGTGCGGTTTAACTAGATCTCAATGAAGTTTTTTCATGAATTCCCGACGTGAAAGAGGTTTCGTTTTCGCGCTTAATGCGTTATGAACATACCTATATCACATAACTATTAACAAACGCGATATTAAGTATGCCATAGAACATGCACATTCGCCATCTCTTCGTTTTCCTTGAGCACGACATAACACTACACATTTGATCAAGAGAGGTCAAATGATTGTCTTTCATAACAGCGCTCAATATTAAGATACCAATCAGTGCTTCAAGTTCTGTTTTGTTCACCGGCTTTTCAGTTGGAAAATCTCCGTTCCTTTTTTCAATTTCGATGTTGGTGTAATGAACTATAATACTTAAAATTTCATCAGTGATAAATAATTTAAACACTTCAGTGCAAGCCGTAACATTCTTTGCTGCTCCTGTTGGACCTTTATCATGATGCACTATGTTAATATAATTGCATACCGACGCCGTTTTCCTTTAGTTGTCGCCCATTTATATTTATTTTTACCACGCAAAAATCTTTTGGAAAATGGTATTATATTATCCTGCGGCGCCTGAGGTGGTGGTTCTTCATTCCAGTCCTCCGAATTGTCCGAAGAATCATCCTCCGAAGAATTCATACCCTCTTCTAGTAAATTCGTTTCGAATTCGCTTTCGGAAATACTGAAATCCTCTTCATCCTCATCCGACATAGCCAAAATTTTTTCAATTTCTTCCTCACATATTTTAGTCGGCCTCATTTTCAATGCTAAAAAAGTTGCACTAAGCCCAATGTTAGTCGTTTCGACTACGCAGTTTCTACAAATACATACATACCACTTAAGCCAGCCAAACAACAAGTCCCTACTGATCAGGAGCACCTTTGCAACTGAATAAACTCTCTCAACGTTAAAAATGAAATTGATACAATGAGAGAAAAAGAAATTACAAATGTAAAAAGCAGTGATGTTAGTCGAAATGACTAACAGTGGGCATGCAGGGTTAAAACAAAATTTGTTATTAGCTTTTTGTTCGAAACTCATTTTTGTACCGCTGACACAAACATGCTGACACTTTAGACGCAATAACTTCGCTTGCACTGAACCGAATGTCATCAAGCTTTCACTGGAAGTCCGCTAGGGATGTAACTTCCAACGCACTAACTCATTAAAAAGATGGTGCCATCAAAAAAATTTGTATGACGTCAATCTTGTTTATTTTGGACTTCATCTTGTATGTATGTATTTATTAATTTAGAGTAGTAAAAAAGCAAATAAACAAATACTTTCGAATCCACCAAAAATTAATTTCATCGATAATGCATTTCTAGAGCCAAGAGACTTCAAATAATGAAGTTCTAACTGATGCAGCTAATTCCAATTTTTGGAAGTATTATCAGCACCGAGTTCAATAAACAAGCCAACAAACGGAATGCGTTGGTGGACGTGCTAAGTAAAATATTAAACATTTTTTAGCTACAGATAATAAAAAAAAAATCTTTATTTCTTTCAAATGAGGCTTGCAACCGCGAAAACCTGCCACATTTGTATATGAAAGTCCATTTCCTTTAGAACTCAAGTGGACAACATTTTTTTGGGATTGCTTTAGAAGGAAGGAATTGTCAAAGTTTAAAAAAAAATTTAAGATGTAAAAAAATAATTATTATTAACTGCGCTTTATGCCGTGCTAAGAGACAGAACAAATTCGTCCAATTTCACCACAGGTGGAAAAAATATTCTCTTCGAAATATCGTGTGTTTTTTAAGAGCTTGAGAACTTAAAATGATAATAAAAACAGAAATATTGTTGGTATGATTTTTTTTATTATAATCTGGATGGCATTTATTTTTTCAATATTTACATATGTATATGCATATGTAATATCGTATGGATCTGCAAAGGAGCATTGGGCCACTGAATGTGATATACGGCATATACCCTCCGCGGTTACGAGTTGTATGGCCTTTTCGATCAGTCCAACTTTTGACTACTTTTTCCAATCTGGCCGCATGACGTCAATGTTGGCTGGAATATGACAAAAAATTGATTGTTAAGCGCGCTGTATGGCAAGTTACGTCGTCTTTTTGAAATGTCGAATCGAAATGTCGTTAGAAGCAAAAATTCAGTCAGCATGGCTCGATAACGCTTGCTATTAACTGTAACGGCAGCAGAGAAGTCTTATAGCTAAATAAAGCGCTGAAAGCTGTAATGTCTGGAACGCAAGGTATGGAGTTCGAGCTTTGAAGAGCAAAGTTGGGTCTAAAATTGAACCACAAATTCAACAGCTTCTGGTTGCTTTTTAGTGAATATTTTTAATGAATTTAAACGAACAAAGTTACGTTGGAGTTATAGAATGGTTTCTTAATTAGGTTATGCTAGGTTGGCCTGGCTGGCTGAAAGCCATCACATAGACCTATTGGTCTTTAGTGGTACCAGATGGAGCTAGACCCTTGCGTTTCCTTGTAGTAGGCTTCTTGTAATAAGTCTGCGTCTTTTGCGCATCTAAGTAAGCTATGAAGCTCTAACCCCGAGAAGCATTCTAACCTCTCATATTGTAGAGCTCCTAAACATTTCATTCGGGTTCTAGCTAATGCAGGGCAAGAACATAGAAGGTGTTCAAGAGTTTCCCTCTATTCTAGTTCATTGCAAAATCTGCAGCTAACATTGTTTGCAATTCCCATCTTGTATACGTGTGCCGCTAACAAATTGTGGCCTGTCAGTATATCTACGATAGTTCTGCTTTTCTTTCTACATAGGGCCAGTACGAATCTGGCGTATTTATCTGCATTACACATGATTTTCGTAGTTTTGCAAGTGGGTAGATTATTTCACCTCCTGTCTATCCGTGTTTTCATGCCCGCAGAAATGTCATTGTATACCGTATTTAAAGGTTTCAGTATCTCGTTTTCTTGTTCGAATTGTATGTAAACAGCGCTTTTAGCAATCTCATCTACAATTTCGTTTCCTGGCCGTTTCCATCTATCATTTTCGAGCCGTCAATAAATATATTAAGCGTATTGGGGCTAGGTTTCATACCTCTTTCTTCTATTGTTGTTCGGAATCTCTTCACCCAATTGCATTTCGGAGTCATATAATCCGTACTGGTCCAATAACTCATACCTATTGAGTTATGTCTTTACAGGTAAATTCACCCGTTGCGTTAAGTCTTGCGGCATATCTACATAGCTGCTAGATCTTCTGCCGCAATGTCAATCGGTGGTAGGTTGAGTATTCTTTCAAGTGCTGCCGTAGGAGTAGTTTCAATTGCCCCTGTCGTGCAGAGTGCACTAAGACGTTGAATACTTTCCATAGGTGTTTTGTGTATCGTTTTTCTCAAAGCAGTCCGCCGTAGAGTAATATTGGCTTTACTCCAGCTGAGTAGCACCAATACATTATTGAAGGGGTACATGGGGTCTGTAACTCCCAGCATTCTTTTACATGCATATAGTGCGTTACTGGCCTTTTTCTTCCTCCCCAATATATTGTGCTTCCATGATAGTTTGCTATCCAAATTACTCCAAGGTACTTTGTGTGGTCTTTCAGAGTCAGTTCTATGTCGTTTAGCTTCAGGCGGTGCCAACTCGGGATCTTGTACCTTCTAGTAAAAAGTATCGTATCCGTTTTATGGCAGTTTATACCCAAGCCTGCCTGAGTTGCCCATTGATGCACTATTGAGTGTATTATTCATTATGTCGCTCACGGTATCTATTAGTTTAGACTCCAGATTATTGAAGCATACCCCAATTTTGAGCGAACTAAAGAATTATAAAGCGTTTAGGCTTCCGCACCATTTTGTTGCCACATCCTCGCTACCAACAAGTTATACGGTTATTCCTTCACTGCTACATATATCCACTCTGTACGCTTGAGAAACCTTATACGGTTGTTTACGTCTGTAACAGCCAGCTCTTCGAGGTTTTCAAAAAGTGGTTTGCCATCCCCGTCTTCCTTAGGGCAGGGCATTCACAGAGGAAGTGGAAGATAGTTTCGTTTTTCTCCGGTTGATTACGAGTATGGAAGTATATACTGTAAGGGATACCCATTTGGGCTGCTTGAACTCCTATGGACTAGAGGCCAGTTATCACTGCTGTGAGGCTGCAGGCATCCCTTCGTTTCATATTTGTCAATGTTGACGTTTATTTGTGGTTGTAGGTGGGCCATGACGGTCTGCATGTCATCTGGTCTCTCCATCTACAATCCGCGATTCGTAGACATTTTGAGGCGATTGCACTCCGGACTGCACCCTGGAGTGCGAATACCGGTTCTGGAAGAATGTTGTTCATGGCAGATTCTCCTCTTGCCAGTTCATCCGCTTTTTCGTTTCCTTCAATGTTCCAATGTCCCGAGACCCAGCTTAAGGTAACGTTATGGTTTACGCTCAAAGTGGTAGGAAACTCTTGAAGTCATTCGCGTAGCGCTTTCGAAACGCTCAATTGGAGTAGGTTTTAGGAATCACTTAATTCACATGATGAATAAAAGTAAAACATGAATCAAATAAGACTCCAAAATCCAAAAATTACCTAACTTTAGAAAGCTCGAAATATAAGACCGAAGGAAGAGGATTATGAAATTTTATGAAAATTTGTTTAATATTCAGCGCGATTTTATTTCTGATACTCCACTTAGTTAGCAATTTCATCATTCATCGTTTTCACAGTTCAAAATTAGCTACAAATATTTCCCAAATTGAATATCAAATTTTACGCAAGGCCATTTGTTACAAAACTAAAAAAGTACTGCAACTGCGCCCAAAAGCAGTGAAAAAACAACAGAAACAAAATGTAGCGAGCGAAAACAATCATGAAATATATAAACAATACCGTAGAATTAAAACGAAAAAAATCTGTTGCAACCAGAGAGGGGAGCACTGAAAATAAACACACCATCCATCCATCTGCAACATCAGCAACAATTGCAACAACTGCAACAATAACATTGGAGTGGTGCCAATAGTGATTGCTGATTGCTGTTGGCGGCTGAAGTCAAGCAGTTTTTATAAGGAATTACGCGCGCACCGATCGGCAAGGGCAACAACAAAGCAATATGCCACTAATATGAATGCAACAAACGGCGGCGTTGAAGTTATCTGAGTGACTTGACTTCGCAACCTTTTTTCTCTCTGCTGTACACATTGCTGTACAGCGTACGTTTGCACCTACATACATACATACATACATACATGAAAATTGTATGCACATACAAATGTGCTATAATGCGTCTTCGCCTTTGGTGGTGGTATTGATGTGTGCAACACGTTGATCACGCACAAGGAGGTGTCTATACGTTGTGCAACAGTTGCAGCAGGGACAAAATATGTGTGTATATACATACATCCATGCATACATACATATGTACACAACAATATGTAGGTATGGGTGAAAGTAAATTCATATGTTGCACATACCGCATGCATACTTGTGCGTCTATTTTTGATTTCGTGGTGCACTACTGGCAGCTGAAAGTCGCTGGCTCTGAGTCTGTTGCAATATGATTCTTGGAGGCAAATTTAAATAAAAAGATGGAAGATACAATTGCACAAAGTGCGCATAAGTATTCGTAAATATGGATGATGCTGACACGTACTTACGTACATACATATGTTTGTGTGTAAGCAAATATGATTGGATTGTGCAAGTGTGTGTACAAACATATACATATACACGTAAATACATAAGTAACTATTTGGTATACATTAATACATACTAATATATGTATGTATGTACAGGGTTTGATTGAAAAGTAATAAGCTTTATTTTTTTTAAGCAGTTTTATTAAACCTTTTGGCTTATACAACTAATATTCTTCAAAATAGGACCCTTGAGCATCAATACACCGCTGGTAGCGGTCCTTCCACTGCAGGAAACATTTTTTAAACTCATCCGCCGGAATCGCATTCAATTCGGCTGTCACAGTTTTTTGGATCGCCTCGATGGAGTCGAAACGCCTCCCCTTCAGCTTTCTTTTCAGGCGCGGGAACAAGAAGAAGTTCGGAGGGGACAGGTCTGCGCTGTAAGGAGGGTGGGGAAGCACCGGAACCCCCATCTTGGCCAATACAGAGGTGCAGAGGAAGGCGTCTGTTTGCATAGTCGAAGGCCTTCCAGATCGCTGTTCGTCTTTGACGTCCTCCCGGCCTTCCTTGAACGATTTGTGCCACCGTTTTACCTGGGCAGTGGACAGAGATTGGTCTCCGTAAGCCTCCTTGAGTAGCCCAATGGTTTCGGTACTCGTTTTGTTTAGCTTTACGATAAATTTGATCGAGTAACGTTGCTCCAACGGTCGCTGCATTTTCGCCACTGCAAAATCCTAACACACTTTTAAAACAGCTTTCATGCGCGGAGCGATGTTGACTGCACCGCTGTTGCCAGCGAACTGGGGCCGGTTTCTAGTGGAAGGGGAAGGTCCAACGATCATTTTCCCCCACCAGCCGATTCGGTTGATCGCTTGGCAGACACTCCGCGCGAGAAGGCTCATTACTTTTCAATCAAACCCTGTTGTATGTATGTGTCGCATTATTTGAGAAAATATAGAATATCCTATGTTTGATAAAAAAATTCCAGGAATATATTCAGAAAATTCAAATACAAGTTTAATCCTCAAAAGTTATATTATAACCTTTTAATTACTTCCCATCCACTGCCACGCACTTTTGCCAGCTTTTGAAACATTTCTGGATCGACATTACTTCTTTTCGGCCGTTAAAATGGCGCAGAGGTTCCTCGTAGTGAGTTTTAGACTCGGTCAAACAGAAAACAATCGCAGGGAGCCATATCAAGTGAACCCAATGCCTTTTTGGTGGTATTCATTTGGTTCTTGGTAAAAAATTTACGGATAATGATGGCAATGTGCGGCGCTGCGTTGTCATGGTGCTAAATCCACGAGCTGTTTTCCAATAAAACCAAACAAAAAAGTCCCCTAATGTCCAAATGTCCTTGTTAACTGTCTGACCTTCTGGCAAAAATTCGTGGTATGCAATACCGTTGTAATCCATAAAAACTGGGAGCATCTCTTCCTTTTTTGAATAAAAGCGGCGTGGTCTTGGTTCATTCGGAGCTCTCTACTCACTTGCCTGGACCAATACTCAAATAAAAAGGCAAAGAAAATGTTCCGCTTAAATTTGAGAAATACGCATGGAAAGCCGCAAAAAAAGGCATCGTGTAAATGATCGAAGATTTTTGAAGACTTCTTTAAAAGAGCATTTGCAAATAGCCCAGAGTGGAAGGTCACTGTATAAATTGGCTCTTATTCAATCAGAGAGCTCCGAAATGCGCTCAATGCTTGAAGGATTAAAAAATCATATGACGACGATTATACAAATTTATGAGTGACATACGCAATTTCAATCGGGTAGAGAGACGTTTAGTGACAGACTGGATTCTCCCTTCAAATTGATTTCATTAAATGTGATACAAAATTATCTCTTGATCGAGTCGGTAGCGACCAAAAAAAATTCATTTAAATGTGCCTCGTAAGGGCATCATTGAATGTAATCGTACGAGCTCAACCTTTTTCAATCATCTGATTTTGCACGCATTAACTATTTATTATCTATGTATTGTCCATTCGTTACGGTACCAGATGGTAGTAGCAGAGGAAGAGGGAAGCCACCTCTGCTTCGGAAAGATCAGGTAGAAAAGGACTTGCCATCACGTGGTGTGTCCAACTAGCGCCGGTTAGTACGAGAAAGAAACGACTAGCACGCTTTACTAAACTCGGCCAAAATAGCGTAAGCGGTTATTGCGTCATTCAAGAAGAAGAAGACTATTATCTATTCCCAAAATGGCTTTTGCCGGTGAAAGAAAAGCGTAATTAAGTGATTGCAGCCATTCGAGCCGTTGTAAGTGACCACCATTCTAAACAATATTATGAATATAACGGTCCCAATGCCCGCATTTGATAACATGGAAAAATTTTGCATCGAATCAGAAGACCAACAAATTGATTAATTCTAAATATTTTCCACACAATGTGCTCTGGCTGTTTCGATTGATGAAAAGTTTGGGCTTTTTTTAAATAGAGGGTGTAAGCCATGAAGCTCACTTCTGTTTCTCCAAACTCTCATTTCTCGCTGAGCATAGCCAATTTCTGATGCGGGAGTTGTCGAGTCTCTGACTTTTCATTGTCTTTTAATTGTTAATTAACATAAAATACACTGTTTACATTAATGCGGCTTGCGGGAACAAAAAAAAATATAACGAACAATAGCAAAAATTGTTGTTTACAGTCTTAGCTGGTTGGAGCAGTAATTTGCTTGAACTGAGTTAAGTTGAACTTTTAATTTTATTACTTCAAAGCAGCAGTGCTTTAATGAAGTGCTTGCACTCGCATTTACATACATACATACATACACATATACATTGCATTCAGTATACGTGTACATATGTATGTGCGTATATTCGATTTTTTTTTTTTTAATCAATTTGCGCAAAGGTTAAATGGCAGCTGTAACTCTACGCCCACAGCCCTGCTAAGTGACGCATTGAGTAGAAGTAAGACTTTATTCTAACGACGTCGGTCAAACATTCCTGACAGCGTAATGTGCCGCCCATATTCACTCATACACATGTATATATAAAAAATACATCGCTCGTTTGCTGGAAGAACGTCGTAAACCAAAAAATTAAAAGCTCGAGAAAAATGGCTTCAAAGTCTCCAAATTATTGTGCCACCCTAAGTAATGCAATGTAAAGTCACATTCTCATCTAATAAGATGCAGTTGATAAATACCGCCGTACACAGTATAAAAGGAAAGCTTGTGGTCATTTCTTCTTAGCTTAAAATTATTATTTTTGGAGTTATGACCTGCTTCTCGTAAACGAGGATTGTGTACTGTATGCACTTATAAAAATAAGCCTTCAATGTGAATATAATTACGTGCTTATACATATTTATATGTATATGAAACTAAATTTGTGTGTGTGTGTGCGACTATCTGCAACAGTAAATATTTAAACAACGAAACTCTCAGGTGCGCAATATTAATTTTTAGCCTTGAAATATTCAAGTTCTACTTCTTGCCGCGCTTATGCCCTCACCGTTATTAGCCCGCTACATTCACACGTATGTATGTATGTGTGTGTATGAGAGTATTAATCGGTATTTTCATACAATTGTTTTTTTTTTTTGTATTTTTTTTTTAATTTTTGCTAATTTTATTTATGAAATTATTATTGACTTTGTCTGTTGCATGTTTTGCCTTTTGCTGCCTTTTGTTTAAAAACTTTACATATTTTTAATTTGTTGTCTTGTTTGTTTTTATTAACATTAGCACGAAATGCAAGTAAACAAAAATAACAAAACAAAACAAGTTCGAAACGCGCGCAAATTGATCGTCACTCGATTTCGATCTCGTTCGGCGGCTTAGTTAGTTTTTTAACTGGTTTTGCCTTACGCGCGCTGTGGTTGGTTAAATTCATTTTTTATTCACTTACGGCTTTATTGCACTTACATATGTATGCGTTTGTATGTTTGTGCATATGTAAAAAGGCAACACCGCAATTATTCGTGTAAACTTTGTACCCGCGCCCTGTAGGGAAATCAGCGGAGAGCTGATAAATGTGAAATCTTAACTTTCTCGCGTTTATTTTCATCTCAAGCCATCAACTGATAATTCTGAATGCGTAGGAAAATAAGAGCTACCTAAAAATGCAGTGATGGGTGTTCGTTGACACTATTTGTGGAAACAAACTTGCAGCATGAATAAATTTGCGAAGGTTTGTGCAAAATCTTAAAATAACCATTATTTATAAGTTCATTATGAAAAAAATATTATATTAGCAGAAACAAGTAAATAAATCCGTCCGTGAATATTCGTAACCCAAATTGCCTAAGTAGCTTAAGTGGAAAAGCTGTGCACCAAAATGGTTTTGGGTTTCTCTTTACGTTTTTGACGTCACATTCAAGCAGCTGACTGTCAAGCTTAAATCAAAAAAGAAAGCGCAACGTTGAAGGCGCATTCTTGTATTCCATTACTTTTGGTATCGGCCGTGTTTTTTATATATTCATTATACAAACGAGTGCATTATAAATCGGATGTCAGTTGGCTGTTTGATTTGATCATAATCACAAAAAAAAACAAAAAATCATTTTTCAAAAACAAAATAAAACGAATGACAACTACAGTGATGGACAAAAGTATACATGTATACACCCCCTATATTCGTTGGTTTGAAAGTCCAAAAGGCTTATTGAATTTATGTTGGTACAGTTTTATTTTTTAATCACAACAAACAAAAGACAAATAATGGATTTATTCTTTAAAATAAGATGAGAAAATTATAGAGAAAAAGTACGAAAACAGCGTTGGCAAAAGTCTACTTGCAGTATAGGTTAGGCTACCCAGATTGCTTATCAAGGACAAGACACTCGGTGGCCCTAAGGCCCATTGTGATTAGATTTCCATCCCCTAACTAAGATGCTTAAACCACTTGAATCTTTTTAAGAAGGTAACGGCGGCCGCCGTAGCCTAATGGGTTGGTGCGTGACTATCATTTGGAATTCAGAGAGAACGTAGGTTCCAATCTTGGTGAAACACCAAAATGAAGAAAAAGTTTTTTCTAATAGCGGTCGCTCCTCCGAATGAATTTCTGCCATGAAAAAGCTACTCATAAAAAAGGAGTCGGCTTGAAACTGTAGGACCCTCTATTTGTGGAACAACATCAAGACGCACGCCACAAATAGCTCCTCCTCCTTGTATATATGGTATATAACTAAATAGTCTCTCCAGAGTGACATTTTGCAAATGTCCCAGGTCTTCAAAGAAATAATCGGCAAGATATTTCTTTACAGTGCAGGACATTCACAGCGGAGGTGTTGTGCCGACTCAATTTCTTCTTCATCTCCACAACTCCTGCAGAAGTAATTGTGCGGTACACCCATTCTTTTGGTTAGGGTGTCAATAGCGCAGTAACCCGTTATAACACTTGTGAGGACGCTGGTAGTTAATTTGTTAAAGCCAAGCAGACATTTTGTCCGTTTAAAGTATCAGTTTTGGCCAGAGTGCTTTGGAGACCCTGCAGTTAGTAGTCAGGGACCACTTTCTATTGGTTTCCGTGAATACGCTGAAGTCAATCACAGTGTAGAGTTCGTTTGGAAGAATGCTTATGAATGCCAAGCTCGCTGAATGTCAAGCTCAGAATCTTTCCTTGCACATATTTCTTCAATTTAAGTGAAAGCTTGATTCGGCCACCGTAGCCGAATGGATTGGTGTGTGACTACCATTTGGAAGTGCGTAGGTTCGAACCCCCGTGCAAATACAGCAAAATGAATGAAACAGTTTTTTCTAATAGCGTTCGCCACTCGTCAGACAATGGCAAACTTCCGATTGCTTTTTTGCCATGAAAAACCTCCTCATTAAAAAACCATTTATCGGCGTAAAACTGTAATTTTCAATAATATTTAAATATGGGCTTCCGGTGTTGTGTTTGATTGCCTTGGTGCATAATAAAGCAGCCAATACATAACAATGTATGCGGTGTGTCTTGGCTCGTTATCTTGTTGAAAGATCTAACCCGCGCCAAAGCTCCAAATCATCCACAGAAGTCTTCAAATTGTGTTCCAGTAAAGATTTGTATCCAGACATGCTTGACAGTTGATAAAAAATTCTTCGGATTAAGAGCAGTATTTTTTTCCACCAACTTTTACCCTTTTATCGCTGCTAAATATATTAAATTTTTACTCATCTATAAACAAGGCTTTTTGCCAAAAATCCATACTCTTTATTCAAGTGCTTCTAAACTCCAAACGAAATTTACGGCTTGTTTTCAGAAATGATAGAGGCTTTTTGCGTGGTGCTCTGCTGCGCAAACTGTTATTATTCAGAGTTATTCAAAGATCCTTGGTGAATACACTTTTCTGATGCGCTCGCTACTTGTTCGTCTAATTTTTAATCAGTAACTTTGGATTTTTATTCACTTCTTTGAGAATATGGCCATTGCGCGGTTTATTTTCGGTTGAACCAATATTTCTAAAGTTTTTTTTTACAATGGACTGTACTGTTGACCGACTTAAGTTTAACATTTTTGCAATTTTACCATAAACCAAAAATCAAATTTCTCACATTTCTTTTCGTGGAGCCTTTTTTTTGATGCTTAAGTGTCTGAACATTGAATTTAATATTAGTAAAGCAGCAAATTTAGTAAAAAGAATTTAAAAAAGCGGTACTTTACCTTATCACAACGCAACATACGAGTTTACATACAAGCTTGGAGCTTCGTTCTGTATGCAAATTTTGTCAACGCTGATTTTCACATTTTTCCCCAAAAAGCTTTGTACTTTCATATTAAATAATGGATTTTTCTTTAATTTATTGTGATTAGAAAATTTTTAAAATAAAACTGTGTCAACACAATTTTCAATTAACTTTATGGACTTTCAAACCAATGAAAATAGCGGGTGTACGTAGACTTTTGTTCATCACTGTACACATTGCTCTATATGTCCACCAATTTAAAAATTATATGTAAACCGTAAGAAAATTTGACATAAATTTTTCAATCAAAAATATGTAAATTATATATAAATATTATAATTAAAAATATTTTTAATCAATAAATTCATAACTTCTTAATAAATTGCTTTATAAATTTAATCAATAAATTCATAATTTTTAATACATTTCTTTATTAATTTAATCAATAAATTCACAACTTTTTAATAAGTTTCTTTATAAATTTAATCAATAAATTCATAATTTTTAAAAAATTTCTTCATTAATTTAATCAATAAATTCAATAAAGGAAGAAAAAATCAGTTATGTTATAGTCATGAAAACTATTCCGCCCTCAGTTTGACCAGTTTTGACGATTTTTCTTATTTTTTTTTTTTTTGTTTTTTGTCGAATGTTCATTATTTCTCTTTATAAAAGTATGGCTCATTGCCGAAGAGAAACCATGTAAGCCCAAGTTTCAAACTTTAAACAAAGCACAAAGTGGCAAAATTTCACAAACTTTTAATTTTATTACAATTTACAGAAAATTTTTGCTAAGCAGTTTTACAGCTTTTTAAATTTTAATATAAAAAGTGCAAGTTTGACATTGTTGAAAAATGTTTTTGATTTTTTATAATTTCTTTCCTTTAGGATGTTGCGTATTTTCTCCATATAAAAAAAGTGTCCTGCATTTGTTGCCACATTTCTTTTACTTTTGATCTGTTTGCATTGCCTTTGGCAAATTGAACCAGACATTTTTATTAATCTAGTTCAGGTTTTCCCAACAGGGCTCACACATATCTACTTACACATGCATATTTACTCATACATACGTACGTACCTGTGCATGTGTGTATGTATGTTCGTGAGCAGTTTAAAATGAAACCAACGACCTGGTTTGACCAGTACTCGCTGCTGTGACCAATGCAGCAGACATACGGAATTTGGAAAACAGCATTCCTCAGAAATGGTTTTTGACAGAAGCACAGATGTAGTTGTAGTTGTAGTTGGTTTGTTTTAAATTACATGTAACTTTAAAGTACTGGTATTTACTTACATATATACCTGCATGTGTGTGTGTGACTCAAAATCAGTAATTATGCGTTTTCTCATGCGACTATTAATTGAAGGAAATCGTTTTCTCTTATTACGATTTTTACGAGCATTTCAATTAATTGTTTTTATCGTATTAATTGCTCTTACAATTGACCACTGACTATTATTTAGTATTGAGTGCAACACGACTCGATAAAGTTAATCAATAACAGTTAACTGACAGTTGAATTAAATATAAAAGATTTATTTAAAAACTTCTTTCGCTACATAATTTGCACGCACACTTAAATTCAATACAATCACAGCTAATACACAAATAAATGAGGCTGGTCATGGGGGCAAGGTCACGAGGTCAGAAGCTTCGCATTTAATGGAATCATATGAAATGGAAACTACGATGGGTAATAATAACAAAACTTCGAGAGGTGTCTTCTTTGGAGGAATACATTGGGGCGTTGCCCTTCGAAATAGGTCGATTAGAGAGTAGGTCAGTGGCTTAAACTGCAAAATGAAGCGAGTGACTCGGCCTAAGCAGTTAAAGTTTTACTAATAGCAACGATTTACAGAGAGAATATCTCTTAAGCCGACACCTAAGGGACTGAAAAATATGACCGCTTATGAGAAACGTGTAAAATAAGTTAATAATTTGCTATAGGAGGGTTAACGTGTTACGGGAGGATTGTCCGCTCATGAGAAAAAATTAAAAAAAAAGTTATTAAGGATTTGTGGTATGCACTGAAAAAATTTCCGCTTAAGAAAGGTGAAAGTACATTGTAGGAGAAAGTACATTGTATATTATTTTGTATTATATAACGGGTGATTTTTTAGATGCATAGAAATTTCGATAAGGGTATCTGTCAAAGCTGTTGGCTAAGAAAAAACGGACTTCTGACATTTCTGTGCAGTATAACATTGTATCGGGTGTTTTTTTATGGCCTTGAGAACTTAAAATGATAATATTATTATAATCTGGTAAATAATTAAAGTTTATGCTGCATTCCATCAGTCCAATTTTTGACTACTTCTTTCAATAAATCTAGCCGTATGACGTCTATGGTGGCTTGGGTATTGACTTCCAATACTTCAAGAGTGGCTGATTTGTCGGCATAAACCAATGACTATCATAAACTATCAGACTAGGTTATAAAAAGTAATCTAGGGGGCCAGGGAACCAGTGAGAAGGACCAGTTCTCGAAATAAAGTTGTCACCAAATTGATTTTGTAATATATCGATTGTTAAGCTGACGAATTTATGTACTTCGTGAACAGATTAATTTTTTTCAAAGTAAATTTTTACAATTCGGAAGCGTAGTTCTGGCGTTACACAATTTATGATGCCTTGCCAAACCATGATGACTTGCCATTCTCTGCTGTCAAACCCTAGTTATATTGATAGTTCTCCATATTGATAGTTCTCCTGCAGCTAACAAAAAAAAACACCCGCTATAAGCGTACAAACAACATAAATATCAGCTGGCAAAAATTTTCAGGTTTCACTCTTAGCTTCCACGGGAACCATATTTCGTTTTGTCGAATTATTTCACTGTAAAGTTATACTGTTTGCCTTTATTATCCTAAGGTTGCCTAGTTCTTCAAAATATCTTCGCAGCTGATGGCAATGATGCTTTTTGGTAAATTTTATTCATCAAAACTGTAATCAAATTGGTTCAGTTCGTTGAAGTTGTTGATTATCAGCAGCTTATCAGGATCGATATACGTAGTTATTCACCCAAAAGTAGGATTCGTCAGTGAATATTGCGTTTGCCCAATTTCGTACTGAATTTGCCAGCAAGTCCTTTTTCAATGTATGATATTGAGAGTAACGGTTTTTTCAATGTGCTGCGGAACTTGAGATCTTCTGCATGTAAACATCTTGGAATAGTATTTTTGGATGCATCAACAACACTTTTCCTTAAAACTGCTTCAGCTTCACCCATAGATAAGTTCGACTTAGTCAGAAAGAAATCAATGATCTTCTGATCAATCTATATTTTTTTGGGCCACGTTCGACGAAGTCGTCAACCTTTCTAACTTGGGTATGCCGTGGCATCCACTTACTTATGATCGTCTTCGACTTCTTCAAATATTTTGCTGCAGATACATTTTTGGACCTATAGGGTGTGCTTCAAATCGTTTTTCATGTGCGGAACTCATTTTCTAAAAACAACGTACGCTTTCTAAATTCTTCACAAAACTAACAAATCACACAACGCCTATTGCGAAAAGAATACGCCTATTCAGTAGAAATTCATTTTTTTATAACGAAACTCTATTTTTAAATTTTGCCAAGCCAAGATCGGAAATTTTTGCAGTACTGGATACTAAATTAGCGTAGTAAATTTACTGCAATTGCTGTGAGGTTGGAACACTGCTCGTATGCACATTTGTACATATGTATAGCTATACATGCACTCATACCTAAATATTCACACATACATAAGTATATTCTACGTACCGCTATTTGTCTACTAATCAGTTTTCTTTGTCACTTGCTGAAATCCTTATCATGTTTGCAAAAGTAGTCACAAGAATAGCATGAGCTCATTCTGATTTGATGTGAACTGATTGCATTATTTTCACGCTTGTGAAACCTACATTGAATTTATATTTTTTTTTTTTTTTTTTTTTTTTTTTTTTTTTTTTTTAATTTATTAACAGCTCTTTGACTGACACATATAGATACCAAAGCATTTAGCGCCAAGGTCTGAAAAACAAAGTGAAGTAATGCATTTCATCAAGTAATCAGCACGTCTGCAAAAAGGCAATTTTCGATTATTGCTCGGTTATCTATGACTTGTTTGTGGCAATTATTGCTTACAACCTTTGCGACGGACAAATCGTCAAACACCGTTTTTCATTAAGTTTCCAAGTTAAGAAAGTTTTCCTTAAATAACTGCTGACAACATTTTTGATAAAAATTTATTTGAACATAAACTTGTTTGAGGTTGTTGTACTTCTCATTGTTTTTGACACCCCATTATGAAATTTAAGCAGAAGTGTCTATTTTCAGCATAAGCCTGACCGAAGTTAAGAGTCATAAATATCAAGCGTTTCCACCGCAATACAGTTAACTCAAACAGCTGAATGCTTGCATTTGAGATTTGGATCTTTATTCGCTGCGCTATGTCTATGTCGTCGGAAGGTTCATACAGCTCATCGTTCCATCGCACAGTGCGGCCGATTCCCAAAAAGCTGGCCAAAAGTCGAAAAAAAAAGTTTCTAGATAGAGTTTTTTTGTCTTTGGGTTGGCTACAATAATGCCTTGAGTAGTGAAAACCGTTCATAGCAACGTCCTGTACCCTAAGTATCCTCTGTATTTTCAGTCGCAACGTGGCCTTCGTTTGAGCATCGCATTACTGTCGATGAATAGTGAAAGTTGTACACATTTGAAAGATTTTGTAATGGAGTAAATTGAACAAAACCAAATGGAATCATCTTCGGAAGGTTAGTAAAATACGAGAAATCTTTAGTACATATCAATACCTCGACACAAAATTTTTAGCTGCAGCAATACGTAGATACATTTTTTGCAATTTTTTTTATAAAATTTGAGTTTTCAAACTGTATAGTAATACAACGCCATAACGCCGTCATATGCTGCTTTGAAACCTATTAAAGGTTACTCAAAAAAGTAAAGGTTACTGAATAAAACAAGATTCAGCTGCTACCACTTGCTACCTTGCGACCCCGAAAACATATAAATTTACATGCATCTTGATTATGTTCGAGAATATACTCTATTTCACGTGAGGGGGTGGCCAATAGGGGTGGAAAGGGGTGGATTTTCAAAATTTTAAGATCAAATTCGTAATCAGGGACCCCGACAACCCCCGAGTAAGAAATTTTGAATCAAATACTTAATTTTTTGAGTTTTGGCCAGCTTTTCGGGAATCGGCCGCACTGTGCATCGCCTGCGATATTCGCGTTGCCTTCACGCAGCTACACTGATAAAAAGTTGTTTTCAAAACTTTGTCGGAAAAATTGATCGCACTCGCAGTATTCACCAGACCTGGTCGCTTCTGACTTGCACCTGTTTTGATCAATAGGGGATTCTCTTCAACAAAAGGGAGGCCGGCGCCGTGGTCGAATGGTTTTTGCATGACTACCATTCTTTGAAACCGAATTCAAAATCGACACAGCGGAAATGAAACACGAAATGATGGAAAAGGTGTTTCATAAAAGCGGCCACCTTTCGGCAGGTAAGAAGCAGGTCTCCGAGTGCCTTTTGGTCATGAAAAAGCTTTTCATAAAAATCAGGAGGAGGCACAAAACTATAGTTCCTTCAATTGGTACGACAACAACAAGACGTCCATTGCAGAATTGTTGGAGGCGCTGAATGTGCCATTAAATTAAATGAGAGATGACAAAAAGCTATCGATTTTAAAAAACAATACTTTTTATTTCATAATCTACTTCTTCTCATTGATGCGAAATTGAAATATGGCCATATTTTTGCGAAAAAATAATCCGTAATTTCAAATGAAAGAAATGCAAGAATGAAAAAGAACCGGTTGTGAGTGTATTGAAATTTACGATTTAAAATGTTAAATGCAATGGAAAATTGAGTTTATTATAAAAATGGAAAATCAGAATTTATTAGTATAAAAACGAAAACTGCCAAAGTCCAATAAGTCGCTTTCAACCCCAAGTGGAGGCCAAATTGTTTGTTTGAGCAAATTGTTTCGCCAATTGCATTTCCATTACATTCGATTAAACACCCAACCAAATTCACTGAAATTTGAGTCATTTTAATCTCTGAGTAATTTGGAAATCATAAAAATTCACATGCATATCTGTGTATGTAAGTTAATATGATTCGTAAATTGCCAAGTCTCCAAAGTGCAATTTCACCGTCTCGCATGTTAATTAAATAAACTCAGCTCGGCGCGTAATGTTTTATGATTTCACATCTGTGTTTATTGTCTCAATTTAAAGGTTTTGGAGCGGATATGTGTCCTCCGCTAATTCGATGCACTTGGGAAACAAACGCATGCATGAAAGTAGAGAATGTTTACAATAAAGCAATTCAAAAATCGTCAACTACAAAATGTTGAAAAAAATTAATTAAACTCGTGCCAGTTCCATAATGCGAAATTAGTTTTGCTCATTCGATATGTGGCATGGGCCAACCGAGCCGTGCCAAACAATCTGATACCCGACCATTTTTAATCACACTTTTTCGCATGGGTGATGATGATCGGCCTACCGTGTGCGCCTGGTCGTCCGCCACCTCGTTGCTTGTTTGCTGTAAAGCGAAATTATTAATTAAGATTTTTTGTTTAATTAACTCTAAGGTGTAGTTACAAATCAGCGAATAGGCGACTAACGTGTGCGGCGACGGCGGCGGTGGCAGCTTTGGGGCTGGTGGTCTCTGCCCAGTTGTTGTTGAAAATTGAATTTGCGGGCAAAAAATAATAACAACTACTCTACTCGTAAGCTTAGGCACAAAAATGATTAATCGAATTATCTCGCAGCGATTTCTAAAACTCCGATCGGTGATATGACTTGGTATGTTATTATTGTTGTTGTTGTTGGAGTTAAGCATAGTTGTTTAACATACTCGTTTTAAATGGTGCCACGGCTGTCAGAGGGTATCCACTTGCCAATCAGTGTTTGACCTTTTGATGAGCTGTTTACTACTTTATTCAAGCAGGTACTTCGAACTGGTTGAAAGCCAACGGCGCACACTCGTGAATGCTTGGTCAATGGTAGTCAAGCGTGTTAGGCGGGCTGGGCAGAAGTGAGTGAAGTGAATGAAGTTTGAAGATTAGTTTGCTGAATGAAAACACATTTGTACGGTCCGTTATTACAATTTATTCTTTTGTGCTTCCGGTTCTTGGATGCTAATATACATAAATAAATGTACGTCGAATTGGCTTCGTATTTTGAGCTGTGATCTTGGATGCCATTACTGCATTGCGAGCAAGCAAAGAAAATGATTCGTTACTGTTATTCTGCTTTATAATAAGCGCAAAGAAAGCCCTTCAATTACTTTCCACTTCACGGCTTTCTGCATGTGCATTGCATTTTCTCTCCCCTCTAGTCTTTTCTTGAGATTCATACTCGTAAAATAAATTATTTTGCATGCCAATGCCACCCATACTTTGTTGTGCTTCGCTCGTGAAACTAATAAATTCACAAAAGAATGAAATCGATAATCAAAAAGCGTAACGAACCACAAAAGGCGAATTACTCAAAGTAGACACAAATGAAACTCGCAGTTGAGTGAAAAATATACTATTAGAACTGCGACACGTTTCGTTCTTCGAAGAATGCTCAGTCAAACTTGTAAGGGTAGAATACAAGATTGCGCCTTCCCAAGTGCCGTGACGTCAGTAAAGAAAAATAAACAAGCCAGAAGAAGAGGAAGCATAAGCGAAATTGGGTGGAAAAGCAAGAATATAGAATGCAACGTGCGCACACACACCTTCACGAGCATTCATTTGCCCACGACAATGTGTTTATTTTCTATACTGACGTCACTCTATTGTCAAATTCATCAAAAATAAAGCAGACTACTTAATTGGCTAAGGAAAAACGTCTCTATGTTAATTGCTTTGATCGCACGCCATTGTCTCCTGGTTCGACTATTGCGAAAACTGCAAGAATAAGGAGGAGAAAGAGTATATCAGACATCTTTTTTTTGACTGCCCCTACGTGCCACGTCAGTAGGTTTAGATACTTTGGCTCATCGTTCTTGAATGTTATTGATGGCCTTAGGGATATAATCTTCAGCCAGATCAATTTATCTGTACTTAAAACAAAATGGTTTAACGAGGGTTAGCGGATAAACTGCTCCTGTGGTATCACAATGGATCGCCAAAAGTCTAAGTGAGTTGGTTTAGAAACCGACTGCCACTTCTACCTACAACCTAACTACCTACCTTCTGTGACTCTGACATTCTTTGGAAATTAAAGTAATTCTGTTGTTTGCTCTTTCGAATTTCCAATAGTAGAATAAATTATTTATTAAGATCTTACCTGAATATCTGAATACGTTGGCCATTACTTGTCATCTATGCTACATATTTAAGAAGTGTGTTCCATTATCTCTTCTGGGTTTCGGATAGTGTTATGAAATTTTAAGAGCTCATTGACCTTGACAAGATGGTGCTTATTCACCATGAAATCTAAAATTCACAAATTTCGTTTACAAATCTTGAGAGCAACTTTCAACCTGTATACTGAAGCAACTCACTAAGTATTATTACAGAGTTTTTCAATAGGGACATCGGTGCATCAAATGATTTTGACTTTATTTCATCGTATTGGTTGGCACAGACTAAGATTTTTATGAACGTCGGATAGTGAACTGACTTAACTTATTTTGAAATGAAGCACTTACAGCTACTACTCTGTACCTCGGTAATTCAAATTTGCTTTGTGTCACCAGCACAGGAACTTTCAATCGTGAATGCGAATTTGGCAGTAATTTTTCGTTCATGAAGAATAATGAAGTGTGAATATTTAATCCTCAAAATAACGTTTTGAAATTGTTAGACTAGGGATGGGTTTGTGTGTAATACGAAATTTCTATGGTTGTCCGGGTGTCGAGTAGAGAGCAGAGAAGGATTTATCAGTCTACTACAACTGTACATCATAATGCATTCTTGACATTCTTCAACACTTAAATTCTACAAGTTTTGAGTATATTCAATCGGCATCTGTGCTCTCTGCCAGAGACACTCATCGACTTTGCATTCTTTGAAGGAAACATTTGCACAAAAGCGGATGTAATAATGATGGCCGTACTAGAGCAGAAAGGAAGTGCTGGAAATTTGAAAGGAACAATAGAAACCAATAATTTCTAAGTAATCGGTTCTGCAGGCTATCTCACTGCAGAAGTTGATTTAACTCAAAGTTTTCATCACAAAGTTTACTTGCAAATGTAAACAACTCCTACATAAACAACAACAACAACAATAAGAAAGTGTTTTTTTCCAAAACAGTGTAAGTTGAAGTCTTAGCGAAATTGCTACATAAATATTGTACCAGATTCCTGTGCAACTTTCTTGGTGGATTGCGATCGCTCTGCAAATGCACGTACGATCACTTCTGCCACCTACCGACCGTCCGCTCGCCTTCGGTTACATGCTGCCTGCTGTCATTTTTCGTGTGCGCAGTTTGTTCACGTTCTTGCAAACTCGTTTGCGTTCCCCCGACACGAGCAGCGCACAATTACACTTTCGTGCCGAAGATTTTCAACGTGTTTTGCATATGGAAAATGAAAATGTGCCATAATACAACAATAAATAAATGCCATAATTTTGTATGCGCGTTTCAACTCACACTTGCTGCAGAATAATTTTCAATGTGCTAAATAACAACGCGGCCAATTGCTGAAGCAACTCGATCTTTGGCAACTGATCAACCGACCCGACCGTTCCAGCGGTGAGCGATGAATGCGCCTGGCCATAGCTTGTAGATAAACTTCAACGTTGCTATGTATGTGTGTATGTAAATAGGCACTTACGTACTCTTATGGAGTTCATTTGCACTCCATTGATCGCATTCTTTTGCTTCCCCCATCTCTCCCCGCCCCTTGATAACATACTTGAAAGAAATGGGGCCTGATGTCAGCGATTTTCAAATATTTACCAAGTTAATGAAATGAATGCAAATACACAAAAAATACACATACATACGAATTCCTACGTATGTTTGAATAAACTCTGCTTTCCAATTTTTGCCCCATGCTGTTGTTCCTACTTTTATTGTCATTGGTTTGCATGCGATTTGCTGCTAATTTGCATAACATACTTGTAATAAAAAAACGTAATTTCGTATCTAACAAATGTATAGAACTATTTATATAATGCATACACATACATACATACGTATACGTACATACATTTACACGTATTTCGCTGTGAACGCTCACATACGGCGCTTATTTCCAATGCAACTGGAGCGGGCAAAATTTACTTGAAATGTATAAAATGGAAATTATCTTATCTTGTATATGAAATGATTCGTATGCATGCATGAATAAAGGGTCTTCCATTAACATCGATAATTTTGAATTTGCGATAAAGCTGACGGTGCTATAGTAGAAATACGCATGCGGCAGATGCTTAGCAGGGATGATAGATTGTCAAAACTTGCTCCTTAATTATGGTGAAAAAGAAAATTGTGAGGAGCAGTGCCACGTCACAAGAGAGCTGCCTCGTCTAATCGTGTTCGGACAGCAACGAAGTGTCACTGGTTATTTTTTTTCGTAAATCACCAACACAATAACAGTTTTTTTGTAAACAAATCCCAAGTGACGTCAGCCCATCAACTGATTCTGTCAAATTCGCGCAGATCTGAATAACGGTCTGCTAAAGAGAACACCTTAAGGAACACGCAGCAGAATAAAGCTAAATTCAAAGTAGGCCATCTTAATTAAACACCCTTCACTTTATTCATCACACAAGAAACGACCGATACAAATCGAAAGCAAGCTAAATTCGAAGTAGGTGGCCTTAATGGGACACCCTATATGACAATACAAAGAGTAAGGCTTGAGGCGTTTTTGTTAATAAAGCAAAATGAGATACCTGTTTGTTTTGTAAATAATTTTTGTGTGCATATATTAAGGCATCTGCGACAATTTTTAGTCGCTTATTGCTCAGAAATAAAATTTATTCTCAATGAAGCAAATGCCACATAATTTTTTATATTCTGAAACACAGAATTCAAAAAGCAGTTTAAAGTGAAAGGTTTTTCAAGTGGGTAACAACCGCCGTTAGTAAAAAAATCTATCTTCGCCACATGAAAGAATTATAAGAGCAACTAAATGTCTTATATTTTTATTATCAGTTTAGGGCAATAATTTTTGCTTTTAATATTTAAACTTTTAATGATAAATGTTTAAAAAATATTCAAAAATAAGCTCTAATTTCACAAAATTTAAATTAATTATTAAGAAACGTAAAATCTATAGAACGAAAAAAGTATAAGACCAACGGTATTTTATTCAAAATAAACTAATATAATTCTTGGGATTAGTTTATAATTTGAAATTTGGTCATTTGTGTAGGATCCCCCTTTGATTTAAACTTTTTGAAGTCTTTGAGGCATCGGTGTGATTAAGTTTTTCATAATATTTTGATACATTTCTGAGACTTCGACCTTAATCTCAATTCTAAGGCTCTTAGCGCTATCAAACTGTCTTCCATTTTTGAAAACTGGTGAGAGAGTATTGCCCATATATTTGTGATACCAGGGCTACAGACAGCCCATTAGTAATTGGTATTTTTTTCGCTGCACAAAACTTTTTTATTGTTTTGGAAACATAAACGGCTGCTTTGACTTGCAGGAAACTCCACTCCTTATCGAAATTATCATCAAAAAAGGTTATAACTACTTCGTCTATAAGTTCCACATACTTGACACTATTCATGTTTGTGGATATGAAACATAAATTCGTTTTGCCTTTGACACTATGGCAGAACCCCATCCGAAATTACAAGTCATTCTCTCCTACTTTTTCTTCCATCTATCAGGTCAATACATTTGGGAACCATCTGATTTGTCTAGATTAAATTTTTTCATTGGAAAAAATACGCTTTCCCATTCATTCAAATTGGTACTTTTCTGCAAATGTCAATATGGCCTGTTTGTGTCGTGTGGGTAACTTAGGTTTAGGTGGGTAACTTACGTATTCTAGACTAGAATCCGCTGGCAAAAATTAGTGCACACGATGGGTAGTAACTTCCAAATTAAGAGTGTTTTTGATTTAAGCAGGGCAATTTGATTTATTTATAGCTAAACATTTGAGTTCCCGTACATCTCCAGCGCTAAGTTTTCTACCACTTCCCTGAGTACGTCCGTAATTTTCTTTCAAACGGAAGTATTGCAAAACCACAGATTTTTTGCTTTTATGAAGCAATCTCTCGCATCGCAAGGCCTCTCTGCTCAAATTCAAACAAAGTTTTTATCGCGCGGCATATTTTTTGCTCTTAAACCAAAGCAACCGCATAAACATTAGAACGAGATAAAGCGATTAAAATAACTTAGTATATAATAATTTTAAAGCAATCATTTCATTAAAAGCAAACGTATTTGGTCTTATAATTATTTCCGCGTTACTATTGCAAAATACCAGCAATAAATTCGAAATAATTTCGGTTATGAGATACCGTTTTAAACATGCAATCAACGAAACGATATTGGGACATTTTTCTGTTATTGCATTAGTAGATATCATCACACTCATCTTGGCCTCACAATTCTTTTTGTACGGTGTAAAAGGTCCGATCCATACCATCCACTTTACCAGACCGAAAACGGACCGAGAACCGTACCGTGACAGGCACGATGGTGTGGATCGGGCCTTTACTCTCATTGCTTATGAGTTTGTTTGCGTGAGTATAAAAAGTTCGGTCACGACCGATCTCAGCACTTCATTACTTGTTATTTCAGTTTTTACTCATTTTTTATTCATTTATTCGCTTGTGTGACTATTTATCTTGTATCTCAGTAGAATTGAAAACTTACTTATAATTAATTATTCACCATTGTTTTAATATTACACACAAACATGCGTACAATACTCGCACCACCTGTGTACGGATTAGATCAGCCGTGCAATAAAGCTAGCAGCCTGGCTACTTACCGGCATGCAACTATTCTTAATAATTAAGAATAATCGGGCTTTAATAAATTTTAAACATTTAATAACTGCATACTATATTTCTTACCGCGAGTCAAAGCCACTTAATTCAAGGAAACTGTACGCATACATACATACCTACACATACATATGTGAATGCATGCACGAAATTGCTTGGCATGAATATCTCCGCTTTGCTTCCCCTAACTCGCTTACTTTTCTTAGTTACTGAATAAATAAATTTTTATCGAATATTTCTTAATTCCTCCCAAATAAATGTTATACTTTAAGGCTGTTTGATTTTAAATTGACACCAATTTGTGGTAATTAAAATCGCATTAAATTGTTTGTAAAGCAAATAAACAAAAAAATTTAAAAAAAATGTGCCTTGATAAAAATGTACGCACATTTAAAATCAGTGCTTTCGTTCCCTTTTTGTCGGCTTGTCGGCACATTTGTGTGTATGTTTGCATGTGTGTATGTATGTATGTGCCAAGAAAAGGGCGAAAAGTCATGGTGGCGCGTACAAGTGGCATTGGCACTATCGTCGTCATGGTCTCAGCATTGGAATCCAATTAATTTTTAATAACAATAATGCACAACGCACAACCCACAAACAATTCTTCGAGTTACACTTTTTTATTGGACTGCGAGCTTCGAAGGAAAGGGGCTCGCTGGTACATTTTTCTTTGATGTTGTCAGTCAATGGTTTGACTGATATCAAAATTTAATTTTACAAAACGTGTTCGAAGTTCTTTCCTTTCCATCAACATTATAAGTCACTTGCGACATAAATGAGAGTACAAACGACTATAGCTGTGCATTTTCGAAAAAACAACTTCAATTTAATTTGGCACTTTTTACCTGTCAAGCACTAAATTGCCGAGCTTTAAAACAATATTTTTAATAATAATCATTCATAACTGAGCTCAAGACATCATTTATATGTTAGCTGAATTAAAATAGCAGATATTTTTCCGATTTATTGAGCTGAAGCTAAAACTTTTTAAACCAAGTAAGTGGTTTTTGGCTAAATCGTTAGATATTGGCAGATAGACAAATTTGTTTTTTTTACTAACTTTTTTTCTAAAAAAGGATTTGTATCACTTAAATTTTTATTTGAACTTTAGCAATTTTTTTTGATATCCGTTGAGTGGCTGCCGCCAGTATTGATACCCATTTGTGCCTGTTTTATCGAATTTTCCATGACTTCTTGCATGATTTCCGGTGAAATGGAATATTATCCGTAAGGACTGCGATTATTTGAGCTAATTGGCATAACCCCGCGGCTTCAAGTGACCCCGAAGAATGAAGTCTGGGATGGTTAAATCGGGCGGTTTTGCTGATCGCCTAAACGGGAAATTACGCGACTAGGAAACGCTTCATTCACAATATCCATTGTAGTCCGTGCTGTGTGCGCAGTTACAGCGTCTTGTTGAAACCACATGTTTACCAAGCCTCGCTCATCCGATTCCGGCAGTAAGTAGGTTCGTAAATTCGGCGCCACACAGCAGCTTTAAGTGGATGTAATGGCTTTTCGTGCATACCTTGCGGATTTTCAATGTGAAGATTTATGTAACTTATTAACATAAACGTTGAAATGGGCTTCGTCGACACAAAATCCTCCTTTTCATTATTGAGATAGAGGATGGCTTGACAGTAATTCACACGCGACTGCCGTTCAGCAGACATTAACTACAGCACTGCTTACACTTTGTACGAGAATATGTGTGAGTATTTCACTCAAATTTGCTGTACGGTCCGTTTGATGATGCCCAATTGCGTGACCCATCCTCTGGTTGGCGTTTCTTGGATCTCAGCGACATCGGCAGTCTTGGCTTCGATGCTCTCAGCCCCTCGACCAGTCCGGTGACGAACGCTATTAGAAACATCTTTTTCTATCAATCTACCACTCCGAATGGTAGTCACGCGGCAACAATTCGGCTACGGAGGCCGCCATTAACTATTAATAGCAGCTCTCGAGAGACGAGTTCTGCCCGCTCATTTCATATCTCACTCGTCCAATCAGTCGAGTTCAGACGGCAACGAAGGAATATAGGCGAAGCTTACGTTGATTTTTTTCGTATATCACCAACACTATCTAAGTTTTTTTTTTAATTCGCTGAAAGCTGGTTAATGTCCTGTTATTGACCACCTATACAAATCTTTCCACCATGTGGCCAATCTCCTATAGGTAAAAATAAAATTGTGGCAGCTTTGGCTGCCACGTCACTAGATACTCGGCAGCCGAATTCTGCACGCCCATTTTACACGTATTTATACACTCGCCCAATCGCCTCGGTACAGACGGCAACGAAGGAACATGACAACAATAGGTACGTTGATTTTTTTTTCGTTTATCACCAACACAATCTCAGTTTTTTCATAAACAAACTGCTGAGGTAACACCGGTGACGCCAGCCAATCAGCTGATTCTTTCAAATTCTCTGAGGGTCGTTTAACGGTCTGATCTCGGCCACATCTTCTGAATTCTTTTCACCATGGTTGACAACGTTACCAATGCGCCTGAAATCCGGTTACTAAAATCGTTCACAGTATTCGGTAATAAAATTCACCGCTAAAATACAGACATTTGACAGAATAGAAGTGTTAAGAGCCAGCAGCCAATATTTTTATCTTTGCGTTGTCAAATAGAAGCATAAAATGCAACAAACTTTAAAAAGGAGAACACACCGAGTGCTTGGAAAAAAAAAACTGTGACATGAATCCATCAAACAATTGTGTTCATTAAAAATTGGTGAAGCGAGTAGTGAAGCTATCGTTTATAAAATTCACTTATGTCTTCAAATAAAATATTATCGCAAAGAGGTAAATTATCATTATTGTTCAAATAAAGCGTTTTTCTTATTGCATAACACACAAACGATTCAACAATTATAAAAGTAATTGAAAAATAATTTATGTACATATAACTACCGAATGTCTTCGTATTGCTTCAACAATTTTTGTATTTTTTTTTTATCGGACTTTGTTTACCCAACTGCTGGATTTTAATTGGAATTGTTTCGAAAGTGACAAATGAATTCAGTTCACTAATACATTCATACACATACACACATACTCACATACACTAACTTACCAAAATGTTGAAGCAGAAAAATAACTCTTCTTTTCTTCTTCTCTCCGCATGCGCCTGTTATCGACCGAGAAAAATGGTTTGAAAAAATACTCGAAGTTCTTACCGATTTCAAAGGGTGAAATTGAAGGCTATTTACATTGTACACATCATATGCCTATATTTGCATAACCGCAACAACAACAACATATCTACTGCTGGTTAGAGCGTTTAATTGTTGTTAAAACTGGCACATTTGAAAAATACATATTTTAATTATTGTTTTTCGCTTTCGCAAGCTCATTCAAGATAAAAAAAATATTATTTCCTTCGAAGTACACATTGAAACTCAAAAATAGCAAACACAAGCAGCGGAAATTTCACACTCAAATATAGCATGACTTAAAGTAAATATCCAATATTCGTAAGCTAGGTAATCTATTCCACAAGCTTTGACCATGCCGAACTGTTAAAGGAAGTGAGCCATTAATGCGACAAAAGCAAATACCAAATTCCTAATTTATAGGAAGTTTTGAAGGGGACCAACATTGCGGCGATTGTTGTTCAAATAATGAATCATCTGTCGTAGATTCTACTACTCAATAACTAATGACTACATGCATGTGTGTGGGTATGTGTATGTATTATTTTTAACCACACATGTTGGTCAATTTTAGGATTATGACTAATACTATAATAAGCGCGTTAAATACTATTAGGTTGCTCAAGCTAAAAAACGATCATTTGTTTCAGAAATAAAATGATGAATGCACAAGTGAATGAAGCGAACAAAAAAAAAACTGTTCATGCTTGAAGCGACTGTTTTCGAGTTTAAATGCTTTTGGAATTGGCATGCAAAAGATATCAGTAGAAGAAAATATTCGTATAAAAAAAGTAAGCTTGATTGCTGCTGAAAAGGCTTAGGTCATGTTGAAGTCGCTTCTTTTAAAATTCTGTGTGTAATTTTTTTTTTTAATTAATTATTATACCAAAAATTTTACTAGAAATATTTTTAGAACGTACCGAAGCGACAGCGACAATAAATCAGTTTCATTTGTATGAGAAATCGATTGCGTGCTTATTAAGAGAGTGACAAATCGAAGCTTGCCTACATAGCGTAATTAAGGGGTAATGCTACTCAGAGAGGATTTTGCAAGCATCGATAATTTACCTTGTAACTGATTAACAAATTATAAACTAACGAATAATTTGGATTTAATTAAGTGTAATACAAATAAATTTAACAAAATTTAAAATAAATTTAACAATGATCTGCACAAAGTTTGCAGAGAAGTGGGGTACTGCGTCAGATGGTGCGGCTTTTTTCGTTTCAACCTTTCTTTGTATTTACCTGGGTCAATTAGGGCTGCGAATCGAAGTTGATCGCATAATAGCTGAGGGTCTTGAAAACAATATCCAGTTAGTGTTGTAGTAAAAAAATATTTTGTCAAATGTTCAATTATCGATTTGTCCATTATCGATAAGTGCGCAGAAAGCTATTCACAATAACATTTTATTTAATTGTAATATTGGCTTGGTACTTTCTTTGTGCTTATATGACACCCTCAAATATATTTTTTAGTCGTATCAGCATTTTAAAATTCAACTATTCACCCTTTACTCTAATTTTGATATGTAAAATTTAAGATACTTATGGTCCATTGAATTTACAGTACTTGATTCGTATAAAGCGGCTCGTAAGTGAGCTGAAGTATGAAATTTGATCTAAAAGGGGAAGCCCAAATTTTTTCGCATTTTTTCGGATGCGCGTCTTGATATTATCCACAAATCAAGGTATCTATGGAAGGAATTTTTCATGGCCGAAATACACTCTGAGGTTTGCCGTCATCTGCCGAGGACCGACCGTTATTAGACAAATTTTTTCTATCAATTTGTGCTTCGTGTCCGGGTTTTCGAGCTTGTGCACTTCCGCATAGTAGTGATACACCATTCGACATCTCATGCCGTTAAATAACCTCAAACATAACCAAAAATTTCGCAATTTTATTTCGGAATATCTCGAAAAGCTGCTGAAAATTCTCTGATGCTAGATTTGGGTGCGGCACGCCAAGAACCTTTAAACAATTGTAGTCTGGATCTTAGTTCTGAAAGTCAATCAAAGCCTGTGAGCCTGTGTTATATTTTTGTTTTTGTTGTTCCAAGTCTTAGGTAGGTAAGTGAAAAGGTTGAAGTACCACTCAGACACTCTCCACGTAACACGAAAGGATCGTTTTGATACCATTATGAGACCTCCAACAGGCAAATAGCTAAAGTCAGATAGGATTTAGGTTGGCGCATTGTTGAAGGCTGTCGAAGAAAAGAGCGCCCAGTGACCTTAATCGTGTAGCTGCCAAGCTCGAACATTTACAGAGAAAGTGTTCAACAGTTTCCTTCTCTCAAAGGCCCCCACAGCTTCTGCAATGGGGGTTAGCTTTTCCGCGTGTGTGTCGATCGTCTAGTGACCGGTAAACACAGCTACGAGTTTGGAAATTGAATAGCGAGGAGTCCAAAGAACTTTCTGAGTCCTTCGTATATCGTTTTGAGGCCAATGGGGTTTCCGAAATAGCACATGAAGAAATGGAGCTACATCTTTTTTGCGCTTTCCTGAGAAATAATTTGTGCAATTCCCCTTTAACAACTGTCCAGGGAATGCCGATGACCGGGTAGGCCAATTCAGTCCCCTTCCTGGCAAGCTCATCAGCAATTTCATTTTCCTCTATGTTCCTATGTCCTGGAACCCAGAGAGAAATGTTACCTGCACACCCAGAGATTTGATATCTTCTTTACATATTTCAGTATATCTGTCGTCACAAGCGATTAAATTTTTTTTCACTGATAAAACTGATGTATATAACAATATTGGTTTTAAAAACTATTAATTTTAATTAATTTTTTATTAAATTCCATTTTTGTTCAACTTTTCTTAAAAAAATGATTTCTGACTTAGGCTGTTATTGCCACGGATATATTAAACAAAACTCTGAAAACACTGAAAATGAGCTCTAATCTCTTTTTTTTATTATTTTTACTGCATCCTTTTTTCGGCCGCTAGAGCGGTCTACCTCTTAACTTTTGAATGGATTCAATTTTTTTACCCAGTAATTTTCAGCAGTCAGATGATCTTAAAACAATAAACCATATTTATACCCGCATGCGTCATTGTAAATGATGGCGCAAGAAATGTGTCGAAAATTATTGTTATTGAAATTGAAGGACAATTAACTGCCCGTATGCAAATAAAATCTTTATTAATATTTCCTTCTAAGAATGCCCGATGAAGTAACCGCCATGAAATGTAATCTCCTCTGTCTCTCAGCTATCATTCGAACGAGCGCTTCAAGTGGGTGTAATGGGTTTCAAGTTCAATTTAATCGTCATCCAAGAAATATGTAATATTTGCCATTGGAACGTCATTAGAAGCGAAAAAAGGGTGATGAGACATAATGTACGACGCACAGTGTACCACGCTTGCACAAAAATAGGAAAGAAAATAGAAGAACCGCCTTCAAATTTCAATAAATTTTGTAAGGCATAAAATTGGTGTGCGAATTAAAAAATAATAAATATTAATTTACTCAGTTAAGATTGTGAGTTCATGATGTTCATGATTAATTGTAAGAGTGAAGATAAAATTTAAAGGAAAATCAGTTTTGAATAGCATATTCGGCTTCTTTGACGTAACCTCCTAAATAAATAGGAGACATGCAAGGTGTAGTCAGAGAGCTGCAATTATAAATTCCTATTCCCTTTAAAACTCACCGGCTCGCTCAGTCTCGCAGAATATTTCTGTGGACTTTTGACCAAATAGCTAAAGTCGACCTCTCGCTTTCTACCTATTACGCGCTAAATTACTGTTTTCTAATACAATTTTTAAAGCCCTAAGCTCCACCCGGTGTTAGAGGATATTATAAATGTACGAACATATGTATGTATGTGTGTATATTTTTGTTTAAAGCCCGCAATTTTCACTTATTGCGAGATCTCATCAACATTTCATTTTGTTGTCAATAAAAGATTTTCAAATTTTATTTTAGTTATTTTTTTTTACTGAAACTAAACAGTGGAAGCACCACAGTGGCGACGTCATTTCTGCAACGCCAATTTAAATTTTCTACATAATAATTTACAGCGACCTAATCTCATCTAGCACAGTTTGAAATGTGTGTAAATAGGTAAAGCGAATAAGTGTTTGTAATTGAAAAAACATAATTCATTAAAACTAATGAAGGATGGGTGTAAACGGTTGCTACCGCGCTCGTCTCTATGACGCTCGTTTGCGTTCAAATGAAGTGATCAGCGGTGTGGCCAAAGCTGCAATGTGAGACCAAATAAATGCTTTTTTAATTAGCTAGATTTTTAAATATTTTCAAAGATAACGCTTTGAATTTTCACATACATGCATACATACACACATATGTATGTATGTATTTGCATATATTTCTGCAAAATCACACTGCCAAATGTTGTTTACGACTATTTGGTCGCTACCAATAATTTGGTTTGCTTTGACTGTCGCCGGTAAAAAATCACGCTGTTTGATACATACATATATAAGTATGTATGTATGTACATGCATATGCACTCACATAGAGCTGATTGCATACCCAGCATGACTCGCGACACGAAAAAATATTCACTTGAAGTTTAACTATTAAAAATTATCTATTGCAAAATAATGACATCACCATTAAAAAATCTCTACAACGCTATTCTTGTTGCTACTATTGTTATTCGCATGTTTGCTATTGTTTTCATTTGTTTTATTGTCTGTAAGGTTTGTTAAACTGTAGCCCAGAGTTATTTGCAAAAATTTGTTAAAAACACTCAACTTGATTGAATTTCTTATGCAGAGGAGATATGAACAAAAAATCAACAATTCAACTTTTACCTCTCCTCGACACCCCATGGCGTGTGCTTATTCAAACTGGGGGACTGATGTTCGCCAAAGCACAGAGTGAGAACACACGAATTGGCGATGGTTTAGAAGATTTATGACATCATCAGCAATGAGTGCGATCATTGCTGTTGATCGCGGCTTGCCGGCTCTGAGCTTTGCTATGCGATGAGGCATATGCGTATGTTTGTAGATATATATGTATGTAGAGTGGAGGCGGCAGTGACGGTGACGGTGGCGGTGACGGTGATGGCGATGTTAACGAATGACAGTGACAGTGACTACGCACGCGCACCAAATGCGTATACAATTACATACATACATGCACGATATATGCATTAGTGTGCATGTATTAATACATGATTATATTCATTTGCTCATAGTAAATAGATTCACAATATTTACGAGTGTATTCGTTCGCAGTACATTGTGACTTCCAAGCGAATGAATCGAGTGAGTGAGTACGAATATTTACACAGGCCGTTAGAGGTATTCGCATGTGTTTGTCAATATGCTGGGAGTAAGTTTTTGCGTGCTCATTTATTAGCTAGCTTTGATCGTGTTTAGGCACATACATACATACATACATATGTGTGACGTGAAATGCCGGTGTGGTTGTCTGCTGCCATTATTGCTACTGTTTCGTGGTCACAAATGATGAGCTTAGATGATAGCTGGAGTAATCAAGCTGTGCGGTGCCAAGCAAAGTAAACACAAATGAACTGTATTGAATGAATGGGTTACATAGGCGCACGACATTAATGTACAGATGTGTAAATGTAAAAATACATCTAAAGGTATTTACAAGTAGATAAATGCATGACCAGGTAGATTTGCGATAAATAAGTGAAAAAATCCGCTTGTCAAGTGAGAGTTATTGTTTTGAACAATTGTGGGTTTGCGCTGCACTGCATTGTAAGTATGTAATTAACTAAATAAACTCGCTGCTTTGTTTTCAAGCAATCCACGTTTTCTTTGTCCTTAAATATTGTATAAATATTATATTAAGTAAATTTCTATTTCAGGCATTGGTAAATATTTTCACATTGAGTGGAATCGATCTTAGGCAATCAGCAAATGTAAATTTATCCTTTGGAATTGACCAAAATATTTATGCTCCAAATATTTGTGCACGAACACATATGTATGTACATGCATACGTGCATATAAATATATTTTTTGTGTGCAGTTTGTTGAATTTAAACAAAAATTAATGGAGAAATATTATTGACTAGGAATGTTACCTCACTCCATGGCGTTTCTAATTATGCTGAACAAAAGATTATTGTTACTTTTAAATAAATTATAGCTTAAAGAGGCAGATTATTTTATAGCTTGGTGGGAAAAAATTATGCTAAATAATACACTATGTATAAAAATTATCCGTACAGCGGCAAAAATGGAATAGCTCCATATACATATATTATCTTAAGGAAACCAATTTAGGAGCAACTGAAACAAAAAATTTCTCATTTATTTTAAGGTATAGCTTTATTTTAACTCTTTAGGTACATACATGTGACGTAACAAAACGTCAGGCATTTATTTGCCCAAATTTTGGCATACAAGGTTCTGATAAATCATTGAAATGGAAGCAATATTTAACATTTTCATTGTTGTTTATTTGAGCGTAATTGTGTATCAGTTGTAACAGAACAAATAATTGCAGGAAATTTTCTTGAAAGACATTACACGCTTCAGAATTATTAATAATTTGCTTTTTGTTATAAATTGGATTTATTTGTTTCACTTTTTTTGTAATATTAATAGCTTAAAGTTAGATAAATATTATACAATCTAGAAGTAAAGGGTTTTCCAATAAGAGGTGTTATTTTGATAATCAATGTTTATTCATTATAAAGAGGAAGGTATGCCGTTAATAGTAGAAAATAACATCAGGCAAATGACCACCACGACCACGCTTAAGGGACAATATCGTTTTCATGAAATTTTCCCTAACCGGATTGCAAAGTGGCTGCCTTAAGTTCTAAATAGCCTCACGAATTCTATCTTTGAGGTCTTAAATCGACCCTGGGCTGTTGGCGTAGACATTCTTTCCAATCTCTTATTTTCTTGCCGCAAATGAACGAGACAATTTTTACTATCCTGATGCGCTGATCTACTCATTTAAAAATTAAAAAAAAAAATCGCTTAAACTGCTTCTTCATTGATTCTTTGTCACTTTCAGTGAACTTCACAATATAACGGTACTTATGTATGACACTGTTGCCAAATAATGAGTTCATACACAGTATTTTCTTGAAAATAAAACGTTTTCAAGATTAACATACAAAAAATTGTATTTCGTTCGACATGGAATTCGCTTCGAAACAAACAGAGCTTATGGAGCGGTTCACTTATGTACATACATACATACTTTGCCACGTTGATCAGCTGCGCAGTGTAATGATTGAATGTCCGGTTTTAAAACCGCCGTTTTTTGAAATCAGCAAATGCCACAAGAGTGTAAGAAACTTTTCACTTTTTATTTGGCAACCCTAGGGCATTTAAATTCTAAAGCCTGTATATTTTATACATAAATACGAATTCGATTGTAATTACTTTACTTATTGGCTACTCCATTAGAGATTTGGTGCCAGCGTTCCTTTCCACTATTTGCTAAATGCATACAAATATTAAATAAATATTTGCTAATAGTACTGCTAAGTGATAAAGCTATTCCTATTGTGTACCTCTGACACTTAGTAACCACCAAAAATCAACGCTTGCCGAGTAATCAAGACTTGAGCGCTCATATGAGCAATCATTGGTTTGTTGATTTATTTACTCAATAGCTGGAGCGTTTCTAAATGGACTGATTATTTTTAGTACTGAAACTTCGGCATATACTTTTACTCAATGTGCACAAAGCTGAAAGCTGATAGCCGCATATCTCATATTTTCATCTCTCCAGATTTGGAAATAAATGGTACTGTTATTTTGTTATTTTGTCTTAAAACGTTTTGGAAGTGAACTCATTTTTAATACCTAAACGCCTTTATCATGCAAACAACATTATAATAATACTTTTAAGTTTTATAATTAGCTGGCTATTCGCTTATTCTAGCCAATAAAACAGAAACAAAAATATTTCGGCCAATTAAAATTCAAACACGTTTGCAATTCGGAATAGATGCTACACTACCAACTTGAATCATAGAATTTTAAGTGTTTGAATTCGTGATGAGGCAATTTATGTGTTTTTTGTATACGTTCCTACCGACATACATACATACACACATGCGTGCATACTTAAAAGCGAATTATTATTGGTGGCGAAGAACTCGAGCTCTGCATATTTGCATAATTTTGCAAGAAGCTGATTATTGTTTACAGGCCGAATGGTCTGCCAAAATTCAAAGTTGTCGCTAGATTCGTTTCTTCTACCTGATATTTACTACCTTCTCCATGGGTTTTAAGACATTAATGTCTTATGCTATGAATTTTAAATTTGGCAGAAATTATGTTGTTGGGATTTTTTAGTTGTATACCAGGTATGCTCGGTGAGTATCAATTCATGCAACATGGATATGTATGTGCATATATAATACCCGTTTAATTTTTTGTAATTTATATGGGACCATCATTTGCATATTTAAATAGACACACTTACACGTTTACTTGTATACTTAATACTAATTTTAATTTAAGTCCACGCCCTCTGCTCTTTGAAATTCATTTTCTTATGGCAAACATTTTTCAACAGAGATTCATACCTTGAATTTCACTGAATTTCATGAATATAGACCAGCTGTGTCTTTATAAGTCTTAGCTTGGATCTATTTTAATTAATTTAAATTTGAAGATTTTTGTAAATTCCTTCTGTTACAGTTTTAACTATTCCAAATTATTTTATATTATATTTTTATAGTCGAAGGCCCTCGCAGCCAGTGTTTGTTCTTATTTTGTTTTCTCTTATAAGTGGTATATTTATTTAGAATTATTATTTAGAATTAAATATTATATTTTACAATTTTAACTATCCATGAGAAATATCGCACACTAAAAAGGCGCAGGCTACAAAACCACTTTTTGCGATGTTTTACTTTTCAAAAAGCTCTATATCTAGTGTTTAAAGCACCAATTTGGCAACTATGACAATTTTTAATTTCTTCTTAAGAATGAAACTGCCTACTCAGTGATGGTAAATGTAGGGAAAATTCCCTACATGTAGGGATTTTTGTCGAAAAATGTGAGTGTAGGGAAAAGAAGGACAGATTTTTTTAAATTCTGTAAATGTAGGGATTTTCATAAAAGGCAAAAACAATTTTAAAATAGCGGGAAAAATTAAAAAAAGTTCATTTAAAATAAAAATCCGCAGTAAGATATCATGCCAGACTTTTTTTTTATGGCAGTATACTTTTAAAAGCGTTAATACGCCAATATCGCCATTTTTTTCTTCGTTAACGCAAACGCGGCTTTTTCTTCGCGCGAAAATTGTTAGTTGTCTGCGCGTTTTCTGGTGGTTTACACTTCTGAAGTAAATTTGCAATTATATTAGCTTTAGTTTTTTTATATTTAAAATGCATATATTTTACAGAAATGAGCTCCTCCTCTTCGACTGACCCTTCGGAGGAACACCAGGAAAAACAATGCAAGTATCGGAAACAAAAGTTCAATAACAAGTGGCTTGACGACGACAATTTTAGTGACTGGTTGGAAGCTGTGGCTAAGTTTTGAACTGCGACAAGTCTGATTTGCAAAAGCACGCCGAAACGAAAATGCACCAAAAAAATAGGAACGCAATAAAAAAAACACCTAAAATAAACAGTTTTTTTCAAGAAAAAGCCGATCATAATGTCGCGCTGTAAGTGGTGGACCATTAAATCCCACTTTTAAAAGAAATCGTGCCGGATTCTGAAAAAATAAAAACTTGTTTTAAGCAGAACTGAATGTAATGAAAAAATCTAATTTTTAGTCTTTTTGCTGAATTTTTCTTTATATATGTATGTGTTTATAATATAATAAATAGGTGTATATTTGGAATAAAATTTGTTTTTGTTATAAAGTGCCAAGTCCAAAACTTAAGCAAATAATTCAATTTTGACGTTGCAAGTGTCTCATTATAGTGTAAACACAGGAGAAAAAAATGTAGGGAATTTTGTAGGGAAAATTTTTTGTGAGCGTAGGGAAAAGGAGGGAATTTTTTTGGGCCGTGTAGGGATTTTTCCAAAAATCATTTACCATCACTGTGCCTACTCAGCCAGTCTAAGTGTCAGCAATCGGATGGGTGGAACACGTGGCCACATTTCAGTGTTCTGAAGTAGGTTTTAAGGACCTGAGAGTTGTCATGCTGAAAATTGTACAAACTCTAGAGCCAAGACTCCTCTCTTCGTGTGGAGTCCTTTGTCCTTACAAGCCAAACATTAAGTTTATTAGTTTTGCTGGTAGTTAAGCAGAACGAATATATGACTTGCTGAAAAATGCTTACAGTGTATTATAGCGCAAATGGTCGTCGCATTTGCAGTGCTTAATAGCTTAGACGGTGGCGTTAATCAGGATTAACGACTTAATTCGAAATTATCTTAGGTATCAAGTGCAACTAATGTGTAGACTCATTCTCATAATTTAAGCCGATTAGGGCAATTTTCGATGGCAACATTGCCGAAAAATGAGAGTTAATAACTATTGTGAATGAAAAATAGTGAGAGTTTCAATGAGGAGATCAAGAAAGACTAAAAACAAACATAGTTTGCACTAACACGTTCGAAATTACATCAATTATTTTGGGTTTTTTCATGAATTTGATAAATGTTTCGTCATGTTTCACGTTTGTGTAAATGTACTACTGTGGGCAAAAAGTAAGGTTAGTAATTAGGTAAGTTAGTTGTCAAACTTCGCGGGATTAAAATTTCGCTCTAGTTATTTTTTCATGAGTTGGCAGCACTGTTAATAACATCTGGGCTAACTTTCATGTGTATGTCATTATCAGTAATATATTTACGCTTGTGTTTACCAAACGATCAAGAGTGCATTTTTCGATTTTTACAATATCTGATTTGATTGAGCAGTGAAGTGAAATCAAATTTTGTTTGCGGAATGAAATTTCGGCTGCGGAAACGTTTACCATGTTGCAGAAGGCATTTGGTGATTCGACCATGTCGCAGAAAAATGTTTATAAGTGGTACAAAGACTTCAAAGAGGGTCGAGAACGTGTTGATGACTTGGAGCGCTCCGGACGACCATCGACGTCAACAGATGACCAACACGTCAATAAAGTGAAGGAGTTAGTGCTCAAAAATCGTCGGTTGACTGTTAAAGACCTTACTGATATGATCGGAATATCAGGAGGATCTGTGAAAACCATTTTGAAAGACCATTTGGGCCTACGAAAAGTCAAATCTCGTTTGGTACCGAAAACTCTCAATTTCTTGGAAAAAAGTCGTCGCGTTGATGTGTGTGAAACAATGCTTTCAGACTATTAGGACAAGCTCAAAAGCATCACTACGGGAGATGAGACTTGGATTTATGCTTACGACCCTGAAACAACCGACTAATCAAGCGAATATCGTGCTAAAGGCGAGGCCAGCCGAAAAGAGCACGTCAAAGGCGTTCAAAAATAAAGGTCATGATGACAGTTTTTTTCGATTTTCGTGGTCGGGTGCACTATGAATTCCTTCCACCTGGCCAAACTGTTAATAAGGAATATTATTTGAGCGTTATGCGTCGTTTACGTGAAGCAATTCGTCTGAAAAGGCCAGAATTATGGGCCAACAACTCTTGGTTTTTGCATCACGATAATGCACCGTCTCACACTGCACTCGTTCGTCGTGACCATTTCGCCAAAAATTCCACGCATATCGTTCCGCAACCACCGTATTCGCCTGATTTGGCTCCGTGTGACTTCTGGCTATTCCCAAAACTCAAGAGACCACTCCGGGGAACGCGTTTCGAGTCGATTGAGGAGATAAAAGCTGAATCGAAGAAGGTGCTGATGGCTATACCGGAAATGGACTATTTGGCATGTTTCGTGGATTGGAAAAATCGTTGGCATAAGTGTATTTCATCGAGAGGGGATTATTTTGAAGGGGATGAAATTGATTTACAAGAATAAATAAAGATTTTTCATTTTACAACCAAATTCACCTTACTTTCAGCTGCTCACTAATCCGCGTAACAACCGTTTGTCAAACCAAAACTCTCATCAGAATTAACTCCGCTCGTAATCCCGGCCAACGTCGCCGTCTGTCTAGGCAATTACATCGATTACTGTAAGAGTTGTAGAGGGAAGTGAAGGATAGAGCTTATTCAACACATCTTGGTCTAGGTTGTCGTCTAATAGACTGATGCCCTCCTACCGTCACACTTTAGATGTTGTATTTTTTCGGAAAGGATTGAGCTGATGAAAACTTGGCCCGAACTTAAATTACTTTAATTGCACAATCTTTTTGTTGTTAAACAAATTTTGTTTGTCGACTCTCGGTGCATGAAGCTGACGTTTGAAAAATTATATTTTTGTACATTTCTTTGCACATACAGTATGTCAAGAATGAGTTTTGACATTGAAAATATGTATGTATATTCAATTTTTCGACTTCAATAACAAAAAATGGCACTTTTTATTTATTTTTGATTTCTTTTTTGTACTGATTCATATTTATTCACAGCATTCAGTGGGAGTTAATAAAAAAACTTCAAATTCTTTGGAAATATTTACAACAACTAAAGCAAGAAAAACAAATAACACACTATTTCAACACTGTCAATAAACTGTTTTTACACACCTTAATACAGGCTTTTTTTATTAAATACATAATGTGAATACGTAATTTTTTGATTAATTTAATATTTGGTATGATAACCGGTTGCTTCAATAACATTTAGCAGGCGCTTGCTTTTTCATGGAATGGACCAACTCTCCTACGTCGTATACGTTCGGTATATTCTGCCATTCCTCCATTATTGCAGTTTTTAATGCCCAAACCATAACAGATTTTTTTCCAAGTTTAATCGAGGGAATTATACATACATATGTATTTCGATTTATCGTCCTAATAATCTTCTGGTTCGGAAATATGGTCCAAAGCAAAAGACTAACGTTTTTTTTTTATATTTTGTGCAGATAGCACAGATCGTCCTATATTCGTATGTGAGAAATAGTATTTAAGAATAAATAGCTATTCCTTGGAATCTTTCCTGTAGCTGTTTAAATGTTTTTATGCTTGATTAAATTTTTTTCCATTTACTAAACAAAAAGTAGAAATATTGTACATATGTACATACATATTAACTATTCAACATTTCTTCTGAAGTTTTGATGGCTTCTCTTGAAAATGAACAAACGTCAATATCTGCATATCCTACTACCCCGTAAGGTTGTAAGAATTTCTTTGGCCCAAGTCATAAAAGTGGCACACATTGCACACTCAGTGAAACAGGAACTGCGCAAGTGCAAAGCCACGCCACGCATCTGTGTCGCATGTGTGCGTGTATGTATAACTGCGTTTACATACCTACGCGCATATGCATGTACATATGTATGTATATATCCTCATTTAGAGAAGCACTACATAGTGCAAGTGTGCTTATAAGTGCACATGCAAGTACGTGTGTATATGTGTGTATGTAAGTATGTAAGTAGGCACCAGAGAATTTCAGCTGACTTGCAGTTAATTTTTCTGTTGCATTTTATGGTTCTTTGTGTAGAATACACTTTTCCAGCCATGCATACTTATGTACATACAGACATATACATATAAAATAAATAAATACAAAAAAAAAAAAAATACATACAAGTACATAAATACGCGCACACTCCTGCGTTGAAAGTCTCTGTTTATTTACAATACCCAAGTTAAAACATTTGCCATGTGCTCCGTTAACGGATGAAGTTATTACTTTCTCTTTCTGTTTGTCTCTGCTTGAATGATTTCTAAAAATACTTAAAGGTGCATACACACTCACTCGCTTAAATAGATACATTGTTTACATCAATAAAATGGCAATTGCGCTGAAATGGGTATGGATGCAGAACTGCCTACAGCTGCGTGCCCATAAATATATTTAATAGACAGACTCTTATGTAAGTACATGCATACATACATACACATATATCATATAAACACAAAGAATCATATGTAAATGCATCTGCGTCTTTCAAAAATTATTTTCGAAAATCCAGAATGATACTTATCCATGCGCCTAAAAATAGGCAGTAACTCTGGTATAAGAGTGCATTGGCCTGCTTTTGATCACTTCTTGATAACAAACGGCAAGACTTTGCCAAAGAGATAAGACTGCAGTGGCCAATAAAAGAACTGACACACTGAAAAAAACGATGGTTATTAACTGTTATATAGACAATTTTAAATTGTAAAGTATATTAATACCAAATAAATTTCTATCAAAAAGTACTTTTGGCGCTGCATAGGCATGGTAAAGTGGACGTGTTCATCCTGATTGCCAATTCTTGTGCTCCGTACCGATGAACGGTACCCAGTCACTTAGCATTACTGCCTCCTGGCAAACTCTCCCCCTGCAATAATTTTATTTTTGCTTTAGCCAGTGTGCAAATTTCAAAAATTATTCATTACTCTAGAAATATTAACTTGTCCCAAAAAATGTTCTTTTATAGAATTATTATTAAATAATAATAAATTTATATTACATAATGAATAACCGATAGTTTTTTTAAAAATGCAGAAAATCATAAGAAAAAAAATTATAAAAAATCAGCATTACTCTCAAATGTTTGCACAAAGTCTGAAAATTCGATTTACATGGGTTTTAATAGACAATGAAGCTACACTTTTACACAAAAATAATGAACATTCAAAACAAGAAAAACTAAAACCAGAATAGTCAAAGACCTACAGTATGCAAAATTCGTATTAGTACACCCCCTTATAAAACAAACCACGTATATTTTCAAATAAATATTAAAACAAATGCTTGAAACCGTTTTATTTTATAGATAATTAACTAAAATAAGGCCAAATAACAAAACCGCTCACAAAGTGTATTGAATTGCAAAAAAAAAAAAATAAGAAAGAAAAAAATTAACACTTTTCACAGAAGCAAAATTCGTATTAGTACGCATGTATTTTTAATGATTTAAAGAGTAAATAAAAGATAGTTCAGAAAATTAATATTTTGTAGGATACCCTAGTTGCTTTAAAATAGCAGACAATCTCTTCGGCATAGATTCCACCAATTTTTTTGTGAGATTTGGAGAAATCTTCTTCCACTCTGATTTGAGGACTTTTTTTAAATGTTCTCGGTTCCTTATTTGATGATGTTTCAGTTGCTTTTTGAAAATCGACCATAAATTTTCTATGGGACTAATATCCGGGCTTTGTGGTGGTGTTTTGAGTTAATATGGACAGTTATAAAGGATCCATAACCTTGCATCTAACGCCGTGTGCTTAGGGTCGTTATCTTGTTGGAATATAAATTTTTTTTTGCAACCCAATTTCTTGGCACTTTTGCGTAGATTCTTTTTTAAAATATCACTATATTGCCTCGCAGTCATAATTCCATCAATAAAATGCAACTTTCGTACTCCGTTTGCCCCGAAACATCCCCATACCATCAGAGAACCACCACCCTGCTTGAAAGAAGGATGCAGATTTCGTTTTTGAAGGCTAGTATTACACTCTCTCTAAATTTTTATGCGTCCATCGGACAATTTTATATTAAATTTACATTCGTCCGAAAAAATTACCCTTTTCCAAAACTATAAGAAACTTTTTCTATCAATTGCTGTTTTATCTTCCCAGTAGGTCGCCGTCACTTTTTCACTTACACCCCATTTATTCACAAGCTTATTTGGCAAATATTCTCTCTAAAAGCGCAGGTTTTAATGCTTAGTGTCTATAACTGTATTTATTACTCATTTTTGTTAATAATACTTGAGACTTTGGTTTTATTATTTGCAAAATTCTTTAAATTCCTCAATATATCCACTCTGTTTTACAACTCAATAGGAATTAAGAAAATAAGTGCGTACATATACACACAGCCATATACACGTGAGGGTTGTTAATATTGCGGAATCAAGCTTCCCTGTGGGAAAACCTAAACCAGTAAAAGGAATTTCTGGATTCTTATGTAAAATCAGTTGATGAGTTCGCATTTTGTTGTAAATGCGTCTTCCAAGTTTGATACCCACATTCTGGTTGTTCTTGAAAATTGGAGATGGTATTTATATGTAGCTTTATAATTATATTTATTACCCTAAGTAATTTGTTACTTTACGTGGCACGTAAAGCACGGTCCTCGCACTTTTCCACATTTACCTACTTTCCCTGAACAAGAAAAAAAAACAAATTTGGTATTAAAAAAGAAAATTATTGACATCCCAAAAATCGGCTCTCTGTTTTTTTTTTTCATTTATTTTTAACTCTCCGTTGGGCACCCGGATCTAGACTTTTCTGGCCAGACTTTTCTATTATAGCTAACGACTTGAGCTTTCAAGTAGCTTCCTAAAAATTATTTTTCTATCGATTTATATACATATATTGTATAACCCTTTAAAATGGATCCTCGAACAGAACGAAAAAATCCCATAACAGGGTGCCCAACCGAAGGTTTTAAAAAAGGTGTCCAACGTAGGGTTAAACTTTTTCTACATATATATGTCGGGTTTAAGAAATGAATAAACAGATTTTTTTTGAAAATCCTTTTTATTATATTTCTCCCAATATAAATTCAATTTTTCATATTTTTGGATAAAAAATAATACATTTTTTCAAACTTTGTAATATCTTGAGAAAGTATAATTGTAATGATAGAGCATGACGAAAGATAACAAATTTAATTACCTTTAATTGGATATATCACAGGCTATCCAGATATTAGAATTTTTTATGGTATATCTTTTTTTCTTTAATCCAAAACCATTACTTGGTGATATCTCGAAAAACAGAAAAATTATGTAGGTTTTCGGACTCCACGACCGATTTTACATACATACATACATACATACATAGGAATGGATGACTTGGTTCTTGGGTAAATAATCATGATTTATTTGTAAACCAGTGTAATCGCCATTCCCACACATTTGCATTACGACCATAGCATAGCGTGATTAATATGGTTGGATGCAATTAATTAATGGTTTGAGTAGGACTGCAAATGACGTGATGCATAAAATTTGAATTTTAATAAAATGTAAATTATTGGAATTATAAATGTGAGTAATAATCATCTAATTTATTTTTGTTTTTTCAATAATTACTACAATGATTTTGAGTGATGGAAATCTTTACCTTGACCTTTACGCACTCCATTGCTTGACAATTTGTATACTGCAGCTGTCTAGCTCAGAAGTGTCAAATATGATTGACGAACGATGTCACTTGCCGAAATTAGAAATTTTCATTTAGAGTGATTAATTTTGCGCCACCTTGCAATACGAAATTAGCTAGAAGTTGTTGTTGTGGTTTTTTTTGTAACAGCATAAAAATCTCCCCTCGATGGAGAGAATAATGCTGCTTTTATGTGTTACATTTCTTCGCCTTCTTTCCAAGTTTGTTCTTCTTCTTTTTTTCTTCTTCTTCGAGCAGTCAAATCTCTCTCTCGCAACTGCAGTGTTGCCTAGTTTTGGATATAAAAACGCACTAAAGTACCAATTGAAAGAAAGGGAAATACCAAATTTTTCTTGATTTACTTAAAGTACTTTGTATGCGTGACAAATTGTCTTTACTGTGTGCGTTTTTTTTTTTTTAATTTGTTGTGGTTGGGTTAATAGACTATTTTGAAAACGAAAACAGACTTTTCAAAAATCATCCTTGCATTTAAAACTTATGCTAAGACAATTTCTTTTCAAGAAGGAAAAATGCTTGTTTGCTGTATTTAAGATGATGTAACGAGATAAGGTACTACTTTTTCAATAAGTTCTTTATGGTTTCTGTAGTACCATCTGGTATTTTTTTTTTACTATGAACTCCCTCTATGGCTTTAGTTCGTGTTCAGTGAATTTAAAAGCTTTCTAAATTTTTTAGAAAGGTTTTAAATGTTAAGAATAGTTGAGAGAAGAAGATCCAATATTCTGGCATTACCTGAAAATTAGCAAAAAATTAGATTTTCACTTGAAAAATAATAAATTTTATAAGAATCAACAATTTTCAATAGCACTGAAATCTTCTCAACACAAGCTTTAAATGCAAGAGTGAACTTTTTTAACTTCTTTTTAATTATAATTTTTTTTTAACTTACAGTTTTGGTAGCTTCAAATTAAAAATAAAAACAAGCACCAAACTCAAAAATGTTCGCATTTGGGTATAAAAAAGATATGGAGGAAAGTGAGGGTAATATTTATTCCTAAGGGAGGTAACAAACCCCCTGATTCTCCAAAATCTTACAGACCAAACAGTCTATCGTCGTTCATGTTAAAGACAATGGAAAAACTACTCGAATACCATCTAAGAGAAGAAGTAATCTTCAAAAAACCCCTTCATAAGCTGCAATTTGCTTACCAAAAAGGGAAATCCACAGTCACAGCACTGCACACACTCGTTGTCAATATAGAAAAGGCCCTAAATCAAAAAGAAATAGCCCTATGTCCCTTTATGGACATAGAGGGAGCCTTCGACAACGCAAATTACAAATCCATGGAAACAGCACTCGAAAAAAGAGGTGCAAACCCAATATTAACACACTGGATAAGCCAAATGCTTAATCAGAGGATTATTAAAGCCTCGTTAGGCCAAGCTGAACTTAATGTCACAACAGTAAAGGGATGTCCGCAAGGAGGAGTTCTTTCTCCACTGCTATGGTCCCTACTAGTTGATGACTTGGTGCAGCACCTAAACAATAAGGGATTTATAACCATTGGTTATGCAGATGACATATCTGTTATAATAAAAGGCATCCATGAAAGGGCACTAATAGACTTAATGCAAAATGCCTTGAAAGCAACATGAGAATGGTGCAAAAGGAGGGGCTGTCGATCAACCCTAACAAAACCACAATAATCCCCTTCACAAGAAAAAGAAAGTTAGAGTTTCCTGCATTGAAAATAAATGAAACAGTGATAGAACTAAAGGAAGAGGTCAAATATCTAGGTTTAACCTTAGATAAAAACTCACTTGGGAATCACATATAAATAATATAACAAAAAAAGCCACGAAATCCTTGTGGACAACCAAACAATTACTAGGGAGATCCTGGGGCCTCAGCCCTAGTATGGCCCTCTGGATATACACCCAAATGGTTAGACCAATCATACTGTATGGGGCACTAGTATGGTGGAGCAAATCTATCCAACAAACAGCGATAACCAAACTGGGAAAAGTACAAAGGCTTGCTTGCCTATGCATCACAGGGGCTATGAGAACTACCCCAACAGCTGGCATGGAAGCACTCCTTAATCTCCCACCATTTCATATAGCAATCCAAGAGGAAGCAGCTACACAAGCACTCATGCTACACATGAAAGTAAATTTCAAATTGGGCAACCTCACCGGTCGCCTAAATATCCTAAATAAAATCAATAACACCATAAGCATGGCTCATGTTTCAGACCACATTGACCCAACCCTCTCTTTCACAAAAGGATACACAGTTACCTTTCCTGAGAGGATCGAGTGGAAAACAAACCCGAAATGGATGAATGATGATTCACAAAAATGGTACACTGATGGATCAAAAACAAATTATGGTGTAGGAGCAGGTGTAGTGGGGCCCAGAATCCACAAATCATACACTCTCACCAGGGACACCATTATCTTCCAAGCGGAACTATACGCAATAATGGAAGCAGTAAACATCATGCAACGCAGAAACCACAAGAGAGTAAGGATTAAAATACTCTCGGACAGCCAATCAGTCCTAAAAGCTTTAGATAGCTATACATACAACTCAAAAACCCTCTTAGAATGCCACAAGGCACTCAATAATCTGGCATCCAAAAACAATGTCTCATTAATTTGGGTACCGGGACATGAGGGATATGACGGCAACGAAAAGGCAGACTTTCAAGCCAAAAAAGGGGCAGATGTAAACTTCATCGGACCTAGTCCTATGTTCGGATTCAACAAAAACAACCTAAAACAAAAAGTAAAATACTGGGCCAAAACTCTATTAAATCAGCATTGAAACAATGTAGAGGGTCTTAGACACTCCAAAAAGTTCCTAAGTTTCAACGCTAAAAGAGCCAACATGGTCCTCACGTTAAACAAAAAGAGCATCCGCACTCTCACAGGCGCCCTCACGGGTCACTTCACCTGCAACAAACACTTACATAAATTAGGCATAACTAACACCAGCACCTGCAGATTCTGCTGCGAAGATGAGGAGTCTATGGAACATCTCATTATCGAATGTCCGGGGTTGACGCATAGAAGGAAAAGGTTTTTAAACAAGTTCATGCTTACAGATGAAGACCTTCAATCACTCCCTCAGAAGGAGCTTGTACAATTCATAAGCATACTTAACAGTCAATAGACAGCATAGGGTGCACAATAGATCAATATGGTCGCAGTGCTAAAGGCCCATACCTTAACCCTTTACAACCATTAACCATTAACCATAAAAAAGTACCAAATTTATTGCGCAGAGCAAAGGGTTGGCAGCAGCTTTGCACAACTAGACTATTGTGTCGTCACGCACTCTCTGGTGGGCGCAATGTTGTTTCTATCATTCTTGGCTTTTCCCCATAAAGGTTTTGTTCTTTAAGTTTTGTTTATTTTACATACAATTTGGTTTGCTGTTTGAGTGACGGACCTCTGTTAACTAAAAGTGAAGAAGTTCGGTCATAGCGGATTTCTCTGTAGGGTTTTATTTGACTTTATGTACAAATCTATGAGCGTCAACATATTCCACATATGTACATATCCTTTTATAAATACATACATATTTACATATGTGCATATTTATTATCTTCATAAAGCGTCTTACTCGCTTGCGTTTCAATTGAGTCTCCCCCACTCCACTCTCGCCCTACTTTGGCATACTGATCACACCGTTGATAAGATAACCGTAACTATTTTCATTGGGTTTTATTGATAAAATTTTCCCGTTGACATTGTTTGGCGAAAGAACGAGTAGATAACAATTTTACACATACAATTTCGTATTGAAATAAAAATTCGCTAACTTGCGACAAGCGTATAACGAATTTAATATCTTAGCATAAGAAGCAGCTAAAATTTTTTTTTGTCTCTTAAATCTTTCACATTCCACACACTTTTATAGTATTTTCGTCGAATTCTTTGACGCTAAGAAGCAAGCGAAAATTTTTCGTACCTTCAGCTCTTACGGCTTTACTGATAAGCTAAGGGCAGTTGGGAGCTTGTGTGCGTGGATAGTTAAGTGGTGGATGTGTAATATATTGGTTAACTCTATTGGGTGGTCGGCTGAATCTTACGTGAAATCGCCGTCAACAACCTGTCAGTAATATTAGTGGTTCTACGGCGCGCACACCTTTAACTACGTTGCAACGAACGAAACGACGGGCAATAAACGGCATTGACGGCGTATTTAAATTTATTACTATTTTTGGTTTTCTAAATATATATTTTATACTTTACACTGATAACTCAGCAGAAGGAAATATAACGAAAATACTAACTTGTACCACCGTCCGTGAAATCTAAACAAATGCTTGGATCGTAAATTTTTGAAAAGCACTACCTGGAAATATGTACTCGAACTTCACAAAGTATCAGTACAAACGATACATATCGTTTGATAGACAGATATTTGGTAGGTTAAAACAATGCCGCATTATTTAAAAGTAAATTTTGATATGCAAATGGACTGAAGGTTATTGACTTATGCAGTTTTTCGTTGCAGTGCAGGCCTTTAGTGAACTTGAAATTGCTTTGAAATTCACCTTAAAGTGCCGTAAAAAATGTAATCATGTGCTATGCCAAAATTAAAAGTAATCACTTTCAACAACGACACCTGTTGTGGCAAAAATTAGTAGCCATAGCATGACAAATTCGTCTGTGTCGCGGCTCTTATCAGTTTCCGTTTACAGCACCGCCAGAGAGTCGAAAATATAGAAAATATAGAGTAGAGTAGAGCGGGAAATAATTATGACATAAGCACGTTAAATATGTATGAACTACCTGTATAAATAATCGCGAGAAAGAGAGAGCGAAAGAGAGAGGTTATTGCGATAAGAAGTGGCCAAAGTTTTCAAACATAAATATCCATGGAAATATTTTTGTTGAAATATTAATGTTGCGTACACATTTTTGACAAACTTTCGCCTCTATCCTGCGAATGAAAATAAGCAAGCATAGTTTTATACCCGACTACGACCAGTTTTTACATAAACCAAGGATTTCTAACAGCAGTTTTTAGTTGTAATATAATTAAAACATCCTCCAAAGCACAAAAACGTCATCTTTTTGCTTAATTTTCTTTGTTCTAAAAGCAGCTACTAAGATAGAACTTGTTGTTGTTGTTGTAGCAGCACCTTGACAACGAGCATAAACTTAAAATTGTTTGATCGGTACTTTACGAGACATCGATCACAACAGCCATCTACCGAAAAATTGTGTATGTATTTCTTTTTCCCCAAACTCAGATAAAAGTCGTCAATGAACATATCTAGCCTAAGCTATACCTAATTGCCGACATTTAAGCTTCTCTCGGCCGTAGCCATCAACTCCATTTCTCGTCATGAGTCAGCTTTAACTTCGAAAGTGAAAAAACATCATCTATTTTATAATTTTGTTCGACCAAAATAGCTGTGCTACAATAATATGGGATACATTTTTAAAAGCTTGAGAACTTTAATGAAGAATGAATGAATTTTGTATAGTAGAATAGTAGATTCTGGTAGGTAATAGTAGAACTCCGGCAAAGATCGCTCATTCGATCAGTCCAATTTTTGACTACTCTTTCCAATAAATCTGGCTGTATGACGTCAATGGTGGCCTGAATATGAGATGCCGAGAGACGACTGTTATAAGAAAATCATTTCTCATCTCAAGCTGTGTTATGCCAACTAAATTTGGTTGACGAGCTACGATCGGTGCTATATTATAAAAACCTGTTTCCACGATTTTCGCCAGTTTGATACGCGTCCACATACTTGACTATGGCAGCCGCAATGGAGGTTATAGGGGCCAGCTGCTTTCTTCTATTTAGAGTAAATCTTTTCTACCGTAATAGGGTTAGGAACCAGCTTAAACACAGTAGCATTTAGCCACAGCAGCTTTTAAAGTAAATTTATTCGTCTAAAAATTTTAAAATATTTTCGCTGTTTTCTTAAGTGAAAAATCAACACTAAATTGAAAGGGGATTGAATTAAGGGCAAAATAATTTTGATTTTAAATCCAAATGCAAGATCAAAATGTCAGTCAAGGTTTATATTTTATCAAGGCAAAGTTCATTATCAAGCAAATTTTGAAGATTAGAAAAATCGCTAACGCAATTCTGAGTATTTAAGAGCCCTACCTCTAAATTTCGGCCATAATAATCGACCCACCATCTATCATAGAGACTATAAATGCTTTATTGTATAAATTCGAGCCAACCATGTTGAATGGTCCGACAACGCACCGAAAATATCTCAGCCGTAAGTGCTACAGCTTTAAATGCGCGAAATCAGCCGATTCCTCACCGTTGCACTCAGAGACTGGGAACCTCTTGGATGACGATATGACGAATTTTAGGTAAATCTATTGGCCTACACCACGACAAGAGCCTTTGAAGTCAGGAAGTGGCTTCACTCCTGATCATTTCATGCACCGAAGCTTCTGCAACTGGGTTCTGCAAAAGTTATGTTATATCCCTGTAGGTCCTGTTTATATTAGCAATCTTTAGTGTATTTTTGTTTAGCTTGTCATAATTAATTAGCAATGAAATGTGAAATTAAATTAATGAGCAAAACTGATATGAAATTATCCGTTATTATCGTAGCATCCGTTGACTAAAGAAGGAAGGAAGAAGAAAGGGAATGAAAAGAAACGAAACTAATCGAATCGAAAGCAAGGTTGCATACTTGATTCTATGGGGGCCGCGTAGCCGAATGGGTTGGTGCGTGATTACCATTCGGAATTCACAGAGAGATCGTTGGTTCGAATCTCGGTGAAACACCAAAATTAAGAAAAAGTTTATTCTAATAGTGGTCGCCCCTCGGGAGGCAATGGCAAACCTCCGAGTGTATTTCTGCCATGAAAAAGCTCCTCATAAAAATATCTGCCGTTCGGAGTCGGCTTGAAACTGAAGGTCCCTCCATTTGTGGAACAACATCAAGGCGCACACCACAAATAGGAGGAGGAGCTCGGCCAAACCCCTAACAGAAGTGTACGCGCCAATTATTTATTTATTATTTTATTTATTTACTTGATTCGATTTTGGCCGAGTTTAACAAAGCGCGCCAGTCGTTTCTTTCTCGTGCTAACCGGCGCCTATTGGACACTCCAACTAAAGTTAAGTCCTTCTCCACCTGATCTTTCCAACACAGAGGAGGCCTTCCTGTTCCTCTGCTACCACCAGGTGTCCAAGCAGGGTTGCATTTTATTTTTAGTAAATTCGGCGTTGAAGCAACCCTATTGAAAACCCCTGTATGTTTACAAGCACTCGCTTTCGCCCTTAACGCTTATCGGTGCTGATTTCGACATTTATTTTTTATTTACTTCAATTATACGCGCATATGTATATTTTTCCTCAATGCCTTATAGTTGTTACGCAAGAATGTGAAATTGCTCATTTGATTCACTCAAAAACAACAACAAAGTACGTCAGTTGGTAATTTTTGTGTATTTTTTTCGCCAACTCTGCACTGTCAACCGACAAAAACATTTGAAAAATTTCTTCACTAAAAACTAGAAGGTCGTTCTTGAGCTCGACAACACAAAGTTTGTTTTATAAATAAAAAGCTTTTAATTCGGTTACTCATTCGTTTTTAAAATATATGTATGCGTATGTGTGTATGCATGTTTATATGTATTTTACGTATTTGAGTTAGTGATTGAGTAGTGGACGATTGACAGTCAAGTTATTGTTATTTGTTTTCGATTGATTTAGTGGTTTGGGTGTGATGTTTGTCGATTTCCTATTCAAAATAATATAGCTAAATATATGTATATACTTGTGTGTATGTAAGTACACTACCCTGCAGGAAACCCGAAATTGATGAAGCAAATTTAGTGCTAACTGCGCAAAAATGAATGATGCATACAAAATTACGCAGTTTGAAATGGAAAAAAGAATATAATTTTGTCGTGACATAAATGTAGATGAGGTGCGTAAGAGAACTAAGAAGTGAGCGACAAAATATTGAAGATCTGTAAACAAAAATTAAAATTTGGGTTACATCAAAAAGTGATGGATTTGTAAACAAGAATCTATAAATACGTCAGCTCGTGCCGGCTAATTCTGTTAAATTCACCGAGAACCAAGTAGCGACAGGTAGCCTCTGTCTAATATTGAAATTCACACGTTTTTATGATAGCATTACTGGTTTCCGGGGCATAAAGGCATAGAGTGAAATGAGACAGTGGATGGAATAGCTAAAGAAGACGCGAGACTGGCAGGGGTTCAAATAAGTTTAATACTTAAACCTCTGCGCGCAATTCAAAAAGAATTAGAGGAGGCGAAAGAAAGGCGAAAGGCAGATGGCTTAGCTTAACCAATTGCAAAGTTGCCAGAATCATGTGAAAACACGCATATGATGACCAGTATACTAAATCGGTTATATATCGTTCGACAGAAGGAACTGTAGAACTCTAGTTGGTGTACTAATAAAGCACTGCCTAGTAAAGGGTGTTTTTTTTAGAGGTTAGGTTTTCAAGATAAAATAAAACGTATATAATTTAATGTTATGGCCAAGAATTTAGCTTTATTATAAAGATAAGGGTTTGCCATTATGTTTTAAAAATGATTTCGGGCAAGTGGCCGCCGCGGCTGGCTCGAATAATTCCAGCCGAGAGGCCCAATTTTCGACCACTTTTTGCAGCAAATGGGGCCGTATGTCAGCAATAACGCGCCGGATATTCTCTTCCAAAACGTCAATCGTCTCGGGCTTATCTGCGTAGACAAGCGACTTCACATAGCCCCACAAGAAATAGTCCAGCGGTGTTATATCGCACGATCTTGGAGGCCACGCCACAGGTCCACGGCGCGAGATAATGCGCTCACCAAAAGTTTCCTTCAATAAATCGATTGTTGCGTTGGCTGTATGGCATGTAGCGCCGTCTTGTTGGAACCAAAGGTCGTCCACATCAACATCGTCCAATTCAGGCACGAAAAAGTCATTAATCATGGCTTTATAACGCTCTCCATTGACTGTAACATTATGGCCGGCTTCATTTTTAAAGAAATATGGACCAATGATTCCCTCTGCCCATAGAGCACACCAAACAGTGACTTTTTGAGGATGTAACGGCGTCTCAGCAATGGCTTGTGGATTATGTTCACTCCAAATGCGACAATTTTGCTTATTGACATACTCATTCAGCCAAAAGTGAGCTTCATCGCTGAACAAAATTTTCTTGTGATGCGTCGCGCGAACCGAACCATTATTTTCGTAATAAATTTGCACGATTTACAAACGTTGTTCAGGTGTAAGTCTATTCATTATGAAATGGCAAACCAAACTGAGCATAAATCAAGTGACAGCTGTCAAAAAACCATCTACGAAAAAAGTAGTGCCAACTTGAAAACCTAACCTCTAAAAAAAACACCCTTTAGCTTTGGGCTCTGTGTGACTATGGCCAGCCAGTATAACCTAACCTAACGCAATTATTTTTATGACCGCCCGACGTCAGGCTACAAACTGCAAATTGTCGTTAAGGGCGAATTAAATCTATTTCTGATTTTGCTGGCGACAACTCGCAGAGAAAGTGTTCATACAGAGAGACTTTTGTTGTTTCAGCTCTCTTTTGGTGCTGCCCGTCGTGTGCACACACTTTGCAATTATTAGTTTTTACTCTCATGCCAGTAACAACATTGAGAAGAACGAGAATACAATCAAGGATGACAATTACCAGGTTTGAGCGAGTACCTTCGACTGCCACTTCAACGCAGACTCGGCAGGGGAATTCTGCCCGCTCATTTCACACGTATTCACACACTCGTCCAATCAGTCGAATCAGTCGCTGTTCACCAACACAATCTCTGTTTTTTCGTAAGCAAACCGCTGTCATAACTCCTATTAGCGAATTAGTTGATTCCTTCAAAATCGCTGAGAGCCGGTTAACTTTCTGATCTTAGTCTCTAAAACTCTTTTCATTGACATTTCCTAAGACATCACTTAATTCTCCTATTGCTGGAAAATAGAAGAAACACAGACTAGTCATGATTTAAAATTAAGTAGAGTGAACCAATTCGGTATTAGCGGATTTTCCTAATACATAATGAGCAAAGGCGTGGAATTCCCTGCAGAGCATAATTTTTTAAGTATGCATATGTATGCATGTACATATAATACCCACATACATATATAAGTATGGTGGTATCAATAATAAATATTTTTACCTTATATTGCAATTTGGAGTCAAAGCAATATTATTTTATTGTATGTGTATGTACTTATGTATGAATTATCAGCTATACCATTGATTCAAGCCTTTAACGGATTAGTATTGGGGTTAAACTCTATATTTGCAAAATTTCTCTATAAAACGTGAAATGGAATAATGACGTCATTAAATACTTAAAAACTTAAATTATTATTAAAATCGTTCTGTTACTAAGTTAATTTTTTCTAAGGGTCTTCACTAAGTATATAATATTTACATACAAACGTAGGTATATAGCGATATTTGACGAAGCTACTTTAATATGTTTAAGTTATTTCGCTTTGAGGAAATTTTTATTACGAGAAAACATACCATAAAACCAAGATGCCGAGAAAAATGGCTTCAAAGTTTTCATTTTACTATATCGAGTGTTGCTGCGATACTAGGAACTAAAGGTAAATACCCTATACTTTGCTAAAATACTGAGCACTTTTTGTTTGCGAGTCCTTCTACGTGGTTAAAGTGTTTACTTACAACCATTTTTGTGTTGAAAATACGTGAATGCTGTAGTGGTTTGGTAACTTGTTCATCGGATCAGGACATGAGTGTGGACACGAGATTCAAATGCATTTATTTCAAGCCCTTAAGGTTAGAGCGCTTGTTAAGGCTGAAGCTCTCAATGCTTCAAGCAGTGCTGAGTCGGATTTTTTTTTTTTGACATCCTGTGCTTGGGCACAAAAAAAAAAGATGTTGAAGAATTTTCGTAGGTTACACGACGAATGAAGAAGAATGGGCAGATCTTAAAGGTGCACTTTCGATCCTTTATAAAATAGCAAAGAAGAGGTTTCTATATGTGATAGCAACATCTATTCTCTAAGGACGCCGGAATTGTTTCACAAAAGCGTTTCAAAATTTGCCTTCCACCAATTTACTTACCTGTACATTAGCTGTGTTTATAAAATATTTAAAATATTGAAATATTTAAATATTTATTACAAATATTTTATGATCGAACTCAATCCTTCTGGGAGGCAGACTGTCAGCATGTTGACGAACTTTCCTTTATAGTACTTTTCAGATGCGGACTATAAAAGAAAGTAGAATCTTAATTTTAACTTACTTTGTTGCTCCACCACCGATATTCACAGCAAATAATAGTAAAAAAGGTAAAGCACAAGAAGAAGAACTGTCCAAGTGAATTACGACAAACGCGCCATGGAAACGGAGTAATTTGCGAATTACTTAAAGAGCGAATTATTTTTATTATTTTTAAGTAAGTTCTACCGAATTTTAAAATGACTCTGATACGAAAAATATCAAATCCTCCTCTCCGATACCTTTGTAGCACCGATTCTTTTCTTCTATATTTTTAACGAGTAGAGGAATCGACTATATGTCGGTATTGGGAAAACACTAACTATGCAAAGACACATTTTTACCTAATGAGTATCTGTTAATGCATAAATATGGCCATGCATTTTTTACGCTGCGTAAGAGAAGAAGTTGTGGTAATTTCTGCTTGTTTAGCTTAAACCCCTTTTTTTGGATTAACACAGCCTTGCAGCAAATGAGCTATACGATACATACGTTCTCATATGTACATACATACATATTAGTATCTTAGAATATTTCTTTTTTAAGCATCTTCGAAACCCGATTAGCCTCAAATCAATCGCACAATATAGGCACACATACATATTATCTCACCACGTAAATGTGTTTAACACATTTAATTTAATTTTCAGTTCACTTTTTTCGTTTATTTATACAATAGCTTTACTTTCTTGTCTCTGTTTTTTTTCTCTTACTTTGCTGCCTTAATTGTGTACTTAATCCATTTATTGCATTTAAATTGCATTCAGAGTATTTGAAAGTGGAAAGGTGTTTGCCTCGAAAACCCTGTTTTAGCCATAAAAGTAATTTGAGTTTAAAAGAGAATTGGCAACTAAATTTAATTATAATAATTTAATTCCGCTGTTCAGCACTTGACCAAAAGCTTTCTAGTTAAAATTTTCTTTGCACATTTATTTTGAATGGTTTTGATAGATGTTGAAAAGCAAAAGCTGGTGTAACCAATACTTTACTGCAATAAAAAATAACTACATTCTGACTACATATATTTACATAAAAGCTTTATATTTCAAACCCTTCTCTTGGTAGAATTCAAACTCAGGTTTGTTGTCAACAATCAAGCCAAATTTTGTTGGACTGTTTTCACATCGCATTACGGAATATTCAAATATTTTCGTGCATCTATTTTATCTGCTATAACCACCAAATATGCATCCCACAACATAACTGAAAGTTTGCCAAATTTCACTGTCGGCATAATATTTCGCCTTTTAAATGTTTCTAATGGCTGCATCCACACTCTATTGGGTTCATCGATGTAATACAGCATGATTTTGGTCTAATCGCAGAATTTCACATCGTCCAAGTAGCTATGCGGTTGCTTTAGGTACGTACCAAACGAAAGTTTTTGCCATTCTGAAAGTCGAAGAATGGACAATTGAGAGGAGTTGGACCAGGAAACAGATTGGAGTCTTCAGTGACAGTCAGACTGCACGAAGGCCCTGGAAAATGCAAAGCAAACCTCAAAGATTATTCAAGAATTTAAGAAGAAGCTCAATTCTGTTGCAAGACGGAATAGGCTTGTACTTAAATGGGTTCCAGAACATCGCGGTGTTCAAGGCAATGAAACTGCCGATGAATAGACCAACTGCGGATCAGCGGAATCATGAATTGGATCAGCTATTATGTATGAAATTTACATAAAGAACGATGGTCCAGTCTAGAACGCTGCAGAACTGCAAAGTGTTTTGTGACAAGTCCGTACAGAAAACTGTCGAACTTTCTACAAAAACTTGCTGGAAAACACGTTCGGCTAATGGTTGGTATTATTACAGAACATGCCCCATAGGGTCAGCATATGACCACCATTGATATCATTGATGAACCGATTTGCCTGTCTTGTTTAGGAGAGCCAGATATCACTGAGCATTTCTTCTGTGAGCGACGTGCTGTTGCTTGAGCAAAGCTATGAATTTTGGGTTCCGATGTCATGAGAATAAGTAAGATTCGTTCTCTCAAGCTGGAGAATATTCTCAGATTTACCAAAGGATCTGAAAAATTCTCATAGCCTAACTCTCTCTGTCTCTATTCTATCCTATATCTTCCTCTCTGTCATATCTCTCCTTTCCTTCTTGACAGTCAACCCTTTTACTTCCCAGAACTTCGAATACAATGAGTTTTTTAGCCTGAGTGTTTTAAGAGTTACCATTCTCCCGGCGCTTCTAGGCTCGTCTCCTTTATAATTTCAATTTCATCACTAAGCTCACTAGCAAGATTTCTTCTCCAAATCTGCGTGTTTGCGACTACTTTTCTCAACAAAATGCGTTTGGCGCGGTGAGATATTTTCCGTGGTCTTCCACCTGCAGATTTTAACTCCAACTTATTTTCATTTTTTGCACGATTTATTGTGTTATAATAGTTTACCGGGTTAAATAAAACATTTCTGATAACTGTTGCACACTTCTTCCTATTGCATAATTATAATAAACCGACTGAGCCACCTCAAACCATGTCCATTTTCCAAACAGTTTTGCGTTCTTTATAATTTGCGTACGATTTGATTTAATATTTTGATCAACAAGTCACTCTTGCAATCATCTGATGACTAACTCGTGTGTAATAACTCACTGAGATAACGGATTATCAAATCATCTTAGCAAACAATGCCGAAAATAGTCATCTATGTAAAAATACTTTCTTGCCAGTTGAGAGAAGCATTTGTTTTGTTTTTGTATTTTTGCTTGCTTTGGTGAATTCAAACAGTTTGCCATTACGAGGTATTGGTAACTATATAAGTTAATGAAATCATTTTGAAGGGCTCTCTAATTCAATAAGTAGCGATGATTTTAGTTGAAGAAGTGAGAATAACGTGAATACTTTAGTATGTCAAAACAATTTCTTGGCAAACTGTGTATGTCCATGCACATTCTTATACTTAACATACAAAGCTGCTATAAGTTTACTACTTCTGCATTGATAATCACCATTATTGCTGCCATTGCGTACCTCATAAATGGCTTATCCAACAGTACAGGAGTATTGGTGCGATACGTTTTTTTTTTTTGGATGACCAAGATAGCAAAATCGAATACTTATAATCAAGTTTGAAATATTTATGTATTTGATTATATGTATGTATGTTTTGTTCGCAGACACGAGCTTATGTGTGCATACATACATAAAAATATAATAGTAGATATATGAATATACGCTCGGTGCCACAAAGTCGGTCAAATGTTCGATTGTGGTAGTTGCATCTCCCCTTGAATGTGAATGACAAACAAATACATATGTACACACCTACACATATATGTAGATGACCAAAAAGTGCCTAAGAACTTGCTCTACGAGTATACTGAACTCAACTTTCGATGGAGCCATTTTCATAAATTTGTTGGGGTTTGGCAAAAAATGTTACCCCACAAACGTCCTACAAAGACGAATTTAACTGTGCATTTATATGTTCAAGCTTTGCCATTCAATTTCTTCTCATCTATAACTTATCATTAATTACATGAAGCGACAGCTATGATCTACACTGCAAGGAATTTGATAGGTCATTTCGATTTTAAGAAGTCATCGTCAAGGAAGCAACTGAAAATTTTCACTTCGCTCAAAGTTTTGTTGTTCTCAGCTGTTAAAATTTAACGAAAAATTGCCTCTCGTCTCAAAATAAATTATTTTTCTAGGTTGACTTTCAGTTTTCAAAAGTGTGAGTGTATTGGTAAAAGAGAGTGAGAGTGCTGGAAATTGAAAGGCAAACAGATTGTTAACTTCCTCGTCTAAGACTCAAGAAATATTATTATAAATGGATTGAAAATAGTTCTTCCAAAATAGTGATTTCACCTCAGCAGCAAATAATAAACAGATCTTCAAATACCTATACAAAGTATGTAAATAAAGGGTGATCAGATTGGGTTACTTTTTCCAATATGGTTTTTTACAGATCACGAGTGACTATGAGTGAGTCAAGGTAAATACATAATTTTTTTCAATATTCATTGACATTTCACCAGGGAAAGACTTCCGCCGCAACAACGTTTATAAATCGTAAAATTTTATTACGAAAATCGACGCTCAGTTAAAAGTGTTCATCACACGGGTTGAAACTCGAATATTGTTACCTCTTAATTGGTCACATTTACGTGATTCGCATTTCTGTATGAAACTCTAAGCTCTACAGTTATCGGAGCAAATTTTTAAATGCTTGTTTAACTCTACTTTCTAACTTTACTCCTATAAAGCTAAATGTCAAGCTTCGTTTAAAATGTTAACGTTAAATAATCATTATTATTCCTACTAATTTTTTATGGAAAACTTCAGTTTTATGAGAAATTGTATATCTGGTCAGCATTTTTTTATATTTTATTTTTAAGCCTCTGAAGTGATAAATTTTGTGAAACACTGTATGTGCATACGTGAGCTTAGTTGTTGAAATCCATCAAACTTTCAGTCATATATTTTTGGTCATTTTTGCTGAAGAAAGTGAAGCGAAAGAAATGTTGCGATAGTCCATAATGAATCGCTTCCATTACATAATCACATTCAACTACACACAACTTCACTTTTATGCTTTTTTGGTGCCACTTACTTTTATAATACACCTTAACTAAGGTGTTGTCCATACCCTGCAGGCCAATGAATCAGTAACGAACTGGTGCGCTGCTATTGGATTTAGAGTCATGACTGGTCTGCGTTTCTTCTCAATTGCATTTAGGCAATCGGTGACTTATATAATATATATCGATGTCCTACAAAGAGGCGATTATCTAGCGTTGCATCCCGCTTTCGGATTTCCAAAGTAGTAATAAATAGATGAGATAGATAGATGAGATAAAAGTACAAAAGAGATGAGAGGCTCTGTGTCCTGTAAAAATTACACCTATGAGAAACAAAACTCTAACCCTGCTCACGCTGCTACGGTTATCGTAATATTCGATGAAGTTGAGGTCTGACAGTGCCGCACTATTTATTCAGGAGGTTCAAAATTCAATTCTTCGGACACCTTTTCAGTGTTTTATGTTATTTCTTAAATCACTGGGCTTTAATTTATAACATAAATATTTTAAATTCAATTGAGGGTCAAATGTGACCCATCACACATATAACTTTCCCAATAATGATGAAATACAAGATGGCGCATTCCCAAAAGCCGTGACGTAAGTTCACAATATACACAAACAAAAAGAAGAGGAATAATAAGCGAAAGTGAAAAGGAAACGAAGCCAAGTATATAGAATAAGTCGTGCACACATACACCTGCACGTGCTTACACTTGCATACAAACGTTTGTTTATTTTCTGTACCGACGTCACTCAATTGTCAAATTTGCCAAAAATAAGTTAGCGAGTTTCTAAAGGCGTTACTTTCTGCATTCTCTAAATCGTGTAATTTCCCGTTCAACTCGAAACATCACACAACAACTGTAATAAGTGTAAAGAGCGATATTTTGCATTACTTTTCAGCGCTAACAGTGTCGCACATTTGAGATAATATTGTATAAAAGGTTGCGCACACGCGGATCGCTATTCAGCACTCGATGAATTGCGCTGACGTAAATGTAGATGTTTATTTACGTTTTTGTGTTGGCCAACAACAGTTTTCTTTTTATTCTCTTCTTTGTTTACATTAACCTAACCTAATTTTTGTTTTTTATTTGCAAATCTTCGCTACTTTGACACTCTCTCACATTGAGTTAAAAATTCGTTTCACCAGCTCAGGTGTTCCCTGCAGGGTTTACACATCCATATTTGAAATAAAAACATGAATCCGACGTGTAGGTATGCATTGATTTTTTGACGCTTCCGCAAACGCTCAATTGTTCACTTTTGAGGCGCAACGATTTGGCTCTTGTATGGCTTCCGAAGAGATTTTAAGTGTGCATTTTAAGAGTACATAAACATCCATTGAATGGTGGAATTATTTCTATACGAAATGCCACACCAAGATTGCTTTTGTTATTGTTGTTGAATGCAGAGTCGACTTTGTTGAATGAGTGTTGTATTTAATTTTTTTTGCATTGCTTTTTTCATTCTTTAAAAAAAATAAATAAAATTTAAGCAAAGCACAAAATAGATTTTAAAATCATATATGAGGAATGGAAACATTTACATGTGTAAGTGTACTCGTTTGTGTTAATGCGAGGGATGTTCAGAAAGATTCGATTTTCCGAAAAAAAAACCGGATTTATGCATTTTCTTAATCACCTTTGTCGATCTTTTTGTTAATTTCTGTATTGATCTTTTTTTCAAATCAAAAACCGGCCACTATACAGCATTTATTTTTTTATTTTTAATAAAGGTTGTGTTTATAATATTACTAAATAATTTGCAATAAAATTTTAAGTTTTAATACGTATACAAATCTTTAAGTGGCTACCCTGTATTTTTGACGGAAGCTACAAACCTTTATGTGAATACCAACTTTAACAGCCTCGAAAAATAATAATTTGTTCTGAAGAGCTAACTGTACAAGGCTATAAAACGATCAATGGAAAAAAATCTTAGTATATCGAACTTCTAAAGCCTTAGAAATAAACAGATTTCGCTAAAATTCGATTTCGCCAAACAGAATAACAAGTAGGCTTATGGGAGCAGACCGATCCGCCAACAAAGTCAGAAAACAAAAATGTATTCTCAAATAAAAATGTATTTATTTGACACCTTTTTACCGAGAAACCAAATAATCAAGCAATTTGGTTTTAGTTTCTTTTCTATAACTCACTTAAATAAAGTTTTTCATTTACATATGTTCTGACTAAATAAATTTCTTAAGAGAACAAATAGATATTATATTATAAATAAATAATAAATATTATTATAAATAAATAAAAATAAAGAAAAAACATAGCCATTTAGCTGATTTTTTCATGTAAAGGCCAAAAATTGTGATATTTTGAAATTGGGGGACATCAGAATTCGTTTTAGAGGTATGGTTCCTTCGGCAAAGTTTCTTATTTTGATCCCTAGAATACGATTTTCACAGAGCAATGAGCGATTTTTAAATCGACCGGCCCTAGTGTATACATATATAAGCTAAGTATAATAGATTTACCGGGTTTGCTCATTAGCTATAGTAAAAACCAGAAATGCAAACCAACTTCAGCTGTAACGTCACAGGACTCCTGGCAGCTGGTTTCTGCCCGTTCATTCTGATTCTGTCAAATTCGCTGAGAGCCGGTGAAAAGATTTTTAGATGTGTGCTTCGTAGCAGACCGCTATTCGGCTCTGAGCAAATAAGCTGACAGATTGATTGATCTCATTCCATCTTTTTGTAAATCAAATTACTTATTGTCTAACGACAGGTGTAATATTTTGTGGAAGAAATAAAAAAAAAAAATGTTGTTTTCAACCTTGATATTGGCCAGACCTCTAAAATATTTCACGATGCATATAAACTATTGTAATTTTCCTCTTTAATCTGATAAGAGTATATATTTTTTTTAAGTTTAGCTTTTGTTTCCCTAACTCTTTTGTTTTATAAATAAAATATCAGGACAGTTTTTAAACGACTGAATGAAAAACCCTTGATTAAGCGCAAACCGATTTTTTACGGTGCCCACCCACGGAGGCGATTCAAAAATATTCAGGCTGCACAGAACTGAGAACTTCTGTATCAGATTATTATTCAAGCAGATGAATAAATGAATAAAAAAAATGAGGTATGCACTTCGACCTCACGGCCTTTTGTGGTCTCTACTCATCACAGTACTTGATCCAAGCTCAGCTCTCTCAATAAACCTAAGCTGCAGTGACCTGTGAGAATGCGAGCACTCTTAGTTTGACCTTAGAGAGAGTTATGAGTTGGGGTTCAGCTTTTTATTCTACCCGCCCAGATTCAAGTTGCTATCCGATAATTTAAAATACATTTCGAAAGTTTTAAATAGCACTAGATAGAAGAGATGCATTCTTTTTCTTGAAATAACAACTGGATTTATGTATAATTATATAGAGGCCGTATGCTCCTCAACGGAGTAATCAGGAGAAAAAATTAAAGCCTATAACGAATCAGGAATTAAAAATATGAATAACTCCTTCTCGCAGAGTTTCTGGACGACTTCTAGAACCCATCTTGGTGTATTTTATGAAGCAATGCACAAAAAAATCGCTTCTCGGCCTTATGGCTAAGATCAAAGTTCAAGTATGGCTGTTCTTATCAGCTTAACATCTGTTTTTAAGTAAATGGACGGCAAGTTTTCTGGGTTGCCGGAAGACACGCTAGACCAAATCTTATCATAAGTGATTATGCACTTGTCATGGATCATTATGCTCATATATTTGTACATTCAATATTCAATCGGGTCTTAGATGTCTAGAGTCTTAGACCTCGAGAAGATTAATTTTGCAATAAAAACATATTTATAAGAAAATAAAGAGTAACTTCTAGTACCCTAATAAGCAGAACAACTCCAAAAGTATTGCGCTTTTCTCACTTTTATTTAATTTTTATTTTGCTTAATTTTTAGCATCACTTTAGATTATTCATAAGTGGACAATTAATGACTTACTCCTTCTGTTTCTTTCTTTTACAGCATCACAATATGAACCGGGCGGTTACTCGTTGCAGGCACAAAATCGCAAAGATGCCACCATGAACCAGCGTGATGGCATCATCAAATTCGAGAATGAGCGCATCAAAACGCTACAGGAGGAGCGGCTACACATACAAAAGAAAACGTTTACAAAATGGATGAATTCATTTTTGATAAAAGTAAGTAAAGCATTCTAGCATTAAAGTAAAAAAATTAGCTCAGGTGCCTAGACATACATACATACATACATTAATGCAGATATGTAGCTTGGAGTGAAAACAACAACAACTAAGCGTGCTTTGTAGCACCCTGTGCTTAAAAGGTGCACAATTTCACCTCAATTTGAGGGGATAAACTATGATGAAAGTCAAATGAGGAAAATTCTACAGGATTTTAACAAAATTTGGTATTTGCAATCTCCAGAGCATCCAATATGGAAGAGAGTAAAAAGTTGTACTAAGATTATGTACCAACTTTTATCGTTTAAAGTGGTTGCCACTTGTAATTGTTTTAAGCTCAAGTGCTCAGACTGGCGGCGATATTGGAAATATCATTTAAATTTCACTAAAAAATAGAGATGGGGGTGTCACTTTTAAAATACCCTTTACTACAATAAATACGGCCTTTCGAAAAGTTTCAAAGTTTGTCGAAACGTTTGATACTCTCTGAGAAGCCTCCTACCCATAACATAAACTTGGTTCAGGCTTTTGGCAGATAACAAACAGATACAAAAAGGTACAGCCCTCGGATTTTTCCTTGGCAGTGTTGCACTTTTTTTTCATACAACAAACACACGAAAGTTTATGCAATTTATATAAAAATAAACACCTTCCAGGAGTGGTTGACTTCAAAATACAAAAAAATGGTGTGCAAATCGGAGTTATCAGCGTCAGTGGGGCTCTTTTTATAATGTCAGATGGTTTTGTAAGACCTTGAGAACTTAAAATGATAATGCAATGCATTAGAATGAATTATTTTTTTTTTATAATTTTTTCCGGCATATGTTGGCCACGGGTACACAGTTACATAGTCCATTCGATCAGTCCAATTTTTGTCTACTTTTTCCAATAAATTTGGCCGTATGGCGTCAATGGTGGCTTGAATATTGCAATAAAGGGATTATTAAGTTCACTGTGTGGCAAGTTGCACCGTCTTTTGGAACCAAATGTCGCCGATGTATGCTGATTAATTTGGAAACGAAAATTCAGTCGGCATTATTCTGTAGCGCTTGCCAATACACCGTAACAGCAGCTCCTTCTCATTTCAAAAGAAATAAGGATCGGTGATCCACGCTTAAAATAGACGAAGAATAAACTTCGCGAAGAGATTTTTATTTTTTTTTAACATTAAACGGTTCACAATGACTTGCCAAACCTGACTGAATAGAAAAGTCAACCCAGTTTGCCATTCTCGGCTTTCAAACTATAGTTGTCAATATCTGTAGGTCGCATGCTGCTAAAAAACACCCTATATGTAGATTTTTTATATTACCTCTATGTATAAGATTCTCCTCGACGCATTTAGAGCCATTCTAAAACTATGAGTTCCAACAGCCAAGCGAAGTGCAACACTTGATATGAAGATTGGCCTTAATTCCTTTGACGCCTTCTTCTCTGGCTTAATTCGAAAGTTTTGGGCAACACGGCAGCTTATGAGGTTTATTTATGGTAAAGAATTTCAATATTTTTAAATCTTGTTTAGGAGAGTTCTTTGTGTGCATTGTACTATAAAATCTAAATGAATAGACGTACTTTTCACTCCAAGCTTCAATAGCGATTTGTATGTAGGTGTGAATCGCGTCATATATATGTGTATAAATATACAAGTATGGATATAAGTTTATTGTAATATATCTTCTTTACACTTTAATTATGAATATATTTTTGTCTTTGTTGTTGTTGCATACTTATCAACACTGCGGCTAAGAATCTTCAACTGTTACTTAAATGCCCAAACAAATAAGGCAGAGAAATATTTTTACTTCTTAATTTTCTTAATAACCAATAATGTATGTATGTATATGTTGATTTGTTTGTTACAGGCAAAAATGGAGGTCGAAGACCTATTCACAGATCTAGCCGATGGCATCAAATTACTTAAGCTGCTGGAGATCATATCGTCAGAGAAACTGGGAAAGCCAAATAACGGTCGCATGCGTGTTCATAAAATCGAAAATGTCAACAAGAGTCTGGCATTCTTGCACACCAAGGTAAGCAACAGCAACAGAAACAGCCAGCAACTGCGAAAGTAAACCAGCAACAATAGCAACCAGTGAACAGTGAACAGCAAAAAGTTGTGGCAGCAACTGCGGCTAAGATCGTTGATTTGTTTTGCAGATGCGTTTGCTCTTATAGAATAGCTGCGCATAGCATAGCACATTTCTCTATGGACGTATCTGCATACACCCTATTAAAAAAAAAAACGAACTTTTTATAAATAGGAACAAATATTTTTAAATAAACAATTTATTCACCTTCTGCTTCGATACAAAATTTTACACATTTTTGCAAGTTATCAAATAAGCTGCAAATATATATATATCCTTTGCAGGAGTTTTGCCTCGGATGGTGTCCACTGCGACTTGAATGGCTTCAATAGATTCAGATGTCATACTTATTTCACATTATGGGATCGATTGACTAGCATATTGAATTAAAAAAGAATATCCTAAAAATGGTGCCATGAATTTTTAATTTATAATAAAGTTTGGTTTTTTTTAATAGAGGGTGTATAAATACGAGAATGTGCATACGTGCTTGCAACCATGCTTATATATGTATATGTATGTATTTACGTTCGAGTATGTATGAAACCCGCAATAAATAATACTATTTAAGGTTAGCGCAGAACTAGTCCATTTCGGACCAATTGACGTTCAATGCTATAAATTGCTCTCGATTTTTGAACTGCCCACATTTTCTACGCCAATTTTCTCGCGAATATTCATATTGGCCTTCAGAGAGTTGCATGTTTAAGGTTTATTTGTGTACACCTATCGTTTTAAGTAGCATCACAAGAGTACGGTTAATATACTAAGTCCGGCGGTGTCAAATCAAGCGAGCAGGTGGCCAGTCCAGAACAAGTCCGAACAGAAAACTGTCAAACTTTCTACTAAAACTTGGTAGAAAACACGTTCGGTTGATGGTCGGTATTATTGCAGTACACAACCCATGGGGTCAGTATATGACCACCATTGGAATCATTGAGGGTCCAATGTGCCTGTCTTGCTTGGAAGAGGCGGACAGCACTGAGCACTTTCTTTGTAAGTGTCCTGCCTTTGCTAGAGCAAGACTACGAGTTTCGGGTTCCAATGTCGTGAGAATGAATAATATTCGTTCTCTAAAACTGGAGGATATTTACAGATTTGCCAAAGCATCTGGAAAGTTCTCACAGGACTAACTACCTTTGTCTCTGTCCCTGATACTTTTCTCCTTTCCTCCTTGACTATTTACCTTCTTTCCAGAGCTCTAAATACAATGGGCTTTTAGCCTGAGTGTTTTAGGAGCCACCAAATCTTTTAGTAGTCCTTGACTCGACCAAATCAAATTTCAATTTCAAATTTCAGGCCAGTCCAAATCGCCGTTTTCGTAGATGAGTCGCTAAGGGAACGTTGTTTTCAGTAACGGCAGTTGGGCATGTTCTGCTGAAACCAGTAATGCTCCAACTGATTATCCTCGATTTTCGAAAGATTCAATTGCATCGAACGCTGGCGAAAGGATGTCTTGAAGTTCTCACGGACATCCTTATGAACAGCCTCCATAGTACGCAGTTGAAATATTCCCGCAAGATTTAGATTTCCGCACAAGTTACCTTTTTTGTATTCACTGAATGTTAAAAATTCGTTTCAGTCGAAGAGTTATTTTCAAACTAAAATGTCATTTTATCTGCGCGTTCTGCACCACTCCATTGTCAAGATTAAACTGTACCTGCCTTTCTAAAACACATGGTAAAAAGATTTCAGAGGTCTAGCCAAGAACAAATCGTTAACCGACTATCCGCAAATTTGAAAGAATGAGCTGATTTGCTGACGTAACTGGGGTTATGACAACGGCATGATGAAATGATTTTAGATTTTTGGCCAATATCAGACTGTTAACCGGCTCTCACAAAAAATTGTGCTGGTGATATACGAAAAAAATCAACACAATCTTCGTGTGTGTCCCTTCGTTGCCACCTGAACAACGACTGTTTGGACGAGTGCGTGAATGCGTGTGGAATGAGCGGGCAAAATCCTGCTGCTGAATCCCCGATGTCGTGGCAGCCCATGGTGAAAATATTTATATGGTGTGGCCAATATTAGACCGTTATTCGGCTATCAGGCTCTTAGGGTGACGTAGCAAGAGCCATGAATCGCTTTGTTTACGAAAAAACTAAGAACGTGTTAGTGATATTCGAAAAAATTAACACAATGTCATTTGTTGCCGTCTGAACAACTACTGATTGGACGAGTGTGTGAATATGTGTGAAGTTATCGTGCAGATTTTGGCTAGCGAATCACTCCCGTGGCGTGGCAGCCGAAATTCCACGCACAATTTTGTTTTTCCTTTCCTAAAAGCTATAGAAGAAGCACGATGAGCAACAACTGTTAAAATTATTTAAAATTCTCATGTGTCAAATGTAGCTGGAACACCCGTGAGGGTTTGGACTTCTATATATGTAGACTAAAGCAAACATCACTGTAAATTGTTTAGGTCAAGCTTCTCCTCCAGTTTGCGGTGAGCATCTTGCTGTTTTCCTATAAATTTAGGGTCTTACAGTTTGAGAAACTTTTCCAATCGCAGCAAAACCTATAGGAGATCTGGCAATACTTGCAGAGATGGCGCCGCTGTTTATAGATATCAGTTTGTACCATATGTTCGAATACAGTTATGAGGGAGTAGAAGACTAATCTATGGAGTAAGGAACTAGTTCTGTTGTGATACTAGTCCGATATCGTTTTAACCACAGGGTTTCCGCAGAAAATTAAATCTCTGAGGTTTGCTAATAGAAACTAATAATCCGCGCTTGTTGTCGCACACACTGTTCGTGCCGCGGCATGTGGCAACTGCTGGATACGTACGAATGCATTCCAAAGGTCGATTGATACACCAATGCAAGCCATTTGGCAGCGAACAACATTTGGGAGAAGTGCTCTACGCATGCGCAGCTGTCGCGCAAATGCTAACGTGTGGCTGCGCAATACAGCAGTTTGCGCTCGCAATTGCATTCATGGCGCTGAGTATTTTGTATGCTTAAAAGCGTGTTGCTGCCTTTCCCCAACTAAATGTAAACCATAAATAAACACGTAACATACCCACACATACACTCACACATATGGCACTATATATGTATGTATGTGCGATTGTACATTTGGATGTGCAGGCATGTAAGTTTACACGCGCTAATATGTGTGCTGGTATGTCGGTGCCACTTACACACCATTTGCCATTGCTTTTGTTTGTTTGTTATTTGTTGGCTTGACTGTCTTGAGTGTCTTTTGCATTATTTTAGATATTTGTTTATTTGCCTGCCATTCGAAAGTTCACATTCACCGATGCCAGCATGACAAGCGGCAAGCGCCAAAAGCCAAGATGTTTCAGTTATTTGTGCTGCAAACTCGTACTCCCAGAAAATATTTAATTACACTCGCATTTGGGTGCAATACTGCACACATACACAGGCGCAATAGTGGCATATGATACATATGTACATACACTCATACTTATAGTACGTGCATAGCAAGCATAGAATGACAACCATATGTATGTACTCATGTAAATATGTAGGTTTTGTTCGTATTTTTAATTCACAATGCCTGCACATTTCTCATTACTGTCATTGAAACAATTGTCGACATCGTTTGCGTTGCCAGTGATGAAAGAAAAACCTGTCCATTGGAAACCGTCCAGACTAACTAAATAATTTGTGAGCTCTTTAAAAATCTACTCAGCAGGAATAGTGAGAGTATCAATTAAACTACCTAACTAACAAGTTAAAGCTCGAGCGGGACCAAATTGTCAATCGGGGCATATTTTTAGTAAAATATCATTGTCAGACATGGTCAAGTATAGCTGCTTTTCAATTTCTACAAATTTTGTCATTTTCCGTTTCCGATAAAATGTTGAAATTCAATAGAGTAATTAGGATGGAAGAAATCGATCGGATTTCAAAAGCTCAACTCAAAATGGAGGAGGGACTTAATGGTTTATGTAGTGTTTTTCCAACCGAGTCCGTTCGCAGATCGCCTGATCGTAATATGAACCTGAACATTTTTAAAAATTTTATATACAGTTGGAGTACTACAAATTTATAAGTTTAAGATTAACTACATTTTGAATAAAATATATCAATTTTGAAACTGCAACCCACACCAAAACCAATAGCCTCTCTATGAAGATTCTTAAAGACATCTCAAATATGTTCATATGTATAGGCAGACCTACAGACAGAAATACGAGTAAAAGTTTCGTTAAATTTTACTAATTGGTTGGTTGTTTAAGTGGTGATTCATCCAGAATCCAACTTGCGCTTCCGCACCATTTTGTTACCACATCCTCGCTACCAACTTGTTTAACGGTTATTTACCGCATGACTATATCCAGTCTGCCGCCGTAGACGAATGAGTTGGTGCGTGACTACCGTTCGGAACTCAGAGAGTACGTAGGTTCGAATCTCGGTGAAACACCAAAATTAAGAAAAGTTTTTTCTAAGCGGTCGCCACTCAGCAGACAATGCCAAGCCTCCGAGTGTATTGGTGCCATGAAAAGCTCCTCATAAAAAATATCTGCCATTCGGAATCGGCTTGAAACTGTAGGTTCCGACATTTGGGGAACAACGTCAAGACGCACGCCAGGTTGTTAACATCTAAGCCTGACAGTTGTTCGGGACTATTGAACAGTGATTTGCCAAGTGTTGACATTCTTTCCTTCCATAGGACAGGGCATTCACAGAGGAAATTAAAAATCGTTTGCTTTTTCTTTGGTTGTTTACAACTGTGGCAGTATGTGTTGCGAGGGATGCCCATTTTGGCTACTTGTTCCCCGACAGACCAAAAGCCAGTTATGACGGTCGTGAGTCTTTAAGCGTCCCGTCGCACAGTGTGGCCGATTCCCAAAAAGCTGGCCAAAACTCAAAAAATTAAGTAATTGATTCAAAATTTCTTACTCGGGAGTTGTCGGGGTCGCTGATTACGAATTTGATCTTAAAATTTTGAAAATCCACCCCCTTCCACCCCTATTGGCCACCCCCTCACGTGAAATAGCGTATATTCAAGAACATAATCAAGATGCATGTAAATTTATATGTTTTCGGGGTCGCAAGGTAGCAAGTGGTAGCAGCTGAATCTTGTTTTATTCAGCAACCATTACTTTTTTGAGTAACCTTTAATAGGTTTCAAAGCAGCATATGACGGCGTTGTATTACTATACAGTTTGAAAACTCAAATTTTATAAAAAAAATTGCAAAAAATGTATCTACGTATTGCTGCAGCTAAAAATTTTGTGTCGAGGTATTGATATGTACTAAAGATTTCTCGTATTTTACTAACCTTCCGAAGATGATTCCATTTGGTTTTGTTCAATTTACTCCATTACAAAATCTTTCAAATGTGTACAACTTTCACTATTCATCGACAGTAATACGATGCTCAAACAAAGGCCACGTTGCGACTGAAAATACAGAGGATACTTAGGGTACAGGACGTTGCTATGAACGGTTTTCACTACTCAAGGCATTACTGTAGCCAACCCAAAGACAAAAAAACTCTATCTAGAAACTTTTTTTTCGACTTTTGGCCAGCTTTTTGGGAATCGGCCGCACTGTGCGTCGTTTCATGTATGAATGTCAATGATGGCGTTTGTTTGAGGTTGTAGGTGGGCCCTAACGTTCTGCTAATGTTTCATATCGGCTGATCTCTGCTTCTACAATACTCGGAAGTATTCGAGAAAAATGTATTATTAATTGCATCCAGTGGTGTGAATACCGATTCTACAAGAATGTTTTTCATAGCAAATCCGCGTCTTGCCACTTCGTCCGCTCTTTAATTACCTTCAAAGTTCCGATGTCCCGGGATCAAGGTAAGGTTATGGTTTTCGCTTAAGCTGGTAAGGCTATTTCTGCTTTGTTCCACCTGCTTAGAGGTTGTTTTAACTAAATCCAGTTCCTGGATTGCAGCTTGGCTATCCGAAAGAATACCTATTTTGCACTTAAAAGAGAAGTCTGTAATGAGTAGCCAGTTCCTAGTTTATTCAGGAAAAGCTTTCAGAGAGCACTTCCTTACAGGGGGGAATTCGAGAAGAAGAAGTAGAGTAAATGAAGAGGACCCCATTGCCATCCCCGAAGATTCCTGAACACTGCCGTACCGGCAGAGGTGGGTGTTTTCTGAAATGATATATGTATCCTTCTCATCCCATTTACCTAACTTCACCCGCATTTTTTGAGTTAAAAAAGGACTAGCGACAGAACTTGGCTATGGAGTATTATGAAACAACTGCAACGCATTAAAAAAGCAGGATTCAGATATTCAAGTAGCACTAGTTTTTCATATCAAGTGCAAATAGGTTGATCTGAATTTTATATAATATATACATACTTCTATTGTACAATATATTTACGCGCTCTTGCGTTCGTTATGAACTCACGGATGCAACGTCGTAAAATCTTCTTACTCGAACTTCGTCGTTAATACGTTTCTGCGCTAAGAAATTTGTAGGGTGTAGTTTTAGTTCGTCGAACAAGAGCTGGTGGTCTATTGGGCCCAAAATAATACCTGTTGAGCATGTATTCGTTTGAACTCTAATCACAACAATTTAGTATATACAAAGTGGACTAGTTTTTCACTAGTCTGGAGACATTCCACATTTCTTGCCGAGCTCCTACTAATATACGACTATTCACGGCTGCCCCATAATAGTCGACTTGAAGCGCTGGCGCATAGCGTGCGACACACTTCTTACCATGCCAGTCTCCCCCATTTATACATAAATACTTATATAGATATGTACGCGTGTATGTTGGCATGTTGCTTGTTCACTTCTGCAACACTCAGCTGTTGTGGCAAATTGTGTGGCCCCAATTTTTGTTGCGCTAACTTGCAACGGATTTTTACTTAACTTAATCTAATTAAAACAGTGCTTCGAATCGTGTTTATTGTTGTGCGGGGAGGTAATTTGCCGGTTAGCAATTTGAGTGGCAGTGTCTGGATAGAGAGATGAGAGATGAGAGAGTGCATATGCTCGTATGTGTGTATGTGAAAATAGCTTGTTTGCTGTTCGTAGACGCGATTCTTGAAGACTGCAATTTGTTATCAAAGCTGTTAGTAAATATACGTACACACATACATATACATACATACCCAGTAGAAAAAAGAAGGATTGAAAAGCGATTACAGAAGCTCTTCTTTGGAATCGGGAGGGCCTTACCATCTCCATGATTTCCTTAATTATTTTTTATATGAAATGAGCCAAAACGCAAGGCATTGCATTTTCGCTTGCGATGGAACATCTTATAGAAGGTGTTATTGCAAGTCATTATGCCACCGCTTGTACGAGAATGCTTTTGAGAAGGAGCTGTCTTCAAGCGCTTCACAAACGCCTGGCAGTATGCCCTTCTTGCTCGCTTACTTTGTAAGGGCTGCAGGAAGCCGTCTTTGTCATGTGATGTTATCTTACTTCCAAACAGCAACGATAATTTCAAAAAATCATTTTAATTTTAATAATTATAAGTATTTTAATAGATGATTTATTTATTTATTTATTTTTTATAAATATGAATTTTAAACAAAAAAGATAAATAAATGTAATTAAATTATTTTTTTCTTAGCAAGGCATGTAGTCTTGTGTACTCGATTCTTTGCGATTTTGAAACCTTTTTTAAGTTCAACAATATAGTTGTCCCATGTAATTACGCTTTCTGCAACAGATTCTACAATTGAAAGGAAATGCTTATGTTAGATATTGGATTAAAGATTATTGTTATTGCAACTTACTATACAAAATATCATTTACGCTTTTATAACATTTAAATGATTCTTTTCCTTGTATTCCGTCGTAATTGAAATTAAGGAATACGTCTTTTCCAAATAAATTGTGGATATTTTTGGAAATGCCCTCCCTTTCACATATTTTTGTTGTGGTATTAATCTGTAAGTAAAAGACAATTTATAAGTTCATCTATTACATGGAGAACTGAATGAAGTATTTATTTACAGTCATGGAGTAACGATCAAGAAAATTTTTTAAAATATTTTTAGTGTGGTTTTCTTACTCGTTATCTGTTTCATATAAATATATGTCGTAAAAAAGTAATTAGGCTTTTTATTTACCAATTCATACTCTGCAAGGTTTAGTATTTCTTCCTCAAGTCGCTTCAATTCATCGATGTTTTTTATTGGAAACATTTGAATTATGTGGGAGTTTTGTTGATTTTTGGCTGCTAGCTGGCGTACGTATATTTTTATGGATGCTAGCTCATTCACAATTAATTCATTTTGGCTTAAAAAAGTTTCTTGCAGTTGTTTTATAGTTTCGCTCTGTTGAGTTACCAACGCTTTTAAGGCACTCATTTCCAATTCAAATTTATTTATTTGTTCGTATGACTTTGTAACGCCTAAGTTGCCAGTCATTCGCCGGAAAACATTCTTGTTTTCTGCCATTTTTGCCTTAAAATTATGTCAAAGTTTAATTAGAATTTTTTTAACTGCATACAGCTGTGTAGTAGAGGAATAAGCACATTATTTTGCAAACAATTTCTTTCACATAGCTTAAGTTTGCGTATTAAATTATTTCGTTCCTTTAAAATTTTTCTTTTTATAGAACTCGCGCTCATTCCTCTTCTACCCATATTTTTATTTATTTAATTTACACTCACTCTTTTTATTATAAATTTTACTTAAGTTATTTCTAACTTTCCGAAGCACGTCTTTTAATCACAAAAATACACTTTTAATAAATTTACAGAAATGAACGCGTCCCTTTTTTTTGTTTGTACCGCCTACTGTAAATTTCGACAATTGTGTATAGGTACAAACGTTAGCTCGACAGTTTATTTTGTAACACCTTGCCTACTCACTTCTCGAGAATGAGCACTGGAAACACTCTGTGAGCAGTGTTGTTGACATAAGCATTTCACTTGCTTAGAAGCTGTTCTGTAATAGCTTATGAAGGCAAGATATTGCACCATTTCCTTCTGGGTATATATTTGTGCATAAGTACTGACACATGTGTAAATACGTGTAAATTATCCATGTCTCTCTGTGTTTTAGTGAAAGTTTTTTACTTAACGGTTTATCTACTGCTCGCTTGCTTTCTGCCTATTTGGCTGTCATCAGCAAGGTGCACTGTGCCGCCATCACGTCAGTTTTCACTTTACTTCATTTGTTGCTCATGTTTGTGTATTCACCCAGCGTATGGACCTGCCGCACACAGTGTTTGCTGACTTGCTTATTTTCAAGAAAGTATCGAAGTTTTACTTTCAAAAACATTTAATAATAAAAACATTTGTCACTTACTGCTATGGGCCATTTGCGCACAATGATTAATGAACTTGCCTAGAGCCCGACCTGTACATACTAAATATTTGTTGAATTCTTGGTATCTTCGAGGGAAAAATCATTGATATTAGTTTTCTGATTTTTGCGGGATACTTCAATTAAGTCCATTTTGGTTTTTTGTCATGTCTCCAGGGATAGACTCATAAGCGATCGATCTGCATGTGGATGTAAGATGTACGAAAATGTAAAAGCATAAACAGATTTTAATGATATGAATATCAACTGGAAGTGGTAAAAGAACTGATAAGATGCCTACAATTTCAACCTAATCCACCCATATATTGTTATGGTTATTCAAAAAGCAGAAGCAGCGAGCAACCTACACAAATTCAATGATATCATTAATAATATGATCTGGCAATCGTATGGCTAAGATCAAAATAACGTTTGTGTGTAATCGCACACATCCAACACGGGTACGCAGACCAAGAAAAAGAACATTCAAAATAACCTTTATTTCCATTACATTATTACAAAATTCATTATCTCATATTGGCGATCGACGCAGCCGCGGGGGCATATGCGTGACTGGCATGAGTTCAAATATCATTGTGGGCATCGCATATCAAATCATAGAGAAAGGTTTGCTAATAGCGATCGCACCGCAACAGGAAAGATAACTCTACGAGGGCATTTCTGCATTGAAAAGGGTTATTTTGGAAAAGAAATCTGCCTTTCGAAACAGGCATAAAACTGTGAGCCCCTTCATTTGTAGTAGAGTCTCTTCATTTTGTAGTAGAATCTAACACAACTTGAAAGATAAGCTCGACAAAAGGCTTAATAAAGCATTTGCATGACAATTAAAATGTGACCAGATTAGAGGTACTCCAGACAGATCACGCTTAAAATACATAATTTTTTTCAGTATTCATTGATATTTCATCATGGAAAGACTTGGGTCTCAACAACGTTTAAAAATCGTGCGATTCCATTACAAAAATCGACGCTCAGTGAAAAGTGTTCATCACTCGCGTTGGAAACCGAATTTTGTTCAGCGATGAGGCCCATTTTTGGCTGAATGGCTACGTCATTTAAGAACAGGCATTACATCCATTGAAAACAACGCACCTTTGGACATTTATTTGTGGGGTACGTAAAATGTGGATAAACCAGCTTCGTCTGAGGCATTGAAAGCCAACATCACTAAAGTTATTCACGAGATACCGACCGAAGTCCTCCAGCGAGTCAATCAAAATTGGTATTTACGAATGGCCGAATTACGGCGCAGTTGTGGCCAAAATTTGAAAGGGATTATCTCTAAATACGATCTACGATCACCCTTATGTATACATAAGATATTAATTGTTGTATATTGGTCGCTTATAGAAACCGCCAAAAACCAAGAAAATACCACCTTGATCAAAAAATTCCCAGAACAACTACCAGGTGAAGTTTTAAGTCAACTGATTCGAGTTCTGTTTTTTTTTTTTTGTTAGGTCACCACACCTGTGATTAACATTCCTACCAAAATTTAATCGCCATTACTTGGCATTTGTAAAAGTTACGCCGTCGAGTAATTTCCTTGCACGTGTTTCCGCTTTTCACAATTTTAATAATGATTTGAATTTCCAATAAATTATATATTTATATTAAATTGCGTTCAAAATGGATTTAATGGTGCAAAAAACTTAGAACTATTGGGAAACTTTTTTTGTAATGATACTCTAAAGAAAACGGCCGTTTACGAGGAGCTTGAACGGTTCAGAAGAGTTCGTGAATCCTTCGAGGATGACGATCGTAGTGACAGGTCGTCAACATCGAAAACTGATGAAAGCATCAATAAAGTGAAAGAAGAGTTGATCAATAAGCGCAAATTAACCTTTAGAGAGCTGACCACAGACAGAGGACTTGAACATTGCTTATGGATCCGTTCACGAAATTGTAGCTAATGATTTGGGTTTGCGCCTCGTTGCTACAAAGTTGGTCCCAAAGTACTTGAATTCCATGCAAAAAGGGCGCCACGTTGATATCACCAAATACATGATTTCCAAAGCTGCGGCCCACCCAAAATTCATCAAATAAACCTAGACCACGCCGCTTTCATTCAAAAAGTAAAGAGATCCTCACAATTGATTACAACGATGTTACAGGGTCCGGCACTCGAAGTGTAACCAATTAAAAAGGTCATAAATTTAGTTTGGAAAATTACTTTTATTCAATTTAAAGTAGAAAATGTGTGAAAATAATACAAAATTAAGAATCAATTTACTTTTGCTCGATATGATCACCTTTTGTCTTGACTATGACCTTGAGACTGTCCAGGAACGAATCTTAAGCTGCCCGAATGTTACTTGCAGGTATTTTGGCCCACTCGCAGACAATGGCTTTTTTCAGCGAATGGAGACTTGTAAATCTTTTAGTTCGGAGCTTCCTCTCCAAAATGGCCCAAAGAAAATATTCCATCGCATTCGCGTCTGGTGAATTTGAGAATGAATGAGAACCATTTTCTGGGCGTTATGAAGTTCAGAACGTTGATTTTTAGCCATTTTTGGTTCACTCGAGCTTTGTGAGACGGTGCCGAGTCCTATTGAAATGTCCATGGTCCACCACCGAAATGTTTGTCTGCCCATGGCTTCAAAGCAACCTCCAGAATACTTTCCCGATAATATTTTATATTTACCTTGACGCCAGGCTCGATGAAAATGATTGGAGAGCGCCCATCTGCGGTTACAGCGGCCAAAACAATTAGCTGTGGCAGGTGTCCAATCGATGACTCAAATTCTCGTATAAACGGTCGGTCAAATAAACCCTATCGTTTTGGGAGTTTACCAATTGCTCAATTCGACCAAGCGAAGTAACTCTTTCGCTTTCTCAAGTCTGACATGTTGCTACTTTGGTGTGAGGTCATGCGCCTTTTGGATCTTGTAAGGCTTGACTTTGAGATAATTTTTCAGTGTGCGGCGGATGCTACGGTCAGATATTTTCCGATGGCTCTGATGGCTATAGAGTTTCAGAAATGTTTCAAGAATCAGATCAAACGCTGTCATAAGTGCAATGGAGTTGATGGGAAGTAATTTAAAGGTTATACAACTTTTGAGGAACTTTGTAATTGAATTTTCTGAAAATATTTCGGGAACTTTTTGATCAAGTTTGAAGATATGCAGCTGCTGTGGAAGATATAAATCTGCCTAAAAACCTGAATGGACTCAGTGCTATATTTGTGTATACGAATATTTTTAGAAATATCTCGGCTACTGGGCCACCAAACATATCCAAAGAAGTTTGAAAATCTTTGTGGGCATATTTTAAAAATCGTACACAAAAATAAATAATTTTTTATATATTAAAAAACCAAAAATGCAATTTCGAAAAATGAGGTGCATTTACAGGAGCTACATAGAAACACGCTCCATGCTCAGCTGGACTTCGCGTGAAAATTTCATAAAAACCGGTTCAACAGTTTTGCACTCTATGGAAAACATGCAAACTCATACAGATATGCATCCAGTTTTATGTCGAGCCTACACATTCAAGATGAATAGGTACTTGTATTTAGATGTGTCCATCTCCTTCGAAGTGCTGATGCCGTGTCAAATTAGAATAGGCGCTCACTTTTTGCTCTCAAACGTGCCAAAAATCTTTTCACTGGGTTAAACGACGTTTTTTATTATTTATTTGCGCTTATTCGCAAAAACTTATACTATACATATTTATTATTTTATATTTAAAAAGCAAAATATCTCATATTCCAGGTTCGTTTAGAATCAATCGGTGCTGAGGACATCGTCGACGGAAATCCCAGATTAATTTTAGGTTTGATTTGGACCATCATTTTGCGGTTTCAAATACAAGAAATTGAAATTGATGTGGTGAGTTTGCGCCCATTTTGGTATTACTCATTTATTTCAAAATTTATATATTACTCGTATTTTTTCGTCTTCTAGGATGAAGAGAATGAATCATCCGAGAAACGTTCGGCCAAGGATGCGCTGCTATTGTGGTGTCAACGTAAAACGCACGGTTACCCTGGCGTTAATATACAAGATTTCACATCGTCCTGGCGTTCTGGTCTGGGCTTCAATGCGCTTATACATTCACATCGGCCCGATCTTTTTGAGTACAGCACAATTGTCAACTCGAAAAACTCAAATATTGACAATCTGAACCACGCATTCGATTTGGCTGCCTCAGAACTGGGCATACCAAGGTAAGCATCAATGCATTTATGCCATACCTGGGATGCAATTATTTACATACAATTTGTTTACAGTTTACTGGATGCTGAAGACGTTGACTCTGCGCGTCCCGACGAAAAGTCCATCTTGACATACGTGGCTTCGTACTATCACACATTTGCTCGCATGAAAAATGAGCAAAAGAGCGGTAAACGTATTGCCAATGTAAGTGAAAGAAGAAATCAATACATAGATGAAATATTATATGAAGCGTCCGCCTCACCCGAATCTATTTGCATAGACATTTACTTATACGAGTAGTGGACTGAAACTCTATCCGTTTTTCTATTATGTACGCAACTCAATACCAATGCTACAAACCCAACAATTAAAATGTTTTACGCTCTAATTGCTGCCTCAGTGAGGTTCAATGACTAGCCCATAGAATGTGCATACCTAAGCATAATTGATTTTTACTCACCTTATTGTCTATGGTGAGCAGTCAAACGAAAATGTTTCATAAAATAATTCTCTTTTTTTTTTGTTTTTTAATTTATTTTGTACAATGTATATATGTACATATTCATGCACTTTTTTAAGTCAAGCCCAGATCGCATTGCTCCGCCTATGATTGAAAGTTTCTTATCATTTCATTGATTGTTTTTCCAGATTGTGGGACAGTTGATGGATGCTGACCGCAAAAAAATCTATTACGAGCGCCTAACAACAAATCTCTTAAGTTGGATCAGACTCAAAACGCTGGAATTACAGCAAAGAGATTTTCCCAATTCGTTGGAGGGTATACAGCGAGAATTGCTGGCGTTCAAGGAGTACCGAACAATTGAAAAGCCGCCAAAGTAAGTAACAGAAATAAAAGTATGTAGAAATTGCAGTATAGCTGAAGTTGTCTACCCAAAAATTGAATAATTGAATCGACATATTTACGTGCTTATGAATTGTTATTTGATTGTTTTTCATCACTGCCTCGATTAGGTATAAGGAACGCAGTGAAATCGAAGCGCTTTACTTTACCATTAATACACTGTTAAAAGCACTAAACCAACCGCCCTACAACCCACAAGAGGGACAATTGGTAAATGATATTGAAAAGGCGTGGCAACTGCTCGAATATGCTGAGCACAATCGTGAGGTTGCACTCCGCGAGGAACTTTTGCGCCAAGAGAAGCTCGAACAACTCAATTACAAATTTGAGAAGAAGTCCGTGCTGCGTGAGGGATACCTGAAGGAGATGATTCAAGTGCTCTCCGATCCGCGTTACTTGCGGCAAGTGGACGCTACTCTGAAGAAGCACGAAGCCATTTCGGCGGACATATTGGCACGTGTGGAACGTTTTAACGATCTGACCGCCATGGCCAATGAATTGGAGCGTGAAAACTATCATGGCAAGGAGCGTGTGAAGAAACGCGAGACAGAAGTTATGGATAAGTGGCGAAAATTACTGGAACTGCTTGAGAATCAACGTTTGAATTTGTCTCAAATGAGCACACTCATGAATTTGTTACGCGAAATCGCCAGCACAACTGAAGCGGTAAAGGAATTGCAAACACAGTTTGCATCCGAGGATGTTGGCCCGCATTTGTTGGGTGTAGAAGAGCTGCTGCAGGCGCATTCGTTACAGGAACTTCAAGTGAACACATTTGGCGAAACATTGAAACGTTTCAACCGCCAAGCACAACCATATAGAACGTCTGAGCAAAAAGATGCTGCGCTACTTGTGCAGCGTCTCGCTGAGCTGGAAGAGGCCTATGCCATGTGAGTATAACGGAAAATGTCAAACCTATCGACAATACCAATTGATAATCGAATTGCTTTTACCTTTGCAGTTTGCTGAAGTTATGTGCAAAGCGACGCGCATGTCTGGAGGAAGCGAGAAACTTTTACCATTTCATGGAAGATTATGACAATGAAGAAGGTTGGCTAGTTGACAAACAACGTATCTGCAAGACGGGTATAACAGCTAAAGACTTGCGCGCGGTACTTTCGCTGCAGCAGAAGCACAAAGCTCTCGAGGATGAAATAAAGGTGCGAAAGCCGAAATCGGCGCAGATGTCAGACGCTGCCAAGAAGTTGATTGGCGAAAAACATCCACGTTCGCTAGACATCAAAAGTCGTATTGAGTCTTTGGCAGAGCATTGGAAGGCTTTAGAAGAGTTGGTGGAGCTGCGTCGTCGCCAGCTTGAAGATGCTGCCGAGGCGTATCAATTCTACACTGATGCCAACGAGGCGGAATCGTGGTTAAATGAAAAAATGGCTTTGGTGAAGTCAAATGATTACGGCACCGATGAACCTTCAGCACAGGCGCTTCTACAGCGGCATCGCGATTTGCAGGGCGAATTGAATGCCTACTCTGGTGATATACTTAATTTGAACCAACAGGCCGACAAGCTAATTAAAGCCGGCATCTGTACACTTGAGGTATGTAGGTCGTTTCCTCTGGAAGAAATCAGTACTAAAATTGTTGATTACTTGGTTTTTTTTTGGTTTAGCTTTCAGCTGCTGAGCCAGAAATGCCCGAAATTGAGCAGGAAGAATGGGTGAACGAGACCCGCCTTGTGCCAAAAGAGGTGTGGGAGGATGAGTGGGTAGAGAAGCTGGAACATAAGAAAGTTACGGAAATGAAATTATTGCCACACGTCCGTTCAATGTTTCCCTTCGAGGGTCAAGGTATGAAAATGGATAAGGGTGAGGTGATGCTGCTGAAGTCGAAAACCAACGACGATTGGTGGTGTGTACGTAAAGAAAACGGCTTGGAAGGCTTTGTTCCGGCCAATTATGTGCGTGAAATCGATCCTCGCCCCGTGGCGTGCATTGTGCCGAAAGCAGAAAAGGTCAAAACACTGCAGAAGGTGAAAAAGACTATCTTGGTGCGCCAAGTCGTACCCGTCAAGCGTATCAAACCAATTGCAGCGCCTCCAAAACCACTAATCAAGCGACGCGTTTCCTCGAACAGTATTAACGAGAATGCCGATAGTGTAGAGAAGCGGCAAAAACGTATAAACAGCACCTACGATGAATTACAGGATACCGCACAGAAACGTCATGCGCTACTCGAAGACTCTATACATCTTTTCGGCTTTTATCGGGAATGTGACGATTTTGAGAAATGGATGAAAGAAAAAGAGCGCATTATTAATTCGGACGATGGTGAAGGTGTGGAGAATGCAAAACGAAAGTTCGAAAAATTCCTTACTGACTTATCGGCGGCCTCGAAGCGCATTGAGGAAATCGATGGTGCTGTTGATAACTTCCGCCGTCAAGGGCATTCCCAACTGGACAAAATAATTGCACGTCAACGACAGATACATCAAATTTGGCAACGCCTGAATAACGCAAAAGCGCAACGTGAAAAGAGTTTGGAAGGAGCATCTAGTGTGGATCTCTTCAATCGTACATGTGATGAGGCTAAGGTTTGGATGAACGAGAAGATGATCCAGCTGGATACGGCTGTAATTAGTCCAGATTTGAAAACGGTGCAAGCGTTGCAGCGACGACACCAGAACTTGGAACGTGAGCTAGCACCTGTGGAGGAGAAAGTGAATCGTGTTAACTATCTGGGAAATTCGTAAGTTCTTTACATATACGAAACTCGATGTTGTCTCAGCCCTAAATCGAATCTAATTATGTTTCCAGAGTAAAGAATGCATATCCTGCGGAACGAAATAATGTAACGGCGCGACAACAGGAGGTGTTGGATATGTGGAAGCAGGTCCATGGCAAAGGCAGTGAGTTGCGGGCGCGCATTGAGAGCGCAGTTGGTCAACAAATTTTCAACAACAGGTATTTATCTCTGTTATAATGAAGCTAAATTACTCAAATTATGTACAAACGATGAACCATTTTTTTAATAAATGGGCTATCTTGCTAGAGACTTTATAAAACTGATCCAAACTTGATGCAAATGTTGTTCCCCACCCCAATTACATTCTACTTAAATGTTATTGGGCTCAGAACCATGCGCAGTTTTTATATGTTAAGGTAAACCTTACATACGCCCATCTGATAAACCCTATAACCCCCATCTCTATGAGTTCGTTTGATACTAAAAATTAAGAGTCAGTCCAAATTAAATTTTATTGTACTTTTTATCGTAAATGTGCTCGCTCGGGTACATAACATTCGATCCGGACCGATATTAGCCATTCTTACTTGTTTTGATTAATTTTTGTTTTTTAACTCCTTTGTCGTTTAGTGCAAAAACGTTGCTCGCTTGGATCGATTCCGTCAAAGATCAGTTGAATGCCGATGAGTCAGCGCGTGACGTTGAAACGGCCAACAACCTACTGAAGAAACACAACGATTTAGGCGACGATATCAAGGCTCATGACAATGAATTTGTTGAGGTCATTAATTTAGGAAAGCAACTGTCCGATGGAAAACCGAATATGGAAGAGACCGTAAAAATCATTGATCGTCTAAAGGCCGAACAAGATGCTATACACCGCGGTTGGGTGGAGAAACAGAAATGGTTACAACAATGCGTTGAGCTACAAATATTTAATAGGGAAGCAGACAAAATCGATGCAACCACAAAAAGCCATGAAGCTTTTCTCGAATACAATAATTTGGGTGTAAGTTGACGCCTAAATGCACATGAAAATTCCTATGAATAGATTCTCTTATTTAATTTCATTCTAGAATTCTCTCGATGAAGTGGAAGCTATACTGAAGAGACATCTTGATTTTGAAAAGAGCCTAATGGCTCAGGATAAAATTCTCAAAGGTTTTTCTGACAATGCCGACAAATTGATTGCCAACGACCACTACGATAAAAAATAGTAACTATACCAACCCTATATCTAGAACAAATATTGGTTAACTTTACAAAAATAATTTTTCGTGCATTTTTCCAGCATCGATGACAGACGCAACCAAGTTTTGGGCAAAAGGAAAGCGGTGGAAGACCGTGCCTTTGAGCGCAAGCGTTCACTTCAAGCCTCGAAAGACTACCACAAATTCGCTGCTGAGGCTGACGACCTTGCCGTGTGGTTGAGCGACAAAACCAAGATCGCCGGCGATGAAAGTTATCGTGATCTTACCAACCTGCCACGTAAGCTGCAGAAACACAAAGCTTTCGAGCGTGAACTAAGAGCAAATGAAGGTCAATTGCGCAACATAAATAAGGACGGAAAGGCACTGATAGCCGCAAATAATCGTGTGCCTGCAGTGGAGAGTAGAATGGTCGATTTGAATCAAAAGTGGAAAGACTTATTATTGCTCTCAGAAGATAAGGGACGCAAGTTGGAGCAAGCCGTGTCACAGCGTGAACACAACCGTGCTATTGATGATGCTAAACAGAAAGTGGCCGAATTAGATGCTGCCTTGAAGAGTAGGGACGTTGGTAACGATTTACGTAGCTGTAAGGATTTGATCAACAAACATCAGTTACTCGAGTCCGAGATAACGGTATGGGAGCATAAGATCGTCGAACTGGTTAGTACTGGAGACGAGATGGCACATGAGGGTCATTTTAATGCAGTCCACATCAAAGACGAAACAAAGGACATTCAAAATCGCTTCAAATTATTGCGCGGACCAGTACAGAAGCGTCGTGAAGAACTTGAAGAGAGCTTGAACTACCACAAATTCGTCTTTGAATTGGACGCCGAATTCCAGTGGATCAATGATCACATGCCAGCAGCTAAGTCTAAGGAATTAGGACAAAATCTGCACCAAGCACAGACTCTTTCGAAGAAACATAAAAAACTCGAAGCCGAAATTAAAGGCCATCAGCCCATGATCAACAAAGCTTTGCAGTCAGGACAAACGCTGATTGCACAAAGTCACCCTGAAAAAGAGAACGTGAAGGCATTGTGTGCAAAGTTAGAAGATGCCTGGGCAGACTTAGAGAGTGATTCAAGTGATCGCGGTAAGAAGCTGGAGATGTCATTGAAGGCGCAGCAGTACTTGTCCGACGCCGGGGAGATTGAATCATGGTTGGGTGAGAGAAGCAATGCACTGCGCTCCACTGAGTATGGGCGCGATCGCGATTCAGCCGCTAAATTGCTGACCAAACACAAGACAATCGAACTGGAGCTGGACACGTACTCTGGTATTGTTACCGAAATGGGGCACAATTGTGCCGCCATGGTAGCCGCCGGACATCCGGACAGTAAAATTCTTACTGCGAAACAACAACTTATCGACAAAATGTTAAAGTCACTGCATAAGTTAGCTTCACAACGCCAAATGCGTCTAATGGAGAGCCTCTATATGCACGAATACTTCTTGGAATCCGATGAGGTAGAGCAATGGATTAAGGAGCAAGAACAAGCAGCATCATCCGAGGACTACGGACAAGACTATGAACATCTTCAGCTGCTTCAAAACAAGTTTGACGACCTAAAACATCGTGTTGAAATAGGCTCTGATCGTGTGAACCAGTGTGAAGTATTGGCCAAGAAACTTATCGACACCGAGAGTCCATACGCCACAGATGTTGAGAAGCGCCAGGAACAACTAAGGTGAGTAAAAATTGAGGTGTAATGCATATGTATGTGTAAATATATAAATTATCCAACTATGTCTATACTTCGTTTTAGGGAATCTTGGGAAAATCTGCTGAAATTACTAAATCAACGGGAGCAAAAGTTGCATGCTGCGGGTGAAATTCATCGTTTCCATCGCGATGTTGCCGAGGCACTTTTCCGTATTCAAGACAAAAATGCAGCACTCTCCTCGGAGCTGGGCAAAGACTTGAACTCAGCTTTGGCACTTTTACGAAAACATGAAGGTTTCGAAAATGACCTCGTCGCTTTGGAAGCGCAACTACAGGTTTTGGTTGAAGATTCTGTTCGTCTTCAAGCAAAATATCCCTCGAACGCTGCTGCCATAGCTCAGCAACAAGACAAGGTTGTGGCAGCTTGGAATGATTTGAAAGAGCGCTCAGGAGCTCGCAGCGATCGGTTAGCCGCTAGTTCGGATCTACAATCCTTCTTAACAGATGTGCGTGACATTATGTCTTGGTCGTCCAATCTACGTGCTGCTCTGCAGGCTGAAGAGCATGTCAGCGATGCTGCTGGTGCGACAGCGTTGAAGATCCAGCATGATGCTATATATGGTGAAATTGAAGCACGAGAGGATAAATTCCGTTACTTGAATGAATTGAGCGATTCTATGGTGCAAACTGGCCATTATGCTGCCGCAGAAGTAGAGGAAAAATGCGCCGCTATGTTGGACGAACGTCAGAAGTTGCATGCGGCATGGAACAAGAAGAAGATAATGTTGGAGCAGAAAATTGATTTGTTCTGTTTCTTACGCGATGCGAAGCAGATCGACAATCTTTCTAGTTCCCAACAGGCAGCGCTCAGCAGTTCCGATTTTGGTCAAACCGTCGAAGATGTTCAGAACCAGATAAAGAAGCACGATGAATTCGAACGTCTCATTCAGACGCAGGAAGAAAAAGTGGCCTTGTTGCAGGAGCATGGCCGCAAACTTATTGAGCAACGCCATTACGATAGCGCAAATATTCAAACCATCCTACAAGGTGTTTTAGCGCGCCGACAAAAAGTAAAAGATCTTTGCGCCGTGCGTCGATACAAATTGGAAGACGCGCTCTTGTACGCCCAATTCGTACGTGATTGCGCCGAAGCTGAATCGTGGATAAATGAAAAGGAGAAAAAACTTGAAGCTGATGCAGCCAGTTACGCTGAAGTGTCCAATCTAGATGAAAAGATAAAGAAACTCCAAAAGCACCAGGCCTTCCAAGCCGAAGTTGCTGCCAATCAAGGTCGAATACAAGAAATACAGGAAACCGGCATGATTCTTTTGACTAAACAGCACGAATCTTCGTTGGAAATCAAACAAGCAGTGGAACGAGTCGTGGTCGCCTGGAAGAACCTACTCGAGGAGTTGGACAACCGGGGACGAGGTCTCGAGGAAGCTCAAGACATATTGGAGTTCAATAATCAGCTAGACAAGATTTCCGCCTGGATTCGGGACAAGGAAATGATGATTCAAGCTAGTGACACCGGTCGAGATTTGGAGCACTGCAATGCGCTGGAACGCAAATTGGATGATGTAGATTCAGATATGCGGGTCGATGATCAACGAGTGAAGCACATCAATAACTTGGCTGATAAGCTTATTAGTCAAGGTGAAGTACCAGCAGAAACTAAGCGTATTGATAAACGACGTCGCGACTTTAACAGCAAATGGCGTGACCTCCAAGGTGCACTAAGCGCCTATAGGGCTCTTCTTGGCGAAGCCAATGAAATTCACGTTTTCAACCGCGATGTCGACGATACAGCTGATCGTATTGCCGAAAAAGCACTGGCCATGAGTTCCGATGATACTGGTCGTGATTTGGCAGCCGTGGAAACTCTTATTCGTCGCGAGGATGCACTGGAGCGCGATATGTCGGCGGTGAAACAGAAGATCGGCGAGCACGAACTAGTTGCGCAGACTCTACTGAAGCGTTATCCTGATCGCGTCAAGGACATTGAGCAGAAAATTGACGAGCTTCGTACATCATGGCAAAATCTACAAGATTTATCAATTAAACGACGCGCTATTCTCAATGATGCTTATTTGGTGCATAAATTCGTCTCTGACATAAAGGAGTTGGAGCTCTGGGTGAACGACATGATAAAGAAAATGAAAGCCGCACAAGCGCCGATGACAATAAGCGATTGCGAGACGCAATTAGAGTTACACCAAGAACGCAAAGTGGAAATTGACGGACGTGATAAGGCATTTAATGACTTAAAGGCACATGGAGAAACACTCAGCGGTATGAAGAAACCAGCAAACGTCAAACAGTACTTGACGATACTTGAGGATTTACATAGCACATTGCACGAGGCATGGAATGAACGAGCCAGAGATTTGACCGAAGCACATCAACTGCATTTGTTCAAGGCTCAGGTGGAGCAAGTGGAAATCTGGTTGGCTAACAAAGAAGCCTTCCTAAACAATGATGACTTAGGTGATTCATATCCCGCCGTGGAACGTCTGATTAAAAAGCACGACGCATTTGAAAAATTGTTGGACTCAGACAACGTAACGGAACTGCAGAAGTTCGCCAAAAGCATTTTGGAGGGTGAGCCGAAAGATGCAGATGTCATAACAGAGAAATTGAATTATGTGCTCCGACGAAAGGAGAAGCTAAACGGGTTGTCACAGGAACGTAAGCAAAAGCTGATACAATCACTACAACTGCACGAGTTTCTTCGTAGTTTATACGAAATCGATCGTTGGCTGGTGCAAAAGATGCAAGTGGCGCTAGACGAAAACTACCGCGAACCGAACAATTTGCAAAGCAAAATACAGAAACACACCACATTCGACAGTGAATTGTTGACAAATGCATCGCGTGTTAACGACGTAATAAATGAAGGGGAACGCCTCATCAAGGACGAACACTTTGCGAAGGAGGAAATAGCCCAACAGCTGAAGATGCTTGAAAGTGATTGGAGCAAACTGAAAGCAGCATCTAAAGAGAAAAAAGAAAAACTCAATCAAGCTTACGAAGCGCAAGCATTCAATCGCAGCCTGGACGAGTTCAATAACTGGATGGACGAAGTTGAGTCGCATTTGTCGAGTGAAGATTACGGCAAAGATTTGGCCACAGTAAATCATTTAATTAAGAAACATGAGCGCCTTGAAGCCGACGTAGCCCACCATAACGACCTGGCTGATCAAATCAAACAAACCGATGAAAAATTCTTCCAAGCCGATCATTTCCTTAAAGAGGAAATACACGAGCGCGCTATGGCAACAATCAAGCGCTATCGTACAATGCACGAACCCATTACTATACGCCGCGAAAATCTCGAAGATTCTTTGAGTCTTCAACAATTTCTTCGAGATGCGGAAGATGAATTGCAATGGTTAACCGAAAAGGAGGCAATAGCCAATTCTCAAGATTTGGGCAGTAGCCTAATAGCTGTGCAAGTACTTCAAAAGAAACATCAGGGACTTGAGGCTGAGATTATCTCTCAAGAACCGCTAATTAAGGCACTGATACAGCGTGGACAACAGATGATACGCGACGACCATTTCGCTAGTGAACAGGTGCAATACAAATGCGACTTGCTACAAAAGAAACTAGTAAATCTTCGAGACGTCGCCAGTATACGCAGATTGCGACTTTTGGATGCGGTGGAGAGTCAAATGTTTTATGTGGAGGCGAACGAAGCAGAAGCATGGATACGCGAAAAACGACCAATACTTGCTTCCAGCGACTACGGTCGTGATGAGACCTCAGTGCAATCGCATCAAAAGAAGCTCGAAGTTTTGCAACGTGAGCTGATCGCGTTTAAGAGTTCGATAGAGAAGGTCAACAAACTTGCCACCGGCCTTGTTGAACGTAATCACTTCGATAGTGATAATATCTCCGCAAAGAATGATACAGTGACTAAACAATACGAAGAGTTGTTGCGATTGGCTAAAGACCGGGAAGTGCGTTTAACCGAATGCAAGAAATTGTTCGAGTACTTGCGTGAGGTGGAAGATTTGCACGAATGGATTGGTGATCAGATGGCAGTCACCGCGTCCGAGGATTATGGAGAGGACGTTGAGCATGTTGAACAATTAATTTTGGCGTTCGAGTCTTTCGTATCTAATCTAAATGCTAACGAAGGACGCGTGCAAGCTTGTTTAGAGCATGGTGATGAACTTATCAAAGAAAACAACCCTTACCGTAATTCAATTAAAACCAAACGCGGTGAGACCAAACAGTTATGGGAAGAGCTGAAGGATCTAGTCAATGCACGTCAGGATGCACTGGCTGGTGCAAAGCAAGTACATGTCTACGATCGCGTGGCCGATGAAACGATTTCCTTGATCAACGAGAAGGAGGCTTCACTTATATCTGAGGATTACGGGCAGGATTTGGAGAGCATCCAAGCTTTGAGCCGCAAACACTCAGTTTTTGAAGGCGAACTTGTCGCAATCAAGGAACAGGTGGATACAGTGCTTATTGAGGCAACCAAATTAGGAGAAATCTATCCCGACGCAAGGGAGCACATCGAAGTGAAACGCGATGAGACTGTGGAGGCATGGACCGACCTGATGGAGAAGACGAATGCACGCAAAGAAAAATTGCAACAGGCAGAGCATTTACAGTCCTACTTTGATGAGTATCGTGACTTAATTGCCTGGATCAATGAAATGCTGGCTAAGATCACAGCACCAGATCTGGCGACAACAGTTGCGGGCGCAGAATCGCTGTTGGCAAGTGTGAAAGAGCACCACGCTGAAATACATGCGCGTGATGAGACCTTCGCTAACTTCACTGCAAATGGGAAGAAGTTAATTAACGAAAAGCATTTCCTTGCGCATGAAATTGAAGAGAAGATTCAGGTACTGCAGCAACGACACGAACTTTTGAAAAATACGCTGCAACAACGCAAAGAAATTTACGAACTTAACTTGGATACACAAATCTTTCTTAAGGACGCAGAGATCCTCGAAAACTGGATAATAAGTCGCGAGCCCCTATTAAAAGATGCCAAACTGGGCGATTCGATACCACAAGTTGAAGATTTATTGCGCCGTCATCAAGATTTCGAAAAGACCGTCGCCGCGCAGGAGGAGAAGTTCCAAGCCATCAAGCGCATTACATTGCTTGAACAGCGATTCCGCAAACAAGTTGAAAGCGAAAAATTAGCCAAACAGAAAGAGAAAGAACGCTTAGAGAAGGAACGACTAGAGATGCTGAAGCAGAAAGAATTGCAACGACTCAACGATGAGCGAAGACGCGCCGAAAAGCAATTAGAAAACCGCCAAAATGCTGCTGCACAAGAAAAGACACCAATCTTTTCAACGCCCATGGTCACTGTGAACACCAACAATGCCCCACAATCACCGGCCGTTTCTGTCACATCGCCATTGCGTTCACCCTTCGACGAGGATCAGTATTCATTGCAGAAAAGCAGCTCCAGTGGCATGTTCGGTGATCGCTTACGTCGCGGCTCGGACACAAATGTGAAGCGTGCCGAGAGTATGAAGGTCCAACAGAAGCCACCAAAGCGCACACCATCATTCACCACACGTCGTCGTGCTCAATCGTTCCGCAAGAATCAGAAAGGTGAAGGATTCGATCTACCACCTGTCGAAATACAGGGAATGCTGGAACGTAAGCATGGCTTGCAATCGGGTGGTAAGAAGGCACCAGTGAGGTCCTGGAAACAATTCCATACAGTGCTGTGTGGCCAACTCTTGTGCTTCTTCAAGGATGAAAATGATTTCCTACAACAGAAAACAGCGAATGCACCAGTCAATATTCTCGGCGCCAAATGTGAACGTGCCGAAGACTACACCAAGAAGAAGTACGTATTCAGGTTGAAGTTGCCCGATGGATCCGAATTCCTGTTCGAAGCGCCGTCGTTGGAAATAATGAACGACTGGGTGCGTAAGATATCTTTCCATGCTAGTCTGCCACCAAATCTACAACTGCTGAGTTACGACGAATCAATGAAGGTATGTATATACAACTGTGTGTAAGATCAGAAACGCAGATACTACTATATTCATATATTTTTGTATTTACAGCAACAGTCGAACAGTTTCCCAGATATTAAAATTGCCAGTAGTCAGATAGAATCGCCGGTAAGCTCGCGAACATCGTCACCGGACTCGCAAAGACGTGCCATCTCACGCAACGACTCGATCAACAGCGGCATGTCGGCAAGCTCCGCGACACCACAAATGAATTTCCTGCAAAAACAAATGCAACAGCAGCAGTTGCAACAACAGCAACAAAGGGTAAGCGCTACTACTTTGCGGATGAATAAAACGGTTTAATTTTAATTTGGAAAATGCTCCAACAGACATCACCATCCTCACCTACGGCATCATATGGTTTTGAGCAGAAGCCACCAATACCACCCAGAGGTGCACCACCACCAGTGCCACACCGTCAAAGTACCGAGAATCTAGTGGTACTGAGAAATCGCAACAACTCCAGCAATGGTAACATTTTGCTGTAACTTTTCATTGTGCATTTTAATCCTGCAATAAATCATATTTCAACAGATTTGAGTGAAGCTAATTACGGCGGCAGCTCATCGCGATTGCAATCCTCCACTTTACCCGCAGGCATTTCCGGCTTCCAAAACGGTTCAAATGACGACAATGTTGTGCTTAAACGCAATAGTGAGGCCAGACAATCAGGTACATGCAAAATGTAGATTTGAAATAATTCCCTGTCCCAAAACACGTTCCCTTCTGTTAAACACAAAGCCCCTTGTCCTTGTACATATCAAGAGATATGAATAAAGTCCATAATTGTTAGAATATTAGCTTTCATTTAAAGTATGTGTAAACCAAATCATTCATACGTTCATTCTTGATCAATCCACCCCAACAAACGTAAATTAGAAAATCCTCCACCTTTGCCTACAACTATGCCACCTGTGGGAAGTACCCATTCGCACCATCCGCAAATTCAACAGCGTATAAATGCTTTAAACGCGGCAGCAATGCAGCATCCGCATCACCACCACCAGCAGCAGCAGCAGCAACAACAACCGGAACTGCACTCGTCACAAGGCAACTACATGCGCACTCAACAGCACCTAATAGCGCGCACGCCCGTTGCAAGTGGACGCATGGACGCCTCGCGAAAGTTCATAGAGGTGGAGTCGAGCGGTATCGGCAGTCCGCCGACCGTTAAAGCCGCCAAGCGCACTATACACACAACAATTTCGACCAGCTCGAATTCGAGTGGCGGTAGTAACAGCAACACCAACGTTAACAACAATAACAACAACAATGGTAAACACATGTTACATACGAACAACACTGGGTCGCCAACAACGGCCACAACAACAACAACAACAACATCATCATCTACGACGACTAGTCGCACTGTGTGGCATTTTACAACCGATAACAACTCCATAAATAATCCAAGTTACATGGGCTTGAGCAATAGCGATGGAACCGGTTAGCCATAACCTACCCATTATTCATACACCTGCACTTAAACTCGCTATGCCTGCTTACACATTTAACCGCATCTTAATTAGTTAGATAACGCAGAGATATTTGGTTATTTGCCGCTATTTTTGACTTTATATTTAGATATTCTACATATTTTATTTTTACTTTGTATGTCATTTATACTAACATTTTCAATCTGATTCAAATATTTACGCAAAGGTAACCGATACAAGGAGACAAATTCGAATATGGAATAATTTCTTGCATAGTTTCCCCAACTTCGCATTAATTTTCTTACAAGCTTGGGAACTGTTACGAAAATTTAAAAATTTTAATGAACTACTTATGTAATTTTGCTGTACAAAATATCAAGCTTTCGACATTTTTCTGTCCATATGTATTAGATAGAGCTTGTCTACTACAGATATATATACGCACTGTTGTCCAACTCTTCTTTTCTGGGTAAATTGAGTTCATTGTGTAGTTCTTGATTTTATCGTGCATGTGAGGAGAGGCTATGGCGTATCCGACGTATCCTTTTCTACTCTGTCGTTTTATGTTCGTAGTAAGGATCGAACTCCACAATTTGTGAAGCCAACATTAAATGGTATAAGACTAAAAGTAGGAGATAGCGCCAAATACAGGGTGGCGCACAAATCGTGCTACAAAAACAAAACGTAATAACTTTTTTTCTAATCAATGTATTTAACTTTTTGTTTTTTTTTATTGTATAGATAATTCAATTTTATTTTATGTAACTAATTAGTTTTGAAAATAATAGAACGTAAATGACCTCCATGCTCATTCACGCATATGCGACACCTGATAAGAAAATTGTTCATTGCGCACTGAAGGGTTGAAGTCGGGATCGCCTCAATTATTGTTGTGATGGACTGCTTCAATTCAGTCAAATTACTTGGTTTTGCTTTATACACCTCTTGTTTGAGATAGCCCCATAAAAAAAAATCTGGTGCAGTGAGGTCAGGTAACCTTGGAGGCCAGCGGAAAGTGGAATTTCTGGATATCAATTTATTTCTAAATTTTCGTTGGAGCTCCTCCATAACCGGTCTGGCTATATGTGCAGTTGCTCCATCTTGCTGGAACCAAATGCTGTTAAAAGGGATACGTCTTCGCCGCAGTTCTGGATAAAAAAACTCCTTCAACATGTTTAAATAACGGCCCCCATTTACAGTCGCTGTTACACCGTTTTCTTCGAAGAAGTATGGCCCGACAATGCACCTTGATGAAACTGCGCACCACACTGTGACTCGTTCTGGGTGCAGTTCCATCTCATGGAGTATTTGCGGATTTGATTGACTCCATATACGGCAATTTTGCTTGTTTACATTGCCGTTTAGATCAAAATGGGCCTCATCAGACATAAACAAGCAATTTATGAAGTTGTTGTCTTCTTCGGCCATTTCAATAATTTTTTGGCAAAATTCCAGGCGAATAGGCAAATCCAGAGGGTTTAATTTGCTTGTGATTTGAACTTTGTACGGAAACAAGTTTAAGTCATCATGAACTATCCGCTGCTAACTCCAATTTGCGCCGACAAGTTACGAGTCGAAACTCTTGGATTTGCCTGAATTGACGATGCTACAGCCGCGATTGTGGCTTCGACCCGAACATGGGGATCTCGATGGTACGGTCTGCGTGCGATGCTTCCAGATTCAGCAAACATGTTCACCAGCCTCATAATGGTCCATCTGCTCGGGGGAGTGCCGCCAAACTCCCGCCTAAATTCCCTTTGGACGGAAATGATGGACTGCAAAGCATGGTACCGCTGCACTATCCAAATCCTCTTTTCGGTATCCCAAGCCTCCATTTTTTGTAAATCTAAATACTAATCTGCAAAATAAAAAAAAAAGCCGATTACTCACACAGAAAAAAAGTTATTACGTTTTGTTTTTGTAGCACGATTCGTGCGCCACCCTGTATTTGGATGTAATTTTCGACAAGAAACTAAATTGGAACAAGACTGTAGAGCACAGAATAAGGAAAGCTGCTGAAGCTCTATTCTCATGCAAAAAGGCAATAGGACGCAAGTGGGGTCTTTCTCCGAATAACATTCACTGGCTGTATAGAACCGTTATCAGAACTATCCTACTTTACGGGATTATAGTCTGATGGACGCCTTTCGATAAGACTACTATTAGAAACAGGCTTCAAAGGGTTCAACTAATGGCGCTTATATAAGTATGTATCAGTAGCACTCTTAGAACTACACCCTCTGATACTCTGAGTACTCTTTTCTTCGTACCTCCCCGAGAATTGGTTGGTAAACAGAATGCAGGGAAGACTGCTGTTCGGCTTGCTGCAACTAATGGCGCGATTTATGTGTTGGACACCCGGTCTAGATCCAGCTAATTCTGACTAGATGACTATTGTTTGGATGAACCATATTTTAGTAAGTTATTTAGTACTATCAAAGAATTCTAGATAGACGTGAAAAGATTGATAATATACCTGGTCGTAAAAGCTGCTAACGGCACTTTACTGATGGCTCAAAGCTTGACGATTAAGTTGGCTTTGATGTCTACTGTAAGAAGTCAAAAATTTGCTTTTGGGCTCGTCTACCTAATCACTGTAGCGTATTTCAGACTGAAATTCTCGCCATTAATGAGATTAAGCAAAAATGTACCTTTAGAGAAATCTTTATTCATTCTAATAGCCAAGTGGCGATTAAATCTCCTGGTGAGGTTGTCATCAATTCCGTCATTGCTTGCAAAAGCCGGGCGTCTCTTAACAAGATGACGGAATATTTCGGTATCCGTTTGATATGGATACTAGAGCATAGTGACATACCAGGGAATTGTAAGGCAGACAAATTAGCGAGAGAGTGCACTACCACTCGCCTCTCTCTTGGTATGGAGATTGTAGGTGCACCCCTCTCGACCTACAAACTGCGTGGTGCAAGTAGCAGTGTCACTTCAACCAACACGAGATGGGTTGATAATCTGACTTGTCCCGCTGCAAAAAGAATTTGGCCACAATGTGATGTCTGGCGCTCAAAGGCGCTACTTAATCGATCAAGGAGAAACGTCCCTAAGTTAGTTGCTTTGATCACAGGCCACTGTCTCCTTGGTCGACATGCTCAACAATTGAACGTACCTCATTTCGACTATTGCAAAAGCTGCAAGAATGATGAGGAGGAAGAGTCTGTGAGACTTCTTCTCTGTTACTGTCCCGTCTGGCATCCTATTGGCATGATAGATACTTTGATTCACCGTTCTTGAATTATACCGATATAACCTTCAGCCAGATCAATGGGTCTGTACTTAAAACAAAATGGTTTAACGAGGAGTGGCAGATAAACTGCTATTCTGGTATCACAATGGATCGGCAACGGTCTAAGTGAGTTGGTTTAGAGCCCGACTGCCACTTCTACCTACCTACCTACCTAAGGATCGACCTCAGGATTTTCTGCCCGAGTGCCACTCAGAGCACCGGATCGCTTATATACTCGTCGTTCTGAACTAGAAGGAGGCACAAAATAAATCGTCCAATTTTGTTTTTGAATAACATTTTTACGAAACAAAAGTGATGGGAATCTGTGTTTTAATCTTTATGCGCTCCATAGTGTCCAAGTGTCAAATATGACTGACGTACGACGCCATTTGAAGAAATTATAAATCTACCGATAGTTTGATTAATTTTGTGCCACATTGTATAATGTTAGCTAACAAATTCATTCGCAAAGGAAAATCATTACATATCAACTTGTGCTCGAAATGTTTTTTTTTATAAGAAGCCTGCCGAGGGACAACCGTTATTAAAAACTTTTTCATTTCATATTGATGTTTCATGCACGGAGATTCGAACCTACGCACTTCCGAATGGTAGTCACTCACCAACCCATTCGGCTACGGCGACCCCATTTACTAAATAAAAAAATAAAAAAAAATTTTTTTTACCTTTAAGGGGTTATATACCCCGAAAAAAAGGGCGATTGTCATAATTTTTTTTAAATATGTTTTAGAACTTTTATTCAAATAAGGCATATATCATACTGAAGGGTAACTCTCGAAGAATACATTTTGGTGTTTTTATTTTAAAAGATTTTATTATGTATTGTTGATATCGCCCCCGAAACGCCGTTTTTTAGAAGAGGCTAGCGGTGATCACGGTAGCGCATGAGCAGCTCAACTGAAATAAAAAAAATTAAATGATTATTGTAGAAAAATGTTTTTTAGTTAGTTAGTTAATCTTAATGGTTTATTTACCCAAAAAAAATTTTTCTCGATATGAAAACCGCTTTGCACCAAAAAACGATTTTTGAGGGGTTGAAAAATTAAAAAAAAAACATTAATTCCAGCGAACTGTGCAAATCTTTATAAAAAATGAACCGTTCAGATTCACGAGGTTGTAACTTCGAACAATAGTTTTTGATAAATAATGATCACCGCGACGGTAATTTTCAAAAAACACGACTTCGAGATAATCGCGTCTAAAGTTTTGCGTGCACTTCACGTTCCAAGAAAGGTCGCGCGCTTCCACGGTCTGTAACTTTCGTTCTAGTGCTCCGACCATAATAATTTTTTCAATTTATATTTTTAAGATGATGTACTTTTAGAATATACCATAAAAAAATTTCGATTTTTTAGTCCAACAAAGGTATATAACCCCTTAAGCGCTCCATTGCTTGTCTATTTATACTCGTATACTCCAGCTGTCCACTAGTGACCCAGTGTCAAATAATTTGCAAAAATTATAAATCTTCCGATTATATTTGCGCCACCTTGTACAATGATTTAAGAAATAACATAAAACACTGAAACAATCACTGTCTGTTCCAATTATAAATCTTTTTTCAAAATACAGAAAAAAATGCGCTGTTTACATTTTGCTCGTTTCCACTCCAACTCGGACACTACTTTTTACTGATAGAATTAAAATAAGATAACCTCAAAATTTGAGTATCTTGGATTGGTTCTTGCTTCTTTAAAAAAAATAATTGTTCGAAAGGTAAAATTTTTTTAAATTGTATAATACATATTTCAAGATTAGTAACCGTTTGTTCGAAAGCATTTTAGGTTAGAAAAGTAATTAAGGTAAAATCTAAGTTTTCGTATTTAATTTTGAAAAATTGATTCGCTGTCAATTCGCTACGCATGTGCGAGTATACTACTTCTCTGTTGTTGTTTATTGCATGTCTTATACATTTGTAATTAAGGACCAGCACTTAAGTCGGTGAAACTTAGCCGTTCTTATCTACGCAACAGTCTTCAAAGTAAATATGGTTTTGGTTAAAGTTAACTATTAATTAATATGCTAATTATCTGGTAGCCGTAGTGACTCGAAAAGGCTTCGCATCCCTTTCTGCATCTTCTTGTCTACTTTCTCTTGGCTTTTAATGCATGCGCTATTATTTGATTTATCCGTATTTGCTTGTTTTATCTTATTAACCGTTTCGAACTACAAAATAGAATATGCAACTTTCAGTGTATTAATTTCAGTTTCGATTCACGTTTATTTTCTTAGGTTGGGGCACATCACGTTTTGATGGCAATCGTCCAGTCTCTCTACAGCCAGACTCTATAAGTTTTTCCCGCGTGTCTGCGGAAAGTTCCAGCGAAAGTGAAGCTCAGTCCATTTCTTCCGTATCTGGTGTGAAGGGAAGCAAAAGCAAAGAGGAGCGCCGCAGTGGCATGTTCCGGATATTTGGCCGCAAAGGTGGCGATAAAGAAAAAGAAAAGGAGAAACGCCGCTCAAGCCAAACACCACAGTAGTTGAACGAAACTTCTATTTGAAAAGTTGCAATACGATGCAAATTATCAAAACGAACGAACGTTGCAAAAATTAAGTGACGAAATCATACGCAAATGTACCAATTTGAAGCGTAATTTACGAGCGAGCGAAATTTACAACCGGCATTGATTTGCAATAGAAAAACATGTTTAGAATATGGCTGAGCTAGCCAAATTGCCGGTGTAGAGAAGAAAATTTATTTATTTTATTACTATTAACTTTTATGAAAAAATATTCACGTTGTTATTTTATATATAAATATATATATACATACATGCATGCCTACTTACATATTTTCTAATTAATAAAACCTATTAAGTCAGCAAGTTTTCTATTCTTTTATTAAAAGTATACAAAAAGCAAAAACAAAAAAATATGAGATATGTAGTTGAAATAAGTGCATATAAACTTTGTCGTATTGTACACTTGTTGCGTACTTTGGCTTCCCACTAAGAAAATAAATCTATTTCCGAAAACTAAAAATTATGAAAAATGTTAAGTATAAATTACATTTAAATGTTTTGCTTGTAAAAGTTTAATTATTTGATTTAAGCCACTTAAATGTCGATTATTTATGTTTGAAACAATATATATCTGAAAACGTACTGTAATTACAATCAAACAACGAGTTTTTATTAAAACCGAAAACCGAGGAAAGCATTGGAAGACACAATCAATTTTCGTTAAATACGATTTTCAAAAAGTAGCAGGTGTCTTATTAACCTTTCGCCTATTTTGAATATTAGCGACATGGTTTTTTCCGTGTCGTACAGTGTATGGTTGTTGTAAAGGGTCTTTCAAAAGACGGCACTTTTGTTATGTCATCTTTGACATGTACTTATAAATAAAATCTTTCACGATAGATCAATGCGCTAAAGTTATTGACAGAGAACGTTAATGTATGGGTGTAATGTTAAGGGAGGGGTCTAGGGTTTGACTTTCAAAAAATCGATTTTTTGGAAATAGCTTTTTCTTATAGTAAATCATCTCAAAAATATTGTCCCAAAATTTCAGCTCAATCGGAGCAAAACTTTTGGAGTTATAGACGTTTTTGTCCCCACCCTCTGCGACAGCTGCGAGCGTTTGGAGCGGAGCGTTACGTTTTTCTCGAAACCACTTTTTCAAAGTCCGTGACTATTAGAACTTCAACAATATTTAACCGATCCTTTTCAAATTTGGTATACAACTTCTATATATAAAATACCTCCCCCCCCCCCCCCCCCCCCCCACTGAGAGATTTTTCACTTTTTTGTTTTACATTAAGGGCGGTTTCCACTTCTACAGCGAAAAAATCAGTGAAAATCGCACTTTTTGCTTCAAAAACGCGCTGGTAACGTAAAAATGAAAAAAAAAAAAATCGGAGCCAGTGGGGGGGGAGGTTTTGGTGATAATTTAACCAAATAATTCTGTTTTTTTTATTTCAGGTGATTCACCTTTTGGAAAAGGCGTTTTCGGAAAAGTTACCTCACCGGCTTATTTCCCGATATTTTCTTACAAAAATTTAGTACAATATTGTTGAAATGATGCTTTATAATGTACAAAAAGTTTAAATACATTTTCACTATTCATATCTCTAAAGCAAAGTCTCAAAAATTCATTAAAAAAAATGCTCAAACCCTAGACCCCTCCCTTAATGTAACATTAACGTTCTCTGTTATTCAAACTTATTATGAGAATGGTCGATCTTTAAGAAAAAAATAATTCGCGTAAGATCGCAAAATTCGTGATTGTTTTAGTGGAAATAATTGTTCGAATGAGTCGCAATTCAAAGGTTGTTGAAAAATTTGTTCGAGAATAGAAAAGGACTGGCAGACCAAAGACCAAAACCTGGACGTTCTGTATCGCAAAATATTGCTGAACAACCTTCAGCATCGACATCTCGACAATTAGGTATTCACGAATCGCCTGTTTGCCGGATTTTACCTGTAAACGTGCTCTTGGTGGACCTCTAAATGATGTCATTTTTCGCATATAACCGGTAAAAGCCGTATTTTGAAGAAAAATAACGAAACCTGAAAGAACCTGAATTTGTGCATGTTTTTTAATTAATTAAAAAAAACAGCTAGACGCATTTTTTGAAAGAGCCTTTATTTACGCTGAGGCTCAGAGGCTCGCCCACAATATTGCGACCCTATTACTCTTTTCATGGCTGAAATATTGCAGGAATCGTTTCGCGCCGGACGTGTCGTTCGAAAATATGGAAATGACTGCCTTTCATTTCAACTTAGTTTTGGGCTAAAAACAATAAATAAGCAATAAAAAAACTTCAAAGTAAATAAAAACTTAATTTTCCTCTTCCATTAACAATCCGCGTGAAGATTAGAATGGAGGAATTTTATAATGCGCTTGATTAGCTGGTGTTTGGTTAGCATCAGAATGTCTACATTTTACTGGCAGAACGCGGGACGTTGGCTTAAGCCTCTTCTTTTCAGCAAGCATTAGCAAGTGGCGAATAGATGAAGCAACTGGTATAAACAAACATATCTTGGCAGCGCTGGAATGGAGTAGAGAGATAGCGAGCAGAAAAGTGGCGCATAGAAGAGACCTATTGTGGCGGCCATTATCAATTCTCATAGAAAGTAACACTGCCGCAGTTATTACAACTCAAAAGCACCTTAACCATTTACTGCATTTAATTAATAATGCGTTGAAAAAAAACTGTTTCAAGATGGAAATGAATATATATATTGTATGTATATATGGTATATATATAGAGGGTTTTCCAATAAGAGGTGGTATTTTGATATTCAAAGAAAAATGCTATTTTTTAATATAAATGATCGGATGTTTATTTCATTATAAAGAGGAAGGTATGCCGGTAATAGTGGAAAATAACATTAGGCAAATGACCACCACGACCACGCTTACAGGACAATATCCTTTTCATGAAATTTTCCATAACCGAATTGCAAAGTGGCTGAACTATGTCCTCGATAGCCTCACGAATTCCATCTTTGAACTCTTGACTTTGAATCGACCCTGGGCTGTTGGCGTAGAGCTTCTCTTTCACGTGACCCCAAAGAAAAAAGTCACAAGGTGTTAAATCACAACATCTCGGTGGCCAATTGTGACTACCTCTTCGAGAGATAACACGATCCGGAAACTTTTCCCGTAAAAGATCAATAGTTTCGTTGCTTTGTGACACGTAGCGCCGTCTTGTTGAAAATAAACGTTGTCCAGATCAAAACCATCCAATTCCGGGCATAAAAACTCGTTAATCATCACTCGATAGCGCAATCCATTCTCAAATAACACCTGTTATTGGAAAACTCTTTATATATATAAATGGCGCTTACACCCTTTTGGGGTATTTGGCCGAGCTTCTGCTCCTTTTCGTGGAGGGTGCTACAGTTTAAAGCCGACTGCGAACGGTAGATATGAGGAGCTTTTTCGTGGCAGAAATACATTCGGAGATGTGCCATTGCCTGCCGAGGGGCGACCGCTATTAGAAAAAACTTTTTCTTCATTTTAGTATTTAACGGAGATTCGAACCAACGTACTCCAAATTCCGAATGGTGGTCACGCATATTAATATAAAAATAATGAAAAAGTTTAAGGTTCACAGAACCATATATAAAAACTAGTTGTAAAGTATAAAAACCAGTTGAAAAGCGGAAAAATTATTATCCGTCGAATGGAAAGGATGAGTATATCCACTCCCTCACTTTTTTTGTAAAAAAGTACTCACGTTACTCTATTATCTTTTTTTGAAAATGAACCACTCACACTCCAATTCTGCTTTTTCACCCATCTGCACAAAAGTGAGGTTATTTCGAAATATCATAAAATCATAGACAATTTTTTTTTACATTTTATTGTTAAAACACTTCTGTTAGATGTTTGGTCGAGCTTAACGAACACCTGCTGTTAGGTTTGTTCATGTAAACCTTATCCAGTAACTTTCCAGTAACTTAATTTCCGACAACTCGCTCTCGAAGAGAAAAATATCAAAAAAAGTGCATCAACGCAAAGTAACAATTTGCAAGTTTTACGAATAGCTGATTAAATTGTTTGGGGGGAAAAATCACAAAAATTAAAAAAGGTTTCAGTTGAACTACCTCGTATTAAATTAAAAAAAAAAACCCAAATAAAATGCAAAATAACGAGCTTAACATCAGATGATGTGACCACAATAATTTGTTCCATTTCATCTTCGTTGTCAGATGGAGAACATTAATTTAGCAATTGTATTGTTGTGACAATCACGGCTTTCCTTTGCTTCAGCATACCGCACTGTCTCTGGCGCTGCAGTATTTGTGATCAGCGGGAAGATATCCGTCGACCTCATGGCCGGGAACGAATGGATGTGTGGGACTCCAAGAAGGAACACGTCATCACTAGCTTCTCAGAAAGGATATACCAAACCATGCTACGGTGGCAAATCCGATGGGTCACCGAACCGAGTGGTATATTGACGGCGAAACTTATTCCATCAATTGACTAATGGGTCCAAAGGAACTTCGGTGGAGTGAACTACTTCTTAACTCAGTTCATCTCGAGCCACGGATACTTCCGGAGATACCTAAACCACATAGGCAAGATAAGCGATTCCAAGTGCATATACTGCAAAGCGCCGAGCGATGACGCGGAACACACGTTTTTTAGTTGGGACAGATGGCTCGCGGAAAGAAAAATTCTGAGGAAGCAGATTGGCGACATAGCACCGAGCAACATAATCAGCAAAATACTCGAACGCGAGGACAGCTGGAACGCGGTGAAGAAATATGTACATCAGGAAACGTATTTCGAAAAAAAAGTTAGACCTCGACACCTTGCCAGCAAGTGAAGCCGCACAGATAGATAGAGATACAAGAGACGAGCCTATAGCATAAAAGCTGGCCACAAATATGTTGGATCCAGACGTGGGTGAATAGAATTGGTCCTTTATGGATGCCGTTCTGCACCCTCCCGAAGGAATATAAAAGTAGCCCCGGGAAGGGTGTCTCCCCAGAAAGAGCGGAGTGATTGTTTTAGTGGGCACACCACAAGACGCAGTAGATTACGGTTGCTGTAAGTGCGAAGGCATTATGAACCCTACCTCACCCACCAAAACAAAAAAAAAAAACAACAACTTTCCTTTCCTTCATATTTTTCTTGCTTCCGCCTATGCACGTCTGTATATAGTATATGTACATATGTATATTGCCAAATTAGTTAATAACCAAGAAGTGCAAGCGTAAAACACAAAATATAACTTCAATGTTTTCAATTTGTATTTCGGAAACTGCAGCAACAGTGACTGCAGTCTGTGCATACATCCCAATATCATTAGCCGATTCCTACACAATTAATATATGACTTCAAATACATACTTACATTCTCCATTTTAATAACGATTTTTTTTTTTTTAATTTAGAATTTTGACTCAATTCTCAAATTTTGATTCGTTACTTTGCGAGCAGCTATTTTTCTCACTTGCAAATTCTTACAAGTAAAAATGTATCCAGCAAAAACTTGCAACTTCCCCTCAAAATGAAATGACATTTTACTCTCTTAATTGTTACAAATGATTTGCTAACAACACTTATTTAACAATAAACAATGCTCCTGTAGAAAGAGTAAATAAATTTAGATACCTTGGTTGCCTTCTCAACGAAAACTGGGATGTCTCAACAGAAATAAGATGCCGCATCGAAATGGCACGATCCGCATTTCTCAAATATGGTAAAAATCTAAAATGTCGTGACTTCAATTTTCAACTAAAAATGCGCTTCATAAAATGCTATGTATGGTCAGTTCTACTATATGGCATGGAAATATGGACCATAAAACTCTCCGACATGAATAGACTGGAAGCATTTGAAATGTAGCTTCTCCGGAGATTGCTCAAGATACCATGCACCGACCACTTTCTAATGCAGAAGAGCTGCGAAGAGTTCACGGCGACAGGCAACTAATCAAGTGCATAAAACGGCGAAAAACTTCATATTTGGGGTATATTCTACGAAACCCGAAATATGAACTGTTGCAACTCATATTGCAGGGCACGATTGAAGGAAGAAGAGGTGTCGGGCGTAAGCAGTTTTCGTGGTTGAGAAACATAAGGCAGTGGACCGGTATACAACTTGTGGGTCCCCTCTTGGAAGCAGCTAGAGACCGCGAATCATTTTGAAATATAGTACAAAATTAAAATTAAAAAAAACACCAGTCTAACGGTTAGACGCGATAGAAGTGAAACCTTCCGTAAAACAAACTGAGAGAGAATAAGACGAAAGCAGCATTAGGAGCGGGATAATTATAGGTTCATTATAATATTGCTATAAAGTTCATATTTTATTTTCTTCATTTTATTATTATTCATCCTCAATGTTTTCAATTTCAACAAATGATACGAGTGGCTTATGATAGCTAAAATATGATACAAATGTTTTGGTTTCGATGTTGTCAACATGTCTTTGAAATACCGCGTCAATGGTTGTTTTTGATCGTGTTGTCGATTCAGTGCGATTGTTACACATTTTTAAATTGAATGTTGTATTGAGAACGTCAATTAAAGGAACCGCTGTGTCCAATGCAAAATATACATTAAAATCGCCACTTAAAATCATTGGAACTTTATTGTAATCTTTTCTAAGTATCCGCGATACTTCTGGTGTATACTTTATTAAATTTTCGTGAATGAATTTCGTGATGCTATTTATTGATTTTTTTTCTGTCGATATTCACGACACTTTTCTGCATTATTTTTCGGCATAATTGCGGTAAATATTTAAAAATGAAAATATTTAAGAATATAAAAATACACACGCGGTTGCTATTATGAGCGTCCCCAGCAAAACCTGCGTGACCGAAACTCTAACACAATTACACATATGCACTCGTATTTGTTTGAAAATCGACTTTTTTTTTTGGTTCTCCGTCACCTTTGGAAAATGTGTAAACAGTAAGCAAACTTTATTCATATATTTTTCCTCATTTTTGCATCAGTAAAATTAAACAAACGCCGTAGCCGAATGGGTTGGTGCGTGACTACTATTCAGAATTCACAGAGAGAACGTCAGTTCGAATCTCGGTGAAAACACCAAAATTAAGGAAAACTATTTTTTTAATAGCGCTCACCCCTCAGCAGGCAATGGCAAAACACCGAGTGTATTTCTGCCATGAAAAAAAGCTCCTCATAAACATATCATAAAATAAAATAAAATAACTGTATAAAAAAAAATTTTTTCCTGTGACTCGAACCAAGGATTTTGGATCGGAAGATCACATTGCTAGTCGCTCGGCTACCGCGCCATGCTGTCGGCGCTGGCCTATAAGTTATTTAGTTCGTCGCTACGTTTATATCAACATATAATATAACGCTTCGTAGCCAAGAGTGTCGCTTTTTTCGTTTCACTTTTTCTCAAATCACTCCCAACGATTCTAAAGAAGTTTTCACTTCAAAAAATTGTAAAAAAGTGTAGGTATTACTTTTAAATTGTATAATCGCTTACATTCGATTACGATTAGCAAATAAAGAAGAAGCAGACCTATTAGCAGACCTATTACACGGCATGAAACGATTTGTATGCCATCACCATCCGTACATCAAGACAGTGGGTTTATATGAAGGGTGGACACCTCTATTATTGCACTCATTTATTTCAAATATAAATGTTTACGATTCGCACGAACAGGTGAGAAGCTTTTGGCTTGAATATTTGCCATTATCTGCCAAAAGGCGATTGCTATTGGATAGAACTTTTTCATCATTTGGACGTTTCGAACTCGAGGTCAACCTAACGGCACTCACACACAAGCACATTCAGCTACGGCTACAATAAATTTAATTTTTCTACATATTCTACTCCACTTTCAAATCCATTTTACTCCAAAACCTCATTACAGAAACAAAGTTGTAGTACATCCTAATGTGCTAGGGTGCACTGGATATAAATATAAAAAATAAAATGTTCCCGTGATAGTCTGGTATGCATTATTTGCATGTCTTGGGCTAAGAAACAGGCCCATCTAATAAGATAGAGCTTACCGGAAATGATAAACCCACATGTGCATGTATATGCAGTTTTCCACTACTTATACATTTAAAACAAACTATGATTTCCGGTGCGCTGCTCTACATCTTTCACCGCCTACCCCCGGTTGATCCATCGGGCTGTTAAATTGTTGCATTTAATTAACAATGTTGCGACTCGAAAGTCAATATTTAAAGAGAGATCTTTAGAAACTTGCCACTTAAATGTAAATTTGCGCTTAATGCATCTCAGATCGCATTTCCCCGCGATAAGAAAACGCATTTATTTACACCTGCCGGAGGTATTTAACGGCAGCTACCAGCAGTTTTCGAAGGTATTCTGTTTACGCTTAACAAAGAGGCATTTCGCCCGACAATGGCTGCACTGCCGCTTTTATTAGTTAAACTGCTGTTCCTGCATCAAGTGCTGGCACAAGGCAACAAAGGGTTAGAAAGGGATAAACAAGAATTGGGCAATAACTCAACTCTGTTGGATGTGCATGTGAGGCTCTTCAATGACTTGCTTCAGCGGGACTCGATGCCTAAGGATACAGTGGATAGCAGGCAACCTAGCAGTGCCAACAAAGGACAGAATGGCGCAAGTGAATTGGAGAATATTTTGTGGCGAGCGGTCGACAACAGCGAATGGCCATTGGCGCTATATCTTATGAATGAATTCACGGCTAACACAAAAAATGGCACAGTGCATTTCATTGCCTACAAAGTGTTGTGGCGGAAATTGAAAGCGAATAAGTTGCACTACGACCCTAAAAATATTATAGATTTGTATTTGGCTATGAAGAATGTGACCCTGTCTAGACATGATATTTGCCGCTCAGAACGATTTCGCTCACTTGGGCTAGAAATTCGTGCATATCTCATCGAACGAAGCGCACAACTACTTGAGGTGCCGTTGCATGCCGTCAATTATAACGCTACAAATTCCATCTGTAATAACGAAACAAGTTACCCCGTGGTACGCCAAGTTCTCAGCCAATTGGAGCGATTGAATGAAGATATTTTCGAAGAAATTTTGAACGTGGCATTTGACGCTGTGGAATTACTAGAAAGCAATAGGAGTGTAGCAGCGGCCCTCAACTGCTTGGGTTTGAACGCCAACCAACGTTTAGTAACACATTTGGCTTTTTTGAATAGGAACAAAGACTTTCACTCGCTACTCTACAATGATGTTCAACAACTTCTAAGCGAATGCGATATGGGCAAGTTGCCACCAAAGTATTCGGAGCAAATCAGTATTTTCCTGCCGGCATCTATGGTGGCGCTGCAAAATGCCAGCGCTGTTTGTATTCGCAACACTACGGGAAATTTCGCTTATCTAAGCGAATGCGCACAAACTACTTTGATGTGCACCTATTCCAGTGCCTATAAGTATCGCTCAGTCTTCGAAGTGGAGCGCCTGCTGGGCAACAAGTATACATTCCATAGTACGTTTTGGAAACGTTTCATCAAATTGGAGACCAACTATCCCAATGGCAATGGCTCTGTGCCGGCATTTATTAAAAACGTGTACAGCTCAGCACCGCCAAGTGTGTGGCAAGTATTATTCGTGGGCAATAACGTCGCTTTTGTAGACCCCAATATGCGTCAATATTTGTGTGGCGGCAATCAGACAATGTGGAGCCAATCGGAGCAGCATGCGTACACTCGTCGGGCGGAGGACTTCCAGCTGTATCAAAATGAATGCCTATGGCTGATAGAGGACTGCAGTTATTTGATCTGAATTGTGACGAAAAAAAGTTGGCTTTATGAAGTTTAATGAAATAAATATTTTGCATACCACAATTACGATAATTAGACTGTTGCAGGCGCACAGCAGGCCATGTAGGCCGGAGAGGATGGTTTCACCATATATGGGTATAGGGAATCGAGCTACATACAATCGAGTTTTATACAAAGTCTGGTTTTTTTTTAATTTTACATCCAAGGGAAATTGTTCAGGTATTACATCCTTTTATAGCATTATAACTATTTCGTAGGGGTTTCTAACTTTAATCTGGTAGGTTTTTTTGACAAAAATTGGTTTAGTAAAGTTTTTCACAAGAACGGCGAAGTTGCACTCGGTGAATTCCGCAAAGGCGGCCCAATTAGCTTTATTAAAGTTAACGTAGGATCGGTGATTCGCGGAAACAAGGTCGGCATGGGTAATTGGTCTGATGCCAGAGATAACATAGGTCGCCAAGTTATGCTATCGATAACACCAGCTCTATTTGTTATGTCAGACGAGCTGCTGCAGTTACCCACTGTCCTGGACGTCGTTGTTGTTGTTGTAGCAGCATAAACATTCCCCATACTTACATACGGAGAATGCTGCTGGAGTGACAGTCCTTGGCCGGATATAAATCCGGGTCGTTTCGGTAACGTAGAACCGACTGTCGTGGACGCCGTCTTTCTCTGTGCTGAATCGTCTATCTGCTCTAGCAGTGGCTATTCTCCACAATCGTTTAGCAGGCTTTAATGTCAGAGATCGTGGTGCGCATTGAAGTCATCTACAACGAATCGGTTGTTGTTGTAGCAGTGATACAAGCCCTGTCAGTGTACTGTATATTACCGGTCGTCTTCCTCTAACTCATCTAAAGGTAGGCCCAAGAAACATGCTGTTTCGACAGGTTGAGTCCAGAGGGAGAGGGGTTTAGATGAGTGGGTTTGTTGGGGTATGTGAAAAGGTGGTTAGTGTCGTGCGGGGTGCCTTCACATACCGGACATATGTTTAGTATGTCGGGGTCAATTCTGGATAAGTAGGAGTTTAACCTGCTACAGTATCCAGAACGTAATTGTGCCAGTGTTCCGCAGGTCTCACGGGGAAGCTGGAGGTGGTGGTTGGACTCCGATAACGGCATCCGGTGATCGGGAGCTTAGGAAGGGGGTGACGGTCTCCCGATGAATGTCGTTTATTGTCTGTCTAAACACTGGCTGGTCCAGTAGATGTATATTCGTTTTGTCCTGGATCTCGTACAACCAAGCGGCTTTCACTTCTGATGAGTACACCAATTTCAGGGTGATATCCAACAGGGCAGCAGGTAACAGGCGGTATGTAAATATTAAAAATTTCGAACTCGGCATCGCCTGACCCAACTAATATTCTTTGACATTCTAAAGTGCTGTCCCTGCGGTCGATGCCTTCATCGAAAACCCGACACTGCACAGTCGGTGGACTATAAACGCTAGGCCTCCACAACTGTGTCGCTCGCATTATTTTCGGTGCACTTTGTAGCCCTCTCTGATCAGGGCGAAACTAATGTGCAGTTTTTTCTCTTGGTCCGCAGCTTTTAGCATTCCATGTCGATGCATAAAATCGGTTACGTCATCAATCTTACTTAAGACCCCGTTGCAGCTCAGTTGTAGAAGCTTAAAACTTCTCGCGATGAGAGTAGTAATTCGGGGTGTGAGGGACGCGTGGGGTTGTCTACGGCGGCCTGGGTGTACACTGTATTGTTGTGGCCTGGTGGGGGTAGTCGGCCGCGCCACAGTGGGCGCTTGCAAATGCAGACCTCTAAAGCAGGGTACAAAGAAATCACGTGTTCAAGCTCGAATAGTGCGCAGGCCAGAGCATCTCGAAAAGTCGCACCAGCCATTGCAAGAGTTTCATTTATCTGATGTCAGGCTCCGAGCTGAAGAAATTACAAAGATTGTTAATATAAACCTTTACATTCGAAAAGAGACCATGACGTCACATGCCAATATGGAACAATTATCAGCGCATAAGAACAAGGAAACTCGCTTTGATATTCGAGGAAGCTTTGAGATATAGAAATTGAAAAGAAAGGGAGAAAAGGTATTACCCTTTAGCACCCTTGCCTTATCCTCTTCTGTTCAGGGATTTGATCTGGAAATATCAATATTACAAGTGACGAGAGGGGGAGTTACACTACTCTGATTAGCCCGGGGACTGTAAATATACCATGTTGGGTGCTTTGGGGAGGCATCGCCACGTTCCACCAAATAAAACCCGTGCAGGGTGAAGACACCTGTTGACGTTAGCATCATGGGGTTACATACCGTTTGGTGCGTTAATGAGTTTTAGCGGTCTAAAGGTGGGCTGAACAGGTCTTAAGGTGGCTCCACTCGCTCGACTAATTGCTTCTAACCGAAGCTAAGTTTGGATACACGGTTAGGCTCGATGCCAGCACTGATCAGAAGTATTGGCGTAACATAGCTGCATAGAGATGCTGCAGTGACGAAGGGCAAGGGGTAAAATATGCTGCACTAAACCAGTTCAGTTTATTAGTCCTTATGTATAGTAGAGGTAGAACGATGGGCTGTTTGATCTTTTCATCGACTTAATGTAACCAAGTAAGTTTCGCGGTTCCGCTGTTAAGGTCAAGGCACGCTGCAGCCTGAAAGTATCCGACGCAATACGCACTGGAGGCATTAAGAAGAGAGAGATCATGTGGAGGAGATCTATCTGATTGTATTGGATTGGATTGCTGTTACAGTGCCAATCTGGAAAAACGTATTAAAAGAGCATTGTAAATTTCTATTACTTATACTAATATTTTCGTTTTTATTTAGGCGTAGTCGTCATATTCTAGAATTACAAAAAATATATATCGAAAAAAAAACATGTATTATATACTATTTGCAAGAGCTAAAAATCACTATAGAAAATATTAAATATTTTCTACCTCCTTATTACGCGAAATTCGTATGCTACCTTGGTTCAAAGTCCCAGGGTATGCAAACAATCCCATCCGTCAGTACGGAGTAATAGTTCGTTATGTGCAGATTCAGTTCCCGGAAGCGTTTATCGTTATATGTTAGTAGTTTATTCATTGTTTCTATCATTTTGTCAGGTGTTACGGAGTCATCTTTTGTCAAGGTCTGTAATCGTAACTGCTGTATACATTGCGCGTTTAATTTCCGCTCTATTGTCTTTTGTGTTTGATATTTTTCTGTACGTTCTTTGGCTATATCCAAGTTGGCGGTAATGAAATCGATTAACATGAACCCGGGGCATGTTGCTGGTGCTATTAGCTGACCGGTAGGATTCACCATTAACGGACCAGCCTCCGATTCAATGACTATTTCATAGTTTTCTAGCGTGGGTGGCCAGGACTTTGGAAACTTGTTTACAGTAAGGTAATCACCAAGTGTCGTTGTCACTTTTATCAAATGTGCCGCATATTCGCGCGCTTGTTGTTTAGGCATAAACTTCCTACGCCCAATTTTTATGTTGCGCAGTACCTGCGAGAGCGTATTCTCATAGAAGGGGACTCTCTTTAAAAACTCGTCGTGTTTTGGAATGTTCTTTATGAAATCAATCCAACTTGTCAGCACATCCCCAGTAAATAACATAATGTGCCCTTCCAAGCTCACACCAGTGAACGGCGCAAAAACTAGAATACGATTTTTCAGCGCACCCATATCATCACCATGCAGGTCTGTCATGCGTTCCAAGGATTTCAGGCACCCCCGAAAATGTTCATAATTCCAACCGCAGTCATAACGAATATCTCTCAGATCCAAACGCTTCGTTACAGCTTGTTGCAACTTTTTTACCTCCTCTTTTAAGTCATCCAACTCAGCAGTGCGCAATTTTGCCAATGGTGCATTCTTTTTTAACCAAGAATCCAGTGTTTTCTTTTGCTCTTTCTTTGTCTGCAATTAAGTAAAAAATAGAAATCTTAAAACGTTGACTTACACTCTTTAATTAAAAGAGGTTCACAGTAACTAATAAACGATAAACTCATAGTATGTATTCATTAAATCTGCGACCGGTGTACGTGCGAAAAATCATGCCTAAAAGCTAACCTCAGTGATCTTGTGCCACCAAAAAAGCAATAAAGCCACTTGCCATTGAAAGGTGACTAACGTTGAAGTAAACGCAATCCACAAATTACCGAGGATTTACATCTTAAAACGATTTGATTGAAATGAGCTGTGTATAAAGCTCACCATGGCGTGGTATTGAGTATAAATATAAAACCAAATAAATATTTACATATTACATGAAAGAACCTTATTCTTTGAAAAAGCTTCGTTTACACATATGCATAAATTACTTGTAAACTTACATTATAAAAAGCACTTTCGAAGGCCGAGAACTGGGATCCGTAGTTGTAATCGGTTCCGGCTTTAAAAGAACTTGCGGCATTCGCGAAACCCGCAGCTGTTGCTGTTGCACTCGTGGCTGCCGTCACAGGCATTGATTTAATAGATTTAACATAGTCCGTAGGAAGGTTGCATAATTCCAACAATCGTTGCACTACCAACTTTGGATCGTTTGTACTTCGGTCCAATGTTACCTTGATTAGTTTGAAGGTATCTCGCGAACTGGCATTTCCGTCTCGTATGTAGAACTGTAACGTTTTAGTTTCGTACAATGATTGATACTTCCGCTCGTATAAAGATTCCATATGCGCACTTAAAAGCTTCAAAGAGTTCTCATTGACATTCCTCTGCATTGGATGCTGGCCAAAGAAATCAGGATGCACCGCAAAGTAAAATGGCCGCAAGGCGTTTGTCAATTCGGTACTTATGTCCCGCAATAAAATATATGACCAAGTTAAAGGTGGCAGCTGATGTTTACTTTTAACAATAACTGAATTAAAACGGAGCAGCATATTTGCCAACTACAAAAAATTATATAAGTACGTTTTACGAAGGATGAAGGAAATACATACATACGTCTTACTAGCTAAAAATTGATGTTGATCCCTAAATCGTTTAAATATCCATCGTTTCCAATAAATTTTGTTCTGATTTATGCAATAAAATACAATTTAGACGCTTACTTCGTTTTGCAATTCTGAATTTGCATAGAAAAAATATATAGAAACAAAACAGATAACAGCTGGTAAACAAATATGTACACAAACATGATTGCCAATGTCACTCAATGTTAATTTCTGCTAAATTTCTAATTTTACAGCCATACATCTATGTATCTCGAAGTGAGCGCCTGGCGAACAAATCGTTCGTGTGTGCATTGAGCCATTCGCACCTTGATTCTGTATTTAAAAGAAATAAGGTTGGGACAAATTTCATAGTTTGATATCTGACGTCATACGTACCAAGGCGAATCTATATATATAGTTATATAGAGTGATATGATCTACCACGATAAAACAAAATGATATTTTTATTTGTTATTTGTTTTGTTGTTGTAATATTTCAAACAATTAGCGAAGATTTGAAATATTTTCATTGCCTAGCAATCGGTTCTACGTTGCCGAAATGACTCGGGTTTTCCCCGACCAGGAACTGCTGCCCCAGTGAACTAGCCCTGTCTAACGTGTCGTACCCCACCCCCAATCTATCGTCACAGGAGCAATCCTACGCAGCATGCTTGATCCAAATACTTCTCTTAAGGGCTGCACCAGAAGTATTCTACTGCTGCATGTGCCACAAACGGCTCCACCCGAACTCCACCTGGATTTGGTGCAACAAGTGCAACGGGTGGTGCAATCTTAAGACCTTCTCAGGCCGTAAGACACAAAGGGAGTAGTGCACACGGTTTGTGGCCACGTGTTGCTCCCTCTGCCTCGACGGCGTCATCGTCGGCACTTCAAACTGCCGCCACTAATCAAACCTCAACTGTTAGGAGCCCACCGGTGCAGTACAACTCCCTCTCTGACCCACAACCCCTTCTGCTCCAATCCCAGTGCGGGGATAAACCAACAGCTCTTGGTCTCGAGCACAGTCTGTCCCGTATGTCAGACCAGGGTTCCTTGGAACCTGGCATCAGTCAAGTGCAAGTCTTGCAATGGCTTCGTTGCCCCCTGCTGCAGAGCTCTGCCTCCCGCAACCACCCCCCATGGCGCGGCCGCCCATCAACATCAGGCGTGCAACTGCGAAACGCACAGCAGGACCAACGGAGACAACCTCACGCACACTCCGAGTTATGACAATACTCCCGAGGAGATTCAAGCTCCTCCAACTTAACTGCAACGGACTAACGAGCAAGATAAACCAGATAGTCAACTTCATGAGCCGACATGGAATCAAAATAGCTCCGGTCCAAGAAACAAAACTGCACGCTAGCTCCTCCCTGATTACCAGGGATGGTTATGACGTGCACAGAAAGGATTTATAGCGTTTATAGTCCGACCACTTGTCTCCTGTTGCCCGGCAGGATATATATATATATTATATATTATATATATATATTAGGGCGGGTCATTTGAAAAACGCTCATTGCTCTGGGAAAATCGTATTCTAGGGATCAAAATAAGAAACTTTGCCGAAGACACCATGCCTCTGAAACGAAGTCTGATGTCCCCCAATTTGGGTCGAACGAAAAATCCCACTTTGACCCATTTAGAGTGCTCTAATCGAGTCCAAATGTATGACCGACCCCCACGAACTTTGGACGGCCGATCCACCCATGCCAGTGGCACACCCCCTGGAACTCCCCTGGGGGGTTCCCCATACAATCATTTCAAAATATCACCATTTTTGGCCTTTACATGAGAAAAGAAACTAAAAAGTTCGACCCAAATTGGGGGACATCAGAATTCGTTTTAGAGGTATGGTTCCTTCGGCAAAGTTTCTTATTTTGAGAATATGATTTTCACAGAGCAATGGGCCATTTTTTTGCCTCCCCACAAATCGACCCGGTATATATAATATATATATATGCCTCTAAAACGAATTCTGATGTCCTCCAATTTGGGTCGAACTTTTAGTTTAAATGGAAAGAACATCTGAAGACTTGCAAATTCACCTCTGGTGTGAGTAAGCTCTGGTCCACTGTAATGTCAATGGCAAACCCGACGAAACACAAGACAAGGAGGATATCAACTTCAACGTTTGCACTTCGTCGGACCCGAAGAGATGCGCGAGCTATTTTAGCCGGAAATTCATACTGCATCCTCCGCGCGATCAAAGCGTCGTGCATTAAACGGCTGCACAAACTGACGAACAACAGTGCGCCACTTGCTTTCTCCAGTGATAAGGTTCCAGGGGGTCATCAACAAAATGAAATCATCTAAACCAATCAAAATGATCATCTGTCGTTTCCACGACAGTCGGTTCTACGTTACCGAAACGAGCTGGATTTATATCCGACCAAGGACTGTCACTCCAGCAGCATTCCCCATATGTAAGAATGGGGAATGTTTATGCTACTACAACAACAACCACCTGGACAAAGAAGGTCAAACTGCAACTTAAGCAAAAAGTCGACGCCACACCAGCAGTCGACTGCTCAGCCAGCAGTTTCTGTTATAGTGCTACCGCAGGTCCCACCCATGCAGACACCTGCTTGAGCCTGAGCCGTTTCCCAAGCAATTCTAGAGTCACCTCCTCAATTACGTCGACGAGATACAGGACAAAACAGACCGATAATTACTAGACCGGCAGTGTACAGACAGACAATTAACGACATTCGGCGGGAGACATTTACCACCTTCTTAAGATCCCGGCACCTGAATGCCGTTATCGGAGTCCAACCACCACCCATTGCAGACGAGTAGCTTCAGCTTCCCCGAGAATGTAACATTAGCACAATTACGTTCTGGACAATGTAGCAGGTTAAACTCCTACCTATCCAGAATTGACCCCGACATACTATGTAAACATATCGCACCCTAAATATAAAAGGGTCACAACTCAAAATTTTCCAAAACTGAGTTTTTTGCATAAATTAATTCAGAGTACACATTTCTAACTGCTGCAAATATTTCGTTCACATAACTATGTTCTTTAACTGCAAAAATACAGTTATGTCTATTTTTATGTCAAGTGTGTTGCTTTTGCACGATCAACTAAAGAGAATTATTTTGAGTTGCGTTAATGGGCTCAAGAACAGCTGATTACTTTTATTACACATAAAGAGTTTTATTTTGAGTTCTGCCTCTATAACTGTAAAAAGTGATAAATTTCGTGGTATATTATTTTGCATTGTGCCTCTTTAGTTGTGAAAAGTGAGTTCAATTAGGTTAAGAAACTTATAAAATTACAACATTTTATCAGTTAAAAAGGCACAACTTAAGATAATATCACTAGTTAATCGAAAAAATTTCAGTTAAAGAGTCATAAATCAAAATTTTGTTTTATTTTCGCAAACATAATATAAAATTGAAAAAAATATAGTAGAACCTTCTTCAATGTTGTATATTTTCATGATGGTACAATATTTTCTTTAAATATTACAATAATTTTTACATAAAACGTTTTTCGTCTCTCCTGAAAATCTTAGTATTTTGAGTTGTGACCCTTTTGTATTTAGGGTGCGATATGTCCGACATGTGAAGACACCCCACACGACACTAACCACCTTTTCACATGCCCCATCAAACCCACTCATCTAACACCCCTCTCCCTCTGGACCCAACCTGTCGAAACAGCTAGTTTCCTGGGCCTACCGTTAGATGAGCTTGACGATGTACCCTACACTGACAGAGCAAAGTATACTGCTACAACATCAGCAGTTGAAACATTTTTCACAGTGATCCATTTACAAGAAAACGCGTTTCCAACGTAATCGACATACAGACAAGTCGTAGACAAACAATAGAGTTGCAAAATTGCTTGCAGAAACGACATCGTTTGCAGACGAATTGTTCCTGCAGTCCTTCATTTGAGTTAGATTATTAGACTTTTTATTTTACATATTTGACTGAATATATTTATTATTTTAAAAATAGCTAGCATTACATGTATATGCCTTAGTGCAGTTGGTTTGTTTATTACAATATTATTTTTTGATAAACAAAATATTATAAACAGAGCCAAACATTTTAATAAAATAATTACACGATCGGTTGTGTCCAAGTACCAAATGCCATAACAAAACCTCGTGGAAAAATCATACTACCCTAGCTGTATGCTCCACATTTTCAAAGATCAAGCCTATGCAAATCGCTTGCCAACATTGGACCAACTCGAACAAATTTTTACTAGTGAGATTATTAATGGATAATCTAGAAAAAATTCAACGCATATTACAAGCATTCAATGTTTCAAAAGAGCTGTGCACTAATGTATGTCAGAATTCTTAAATATATTATCTTAGTGGGCATATCTCCTTTGCGACATTACATAAATATTTGCAATTTTGTATATGCATTACAGTATCTAATAAGCTCATATTTTGTTTACGAAATCGGGTTACTAATCCAGTGCGGATTACTAATTCTTCGCGAATTTTTAAAATTGTTGTGATTATGTAAGAAAGTAAAATCGTATAAAAATACAAAAATATAAATAACAACTTATAATAAAAATAAAAATTTACAGCTAAAAATCAAGACAAACTATTTCATATGATATTTCGGATAAGGATTGGCGGGAACAACTGAAAATTGTTTTGTTTTTAATAAATAGAAGAAAAGAAAGAAAGAATAGATATATTATTATACTACAGCAAATGCGTCAGTTTGTATACATGTCGCGTAAATTATAAATAAATATGATTGACGTAGTTGCATGCTTATTTTTCACATTTTCTGAAATAACAAATATGAAATAACATTTATTAGCCGAACTAATACTCGTGTATTACAGCTTAACTTTTACTGCAAGGGATTTTTTTATTTAATTATTTATTTTATTTAAGTAATTAAGTATTTTACCATTTAAATTCCTTATATTTTTGTGTTGAGACTACATCAACCATATATAAGTTTAATTTTCGAATTAAAGTTTTACGACGTGAGAAAATATGCTTGACTTGAAAATTTAGCCATCCCTTAACACAAACAAAAATATAAAAGAAAACATAAATTATGAACAAAGACTATTAAGCGTTTCTCAACAAACACAAAAACCTTTTAAAGTAGGTATTGAGATGTGTCCTCTCATCTGATTTGGATCAATTGAACATCAGAGAGACCGTCCGCCGTATATGTTCGTTATTTATCCCCAATGCGGGCTTTTCGTGTATTTCTTCCCTGCTAATCAATTCATTGTTTTTGCGTAAAATAAATTCGAATGCTTCTTCATCCAGTTCAATAGGTTTGATTGTAGATACCTTTTTATATTTATCGGCCTTGTATTTTTCTTGTATGGCCTGTTGCGCTAGTTTTGTAGCACCATTATGTGATTTGCAGAGGTGCAAGAGTACTTCTTTGAGGTCTTCTAAAGAGTACGATGTTAATTCTTCCAATTCAACTGTCCAAATCGTGTAATCCAACAGATGTCTTGCCAATGCATGGGCAGCAGCAGATATCAACGACGGTACGAAACGCAAATAGGGATCAGCTTCCAGAAGTGACAATTCACAAATATATTGAGTCAGAAATTTGAGTCTATCTGTCATGTCTAGCAGCGTAGCATAAGTGTTGACAAACACGTAAGCCGTCGGTGTGCACAAGTCAAATGCTAAAATTTTTAAAATAATCTGTTCCATTCGTAAAACTTGTGCTTTGTTGTAGGTATCATCTGTAATGAACACGAATTCGCCGACATCTGGTGGGTAAATTTCCTCATATTTTGATGCAATGAACATGGCTGCTGTACCAACCAGCTGCAATTTGCTGCGCACTACTGACATTTGGCTAAGGAAACGGTCAATATACGATACGGAAAGATATAAAGTTTCTGTATCCAAATTGTACTCCTCGGACACTTCTACCAGCCAATCCACGAGAATTGTGCGCATTGAATGATTGATATCAGCCTGGCGACGCATATAGTACGGTTTAGGTCGACGTTTCTTCTCACTTTCAAGGAAATATTCCAAGATATTTCTTTGGTATTCCACAACTTCATAGAAACGTTGTCGATTATTACGAGGAATGAGGAGGCGTCGTTCTCGTTCCTCCGCTTCGGTAGTTAAATCAGCGACTTTTCTGTCGTCATTGTTATCCTCAAACACCTCGGATTGTTGAGTAATATCAGCTAGGGAACGATCTACGGACATCGGCGACAGCACTTCGGACACAGACATTGGCGTAGATTCAAGAACGCATTCATCGTCAGCGTAAACCCTTCCTTTTTGTGAAGCATCACTAAAGTTATTTTTGTTAAGACAATTTTGCTGGACTATATAATTATTTTCTTTTTCTTCTTGTGTAACCTCTGTACGCGCTGTTGCCGCTGCTGCTAATATTGCGGTATTATCATTGTGTATATTTGCATTCCCAACCTCTCGAAACGCCACTTTGCTACCCACCATACCACCAGCTGCCTTGCGTCCATGTCCGTTATTTGAATTTGCATTTAGCACTGCCATGTTAGCGCGCCCCATACCGTCAATCTGCTTTCCCTTAATTGGCAGAAAGGCACCCCCAAGTACAGAAGGCTGAAAGGGATTCCCTCTATTGCCGCCGGCACCCAGGGTTTTTTCCTTTAATACCGCAGGAATTTGTGGATTCTCCTTCTCTGCATCTTCATGTATGTGGAAAGTCGCCATTGTCAAATGATCCTTTTTTATGTACTGCTCGTTTTTGTCTCTCTTTCTCACTTACGATCGATTCAAAGCGGTATTCGTGTTTTCGGACAAATTTCGTATACAGGCACGATTTAATTTACGTCGATTGGTTAAATTTCTGGTATCACTTAACTCCTTAATTTAATAAAGTATTTTTTTTAATTCTATGGTCACCACGCTATTTTGGAACTCCAGTTAAATTAATGGATATTTCATTCGGCTCTGCGCTGTTTTATTATTTAAGTATAACTTGCGGTGACCAGTCAGTTTAATTAACATCTATACACCCGTGAATTTCTCACTCGACAAACTTAATTCTTTCTTCTTTATTTCTTCATTCGGCAGTGAAATTATTTTTAAAATTTGCGCCGTCGTTCTCAGCTCAAAGCGTCGTTTAATTCAGTCATAGATAATAACATAGATAAAAAGATGCGAAACTCCTTCATTTTGAGTGAGAGCGCGCCCATGAGCTCGTTTCAAAACTTGGCAGCATTCACAGATCATGGGATGATGAACAGCTAATAGGCAAAATGGCGGGCTGACAGAAAAAAATGCTCCGAAAATAACTCAGGAAAAGAGTTCGTTTTCGCTTATAGGAAAAATACCACGATTGAAATATTTATAATTATTTGTCTTAGAATTAATTCAATTGAAACGTAATAATTTAAACTGAAGTGAGTTTATGCAATTTCCTTTTCGGCTTCTATTTTTAATATTTCTTGGTTAAAAAGCGTAGGTAAGGGAATTGAATTTGAGTTTGAGAAATTTTACAAGAGTATAGGTTGTCTGCTTTAACTTATTCTGTTCGTTGTTTCAGCTTTTTTTGTAACCCACTTTTTATGTATTTATAATAAAAAATCGCAATATTTTATGTATTTAATTATACTTATGTTTTTCGTGTTACTTTATTATCATTATATTACTTTTGTATTTCAATTTTGAATAATTTCATTTACACACCAATTTTTGAATTTTTTTCTTATTTATGTTAACATTTCTTATGGGTTGAGCTTATTTTTATTATATGTAGTTGTATACGGGTAATATAAGCCAACTGGGCAACCGCACACTAAATAAATACAAAACTCAATGATGGTGTGGAAACTAAAATTTCCCAATTTTTTTTTTTAAATACCCACTCAATGTTTTTTCCGGTGTGGCATTACTGACAAATGTTATAAAAAATGTACATTTCTCAGTGCTCTCACGAAAAAAGAGTTTCGCAGCTAGTCATCTTTGCATTATCTATGATCTATGCAGTTATGTTCAACATAGATAATAAGATGAGAAACTGTTTAATTTTGAGTGAGAGTGGCCCCATGAGCTCGTTTCAAACTTGGTAGCATTCACAGATCATGGGATGATGAACAGCTAATAGGCAAAATGGCGGGCTGACAGAAAAAAAAAACACTCCGAAAATAACTGACGAAAAGAGTTCCTTAGTGGAAAAATTCCATGATTGAAATATTTATAATTATTTGTCTTAAAATTAATTCAATTGAAACGTTATAATTTAAACTGAAGTGAGTTTTTAGAATTTGCAAAACCTCTTATATCCTTTTCGGCTTCTATTTTTAATTAGTCTTATGTACATATATGAATACATTTGGCGTAAATATTTTATGATTGAAAAGCGTACTAAATACTAACCTCAATGGCGATCCGTTCGATGTTTGTTCCGGTATGGCACTACTGACGAATGTTATAAAAATGCAAATTTTTCAGCGCTCTAACGAGAATGGTATCTACATATAGAAGGTGATATCCAAGGCGTGTCTATACAAGATGATAGCAGTTGTACAAAGGCACAAAGTTACATGTATTTTAGATAATCTACTTGTATGGGAACATATTATAACGACTTGGCGGGCGGGTGGTCAATTTGCAAAAGTGTGTATATGTTAGAACGTAGCAAATTACTTAAAATCTGAGCCGTGTAAACCTCAAGTTTGCATAGATATGCTAGGGAAAAGAAAATAACAGAAGACTTGTACATTTTTCTTTCATGCTTATTTGCCGTCGGCATTTTGCATGCGCAAATGGATTATGAATTTACGTTCTCTGATATTACCATTCCCGGAATTTTCACAATCATGTAATTTTTCCTACTTTTGTTTGTTTTGTATTGCGAACCGGGCTGACGTCAGACTTGTCAATATCGCGAAAAATAAAGTAACTGTTTTTAATGGCACCACCGTAGATATTCAATTCGCCTTGATTATTTTGCTACAAGTCGAGAAGCAGCTGGTTTGTTGTTGTACAGCTTTACAAATAATTAAATTCGCCTTGTTTGGAAGATTTTAGCTTTGTTTATATCGGATTTTCAACAAATTAAATATCGTAATAACGATGTCGAGCCATATTAGAGGTACCATTAAAATGTGCATTATCTATTTATTTTGAAAATGTTTCTCTTTAAATTTTTACACCTAGGCACTTGTGAGCTTTTTTGTCCAGAAGGGGAAGCAAAACTGTAAGTGATATTCATTGAATACTTAAACTGAAAGTCGCCAAAGATATAAGTCAATTATATAAATTTGCAGTCGAATTAAAGAGAGACTTTTACATTTTTATGAACTAAAAAACGGCGAAAAGAACGTGCCAGGCAAGTTGGTGAAAGCCTTTGCGCGTTCAGCTGCTGGCGTAAAAGGGCCCAGAGCAAAGGATTTGCGCACGGAACGCTGCTTACAAAAAACTGTCGAGTACTTATTAAAAGAGTAAGTTAACAATTAACAAACGAATTTTTATATTTAGCTTCTAAAACAACTTTCTAGTATAATCTTAGATAAACGAAAGCCGTATAATTTTATATATGATTTCGTATTCGATCGGTTACGTTCAGTCCGACAGGAGGTGGTGATGCAGAATTACAATGCACGACAGACTTTGAAGTTGCTTGAGCCAATGGTGATGTTTTTAGCTTACAGCCGTTATAGGTATAATTCTATCCACTTTGTTCACGCTCTTTAAAATATCTGTTCCATATATTCAGGCTTTGTGAGGAGCATATAGATAATTTCGATCCAAAAATTTGCGATCAACACCTGCAAGAATGCCTGAAACGCGCGTTATGTTGCTATGATGATTCTAATGTAAACAGTCTCAATTTGAACGAGTTAAATAGACGCAATTTCGTTGAAGCGATGTATCTTCTATTCAATTTAGAGACGACCGAGGCGCTAAATCGCGCAATGAGTCTGCCTGATGAAGTAAGGTAAATCAACTATTGACGATTTCAAAGCAATTAGAAATCTTATTTCCTAACTCAAATTTTCAGAAAAAGCGAACGGTTTGATTTAGCATATCAAATAGCTATAAGTTATTATCAGGGAAATTTCTACAGAGTACTTGCGGGGATCCAGAAACTCCCACATATTTTAAGTGCAATAACTGCTTTGAAGTTGCAAATATTAAGACGGTATATACTATAGTAATTTTTCAAATGATCCATTATTTTCATATATTGCCTTTTATAGCAAAGTTTATTTGGTATTTGCTCACGCTTATAATTGTAAGCTATTGGTTGTTCCGTCCAGCTTTTTAAGCAAACTGGTATTATATGAACGCGCAGATGATTTGTTAGCTGACTGCGAATACTATAATATCAAAGTAAACGAAGACAAGTCGAGTTTTCAGTTCCTGAAATCAGATTTTAAATTGAATGCTGCTGTATTAAGAGAAAAGCGTGAACGATTTGTCGAGGAAAAAATTGAGAAAATCTATCTGCCGGAGACTTTGCTTTTAAAACGTATTTAATATGTAGATAATTATTATAGAATAAATCTTAAAAGCGTTTGTACTATGAAATGCAATATTATGGAAATTGATATAAAATAAAATTTGAAGTTTTTATAAAGACTTAGTAGAAGCATACTTGCTTCATACACACTTGGTTTTCTTGCATATACGATGAAAAATATGAAATCAATTAACTTTCTATACCAAAATCCCGCAAGACATAATAGATACAAATACATTTGCTTTGTTCAACCTCATTCACGTACATAAATGAGTCTCTCGACATATTGTTGCTGCTTGAACATTTACATCGAGAGGTAATTACCACTAACTCTTACCCAGTAGATTAATCACCACCTATTGCCAGAGGAAAATTCGCGTTCTGTATATTGTAGCGGGTTAACGCTTACCTCTGATCCGACGTACGCAACATATTTACTACCACAAATCTCGTTCGCTCTAGTCCATCTCATTGAAGCGGAGCATTTATAGGCTGCACTGCACTGGAAAGCTGTTAAAACGGGCTACGTTATCAGGAAGAGCAAGAATTGTCATACATTATGGGCCATATAGGAATGCCTTATGCTGTTCCGACAACAAGTCACAATCTGAAGTGATTACATATTTATTGAATTTAATTTTCCCTGTTTTAATTATGTTTGGGAGTCGGGTAAAATACTTACTAAAAATAAAACGCATTTCTATACATACATGGCAAAAATGCTTCCTAAAAAAGCATTTTCACAGTTTTCCGATTACAGCATATTGAACGATGTTTTCTATTTAACATATTGTATATACATATATAACAAAATTACTGTTTTTTGATGATTCTACTTACAACAACATACTATTTAAGCACGACAAAAAGTAAATAAAAAAGTGGATGTGGTTATGTTTCAAGGATCAGTGCCCTTTATGAAATATAACGTTCGCTATTTTGTCTTTGTTAGGATGCGGCATTATGAGTTAATACATATTTTGGTTATTCAGTGGCTCTATGTTCACTTTAAAACACTTATTATGACTACGGTTTCCATTACATTTTCAGATATGGAATATTTCACTATTATTGATTGACCAATGTTGAATGGAAATGCTATAGTTACAAAATTTTGCTACTATGTTGCTCGACGATGCTGGAAATAGGTGTAATACCAAGTACACTACCCGTGAACGATAAAAGCACCGAATAATTAAAGTACCAAAATAGGCAAAAGAGTACCGCAAAAATAACATCTATTGAAAATTAAATAGATTTAAATTATTAATTTGTTACTATAAGGAACATAAGATTACTTACGAATAGTAACACGTTCCCATTTTTCGACCATATACAGCTCAGTGACCATAAGATAGCGGAACCACCAGTAATTGCAGAAGTCAATTATGTTTTGAATCATTTTACGCGTTACTGTGTGTATGCTCTGAATCACTCAGTGTAAAAAAGAAATATTAAGAATCCAATAAATATTTGGAAAGTGATAACACAAATTTAATGGTAAAATTCGCCCTTTACTCACGGCGAATTCTAAATAGTGTTGCCAGAGATTTTTTTTTAATAAGCAACTAGTACACTATGTTCCTGCAAGCCAAATTTTTTGGTTTCGTGGGCACTGGTCATGTAATATCTACAATTAGAATTGAGAATGATTACACAAGCGTGCTACAAAAATCAGCGAGCGGAAGTTTTTAAAAGTCAGAAGATATTATGTCGCAACGCACATAACAATTTTCATGTATACAAATGACTGGGTGCGCCATTATTTATTCTGAATAAATGGCAGTTATTACGCATTTATAAAAATTAAATTGTGATGCATATATTTTATTGTTTTCAAACATTTAAAAAGTACTAAATTTAATTTTCAATAAATAGTACTATATATAAAAAGAATGTTTCCACACTGGCGCGGCGAAGTCGTTACTGTCAAATGTCTTGCCGAAATTAGTAATTGCAACCAGACGCAAATTTACCGAGAATATTTGCTGTTTCCTTACATCTGTTACAAAAATCACAGAAAACAATGGCCAGCGAACAAGCTAAAGAAGCCAAATTGAACGAGAAGATTATTGGGGAATTCCAACAGCTCAGAAATGAACAACGAAACCTCGTAAACAATTTAAATACGCTGGAGATGGATTTGAAAGAGCACAAGTATGTATGCAGACATAACCTCAATTACTGCCTAATTTTGATTTGAGTATCAAATCATTTTCCATATTCTATAGTTAGAATTATTTATTGAATCTCTTTTAGAACTGTGATAGAAACCCTCAAAACAGTAGATCCAGAGCGCAAATGCTTTCGATTGATTGGCGGCGTGCTAGCAGAACGGACCGTCAAGGATGTGTTACCGCAACTAATTGAAAATAAAGACTTTATCGAGAAAACGATCACACGCGTGAACGAAGATCTCACCGCTAAAGGACAACAGATCAACAAATTTAAAGAGGAACACAATATTAAGATACGGGGAGAACAAATGTCCAATGAAACACCAAAAAGTGAGGAAGACGAAAAAAAATCGGAAAACAGAAATGTTTTAGTGTCGAATTAATCAAATTGGGGGGAAATGAATGTGTAATGCGATCAATAACTACGCGTACTGTGCCCATTCGACTCTCGTCCATGTTTCTAGAGATTGGGAGTTCGCAATAATCAAAGATAACACTTACAATTAATTTCGATAATAAGACTAACTTTCAATTAAAAAGAAAAGTCTATAGTTCAGTTGTCTACAATTGGCGGTTCAGCTTGCTTCCATCGCAGTTTGAAATATGGGCCGATCAAAATAAGTACACGCATTGATTAAAATTATATATGTATATTTAATTAAAATACTTTTTTAAAATAATAATGTTTATCACAAATAGTATATAAATAGAACTGTAAATCCCTTCTTCACAATATTTTTGAAACAAAATTAAATTGTCTAAGAGCTACTTAAAGAACTGAACAAACATTGGCTAACAGAAATAGTAAACTGATATTCTAGCAGAATATACAAAAAGTTTAAGAAATATATGGAATATATCGCTTCTTTTAAGATGAGCAATCATCATATTTCATCCTACTAAAATGCAAATAACATTTAAATTTATTTGTCTTTTTATTACAAAATATTTCACTTCATACTGCTAGCAGTACCTAATAAATATAGTTCGTATTCAAATATGATACATAATACAAATTCGTATTTTCTAAAATGTATTGGATTTGTCCATATTGCGATCAAAACTCCGTTTACCACCTGTTTTCTGCCAAAGCTTTATATCTGTGATTGTTATATCATGCGAGACGGCTTTACACATGTCGTAAACAGTAAGCGCCGCCAAGCTGACAGCAGTAAGTGCTTCCATTTCCACACCAGTTTGGCCTGTACACTTTACACGACCATATATTTCTACACTGTTTGTCGGCAGACTTAATTTAACTTCCACCTTTACTGAGGTTAACGTAATGTTGTGACAAAGCGGTATTAGTTCAGAAGTTCGTTTGGCGCCCATTATCCCAGCCAGCTGGGCCACACTAAGGACATCGCCCTTAATCATGGTGTTCTTGTTTATAAGTTGAGCAATGTGCGATCCAACTACCACTCTAGCGCGTGCCTCGGCTTCTCGCTGGTTGCTTTGTTTCTTTGTGACATCAACCATTTGAGCTTTTCCAGCTTCATCTACATGAGTCAAATTAGTATCCCTATTGCCAACAGAAGAGTCGCTATTTATGCTCGTCGTACCAAATCCACGTGTTTGCGCATATTTGGGTATTGGTTGTATGCTGATGCGACTAGCAATAAAAGGAAAGGTAACTGGGAATGACACATGGTCGCTATAGTTCTGAGAAATTGTCCAATGGTACTGCTGGTTCTCAAAAATTTTATTATGTTTATGATGTATTCGTGCTGTGGCAATGTCGTTATGAATGAATCTTTCTAGAAAAGAAAAAATAGAAACGGGAATGAATAATATGCAAAAGTTAAATACATATATTTTTGTAATATTTTCATAGCGGTGGTTAATTTTACTTTACACTGACCTTACTCGTATTTTTAAGCCATTGTCGTAGGTTGTGAGTTTACATATTTGATCATATGCTATAAAACTATCCACCGATTAGTATCATTGGACGATTTTCCATTTGTGACAAGTTCAACATGCCTGCAATTATGCAAATAAAATGGATTAATCATCCAATGATTATAAATGTGAAATTAAAACGTGTGTTTTAAAAAGTTTAGATAAACCGACTTTCACTTAAATTTAAAAGAAATTAACAATTTTGGCATCTGGCCCCTCAAGACATACTGCATTTATGGCTGACGCACGTCTACTTTGGTTAAGAGATTTCAAAAACAGGACGTATTAACTTACCAGCATGCTGCTTTTTCTTCCGACTAACTGCTGCTCCAATTAATGCAATCAGATCGTCTTCGGAGCACTTGGCGCGTATAGCATCGCGCAGAGAAAATTCTTTATTGCCAAATAAGCAAACTTTAATATTTCCGTCGGCGGTAAGTCGCAATCGATTGCAGGTTCCGCAGAAATGTTCAGTCATCGAAGTGATAAAACCCACTTGTCCTTTGAAGCCGGGCACGCCGTATGCCTTTGAGGTATCATTTGGGCCATTTGGTAAGGCTCGAAAGTCAGGCCACCTTTTTTGGATGATCTCCAAAGTTTCTCTGTAATGAAAACATAGCTCTTAAATTTGTGTACAGTTATATTCACTTATTTGGGTACACTACAGTTGACTACGTTGGAGGTCACAGTCTACTAGGGACCCATAATAATAAAAATGGCACTAGACTTAAACGCATTAAAAATACATATTGAACACATGCATCCCCTATAAACATATATTTTTATTTTAAATTTAGGTTTTAAGTATACATACTTCCTCCTGCCTCCCCACACTTAGGCTAAACGGTTTATTGTATTAGTAAGTATTATGAAGCAAAGGCCACAAAGTGGCCCATCGAACATCGACTATTTGAACATAATTGTCTAGCAATGCAAAAAACACGGTAAAAAAATAAATAATTGGCGCGTACATTCCTGTTAGGGGTTTTGCCGAGCTCCTCCTATTTGTGGCGTGCGTCTTGATGTTGTTCCACAAATGGAGGGACACCTACAGTTTCAAGCCGACTCCGAACGGCAAGTTATTTTTATGAGGAGCTTCTTTATGGCAGAAATACACTCGGAGGTTTGCCATTGCCTGCCGAGGAACGACCGGTATTAGAAATAACTTTTTCTATCATTTTAGTGTTTCATGCACTGTAACCTTAAATTAATGCATATATTATACGTACGTACTTATAAGAAACCAATCGATCGGTTTGCCATTTATTGCCAGTGAACGGCATATACTCTATGAATCGAACGTCCACCGCACGATCTTTGGTGAACTCGATAAAATCACAAATCTCATCTTCGTTGAAATTGCGCATGAGTACACAATTCAATTTCGGCTTATAACCCAATTGCAGGGCCAAGTCAATCCCAGCTATAACCCGTTCCCAACCCTTTCGTCGTGTGACTTCTTCGAAACGTTTCGGGCGCAAAGTGTCCAAACTAATATTTACCGCATCGAGCCCAGCGCGTTGCATTGGCAATAGTAGACGTGTTAATACCAGCCCATTCGTGGTGATGCCCACATTTTCAAGTTTAGGTATAGATTTAATTTTGGCTGTAATTCAAAAATGCGAGAGGCGAGATTACTAAGAAGTTTAATACCCAAATGTATGCACTTACCAATGATATCTACTATATCTCTACGCACCGTAGGCTCGCCGCCAGTTAATCGAATTTTACGCACGCCCTGTTCAACAAAAATTCGTGCTAAATAGATGATTTCTTCGGTCGTTAGAAGATTTGTTTTCGGTTGTAATTGCACGCCTTCCTCTGGCATGCAGTATTGGCCTAAAAATATATATATCAAGGGTTAGAAATTATTCCTAAGTGGGAATATTACATATGAAGCTGATAACTTGCATCATGACTTGTCAAAATAATTTAATTTCGCTGCTGTCCAATTGGAAATTAATGTAATATCTTATCTAAGATAAATTGCATTTAGATAGTAATAAATTGAAGTAGTTCTTTAAGGGGAATACCACTGTGAAGTGTGAAAATTAAGTGATTTTCATGAATTTTTTTTTATAAGTAGGGATGATTATTTGAGGATCGGACAAATTATAATTTATTTAACATATCGCACTTGTTACGTTAAAGCGTAACAACTCAAAATCTGAACATTTTCAGTAGAGACGAAAAACTGTTTCCGTAAATATTAATAGAATAGGTATTACAAGGAAAAAAATATGTAATTGCACGAAAATATCATTAAAAACAATATAACGGTTGTTTCATTCTTATTTGTTTAGTAGTTGCGCTAAAATAACAAATTTTTGAGTTGTTACTCTTTTCCTTTTCATTTTGAGTTGTTACGCTTTAACGTAACAAGTGCGATATATTCAACTATACTGACACAAATTTTTCTTAAAAAATATTAAAAATTACAATTGTTATTAATATTAATGCAATGACGTCATAAAAAAAAGATGCACCCTCGTGGCCACGATACAGCGTGAAAAATCATCTGAAAGCAAAAAACCAAAAAAATTCTTAATCTGTACATCAATGGCTATCGCCGTACGTGGCGGTTTTTTTTTTTTGTGTTTTTACCCTTTTTTTGGTTTTCGAAAGGCTTGAAAAAATATTAATTTTTGGAATTTTTAAAAACGGCTATGTACGACTGTAACCAATACATGTACAAAAATTAAAAAAAAAAATTAAAATCGGTTCAAAAGTCTTCGAGAAATCGAGGCCACCGCGTTCAGAAAAGTCGTTTTGAGAAAAACGCGTTTAAAGTTTTCATTGGCCGTTGTAACTCACTGCATGCACTTATTGTATTGGGTATAGCTTCGTCAATTTTCAAGATTTTAAGTTAAAATTTTGTTCACATATTTAATATATGTATATATCTACTTTAAGAAAATGCAATAAAAAATCGATTTTTTTGAAAAATCACAGTGGTGTTCCCCCTTAAGTTTTAACAGATAAATAAAATTCTGTAAATTCATTTTCTACAAAGTGTCAGAAATACGCTTCCTATTTGCCCAGTATTTTATACATCACATTTTGGACACGATTTCAGTTGTATTGAGATAATTATTATTTTTTATTGTTTTCTTCTTACTCACAACGCAAATTACAACGTTCGGTCAATGAGATCCGGAGATATGTGTGGTGGCGTCCAAAAGTATCTGTTAGTGGCTGAATGCTTATCGGCTCAACCTTTGACTAAAAGTATAAAAAATACAAATTTAAAAAAATTGTTATATTTCTCATCGAACTCAGAAATCGCGGTACCTAGTCACAACAAATCAAACATGACACACACATACTGCATTAAAAAATTAATTTTGATTATTTTATTAATTACATTAATACTGATAAAATAAGCAATAGAAGAGTATCGGTAAAAGTCAATGCTCATATTCAAAATTTATATACATACATATGTGCACTTTGTCTTTGAAATGTTCATTTAATCCTTAGATCGAATGGTCGATCTGAAATGCCTGTTTGATATTGTGGCACTTTATAACGAGTATTTTAAAGAATAAATAACCGTTATTTTATTTCATTCGATTCGAAATAAATTGGAAATTTGTGTGGTTATTGACCAAGTCTGTTGAACTAGTTGCAAGGGCAGACGAAAGAGCAAAAATAAAACTCTCTTTTACAAGATTGGTTGACGTAGTTACTGTCTGTCCAAAAAAATTGATTCCAAAAAAACTGCTCCGAATCGAAAGAAATAATATTTGTTTGCGATACAATTTGTTGGGAGTCGTCGGAATGAAATAATCGATATATCCTTACTCGGGATTGGAAAAAGCAACATAAAAAGGGATAGGGAACTGTATCGTGTTACTCTACGGAACCAGAATGTAGAAGAGGCCTGTAAATAAATTCTTTGAGTTCTGAACATTTTGCTATACACACATATGTACATATGCATGCTATATCAAAATACATATGTTTCCTGGTTAACTTTAATTCAACGAAAAATAAACAGCTCATACAAAAATATATCGCCATCAAAGGAGCTGGCATCTTGTAAGGAATGTGTAGACCTTAAAGTGGATCGTATTGAAGCGTCTAAAACCTTCAGCGTGATGAAAAAACAACAACAACCCCCAAAATCTTTAGAGCTAAGGCCGTGTGAACTTTCGAAATTATTTTAAGGGGTTAGGTGGGTTTCAGCCGTTGGTACCTCATCTTCCTTGACGTCTCAAAAAAAATGCTCTTGCCTTGGTTCATCTAAAATCAGAAAACCAAACGGATTTCGTTAGTACATGGATAAATCTCGTTGTTGTACGAAGGGAAAAAAAATCAAAATTTGAATTTATGACAGGCTTTGAACCAAAAAACACATTTTTTTAGTGAAATTTTCGACATACATTGGCTAAAAAAAAATTGTTGTAATTAACAAAAAAAATCCTTCGTTCAATAACTAGATAATGTTATTTCAAAGATTTGTACAAAATTTGAACTAAATCGCTTCATAACTTTTCGAGATATCGTGTCCACCGACTTAAAAAATGGAGTTTTGAGATAAACACGTATACGAGCGAAGCACTCAACTGACATGGCCTAATGGGCGGAACTTCTGAAGGGTCTATCTCTTAGAATTTTACTCGGATTGACTTAAAATTTTAGGAGAGTATTTTAAACATACTGTACTATTTAATGAGACAAAAAAACAAAATTCGATTTTTTGAAATTTTCAAACCCACCTAACCTCTTAACACATTACTTACCGCTAATGTTTACAAAAAAAGTTTCTCTGGTGCCGGGGAAAATAAAAAAGAATAAAAAACAAGATGTACCGTTTTCATGGGACTGTGTATATGGGAAGATAGAGAATGGCTATAGGAATAAAAAATCATATGGGAGTGGAAGGGTGAAATGCTTCGTTTCGGAGGTAGGGAGGATTCGGTAATTGGTTGTACCTTTTTTGCTTGGAGTACCTTGAAAACCCTGTTGATTTCTTGGCATATCAGTTTCTGACCAATCAGAATTTCCATTGGCAACTTCATCTTCACAATCACTTGAATATCATAAAACTATCTGAAAGGCTCTCCTTAAAGTTCTCTTCTGAATATATGTATGTATGCACTTTTATCCATGTCTCACTCTATAATGTTATTTGATTCAAAGTTAAAATTAACGGTTATCGGCGCACTCAAATGTATGCACACGGGAGTTTGGTGAAGTTTAAGAAAAGCACAAATATGTGCATGCGGTAGGTAATGTGTTAATAATGTCCTCGTTTATGGCATTTCATACTTCCAAAATTTGCGCGTCTACCTGCGTATGTATGTACATATATGTACATGTGTATGTAGATATGCGTAAGAGATAATTACACAGTTATCATAATTAAGCTTTATAAATTATTAGCTTTATCATCATTTGTGGTGAAATTTGCCTGTACCAACTTTTAGCATTTCATACTAATATCACTATAATAGTCATACTTTCATGGTCAGTGAATTGAAAATGTTGCCCACCAATTTTTTTGTTGTTTAAGAGTCTTAACATCTAATTATTTAAAGTATGTATTTATGTGTGTTGAAGCACCTAATGTTAAGACGCTTTTAATTGCCCTACATTTATTACCATTTTGGAATCACGCTTTACATAGCTAGGAGTGGAAACAGTAGCTATGTTTGTTCCCGCTCCGGTGGTTGTTGTTGGCGCTGGTGTTCCATCTGATGGTAGATGCTTTGACTCAGTAACACCTGTTGCGACGCTCGAATAATTATAACAACTACTTGATCTGCTATAATACGACGTTGTTATTGCCGTTACATTTTTTACTAAAATGCCCACTCTCATTATTGAATTCATGGCAAAAACGTCCTCTTGTTTTAATTGTTAGTTATTCTGATGCTAGAAAATATCCGTCCACGTATTCAATTAAATGCTTTCCAACATTGTATGATAACCAATTAATTGCAACAAATGAAATTGTTTAGTTGTAAACACATAACCTAAAGCGCACCAGCGACCGAATGATAGAATATTGAATTCGCGTTGCTACTCAACGACGCCTAGTTGTAGCAACAATTCACCTGACCAATTTTAAAACAGCGAAAACAACAATGATAATCATCAAAACAATTGATATATTTGCACATGTAAATATTTTTAATTTTATTGTTATCTTCACCACGACACGTTTAGTTGGTTTGCAAGCAACCGGCTATGTGGAACTCTTACTGAATACTGAAAACGAGTGTAGGCAAACCCGCGGAAAACAATTGGTTAATCAAAAAACGTCAACATGCTCTTCATAGCTCTCAGATGGCAACTCGCTGCAGAGCAAACCAAATACACACTCGCTCAAAGCTTACTCCTCGCGCACATGTCTCTGCATTAATTTTATTCCACTTCAAATGATATAACACCGCAAAATTCTCAGACTGAAATATCATAACAATTGTGCCGTTTGTTTTTAACTGGGAAAATAGAGTGAAGTGGTTGTATGAGATTACCAACTGAGCTAGTGGAGAGAGCAATTGCGTTGGTGCACATCTGGCCATTTGTGTATGCATGTATGTATATTCGGATGTGTAAATTCAAGTGATTTTATGGGAAACACGTCAACTGAATAATTAACAGTCAGTTGTTGGAAAAATAAATAAAAATATGTCCTAAAGAAAAATTACACGTTCTTTCATACCGACTATACGTTAATAGTTAGCTGCTTCATAGCGTTGACAATTTTTCTTCATGGGTAAACATCAATAATCTGCCAGCAATTGGCAAGATTTAGCGAATAAATTGATTGCAAGTCGAAAAAGTATGCAGCAGAAAATTTCAAAATTAAGAATTATTTAATTTTACTTGTGTGTAACGGTATATTAGAATAGTTAAGCCTGAGCTGGAAAAATCTTTTCAAATTGTTGAACAATATAGGAACTTATGGATCCCTTTAATATTCTCAATAAATGAATTTTGGATGGGTAGTCTGAAGGGTCTCATTTTCAAAGTCAAATAACTTAGACAGAAACTTAGGACGTACTTCCATTCCTTATTTGATAATGCGCTTCATTTGATGTGCAATAGAACTTCTATATTATGTATCGTAATCTCGATAACGAAAACCTCTATAATTCGTAGAAGAACTCGGTCTCGTCATAAAAGTCACAAACAAGTCATTTCGATCTTCTCTACAATTCAAATTATTTTCATGACAAAGCTTTAGAAAGATTATAACTCGAAATTGTATTGCCTGTGTTTCGTAATTGAGACATTTTGCTGCAAATAGTTATCAGTGGCCCTTGAGTTCGAATTAAAAAACAACTTAAAATTGTTCTTACTGCTAAAGTTGGAGAAAAAATTTGCAATCTCCAAAAGGGATCGATACTAAATTTTTTTTCAGTTATCAGTAAAAAAATATGTTTACTAAAATTTTTTTAATAATCGATAAGAAAATATTTTTACTAAAACTTTTTTCATTAATCAATAAAAAAATATTTTTATTGCAATTTTTTTCAATAATCAGTAAACAATATTTTTATTGCAATTTTTTTCAATAACCAGTAAACAAATCTTTATACTGCAATTTGTTTCAGTAAATAGTAAAAAAATATTTTTCTGGAATTCTTTTCAGTAAAAAGTAAAAAATATTTTTATTGTAAATTTTTTTCAGTAAATATGAAGTAAAAAATTTTTTCTGGAATTTTTTTCAGTAATCATTAAAAAATATTTTTACTGCAATGTTTTTCAGTAAACAGTAAAAAATAAATTTTCTGGAACTTTTTTCAGTAATCAGTAAAAAATATTTTTATTGTAAATTTTTTTCAGTAAATGTAAAAAAATATTTTTCTGGAATTTTTTTCAGTAATCATTAAAAAATATTTTTATTGTAAATTTTTTTCAGTAAATAGTAAAAAAATATTTTTCTGGAATTTTTTTTCAGTAATCAGTAAAAAAATTGTTATTGCAATTTTTTCCAGTAATCAGTAAACAAATCTTTATACTGCAATTTGTTTCAGTAAATAGTAAAAAAATATTTTTCAGAAACTTTTTTCAGTAATCAGTAAAAAATATTTTTATTGTAAATCTTTTTCAGTCAATAGTTAAAAACCCTTTTTTTTGAATTTTTTAGTAATCATTAAAAAATATTTTTACTGCAATTTTTTCAGTAAACAGTAAAAAAATATTTTTCAGAAACTTTTTTCAGTAATCAGTAAAAAATATTTTTATTGTAAATCTTTTTTAGTCAATAGTAAAAAACCTTTTTTTTTGGAATTTTTTAGTAATCATTAAAAAATATTTTTACTGCAATTTTTTTCCGTAAACAGTAAAAAAATGTGTTTCTGGAGCTTTTTTCAGTAATCAGTAAAAAATATTTTTATTGCAAATTTTTTCAGTAAATAGTAAAAAAATCTTTTTACTGTAATTTTTTCAGTAATCCGTAAAAAAAAATTGTATTGCAATTTTGTCCAGTAATCAGTGGTCAAAGCTTCACCAATCTCCAGAGGGAGTTTCATATATGACTCATTAGATGCATTGTCTATGTATCTTTCGCGAAATCTTTTTAAGCCACCTCCTCATTTGGACGTCTTTAAATAAAAAGTGTCACAAACGTCTGCTGGATAGATTGTATGCAGATCGTACGTTTTTTTTGTAAAAACTTGACTCATTTATTACAAATAATAATGTGCGAAAAGTAAAAAGTTCTCATCACTCTATAGCCAAGGTAAAAAGGCTTAGCATGTTTGTACTGATAGGTCAATCGTTATAGAAATCGAGGAGTATATGGACCGGTATATGAACATTTATTTCATGATTGCAAATAGTGAAAAATGATTCAACAAAAAGAAACACGTTGAAAAAATACCTCGTCCTCCTCCAATAATTATCAATTGTAATAATGACTTAAGGGGGGAAGTCCATGTAGAAGCCTCAAAATCGGTCATTTTTTAAACATATTTTTAAAGGTGATAGTTTCATTATATTATTTTAAAGCTTTAACACAACTTTATATAACTTTTAGAGAGTACAAAAAACATTTTTTTTTGAAAATGGCGGCTCAGGATCATTTCTTATCGGCTGCCTATGGCGCGAGGTTCCAAACTCTATTTATTACTCTTAATCTATCGATCTGAAACACAATAATGAAATTGGTTTTTTATAACATATTAATGGCAAGGATGAACCTATAAAATTAAAAAACAAGCATAAAATTAATTATAAAACAAGCCTTTAAAAAAAAATCATAATTTAGGGCTATTTTATTGACATTTTTAACCCCCAAAAAGTAATTTATCAACGCGAAATATCTGAAATTTTCAGTTTATCCTTCCGATACTAATATACAGAAAGGCCTCACCAAACGTCAAAAAAATCGGTTAATAACTTTTTGAGTTACAACATGAGCAGTTTTTAAAAATACATTTTTGAGATAAATGAGTTCAAAGTTTGAGGTACAGGAGCGCGCGGACCGCTCTCTACATAGTTATTGGGCTATAGAAGATAATTATAATATAGGAATTTCCGCATGAAAATTTCACAGTATATTCTTAAGATACTATACTTTTAAAATATCGAAAAAAATCGAGTTTTTGATAATTTTACATGGACTTCCTCCCTTAAAAAAAAAAAACAAAGTTTCATTCAACTTTTAAGCAACGATGCATGCAAAGTAAAAACGTTCGATTCGCACGACTATCGGTCTGTAACAAAGTTACTATTAAATGAAAATATTCCCTGGTACAGCTATGAGGATAAAAAAAATAGACCTATCAAGGTAATAATTAAAAACCTTTACCATTCTTGCGACAGCGAAGTAATAGTGAGTGAGTTAAAGTCACAAGGCCTAAATGCTTTAAGGGGTTATATGCAGTTAGAAGGCCGGAAAAAAACGATTTTTTCTGAGAAAACTTCTAAATTTCTTCATCTAAAAATTTGTACACATATTATGTTATCATTTAACTGTATTTTAAGACTTAGTATTAGTAAAAATATTTATTTAGAAAGGAGTTACAGCTGATCTCCGAGAGCTCCTATCAAAAAAGACGTTTTGCGGTGGCCACTATATCTCTGAATTGGATTCTCTGAAATTAAAAAGCCAAACAGATTTCGTTAAAGTAATGTTAAATCTAGTAAATAAACGAAGGAATGGCCTTAAATTGTTTATAAAAAAATATATATTTATCTCTGAAACGCCTTTTCAAATTTGCGTGCAACTTCGAAAATATTCACCAGAACGATATTAAGTTTTCTATGTGTATTCTTAAATATTATATTATATGTACAGTAAGAAAAAAAAATTAATTTTTTGAAAATTCTAACTGTATATAACCCCTTAATAATGAAAAAAAAAAATAGAATCATTGCCAGTAACTGAAAAGTAGTCACAAAGCCTCTACAAACTATTTACACAGAAATGTTCTTAAACAGAAGCTCGATGTATGGGTGCGCATTGCCGCTCAAAAAACATTTTAATTCGAACTAACGCCTGCGATTCTTTGTTAAAACGTAATGAAGTTGACTTATTTTTTAAGTGGATAAGAAGTGGATCACATATGAAATCGTGTCATAAAATCATGCTGAGCCAGTCCATACGATCGCCTAGCCGGATTAATAGCCAAGAATATTTTGCTGGGCTGCTATCATCGAGCTACACGCAGGAGTCCCGACTTCCACAGAAAGCATATAACTAGATTGAAGCAAGTATTCGACTAGAATTGGGAAATTGAAAAGGCGTTATGTTTCACCAACACAATGCCAGGCCGTACATAGGCGCCTGAAGCTCCGGGAGTGTTGGAGGTTTTATTGCTCCCAGCGATTATCAACGTTTTAGACATTTGCAAAACTTTCTTATTGATACAAAACTGACCTCAAGAGGCGTCTCAAAATTACCAATTTATCAATATTTACTAACTTAAGAATAGCTAAAAGTTTTTGAGCAAAAATTAGCATATTTGCTCAAAATCGGACAATCCTAACTAAAAAAACTCAGAAATTTTTACTTGACTTTGTATTTTTGCATAAGTATTGCATGGATGTAGAAAAAATACTTAGATCAGAGCTATAGTAAACGCTTTTATTGGGGACTTTTGTTTCTTTGGTATTCGCATTCGCGAGATCCTTCTGGCCACGGGTAGATCGGAGACGCTCAAGGGAACTCCTAAGGCTAACAAAACCCCAGCTCTCAAATTTGGTGGGCATCCTTACCGGACACTGTCCGTTAGGTGTTCACGCCGTAAGACTTGGGATGGCCTCAAGTCCGTTCTGCAGAAACTGTCTGGAGGACGAGGTGGAATCATCTCAACACCTTCTTCTCAGCTGCCCTGTTCTCGTCTGGCAAAGACTTAGATATCTGGGCTCTCACTTTTTCGCTACGCCTGCGGATATAACCGGTGTAGATATCATAAATTTGGTGAAGTTCATTAGTAGCTTGTTACGGCTAACTACGAACGCAAATCAGCCCCCGTCGGCGCCGTCGTAAAAATGTATGGTCATCATCGCTTCTAATCCCAAGGCTCCTTACTCCTTCCCACTCCCTCCTCCTCTCCCATGTATGGCACTACAACGGACGAATTTACTAACATTTGTCCAAGTGAGCCCTTTAGCTAGGGGAGCCATTTAACCTAACCTAACCTATTCCCAACTGAAATTTTTTTACAAATATTTTCGTAAAACTTTTTGGTCTTATCGAAATGTTTTTCTTAAAAGAGCTTTTAAAATTCGGAAAAAAAATTATTCTGTTGTTGAAGCAATCCATTAGACCCTGTCAGTGCGGTGTAGTCGCCGATAGTCACCATCTAACGGTAGGCCCAGAATACCTCTGTCTCTAAACTATTCGATCCAGTAGCAATAGTCGTGGTTGGTTCTGGATCTCGTCGGTCTAGTCGAAGAGATGCCTCCTGGCTCGCCTGGGAGGTGGTTCAAGCTCTGGTAAATGTCTGCAGAGGAGATTTCTGCGGTATCACCCAAGCAGGAATTGGTTGCTGAGCATCTTACTGCACTCCTTGACCGGGAGCACGGAAGTCTCGTTGTGAAGGTGTTCATTTTTACAAGTCTGGAGTTCCTCACTAGCACCAGGCGACCAAAAATTATCCTCCTGAAGTTCTACTATAAATCATTGGCAATAATGTTTCTCTCAGAAATTGACTTTTAATACTTTTAACGCGTAATATAAATATTTTTTTGACTAAAATTTAGAAACTTTGACCCACTGGTAAAAAAATGCAACGGGCTGAACTATAACACCGTTCTACAAAAGTAGTCCGATTATTATGTAGGTATATACTCTCAAGATTTTTTGGTTGCTTTTATGTACCACAAATACTATTGGACTGTGTTACTCGTATTATCATAAAATTGAGGTTTGCTTTGAGCGAAAAGTCACTCATTGAAATGGTATTGGCAGTAAAAGCGCAAAAATAGTTCACAACATTTCCCTTTGGATAAACAAAGAAGTACATATACATATGTATATACTTATACATACAGTGGTACAAATATTTGGAAAAAACCTCTCAGCATATTGGCAGAGATTCTACCAACTTTCGACGAAATTCGGCAGGTATTTTCCTCTATTCCTGGAGCAAAACAGCGTTAAGGTTACATTAGTAATATCTAGTGTGCTAACCCCAGTTCAACTAAAAATAAATAACTAAGCAAAACTTTTTCTATGAGCACAGAATCTCATTGCCATACGCATTTAAACATAAGCAATTTGAAAGTTGTGCGTACGAGGGACTATGCAAAATACTTCTGTGAGCCACTGTATATATGAATTTATACATGGTGTATGTATGTATATACAGATGCGTGCAATCAACTAATAACGACAGGTCCCTATGAATTATACTACTATTTAAAACTTGAAAAAAGTAAATATTTTGATTATTTTATGAAAAGTATAGTTCATTGAAAAAGATGTACAAACAGAAGTAAAAACTCATTCAAGTTTAGTTGCAGTTCTTATGCAAATTCGAGTATAAAAGTCGTGCATATAATTAGCAACGCGCTTACATTCCTTAAGGAAACTTATGAATTAGTTAGTACGACTTAGGATTTTCTTAAAATTTCTTAAAATTGTCATTGAAAATTTTTATATTCAATCAGTTCAATAATTAAAGTCTATAAAAGTAGTGGGTAAGAAGACATTGCCCAGGGAAGGCACTCGGGCCCATTTTATACCGATACGCCAGGAGACAGCGAGTAGTCCGTTTTTAAGGTGATAAAAACTTAAAATAAAAATAAAACCACAAACCAAGTCTAAAGAAGCGAGAAAGCGCCATTACGAGTGAGGGTGAACTGATCGACGCGAATGGAAAAATAATTCACGTAGATAGGATAAGGACGAAATACGAGTAGCAATTTTTGTTAAAGAGAGGACACCAGCGGTATACACCATACAAAACGTTCCCACGCAGCCAGTTCTACGTAACCGAAACGACCCGGATTAAGATTCGGCCAAGGAATGTCACTTCAGCAGCATTCCCCGTATATGTGTGCTGCTAGAACAACAACCATACAAAAATGATAACGTGTAGCAGGCTTTTTTATAAGTGTTTCCAGGAATATGCCATTGCTTTCTGAACGGTACAAAAGGAATCGTTTGAAGTTAAGAGAAAATATCGCCACTGGATAGCAGACAAGTGGAAACAAATATTGTTTTTGCTATCCACATTGTAAAGGACAGAAATCCAAATAATCAAGGCCAAAATTCAAAAATGATGGTGAGTATATAATTTGGCAATGCATTGGTCCTATTCTCAAAAATGATAAAAAACATGAACCATTTTAAATATGGGCGGCATTTTGTTGGCGCCTGCATGTGCAACCCTGCCCGTTAAATGAGCACAGAGCTCAGTAGTTTCAAAACAATATAGTGACTTCGTTAGACGTGTCCTCGTAAAGCGTTTTTCAGTAAGAGCGCTTCAACTTTTTTTTTGAATAAAACACAAACGGTTTGACTTTTTTAACTAATTTTTTTTTATTATCGAGTTTGAACATATACATTTAAGTATGAAATTCGATTTCTTTTGCATGACCACCGCGTGCACGTTTTACGAAGTCCAATCGTTGAACCCAATTTTCGACCACTCTTTTGCATAAATCGGCCGAAATTCCAGCAATTTCGCGTTCAATATTGGCTCTGAGCTCACAAATCGTCGCCGGCTTGTTACTGTAGACCGATGACTTCACATAACCCCAAAGAAAATAGTCTAGAGGCGTCAAATCACACGAGTGCGGCGGCCATTCGACCGATCCATTTCTGGAAATAATGCGCTCATCGAACTTACTCTTCAACAAATCAATTGTAGCGTGTGCTGTGTGGCTTGTGGCCCCGTCCTGTTGAAACCACATGTCGTCTAAGTCCATACCATTCAATTGCGGCCAAAAATAATCGTTAATCATGTCGCGGTATCGATTTCCATACACAGTAACGTGGCGATCGTTCTCGTCAACGAAAAAATATGGGCCAATGACGCCGCCGGCATGTAAACCGCACCAAACAGTGATTTTTTCGGGATGCCACGGTGCCTCATGAATCACGTGTGGATTGCTTTCTGCCCAGTAACGCATATTTTGCTTGTTGACAAAGCCATTGAGCCAAAAGTGAGCTTCATCACTGAAGATGATTTTTTGGAAAATCTGCTCTTAAAGTAGCAGCAACAGAACGATTATTTTCATAAAAAATTTGCACGATTTGCAATCGTTGCTCAAGTGTGTAACGTTCCATGGTGAAATGTATGTATACTAATGAAGTTTACAAATGACAAGCGAAAACCCGTCGTTCGCCCTCCCTATCGGAAAAAAGTTGAAGCGCACCTATTGAAAAACGCTGTATAGTTTTGACCTACACCTATAGAAAACCCTTGGCTATACTTAAAGAAGAAGGTTCGAAATTACAAATTAAGGGGGTCTTCTGGTCTCCAGCGAAAAAAAAATCGATTTTTTTTTTCGCATAATTTTGTTATATGTGTATGCGAGAATACGCCACAGAAAGGATTTTTTGAAAATCGCATTTTTTCACATTTTTCTGGGCACCGAAGTGTACCCTCCTCCGGCCGTTTTATCATAAACTTTATCTTTAAACGCGTTTCCCCGAAAATCGTGTTTTTTAAGCATTTTGGTCACACTTTTCATAGTAGTTATACTCCGATTTCAATGGTTTTGGTCTTAAAAGGTTCGGAAAACTTACCGCTAAGTTTCCCCGTGTACGATTTTTGAAATTTTTTTTCATTCCATTTTTATAACCTTTTAAAGTTCAAAAAATGAGCAAAAAAAAATTTTTTTTGCAAATTGTTGCATAACTTTTGAAAAAAATTAAAAAAAAAAAATCTGTCACGGGAAAACTTAACCAGGGCAACTCTGAAGACAACGCATATCTAATTTTTGCTTTCTGATTACCCAGGTGGAAAAACCGTGACCAAAATGGAGACCTGTTTCGTTTGGAGGTGGACGTCTTCAGCGCCATTTCAAGGTCGCGGGTGTTAATTTTTTTCAAAGTCAAAACCATTTTTTAAAAGCCAAGACATGTACCTTTAAAATAAAAAAAAAAAAATTTTTTTATTATTTACAGGATTTGTCGCAATCAATCCCCAAAAAAACCCTTCATTTCAGGGCCTCGAGACCAGAAGACCCCCTTAAGAAATTTCAATGCTTAGTACGAAAGCGTTAAACGGAATGCGGAGGCGATTCCACGATTATTTGTAAACGATATTGACATGTATTCTATTATAGTTTTAAGAATTGTGCAGAATATTTTCAAGCAATGATGTTTTACCAGCTCATTCGGCCCTGTCAGTGCGGTGTAGTGATCAATCGTCACCGTCTAACTCATCTAACGGTGGACCCAGGAAACGTGCTGTTTCGACAGGTTGTGTCTAGAGGGAGTGAGGTATTAGATGAGTGGCTTTAAGACGGTATGCAAATATGTGGTTGGTATCGTTCGATATACCTTCACATGCCGGATATATAAGTAGAATGTCCGGGTCGATTCTGGATAGATAGCAGTTTAACCTGCTACAATATCCAGAACATAATTGAGTCAAAGTTATGCGGGTTTCACGAGGTTGCTGAAGAAGGCCTGCAACGGAGGGTGCTTGGAGGTGGTAAGATACTCCTGATTATATATACTTATATATAATTGGCGCTTACACCCTTTTTGGGTGTTTGGCCGAGCTCCTCCTCCTATTTGTGACGTGCGTCTTGATGTTGTTCCACAAATGGACTCCCAATTAATGTCGTTTAATCCTGTCTGTATAATGCCCGATCCAGTAGTTGCAGTTGTGTTTGGTCCTGGGTCTTGTCTGTGTAGGCGAAGGGATGTCTGCTATAAATGCCTTCAGGGGTGATTCCTACGGTAACACCCTAGCAGAAATTGTTTCCTGAGCATTTTACTTATTACATAGTTGAGAAAATTAATCAATTGCATTAATTTTTCACACGTCTATTTGCTATTATTTAAATCATAAATTAAGCGTAGCTCACAATTCGGCGAACTATCATATTTTACTTCTAATGGGGTACATAAATTAGTCAACCGACGGATTTCGTAATAACGAAAAATATAACAAGTGAATCTAGATGGGATCGTATTAAATGCGTGCAAATGCGAATTTTAGGAAATTACAAGCTTGCCTGTTTTTCAATAAATATAAAGGGTATGTTAAAAGATACGCTTAGATGTTGTTTTAAAATAAAATATGGAAAAATTTTGATTATTTTAGGTTTCACTATTTTTATTCAAAATACGGCTCTTACCGGTTATATGTGAAAAATGACATCATTTAGAGGGCCACCATGAGCACGTCTACAGATAAAATCTGCCAAACAGTCGATTCTTGAATACCTAATTGTTGAGAACGTCGAGATATCGATGTTGAAGGTTATTCAGCAACACTTTGCGCCAGTTTTTGGTCTGTCAATCTTTGTTCTTTCTTCGGCAGGACCAATTTTTTGAACATTTTTCACCAACCTTTGAATTGCCGACTCATTCGGAAGATTATTTCCAATAAAAAAAGCTAATTTTGCGATCTGCTGTTCTTGAAGATCGATCCTTTTCACCCTACCCTATCGTGTAAAATTGCACATCTATCAACTTGATAAATGTTTTAAGATGACATAAATAAAGTACCGTCTAGGAATCATTCACTACTGACATTTACATATCTAGACGTCTCTTTAGAAAGACCCTTTACCTGCAAGAATTTTTTTTAGGAAGTAAAAGCTCAACCTTCAGAACAACATAAATGTCCACAAATTTTTTTTTGACTTGTCGTCGTTCTTAATTATTTTCACCCAACCGTAAATACATACATACATACTCAGATAGGGATGCTTACATACATGCCAACATGCACAAGAGTATAGCGCACATTAAAAGTCCAGTGCGGCTCGCATGTGTTGAGTTTCTTATTTTGTTTATCCCAGCTTCTGCGCCCATATTACGGCGAAGCCCAACAGTTTTCAAATTTCATTCAAGTAATATACTCGATTGAGGCATATCGAAAAGCGAACGCAGCGTTTTTGTTGGTGTGCTATTATTTCCTTTTGATATTCTTGGTTGTTAGAGGAATACAAAATGCTTGTGAAACGTTGGAATATAAAAAGATTAGCCCTTTACGGATGTGTCGTACTGATTGTGTATGTCTTGATGACGAGTGGATCTCGAAAATATAAAATTGATGTGCTGATCGACAATAGTAAACCGGAAGCGGTGTGGGAATATGTGGCAGATTTTAGTAAAATGCGTTTACTCAACCCGACAATGTAAGTAAAATATGTGTATGCTCTACATACTATGCATATACAATTAAATACTAATACATACATACATACATATGCACATAAGTACATACATATACATATGTATTAATGCTTTTTAGGCTAATGTGGAGATGATGTGGCGTGCAATATAAGGATCTATCGAGGCAAATAAAAAATGTTTAAACAAATGTTGGAAATATGTGCGTAGGTACATACACGCATGCATATATAGGTGGCGTTGGTAGAGCAACAACAACATGTATATGCATTTTATTTTTGCAATTTGGCGATCGGAATGTAAAATTGCAATGATAAAGCAAACAAATATCGGGGAAGTAGGGCACTTTAGCATTCAAAACACCAAATCGCAGAAATAAAGAAACAAATCTGCTGCTATACCGAAGTCACCTTGTACGCAATTCATTGAAACGTGCGCGCATTTGCACATAAAACTCGCTAGGTTCAATAGCGCCACGACTCAAAATCGGAAATATACTTGCCACACACCCGCATGCATATACATATGTACAAGGGTATTAGAACTTTGTTCATATAACGGTGATGTGTAAGTCGAGAAGAGAGAAGTCGATTTAGCCATGCCCCTCCGTTTTCGCAATAACTGGAGCAAATATTCATATATTTCAATGAAACTAGGTGCACATATAACTTTTTCCCAAAGCAGTTTCGTGTAGAAAATGGGGGGTATCGACTACTAACCAAGTCCATCTGCCATATAAGCGTAATTTGCAATAAAAAAACAAATAAAAACGTAATACCTCTATTATAAACAAAGTAAAATTATTCAAATTTTCTTCAAAAATGTTGTGAAAGGGGCGGTGATACGTCCCCTTTTATACGACCCCTTTTGCATAAATGCGTGTATCGTGATAACAACATAATAAAACTCGCCCAAAGCTAGTACACGTGTTGCTCTCCATCTCATTTAGATTTGATATAAATACGAAACCACGCCCATTTTTTTTATATGCCAAGACTAAATTCCGTACGCCTGTCTACTTGAAAAGCTATAACTCTCACTGCCAATTAGTTTGTTTGATTCTGAAAATTGACAGCCAGCCCAAATTAAATTTTACTAAAATATGCGCTGGTGTAAAAACCTTGCTTTCCCACTGTTCGTTTTGACACTCTTGCAAAAAAGGAGCGATATGATGTGGCAGCGTAAAAAATACACTTCTATCTGCTAATTTCAATTGTTTCAACATTCTTTTGAAATTTTAATTTGTTGTTGCGAGGTTATGACGCTCTTTAGTTGTACTGTTTTGTAGCTTATCGAGCTAGATTTACGTGTGAACTCATAAGCATAGCGAATGTGTCTGTATATGTACTATGTGTATGTATAGGTATGTACGTGTGTATATTAACATACATTCATGCATGTGCACATATTTATGTAGAATAGTTAGTAGATAAACAATAATTTTTAGAATATAAAACTGCATATTTTGTTCTAACTAAATGGTAATTTGTTTGGCCTCCCTAGCTTGGACTTCAAAATTATCACCGATAGTGGGCATGCACACGACTGGCGTTACACAGTCGAATATACGGAGCGTTTATCGCATTGGCCCTACTGGCTGAATAAGGCGAAAGCGGATTATATTGTCACAAAGACCATGCCAGGAGTGGATCCCGCCGTATATGCGATCGAGTCGAAACACAAGACTTGCTTCTTTAAAGGCACCTATTGTTGTAAGTTCCAATAAACGCGCCAATATTTAATATGCATAAATTCTATGGCATAACATGTACATACATATGTACATACAGATATATATACAGGGGCACCGAGATAAATGTGGAAAGCATTTAGGTAGCAGTTGCGTTAGAATCAACATCATTGTGAAGATGTTGCAGGGAAGACATCAGGAGAGCATCACTTGTGCCAGGCGACTAGACGGGCACATCGCAATTCAGAACCTAATAGGCCGGATTTGATAATTGTTATGCTGGTACTGTGCAGTCTGCGCAAGCTATGCTGATGTGTAGCTAGGGTTAGGTGTCTCGAGAATAGCGAGATTAGGAGGGACTGAAATTTCTTCACTATTGAATTATTGAGGAAAGGAGAGTTATCGGACGGGTTTCCCAGTTTCAATAGGAGGAGTGATGACATAACGGGTGGGCCACTCTCTTGTTAGTCTCAAGACCTGATCAGGTTGCACTGATTACATCTAACCGAAGAAGAGTTGGGGTAAAGCCGACTTAGGCAAACGCGGCAGAAATAAACCTCGGATACACGGTTAGGCTCAAGGCCAGAAAGAATAAGAAGAAGTATTGGTAGCAGCCATGCCGCATGTAGCTGTTCCAGTGATGATAGGCAAGGGGCGAGGTTCAACGCACTAGGCAGAGCTGGTTTACCGCAGCGGGAGACCATGACCAGTAAAAGCAAAGTCTTTCCACTACGTAGAACTGCCTGCTATTGGAATGAAGAGAGTGCGCTAACTCGTAGTAGTTCAACAAAGTGTCAAAGAAGGACAGAAGAACTCCAAATATCAAAACAGGAAAATAGAGCAAGGAGTCTTGCAGGATGGTGTCCTTTCACCCTTGCCTTTAAATTCTACATCTCGAAACTCCCCCAGCCACCAGAGGGAGTCTCCCTCGTCTCCTACGCCGACGACTGCACGATAATGGCGTCGGGAAATGACATTGATGGCCTGTGCGCCAAAGTAAACGACTACCTCGCATGCCTTTCTCGCTTCTTCACTGCGAGGAACCTACAACTTTCCCCCACGAAGTCCACGGTGACCCTCTTTACCACCTGGACAAAGGAGGTCAAGGTGCAAGTTAAGGTGAAAGTCGATGATACCAATACCGACGGTTAATAACCCCAGAATTTTGGGAGTTACCTTTGACTGCTTGCTCTCCTTCTCAGCGCACACAACCGCTATTGCAACTAAAGTACAAAATTGCAACAAGTTCCTCAGGTGGCTTGCCGGCAGCACTTGGTTCAAAGATAAGGAAATGTTGCTGTCGACTTTCAAAGCAATAGGCCGACCGGTTCTAAACTACGCTGCACCTGTCTGGTCGCCTGGAACCAGTGATTCGCAGTGGACGAAGCTTCAGACCTGCCAGAATACTGCCATCAGGACCGCGACAGGATGTCTTCTGATGTCCCCTATCAACCACCTACACGACGAGGCGCACATGCTCCCGGTTAAGGAGCACAACAAAATGCTCGGCAAGCAGTTTCTGCTTGGGTGTCACCGTAGGCCTCACCCATGCAGACACCTGCTCGAGCCCGAGCCACCTCCCAGGCACATCAGGAGACACTTCCTCAATTACGTGGACGAGATCCAAGACAAAACGGACAGACCTCTCCAGGATCAGACGGTATACAGACAGGCTATTAACGACATTCATCGGGAGACACTCACCACCTTCCTAAGCTCCCGACCCCCGAATGCCGTTATCGGAGTCCAACCACCACCTATCGCAGACGAAGAGCTCCAGCTTCCCCGAGAGTCCCGCGTAATTTTGGCACAACTCCGTTCTGGATATTGTAGCAGGTTAAACTCCTACCTATCCAGAATCGACCCCGACATACTAAACATATGTCCTGCATGTGAAGGTACCCCGCACGACACTAACCACCTCTTCACATGCCCCATCAAACCCACTCATCTAACACCTTTCTCCCTCTGGACCCAACCCGTCGAAACTGCCAGTTTCCTGGGCCTACCGTTAGATGAGCTAGACGAAGACGACCGGTAACTTACACTACACTGACAGGGCATAGATACTGCTACAACAACAACAACAACAACAACAACTGCTATAAGCCTTTCCCACGACAGTCAGTGCCGGAACCAGTCACGTTTACATCCACTCTCCACTCCAGCAGCATTACCCGTATTTGTATGAGAAATGTTTATGCTACTGCAACAACAACAACAACAACAACAGCTGTGATAAGTAGGTAATTGAGTTTACAACATTGCCAGAGCTTTTCGGGAAACCGACGAGCTGGACTCTGCCCTTGCTCACAAGGCAACCTTATTCTATCTGACGGAGGTTGCATTAAAGAATTCCCGACGATGGCATGATGCGCGAATATACCACTATTTTATATTGTAGTATTCAAGTTCAATATTCCGGATTCACCTCGACGACCCTGTACAAAAACTAACGAAGAGTATTTAATTTTAATTTAGCTAATTTTAATTTTTCGCCACTCCAATGGAACAAAATTCATATGTATGTATGTGTGTATACGTATGCATGTCTTTATATGAGCAAACAGAAGATAATATCGTTTATTTTTTATCATTTTATTACAGTACACTCGATTAGCGAATTTAAGTGTACCGCCGCGGGCAAGGACACCTACTGCAGCGAGCATATACAGTACCAGTGCCCACCATTCTTGGGTGAAGCCTGCCGTCGCGAGTTGGAATACCAGCGCCAAGCAGTCATACACAATTTGACCGTTATTTTCAGTAAAAAACCACATTCTTACTAACGAATTTCAATTCATTTATAATTCCATTTATTTCAATCACTTTCAGTTTCTTGTTTTTTGTTTTTTTTTTTTTTTGTTGCGGTTTTTTGCAAATATTTCAATTTAAACATTTGATTTTAATTTACACGGGAGTGTAAACACATAATTGTAAAACATTAAACTACTGTAATAATATATATTTAGCTCTCTATATGTATGTAAAACTTTCAACTAGTTCAATTTGATTTTAAATGTATTACATTCTCAGCATACGTGGGTGCATATGTAAGGATGCCAAAAACTTGTACTCAGCAGTTGCATACGTTCATACTTATTTATACAATATTGTACTGACAATGGGTATTTCAAATTCCAATGTGTTGTCTCTACTTTGAACTAAGAGTTGTGTATGGATGTGTTTAATTAGTTTCTAATAACTATAAAAATCTGTGGGCATTTGCGATAAAATTTAATAAAGGTACATAAAAACTGTCTATATTATAATTTTAGATTTAAATACATGCAGATAAAATTGTTTAATGTGCATATAATACACACATGCAATATATACATTTAGCGTATCAAATCACTTCTCAATTCACTTGCTGAAGGATAACTCTAGGCAACGTCTTTTAAGTCGCTTAGCAATCGCACTCCTAGTATGCTTCCTAACACGCATTTCATTCTGTTCTGCATTCGAATGAGCGGCATTCAGCGTTGCACCATTTTTCTGAAACCATTTTGTGAGCTTTGTCGATTGTGTTGATCTAGTTTTTGGAGATCTGCGCGCCACTGTGCCTGACAGCTGCATTTGTGCGCGTTTACTTGGCGTACGTTCTTCCAGTGTTGCTTCTGTTGGCGTCAGTTGAGTCGTACCAATAAGATAATTAGTGATTTTATTGTGTTGCGTCGTTTGTTGGCTCCGAGTTGTCTGAACGGGAGATATTTCGCCATTAGCATTTATTCGCATCATACTGCCAAATGCTTCATTATTTGTAATTTCAAATATCTCCTCGTCCACCATTGGACCACTTATCATTTGATTGGCGGTGTTATTGCTCTGCGTTTGTTTATGTTTGTTGTTGTTTTGTGTCTGTTGCAGCTGAGTGACGGAAACGGTATTTGGTAATGACGGCACTACTGGTTGACTGCCTCTGGTCGTTCTCTTTACCAATTTAGCATCTGGCGACTTTTTCGACGATTGCTGGGGATTTTTTGTCTGTTTTCTTTGAGCTTTATCTGTGCCATCTGTATTAGGTGGTTCAAACATATTCTCTAGAATATTCAAACACGACCGACCACGACTTAAAACTTGCTTCGATTTACTTTGCTTTCCACTTGAATTAAGTGCGTGCTGCTGCTGCATTTGTTTTACCTCAGAGCCAAATATCTTAAAACCTTGAAAAGTTTCAGTTTCCTCAAGCCCATCCGCAGCTACTGGTTGTGTGCACGTTAACCCCAGATCTGTGCTCGCACTGAATATATCGGGTGATTTGCGATGTACTCGTTGTTTAGCAAGCAATTCGCCGAAAGTTGGTGTTGATGATAATTCCGCTAAACGTTCACGGTCCGTTGTAAGACGCTTCACCGACTTTTTTTGTTTGAGTGCACGTGTGCGTCGACTCTGTACAAATTGTTGAGATGATAGAGAGCCCTCATCCGTTGAACTGGATAATACAACAATCTGTTGGGTTTTATTAGACGCGTCAGGGGGGGGTACGAATACTACATCGGATTCAGTAAAACTACTTGGAGTAGGTAAAAATTGCTTAGGTTCAGAATTTCGTATAGCACGGATCGGTGTTGGAGGTCGTAGAAAACCGTTATCTGAATGTGTGTCTGCAATTATTTTTTGACCACATTGCATATCTTCCGTCGTATCGGAACATGGGAGTATGGCTATGTCCGTTACCTTTGCTGCTTCTTCCGAAGTAGCTAATGTTTTTTGCCTCTTTGAATCCTTAGCTTCATTCTTCCGCGACTCTTTACGAACGTCATTTTCGAGTTCCATATTGCTGTTTTTGTTTTTCTTACTACTGTTTGCCTTATTTGCCTCTACTGATTTACCAACATCTTTTTGCTTGTCTTTGGTTGCAACCCTGTCGCAATTATTAGTAAGTGCACCTCTCCCGTTTCTTCTTCTTGGACTACGCACTAAGGTAAGTGGCTCCGTCATATACTTCCTTCTGGATCGGGTTACGCGCTGCATGCTTCGCGTAAATCGTGAAGTGGGCGAATTTGGAACTTCTACTAATGGTTTATTTTTTGGATCGTCTTTACGGTTTCGCTTTTCTGTACCATATTTTGTTGAATTACTTGAGGATTTAGTTCTTCCGACCACGTCATATTTGGATGAATTTTTTTTTGGAGTTGTAGGCGAAACCGATTTTGAGCTACCCGCTTTATCAGACATAACAGAGCATTTATCATTGTGAATGTCTGATTTATCTCTTGCATGCCTCAACCGCCTTGGGGAAATCTCACTCATATTTTGAGTGGATTTAGTTGCTTTTATCTTAATTTCGGCATTTTTCTCCTGATCAGTTTTGCGTTTTTCAATCGATGTCTCATTAAAATGCTGCGTAGCTTCGTGTAAAGAGTCATGCTTTGCTGCAGAAAAAGTTGTCTCTTTAAGAGGATTAGCTTCTTTATCAGTCGTTTTTGGTTTCTTACACGTCTTTTTGTTTAACTCTTTTGTCTGGTCTAATGCCTGGCGTTTGGTTTTCATAGCATCTCTATCGTTATCAGTAGATCTTAGTTTTTTTGAAGTTTCTTTTGAGTTATTTTCCGTCTGCTTTAATCTTCCACGCTTGATTAGTTTTACACTATCAGAGTTAGACTGCGTATCGACTGACTTCTGTTTTTTAGCAACTTCGTCTAGTTTTTTTTCGTATTTTGTTTTCATATGGCGTTTGGACGAAGAAGCATTTTTATTATCGTTTATATTTACATTTGTTTTCACTTTCAAGGTGCTATCTTTGTATTCTCCTTTGCGTTCATCAATTGTCTTTTTTTCCAAAGTTTCCTTACAACATTGGGGATTTGTCTTTTTTCCACCGACTTCATTCTCTTCCAAATCTTTTGAGTTTTGAATTCCTTGTTCATCTTGTATTACGGATGTCTTTTGATTATTGCCTTTCTTTGTGAGAGATCTTGAATTTGACTGCCATTCAGTCGATTTATTTGTGATATGTTGTCTTTCTGAGTTCCCAATACGAATACACTCTTCCGAACCTTGTTCATTTGAAAGGTCCACAAACTCGTACACGTCAGGCTCCGTTCGAGTGCTTTGAGCCATTATTGCCTGATGATTTGGCACCTCTATTACTTCTTCTGCTTCGCCACTACTGCACGACTCCGAATCTATTAGAAGCGGCGACATATTGTCTGCATCCTCCGATGTTTCATTGTTTTGCAAATCCACACCATGACTCTGTCGTGCTTCTACTATACCGCATATCTCGCGATCCAGAGCTTGCGCCTGGTTGAAAAGTTCTTCTGTCGCCGTTTCAGAATTTGCGTTCAAGTTATTCGAATTGTCGTTAGACTTTTGTGAACTGTTTGAACTGCTTATAGTATGCCACAACTCTAAACTTATTCTATATCTTTCCGCATCCACAAGAGGCAACTGATCTTCAAATTGATGTATGTAACGGCGTAATCGAACATCTCTAAACAGGGCAATTTAAGCAGAGGTTAATTTAAAAGAGGTTCATACCTAATTTATAGAAATTTTTAAAAGAAGCTAAGGGTTTTCAAGAAAAAGTATGGAGGGGTGTGCAGGGATTTTCTTACTTGCAATAGTCACTAATCATTTCCCTTTTCAGGAAATATTGTTCCAAATCAGCTGTTTTGTTAAGTACATCTTTGAACTCTGGGAGTTTATACTTTGCTTCAAAAGATTTGAACTGCTCATACTGATGGTCCAAGTGGCCTCCCAATCGAAGCGAATTATGCAACAATTTCAAATCAGACTATAATAAGAAAATTAAGTTTCAAATTCAATATAATCAACTAATAGATGGCACTCACCGTTACATCAATACTTGAAATAAGTAAGTTGACTTTACGTTCGTAATTACTCAAAAGCATGGACATGCAGAAGTTATTACTCATCATTTGGCCTCTGTTATCAATAATAATGTAATCAAAGTTATATTTGTTTCCATCGACCATCGAACGTAGAGTAGCCCATTTTGCAATAATTACGCTGGGAAGAGGATCCAAGGAGCCTACATACACATATATAAAATGAAATATGGATTGCGTTGGCATACAATGTGGAATTTGTAAGTGTTAAGTATATGTGTAACTAATTGTAACTGATAAGAGTGCAGTGATAATAAAATATGCATGCGACCATTGAATGCCAATGCAGCAATTACAAATTGATTAAAAATTGTGCTAAAGAAACATAGAAACATTCATTCTAATGGTAAACTTACTCATATTCGGGCCTAAAACTCCAACGGATAGTTTGGTAAGTACATCGAAATGAAATTGCCAACCCGCTACAAGTTCATCGTCGTTTTGAACAACAATAAGACATTTATTGTTCTTGGCTATTGCGCCTAGGTATACAGCAGTGGCTACACATTTGCCTAACCCACTCTCGTCATTCAGTATGCAAAAATCCCGATTAGCTAAATGTCTGTGTAAAAAACGAAGTGTATCAACTTGGAAATCCTTCAGGTATTGTCGTATGTGACCAGGTATTTGCACCCTTTCCGATAACTTCAATGGCTCAGGCGCACATGTGGCCAAAAAGTGATACATTTCTGTATTATAAACCCCCACCACGATTCTCCCGTCCCTCCCTTACGTCGCCACTCGCACCTGTATACACGTATTAGTCGCCGATCGTGTTGATGTAATGCAATGATATGTATAAAGCAACCAATATGTACAATAGCTTGATGTAAAAGAATATCACAAACATAGAGAATGGCCCAAGAGGCAGCGTATTTGGCGTATCAAAGTATTCCTGAGTAACTCTGGCACTTGTGAAATATTGCATGTGTGCAATTTGCTAGTTTTCAATATATTCAAGATTTCTATATCGCCCGAATTCTGTTTCCGCTACAGGTAATTTGCCTTATTGGGTTAGCGTGACAGGGTCACTGAACTTTAATGTAGTCCATGGACAAGTCAATTTCGAGTTATGATATGAAACTATGTCACTATGTTGCGGTATGTTTAGATCATTATAAACTTTGTTTTTGTGTACACAAACTTTTGAGCTTAGTTTTGTTTTGAAAAACGAAAAATGCACCCAAAACGAGAAAAGTCCAATAAAGAAATCAACTCGTTGGCGGGGTTAGTAATAGTGCCACTTTGACAGCTAGAACCAACTAAAACTATCCATCAAAAATACGCGGCAAACAAATGTAGCCATATCTATTGAAAAATAAATACCATTTAATAAAATAAATCATATAAATGAATATTGGCACGGAGGAATATTTAGTATAATGCTGCACGCTATGAAAAAAAAATTAAGGTAATTATTTAGAAGAGCGGCCCTTCAGAAAATCAATATTTTTGTAAAATTTTTTCAATGATATCAATAAAATGTATTGTAAAAGAGTGTTTAAGATCGGGGGAACTATACTTTTATGTAGGATTTACTGTTAATATGAATATCAAATCCGGCGGGCGACACAACAAGAATTACCGCTTGAACATTATATAAGTGTTTTGAAATGTTGTCCAACTCCGGCTACGCAATCCACAGTATTTTTGCGTAGAACTCCTTTTCGCGTGGGCGGCCTTCGGCCGCGCTTCAAAAAAATAACCCTCATCAGTCCAACTCCGGCTACGCAATCCACAGTATTTTTGCGTAGAACTGCTTTTCGCGTGGGCGGCCTTCGGCCGCGCTTCAAAAAAATAACCCTCATCAGTCCAACTCCGGCTACGCAATCCACAGTATTTTTGCGTAGAACTCCTTTTCGCGTGGGCGGCCTTCGGCCGCGCTTCAAAAAAATAACCCTCATCAGTCCAACTCCGGCTACGCAATCCACAGTATTTTTGCGTAGAACTCCTTTTCGCGTGGGCGGCCTTCGGCCGCGCTTCAAAAAAATAACCCTCATCAGTCCAACTCCGGCTACGCAATCCACAATATTTTTGCGTAGAACTCCTTAAACACTCTTTTACAATACATTTTATTGATATCATTGAAAAAATTTTACAAAAATATTGATTTTCTGAAGGGCCGCCGGATTTGATATTCATATTAACAGTAAATCCTACATAAAAGTATAGTTCCCCCGATCTTAAACACTCTTTTACAATACATTTTATTGATATCATTGAAAAAATTTTACAAAAATATTGATTTTCTGAAGGGCCGCTCTTCTAAATAATTACCAAAATTAAATTATAAAAAGGGGGATAGAGGGTTGTATTCCGATCCTATAAACCACCTCCGGAAACTAAGGTTTTGAATAATTAATTGTTAAAATTGTGTAATTAAGCGAAAGGTTAGTGCAGCGAGATACCCCAAAACAGAACAAAATGCATAAGTAGGTAGAATTTTGCAGATACATTAGCTAGAAGCATGTTGTTAGGTTAGGTTGTATACCAAAAAATAATTCTTTTTTTGTATTAGCGAAAATATGCATCACGCTATATGTGCGGTTCGCGAGAGAGCACCCAGGAAGCATAATCTAGTTTTCGACGGAGTTTCGATTTTCGGACAGTTGCATAGAAGATGTTCTAGGGCTTCTCTTGTAGCCGGCTCGTTACATTTTCTGCAAGCATCATTAAAAGTTAGATTTAACTTGTAAACATGCACGGCAACTAGGCAGTGCCCTGTTAGTATACCAACGAAAGCTCTGCAGATCCTTCTATCGAACGATAAAGCCGATTTAGTATACATACGTTTTAACACATGATTCTGGCAACTTAACAATTGGTTCAGCTAATCCATATGCCTTTCGCCTTTCTTAACAAGTTTTCCACTAGTTCTTTTTGAATTGTGCTCAGGGGTTTAAGTACCTGAGTTATTTGATTCCCAGCAAGTCTCGTGTTAGCAATAATTTTAAACTTCCATCTTTCCCAACGCAAAATCTAAAGCAAGGTTTGTACTATAAAGGTTTAACAGGCGAACAGGCCATATATAAAAGAAACTCCAACAGCTTACAAAAATTTAAAAGTCAATTATACCACCACTGCAAAATATGTATATAGCGTAAAATGGACAAGTATTGCTATTTCGATAGATACAGTTTGATCAGTGAAGAACACTGGTGGGGTTCTGTATGGAAACTAGTTCTTTCCACTATCGCTGTAGAACTCGTCCTATCAGACCGCAAGTACATTGTAATTGGACTGCTCAGGATTATGTCCAGCCTGAGTAGCATTAGCCTGATTTATGATAAATGTTTGTACATACATAGATTATACGGTCCTGGAATGTTATGAATATGCGAATATATATGCCTCCAACTCAAAATTGTACCAAGGACAAATAAGCGAAAATTGTAATTTCCTGAATGCTTAATATTTCTTATAAGACATTAAATAAATAGAAAGAAATTTTATGTATAATTTTTATAACAAATTCCACTCCACTAAATAAATGCTTAATTATTATTATTTTTTTTTATACTATGTGGCAACACGTTCTTTCGCTATGAATTTCGAACAATTTTTCGTACTTGAAAGCATAGATGACTAGATGTGAAACTCTTTTTCTCGTGAGAGCGCTAAAAAATGTGCATTTTTTATAACATTTTCCAATATTGCCACACCGGTAGAAACATGAATTGGGTATTTTTGAACCAAAGGTCTGGAATTTTTAGTTTCCACACCACCATTGAGGTTAGTATTTAGTGCGCGGTTGCCCAATAGCCTTATATCACTCGTAAACACCTACATATACTAAAAATAAGCACAATCCGTTTGAAATATGTACATAAATAAGCAAAAAATTTAAAAATTTTTATGTAAATGAAATTATTTAAAACTGAAATACAAAAGTAATTTAATAATAATAAAGTAATGAACGCGAAAAACATAAGTTATAATTAAAAACATGACTTATTGCGATTTTTTAATATAACACAGAAATTGGGTAACAAAAAAAAAATTCTCAAACAACGAACAGAATAAGTTAAAGCAGATTACCTTTAATTTTTGTAAAATATCTCAAACACAAATTCAGTTCCCTTACCTACGCTTTTCAACCATAGAATATTTACGTATATACAAATTTACATAAACCAACACACAGTTATCAATAAAATTACATTATGTACATAAGACTAATTAAAAGTAGAAGTCGAAAAGGATATAAGGCTCCGACTCCATGTGTTCTCCCCTCACTTGTTTTGAGAGAAATATTACGAATTTTTCAATGAAATTCACAGGAGATGTTCATTTCGTGCTTATTTTGCTAAAACTAGCACCAACACTATTCTGTTAATAATAGTTTTTAAGTTATTTGTTGATAAAGTTTGTCTTTTACCTTCACCAAATTTTGATAGAATAAGTGCATTTATCACATTTATTTTAATAAATATTGAAACTATATTAACATACACACACGTTTTTAACTCTTTTTATTTATTTATACCACAAATTAACCATTTATATTGCATTTTTAAGTTGCTAACTCCAAATATGCCAGCTAAATTTACAATAACTGAAAAGCATGGCTGAATGGAGTGCTGCCAGAAGCAAAAAATAAAAAAAAAAATAATAGAATGCGATTGAAAACGAAGCAACATAGGAACATAATTTCCACACACTCTTTTCTGTTAGAATATGAGGGAATGGGGGTTTACAACCTCTAAGGTGTATATATTCTTTTTAAAATTTTTTAACTATTCTTTTTTATATATAGATATTTAATATATAAAAAAGAATATATATAATATATTCATAATATAGTGAAAATTTGGAATAAAAAATCGCGCGATTTTTTATTCCAAATTTTCGCCTGCGGCGCTTTTTTTTCTTTTTTTTAAATATATATATGTATATATATATCATATATTCATAATATAGGGAAAATTTCGAATTAAAAATCGCGCGATTTTTTATTCCAAATTTTCGCCTGCGCCGCTTTTTTTTCTTTATTTTTAAATATATATATGTATATATATATATCATATATTCATAATATAGGGAAAATTTGGAATTAAAAATCGCGCGATTTTTTATTCCAAATTTTCGCCTGCGGCGCTTTTTTTTTAAATATATATATGTATAATATAGTGAAAATTTTCGCCTGCGGCGCTTTTTTTTCTTTTTTTTTTTAAATATATATATGTATAATTATATATCATATATTCATAATATAGGGAAAATTTGGAATTAAAAATCGCGCGATTTTTTATTCCAAATTTTCGCCTGCGGCGCTTTTTTTTTCTTTTTTTTTAAATATATATATGTATAATATAGTGAAAATTTGGAATTAAAAATATATATATCATATATATATATCATATATTCAAAATGCATACAATCAAACATACTTTACTGAAAATCAAGCATTAATATATATATGTATATAAATAATAATAAATATATATATATATATATATGAATAGACGTATATAATATAGAAATAATTTGTAAAATTTTGTATTTCTAGTCATTTATTATCTTCTAAAATTGTTTATTTATACGATGTCTGGCAGCACTTCTGCTGGTTGTAGTAACCAAAATAGGAGGATTCTTGGTCAATTTTACAATTTTTAAACTCAAATAACTTAAAAACTATAAGGCTCCGGCAAGTGAAGTTTTCACTTTTGGATAGTAGAATACCCCCTCTACCCCCCCTTATACCCCTTTTTTTAAAAAAGTCGGGAGAACACATGGGTATTTTCCCGGATATAACGAGCTTTGGATTCTACAAACTCACTTAAATTCAAATTATTACATTTCAATTGAATTAATTTTAAGCCAATAATTATAAACATTTCAACACGTCATTTCTCCATTAAGCAAAAACGAACTGTTTTCGTCTGTTATTTTTGGCGCGTTTCTTCTGGCAGCCTGCCATTTCGCCTATCAGCTGTTCAAAATCCCATAATGTGTGAGTGCTGCCAAGTTTTGAAACGTCCTCATGGGCGCGCTCTCTCTCAAAATGAAGAAGTTTCACATCTAGTTATCTATGCTTGAAAGCGGACAAATTAAAACAACTTTGTTATTGTATTTTAATAATCTCTTTTAAAAATAATGATCAAAATAATAGGTAGCAGTTCAAATAATATGAAATGAAAAATATCCGTATAAGTGCTTATCTTCTTAGGGAAATACCTTTGTGTGGATAACAACTCTTTAACTTGAAATAACCCGAAAACTATAGCTTCCAGCTTTCCATCACAATCGGCTGTCCTAATTTCTAAGTTTCCCCATTTGGTTGCTTCAATTATCTAGCAATGATGGGTCAATTGTGCACAGATAAGATTTTGTTGGAGATTTTCAAAGAGCAAAAAACGCTAGACAAATTTATTGAGACCATTTTCGGATTTCTGGTACGCAAGTATGTATGAAAAAACTTACATTCTGGTTTTACATTGAATGGTTGCTAAATAAATATTTGATTAGCACGAATTTCGGTCTAATAGACACTTCAGAAAGAGCGCGAATACAGCGACATATATTTGATGCATTGTCGTTTTGGTGCCCTGAACAACAAACATCGCCTAGGACGGAAAATGTCACCACCGAATGCGAAACACCTGCAACAACAGAGGCTGGAATTGGAGCAGAAACTGGCAACGTAGGATCGGAGTTGCAATGGACATATTTAACACAAGCACGAAACGCGACTTCGGAGGGTCATCTGGTTCTTAATTCAGATCACGGAATATTTAATGCAGTTAATGTTGATGCGGAATGCCATCGAGTAAAAATATATAACATATTTCTAATTTTAGGTACAAAAGAGCGAACCCAATATCAAGTATCGGGCAATCCTACCCAAAGAGCAGCATTTAGTGTTAAGTAATATGCCCACAAATTTCCCAAAAACGAATGATGAAAAAATAAAAAGGAATTCGAAACGATTGTATAAATGCAGCGAATGTTCGGACATATTTATTTCGTTTCGCCAGCTGAAAGTGCACGAAGCGCTTCACACGTCTCTGACAGACAGGGTTATCAGTATTTGTGTTTATTGCTGCAGCTTGTACGCCAACGCGGAAACTTTAGAAAAACATATTAGTGAGAGCCATGCAAATGGACGATATCTCTGTGCACCGTGTGCAAAAACATATAAGAGTCGTGGGCAGTTGCTTAGGCACGTGCACTCTAGTGCACACAATGCCAAAGCACTTCTGTTCTATTGCAGTCTATGTCCCCGCACCGGAAACTCGCATATAGAGTTTCCCTCAAGGGCAGCACTACAACAACACTACCAAGAAATGCATTTACTTATGCCTGCGAGCCAAGATGAAGACGATGTCGAAATTGAAATGAACGAAGAATTTCTTGATGAATTTCTTCTAAATAATGTTAATGAGAACTCTTTTAATTTTTCCGAATGCTGGGATGCATTAGATTTGAATTTGCCAGATATGTTGCATTTGGCGAATTCCGATGAAAATTACTCATATAACAAAAATAGCATAATTCAAAATAACGAATTTACCTTCAAATGTCCAATATGTTATGAAGGCTTTTTGACCCAAAAGCTTCTATTGCTGCATATTGCTTCCAAACATGGACTGCAGGTGTTAATTTGCAATAAATGTGACTCCAGTTTCAAGGATTACACACAATGGATTCATCATAAAAGGACTCATCGCGTTCAATTTGATGCAATGCAAAAAGCTAAAGATGATTTGATGAAGTGTGAGATATGCGACAAAATATTTCGAAGCAATGCCGCACTCAACTACCATGTAAAGACCCATTTGCGTAATTACTTACAAGTGCCGCAGGAATGTCCATACTGCAAAAGAAACTTTTACTCCGATGTTAATTTTAAACAACATATTCGTATCGTACATTCACTGAATAAACGACACAAATGTGAGCTTTGTGACAAACCGTTTGCTACGCTGGATCATTTAAAAAAACATGTTTTGAGCCAACATCAAAATGAACGCAAACATATTTGCCATGTCTGCTCCAAATCCTTTACACAATTGTGCCACCTTAAGCAACATCTGGCCATACACACTACCGGCAAGACACACCAATGTACAAAATGCAAACTGAAATTTTGGCGTAAAATCGATCTGCAGCGGCATATGTTAAAAAAACATTCATAAGTTCCTTAAATAATCTATTTTGTGAATCTATAAGGAAGGAAGTATCGAAAAACTTTACATAAAACTTATTTATAATGTATTACTTGCGTTCATTACATTAAAATAAATTATGTTATTAAGCACCCTTAAATAATATTCTGCGAATTCATAAATGCTTTTCTTAGACAGCTCCCAGAAAGCGTTTTAATGCTGTGCAAAATCGTGTGGCGCCATCGACCAACTTCTCTTTGCTGTGAAAAGAAATACTTAAACGCAGGCAATTGTTTGCCACTGTACTTTCGTGTGCAAAACGATATCCTGGTAGAAAAAATATTTTTTCACTTTTCATGCAGTATTCCAAGAATTCGCCGGCGTTTGTATGTGGCGGTAAGGAAATCCAAATGAAATATCCACCTGATGGTCTTGTCCAATCACAACTAGTCGGCAAATTGTGTTCGAGCACCTCGCAAGTGGCTAACATGCGCTCCTTGTATGCAAGTGATACTCTGTGAATATGTTCTTGTGCCAATTTCAGCTCGAAAAGACTGGCTAATATGCCAGAAGTATAATTATTAAAACATCCACTGCTATTCAATACTCCACTATAAAAATTTTGTTTTTAATTTATGTAATTAAGAAAAAACTGAATTTCTTCGAACTTACGATCTTTCCAAAATAGGTTTTAAGCGCGCAGATACCTCCAACCATCCTACACGAACACCTGGTCCAATTATTTTTGAGAAAGTTCCATTCGAAATTATATTTCCAGATCCCTTATCGTACGCAAATAAGCGTTTTGGTGGTCGGGGACTTGTGTAGTTGAGAATATTGTAAACGTCATCACAGAGTATTAAGAAATCATACTTTTGAGCTAGGTCAACCAGACTTTGACAAACAGCTAGATTTGATTTGAAGAAAAAAGTAAAAATATAAATATATGTGAAGCTACTCCCGGAGTACTTAGTGACTTCATTTTACCTTCAGAAAATACAATTCCAGTTGGATTATGATAGGCGGGAATTGCATAGTACATCGCCCAAAACGATTTGGAAGTGGACGGAAAACGTTTTGTCTGTAAAATATCCTCAAATTTCTTCACGTTCACGCCATCTTTATTAAGACTTACTGCAATTTGCGAAAATTAACTTTTAGATAAACTTGTTTTTCTGACGTATAAAGGAATACTGTGAAATAGAGCTGAACATCAGTCAAAATATATAATTATATAAAACACTTTTCAATACGGTAGCTTCTTAATTTTACCTACTATCTTTCAATTTCCTTTGACAATATTAATACTTAAAAATGTTATATAATATAGTTTGTCATAATTACTGATTTTACAACTGAAAATGTAGCTCTATTTTAGTGCTCAACTGTAGTTTTAATTTTTAACTTACGTGGTATGACAGTTAGCGTTGTGAATTGCTTAATAACATCAAGTGCAATCATATAAGTAACTTCGTCAACGAAAATTATTCCATTTAAATCAACCAGAGTAGATAAGACAAAGTGCAATCCCTGTGATGCGCCGGTTGTAATGATAAGATCTTCACTGCAAAGCATATGTACATATATACAGATATAAATATTTCACCAGTGTCAAGATATATATGATGATGGTGCATATATTCTTGCATACCTTTTCATAGGAGTATCACCATACTGAGCGCTAGAGTATTCAGCGATGGCATTTCGTACCTCTACCGGTCCACTAGTAGGTCCGTATTGAAAAAGATAAGATACATTTATTTGCTTTTCGTATTTCTAAATTATAAAAAAGTAAATAATAAGAAGCTAAATTATGAAATATGAATTTAAACTAATAAAATACTCACTAGACGGTGCTTTGTTGCCTCTTCAAATATATCGCAACAGTTTTCGAGCAAATCTGGACCTGGAGCTCCTACGCCCAAATTTAGGATGTCGTTGTCGTAAACATTCCAATCAGTACCATCAAACAAATGCTTCAACTTTCGGTCGACGTTGGTTTGTGACATTTTACTACCAATTGCATCCAAAGAAGTGGAATCAGTAACTGTTTAGCTGTGCGATTTGCTATGAATAGAATTAGCAATCTCGAGTTCAAGTACGCTATATTACCATATTGTTAGATTAATTACAATTTTAATGAAATTTAATATTCACTGGTTGGTGCGTAACTATCACAGAAGTGCAGAGATTCAAATGTTTTCTCTTTTTCAAAATGTTTTTTCTAATAGCGGTCGCTCCTTGGCAGGCAATAGCAAGCCTGTGAGTGTATTTCTGCTTTGAAAAAGCTTCTCAAAAGTCTCCCCCATTTGTGGAACATCAAGACGCACGCCATAAATAAGATGAGGAGCTCGACTAAACACACAAAAGGGGTACCCCCTTGCACCAACTATATACAGTGGCTCACAGCTATTTCATGCAGTTTCAGTTTATGAATTTAAATTATTGCAGAATGAAAAATTGTCGCAATTAAAAAAAAAATGTATGTAAATATGTAGTTAAGGTACTTGACCACCTTATAAGTTTCAAAAAATTAAATTTTTTTTTTTACATTTTTTCAATCCTTATACTTTTAAAAATCATCACCTGAAACTGTTTTTTTAAATTCGAATTCTAACAAAGTGAAATCAGTGAAAATGTGCAGGCGCATCCTGCACTCATTACTTGCTGACTCAGCGGAAAGAAAATAGCAAGTTTTAACTTTAAACGCGTTTTTCCAGAAATTACTTTTTTTCGAATGGCGGACACTTTATCTCCGAAACTGCTTAGCCGATTTTAATGATTTTGGTCTTGTTTTATTTGTTAAGATGTTTTGTATGCCAATTTACCACATTTTGCAAAAAAAAAGTTAATAAAGTATTGCTTTTTAAGCATAACATTGTGAAAAACAGGGGTGTTTTCTTAACTTTTTTTCAAACATCCGCCATTTTTTTATTATTTTTTTTTTTTGTCAGTTTGTGGTAAATTCTCACGCAAGGAACCTTCCTTTTGAAAATTTTGTTTCTCTCTTTTGTTTTAGAATTACCATTTCTAAGATTAACTGTCCGCCGCAAGACATGATTTTCTTCAGGCCTCGACTTTGGCGCCTCCTGGATATATGTTAAAAAAAGAAATTTTAATAAATCAATTTTTTTTTGTATTATATAAGCTCTAAATAAAAATTTAAAAAAAATTTATTTTAATATATTATACAGAACATGAAAAAAAATTATTGAATATGTTGTACTTTTTAGCTTTCCAAGGTGGTCAAGTACCTTAAATGATTTGCTAATTCGTGGAAATATAGTCCCACGCACACTACGGGATGAAATGCAACCACAATGCGGTATCTTTGCTCACAGCTTATTTCATACAAGCACTTGATTATGTTGTGGCGGCGGCTAGTCGTTTGGTTAACGGTATTTTAAATTTCTAGTTTACATATGTATGTATAAAAACACTAAAATATTCCACCAAACCAAATTCTATGAAGAAAATCCTTTCAAAACAGTTTGACAGCTAATTGTCAAATTTCTGCCAAATGTGAACGGGTATATAAATTTTTCTAGATTTATTGCTAATCGCTACATATGTAAACGTGCTTTAAAACTAATTCAGTCTTCTTAATTTACAAGCACAAATTTTTGAAATTACCCCAAAATTTGTGAAAGAGTAAGCACTGTCCAATGCACTGAACCTCACCCCAAAACCGTGTTTCCACGACAGTTCGGATCTACGAAACGGATTTACATTCGGCCAAAGATAGCGTTTTCAAAATATTTGTGTTGTTGTTACAACAACAACAGTGTGCCAGAAAAAAACTAGCAAACGTAGAATAATAACCTGTAAAATACAACTTGAAGCAAAAAAAAAAGAAAGAAAAAAGATATTGTGAAAGAAATTATTGCCGTGGAGGGCGTGGAGTACCCCAAGAATGGTAGAGGAGAGCAAATGGCATCCAGAGGTACTGCGTACTCAAGTTGTGCATTTTCATACACCCCACCGAGTACACAAGTCCTTGATTCTGCACCTCCGGCTCCATTTCTAAAAGTATGTGGTTGTTCTTCAGGCATCAACGCAACTCGTTTGTTTTTTCGCCCTATATCTCTACCGGCGCCCTTTCGCACTTTATCTTATTTCTGGAAAATGAAAAGAAATTAATACAATCCTCGCTATAAAACAAAGAAAATTTTTGTTTTAACTTACTTTCTTTCTCCATCTTATACACTAACCCATGATTAATTAATGCAAGTTCGGACTGGGTGTTGTGTCTATGTAAATTTTAATTTTATGTAATGTATATAATATTTTATACATTGTTTCAAATAAAATTTGGGTTGTGATCTCATTAGTTTGACATATTTTATAAACATACTTTTGCTAACTTTTTTTAAGTTATAATATGAATGTATTTTGTTTTTTTTTTTTTATTTGTTGTTTTACAAATTTATTTTTGTTACCCACTTGTTATGTTGTATTTAAAAACTTCATATTTTTGTATTTCTTTATACTTATATTTTGCGTCTTCATTATTTGTGTGTTTCAATTTTGGATAATTTCATTTCCATGATAGTTTTGGAATATTTTTGGTTATTTATGCATATATATATTTATGCCTTTTTTATTGTATGTATGGATATCTGAGTTGTTGTTGTTGTAGCAAATAAACACTCCCCATTCATATACGGGGATTCCTGCTGAAGTGAAAGCCCTTGGCCGGATATAGATTCTGGTTGTTCCGGTGAGGTAGACTGAATGTCGGTGGAACGGCTGAAGTGACAAACCGGATGGGAAACCGAACACCCTATACTAACTTCCGTAATGCAGCGTTTGCATACATCAATGGTAGTGTGGAAACCGGAAATTGACAATTTTTGGGGAAAACTTTAGTATAATGTATATCGCTTTGAAAAAAAAGGTTAAAAGGGGGGGATAGAGGGGTGTATCCCCATCTAAAACTAAAAACCGAACCTGCCGGAGGCTTATAGTTTTTAAGTAATTTAATGTTAAAGTTCTCTAATTTAGCGAAAAGTTGGTGTTGCCATACACCTGAAATAAAAACGAAGTTGGTATGCAGGGGTGTCAGTGGAAGGTTCATTGTAAAAGTGCAGTATTTTTTTAAAATTTAAAAATTAAAAAATTTAAAATAACCCTCATCAGTCCAACTCCGGCTACGCAATCCACAGTATTTTTGCGTAGAACTCCTTTTCACGTGGGCGGCCTTCGGCCGCGCTTCCAAAAAATAACCCTCATCAGTCAAACTCCGGCTACGCAATCCACAGTATTTTTGCGTAGATCTCCTTTCCGTGTTAAAACCATTGAACCCAAAATTAAAATATCATATGCGTGTATGTAGTAAGGACGCACAATAACCACTATCCCCATCATTAACACTAAACTTAAATACTTAATTTTTGTATTTGTATTTTAGTTTCATTTGCAGGCATCCGGCAACACCATACTGTTGCCATTCCAATTTTCTTCTTATTCGCGTTTAAAATTGGAAAGTGATTGCATGGACAAATGAATTTGCATTTAATTTTAATAGAAGCAATTCGAATATAAGCATAAAAATCAGTAAAAACACGCGTGTGAGTGTATATTTGGTGAATTTCAGTGAAGTGTTAAAATATATATAGTGTAATGTGACAAATTATAACGAAGTTCCTGAGGGCACTTTGAAGGCAAATAATTACAAAATTATTATTTCCCGAATAATTCGGAGTTATAAAGAGTGTTCCTTAACACCTCACTAACATCTCCACCAAGTTTCATTAATAAAAACATTATAGTTTGCCAAAAATTGCCCAATATACATTGTTCTAAATTCCAGCCAATTTTTGTTTAAAAAATACAAAATTACAGTTTCTTACGGTATTTCTTAAATGACAAAAGTTATAAAAACTCTCCTTCACAAGAAAAGGGGTCTCGCTTCAGTCATATATGGTATTGTTGCCAGATGCTTCGCCAATGTTCATAAGTCGTCAAAGTATAATGCAACGGGGGTCAAAAGTTTTTCGGATTATTGGCAGCACTGTCTGCTTTCGAATCAGCTGTTTGGTTGTTTACCAATCGACAAAGGTGGTTCTAGCTTTGTTTCTATACAAATTATATTATTGAATAAGGTTTCCCCATTGAAGCAAAGTATTATTTATATCGGCAATTTTGAAAATCTTCACAAGCGGTTATAATTGAATGAAGATATTTTCCTTATTATCAAAACTTGAGCAATTTCAAATGACTCTCTTTATTAGCTAGGCAAATATCTGTGGAAAGAGCATTTCTTTCATTCACAAGTGAAAGGTTAAACTTAAATAATAAGACTGAATCTTATGGTTACTTGTAAAGCTATATACTATAAAAAATATAACTTATTGTTGATGTGGGGATTCTGCTGTTTCCGTGGCGCCGCAATCTTATGGCGGATTCTTATAGAACTCGACAAAAGAAAACGAAATGAATGAGTAAATTTTTTTGATATCTCGCTTAGTTTTCGAGATATTGAATAAAAATACGGTGGATTGAGTAGCCGGAGTCGGACTGATGAGGGTAATTTTTTGGAAGCGCGGCCGAAGGCCGTCCACGCGAAAAGGAGTTTTACGCAAAAATACGGTGGATTACGTAGCCGGAGTCGGACTGATGAGGGTTATTTTTTTGAAGCGCGGCCGAAGGTCGCCCAGGCGAAGAAAAGTTCTACGCAAAAATATTGTGGATTGCGTAGCCGGAGTTGGACTGATGAGGGTTATTTTTTTAAAGCGCGGGATATCGAAAATTTTTACTCCTATATTTTTTCTTATCTCGCCGAATTCTATCGAAACTGAAGAAAAAATTATTATCATTTTTTGTTTTATTTAATATCTCGAAAACTAAGCGAGATATCAAAAAATTTTACTCCTTCATTTCGTTTTCTTTTGTCGAGTTCTATAAGAATCCGCCATTAAATTGCGGCGTCACGGAAACAGCAGTATTGCCGTTGATGTTGTAGCAGCATAAATATTGCCCATAAAGGTTTGAGGAATGATGCTGAAGTGACAATCCTTGTTGGAAGAAAACTTTATAATGGATACCTCCGATTTTGGGGATAAAAATGGTAGCGTCGGAGTGCCGATTTCTTCAGACAAATATTTTTGTTTGAATTGGTTTTGTTTTGTGCAAAATTAAATTATATTATTGCTTTATGATTAACTTCAATCTCACTCTTTTCAGATAGAAAAGTAAAGAAACAAACCTAAGAGTTTGTCAATACATGTAAAGTTTGAGTTAGAATTATTGCAAAATATTTACACTTCATTTACGATGGATAAAAATGAAGAAATTATTGTCGACGCGACTGCGTCTCAAATTTCACAGGAACATAACGCATTACTTGATTCCCCGATTCGAGGTCCCACACTGTCAACAAGTACATCAAGTTTCGAAGCATTGGATCCGCATGATCCTAATTTAAGCAAATTAGCAACAAAAATGTTTCGAAAAACGGAGGAATATATTAGCAACGAATTGAATGCGCCCCTTGAAGACTACAAGTTATTGGAGGAAATGAATAAAGCTACTGTGGCTAAATATTCAGATATGCAGCAAATAGCTGAAAACCTCAGTGTGTCTACTAATGAATTAAGCATAAAATTTCAACTATTGGTAATTTTTATTTTTTATAATTTTATATACGATTTTTTAAATGTAATGCAATTTGTATTTTTAAGGTCCCTCTTATGAAGCAAATTGATGAAATATCAGATACAGTGGATAAGTTGGAAGCTGCCGCTTACAAATTGGATGCTTACAGTATTGCACTTGAAAATCGGGTAAAATCAGTACTCCAACGAAAATCAACAATACATTAAAACTTTATTGTAATTAATATAAATATTTAGATTTATTAAAGAAATTAAAGCAAACTAAATGTTTATGTTATCCAAGTATTAACTTTATCAGTATCGCAAGCACATTAAGGAATATAAGCGGAACTAGAAGAAAACATGTGAGTAGTTGAAATACATTTCATAGATCCATTAACTTACTTTTTGCTACGGTGCGAATAGAACGGATCAGGTTTAGAATTTGAGCTTTCGCCGTTGGCTGGCCAAAGTCCTGCATGTTGGAGGCTTGTGCACCCCAACCAACTATAAAAATTCGTTAAGAAACATCCAACAATTTTATAATTTACTTACATTTTGCAAGGAAACGCTCCTCATGTAAAACACATACTGCATTCAGGCACAACAAAGACGCCTCCACAAGTGTCCATAAGGTAAACATTTTGATAAATAAATATTTTTAGAAAACGATGACCTATTGCAATATCTCGTTTCCAAATCACCATCAGATTTCGAGCTACCAGACTTAAAAATTTTTCATATTTCTCAAAGCCGTAAATATAATGACGCATAATCAAGAGCTGGTACTAAAGCAGAGCAGTTAATTGATTATGTGTAAAAAACTACATTCAGTAATAAATGCCTAGTCCCACTTTAACTAAACCTTACCGCAAGATTATTATTATGCGCCAATATGTACCAAGGCACTCAAAAACTTTTATTTTAATATTTCAATCCGTCATCTATTTATATAACTTATTACTTATCCTTAAAATTGTTAGTCTTACTTAATAAAATTCTAATCAAAGTCATTATTAAGTGATTTGGGAAAAAATGTTGAACATTATTCCACTTGGCACCACCATCGAATGTAAACTGTAAACTAAATGAAAGTGTTTACATGAGGCGATTTTTAAGGCGATTAGTTGAAACAAAAGTAGGAGAGAAACTGAATGTGAAAAAGTTACCTACCATGTTTATACGAGAGGCAGGGCTAAAACGTCCTTAAAATACCAAAACAAATTTGTAATATGATTTCTTCAATTTATTATATATTATATTAATATCAATCACAAACAAAGCTAGCTTTGTTACTTTAATCTGCTTAGTGAAGTAGCAGGTTGCCCGAAAATTTTCAAATGTAAAAAATAATAATAGCTGCCGTACTTTCTAATAAGTTGAAGACCACTAATGAGCAGCGCTTTAGGACTTATTTTAGCGAATAAAAATCAATTCAACAAGTAAAACAAGTCTTTCTATTGGATGTATGTTCGAAATTTTGAGCTGGATGTAAGAAACAACACAAACAATGTCTGGTGATATATAAAATCTAAGAGAAAGTCATCAAGCACTGCTACTTCGGGGAAAGAATTACTTACGATTTACTTTTTGATTTATTTTCATCTAATTTCGCATCTGATGACGATGTGTCCGCTGTTGATCTGCGTGATATTAGACTGAACTTATATCGCGTCTTTAGGCATTGATTTCTGCTCTCTTGTTCTCTGAGATGATGAGATTATTGAAGGGATAAATAAAGTTCCAAACATAGATAACTAGATGTGAAACTTATTCATTTTGAGGGAGAGCGCGCCCATGAGGACGTTTCAAAACTTGGCAGCACTCACACATTATGGGATTTTGAACAGCTGATAGGCGAAATGGCAGACTGCCAGAAGAAACGCGCCAAAAATAACAGACGAAAACAGTTCGTTTTTGCTTAATGGAGAAATTACGTGTTGAAATGTTTATAATTATTTGTCTTAAAATTAATTCAATTGAAATGTAATAATTTGAATTTAAGTGAGTTTGTAGAATCCAAAGCTCGTTATATCCTTTTCGACTTCTACTTTTAATTAGTCTTATCTACATAATGTAATTTTATTGAAAACTGTGTGTTGGTTTATGTAAATTTGTATATACGTAAATATTCTATGGTTGAAAAGCGTAGGTAAGGGAACTGAATTTGTGTTTGAGATATTTTACAAAAAATAAAGGTAATTTGCTTTAACTTATTCTGTTCGTTGTTTGAGAATTTTTTTTTTTTTGTTATCCAATTTTTGTGTTATATTAAAAAATCGCACGTTTTTAATTATAACTTATGTTCTTCGCGTTCATTACTTTATTATTATTAAATTACTTTTGTATTTCAGTTTTAAATAATTTCATTTACATATAAATTTTTAAATTTTTTGCTTATTTATGTACATATTTCATACGGATTGTGCTTATTTTTAGCATTTGTAGGTGTTTACGAGTAATATACTATTGAGCAACCGCACACTAAATACTAACCTCAATGGTGGTGTGGAAACTAAAAATTCCAGACCTTTGGTTCAAAAATACCCAATTCATGTTTCTACCGGTGTGGCAATATTGGAAAATGTTATAAAAAATGCACATTTTTCAGCGCTCTCACGAGAAAAAGAGTTTCACATCTAGTCATCTATGGTTCCAAAGTTATACCTAAGCTAGTTTGTCTTGGTATTAATTGAGTCTTTCTAGAGTATTGCATCTCCACATTAAGAAATGTCACGAAGCATTGTTTTTTGTCACGCTCACATGCCTTTTAACAGTGTTAACTTTTAACTAAATTCTGCTGGTGAGTTTATTGACTTGAGAGTGTATTTTGTTACTACGCTCCCCTCTGCTACACATTTTAATTATGCAGTAACAAACTCCACACTTGCATTTGAAAAATTTATCAATTCTTCCTCAGACCCATAAACGCTTTTGTGTGTATGGTTTATTTCGAGACCGTACTTCGCAATTAGTGTAAATAGTTCAGAAAGAGTTCCTAAAAATTTTTCCTAATTATGAATTTAATTTTTTCGAAAATTCTTTTGACGTAGACTTAACTGACTATAAATGTATACTTAAAGTTAAATTGAAATATTGCTTTATTTGAAATTACTCTCGTAATGTCCCATTGCAGTCATATTAATTTTCCTTTTACGTTACTACTTAATTTCAAATGTCTAAACCATATTTTATAATAGACCTAACTAAATAAATATTTGCTCGAAAAAAAGTTGAATGGCTCAAAGTTGGCTGGTGATCAACTCTGTTAAAAACGATTTGTTGAGACGTCAATACGTACCTGTTCTTTGTCTGTACTAATCAACTTGGCATCCCCATCTAGTGAAACTCGTTAGAAACCAACGTTATTTTCGACAACGAGTTGTGTTTTTCATGCACGCTATTATTACTAATAAATAATTCGTTAGTATTGAATAAACGAAAAAGACAATAAATAGTAAAGACGATTCCTGGTATTAAAAACAATATTGCCACCAAATAGACCATTGTACAAAAATAATTTTTTTTCTTCCTATTTTGTGACTACACTATTGGTGTGTTTTTGACAGGCAGTCAAGTGTGTGATAGGGTGAGTGCTTGATATTTTTCCTTGTGCGTATTGGCGAGGTTACTAAACCAAAGTAGAATTTTTCTGGTAACATTAATAACAATAAAATATCGACCAGAGAAAAATACAAAATAGTATCTTTGACGTGGAAAATTTACAATAACAAATATTTTGAATATATTTCTTAGCTTTAATAATGCTTTTTATTGAGGAATATCTAAATATTTACGCCATTTTTTAGATTTTTTGATAGATTTTCTGTGATTTTTAATAATTTTTTATGCAACCATTTACATAAAAGAGCGTTTTGGAATCAGGTGATCTCAGCTGTGGGTATTTTTTGACAACCTGTTGAGAGTGTTTTTACTTGCGAAGCACTACAATAAAATAGACTTAGCATGAATTCTGAAATAACAGTTAGTTAAACTTACTACACTAACCAACTTGGCACCACCACCCATAGATAACCCACCACCTGGGAAAACTCGTTAGAAACAACGATTTTTGATGAAAAGGCTGTGCTCCTCACACTCGCTTATACTTATAAATAATTCGTTAGTACTAAACAAGCGACAAGGACAAATGGCCTCGGGTACGGTCAAGCATTGTTTGACAAGAACTTTATGTGTGTGCGTGTCGGCTGATTGACGCTAATATCTAAAATTTTTGATTTTCATCATTCAAAAGCCGACAACAAGTATGTGTGACACGACGACACCCGACTGCACTAACACACACAAAGCTCAGTCAAGCATGCTGGACCGTCTCCCGAGGCCAAAAGAGTACAGACGCTTCCTGCTATTAAAAACAATATTGCCACCAAATAGGTTTCGCATTAATTCTAAAATAACAAGGAAATATTAGTTAAACTCATAATTTATTTTAAAGTTTGGAAGCAGAATTTAAACTATGTGAATTAAAAAAAAAAATTATGATTGAAAGTATATTTGAAAGCGCATGCACATGTTTATAAAAAGTTGGTGGCAGTGCTTTTCAGTTTGTTGTGGCAGCACGAAAAAACGAAATGGCTATTACATACACAGAATTCAGCGCGGTCGTTCTTGGCTTTATACGGTAGAGAAAAATTGGTAAAAATAAATATTTCATTCATGCTTTTAAGAATAATATTGCTTATACACGACTAATGTTCAATTTTGATCACGAGGAATAAAAAGTGTTTGCTATTTTTCGCGTGTTAATATAAGGATAAAAGTGCAATTAATTGGTAAAGGCGATACAGACATTTAAAACTGCAGTACGCTTCACCGTGTGCAGCAACAAAGAACTTTGGAAAAGAAAATTTATAGAATTTCGTTTCAACGACATAGGAGAGCGAGCGCTTATCAACATTTTCAGCCATTAAGGTCTGAACGCTGTTTTTGAGCAAAAGCCGTTGTTTGTGTTTGTTTAATTTGGTGAATAATATTTTTTGGGGAAAACGATTTGGTAGTAACGAAAGCTATTTGCACATTTTACGAAAATTTGATAAAAAGGATTCTAGTTAATAAAGAAAAGCAAAATTTACCAACATATTCAATTACGGAGTTTGTCGAACATGTCGTCCCCAAAAGCTAAGGGTAAAGAAGCGTCAAAACAAAAGGACCCGAACAATTTTTTTAATGACGATGGCGAATTGGCTTTAAAGGAACTATCTAATGAAATTGGTGAACTCGAGGAAGTTATTCTGGTTGAAGATGAACCGGCTTTAAAGTTACCACAGCTGAGTAATGAGTGTTGGAGCAATTTCGTTGAAGAACTAACCGAAAGGTATGAACGCGGTAATCACTCGAATGCACATAAAATCAGCTCGGAAAGTGAATTAAGCAATCGATTTGGAAATACCGAGAATACAAGTAAAGTTGCAACTACCGATACAGATATAGTTGTGAGTATTAGCAGTGATGAAGATGAACGTTGTAGCCCTAGGATAAGTACAGGTAAGATAATAAAAACAATAATAGTTATTCAGAGAGCAGCTCGTTTTATTAAAATGATTATAATATAAATGCTTCCAACAAAAATTAGGTGAACAAAAAAATATGGACAGTGGACAGCTAAGCGATGATTGCAAAAAATCAGCCACGGAACCCCTGGACAGTGACAAACAACAAGACTTATTAGGTAATTACTTCATTCTCAAAGTTGATCTATCAACCATCTAGAGAACTTTTCGAATTAAATTTTTAGGAACCAGCAAAAGATATGAGGACATCAAACGCCAAGCATATAAATTGACATTTCATCAAATTTTAAATCTATTCGACAAGGAGAGGCCGGTTGCAGTAGCAATTCCCGCCACTGCGTTAAATGCAATGTCTGGGTATCCATATGAGCAGGATTTCCCGGATATCGATATGAAAGAATTTGTAAAAGCAGTAAAGCATTTCCAAGAGTCAGAATCCTCAGATGATGTAAAACACTTATGGGACGTGGTCAAAATTTGGTTTAGTGCAATGAAGCCTGCGTATGGCACTACAAATTATGTAAGTTGTAGAAATAAAATAAGCAAAATATGAATTGCCAGATTAATTGCTATCTTCATTTTAGACAAAATATTACAAAAAACTTAACTGGTATTTAACTGAATTAATGACATATTACATAAATTACGAAATTGAAATTATCGGACAAAATGAGAATAACTATAAGATGAAAGTAGAATCACTGATGAACACGGTATCGTCGTTGTTAAATGACGACGTTAAGCTAAAAATTTTGACTTTGCTACGTATAGATTTTCCAGAAAAAATGGGCAATTTATTGGATGATATGTTCAGGTACCTTATATAGGGTTATATGTACTTTATACGTCAGTTTACTTATTATTATTATTGTAGAAAATTCCTAACTCATCCGAAAGTTCGATTGGAGAACAGTGACTATGCCACCTACCGTTTAAAAACTTTAGCTTTTCAAAAATGGATTCATTACTCGAATAGGAGAAAACAAGACATCGTAGATCTCGCTATTCGAGATGGTTCTGCTTATCTACCGAAGCTTGTACCGAAAAATGTTGAGGACCCATTTTATAAAGTGGATTATAATGTTCATATTATTGATGAGTCCGACAAGCAGGGAACAAGGTGATACTCGTTTTACCTAAACATTTGAGTTGGCATGACAAAAATTTAAATTTGAAATTTTAGAAAATTACTGGAAGAGGATTTAAGCCTGGATATACTGAAAACTACAATTGATAAATATCTTCAAGTGTATGCAAAACCAACTGAATGAAGATTTTGGCTTTGGAGTATTCTGTCGAATAGATTTGGAGAAAGTAAGTTTAAAACACTAACGATATAGAAGTTATGGAAAGAGTGATCTTTATGATGAATAATAATTAAAACTGCACATTGCCTTGTGCAAAACCATGTTCTATTACAGTTGTTAAAGTCCGAAGTGTATATCAACTATTGTATGTACAGGAATATTTCCTGAAACTCTACATTTGCGACTTTTTTTGTTTCAGTACTGAAACTACTGAGCTCGCTCCATATTTCAGTAATTTTGCATAGAAGTCTTGACTTTATCCAACAATATAATTATAAAGTTTTACCTATAAATTAGAGAGCACCGTGCTTAAGGAAAAAGTAATTCACAATAATATTTATGGGCCATTGTTCGCAAAGACTAAAGTTAATATACAAGAGGCATAGTTTTTTTTTTTTTTTAAGAAAACACAGTATCTTAATTATACGGTAACCAAAAATGTTGGAAATTTGCAATCTATTTCGACTTCTTTGCTCGGATGCTGGAGTATATTAATCCAATCACGTTATGGACAAAATACTGATGTTCTTGAATTTAGGATAGTCTAGAATATAGTATTTGCTCCTATTTGGACTTATGTGAGGGTAATAAACATGACTGTCCTTTGTGTTTTGCCCTTGTATTCTCGAATGCACCTCATTTGTAGAGTTCCTAAATTTTATGCAAGACTGATTTTTTTTATACTCGTATGTTTGTTATGTAAAAATAAAACAATGTATTATAAATTATGAAAACTATGTAGAGGTTGTTGTTGTTGTTGTTTTTAACAGCATAGTTAACCCTGTCAGTGTAAGTATATCATCGTTCGTCTTCGTCTAGCTCATCTAGGGGTAGGCCCAGGAAACATGCTGTTTCGACAGGTTGGGTCCAGAGGGAGAGGGTCGTTAGATGAGTCTGATTAAGGGGGCATGTGAAGAGGTGGTTAGTGTCGTGCGGGGTACCTTCACATGCCGGACATGTGTTTGGTATGTCGGGGTCGAGCAGGAACTGTTTGCTGAGCAATTTGTTGTGCTCCGCTACTGGGAGCATTTGTGCCTCGTTGTGGAGGTGTTGTATGGGTGACATCAGGAGGCACCCGGTCGCTGTCCGAATGGCGGTATTCTGACATGTCTGAAGCTTTATCCACTGCGAATCACTAGTACCAGGCGACCAGACAGGCGCAGCATAGTTTAGAACCGGCCGGCCAATTGCCTTAAATGTCGAAAGCAACAGTTCTTTGTCCTTGCCCCAAGTGCTGCCGGCCAGCGATTTGAGGACCTTGTTGCGATTTTGGACTTTAGTGGCAATTGCGGTTGTATGCGCAGAGAAGGAGAGCAAGCTGTCAAAGGTTACACCCAAAATTTTGGGGTTATTCACAGTCGGAATTGGTGTGTCGTCGACTTTTACCTTAAGGGACAGCTTGACCTCCTTTGTCCAGGTGGTGAAAAGGGTCGCCGTGGACTTGGTGGGGGAAAGTTGGAGGTTCCTCGCAGTGAAAAAGCGAGAAAGGTCGGTGAGGTAGTTGTTCACTTTGGAACACAGGCCATCGATGTCATTCCCAGGGCAGCCGGTTCTATGTTACCGGAATGACTCGGGTTTTTCCCGACCAAGGGCTGCCGCCCCAGTACACTAGCCCTGTCTAGTGTATCGTATATCACTATGTAGAGGTAGAAACTAGCGCTGATATAACGGGTTGGGCTGAATACCAAATTAAAAATAATACCCAAACGAGCCAGGCTCAGATATGCATTCAACAGTCAACACAAAATTATATTTGAATCAACATTTCGCCATTCAACAAAATTATATTCGAATCAACATTTCGCCATTCAACAAAATTATATTTGAATCAACATTTCGCCATTCAACAATAAACTATCTACAATCAACGTTCTCTTGTAAAATGTCTACAATCAACATTCCCTTGTAAAATGTCTACAATCAACATTCCCTTGTAAAATGTCTACAATCAACAATCCCTTGTAAAATGTCTACAATCAACAATCAACTTTAAACTATCTTCAATCCTTGGAAACTCTACACCAACCCCACAGGAAATCAACATATGGAAGGAGACTTGCTTCAATCAACATTTTTGGCGTTCCCCCTAATCTTCAATCAACAATATTCCATTATTAATAAATCAATCAACTACGAACGGCTTAAAAACTTAGGATAAACATAGGCCTACAGAGACACTTGAAACTAAATTTCTATACTTTTTTAAATTGACAGAAAACGAAAAATTTTAACTTATTAACTTCATTTAAATAGTTTCGAGAATATTCCTATTGAAGTCGTAAATTTATTTAATGATGAGATTAGAAAATCTGCTACATCGAACTGAACTATGAACTGAAAGAAGCTGAAGTATATTCAAAAGAAATATTTGTGTATCTTAATTTAAACATATTCAATGTATTTTGTTTTTCATTTAGAGCAAATCACAACGTAAACCATATATCACTCCAAGGGAACACCCCAAGACCCCAAGGACGCCGATGAGTTTATTTCGGAACTACACCAACAAGACATTTCGGGCGGCGGAGGCCAAATTGTTCAAATTCTTGCAGCAGTAGCAGTAGAACAACGCATTTATCAGTCGGATATGATGTACAGAGAAATAAGCTAAGTAGTCCCTTAAAATATAATAGACTTAATCGTAAGTTGTTAGGACCTAAGAACCAAAGTAGTACTAGTTTAAGTTGCACCGTTAGTGATAATGGTATTATTTCGCTCGATTCAACCGATGACGAAGATGAAAATGAGAAAAAGAGTATCGAAAAGTCAAATTCAATCACTGAAAAAATCTACCAAAGCTCACAACAACAAATAGTGTGAACTAAAAGACAGTCAATAGCTCGGCGCCATATAGGGCGCTCAAGAATTATATCAAAATATGCCAAACCAGACGTATCACATGTGGTTAAGCCACACAACCAAGAGAATTGGACACAATTGTATTAGATTCGTCATCCGATGGCGAAGAAACATCGTTGACCGGGGACGCTAAAGGAAATGAAAATAAAATAAGCAATACAGTAGCCCAACAAGTTGTACCCACTGCTGAACCACAACGAGCACAACGTTCACAACGAATGGTCTCCATGCCCTTACGATGCTCTCTAATAGGAAGTGTGGCGATAAAGCCTGTACGAAAAGAAAAACATTGCATTCCAGGTGAGGTCTCCAGCACCACTTCACATGATGTGCTCGAATCGGAGAGCAATAATAACGCACCTGCAATTACCAGTAGTGCGAGCTTAGAGGTAAATAATGCAAGTGCTTATGAAAATGCGCGTGAAGTCGGTACTGTAGAGATACTAGAATGTCGTAATGTACGCCAGCCAATTGTAATGGCAGAAAGCTGTTTCCAGCCTGGCAAGTTACTGTTGGGCATTGACTACAGTGGTGATGAAAACGATGATGATGATGCCTTCGAGAGATCCCGCGACGATGTCACTGTTGGCAGTGATGCCGGCGATGATGATGAAATTTCGAATGGTTGCGTTGTGCCAGTACCAGGTTATTCCAAAGTAGTCGAAGAGGCTACTTCATCGACCGAAATTTTCCCCAAAATACAGACGCCTGAAAGCGTAGCGTTATCGACAGCTTTGAGAGTAGTCGAAGCAGCTCCTATAGTGGCACATGCCACAGACAGACTTAGCGTAGCCCCCATCAACGAAGAAGCACCGACATGCTCCAGATATGCCTACAACATTGTGTCAACACCAACGGAATCAAATATCTTTACTAAAGATGCAGTGCCGAAGGTAACGCCTCACTTAACTGATGCTGGGCAAAATGAAATAAATGTGGGCGACGGAAGTAATGGCGATAGCATTAACACCAATGCAGAAAAATGTTCGCTTTCGAATAAGGATTTGAATGCCGAGGACTGCACAACCGAGGAGCGAACTGCACGTGAAACCTCTGTTGAAATCGCAGAAAATAGGAAAGAATCTAGAATCATTGAAATTGATAATGACGAGTCAAACATGGAAATGTTGTCGACATTCGAAAAAATTACTATTTCAGTTGATAACGGAATCACAGATACAGAACAAAAGAGTCTAACAGAAAGTTTAGTGGGAAACAATGACGTGGATGTAGCTAATGAGAGTTGTGGAATTATTAACAATGATAATGAAAACGCTGAAATCGACCAAATTTTGGCGGATATAGATGAAAATTTGCGAAAATCTTCCGAAATCAACTTGACACACTTGAAAGAGAAAAATAGGACTTATACGAATTACGGTGAGAAGGTACAGGAAGTTCTCCTTGTACCAGACCACTCATCTGATGACTTAGATCAAAATAATAAAGTTGGTAGTTGTGAAACCCTTGAAGCTACCCGAACAAGTCCAGATCTGGCGGGCGTAGATAATCGGAATTCGTCGATAAAACAAGGTAGTGAAGGCTGTGAAGTAGTCAGACGAGACGAAATAAGTTTGGAGATCGAAGAAAGGACCGATGAAAAGAAAGTTGTTAAATCAAAATCAGAACACACTAATTATGTTATAAGTAGCCAGTGTGGTGAAAAAGAACCTTTAGAAATGTCATGCGAAGCGGTAGAAAAAGACAATTCTGTCAGCGACTGCATTGAAACATCGAATGAGTCTGCAGCAGAGAATAGGGTGGAAGAACACGATTCGCACAATAGAAGAGAGTCTGTTATTAAGATTGAAAACCCAGAAAAAACGAACGTAACGGATAAAGTCGAAAGTGAAAAAGTTGAAAAGGAATTGAAATCGGGCGGACTATTGAATACAGACGCTTTGACGCATAATAATGAAAAAGTAGGTGAAGGCCTTAAAAATGAAGAGATCAGCAGAGGCAGTGCCTCTATCAAAAGTTCTGAGCTAAGAGCAAATGAAGTATGTTCAAGCCGAATTAGCAAACTCGGTCAACTCAACGATGAAGATGAATCCCTTCGTGGCAATACAGTCCCACTATCGGAAAACTATATCTCAATAGATGAAGATGTACAAGACAACACGTCTAACGATGCATTTAATAAGCTCTGCTCTAGTGACGCCAATACATCAATGAGTTTCCGGGATGAAATAAAAAAAGCAGCCGAAGAAGAAGTTACTGAAGAAGCCGGCGCAACCAGCAGCGTCGGACCAAATTCCCATGCCATAATTGAGTCAGAAGTGAAAGTAGCCATTAATGAAAATGATCGCAAGATTTCTGAATTAAGTGAAGATAATCTAATTGAGGAAACCTATTTGCCGGCCGATAGTGGAATCGATAACCTAACAGAGCTTCAACCAATGGAATTGCAAGCGCCAGCGGCGCTACATAAGGACAATAACTCAGCAGAAGAAATACAAAGCTTAGATCAGCTAAACGACTGTCACACCCAAGATAGCAATGAGACTTCCCATCTAGATGTTGAAGCACCAGTGGAGAAACCAAAGGCTCCGCCTACGAACGTTGAGAACGCAACAGGTAACAACGAAAAACATCAAGCTGATGAAGACAACACACGTTGTCTTAGCGAGGTAAAATTACCCTGTAATAGTCAAGAGGACTTACCCACAAATGTCTCTTCAATAAGTAAAGTTAGCGAAATCAAACCACGTGACACTGAAAGCTCTGATTCGTTGAAAGAAATCGAAGTTTTATACAAACCAAAGGAAAGTAAAGTCGATCAAGTGAATGTTTCTAATACACTACCCACTTCTAATCAGGACATATCAGCGGGCACATACGCGTCAGAAAAAGAACCATGCAAGCAGCTTAGCGCAGGTGATCAAATACATGAGGATAAAGAAGCAGCGATTAAAATCGCTGATCCTCTAATAGAAGTTGAACCAAATGAAGCTAAGAAAGATCCAAATGAAGTTAAGAAAGATCCAAATGAACACAGTGAGGACCATCTTCAAAAGGCTAAAACCGTAACAAATTTTCATCATGATTTACTTGAAAATAGTACAATAAACGAAAATGTATTTCATCAGGATTCGCCATTAAGCAGTAATTCAAATGAAAATGAACGGCAAGTCGATATAATGGACGATTCCTTCATCAAATACCCGAGTCAATAACTAGCAATTTCGGAGAGGTATCACCCATTATAATAGAAAGAGCAGAAGAGCCTCAGGTGGAAGACTCTCTTCCAAGCGATGATAAAGCAATACCGCTAATAATTCAGCATTCGCTTACAACGTCTGATGGTGCAATTGACGAAGATGTGCTTGGTGTACCAAATGAAACCAAAACGGATAAGAGTATTGCATCTCGTCCTGCATCTGAAACTCCACTAGAAGAGGAAATGGTTGATACATCAAATGAAACCAAAACGAATAGGAGTATTGCATCTCGTCCTGCATCTGAAACTCCAATTGACGAAGAAATGCTTAGTACATCAAATGAAACCAAAACGGATAGGAGTATTCCATCTCGTCCCGCATCTGAAACTACATTTGAAGAGGAAATGGTTGATACATCAAATGAAACCACAACGGATAGGAGTATTGCATCTCGGCCTGCATCTGAAACTCCACTAGAAGAGGAAATGGTTGGTACATCAAATGAAACCAAAACGGATAGGAGTATTGCATCTCGTTCTGCATTTGAAACTCCACTTGAAGAGGAAATGGTTGGTACTCCAAATGAAACCAAAACGGATAACCGCATTGCATCTCGTCCTGCACCTGAAACTCCAATTGACGAAGAAATGGATGGTGCACCAAATGAAACCAAAACGGATTGCACTATTGTATCAGATTCTACTAACGTTGTGGCATTACCTTTAGGCACTGGAAGCTCGCATACATCGCCAGAACAGATTGACAAAACTGTCCACATAGGTGAAGAAAAAGTTCATGAAATAATGTGTCACATTAATATAGAAGTGCTACCGAACAGTGTTAAGGATTCTATTAAAAAGTACAGCGCTTCCCAGTATACTGAAAACTCGTTACTTAATAAAAAAATTGATGATAAATCTTCGAAAGGCGACAGTGAGGTAATTCAAGCTGTGAATATAAATAAAGACTTGTGCACTTCAGTAGAAGAAGAATCTAAACATTCTAACAAATTAAAAATTAAAGAAACTGCTACTGACAATGAGAAAACATCAGCAACTAACTCGATGGAGTCTGCTGAGTCTGAGCTAGAAAGGCATAAATCCTTGTGGGAAGATGTGGAATCAGCGAGTGAAATACAAGCTTCACTTACAAATACTGGCTCTACCGAAAAATTAACAGAATGTGATGAAATAAACGCGACATGCTCCGTTCGCGCTGAGGCTACATCGAGCACCATTGAGGAGTTACATGCCGACACTGAACCATTAGTACAAAAAGAAGTGCATGAATTCTGTTCTGCGGTTATTGAAGAAACAGAAACTTTGGTCCAGAATGTGCACACAGACGATAGTTCTATTGATGCGGCGATACAAGAACACAACGAATGTATAGACAATAAAATGGGTGATCTTAAAGCTTCAATGACACGTCGACAGCAATCGCCTACAATCACTAACCCGCTGGGGGAGTTGTTAACGCTGGAAAGTGAACGAGAAAAGGGAATAAAATGTGATGCAATAACTGAGCCCTGTACCAAAGTTGCAGAAATTCCCACATGCCTAAAAGAACAACCTAACGCAAATACTACTACAACAACAACAACAACTAATCTGGAAGTATCCACAAAAGTATCCGAGGGGACAGATAAACATGCCAACTTCTCAATGGAAGTAAAAGAATCTGCAAAGTTGACTGCATTTAAGGCTGATGAAATCATAGATTCATCTTCTAGTAGCTTGAATGAATCTGTCTCTGGAAATCCTGATATCGCAATAGAAATAGTACAAAAATCTGATCAATCAGAAGAATCGGGAGCAGAGGCAAGTGTGAATGCAATTAATTCACAATCCACCGCTAATTCTTCAATAAAAATGCAGGAAGCTATATCAGCTAAGGATAACCAAGTCGACCAGATTGATGACCAAACATCAGATAAACCAATTCTACCTTCAAGTAGTGACTGCTCAATGGTGGAGCAACAAAAAAGTGAAATTACTACAACTAACGAACCTGAAGTGGTTTTGTCATGTCACAGTCCAGAGTCAACCAAATTGAGTGTATCCGAGCAAAATGATGCTTCAACTAATTCTAAAGATCAAACTGCGTTGACGTTATTAGAGCGAAACGAATGTGAAGTGCACGAAGAGTGCGAGAAACCTAGTCTAACTGAGTCCTCCAGCTCTTCGAAATCCTCTTCCAGCATAGCTGATACCAATCAAGTAACAGGAGAAGTCAAAGCTGCAGTGGAAGTGCATAAGTCGCGAATAGCCGATGAAGTGCAAGCTACAGCAGAAATGACTGCAAATTCTTGTTACGAAAGCGAGCATAAGAAAAAATGTGATGCATCAGAACATTTAACTGCAGGCTCGGAATTAGAGAATTTAACTATTGGTATTGAGCAAAGGGATGCTACGCAAAGTTCTATCTTGCCACCGATTTCTGGAGAGCAATCGGCCATAAACAAGGCAACGTCAAACAAGGAAACTGATCCAATGTCCAACGATAAAGAACTAGTTGACGATAGAGTAACTGCATTAAGTACATTGATTGAATGTTTTGATATTAAAGATGATGATACAGCGTCTCCAGAAATTCTCTCAAAACGAAATGAGGAAGAAAAACAATATAGCGCCAGTATATCCAGTTCTTTGAAGGAAACAATTGCGTTTGAAAGTGTGCAAGAACAAACAAAGGATGTGGTTACTGATACCTGGAAAATAAGTACTGCATTGCCCAAGGGTGATTCTGAGAAAAATGAGGAATCAGAACTACAAAAGGAACTGGAAGAATGCTTACCTTCAGAGTACAATTCGGAGGAAATATTGGCTGTGACGACACTGATCAATATGCGTAAAAAATTCTCTGGTGTATGTCCAGTGCCCCAGTATACTGATGACAATGCCGGTTTTGATAAAGTTCCGCTGAATGTAGATCAAGAGGAGCATAGAAATGTGGTTAACTTTATTAAACCGATTTTAAAATCTGCTTTCAAGGAGGCAGATGCAAACGACAGTTCAGTGAAAAAGAAAGTGCATTACGATGAAGAAAACTTAAAGGAGCTAATGATTGAAAAACAGAAAGCTTTAGCGGGTACTTCGAAATTTCAGAAAAAGGAAAAGAAGCTCCGTTCAGCTGACTGTGTGTTACGCAAAGGCGGTAATAAAATTGTAAAGCGACGACTACTGGAATTAAATGCAAATTGGAATGTAGAGGAAGAAGTTGATCCGAAGGATACGGCTGAAGTAATGCCGGAGGTAAAGAAGAGACGCGGTCGTAAGAAAATTGAGCATTTAGTAATTGAGAATGTACAAGAAGAACAGTTAGTGGCCACAAAAGTAAATGAGTCGAAAGATGTGGCGAAAGTTGTAAATGCTGAAGACAATATTCCTATCTATCCGGTGAGTCTTATTTCGCGGCGAAAGGATGAGCGCGCTAAAAAGAAGAGGCGAACTAAAGGTGATCATAGGGAATATGTCGAAGTTGAAGATGCTGGATCGGATTTCATAGTTCCCGATGAGAAGGTCACACCATTACCCGCAGAAAATCTAGGAAAAACGGTGCCATCTAAAGTAAATATTGCCACTGTGAGTCGAATAAATGCTGGTGTGGCGAAACTAAAATTGAATGTCACACAAATGGATGCGATGGAAAAACATGAAGCTCTCGCGATCGAGAAACAGGACGACAAGTCGTGCAATTACATTGAAAAAGAAATACCTACGGAGAAGCCATCTTCACAGTTGGCGTTAGCCAAACCGAAAAAGGCAGTAGTAAGAATTAAACGAATGAAACCTCATATGTATAACACTGTGAAGCCAAGCCTGAATATTGACACGCATGTTTCAACTCAGCCTGAACCTGCAGCAGCAATGAGCGTAGACTCAGTTTGTAAAGACCTTTTAGCATCTAGCCACGAGCATCCAGTTAAGCCGACAATTCCTGTTTTAGAATCAAATGATTCTTCAAATAAAGCACCATCTTCGTTGGTGAAGTCTAAAAAAGGACGCGTGACTAAATCTGCCAGAAAAGTAAGAAAGCCATCTTTATCTTCGGTCCCAAATATTTCCCTGCTAAATACCGTTCTGCCAGCAGCACAATCAGCCTCCTCAGAAGAAAAGCATATTACAAAAACTACTGATGAGGTGAAAACTCAGGATACTAATTTATCTTTGAATGTGTCGGAAGTTTTGCCTGTGATTGGAAAAATTTTAGAGACACAAAATCGCCCTGTGTCAGATACCGAGATGAAAACAGAACCGTTAGAGGAGATTGAAAATGTTGAATTCGCGACGGATAACATCGATATTAAAGAAGAAGAAGTATCTGTAGACGCTCTTGATACTCCTCAATTGTTTTTAAATTATGATTCAACGTCCCATTCGAAAGAGATAATTTTAAAGCCTTCCAATGTCATATTGACTGAAGAAAAGATAAACAAACAGGCGGCAGCGTTTCGAGGCCATAAGAAAAGGTAAACAATTAGGAAACTCAGACAAAGAAGAGACAAACAAGTTTCAAAAGATACAAGGATTCAAACAAGACTCAAAGGCAAACAACCTAGTTCGTCGAATATAGAAAGTGACATTTCAACAGCACAACAAGCCAGTAATATTGAGGAACCAAACGTGATCTCTGTCGCACTTAAAAGTCCAAAAATTGAAGAAAATTCTTCGGAAGCTTCGTTCGTTGATCAAGAGAAATCCAAAGTCGGCTTAGATTTTGAATCTGAGGGTGTAGTTGAACAGAAGCAACAGAATGCAACCATTTCAGAAATTATCAAGACGGCTGATATTGAGACTGAAGATATCATGAACAAGATTGCCAAAAATGTAATTGTTGAACTTAAATTACTATCGCTCGAAAATCTACAAAACACCGAAGCTGGCAAAGAACAGAAAGCTGCTGGTGATATTGAGAAGAGTAGTGAGTCCCAAACCCTTACAGAGATAAATGACTGCGCCGTGGAAAAGTCTGATGAGGAACAAAAGACAACAGAGCTCTTAGATACATCGATTGATATAGTTTTAGGCAACTTCAGTTTTACGAAAAATACGGAGGAAGAGAGTTCTGTTTCCACTGCAATTACAGGGCAGTTGGAGAAGGAGGATCCCAGGCACGCAACTGAAAAAATCAGAAGACAAACCATCAAAGAAGACGAATGCCTTCGAAAACCTTCCAGTCGAAACTCGTTGAATAGCGTAAAGGAAATTTCGGCCAAAGTTCCCGAGGCCCTGTTTGCGGACGATGAAAGTGAAGGCAGCAATGCTGATGACAGTGCAAATGAGCTGTTCTTTGCACCAATATTAAGTCTTGAAGATTTGCTAATAAAAAAAGCTGAAACAGCTGATGATATAACCGATACGTATGATCATCAAGAATCTACTGAGCGCACAGAAGCTGAACATCCCCATGATGGTTTGCGAACTCCTAGTTTTACTCTCGAACTTCGAGCGAAAAGTCCGATTAAAAACGGTGAGCAATTAAAAAGAGAACGGGAAAACGCTAAAAAAGCATTAAAATGTGGTGGCGGAGGAAATGATGGATTAGGGGAAACTGATACTGGTTTCCCATTATCGGATATTACTGACATTAGTGCAATTGACATTCCAAATGACCTAACTATAAACAACGAGTATTCCGATCTCCTGAACGCAATGCTCTTCGAACAAGTGCGTGAATCTATTGACTGTATGATATCCGTAACGGATCCCCCTATCTCGAGCACGCAAGCCAAATTTGATCAGGCAAAGACTGTTGTTAGAGTAAAAGATCAGCGCGACCTGCCACTCCCTCAAGAGAAAGTCACAATTACCATCGATGGTAAGTCGGCAACTGCAAGTGAAAATGCTCTTGGTATTAGTCAAGAAAGCTTTCTCAGCGCCATTAGCCCACTCGATGAGGTAGAAGTTCCAACCACAGGATTTGATTTGGTTGGAAGTTTTACCATTTCGGACTTCCTGTCAGATGCAGGTAGTGACTTGTTTCCATTTTCAGAGCTGGACAAAACTCAAAGTAGAAATAATTCGTTTTTGACAGACTCGAATGCTTGTAATACACCACCACCAAGACCTCTCCATGCAGCCGATGAGCCTGAGCTAAGCGCTGATAAAAAAGATGCGAGTAAAACACATCAGCATCATCAAAATACAACTTCTGTTGAGGCTGAAAAGCCCGGACCAAAAGTTCGCAAAAAGTCAACTTCATCTAATCCATCGATATTCCCAGTTGTGCCGTCACCTCAGAAGATTGTTGCTTCTTCGACAAAGAGTCCGGCAGCGTTGAATACATTTTCAAAGTCCAAATGCCATCCAAAACCCTTTTGGAAAGTGATAAAGACAGACAAAATAAAAACTCCAACACCGATGAAAAGAGGAAGGGCCAACATCCAACACGCAAAACATTCAAGAAATATCTTCCCCAGCAAAAATGAATACCAAAGCTTCACAGTTAGACGAGAAGAGCACAAAAAGCGACGAAAAGAAACTAACTGCAATCAATATGCCGGCCCTCGAATCAGACAAGGCCGCAAAAGTAGCAGGCGATAACATTACAGCATCGAAATTTAAAGATGCCGAAAGTAAGAACGCAATTGTCACTGAAACTGCAGAGAAGGCAAAAAGCGTTCAGTCCACTGAAATACCTAATTTAAACGAAAACATATTGAAAGTACCCTTCGCACCTGAGGACGGATGTGGTTCTGAAATTTTAAAAGCAAATGTTTTGGAAAAAGTAGCGTTAAAAAATATGACTGATGACACTCTGACAGAAATAATAAATCCAGTCACAATAGGGCCGAAGCGTTCCTCAACTCCTATAGAAATAACCGAAATTATAACAATTCCGGCACCCGTGATGCAGCCGATTATCAGATTAGATAGCCAAACTAATCGGTTGGAACGTATAAACCCAGAACCGAGTATTTCACCGCAAGTTTTTTCGCATACGTCCCATGAAAATCTGCCTAAACAAGTTGTTACTCCAAATGCAAGTAAAATCGAAACTGATATCATTCAGCCGCCCAGAAATTCTACACCGACACTGGATGAACCGATCAAAGATGAATTCGAGCTTATTTCACCGAATAACTCATTTATAGTTGAGGAAATACCGAGCACTTCTAAAGCTAGAAAGTCACTCCAACAACTGGAGGGCCCACCCGCTAAGCGAGTTTGTACTGAATCTGTCAACAAGCCTGTATCAACCAATGATTTATTCGATATTCTGAATAATGATCCAGCTTCGCCGGCTTTAAGCAATAAAATTGAACTATCGAGTCCAGTTTTAGGTAATGACCACGTAGCGAAAAGCCTAGGAACAGAATTTAATGCCGTGAAAGATTCTGACAATAATGAATTGGAGAAAAATGCAGAAAATATAAAAGAAGCTGTTCAGGCCCATACAAGTACTTGTAAAAATGACACACAAAGCCAAAAAGAAATGGGAATTCCACCAACTCATTCAACTAATCAATCGTGCACCGTAATATCGAACGAACAGAAATTAGTTCAGATCGATGATGGCAAGTCAACTGAAATGAAAATTCAAGGTGAGCCAGGAGTAAATGTTTCTAAGTCTATTGTGCACAATCAACCGACATCCATTAAATGCACCGTAGACAACTATCCGAACAAGGCTGCAGCTTCAAAAGATGAGTTAAAAACATTAGAAAAACCCGATGTTAAGAATGTAGCGGGGCCGCCTGAGCAATGTGCAGGAACTTGCGAAAAGCAAAGGAACGTTCCGTTAAATTCGGACTCACCGAAAGATTTACCCCCAAAACCAATTCCTACTATAATACTTGGTAATAAATTAGGCACAAAGCAAAGTAGTGTTTCCTCTGTCGTTTTATCTTCACCGCAGAAATATTACATCCTACGCAGAAACTTAGTGCAAATTAAAACACAAACTCCTACTACTATGGGTCTAAGCTTACCGAAAAAAGCAAATCTCTTAACCAATATAAATCTAAATATTAATAAGAGAAATGAAAATGATCTCAAAACCTGCAGTGTAATATCATTGGAAGAAAAAGTAATCAATTCTCCACAACCGGCGTCAGTTAAATCAAGCACTGATATTAAAGCTACAGAAATAAGCAACTCTCCACAGCAGGTAGCTTTTCAATCAAACACTGGTATCAAATCTAAAGAAAAAGACAATTCTCCACAGGAGGTGGCCATTCAATCAGACATTGATGTAAAATCTAAAGATGTGGAAAACTCTCCACAGCAGCTCACAGTTAGACCACACAGTGGTATTCAAGTTGAAGTGCACAATTCTCCAAAACCTCTGGCTGTAAAATCAAACACTGGTATTAAAACTAAAGAAGTAGGCAATTCTCCACAACAGGTGGCTATTAAATCAAACACTGTTATAAAATCTAAAGAAGTAGAAAACTCTCCACAAAAGGTCCCAGTTAGGTCACACAGTGGTATTAAAGCTGAAGTGCACAATTCGCCACAACTTTGGGCTGTGAAATCAAGCACTGGTACCAAATCTAAAGAAATAGAAAACTCTCCTCAACTATTGGCTGTAAAATCAAACAGTGATACCAAAGCTACAAATGTTTCCCCATACCAAACTCCTTCTATATCCCCACGCACAACAGCACCGCCAAAACAAACATTGTTGGCTGCATCGGCATTACCCTCCAGTAAAACCAATCGTTTCCATCCATACCAAAAGTCTCAAACAACGCTCAATAGTCCAAACACTGAAAAAAATAAACCAACCCATTCAAAGCAAAACATTTCTGCAGCAGCAGAAAGTGTCGCTCACCGAAAGAAGGAAACTACAAGACCCGATAAGGCAGTTTTGCAACGTCCCACCTCAACCGCGACAACACTGCCTGCAATGCAATCTCGTCCAACACCAAATCATCCATCTTCGTTTGTTACCAACTCGACTCATACTGATGCAGCGATTAAAAAGCTATCGGCTGAAGATGAAGCTGAATTAGCTGAAAAGCTACGACGGTATCGTGCCACATTATCGTTCGCCAAAACCTATAGTGAGCATAAAGAAAATCAGCGCCTGATAAAAGCACAAGAAGAAAAATTGCGTTTCGAACTTTTGGAGAGAGCAAATCGTCGCAAAGGGCAACAATTACGTGCCGAAGCGCAACGCCTTAAACGTAAATCAACTACAGAATTATATGAGACGCATTGCAAAAACATGTCGATACAATCTGTAAAATCTGATGCCACAACTACTAGCAGAAGTGGTAGTAGTCATCAGCACAGATCTAAGCAATACCCACCACAGCACCATAAAATGCGACCAAGATCTCACTACGAGTATGTAAACAAATTTGGAGAAATCGAAAAACTGATCGAAAAAGAAAAAGTAATATAATTAAACATGTTGAACCTAAAAGTTCCGTTCCGCTGACTACATCCACAGCTTGGGAACCAAAAATGCCAACCAGTGACGAATTGATTGAACTATTCAGTAAAACAAGGAAATCGTAGAGTAAAAAAGGAAGGGTATGAAAATGCGTAAGTTGAACAGACAGATTTTAATATTACAACCCCGTTAATGATTAAAAAAATATTAATGCTAATATTTGCATTAATGATTGACGAAATTGAAAGTAGTTTTTGGGTAAGCAATGCACGCATGTATGCATGTGTATATGTATGTATAACTTAACACAACTACTTAAGCACTTTCGTTATGCAGAAATCTATGAATCGGTTGAATGAGCTACGAAAGGAATTTTTTTTTATATTACCTACGCTTTAACAACGATTTATTAAAATTGCTTAATAAGTCCGTTAATCAACTTTACGACTCTATTATGCAATGGTATAGTAAGTACCTAGATAATTATGCTCAAAACGTACGTAAATATATGTATATCAATTGAAATTATATTTATACATATTTACATTGATTAAGATTTAGCAGAGCCCCTATTTTTATTCAAATTTATTGCACAATTTTAGTAAATGCGCTCGCATATAAGTTACAGATTTAATACAGACCAGAGATGAATGCATAAACTAAATATAAATGTGAAGAGGTTCTTTTTAAATGATAAAGAAGAAGTCCCCTCTTTTTCTGGCAACTGAATTCGAAACTTTTTAACTTAACGCCAAGAATGCCATGAGCACAACGTGGTTAAAAGCTGTTGACAGGTCTTCAATTCATTTGCTTGCAAAACTAAAAACTGGGTCTCTCGCTCGATCGTGTTCGATGGGTCCCACGCGCTGAACCTACGCTTATTCATTATGTATTTTATAGCAAGATTTTGAAGTTTACAATCATGAAGTTTGATACGATTACTTGCGCTTGAGTCTACGGCAAGGCTTGTATTGCCTTTTTCACAGCGCAAATACGAGCTCTGTTGCTGACTATTTCTTTGCTCATAAAATGTTCAAAAGCCTACTTCTCATGGCCCAGTATCCATGCTGCATCCAAAAAATGTTGCAATGACGCACTTTTTGTGGTTATGCTATAAATCGAATACTTCACAGAAGAGTTAGGTTTCTTACTCTCAACAGAAATGTTTTTAAGAACGTCTAATCTGACAATTTGGCGCAGCTGAACATTTAACAACAACAATACATTGGTTTAGGCTCCATCTACAAGAACATCGGAGTTGCATTATTTGACTCGCTAAAAAGTTGTAGATCTGGCTAAAGTTAAGTAATTATATGTAACACTATTTAAATATATATCTGCTTAAATGCACTAGCCATAGGGATCTAATAATTAATGAATTTTGTTGAAAGCGCAGTTGCGTATTTAAGCACTATAGCGACACAACAACCTCTTTTATTGTCATTATTTTTATTAATTTTACGAGTATATAAATATACATACAGGGTTGGCCATATTAAACTGACCCATGTGATTATTAAAAAAATATGGAAAAAGAAACATTTTTTTGTGTTTCATTGTGAAAAACATTTAATTTAGTTCAAGGAGATTCGTTTACATCACTTTTTGAATATGATATCGCGCAAGTGGTCGCCCTTAGCTCGTATAGCGTAATGTGCCCGTTTTTCGGCGTTTTCCATAGTTTTGGCCAGCGTCTCGGCCGATATGGCGGCTATTTCCCGTCGGATATTGGCCTTAAGTGCGCCTAGTGTCTTTGGCTTGTTGACGTAAACCTTAGATTTCAAATTACAGTAAAAAGTTATAAAGTTACTCAATGGGTCAGTTTAATATGGCCAACCCTGTACATATATACTGGATTTACTTACTTTTTCAACAAAAAAAAAAAAATATAATCATGTAATAGATGATAATATTGCGTACATATACAACCGATGCTGGTTTTCTATATTTTATATTATTTTTCGCCACAACTAGAAGTTTTGGAACTAAAAACTAAAACTCACGCCCGCACTTAAAATATGTAAGTACCAACTAGATGTGGCTTAGGTTAGCTTACTTGTAGGATTACAGTCAAATTTGATTTATTTTCTATACCCGAGCGCATTAGTATAACGGTTGTTTGTACGAGCATAGCGGAGTTGAGTTGGATGTGAACATACATATATAAACTAAAATGTTGAAATGATGGGCAGAATCGCTCAAGCCAGCAGGTATGTTCGTTCGGCCGTCCTTCAGTCCGTCTGTGTGTGCACCCGAAAACTCGAGTAAAAATTTACAAATTTATTTACTATATAATTTTAATAAAGCTAGTACACTTGTCGTGGTACCGACCGCTAGTAAGTGCAATAACAAAACATACAAACAAAAACAAACATTTAATTTCCGTCCGTCTATAAAGTATACGGTATACATATATGTACACATATAAATATGTGTTGAACCGCGCATTGAAATTGGTAGAAATATCAGCTTGGCATGCGGCCTCTATGGCATTAAACGGCCGTTTAGAAATTTTGAAAAATTTGCACCGAGTATATAATTAAAGTTCGGTTCTGTCCGACCTTAGTTTTTCTTTGCTCTTTTTAATGGAATCAATTCAAATAAAATAAAATTGCATTTGTAAGATTGTAAATACAAACTAAGAGGATATATATATACGAGTATGTATGTAATTGACACCGATAATTTAATATAAATGTAAATGTAAGCATTTTATTGCACGAAAACAAATTTTGTCGTGAATTGGAGTTGAAAGTAATCGAATAAGTAATCAAGAAAATACAACTTAAATACGAGCTATAATGCAAACATATACGAGTGTATTTTAAAACTACGCGTATATGAATGATTTTAAGATTGTGAAAATATGTATAGAACTAAGTTGCAATTTTAAATTTTACATACATATGTACATTTTGACTAAAATTAAATTTATGTATACATACTTTGAAATAAAATAAAATTAGTGTTTGTGCGAAATTTATTTTTGATTTATCAACACCAAAAAGAATGTTCCATCCAAAGGCACCGGTTGATCGGAGAGAAAGGCGCCTCTGTCCGGCATACTTTCAAACATTTCTTCAATATAAAGTCTGCGTTGTTCGTCTGAAGTTGCATCAACACTGCGAATTTTGTGGTCGGGTGGCTGAAGAAAGATAATGCATACGTACTTATGTCAATGGCTTGCTTACGCAATTAATGGGCAAACGAATTCACGAATGATAAGTAAAAATTTACGCAGATCGAAATGGAGAAATGAGCATAAAATTTTGCTGTGACGTAATTACAGATGAAGTGAGTTGAAATACTAAGAAGAAAGCGTCAAAATAGGGTTTTTGTAAACATAAATGATATGTTGTTGTTGTTGTTGTAGCTGCATAAACATTCCCCATACTTACAAACGGGGAATGCTGCTGAAGTGACAGTCCTTGGCCGGATATAAATCCGGGTCGTTTCGATAACGTAGAACCGACTGTCGTGGATAAATGATATGCCTATCCGAAGAGCATTTTCTCTGTAGCTGTCCAGCGTTTTCCAGAATCAGACTTACGATATTGGGTTGCGATATATAAGTTCATACTCTTCCTCTTCCGGATCTCTTAAGATTTATCAACGTATCCAAGAGATTTGTGGAAGAGTGACCTGAAACTAATTTTATCTTTCCTACTTCTCTATTCTTTCTGCTGAAATCTATCCGAGTGTAGTACAATGGTCTCCTGACTGAGTACTTTGACTTGCCCAACCCCTCACAAATCTAATTTAATCTAAACATAAATGAAAAGTTAATTTAAGTTGATGAAAACCAAGAAGGGAGTAGAGCGGGGAAAAAGTTGTTTGTAAACAAAACTGACGAAATTGTACGTCAGCTGAGCAGCTGTTTTTTTTTTTAATTTACTAAATATTAGTTTGGGGAAAAAGAAATCCATTATTTTCTCGGTAGATAGCTGTAGTGATCGATATCTTGTAAAGTATCGATTTTGTTTAAATTTATGCTCGTTGTCAGCGCGTCATTTCACACTAAGAAAATTATTTTGTTGTTTTTTGTTTGTTCCATTCAGTTGTGAGTTACAGGGTGTTAACAATGAAGGTCAACAAAGAGAAAATTCGGTGCATTTGACAATTTTTCTTTGATAAAGGCGAAAATGCAAGCCAGGCCGCTGAAATTGTGAATTGTGTTTATGGTGCCCATACTTTAACAGCAAATTACGTGCAATTTTGGTTTCGTCGATTCCGTTCAGGCATTTTTGATGTTAAAGAAAATGTCGAGGATGTTGAAAATGTCCATAAAATCATAGGAATAATCGGAGTTGGCCGGCATGTTAGTAGTAGTAGCGTCGCCGAGGAGCTAAAGATCGACCATAAAATAGTTTTGAACCATTTGCGCAAAAACTATACACGAAAATAGTGGATTTCTTTTTATCCAAACCTGAGAATTTGAAATGATAATCCGAAACAGAAATGTCGTTGGAATGTATTTTTGTGTATTATAATCTGGTAGATAATGTAATGGCATTTATTTTTTGAATATGATATTTGGCATATGTCCGACGCGGCTACGTGTTACATAGTCCATTCCATCAGTTCAATTTGACTACTTTTTCCAATAAAGCTACCGTATGAGGTCAATGGTGGCTTGAATATCTCAATAAATCGATTGTTAAGCGCGCTGTATGACAAGTTGCGCCATCTTGTTGGAACCAAATATCGGTGATGCTTTTTTTTAAATTTAATTAAAATGGCGGGATGAAAATCCACATAACGCAACGGTATTCCAACGTCTGTGATAGATCTATGCGAACTTCTTATCGAACAGCCATTTTGCAGCGGTTCTCGATGTTGAGCTGATTAATTTTTGGCAGCACAACGGCAGCAGCTTCCTCTTTTCGAAAGAGGAAGGTTCTATGACCATCGCGACAAGATTTTCTTTTTTTTTTCAAAGTAAATCTCCTCAATTCGAAAGCGAATTCGATGCCTTGCCAAATCCTACTGAACAGAAATGACAACACAGTTTTCCATTCTCAGCTGTCAAACCTTAAATCGATAGTTATCATGCAGCTAAAAAAACACCCGACAGATATGCAAAACTTACAAGTATGGGTCTTTCCAATAACAGATGCTATTGGGGAATGTATTGCGCTTTATTATGGCCGGAATTGGATGGTTTTGATCTGGACAACGTTTATTTTCAACAAGACGACGCTATGTGCCACACAAGCAACGAAACCATTGATCTTTCACGGGCAAAGTTTCCGGACCGTCTTATCTCTCGAAGAGGTAGTCACAATTGGCCCCCGAGATGTTGTGATTTAACACCTTGTGACTTTTTTCTTTGGGGCCACGTGAAAGAGAAGGTCTACGCTAACAGCCAAGGTTCGATTCAAGACATCAAAGATGGAATTCTCGAGGCTATCGAGGACATAGGGCAGCCACTTTGCAATTCGGTTATGGAAATTTTCATGGAGAGGATATTGCCCTGTAAGCGTGGTCGTGGTGGTCATTTGCCTGATGTTATTTTCCACTATTACCGGCATACCTTCCTCTTTATAATGAAATAGACATCCGATCATTTATATTAGGAAATATCATTTTTCCTTGAATATCAAAATAACACCTCCGTTTGGAAAACCCTATATTTTTTTGTTGCAATTTGATGGTTTGAATGTCAAAATTAAAATCAGAATGTATACAAAAAACAAAATCACAAAAACCAGATCACTTTGACATTCAAACCACCAAGTCACAAGAAAAAAACCAATCAGTTGTTCTACTGATGAATTTTCTTTGATAGCAATATAAAACAGGGTTAATTTCTTTTAAAGTTATTTCAGTTTAACAAATGTATAAGAGTATGTTCCAAGGTGTTCCCACGACAGTCGGACCTACGTTACCAGAACGAGACGGATTTATATCCGGTCAAGGACTTTCGCTCAAGGACTTTTCTCCATGCGTGTCTGGTGAATATTTATGCTGCTGCAAAAACAAGAACAAGTATGTCCCACGGCAAATAGAAATTATTTCGAATTTCATTCCTCAAAGTAGTTTTTACTAACATTTCAAAAAATGTTTTAAGGGCCTGCATTTGCGCAAGAGAAATCCTTTTTAAATTGTCGAGTTATCTTTCTAAACACAGCAGTCCTTACTCTGTCCCTGTGATTTATTTTTTAATTTCGGATATATTCTATATGCAATCAGTGATGGTAAATGGTTTTTTGAAAAATCCCTACACAGCCCAAAAAAATTCTCTACTTTTCCCTACGCTTACAACAAATTTTCCCTACGAAATTCCCTACATTTTTTTTCTCCTGTGTTTACACTATAATGAGGCAATTGCAACGTCAAATTTGAATTGTTTGCTTAAGATTTTTTAAACATTCCGTACAGAGCTTCTGCAGTGCAATCAGTTCTTATTGGAATTAGATCCAGCAGCTTAACCACAAGTCGCTCGCTTTCCTCGTCGAAAAATCTCACCATGAGACACATATGCTTATTGAGTCCGATGTCTGTGCTCTCATCGATCATTATGGAAAATTTGTTTATTTTTAATTTTTTAACTAAATTGTCTTTTTCTTCTTTTGCCAATTCATTTTTTATTATGCTGGTGCTCTTCTTTCTTCCGAGCTCAGAGTTTTTTATTATTTCAGAATCGGGCACGATTTCTTTTAAGAGTGGGATTAAATGGTCCACCACTTGCAGGGCGACATTATGCTCAGCGAAGAACATGCTAAGTCTTATTTCGAAATTTCTGGAACCATTTGGTTTACTCGCCTTTTCTAAAAAAAGCTGTTTATTTTAGATGTCTTTTTAATTGCTTTCATATTTTTAACGTCTTATAATTCGATTTAACAGGCTGCACGCACGAAAAAATGTGTCGTTACCTTGCTCATTACTGTTCATATGTAGTTACCTTGCTCATTACTGTTCATATGTAGTTACCTTGCTCATTGCCGTTACCTTGCTCATATTAGTGTTACCTTGCTCATTACTGTTCATATGTAGTTACCTTGCTCATTACTGTTCATATGTAGTTACCTTGCTCATTGCCGTTACCTTGCTCATATTAGTGTTACCTTGCTCATTACTGTTCATATGTAGTTACCTTGCTCATTACTGTTCATATGTAGTTACCTTGCTCATTGCCGTTACCTTGCTCATATTAGTGTTACCTTGCTCATTACTGTTCATATGTAGTTACCTTGCTCATATTAGTGTTACCTTGCTCATTGCCGTTACCTTGCTCATATTAGTGTTACCTTGCTCATTAGTGTTACCTTGCTCATATTAGTGTTACCTTGCTCATTGCCGTTACCTTGCTCATTGCATTGAATGAACTGCAAGCGAAAGGGCGGAACGAACGACAAAGCAAACAAAGCAAACGAACGGCAACGTTCGATATCTTGCTCTCTCCTACTTAAGTGAGCGTATATATGTATGTATGTATATGCGCAAATGTACATATATAAATTCACGTATTTGTATTTGCATATGCCTTCTTATTGATTATTATTAATTTGATTCACTTGAAGAATTTAAAATAAAACCAAGTTTGTTAATAATACCTGTTGTTTTAATGTTATAATTATTAATTTTTTTATTATATATGAAGGAAAAAATGTATGGTAATATTTACCATATACCTTATAAGATATGTTGTCTATACTAATATTATAAAGAGGAAAACTTTGTTTGTTTGTAATGAATAGGCTCAAAACTACTGGACCGATTTTAAAAATTCTTTCACCATTCGAAAGCTACATCATCCACGAGTAACATGGATTATATTTTATTTTGGAAATAGGGCTCGAGATATAGGTCAAAACGTGGACCCGGGTAACCTTCGGATGTGTATGTACAATATGGGTATCAAATGGAAGCTGTTGGTGAATACTTTAGTCCAGAGTATGTTTCATGCTGCTCCGTGACTAGGGTCTCGAGATAGAGACCAAAACGTGGACCCTAGAATGTGTTTGTACAATATGGATATCAAATTGAAGCTGTTGGTGAATGCTTTAGTACAGAGTATTTTTCATGCCGCTCCGTGACTGGGGTCTCGAGATATAGGTCAAAACGTGGACCCGGGTAACCTTTGGTTGTGTATGTACAATATGGGTATCAAATGAAAGCTGTTGATAAGTGCTTTAATACGGGGTAATTTGTTATGTTATGTAATGTAATGTAATGTTATGTTATGTTATGGTATGTTATGTTATGTTATGTTATGTTATGTTATGTTATGTTATGTTATGTTATGTTATGTTATGTTATGTCGTGTTGTGTTGTGTTATGTTATGTTATGTTATGTTATGTTAAAGTATATTATGTTATGTTAATGTTAACTCATTCTCTATATCCATACAAAATATCTATCAAACAAATAAAATTAAAATTTTCTTTTGAAAATGCAACCATTCAATCAGTATTTTCTTATGACGTTATCACGTTAAGCTATCGTCAGTAAACCGACTTTACAGACAACCTCTTTTTTTTGGTGCATTTTTGTTTCGGCGTGCTTCTGTAAATCAGACTTGCCACAGCTCAAAACTTTGTCGCACGCAGTGCATTTGCATTTGAATAAATCGTTAGCTACAGCTTCAAACTAGCCACTAAAATTTCGTCGTCAAGCCACTTGTTATTGAACTTTTGTTTCCGATACTTGCATTGTTTTTCCTAGTGTTCCTCCGAAGAAGCAGTCGAAGAGGAGCAGCTCATTTTTGTAAAATATATGCATTTTAAATATAAAAAAAGCTAAAACTAAAATAATTGTAAACTTACTTCAAAAGTGAAAAGCACCAGAAAACGTGGGACAACTAACAATTTTCGCGCAAAGAAAAAATCGTGCTAGCGTTAACGAAGAAAAAAACGGCAATGTTGCCGTATTAACGCTTTTAAAAGTATGCTGCCATAAGGAAAAGCATGAAATCTTACTACGGATTTTTATTTTAAATGAACTTTTTTAATTTTACCCCGATATTTTAAAATTTTTTCTGTCCTTCTTGAAAATTCCCTACATTTACAGAATTTAAAAAAATCTGTCCTTCTTTTCCCTACACCCACATTTTTCGACAAAAATCCCTACATGTAGGGAATTTTCCCTACATTTACCATCACTGTATGCAATGCACAGTTAGCTATCCTTAATTTACTAACATAGCAACATGCGTGCATACTTACAAAATCAGATTAGAGTGACGTGCATACATACCAACATATATCGCAACTTGTGCAACGGGGTGTTCGGCTGTGGTACTTTATTGAAGGGCTCCGAGCTAAAGATGCCGCACTTCCAGCAGTTGATAAAATATTCAATAAAATCTAAACGCAGTTTTAGTTCGTCCAAAGTTTCATTCGACTTCTTTAGCTTTTTTATCCATTCGGTAACAATGGACTTTTCGCGGAAATTCAAGTGTTGATGAATACATTCCAGTTTCTCCAGTAAGCAATCGAATTCATTATTTAGCTCATTGACTTCGCCCATTTTTGCAAATAGCGGTATATAAATAAAATTTTTCGGGGTATGTAATTTATGTATGTATGTCAATTTAAAAAAGAATTTTGGAGTTCGATAGATTTTTTATTTACGTTATTTGTGATAATTTTTTTGTATAAAAATATGTCAACTGATTTTGATTTAAGAATCGTTCTAAAATCATTGTACGAGGATTACCTTTTAAGCTTTGCGCCCAATAATGAAAATACAGTAAAATAATAATGAAAAGTGCTTTATTGTTTTTCAAAATATTATCCTTGGAAGTCAATATACTTTTACACTCGCTCCAATTTCCAAAGCACTTTCGTCACTCGGAAGTGGACACTTCTAAAACGAGCTGTTTAAAGTTTCAGCAGCTTCTTCAAGTGTTGAAAAACAGTGGAGCTCACATTTTATTTTTGATATTGGAAGTAAAACGGAAATTATTAGGCGGGTGATCCATTAATTCGATATTTTGAGTGCTCAAAAACTCTCTTGTGTGAGCCGATACGCGAAGCCTTGCCTTGTCGGGGCAAAGAATCATTTGTCTTCAGTGCTTGATTTTGTACCAATCAGAATTTACTGTTTTAAGTTTCTCCAGTATAAAAGTTGCGACATGACCAGATTCTCTGAAAAACAGCCGATCATACTTTAAGGTGTTTCTTTAGCAAACAATTTTTGTTGGATTAAGCTCGTCTTGAAACACCCCTACTGTCGATGGCTGTTTTGTTTCTGGTTCATGTGCGTAGATCCAAGATTTGTCATGCATGCCATTATGTATCAAATATAACATCGTTCAAATCAGCACCCATAGAAAAGAGGTCAAATTACAACGGAAGGTTAAAGCCGATGGCTCGCCAACACTGACTGGCAATAACCCCCAAGTTACTAAGTGTTACACTTCATAGTTTGCTTCTTAGCCCGTATAACCGCTATTTAAGGTCAAAATCGCAACAACGTCCTCAAATCGCTAGCCAGTAGCCCTTCGAGGGAAATCAAAGAATTGTTGCTGGGAACATTTAAGGCAAATGGCCGTTCTGTTTTGAATCATGCGGAGCCCATATGATCACCTAGAACTAGTGACACGCAGCAGAGAACGTTAAATATAGAGAAGTCTCAATGACTTAAATGACAGCACTTTTCAGGGGTACTCGTTTTGCGCGCGTGGTACACAACAGCGACATCTGAGCGACATTTTTCACAGAACGTTAACAGAAATATGCTCAACTGCAGAAATTTAACAGCTTTTGAGAATTAAGAGCTTGTTTTTTGGAAACTTTCCGTTTTGTGCCAAAGTTAGGTTACAGGTGCTTTTTGTCTCTTTATTTGCATGAAAATTCATTTTTGAATTTGAATTGATTTTGCGTAATTTGCGCCAAAATTTCCATGTCAAACCAAAAGAGTCTAATGAACTTTAGTTTGAGAAAAACTTTTGATTGACGTCGCGCAATTTTCAAACGCTTTCGATTTTCCGAATTTTTTTAAACTTTTTCGATTTAAAAATGAGCAGAACGTGTCGTGTGCGCGGGTGTTATTTAAAAAACAGTGAAGTGAAATTATTTTCTTTCCCACAGGACCCCATATTAGCAGACAAATGGAGGCAGAATTTGCATATTGCCAGGACGGAACATCTTCCACCCCACAACTCATTTGTGTGTGTAAAACACTTTGAGGCATGTGTTGTGGGGGGACAATGTTTGAAAAAGGGTGCCATCCCCACCCTTCGTTTAGGTAAGTTTTTGCGCAATACATAAGTAGGTATGTGTGTTTTTATATTTCGCTAAAGCGAACCTACAATAATATCAAACACACATACCTACTGATGTATTGCATTCATTTGATATAATATTAGGGTGGATAGGTTTTATTGCATACATTTGATATAATATTAGGGTGGATAGGTTTTATTGAGGGTGAGGTTTGCTAACTGGTAGCATTAGAGTTTTGAGGCAGGAAAGTGGAGGAAGTTAAGAAATTTAAATTATTTTTGAATGTGTATGTGCATATATTTCATAGAAAATAATTTTTTATTAATAACCATAATATTACAATACCCGGCATCCGTTACTATGCCTTATTGAATAAAATCAAAACAACCAATCAGAAAAATATCAAGCAAAATTATTTTTATTAATTTTCTATCTCAAACCGTTTTTGAACTTTGCATTTGAACAGCTTATGCGGATTGTGAAGTCTAGAGTGTGCTATAAATAGTGGGAAATAGGGAAAACTAAGAGTTTTTAGATTAAATTTAAGCAAATATTATTTATTTATTATTATTTATTATTACTAAGTCAAAACATACAACCATAGGTTATTTTTACAATGATTGACCTTCAGAATAGTTTACATAAAAAGATAAACAGTAAAATCAAAATTAAAATTAAAATTACAGATAGTAGTAAAGATAAAGTATTAAAAGGAAAGTAAGGTAAAAATAGTAGTAGTAGGAGTAGGGACTAATAGGAAGAGATTTAAAGTACATTCAGCAATATTCGATTATTAGTGATGAATGAGAGTGGTGGCGCGGCCTGGGGGCTGTGGGAAGGGAGTTCCATCATAAAAACATGCCTATAACCTTCTTTGAATTATTATACGTTTATATTATATTATAAAATAAATTTTCTTAATAGGGCACGACGATGACCCTACATACAGCTGTACAATTCCAAAAAAGCAACGGAGCTGTTGCGTGGTAGGATGCGTGGTGGAAAAGGGTCATACGTTGTATGAATTTCCTCGACGAGGAGAGGCTCGAATTAGTTGGGCCCTGGCTTGCAACGTGCAACCAGCAGATTCTGACAAGCTATATGTTTGTAAGCGCCACTTTAGTCCAGAGCAAGTAACTCGTTATAAAGTTTTAGATGGGGCTGTTCCATCTTTAAGATTAGAGCCAGTTACTAGAAGTCGCTCACCTAGTACTGGCTCTGATTGGGTTTGCCCGCCCGTTACTAAAGTGTACGTAAATCGTACAGTAGGTGTAGGTGTAGCAAATGATCTCACGTTAGAAGAATTCGAAAAATATTCTATGCTAGAGGAAACAAGGCAGGTACCCAAAAACAAAAACATCTGTGAGGACTTAGAAATCACAAGCAGTAGCGAACGATTTGCTCAGGCTGCTCGTTATTATCGGAGCAATGAAATAAAATTAAAAAAAAGAATTCAAGAGTTAGAAGCAGAAAATGAGAAGCTACTGCAAAAATATAAATATTTGTGTACTCGTGCAGTTCTTGCGGAAGAAACTTCAAGCAGTGATGCTGTAACTTTCGCAAGAATGATCGTCAGTGGCCAAAAAAATCGTTATAGCGAGGAGGAAAAGACATTGGCCCAAAACATCAATTATATGTCCTCCAAAGCATATACGTTTATGCGTGACGATCTAGGTTTTGCTTTGCCCCATAAATCATCCCTTTCGCGTTGGCGCCCCATCAAATATGTTGTTCCGGGGTTCGATGCCAATGTCTGTGATAATTTAGAAAAAATTGTTTCAAATATGTCCGACACCGAACGCATAAGCGTTCTATTATTCGATGAAATTATCATCAAGTCGGACTTGAGCTATAATAAAGCTAGAGATGTTATCGATGGGTTTGTAGACCATGGGGAAGGTCAACGCGAAAACAAAATTGGGAATAAATGTTTATTTTTTATGGTTAAGGGATTGTGCTCCAAATGGAAATACGTGTTTTCGTATTATATCTCCAGTGGTGGTATACGTACGGAGACATTGATGTCCATTTTGGACAAAAATGTCGCACAACTAAAAAAAATGGGGTTAAATTTGAAAGGTATAGTTTGCGATCAAGGGCCCTCCAACAGTAGTATCTTAAAACTAGTATTTCATTTTCTTAAGGTAATAATATTTATTTGGTAAGAGGATCTTAAAGAGACATATACCAATAATACAATTCGACAGGATTTCATTAGAATATCAATACACATATTCGTTCAGCTCAATAAAATAAATATCTGCATATGAAAAATTGTTCCTATGGACGTGCAAAAGCAAAACACTCATATATAGTACATAAATACATGCATACAAACTGCCATAGCCATACATACATATGAGGCTGCGAGCACTTGCGACAGAATATTTCGATTTGCTATTGCTGTCGAGAATTTAGAACACATATTTACATACATATATTGATGCATACATATGTACGGAGCCGCGGCCACTCGACTTCACAAAAATTGAAGATTTACCAAATATTGGCAAATAATTCAACGCGAAATATTACAATATTGACTATTTTCGAATTGGCGAGAAAATTGGCATACGGGCATATGGGCATATGAGCTCGAACTTAGTGTTATAGAATATTTTGGATTTTTCAGCGTCGTTGCGACTAAAAAAATCTGACCGCTGCGACTGCGCCTATGAATGTATTTTGTTCTTGCAGTCGCTCGGCTTATAATTTTAGCTTTGGAAACATACGCGTGCAGAGGCATAAAGCCAGTGCTTTGTGTGTGCTGTTGTATGTACATACATATGTATGTATATATTAATAAGCGTAGTTTTGCTTGGAGTGGAGAATGTATGTATATGTATGTACGGACATACATACAATAGGGCATCAATATGCCAATACGTGAGGTAGGTCATGGTTGCTTCAGTACATTGAACTTTTGCTTAATTGTTTCTTACATGTGTATACATACATGTACATACATATGTTTGTAGTAAGAAACAGTTTAAACAGATTTTGTTACTAATCCAAATATACATACTTACGGTAACATACGAATATGCTTTTTTATCCTATAAAATATGTAAATATGGAGGATATCTTGGGTTTGTTAAAATTATTCTTTTATTTATTTTGAATATCAAAACTTGTATACAAACCATGCTTGTGTACCTCCTGCAATAGGATGTGGATGAAAAATTACAGAACAGAAATAAAAACGTATTGCCTCAAATGCCTTGCAAAATGCTGTCGGTCAATTTTATTTCAAACAAATGTATGTATAACAATGCCCAATTTCTTTTTGTCCAAAAATAACAAATATATATGTACATATATGCAAATACATACGTTTCTTTGAAGTTTTCTTTTATTTATTTTAAATTTCAAAGTTTTATACTATCTATAAAATGCATACATATATTATTCCATGTAATAAATCTAAATTGAAAAAAATTTCGTTTGCAAAGGAACAAATGAATGCATATTCAAATGTAAATATGATATATACATACATATGTAACACTATAAGAATTGAAGATCCAATTGAACTTTTGCACAAACATAGCTAACATAATACATATACATATGTATATATTGATATACATATATTTACATACATATGTCAAAATACCAAAGCACTTGTATGTAAAAATTTTCATCAAATTTGTATAGTTTTCAATTTACTAAAATGCACATACCAAGATGTGAGAGGTCGTTTTATAGTGCATTTTTTTAAATTAAATCAAAATATTAAAGTTACTTTGATTTTGAAATGTTGGCGCATATAATAAATATTCAAATTATTCATCAATAATCATTTAGTTGAATAAATTTTCATTCATCAAGGGAACATATGTAGAAATGAACAAGCAAATTCTTTGCAAAATGCCGTCGGCTAATCGTCAATTTGATTTTCTACAGAAGCAAAAGCAGAGAACGTTATGATATACAGAGAACGTTCTCTGTGTGCAGAGCCAATATAGGAAGAGAGAATTCACTGCAATCAGCTCTGTTAAACCCCGGCCGCGGTTAGACTTCATTTTTGACAATTCACACCATTCGTAGCTCGTGAGACTTCTCTATATTTAACGTTCTCTGCACGCAGTGTCTTATAGCGTAGACAGTCGGCGGAGTTAGTCTGGATTAACGGCGCAGTTAATTCGAATTAAAATTGTAGTGTGACAGACGGTTGTTACGCAGATTAGTGAACAACTGATTTGTTTATTGAATAGTTTTGTCAGTAAAAAATGGACCGCCGGCAACAAATACAGGTATTGGTGGCTTTGATACTAAGAAATAATGATTTATTTAAAAAAATCTTAAATTGCAATTTCTCAAACTGCTAAGAAATATCAAAATAATGAATGCAATCAGTCTTTCTTGTTCTTCCCTTAAAAAGTTTCATTATTTTTCTTTCACAATAGGTATTAACTATTATTTCGGTAATGCTGCCATCGAAAATTTCCCTAATTTGCTTTAATTATCATAATTAAGTCTCTACATTAGTTGCCCTTAATTCCTTAAATCGTTAATCCCGATTAACGCCACCGTTTGTCTAGGCTATTACTTACTTTTTGTTTGGACTGACAGCAAATTTCGATAAGTTTCCGATAAAATAAAATTAATTAATTAAGACTACGATTTGTTCGTAGTCCGCAAGGTAATGGAGACTGAATTATTTACAAATGAATAATTCGTTCTAAAAATTTTGAACACCGAATGAAGTAATTCGAAAGATAATTGGGAAACGAATTATGAATGAAATACCCAATTACGAATGGGAGAGTAATTTACCAACCGCAGATACACAGAATAAGAGCACGAGATCAGTATCAGAAAACGTGTAGAAACATGAACAATGGAAAGCACGCAAATGGTAAGTCTATTTTTTTACCACCAGACGTCAAGGCTATACCATTCCCATAAAATTTAGTAATACGTTCCAATATGCATTAATCACCTATAAATCCACCAAATTAATCTACCCGTTCACATATGGCAGATTACCTGCAACATTGACAATCAGCTGTTAAGACTGCTTTGAGAGGTTTTTCTTCATAGAAACTATTTTGGTCGAATATTTCGGTGTTTTTGGTTTCTTTTGTTATTATTAACGATATGAAGAAAATACAAGCAGAAGGAATTGCTAATTTAATTGCGCAATTGGCTGCTAATAATAAACAGTTGGAGGAAATCCGTATACGACGTTTACTAAGGTTGCAAAAAATTATGGCAGCAATGTGCATGTGATATTCTAATTCTAACATTTTATAATAATTAATAATATTTAACAAAAATTGTATTCGAATTATGTTTACAGACCTGTTTTCTTTGTCGGCATCTATCATATTTCATTTAGTTTTTATTTTGATGTTTCTCGTTACATTCGTAATAATAATTATCGATAACACCGAAAACACAGGGTTGTATGTCGAAAAGTATCGTTATTATCTAGTATTATTTTATAATCTCAGATTTTGGGAGAGAAATTTTGTATGGGAAATCGCGCCTTTTAATTACGTTTTTTGAGTTAAGTGCGAAAAAGTAGATCATCTACTTATATGTGAACGTATTATAAGCTATACATATAAATCGTGCGTACAGAAATACACTCACAGGTACAAAGTGTTTTTTTTCAGTGTTCCTTGTGCAAGTGAGTTTTAAATTTCAACGTACACCATTTGCTAGCCGACTTTTCACAATCGACAATTTGTGAAATGAAGGCAACTCTATGAAAACCAAAATAGCTTGAATTTTGTTTACATTGTGTGGGGGAATAAAACTCCACATATACTTTTATATAAAAATTAACACGCTTTATTTCCAATAAAACTCAAGATTAAGATGAATATATTAATTTGTAACAGAACTCTAATTTTTATGTGTCTTGTAGTTGAAAGAACGCTTCTCGAATGATCTAATTCTTCGAATTCATAACGACGTTAAATTCCGTTGAATAGTGAATAAAAATGAATAATGAATAATGAAATCAGTGTGGCCACACTGATAGGTATAGGTGTGTTCCCGTACGACACTTTCATCTGTGTTCCCACACAACTCCCCCCAAATGAAAGCCTTATCTGGGAACCGATAAGGTTGAGTTTAATGCTCATGATTAACCCGTGGAGCGGGTTTCCACCTAGTGTTGTACGGGTAGGCTCGTTGAGGTGCAAGGCTGCAAACTCCCTGGTCTGATGAGAACTCGTCGGTGGGATGTAGAGTCGAAAACTTCGCTGCTGGCTAGATGGGCTGGCTTGAGGCGTTCGATGTTTACGTTTATTTCTCTGCCATTCACTTCTATGGTGAAGACCCGTTCATCCAATCTCTTGATAACTTTATGCGGACCTGAGTACGGTGGCTCGAGAGGTCGTTTGTTTGCATCGACTCTCAAAAATACGTGTGTGCACGCGGACAACTCTTTGAAATAAAACGTTTTCTGTCGACCGTGGTGTGTTGTTGGAGCTGGCCTGATTCTTCTCATATGTGTGCGGAAATCTTCGAGGAAAAACTGGGAATCCACTGGTGGGTCTCCGTCCGAAAAAAACTCACCTGGCACTCGGAGGGTTGTTCCGTAGAGGTACTCCGCGGGTGAAGCTTTAAGGTCTTCTTTATAGCAGGTCCTTAGGCCTAAAAGTACCGATGGTAGAACCTGAGTCCACTGTGGAATCTGGTGGCACATGATTGACGCCTTAAGAGTGCGGTGCCATCTTTCTACCAACCCGTTTGCTGCAGGGTGGTATGCCGTGGTACGAATGCGTTTTCCACCCACTAAGCGAGATAGGGCCGTAAAGAGCGCACTTTCAAATTGTGTGCCTTGATCAGTGGTGAGCAGCTTGGGGCATCCGTATCGAGCAATCCAGCTACCGTAGAATGTATTGGCAACCGTGTTTGCCGTGATGTCTCTAATGGGTACTGCTTCGGGCCATTTCGTGAATCGGTCGACCATAGTCATGCAGTATCTGTACCCCTGAGATTCCGGCAAAGGTCCAACCAAATCCAGATGGACGTGGTCGAATCTCTCGTCTGGGCTAGGAAATTCGGCAGGAGTCGGATGTACGTGGCGACCTACTTTGGAGCGCTGGCATGGAACACACTCGCGAGCCCACTGAGTTACATCCTTATTCATGCATGGCCACACATACCGTTGAGCTATGATTTTGACTGTTATCCTGCCGCTGGGGTGTGCGAGGTTGTGTAAGGCTTCAAAGATCTTTCGGCGTAGCGATGTTGGCACGAATGGTCTGATGTTGCTGGTTGAGACGTCACAGAACACAGTCTGACTATTAGGACCAAAAATCAGTGATTGCAGTTTAAGCGATGTTTCATTGTGAGTCAACAGGTACTGTAACTCTTCGTCCGCAGCCTGGGCGTGCGATAGTTCGTCGTAGTCGATCACTGCTGGCATGTGCATAGTCTCCACGCGAGAAAACGTGTCTGCTACATTGTTGTTTGAACCGGAAATGTACTCGAAGTTGGTGGTGAATTGGCTTATGAATCCCAGCTGTCTGATTTGGCGAGGAGATGATTTGTCTGATTGCTGTCGGAAGGCGAAAATGAGGGGTTTGTGATCTGTTCTCACAACGAACTCGCGGCCTTCGACCCAATGGCGAAAATGTTTGATGGCCTCGTACACAGCCGTCAACTCCCTATCATACGTGCTGTAGTTAATCTGCGCGGGTGATAACTTCTTAGAGAAAAATCCAAGCGGCTGCCAAACGTTATTGTTATTTTGCTCTAATACCGCCCCTAAAGCGGTGCTGGATGCGTCGCAAGTGATACGAAGTTCAGCGGATGGTGAAGGGTGTGCCAGTAAAGTTGCGGTTGCGAGTTGATCCTTGATAGATGCGAACGCTTTGTCTGCCTCTGCTGTCCATGGTACTGGCCTCCGATCATTCTTCTTTGAATCTTTCAGAAATTCGTTGAGAGGCGCCTGTGTCGTAGCGGCATTTCTAATGTGTCGCCTGTAGAAGTTTATTGCTCCGATGAATCTCCTTAGTTCAATAATCGTTTTAGGCTTGGGAAAGTCACGTAGTGCTTGGACTCGGGTAGGAAGTGGTGCTGACCCGAGCGCTGTTACCCGATAACCCAAAAAATCTACTTCAGCAGCTCCCAACACACACTTTTCCGCATTAATGCAAAGGCCGTATTTGTTGAGCCGTTGAAATACTAATCGGAGGTGTTGTATGTGTTGCTGTTCATCACTCGATGCTACGAGCAAGTCGTCGATGTATGCATAGACGAAGTCGAGTCCAGTGAGCGCTTCGTTAATGAAACGTTGAAACGATTGTGCTGCGTTGCGCAGTCCGAAAGGCATGCTAACGAATTCGAATAAACCAAACGGGGTTATTACAGCGGTTTTTGGTATATCTTCCTCTGCCACCGGGATATGATGGAATGCCCGCCGAAGGTCGATGGTGGAGAATATGACTTTCCCTGCTAAAATTGTTGAATAGTCATTGAGGAGCGCTATCGGGTACCGATCGGGAATGGTTTTCTCGTTAAGCCTACGGTAGTCGCCGCATGGTCTCCAGTCCCCGTTCTTCTTTTTAGCCATGTGCAGTGGGCTAGCCCAAGGGCTGTTTGACGGTCTGGCATGTCCCAACTCGACCATTAGTTCAAATTCCCTCTTGGCCACTTTGAGGCGCTCCGGGCATAACTGTCGAACGCGTTGTACGCACGGTGGCCCAGTGGTTGGTATAAAGTGTTTGACGGAATGCTTGGATGCCGTGAGGTTGGAAGGATTACCCAGCAATTCCGGAAAAGCCTTGAGGATGGCTGTAAATTTGTTGGTTTGAGTAAGTGCTGTGATGGCCGTGACCGGAGCCGTAGCGTACGATCCTATGCTGTGCGAGTCTGAGTTGGGGTCTATTAAGTGACCGCGCTTGAGGTCCACTATTAGCCCGAGAGCGTGAATGAGATCTGCACCTATGATCGGATAAGGCACCTTAGCGATGCGGAAAATCCAACGGATCGGTCGCTGTAAGCCGATGTTGAGCACGATGACCTTCTCACCATACGTTTCTATTTTGCTGCCGTTTGCAGCTTGAAGTCGAAACTGTGTTGGTGTTGTTTGGTCTTGGCGCGAAGGTGGGGCAACCGAAATATCCGCGCCGGTATCGACGAGGAATTTCGTACCTGTTGTACGGTCGTATACAAATAATCGACGAGGAATTGACTTGCCACCAGTATCCGCCGTGTCTACTGGGGGCGACTGGCGTTTCCCTGAAAAGCACAAGGCTGCGTGCACTTTTTGGCACGTTCGCCGAATCTCCGATGATAATAGCACGTGGATGTTGAGGTATTGTCGGTGGTGCTGCGAGATACGTTTGTCGAGTTGTTGAAGCGTTTCTGGCTGTCTTCGCCCACTGTCGATCTGCTAAGTTTCTGTGATAGTTTCTCGATCTGTTTAGCTAGCTCGTCCAGTTGCTTCTGTATAACACTGCTGGCGGCAGTCTCTCGGGCGATTGGCATTACGCAGTGGTTTTCGGAGTCACGCTGAATTGCCATAAGCCTGTTTGCTGTCTGCGCGAGTTTGGCATTGTCCTGTTCACCAGTAGCGGTGAGTGCTAATTGAATCTGTAGAGGAAGTCGATCTAGCCACATCGAGCGGACGAATGCTGGGTCCAGATTGTTTCCTCCAAGCCGATTAATTTCTGCCAACAGTTCAGTAGGGCGTCGTTCCCGCAACTCAATTCCAGCCAGCAGCATTTTGAACCTGCGCTCCTGCGGAATTTCAAAATGGTTGACCAGAGCCTCCTTTAACGCAATATACTTATCTGATGAGGGTGGGTTCGCAACGATGTTTTCCACAATCATAAGCGCATCTTGGTCAAGGCGGGCGACTACTGCATAGTATTTCGTTGCGTCCGCTGTGATCTTCCTGAGCTGGAACTGCGCCTCGATTGCAGCAAACCATAATTGGACTTGTTGGCTCCAAAACGGTGGCAGCTCCAATCGTTCGAACCGGTCGATGTGTGCGGCCAAGGGTGTTTGTAGCTGGGAGATATTAACTGCTTCGAAAAATTCTTCGTTGGACGCTCCGCTGTGTACGACGGGGTCAGTATCGCCAGTTTTTTCAATTTCTGTTTGCAATGTTTCCATGATGCGCGTTGGTAAATTGTAGGGGTCACCAATTATGTGGGGGAATAAAACTCCACATATACTTTTATATAAAAATTAACACGCTTTATTTCCAATAAAACTCAAGATTAAGATGAATATATTAATTTGTAACAGAACTCTAATTTTTATGTGTCTTGTAGTTGAAAGAACGCTTCTCGAATGATCTAATTCTTCGAATTCATAACGACGTTAAATTCCGTTGAATAGTGAATAAAAATGAATAATGAATAATGAAATCAGTGTGGCCACACTGATAGGTATAGGTGTGTTCCCGTACGACACTTTCATCTGTGTTCCCACAATTGTTCACGTCGTTGAAGTGCTGTGTATACGCAAGGCTTGATTATATTTTTGATTCAACCACCTACAAATAAATTTAGGACCATGGTGTCATTAAAACAATTACTGGTCTTCCTAATATCCTTGGTGGCTTTTGTATATACATTTTATGTGGTCGGATCGTTTATGCTTTTCTTGTCGCGTCCTCGAAATGTACCAAAAATTTATGTGTGGGTGTTTAATTTGCTGGACAACAAATCTCGCTTGGAAACTAGTTACGGCCCAATGGTGTTTGACACTCTCTACATAATTGGATTTATATTACAACATAGTTGTATGAAGTCTGCGCTCGTAAAAGGTATTATGGAAAAGATGGGACTGGCAGCAGCTGAGCGATCAATATATTGTCTTACGTCATCGTTAAGTTTACATGTACTCATAATCACTTGTTTATTTTTGTTGTTGGCACTAATATGTATTTGTTTACAAATTGTATACGCAGTATCTTGTACGACATTGGTTACCTGCGCAGTCCATAGTAATTTGGCAGGTGGATGTGGCGTCTAGTAATGTGTTGTGGTGGACGTTTTCTTTGGTACATGCATTTGCTTGGATGATAATTTATGGAGGCAGCATTATCATGGATCTGCCAGAAATACTGGGAGTAAAGCAGGTATTGTTGCATCTCCATACAAATTTTACATGTTCGCAGCTGTCAGTACTATCTTTTTTATTGCTTCCTAGGCTTATTATGACATGAAGGATTATGCGCAACCGTCCGCTTACAAATCATTTAGGCTGCGTCAACTCTATAGTCATGTACGTCATCCGTCTTTTGTCGGATTAAGTGTAATCTTATGGGCTACGAATCTAATGACTATAGACAGATTGTTGCTGGCACTGTTACTGACGACTTACATGTTCTTCGCTTGGTCAACAGATCGTAGTGATGTTGCATATCAACGTAATCAATTTCAGCGCAAAGTGCAGGAGCTCAAAACCGAATAGAGATTTGCCAACACAATATGCGCAAGATCAACGCAATCTCAACACACAAAGCATTAATTAAAATACATCTTTCATTGCAATAAGTTATAGTGCTTAAGATTTAGATAACATCCACATTTTTGTACTAATATACTAATAATAAAGTTTATAAAATATCATTAGCTGAATTTTACAACGGATGGATCAAACGGTTGCCCTCTGAATGGTGATCCTTCTGCATCCCACGCTGTCCGTAATCTCTCAAGAGTGCTGTCTTTGCTGTCGATGTCAGTCGTTGCCTGCTCCGTATTCATACCATCTTGCTCTAGTTGTTGAGTACGTAGTTTATGTATTGCAGCCTGTGAATCTTCTGGCAATTCATCAATGTACCGCTCGCAATCAATTTTCTTCACATCTATCGGATCTTCTGTGGTGAAGAATTTCTCCCACCATATTTCTTTCGTTTTGTCTGACAAAATGTAAGAAAATATTCCATTTTATTTAACTATACATATAAATGCAATCCAATTATTAAGATTGGGGTGAAATGCCAGTTTCTCTTATTTATAAACATAATAATCGAGCGTAAGCGGAATTGGCGGTTTGTTGATTCTGAACAAAGATGCGTAGCTTGCACATTTTCATTGTAGTTTGTAAATAAGGCACCGGTGTTTGTTATATTTTCGATATATTTACCCAGACTTATTGATAGTTTTCCATCCGTTATCGTCCATACTGCGTCGTTGTGTTTGCACCTATTACTGATCTGGCCATTTACAAGAATATCATTGAGGTTAAGTCGACTCTGCACCGAAATCTGGTCGGGTTTAACATCAATGCTAATCGATTTTGCACTTTTTAAATCACTAGGCAATTTAACATGTAACTCTACTTCGCTCAATGTTTGTGACCAACAGTAATTTTTAAAACATGAGCCGTTTTTATAATCTGCTGCTGCGAAATCGGTGCCTTGCAATTTTGGCGCTGCAGCAGTATTCAAGTCTTTGGATTGTTGTGAAGAATTGTCATCTTTTCCGAGGTCCGTATGCATCTCTTCTGTTTCTACTTCAACTTCTTCCACAGCAGGGGGCGCATAAATACCATCGTCTTCCGTACTTTCGGCGACTAGATTATTCAATTTGCATTCCGGATCATAGCGCTGCATCGCACCAAATAGAATCTGCTCGCGTACGCCCTTAACAAACCCAATTTTTTCACTGGGATCTTTTTTAATGTAATAGAAATCGGTTCTAATAAAAAGATAAATATATAATTTACTTTTGTATTTCGAATATTGAAGGCGACCATAAAACTTATCGGCATACTTTCTTCGAAGGAATCCAAAAACCGCATCAAGGAAACCCGTTATTGTTTTGCGTTCTTGTAGAATTTCCATAAAAATCGCGTCTGTGCGTAAGCAACCCATCATAGATAATTAGTAATAAAAGTGTTTTTATTAATGTGTTTTGGAATTCACGAATCTTGTTGCTTTAGCAAAATTGACAAGCACTTGATGTGTTTACTTTTTGATGTAATATAAATAAATACTCCCAGTGTTGCCAGAGTTTTGAGCAGATTTTCATTTAGTTATAGGTATATCGTTATATTTTTCTCCAATAAAACGCTTCTCTATAATTTGTCTGAGTTTGATCGACAGGACAATGTAGATAAATTTATCTCCCAGTTGAGATTTTTCAACATATCGCTCATTTTTTTTAACCCACGCCCTGATGGAAGAGAAGGACGATGTGACCAAAGATTCCTCCTATGAGCGCCTGACACGTTCTTAAGAGCGCTGCCCCCGCCACGACATAAAGGCCCCTATTATGAGTTGCATTCGATCTTCGATATTCGTTGGTTGTCGAAGATCGAAAATCGAATGTCAATTTGGTATTATGAGCGGTGCAGCCCTGTCGAAATTTTCGTTGAATACCGAATTTAGAGTCGAATGCAATTTTGCTTTCGATTGTGTTGCGTATTATGGGTAAACTTGTTAAAATGTAAGTTGTTTGCGATTATTTATGGTTTTATAGTAACCAAATAATAAATATATACTAATTTTGTTAATTTTATGCAGGTCGAAAGTCCAGGTACTCACCAAACAGCAATTAGAAAGGCTAGTTTCATTAATGGAAGAGAATCCACAATTCGCAAAAGGGATTTGCACCAAAGTTCAAGCTGCAAAAAAATTGGAGGAATTCACAACGGAGCTGAATTGCTTGGGACCACCAGTTAGAACGGCAGCGAAATGGATTAAGGTTAATAATGGTTTATTTTTTGTGATGTTTATAGAAATACATTTTTATTTTCCCTTGGCAGGTATGGGCTGAAATACGTAGAGGAACTGAAATACATATTTTTTTCGAATGACGAATAATTGAATAAAGAAAATTTATAACAAAAATAAAACAGAAACTGTGGCGTAAAGGTTTCTATTTAATACTTTCTAGATTTTTCTATAATATTCTAAAAATTTCATTTCTTATGCTGTATTTGCAATAAAAATGTGCTTTTCTTTGTTGCAGATCAGCCTCTATACTACTAAATTGTATCCAGCTTTGGCAAATATAATTTTCTAGGACATCTATTATTTCCGATAGCACAACAGACACAGTGGGTTGAGCAAGTCCTAGCATACCTTCATTACCAATACTCAATTGATACGATCCCAGAGCATAAAATCGCAGAACTGTGGCTAGCTTTAAAATATTTGGAATGGATTTGGCTCGGGTGCACTGCTGCAACTAGTTTTCTGTACTGGACAGTAGGTTCATAAACGCCTCTTTAGGTGATCTAAAGTTCTTTAAAAATCTGTAAGGAAATTTCTGTAATATTAAGTACGTCAACACTTTTTGAAAGTTCTAAATGTACTCAGTGGAAGCCATTTCTAGGGGGTTGGATGCGGCCCTCAACTGTTTTCTACTTCTAGCTAGTTCCGCTAATCTTTCATCGTCCGATAAATCGTCGAACCACAACTCCGTTGTACTCATTTTCACAAAAAATACTTTTTTTAACTTTTAAAAATGTTATTAGCAAAGAATTTCAGTACAATCGGTTTTTCTTTTATTTTGATTTGCTGTATCAGCTGAGAAAAAATTATCTATTGTAAATGCGTCGAGCGATCGAAATTCACAATAGTCCTATTCTTCAACGAATCAGCACCATAATACCAAATGAAAATTCGTTCGATCAGCACTTTCGACTACAGGCGAAGATCGAATGTTGCTCATAATAGGGGCCAAAAATCGTGCTGGGCGACTTCAATGCCAAAGGAAATTTTTGGTCCAATACTCGGAAAATTTAGCCAGCACAACGAAACATCCGGTAACGGACAAAGGCTATTCGGCTTTACCGGGGCTTAAAACATGGTAGTCTGTAGAACCAGATTCCAGCATAAAAAAAATACACCAATCTACGTGGCTACTTCTGATTGAAAGCCACGAACCCAGATGGATCATGTTGCGATAAATGGAAGGCACGCCTCTAGTGTATTAGATGTAAGTACGATCCGAGGACCCAATATCGACTCGGATCACTACCTTGTTGCAGCCAAACTGCGCACACGGCTCTGTGCAGCAAAAAACGTGCATCTACCTACGCAAAGAATGTTCAACATCGAAAAGCTGCACTCACAACAGACAGCCAGAAGATTCGCTACTCGACTCTCACTCCTGCTCTCAGAGAGTACTGCCCAACAAACCGGCATGCACGAGCAATTGAGCAACATTTCTCGTTCTTTACGTACCGCCGCCGAAGAAGAAATCGGATTCCGGCGAACCCGAAAAAACAGTTGGTACACCTCGCGTTGGCGGTTGGAGTCCAAGAAACAAAAAAAAAAGAGGTTGTCTGTAAAGTCGGTTTACTGACGATAGTTTAACGTGACAACGTCATAAGAAAATATTGATGGAATGGTTGCAATTTTCAAAACAAAATTTTAATTTTATTTGTTTGATAGATATTTTGTATGGATATAGAGGAGGAGGTAAATGGAATTGCAATGGAATAGGTCAAGTTACATTTACACAAACGTGAAAAATGACGAAACATTTATCAAATTCATGAAAGATTTCTTCAATTTCGATTGTGCATCAGACGTTAATAAGTCAACAACACTAAGAGGCACCATCATCGATTTGCCTTTTTCAAGACACTTTACACTCGAAACACTCCCTTTCATTTCCTACTTTTTTATCATTGTCCTATTCTCAACAGAGAAATGGTTCATTACCATGCACACAGGAAGAAAGCATATGCAAATACAAGTATGTGAATTTATATACCTACATATGCGCATATACATACATATATATGCTCACTCAAGTAGGACAGAGCCAGATGTCGAACGTTGCCGAATGCAGGGGCCGATTGTGCTCTTTGTCGTTCGTTCCGCGCTCTCGCTTGCAGTTCAAGCACATTAGCTTACATTTGCTTGCGTACGGAATAGATTCGTATATTTGATATGTCCATATGACTTGTGTGCATCTTTACATATAGATTTGTTCTTTTTGAAAATTGCGTGAAATTGTATATGTACAATATATGCATGTTTATATACATATATATATTAGTACTTATACAACATATTTTATAAGGTATATGGTAAATATTACCATACATTTTTTCCTTCATATATAATAAAAAAATTAATAATAATAACATTAAAACAACAGGTATTATTAACAAACTTGGTTTTATTTTAAATTCTTCAAGTAAATCAAATTAATAATAATCAATAAGAAGGCATATGCAAATACAAATACGTGAATTTATATATGTACATATGTGCATATACATACATACATATATACGCTCAATTAAGTAGGAGAGAGCAAGATGTCGAACGTTGCCGTTCGTTTGCTTTGTTCGTTCCGCGCTCTCGCTTGCAGTTCATTCAATGCAATGAGCAAGGTAACGACAAATGAGCAAGGTAACGACAAATGCGCAAGGTAACGGCAATGAACAAGGTAACGACACATTTTTTCGTGCGTGCAGCCGGCTAAGTCGAATTATAAGACGTTATCACGTCAATATGTTTCAATACCTAGTCTCCATTCGAAAACTGAAAAAAATTCAGGACTAACTATTTAAGAGTAAAATTAAACGCATGTTTCTTAATATTTTTTCTAAGATTGCGAGTTTTGAAAACTTTTATTTTATCATAAATAATTTGTACATTACTTTTAAGATATATTTTAAATACTTTATACACAACGATGCAATGTTAGCGATTCTCGAAGGCACTCTTTTTGGAAAGATTGTGAGTTAGTATTTTATTTGATACTAAAGTATGGTTTCTGTTTTACGAATATTCTATTTACTATTTATTTACATACTATTTTATATAAAATGGCAACAATTTTGCTTAATAAATTACATATTCTAACGGTTTCAGTGTTATTAACAAGAAGTGTAATTACCTTTTTGGCAATTCGTTCGAGCACTTTTCATTACATTTTCACAGGCTTACACAATTTTTTTTATTTAACAATATGGAAAATATTCATTTATGCGCATATTCGCATTTGCTTTACATTAATTGTCTTAGGAATAAAATTAATATTGTTGGAACAGTAACTTAAAATATCACGGATTCAATTAGAATGTTTGTGTAATATCATTAATGTAGCACCTTCATTTACTTGGAGAAGGTGGCGATGATCTCTGAGAGCGAGGTTGATGTGCCAATTACCAGGCCGAGTATGCCGACAATTATAAGCACAAAATTGCTGGTCAGGAGCCATATTCTGGCCATACCTTCCATATGATACCAATGGACACAGATTTGAATCATTGCTGGGAACGCTAATCCGAGCGCCGAAAGGCAAAGCGCGCCGAATAGGGAAATGAAGAGTTCCAAATTTGGTATGGCGACGGCTAAAAGAACTGAGAAAGGAAAAAAATTATTTTCTAAATATTAGATCGTATTAAATAATTCGTATAAATATATGTATGTATATATATATGTACATATGTGGGTATATAAATAACACAAAAAAACAAAATCGCACTTTTTGTCTGATGAATGACTTTTGATACTTGATGTTAACTAATTTGACAACGCTGATTCTAAATATACCCTCATTTTTTTTGTAACAGCTCTTGTTTACGAGTTATAGCTATCACAAAAAAACCACTATATTTCAGTCTTAATTGACGAATATTTAAACAAATATTAAGTTTTCTTAATATTATTTGTTATGGCATCGTCAAGACGAGTTTGTATAAATGACCGGAATAGTTTTTGTTTTATTTGCGGAGAGTATATGTTTGAAGAAAACCGTTTGAATGTGACATCGTTCGTAAATGAGGCGTACAAAAATTACTTCGGTCACCCAATGGAAATGAAAAATAAGCCTTGGATTCCACAAAAGGTATGCAAGACGTGCGTTGAGTTTCTACGTTTGTGGACGAATAAGAAAAGGAATAAATTTAGATACGAAACTGCTATGATCTGAATTGAACCTGTGAATCACAACGACGACTATTATTTTTGTATGGTAAAAATAACTGGCATTAAACGAAAAAATCGAGGCAAATGGGAATATCCTTCCATACGATCGGCACATAGACGTGTTTTGAGCCCTACGATGTCATCTGAACCTCAACCTGGTGCTTCACAGGAAGAACCTTTACATTTTGAAGCAAAAACAAACAATAGCGATAGGGACTTTGATTGTGACCTGGGAAACCAAAACCATTTAACCAAGATGATTTAAGCGACCTCATTAGAGATTTGGGACTGTCAAAGACTGGTTCAGAAATGTTGGCGTCTAGATTAAAAGAAAGAAACTTAGTCACAAAAGAAACTAAACTTTCTTGCTATCGCAGAAGAGAACATAACGTCGAACAACTAATGGGTCACTTCCAAAGGGTTGGATGTAATATAAGCATTAAGTTACACTTTCTTCACAACCATCTGGACTATTTTCCAGCCAATCTTGGGGATCTCAGCGAAGAACAGGGCGAGCGATTCCACCAGGACCTTCGTACGATGGAGGAACGCTATCAAGGTTACTGGAACACATACATGATGGCCGACTATTGTTGGAGCATTAACAACAGTTCTATGCCTTCAACTTCAGCAAGGAAATCATATAAAAGAAAATGTTTTTAAACTTAAGAAAGCGATAAAATAAAATAATCTTTAAATCTATAGTGTTTTATTACAAAAAGTCAAATGTGTCATATAGAGTCATATAGAGCTGATACAGGAATTTCAGTTACAGATTTGAAATTGTCATTAAAAATTGGACTAAAAACATGTATCATAACCCAATCATCAGAAATGCTGTTGGGCAGTGTAATTGGAGCGTGCATTCTTTGTTGGGTGTTTGGCCGAGCTCCTTCCTACTCCAATTTGTGGACCACGTCTCCTACTCCAATTTGTGGTGCACGTCCACAAATGGGGAGATGGTTTTTTATAAGTAGTTTTTTTTTGTGGCAGAAATACAGTGAAACCGCTATTAGAAACAAGTTTTTCTCTGATTAGATGGGTCATGCTTACTGTGGGTTTCAACCTAAGACAAAAGAATGACAGTAACGCAAATATGATTACCTTTAGAGAAATCTATATTTATTCTGATGGCCAAGTAGCAATTAAATCTCGTGGAGGGTGCCGCTAATTTCAACATTGCTCGCAAATGCCGAGCATCTCTTAACTAGATGTCGGCATATTTCCGCCCCCATTTGACATGGGATCCAGGGCATAGTGACATACAAGGGCATTGTAAGGCATGCAAATTAGCGAGAGAGGGCACTACTACTCGCCTTCCTCTTGATACAGAGATTATGGTAATTGGCGTAGTACCCGTAGCTTTTTCCCTTCGGCCAACACGAGCTGGGTTAAAAGTCTGTGTCAGAAAAAAGGAACCGCGATTATTCATGACGTATGAAATATATAATATATGTATATTTAAAATTTTTTTGCATGATAGTATGTACACAACCGCGTGTCACAATTACTCAATAAGCCGTGTAGTTTTCATCGTTGTCGAGTATAGCCTGGCAACTTCTTCATGCTTTGAACCAGCTTTTCTGCGCAGCTCGTCGACAAACAAGACTAGATTTTGCGAACTTGACGGACGAGTTGCTTTAAATCATGGACTAGCTTTCCGGTAAGATGCGTTTTCATATTTCTTCACACATTTTTAATGAGGTAGGCGTCTGGAGACTGGGAACGCCAGTCCAATACTGTCATTTGCTCATTTTGTTGTTTCTCAATGTGTTTTTTTTGAGAGCAGTGGTTTTGATGATGTGGGACGGTAGGATCTGTTTGCCTCCTTCAGTCGACGTTCGATGGTGTTGATACTGAAACTCTGTTCCCTATACCGCCTCAAAATGCTTCGCGTACTTCTCACTCATTTTTTTTGGTTGCGTTTACGAGAAAGTTTCGAACGATGCTAACCTCAGTTAGCATTGGCGTCGCAGCCTTTCAGTGGGACTTTTATGCAGCAAAAAGAAAAACGAAATATATCCTGAAGTTACAAGAAAAAAAATGGTTCTTTTCTTCTGACACAGACTGTAGGCTGAAAAAGAATTTGGCCGGAATGGGACGTCAGGCGCTACTTAACCGGTTAAAGAAAAATCTTTCTATGTTAGTTGTTTTGATTACAGGCCATTGTCTCCTAGGCCGACATGTTCAAATAGTGAATGCACCTCATTTCGCCTATTGCAGAAGCTGCAAGAATGAGGAAGCCTCTGTCATCTTCTTTGTCATTGTCCTGCGTGGCACGCACCACTGTTTAGATACTTTGGCTCATTGTTCTTGAATGATACTGTTGACCTGAGGGGTATATGTTTGGGTATGGGGTATGGATTTGTATTTAAAACCAAATGATTTAACGAGACGTTGCATTGAGGTATCACAATGGATCGGCAACGGTCTAAGTGAGTAGACCGTTGGCGAATTCTACCTACCTAACGCACAGCCCACTCGACTACGATGGCAGTCATATACTTTACTTGCTTCATTTTACTACTAGGGGTACTTACATGTCACCAGAACCATAGACGTCCGCACTACATATTCCCAGAAAAGTTTCTTTCGCTGCGGGCCCAACTTCTCCGCCACATAATCATTCCATGTGATGTCAATGGCTACATAGCACGCCAAGCCATGTGTGATGTATATCGCAAACGCCAGCATGCCCTTCACACATTGCGCTAAACTGTAGACGAGACAAATTGTACATTTAGCTCGCAAATAAAGTAAATTCCCTTACATATCTTTCGATGGCAGATTAAGCGTAATTGATCCCTCAACTTCACTTCCATAATTCAAATAGCCAAAGAGACCCATTCCCGAATACAGAAACACAATTAGTACCATAGATACGTTGAGTACACCGCAGCTGCCCCCAAACTTTTTCGGCGATTTCATTTCATTTTCCAATGGCAGTATAATACCGATAGCCTCGAGGGCAAAGAGCACTGTACCAAAGAAGAGCGGAAAGCCGGAAAGAGGCGCCATGGCTACCTTGTCATCGGTGGTGAAGGGTTCACGGAATATGTAGTAGCAGATGATGCCAAATGAAACCATTGTAATGCCATTGGCAATGGTTGAAAATGGAGCCAGGTACTTCAGATTGCGGACCTGCAAAGTAGAGGAAAATCGATTGAGTTAATGAATGCATGCATTTTCATTTCAATATGCAGGTATAAATTCCTTTCGGATACTTACCCAATTGATGAGAATCAGTGGCAGAAGTATGATCAGCATGCATAGCCGTACATCAACGGGTTCTTCTAGATAGAAATCGACAACCGACTTGATGTTTGACGCTACGAAAACCACATAGACACAACAGCAACCCAATTGATAGATTAGCAAGAATGTGTTAACGACGTGTCCAATATAGGGCGCACATTTACGAAAGAAGGAAGGGCCCTCCATAAATGCATTCTCTGCAACGGCCGGATAATTCATGCTAGGCACCTTGACGTGAACAACAAAAAAATGTTTAAAAAAGTTTGGAAAGTGACTCAAATGGTTTCAAACCTTTTTCCGTCGACAAAGTTCATACTCGGCTTTAACGAGCTGATGAATGCAATAGGTACAGATGAAGCCAATGATAACGGTACCTATACTACCTGTTACATAGCCAGCATTGCGAAAAGCATTTGGCATAGCCAGAATGCCTGTGCCCAAAGAACTCTTCAGCAGATGAAAGAGTGTTTCCGAATTGCTGCGGAGTAGGTAGAATGACGTTACAAAAATTTTTTCTTGAGCAAATGAGATTTTATTTAAAGAACTATAATATTACACTATGTAACATAATTAAAATAAATACAATTATGGAGGTTGAATTAGTTTTAAAGGTTTTTTTCGAAGATTTGGGGCTTTATTGTGAAAAAACGGTACAAAATATTTTATTCGAAGTATTGGCCATCGCTAGCTACAACTTTCGCCCATCTTTCGGGCAATTTCCGGATGCCGTTTCTCCAAAATTCTGGCCGCTGCTTGGCTATCCATGACTCAACCCATATTTTGGTAGCCTCGTACGAGGAGAACCGCTGGTCCGCCAAATCGAAACTCATATGCCGGAACAAATGATAATCGGAGGGAGCTATGTCTGGACTATACGGCGGGTGGGGTAACACTTCCCAGCCAAGCGTTCCAAGGTATTTTTTGACAGGTTGAGCAACATGCGGCCGAGCGTTGTCATGTTGCAAAATAACCTTGTCGTGCCCTTTTACCGTTTCCGGCCGTTTTTCTTTCAATGCCCGGCTTAAACGCATCAATTGCAGTCGGTAACGATCCCCCGTGATTGTTTCGCTCGGTTGGAGCAGCTCAAAATATACGACGCCGACCTGATCCCACCAAATGCAGAGCATGATTTTCTTGCCGTGAATATTCTGCTTGGCCGTCGACGTTGATGCGTGGCCGGGCAAACCCCATGATTTTTTGCGTTTTGGGTTATCGTAGTGGATCCATTTTTCGTCGCTAGTCACCACCCGATGCAAAAAACCCTTCCGATTTTGTCGCTCGATCAGCAATTCGCACGTAAAAAATCGCCGTTCGACGTCGCGCAGCTTCAACTCGTACGGGACCCAATGTCCTTGATTTTGGATCATTCCCATCGCTTTTAGACGCTTGCAAACGGTTGATTTATCAACGCCCAATGATTCAGCAAGCTCTTCTTGGGTTTGGCACGAGTCCTCGTTTACCAATTCCCCCAATTCCGCGTCCTCGAACTTTTTGGGCTGGCCAAGACACTCCTTGTCTTCGGTGTGAAAATCACCACTTTTGAATCGTCGAAACCAGCACTCACATGTTGAAATCGACGGAGTATGGTCTGGGTAGGCCTCCTGCAGCAATTCACGGGCTTGGGCTGTATTTTTTTTTCAAATTGAAGCAGAAAAGCAAAGCTTCCCGCAAATTGCGTTTCGACGGCACGAAAGTTGACATACTCGGAGCACGAAAACACTGCGTTGTTTATACTTCAGCGAAATGACAGATACTGATAAACAAAGCCTAGGGATGAGGCTTTGTCATGAATATATATTCAGTATTGCCAACGCGATAAAGTGATAAATAGCGCCATCTGTGTGTCACCTTTAAAACTAATTCAACCTCCTAATAAAACAAACGTAACCCTCGACGCATACCATTATTCAGGCAATATATCAAGTGCAATATATCTTTTCACCACTTGGTTTTTAGGGGTCTCCAATTCACTTTTTATCTACAATTTCTTACGCTCAAATTTCTAAAATTCAAATGATTTTTTGCGAAGATTAAAATAATTTATATGATTTAAGTACAATTTTTTGTTAATTATTTGAAGACTGAATGGGCTTTGTGGGGTAAAAATTAATAGATTTTTGGGGCACCACAGCTCACCGGCACCCCAGGCTATTAACGTGCACGAATTTCTACCAGAGAACTCAACAAATAGCAACGCACAATCACTTGAACTCACGACTTTATTCTCTTTCAAAGTTAAAATAATGAATTTGCAAATGATTCCCCAAACTTTTTTGATGATTGAATTGATATTCGTTACTTTCATTTCGGAAGGCGATACAAAAAATTGGGAGCGGTATAAAAAATTTGAGTGAGTCGTAAAAATTTTGTGTTTTATTGCCCAATTCGTTTTAACTTCTTGACAGAATGTAATTTCATATGTGTTTTAAACATTTAATTCAAATCTTTGGCTTTTCCCTTTCATTTTATTTATTTTCCCAATCATTCCTAGCACGCAAACAAAGATTCCCTTCTGATCTATTGATTAATCGAACTCTGTTGGTGCAATATGACATATTCACTCTACTTACGTAGTTGGATGTTCCACTTCACGATTGTCATAGGGTTCATATTCGTATCCAGGATCCTTCGCAACCATACCCACCGTCGTGCCACCCTTTTCCGCTAACTCCAGTGAATATTTGTTGGTCGCTTTGTCGCTGACAATATTGTCGCCAATGAATGTAGGATTGCTGTGCCCATTTTTGCTCATCATAAAATCGCTGGTTCAACGTTCGAGTTCAGTGTACTAGACGAATCACAATCTACGCTCTTCTTTCGCCAGATTCAATTAGTTTAGTAGCTAAAAATAGTAGACTAGAGAAATAAGATGAGAAGTAAAGATGAGATATTTTAGTAGCCTGAGCATGTGAATTTCAGAAGAAGAAATTAATTTAACTTAAAACTGTTGGCGCGTCTGCTCATATTTAATTGTTGTCACGAAAACCTAAAATATAGCAGACAACAATTCTTGTATGTACATACATATGTATGGATGTGACTTTTATATGGATAAGTACATACACAGCAGCCAGATATATGTTGCCTCACGGCGTTGAAGAGTAATAAAAGAAAGGAATTGCAATTGCAAAAAGTATAAAAAAATATTATATATACTTAGTAATTCATGTTAGTACTCGCTTGTGCGATCATTGGCGTCGCAGAGTGAAGCAAAAATAATGCATGTAAATATCAAGCCAACGACAATTGTCCTACGCTGAGTATGAGTAACAAACAACGGGTGATTCAAGTGAAAAACATAAACCAATGAAATGGCTTTATCAGCTCGGAAATTAGAAATTGTTTGATATTTATAAATAATTTCAAGTATATGACAAGCTCGATTGCACCATCCCGTCGTTTCGATGAGGTACTAAGTTTCCCAGCATCCAGGTCGTCAATCGTAGTTAGTATATCAGCGGCTCTCAAGTTGTTGCTCCTAGCGCGTTTTTCAATATAGATGCGTGAAGACATATTCCCACAAAAAGTAGTCCAAAGAAATCAATAGACTAGGTGGGTCATGTTTGAGATGATACCGTCACCTGACGCGCTCCATCTCGTTGGAATCATTTAACACTTAGATGACTTATATTGATATGTGACCCCATAAAGCCGAATCTCTTTCTTGTGGAGGCTATCATTATGATGATTGATGATCATTATTATGATCGATGTTGCCTCTGCCATGCAAACCACACCAAATAGTGAATTTTTTATCTTTTTGGTTCTTAATTCGTGTCGCTCCAAATGCGATAATTTTGCGCCCTCACAAAGCCACTAAGGCAGAAATCAGCCTCGTCTTCGTCAATTATAAATTTTTTGTTGAACATTGATTTTGTGAAATAATTTCCACGATTTGTGACCTTTAAAGTCTACGTTTGGAAATTTACTGCCAAAGAATATTGAATATAATATATATAAATGTGAGTCATAGAAATGTGTTTTCTTGGATGGGTGATGGACATCTGGGTCGAAGGACTCTTTCGAAAGTTCTGTGTGCCTGAAAAACACCCATTATTTATGTACAAATACAAAATGGGCTGCGTGGCTGGCATCCGAGTCAAAGTCCATACAAAGAAAACTAGTTGTCAAGCGAAGAAATTCAAGCAAAATTGAGAATTCGGTAAAAAATATTTTTACTTTAGATTCGATTCGATTGGATTTGCATTTTAGGTTTAAAATCTAAGAAAGTGAAACATCTTAGAAAGTATTTCAATTCGAAGTGCATATTAGTCTATTTTCATAAAGACTTTAATTGCAGTTAAGAGCTCTGTTGAGTTTGTTTGCTTATAACAAAAAATATTTTGATTGATTTTAAATTTAAATAGCTACTGCTAGTAAAGCTTTTTAGTGCCAGACGGTAGAGATATGCAGGTAGATGATACACCTGGTAGTCCGGCGGGAATATTCTGTGTTCTATTTAAAAAATGCCACACTCAGCGAAGGCCAAGGAGGAACTTTTTCACACTTTCGAAGCTTTTTTAGTGAAGTTGGTTGCCCTAAAAATCAGCAAACTACTTAAAACGTTAATATTAAAAAATTCATACGCTAGAAAGGGATAGATACATACTCGCAGAGTTTTGTGATTTTTTTTGAGTAGATAAAAAGCATGTCTTTCGACAGGATTTGGTGCAATATTGAAGAATTTGTACACCGTCGAAGGGCAACATTTTTTCATAGAACCTATGCTGCTATATTCAAAAAGTACCATTAATTTTTGTACCACGCACTCCATTTTTACTGAGCTCAAAAATACAAAGCTGTGCAATAGAAGCAGATGAGGCATTTGGAGGCATTCGGGTGAAACTGAAATTGTCCTAATATTTTTGGTTTTTTTACCAGTACAGTGATTGCAAAATATTACAATAGTATCGTTTTTTTTTGTTTTTTGTTTTTAAGAAATGTTTCGTGCTAAAAATTGTACTGGTGAAAAAAAAAATAGTTATTAACAAATTATTGTCGGAGGGTAAAACCTACAAGTTTTGCTGAGCTGTACAGCAAAAATGATTGCAAAATGCCTCGTATATGCGCAGCAGTACTCGCCAGCAAAGCCCGTTCGCGGAAATAAATATTAATATCTTATGTTCTATTTGAGGTTTATAATTAAATATTTCTTATAAGTTTTGTTTTTGATGCTATACGCTGCCAACTGCTATTTTTAATCGCAATCAGAATGTTTTTTTCACACACGCTTATACAGATAAAAAATTGTGTACTGTCAATAAATCGTAATAAAAAATAATATAATATAAATCAGATACCATTATCTGATTCTCTGAATGGCAACTTTCTTTCAACTCCGTAGATACATCACTTCAACAGCAGAAGAAAAGCTACACCCCTGAAAAAATTTCTCAAAACTTTTCTCAGAATTAACCAACAAATTTACAAAAAAAAAATTACAAAAAAAAATAATCTTCCCAGACGGTTCAAAAGGCTCAAAGCAAACAAGTTTCAGTGTTATTGACGTGATAACGTCTTATAATTCGATGTAGCCGGCTGCACGCACGTCGTTACCTTCCTTGAATTGCAAGCGAGAGCGCGGAACGAACGATAAAGAGGCACAATCGGCCCTCACGTTCGGCTACGTTTGACATCTGGCTCTCTCCTACTTAAGTGAGCGTATATATGTATGTATATGCGCATTTGTGTATAAATTCACATACTTGTATTTGCATATGCCTTCTTCCTGTGTGCATGGTAATGAACCATTTCTCTGTTGAGAATAGGACAATGATAGAAAAAGTAGGAAATGAAAGGGAGTGTTTCGAATGTAAAGTGTCTTGAAAAAGGCAAATCGATGATGATGCCTCTTAGTGTTGTTGACTTATTAACGTCTGATGCACAATCGAAATTGAACATATCTTTCATGAATTTGATAAATATTTCGTCATTTTTCACGTTTGTGTAAATGTAACTTGACCTATTCCATTGCAATTCCATTTACCTCCTCCTCTATATCCATACAAAATATCTATCAAACAAATAAAATTAAAATTTTGTTTTGAAAATTGCAACCATTCCATCAATATTTTCTTATGTCGTTGTCACGTTAAACTATCGTCAGTAAACCGACTTTACAGACAACCTCTTTTTTTTAACGAGTTTTACGTTTAGAGCATAAATTTTGAAATTTTGCTGCGGGAACAATGACCATATTTGAAGCAGTAAAATATTCCAGCCAATCCACTGAAAAATTTACAATTTGTTCCGATTCCTTAAACTCATTAAAAATGGTAAAAACATAAATAATAATAATGTATAATAATTCCATTTAGAACTGCTACACTACATTAGAAACTGCTTAATAAAATACCAAAGCAAAATCGAACTTATATGGATACCAGGTCACGCAAAAATCAAGGGCAACAAACTAGCAGATTTAGCAGCAAAATACTTGTAAGCACAAAACCGTCTTCTAACTATGTCTCTAAACTTCCTACACACAGATATAAGAAATCGCATAACAAGAAAATTCAAAAATGAACAATAATCCCTATTCGATCAAACATCAAGCTGGTATAAATTTGCTAACCCAACGAAGCAAGTAATGATGAACGCACAATACTAAACATAACTAGAAGGGAAATTACAAAAATAAATAGACTACGACTCGGATAGCCAAGCCTAATAAACGAATATCGAATAAAAAGATATTTGAATATCTGCAATTACTGTAATACCTCAGCTCCAAGCATCAAACACATCCTAGAGAAAACACAGGAAATCTCTTAACAACACAAAACTTACAGATCTACTCTTAAACGACTCTACAGACAACATTATTAAACTTATGAGCCATATAAAATATTGCAATATCCTAAATGAAATTCAACTAACGCTCCACAGACACATATATAACATACATACATACATACATATACAGTAATTGACCATCTCTCAGTCTAGCTTAAGGCCACAGTAGCCATGGTTATTCATTTTAAATAAAATACAATTTTTTTAGGAAATTATTGTCATTTCTCTTTATTATGGTAATATTGGTATGGTTCAATTACGCATGGAACAAAATATTGGCCAAATGGCCGCCGCGGCCTCGGCGGCACACCTCCATCCGATGGTACAAATTTTCGATGACGCTGAGGCATAATTGAGGTTCTATGCCATTAATGTGCCGAATTATCTCATCCTTTAGCTCTTGAATTGTTGCTGGCTTATCGACGTACACCTTTTCTTTCATTTTCTTTCAAATAACCCCAAAGAAAGAAGTCCAACGGTGTCGTTGACATTCGTTGAAATTTAACCACCCTTTATATAACTGTAAATGCAATTGTCAATAAAAAAATTATAGATGAAATATTGATTTGAGATATTTTTTCTTTAGTTATTTGTTATTATTTCGAACAGTGGGGTATGTAAAATAATAATAAAGATGTGTTGTATTCTACTACATGTTTAGAAGTAGTTACTAGTTAATACCAGTCCTATGACTGGTACTACTGCCTTGAATGTATCATATTGCAACAGGTTTTTCTAACCTAGTTGTTCTCTGCCTCTTGTTTTTTCCAAGGCAATACAGTTGCACTACATATGCTCTGTGGTTTCAACATCCTCCAGACAAACTCGGCACTCTGTCTTATTCCCAATGTGAATTTTTAAGAAATGGTAATTTAAGTAATCTGCCAAAATACCAACTATTTCCTTTGGTAGCAATTTTGATTATGCCATATGCCACTGTTATTATATCGAACGGCGGTGCATGTATGTATGTACTTACATACTCGTACAAGCGTATTTCTACATATGTTGGATGCCATTAAGTGTAGGATAGCAGTGTAGCGTCGAGATTTCTTAACTCTTGGCGTTCACATTCACTCGAAAAATTGCCGCACAAAAGCGTTTAAGCTAAAGGGTCGTCAACAGAGAGCATCTTTACTGTGCTGGCTTTGCGTTAACAGCTGAGAGTCAAGCACTGAATTTTTCACATATCTTGATGTAAATATTTATATATGTAGATGAATATGTAAATATTTATTTTTTTCGATTTTAAGAAATAAATATTTGAAATAAAGTATGGGTAAGTATAAATTTCCTAAATACTATTAGTATTTATTTCACGTATATTTTGTATGCAATTTGTTCAAAGCGACCAACGACCTGCCTGCTATTCGGCTACCCTAAGGTTCAATAAACAAGACTTTTCAAATATCTGTTCCTCTTCGTTCATCATCATTGGCATGGCGGCTCTCGTTGAACCTTGGCCTCCCTCAATAACTTCGATCAAGAATCGCGATCCCTTCCTACAGTTTTTACAGCGACGATCTTGGACCGTTATTAACCGCACCAATCCAGGTTTTCCTTAGGCGATCGCTTTTATAAGGCATATACAGCTTGCTATTGCCCTTGAGCAATAATATTGTAGATATTTTTTGCAATTTCGTTTTTATCAATCCTCAGAACATGTCCAGTCCTCATAAGATTTTGGAAGTTGTTAAGCTCAGCTAGGCATTCATCGTTGTAGCGTAGACGATAGTTGACGTGATCTATCCGCACCGATCTAAGAATGCGGCGTAGATTATTTCGCTCAAATAAGTTAAGCTTCACTCCTTGTTAGGCAAAGACAAACCGTCGAGTATAATTCTATTCTTCATCTGATGTTCGGAGGGGACATACAAATCTGGGCCGTTCCTTTAGAAGTACGAAAGGTTAAATTGGAGTTGTCTTACCGTAATGACATAACCATAACTTGAAAGCCACTTAAGACCTGAACGATGTTTACTGACTTTCATTAATGGTGCCATAACCATAAACAGCTGATATTTACATACCTAGTCATTTAACTGTTCATTTTGAAAGTGCAGAAACTAAGTAAAAGATGCCAAAAGGGAGAAATCGAAGCGCAGAAGACGACGGCGTGCCCATCCCATTAATATAGATTTATTTGCCATACAAAAACGAGCAGTTTCGCATCAAGTCATATTTAAAAAATGTTCAAAATAAATAAAACCAAATAACACGAGAAGAAGCACACGTAAAAATTGCAAATTAAAACTCACCGAAACAGAGTTAAGTGAATGCGACAAATAAAATCACAATAAATGCAACAAAACGGTAATCAGCTGTTTATGGTTATGGCGAGAAACAAAAATTCAATTTATAGCTATGTTTACGGTTACGGTTATGGTTGTGGCAATGTGGTATGGACCTACTAATCGAATGCAGTGTTGCCCTGCACCTAAAGCACGTTTAATTTAACCTTAAATCAAAGGATGTAAGTACGTACTAACTACACACTTGAACTTCCATAAAAAATTTATTCATTTGCGTACGCTATGGGAAAGTTGTATGTGGATGGCCCTTAAGTGTCTAAATAAAATCAAATTGTGCCAGACGGGCGTTTGTGTAATGACGCTGATGTTATGTCGCAGACAGGAAATAGTGATCAAAATTTTTGTAGATCAACGCGCATCATATGCAGATATAAATATATGCGCATATGTATATATCTAAGGGCAGACGCATACATACTTTCATATATGTATGTAAATTTATGGTTTTAAAAATAGATTATTCGCACGGCATGCCAGCTGATATTTTTACAAATGGCTACAACAATGTCAAGTTCAATCATTGGTCTGAAATAAGTAATTAAGAAAATTTCTTTGGGTTCCTGCATACATACATACGTACATATGCATGGTGTGTAATTGCATTTACTTTTCAAGAGCTGCGCAGCCACTGATGTGCATTCGCCCAATATTATATTCATATAAGCAAGTCTGTGTGCGCTTAGAAGAAGTTAAAAGCACGTGTTTGCATTCCGTTATTAACTCCCCGTGCCAACCTTTTTTAATGACACACCAAGTGCCAGAAATTCCTTCAGTGCCACGTAGCCTAGCGCACATATGGACTTATTTTAGCATGCATTTACATACTTAAATATGTATGTATGTATATATTTTTGATTTATATGGTTTATGTTATTGAATGTACCATATTTTTATAAAAAAAAAATAAAGAAATACATATATTATATTTTTATATAAAAAAATCATTGTGAGTTTTGTAAAAATATGAATGCTTTGCACTGATCGTAAAAATTGTGGAACGTGTTTGTATTTCAAAAGTGATCTATCATCACTGCCCTACAAAACTACTAGCGAAATTTCGTGACCACCACATTTAGAGAACCCAAATGTTTATCATATTTTTGGAATGAATGCATTAAGTAAGTTGCCGTCATTTTGCTTGGCGTTCAATCTAAAAATTTCCACTATTTTCAAAAGCATTCCATTGCTTTGGCTGGTATATGCAAATTTACTATGTCGGAATAGGTGAATTGGTGAATTGTCGATGAGTGCGGAAATGGATTTAGTGGTATGCGATTGCAAACATTTTAATAGTTTTAGATTGATGCACATTCATAACCAAAATATTATGGCATGATTTATTTATTTTTTCTTGTATTTTTTTTTTAATCGAATATAGCAAACATGCGCTAGAAAGTCATTATGACAATGACTAAATGGAAATATATGGGCTCGTTATAAATGTCGAAAAAGATACGACGTCAATGCCCATTTGGCAAATGTCAAAGATGACATAACAAAAAGTTACAGTCTAGGAATTATTCACTACTGACATCCAGGATCTATCAAATCCTTTACAAGTTTAAGGCATTTTTAAAAATTTAATTCTAAGCTCCCAATATGCAAAGATACACAATTCAAGCCTTTCGACCACTAACTTAATGTTTTTGTGTTTTAAAAGTCATATAAATATTAAAAATTTCGCAGTCACTTGCTGCTATTACATATATATAAAAATGTATGTGATACGATATCTGAAATCTGTCTTAACTTCAGCTGCTGTGCCTTCGATATACTTTTTATTCCAACAAAAACATTACTCTTTATAAATACGTGTCAAAAGAGCAAAAGAGCAAATTCGTTTGTTAAATTTGTTGCGGGAGAGAGACTTCGTCGCCAAGTAGTTATGTTCACTCCGGTGGACGAGCGTAACGCAATAATCTGCATCAAAGCGAGGCTCTTTCACCTCTCGCTCATTTGCGCCCACGCCCCGACGGCACAGAAGGACGATGCGGCCAAAGATTTCTTCTATGAGCGCCTTGAACGTTCTTTTGAGCGCTGTCCCCGCCACGACATAAAAATCGTGCTTGGCGAATTCAGTGCCAGGGCGGCCAAGGGGTAAATTTTTGGGCCCACAGTTGGGAAATTCAGCCTGCACAACGAAACATCTGGTAACGGAGAAAGCCTGATCGACTTCGCTAGGGCTCGAAAATGGTAGTATGCAGCACCAGATTCCAGCATAATAAATACACCAAGCTACGTAGCTGTCTGGAGGACCCAACATCATCTCGGATCATTACCTTGTTGCAACCAAAAACCTAACTACGCAAACAATGTTCGACAACTTCCCAAATAATGGGAAGCTGCATTCGCAACAGATAGCCAGAGTATTCGCCTCTCGACTTTCACTCTTGCTCTCAGAGAGTACTGTCCAATAATCCGTCATGCACGAGCAACGGTGCAACATTTTTCGTTCTTTACGTACCGCCGAAGAAGAAATCTGACTTCGGCGAGCCTGAAAAAACAATTGGTACGACTAGGAATGTTTTGCTGCCGCGCAAAGAAAGGATACTGCGTATAGGGCCACGCTGCGATCGGACACAACGGGAGCCATGTGGGATCACTATCGCGAGCTGAGACGTATTATCAGAATGAAGAAACAAGAGGCTGAACTATGTGAGTGTGAGGAGCTGGAGATATTGGCCAATAGGTAAAAGGTCGTTGTCGACGGAACTGTTGTTCCGCTATCCGACCATGATGAAGTGAGAATAGATAACGCGGCTGAGCTATTCAAACATAGCGGCGAGGAGCTGCTCCTATGCAAAATATGGTCGGATGAAAGCATGTCTGCCGGTAGGAATTCAAGTGAGCTCTGCCCAATCCATACGTAGGGTGATCCTGGAATATGTGCCAATTATCGCTGGATTAGTCTTCTAAATATGGCCTATAAGGTTCTAGCAAGCGTATTCTGGGAAAGGCTGAAACTTACCATCAATCAACTGATTGGGCCTTATCAGTGTGGCTAGAGACCTGGAAAGTCTACAATCGACCAAGTCTTGGAAAAGACCCATGAAAAGAGAATCGAGACACACCATCTTTTCGTCGACTTCAAAGCTGTATTCAACAGTACGAAAAGGAGCTACCTGTATGCCGCGATGTCTGAATTTGGTATCGCCGTAAAACTAATACGGCTATGCAAAATGACTCTGCTCTATTACAGCAGCGCCGTCAGAATTGGGAAGGACTTCACCGAGCCGTTTGATACCAAACGAGGTTTGAGACAGGGTGACTCGCTGTTTATTGACTGCTTTAACCTGATGCTGGAAAAGATCGTGCCAGCTGCGGAATTTAACCGCTCAGGCATAATTTTTTATAGGATCGCACAATTGTTGGCGTATGCCTATGATATATGATATTGATATCGTCTGCTATGACGTCAAAGCATGCTTTAAATGTAAGCTTTGTAAGAAAATGGTCATTGCTTGACGAGTGGCGAAAGTTTTTGCTCTGACACACATTCACTGAACTTCACCAAAACCCACTATAATGACTATTTGTACGAGTACTGGAGCACAAAATATAAGACAGAAGCAAAGAAACGGCAACAAACTACTTGGCCTATTATAAGCGAATTGAGTTAAAATATATTTAGTTGATAACTAAATTCTCTATGCTATTTTAATTAATTTTATTTTATTTATTTTTAGTTCCAAGGCTTTTTTGTACTGTGTAAGTCTATAATTTAAAATGTTTTAGAGTACCGCCGTTAAATTATGTATTTATGCTACCCACAAATATTTGTAAACTGATAGATAAGCTTTACGCCAAGCCCACAGCCATCAAAGAGTTCAGTGTTCTTGGCCAACCTTCGTCTACGGCTAATCAATACGAATTAATTGAAAACGATCAAAACATGCCATGGAGGGTACAAAGGCCACAAATCAGCGCTGAGACATAATAACTCATACTTCATGAATGAAAAAGTAGCTTGCATCGCCTTATTGGTATTTAAATGTATTCATACGTAGCACACTTATACACACGCGCATTCAAATTGCTTGTATGCACGCCAGTTGGCCCGTGCGATGGAGGTTAGTATCAATGCGGATTCTTTTTATGGTATTCGCGAAAAATTAGCAGCGGAAACTTACATAAAGTAAACTAATTTATCATAATATAATATTAATCATAGATTGGCGGTGACATTTTCGAGAGGTATTTAGCGTAGTGTGCCCCTTTATGTAGAAATCTTTCGTTTTTAGCCACTATCGAATGGCTTATCATAAGACTTCACGAAGCTTGGTATTATTTATTAAGTAATCGAGCTTTATATAGAATTGATTCACAAACAACTCGTCTTATATTGAATTTAGTGTGTTTCTTATGGTCTCGGATGCTTGACGGGGGGTGGGGGTAGGAGAAATTGTAACCAAGTTGACATTCGACTCACCTACCTTAGAAGCATGGGAATCAACGTCAATGTAGGAATGAAAATAAAATGGAAACACCTGAGAACTTCTAAATAGATGCAAAACTCTCTCACTTAGGGACGCTCGAATAGAAATTTCCGCAGGACGTGTTCGAACAATAGCGCAATTCATTTTGTCAATTGCTCTAGTAGGTAGGGCCTTCTTAATTGCGGCATTTGGCATAGCCGCTATGTGTTTGGCCGAATATTGCTTAGTTTTAAAGATTTAATTTATAGATTAAAAATCCGATCCTTAACGAAGCACGCCACCCCACTCATTGTACAACCGACGTGGCACTTCTTATCCATGTGGCGCAAAGTTATCCCCGGCGCACGAACGTAGACATAAGAATATTAAGCATGCAAAGTTTTCTGTTTGCATTTCCAATTTTTTCAAATATATTCTTGTAAATCAATTTCATCCCCTTCAAAATAATCCCCTCTCGATGAAATACACTTATGCTAACGATTTTTCCAATCCCCGAAACATGCCAAATAGTCCATTTCCGGTATAGCCATCAGCACCTTCTTCGATTCAGCTTTTATCTCCTCAATCGACTCGAAACGCGTTTCCCGGAGTGGTCTCTTGAGTTTTGGGAATAGCCAGAAGTCACACGGAGCCAAATCAGGCGAATACGGTGGTTGCGGAACGATATGCGTGGAATTTTTGGCGAAATGGTCACGAAGAACGAGTGCAGTGTGAGACGGTGCATTATCGTGATGCAAAAACCAAGAGTTGTTGGCCCATAATTCTGGTCTTTTTAGACGAATTGCTTCACGTAAACGACGCATAACGCTCAAATAATATTCCTTATTAACAGTTTGGCCAGGTGGAAGGAATTCATAGTGCACCCGACCACGAAAATCGAAAAAAACTGTCATCATGGCCTTTATTTTTGAACGACTTTGACGTGCTCCTTTCGGTATGGCCTCGCCTTTAGCACGATATTCGCTTGATTGGTCGGTTGTTTCAGGGTCGTAAGCATAAATCCAAGTCGCATCTCCCGTAATGATGCATTTGAGCTTGTCCTGATAGTCTGAAAGCATTGTTTCACACACATCAACGCGACGACTTTTTTCCAAGAAATTGAGAGTTTTCGGTACCAAACGAGATTTGAGTTTTCGTAGGCCCAAATGGTCTTTCAAAATGTTTTTTGCAAATCCTTCTGATATTCCGATCATATCAGTAAGGTCTTTAACAGTCAACGGACGATTTTTGAGCACTAACTCCTTCACTTTATTGACGTGTTGGTCATCTGTTGACGACGATGGTTGTCGGGAGCGCTCCAAGTCATCAACACGTTCTCGACCCTCTTTGAAGTCTTTGTACCACTTATAAACATTTTTCTGCGACATGGTCGAATCACCAAATGCCTTCTGCAACATGGTAAACGTTTTCGCAGCCGAAATTTCATTCCGCAAACAAAATTTTATGGCACTTCCCTGCTCAATCAAATCAGACATTGTAAAAATCGAAAAATGCACTCTTGGTCGTTTGGTAAACACAAGCGTAAATATATTACTGATAATGACATTCACATGAAAGTTGGCCCCGATTTTATTAACGGTGCTGCCAACTGATGAAGAAAATAACTAGAGCGAAATTTTAATCCCGCGAAGTTTGAAAAATAAATTCACCTTATTTTTTGCCCACATGCCCTGCCTTGAAGGCCCTGGCTAAATTAGTTTCTTCAGTTGTGCCTAATGGCACTCACTTAGACTTCAGACTTTTGCGGTACCGTAGGAGATATCGTACGCAGCCGAATGAGCCCAACCTTCGAACATAGTTATTTCTGCCATGAAAAAAATCATCTTCCGTTCGGAGTCGACTCAAAACTGTACTCCCCTCTATTTGTGAAACAAAATTAAGACGCACGCCACAATTACGAGGAAGCGCTCGGCTTAACATTAAAAAAAAAGTGTAAGAACCGATTATACATATATATACATAAAAGCACTTACAATTTACCTCTATTCCTCTAAACTCAATTGATACTCAGTTTGCATTTACCTCGGCTGGTTCCTAAGTTTTGTAGACTTGATATCAAGTTTCTAAAAGAAATATCTACCGAGCGCTTAAGCTCTGTAACTAGTCAATACCAGACGGTGGCAGAGGAGATGTTGTATGATCTTCCACTCCTCTACTTTTCGACAACTTCCACAGAAATCGTCGAAGGAAGCCTTGAATCTGGCTGAATGTAAGCACAACTATGAATCTCAAGTAGCGGTTGTTCATCGAATGGCTCACCCACTGAGATTGAAGACTGATTTTGTCAGTTGAATACTCATTGATGGTTAAAGGGCTAGCAACAACTCTCATTTTGTAAAAGCAGATAATCTTTCATTTCTGCAACAGACAGGCTTGCTCAACAGCTGTGAAGTTGCTCTCTCAAACAATGTCTGCGCAAAATAGGAAAATAGGAAAAATAAATCCATTATTTTCCTGCTGTAGTGATCGATATCTCGTAAAGTATCGATCAACCAATCTAAAGTTTATGCTCGTTGTCGATGTGACATTTCATACTAAGAAAATTCTTTTGTTGTTTTTTGTTTGTTCCATTCAGTTGTGAGTTACAGGGTGTTAATAATGAAAGTCAACAAAGAGAAAATTCGGTTCATTTCACAAGTTTTCTTTGATAAAAGCGCAAATGTTAGCCAGGCCGCTGAAATTGTGAATTGTGTTTATGGTACCGAGTAACAGCTAATTACGTGCAATTTTGGTTTCGTCGATTCCGTTCAGGCATTTCTGATGTTAAAGAAAATGTCGAGGGTGTCGAAAATGTCCATAAAATCACAGGAATAATCGAACTTGAACGGCACGTTAGTAGTCGTCGCATCGCCAAGGAGCTAAAAATTAACCATAAAATAGTTTTGAACCATTTGCCCAAAAGTTTTACACGAAAATAATGGATATCTTTTTCCCCACACTAAAATTCCAGTCTTCTTAGAGATCTGCGGCAATTTCTGACAACTCTTGAAGTCAGCAAATACTCGTATCAATCAAATTGAAATCAATTTGTTTCAAGTGTGGTGAATTGCGTCTGTGAGTTTCATCAGATGATCGCACCGAGCGTGAAAATTTCGAGGTGTTCCAGATGCTCTCAGGGGCTCTTAAGATAGAAGCTGGTTAATTGTGAGATTTGCAGTCTTAACTCACACATACCCTAAAAATGTTTTGGCTATTCTTATTAATTGGACTTATAAACCACATCAGTTTTCATTGAAAAATTAAATAAAATACTGTTATCTCAAATATTAATGATTTATTATTTTTTGCTTTTGCTTTGATGTAAACAATTTTTCTATGCTTCTATCCATTATTATTATGTTTTAAGTGCAATGTAGTGTTATCTATATACGTATGAATAAGGTAAAAATAGAGAAGATAAACATTGGCCAATGAGCAAAGAAAACAAGCAGCAAAATAAATGAGAAAACGAGAAACCGAGAAACCGGTTAAAGTTTTGCATAAATTAGTCGGAATTAATCTTGTCAACTCAGTCTGGCGCATTAGCTACCAAAATCAATTTCATTGCCAAAATGGTCATTAGTTTGGCGAATTGTGTAGTAAGTTTTGCTTTTAGCGAATTTTTGATTTTTTTTCAGTTTTACAGTTTTTTGCGAATGAAGTGTGTGAAGCGTCACTGTGCTTGATATATGAATATGCATGCTCGTACATACCTACACACATACATATGGGAATGTCTCATTAAGCACTTGTGTAAATAACGGTAAGTATTGTAGTTTGCTTTGATTTCTTTTCAAAGCAAATTAATATGCGGGCTACATACTTACGCACGAGTATTTGACTTGGACTGGGTCAATCACGTTTGTTGCTCCATTAATGAAGCTCGTATGAAATTAGCTAAAAATGCGCATGTGTAAGTATGTAAGTCTGTATGTGTTAGGTATGCCAATAATAGTGGTGATCGCTGATCTCGAGATTTCGGGATAATTTCAACGTAATCCCGATATTTTCGGGACTCATACCAATTTATAATTTTGCTAAATTCAATAAAAATGCAATGCAAAGTGTAATGGTTTTAATAAAATTAATTTAAAAAAAAATTAAACTATTTAAATTGTATTTTAAAAAATATAAAACCAACAGAAACAACCTATGTTTATTTAAGGGGGGAACCCGGCTTAGGAGGCCAAAATTTTGGTGTTTTTCGAGAATTTTTTGAACAAAGAAGGAATAATCAGAAACTGTTTAAGTTTAGAGGATATTTTATTTATATTTTTAGGTACACTTTTAAATTTTTTTGAAGCTATTTCCGCGGGAGATAGTGGCGTTACAACGAGCAGTCCATGGACGATCGCCATCCGAGTGTTTTGCTGGTGGGAATTCCTGAAGTTGTAATTTTCCTTTGAAATCAAAAGCAATTTTTTTAATAACAAGATATTTCCTAAGAATTGTGGTAATTGTGGTAAAAAAATATTGAAAATTGCATGCTTTTGATGCGTTTGAACACAAAGCAGTTTTTTTATACCACATTTTTTCATCTATTTTGCTCAAAAAAAAATATTTTTAATGATAATATAATCCCAAAATTAGGTACATATGGATTAGGATTGAAAAAAGATTAGTCCAAAAAAATTTATAACGATTGGTCTATAACTTTTTGAGCTAGAGTGCCCACCAGTTGAAAAAAAGTAGTTTCGAGAAAAACGTCGTTCTAACTAACGCGCGCTATGGTGCGGAACTGACGGGCAGTCACTTAATTGCTCATAGAATCGGGAATAATGCGAATTTCGCTTTAAAATTTTTACCACACATTCTTGAGTAGTTATATTAATGATTTATGCAATAAAAAAAATCAATTTTTTGAACGATCTAAACCGGTTTCCCCCCTTAACAAAAATAAAAAAGGCTCTTACAATTCTTACAAATAAAACATATACAAACAAAAGACCTTCAAAAACAAAACTTCTACACTCATAAATATTCCATAGAAAGCATCGAAGAAACCGTCTAAAAGACTCTTTACAACTAAAGGGTATTTCAAAGACGCGCCTAGATGTTGTTTTAAAATGAGGCATACAAAATTTATATTATTTCCCAAGTTGTATTGAAAACAGGGCTCTTCGCAATTATGTGTGAAAAATTACATCATTTAAATGTCCATCATGATCACATCTATAGGCTGTCATTCCAGAATTAAAATTTTCAAGGACGCAATCTCGATGCGAATGTTGCGTTTCAGCTCTGGAACATTTGCTGATTTATTCACGAAGACCTTACTTTTCAAAAAAACCGTAAAAGTTAAAAAAGGCCAATTATTCCACCAACCCAAAACCCACACCAAACAATACATTTTAGTGGATTTAGGTGGTGATTTTTCTGCTTTAACTCGAAATGTCTGAGTTGATACTGATTCGAGTCTTAAACAAATTTTGTAAGCTTGCAAATGCAAATCCCTCAAAGTCTCTTTGTTTCATGAATGTCGAATTGTGGAGACTATCGATATATCGGTGTTGAAGGTGGTTCAGCAACACTTTGCGCTACAGCAGCAAAATTCTCAACAGAGCGTCCAGTTTTTGCTCTGCCAATCTTTTTTCTATTCACGAGAGAACCAGTTTCTGCAATTTTTTCCATTAACCTTTGATTTGTCGACTCATTCGTATGATTATTTCCACCAAACAAATCACGAATTTTGCGATATTTTGTTTTTAAAGGCCGAACGTTTTCATAATACATTCCAATGATTGTAACGCGATTTCTATCGAGTGAAATTATACGCCTGGCTACTTGACAAATGTTAAAGAAGATAATGTCTAGAAATTATTTACTACAGTCATCTAAACGTCACTTTTGAAATACCCTTTACCTAAGTATTGCGTACGTTCTAGAATTAGCAATACTTCCGCGGTTGGTACGCCATTCCTCCTGAGATGAAAAGAAAGTGGTAAAATTCCTAATGAATATTACCGTCGGGACGATGTTATCAGTCCTCTCCGAGGTGTACTGAATTTGTCGAGACTGGTAAGAATATACGTTTTTTTACTTCTAGCGACTCGCTTCATTTAACCTAAATGCACTCATGGTTGCCATCTTCTCGATAAGCGGATCTATTGGAATAACGCGTGTCAGTGCATTAAGAGGCTCCCTTGGACGTGGTCTGATTGCATCGACCATTATGGTACAGGCTGGTCTTTGTATTCTGCCAAGTAATTTAATATTGCAATCTCTCCCTTGAGCTTTCCATCAAACAACCGATCCACACAATATATTAATAATATTAATATTAATATTACAACAATTAATAGCAGGGTCTTCGGTTCTAAAAATACACTGATATCAACGATTACTGGGACTCGCAATCCCTTAATTTATATTGTATATTTAAATAAAGCGGCTGTGTCTATTGTACCGGCTGTAGGACTTGAGCAGCCACAAGATGCCTACATACAATATATTAAAATTATGGAGATAATTTGTCTTATAATAGATCCGCCGTTAAAAGCTCTTTATTAAAAAGCCATTTACCGTTTAGAGAGGAAAAATAAAAATAAAAATATTGAACCTTCAATTTGTAACACAACAAAGATGCGCATTTGAAATTGGCAAAAAAGCTCGGCTTAAATACCTGCCAGAGATATATGCGTAAATTGCAGTCATTTGTGTGTGTATATGTCAATGAATGCGTATATGAATTAGGGATGCTTATCTCTTTTCATTTTTAAGTGCCTTTCTCTTCGCCAACAATCCCAGGATTTCTCGGATTTTCCAATTTAATACGAAGCATATGAAACGGAGACAGAAAAATCGCCTCTTTTAGCAATTCTATGATGCATAACAAATGGATTAAATTTTGACGCCATAGATGATTATTTAGAAGTAGTTCTGATGCTTTCTAATTTTTGGAATTCTGATGAATTTATGCGTGTTTATATATGTATTTGTACTTTACTTTTCAGCATTTTTTAACTGCTGCGTGCCTTATCTAGTCGGCAGCTGTTTTTCCATTGTTGTCTCTTAGCGTTTTGCTGGGTAGAACAGATGTTTCAATTTAGAGCGCAGCGGAGCTCAACATTTTTGAATGACTTAATTGAGTATCGCATCAACCTCAAAAGTTGAGTAAATGAGTTAAGGCCATGTAAATAAGTAAACAATATAAAATTATATATTAAAAACGGGCAAAGGCTGAAATGTATTAAATGCTTAAAAAACCATATCCGTAATGTAATCATAACTGGAGTTAATTAATAAAAGAGTTGTAAAAATTATCTTACATGCAAATGTAGAAAATGGTCTGTATACCCAGAGTATAATACTAAAACAAAAAACAAAAAACCAATCGAACATACTTTATATGCGGATATACATATATACACACATACATATGCCCATATATACTTTATTTACATACATCAGCATGCGCAGGTGTATCATACACGGAAGTGAATGCAGCAACTGGAAACCCAATTAAAATAACTTTTAAAAAGCTGTTCGAAGCGGCCAATAATTAGAAACAAATTAATTGAAACAAAGAAGAACATAAATCTTTAGTTAGAATGGCATTGACTCAAATATTTATTTAGAGGCAAAAAAACAACGTTTGGTTTTTAGAAGAGAAGATTGTTGTACTTTGGTTGTGAATAGTTTGGTTTACAGTAAGAGTTCGATAAATGGAATCGCATACAAATTACTGCTTTTAATATAATACCGAATAATTCGGGACTGGTTACGGGATTTGATTTTCATTCAGTCATGAGTGTATTGGTATTGATATTTAAGTGACCAACCCATCAAATGCGTCAAAATATACCACAATTTTTCTAAGAAATCCATCAAAACAAAATTATACAATTTTGAATTTATTACGATGCAAATTTGGGAAGTTATTAAAATTTGTTTATTTATTTATATACAGTAGAAACTCGATTCTTGTACCTAATGAATACCGGGCTCGGTGCAAGTTTTGAGGTTGTCGCGGATTTTTCCAAGCAAATTAAAATATTTTTTTTACTGATGGTAATCCAAGTATTTGGTAGGTGAAATGGTTGAAGTACGTCTTTCGTACTCCCCAAGTAGCAGTAAAGTGCCGTTTTGATAATATTATAATACCTCCAACAGCAAGATATCTACAGCCAGCCAGCCAGAGCTGTTGATGAAATGGAGAAGATTGATTGGATTTAGGTTGGCGCACTGCCCCATGCTGTCAAAGAAAAAAGCACCCAGTGACCTTAGTCGTCTAGCTGCCAAACCTGGACATTTACAGAGAAAGTGCTCGACAGTCTTCTTCTCTGAAAGGTCCCCAAAGATTCTGCAATGGGGGTTAAATGGTAAACCTAGCTTTTCCGTGTGTAAGTCGATCGTCCGGTGGCCGGTAAACACAGCTACTAGTTCGGAAATTAAATGGCGAAGAGTCCAAAGGACTTTCTGAGTCCTCCTTTCATTGTACTGGGGCCAAGGGGATTTCGAAATAGCACATGAAGAAATGGAGCTCCATTTTTCTGCGCTTTCTTGAGAAATAAGTTGTGCAATTCCCGTTTAATAACTGTGAGGGGGATGCCGATGACTGGATAGAAGGCCTCTCAGACCAATTTTGTCCCTTTCAGCAAGTTCATTTCTCTCTATGTTCTTAATCACCCCAGATCAAAGAAATGTTAACTGCACACCCAAGAGATTTGATCTCCTTCTTACTGGAGTTCAGCAATTTAAGTTTTTTGTTTTCATTATATTAACTAGCAAACCCGGCCCGCTTCGCTGGGCAAATACACGGTGGATCCACGTTTTGGCATATATTTCGAGACCCTAGTCATCAATAAGTATGAAAATTACCCCATATTAAAGCACTTATCAACAGCTTTCATTTGATACCCATATTGTACATACACAACCAAAGGTTACCCGGGTCCACGTTTTGACCTATATCTCGAGACCCTAGTCACGGAACGGTATGAAAAATAGTCTATACTATAGAAATCATCAACAGCTTCCATTTGCTACCCATATTGTACATATACGTCCGAAGGTTACCCGGGTCCACGTTTTGACCTATATCTCGAGACCCTATCTACCAATAGGTATTCAAACTATACGGAAACCATCTTCAATACCTACTTAACAATGTGTGTAAGTTTGGTTTAATTCGGTTTAAAGACACGGCGGGTCCACGTTTTGGCATATATTTCGAGACCCTAGTCATCAATAGGTATGAAAATGACCCCGTATTAAAGTACTTATCAACAGCTTTCATTTGATACCCATATTGTACATACACAACCAAAGGTTACCCGGGTCCACGTTTTGACCATTTTCCCGGTAATTATTCGAATTTTTCTCACCTTTTAAACCTTCCCTAGACCTCCACGAATAATTCAAGACCAAGATAAGATAAATCCGTTCAGCCGTTCTCGAGTTTTAAGCGAATATAGGGACAGATTTTCACATTTATATATATTGATTAAATACAATTCAAAGAGATACATTTAATTTGAAATTAAAGAAATTTTCGATTTTGGTTTGTTTTGTACACACTCGCTTGTTCAGTGCCACACTGTTTCGGAGCCTGCGCAATAGTATAACATCGTTTAAGCAAGTATTGCCTTCTCCGATGCAATTTTATTCGTTAGTTCCTTCACCGACTTTTTCGTCGTTTTCAATAAAGAATTATTTATTCTTCTCGTGGGTTCCGAATGAGGTTGAACAATCCATTGCTGGATTAAAGATTCCGAAGCAAATTTGCAATGAATTGAATATTAGATGAATCATCAGCTATCTCGAATCGCAACTCCGAAAGGGACTCACAGTACCACGATGCATAACCGTTATTTTTACTTTATGATTTCCAGCAGCATTTGAACAAACAGGCAACGTTATTCTCTTCTTACTGATCTTATGCCTCGGAGCCGAGGTTTCTTTTGAGTGCAAAAAAGTTTGATCGGGCAAGAGCTTCCAAAATAAGCCAGACTCATTGGCATTGTATATTTGCTCTTTTGTCAAGTTTAAATCAATAATTGTGTTGTTAAACTTGCCCAAAAATGTGTTGATGGAGTCACTCTTAGTTGATAATTTTTCTCCGTAAATTATTAGCTATCGAAGTTTTTGCTGTGGGGAGAGCCGCGGAGCTAGTCTACACAAGAACAGGAAAGAACTCAACAATTAATACAGGGTGGCTGATGAAAGCCGCTACCAAAAAAAATTGAATAACTTTTTTTCTTTTTAAGTTATCTGTTCCATTTTTGTTTTAATTTGCAGATTGATCTTTAAAATTTATTAAAATGGATAACTGGGACACGCAAACAAGAATTTGGATAGTCCGCCGCTATCACGCACTGGAGTCCGTAGTTTTGGTACAGAGAGAGTACAGGCGGATGTTTGGCGGCGATCCCCCGCGCAGATGGACCATAATGAGACTGGTGAATAATTTTGCTGAGCAAGGAACAGTCGCAAGAAGGCCTTATCATCGAAACCCACCAGTTCGGACGGAGGAAACGATCGCTGCTGTAGCTGCAGCTTTACAAAGCAATCCAAGGGTTTCAACAAGAAGCTTATCTGCTCAACTTGGTGTCAGCCGACAGTCTTTGCAAACAATAATGCACAAAGATTTAGACTTATTTCCCTACAAAATTCAAATGGTTAACAAACTGAATGCAGCAGACTTGCCGATTCGCTTGGAATTTTGCCAGAAGATCCTGCAAATGGTGGAAGAAGACCAAAACATGTTAAACTGCCTTTTCATGTCTGATGAGGCCCATTTCGATTTAAACGGCAATGTGAACAAACAAAATTGTCGAATATGGAGTACTTCTAACCCACAGATACTCCACGAGACGGAATTGCATCCTCTTCGCGTGACAGTGTGGTGTGCGGTTTCTTCACGCTGTATTGTCGGGCCTTATTTTTTTGAAGAAAATGGTCACACCGTTACGGTTACTGAAGACCGTTATTTGAAAATGCTGAAAGAATTTTTCTATCCAGAACTACGCCGAAAGAGAATTCCTTTCAACTCTGTGTGGTTTCAACAAGATGGGGCAACGTCTCACATAGCCCAGACTGTTATGACAGAGTTGCGACGAAAATTTCCCAATAAACTGATTTCAAGAAATTCCGAATTTCGTTGGCCCCCCAGGTCGCCTGACCTTACTGCACCTGACTTTTTCTTGTGGGGTTTATGTAAACAAGAAGTTTATAAAACAAAGCCAACTAATTTGGATGAACTAAAACAATCCATTCGGACAACAATTGCGGCTATTCCTGTCGCAACTCTCAAAGCAGCAATGAACAACTTTTTACTAAGATGCCGCACTTGGGTCAACGAGCATGGGGGGCATTTAAATTCAATTATTTTTAAAACTAGTTAAGCTACATTTAATAAAATTTAATGACCTTCAACCTGAAAAAAAAATAAATGAATTCCATACACTAAAAAAAGTTATTTGAGCTTCTTAATGTAGCAAAACTCATCAGCCACCCTGTATATACGTGGACAGTCAAGCAGCAACAAAAGCAATAAGCTCATATTGTATTAAGTCCAAAAATGTTCGACGGAGCAGGGAGGCCATAGAACGGCTAGCCGCAAACAGTAGGCATATCTATTGGCTACCTGGTCACAAAGACATTATGGGGAACGAAATAGTAGATGAGATAGCAAAAAGTGCTGTTGGACTACCATTTGAACAAGAGAACGACATACCAAAACCGCTAAATACAATACACAATGAAATGGACGACCACATGAAAAGGCGAGTGGAAGCTAGGTGGACTAATCTGACCACATGCAAAACAGCAAAAGTTATGTGTAGAACAAAGTACAAAAAACTGACTCAATTCGTACTAACGCTCTCGCGAAAGGACTGCATAACTATTATAGGTATGCTAACAGGTCATAATCTGTTGGCTGCACATGCGTACAAGATAGGGATTGCTAACAAGGACAAATGCAGGAAATGCAGAGAGGATGTTGAGGAAACTTTAGAACATCTTCTGTGCGTCTGCCCGGAATTGTTAAAAACGCGTTTAAAATGCCTAGGAGCACCATTTTTTGAGGGTCTGGAGAATGTATCACAAGCGGATCTCTCAACTCTGCTTAGATTCGCCAAAAGCGCTGACATCCTACATGATGTCTACTTTCGGTATTCATAGAGGTCGGTCTCCATCTGGTATCGCTAGGGATCAAAAGTTCTATGCGTGGCTTATTGCCAACCAGGCTAACCTGACCTAACCTATTAGCCATCGTATTGCATGTCACCCTACCATTGCTAGCGTGGAAGCCTCCAGGTTTTTCCAGAATTTTGGCATGAAATAACTTGGCTTGGTAAGTTTTTCGCCCTTTGATCGGCAAATCAGTTGAGCAACGCACAAACTTTTTCCCGATTGTTAACTTTCTTTAATACGAGTTATTGTTGCTCTATGCACGTGAGAGTTTTTACCTAATGCATAAATGGAAGATCCCGCAATTAATTTCTTCAGAATGTCTTTCATTGCCTTTCATTGTAAGTAGCGTAAATTTTCTCTTTTCCATTACGAGGCCGCATCATTCAAAAGTTAGCGCAAAACTGTCATTTCGTCAGCAAATAAATTCATTCAACTGATTCAATTCAAAAATTGTCATTCCAGAATGACATTGACGGTAAAAGAATAAAAAACAAGAGAAAGACAAAACAAAAAATGTTGCAAGTGTCGAGGTAAACATTTCCCAATGTCGCAAGTACTGAATACGCAATGAAAAAAAAAAAAAAAATTTGTCGCAAGCATCGAGGTGTGCAAGAATCGAATTTCTACTGTACTTAATTTAAAGTTTCAAGTCCATAGTACATAGATTTTGCAAGCCGACCAACCAAAGGGTTTTCAAACGCAAGGTATAGCGGTCAACAAGATTAGTTGGTGGAATAAGATATAAATGCAGCAACAGATTCGTATTTCTCGTGCCAATACCATACTTACAATATATATACAAGGTGGCACAAAATTAATCACCCTATCGGAAGATTTATAATTGTTTGCAAACGGCGTCATGCATCAATCATATTTGACTCTTGTGAACTGGAGAGCTGCAAAATACAAACAGACGAGCAATGGAGCGCGTAAAGATCAAAATAAAGATTTCCAACAAACACTCAAAATATTTGTTTTTATTCAGTGAAATAAATTTGAATGATTATTTTGCGTTTATTTATATAATTGGCGCTTACACCGTTTGCTAGTTGCTTGGCCGGGCCCGGTAACTAAATTTGTGAGTAATGCTTGATTTCATTTTATTTAGATCTAATTTTGTGAAAAATTGAGATTTAGTTGCTTAAAATTGAATTTAAATTGATTGCTAATATTTTATATTAGTTGCCCAATTTGGCATGCTTTTCTTTACATTTTTGTCTAGTCTGTAAGGTAATTTGTATTGTGTATTATTAAAATAAATAAATAAATAAATAATACATGTTGAAATAATGCGAATAACTAGTGGTGACCACCAATATCCCTCAGTGGATAGGCAATTGAAGAAGTCATTCCCATTCTTGTCATTTCTTTATCATATTTCAATCATAGAAAAAAAAGAAGAATAAGACACACACATATATGTATATTTGAAATATAAATTCAAATTTGTCTCATTTGAAAAGACGTCAAAGCAAATCCTGTAAGATTTATGTATGTGTGTGTATGTTCAGAGATAAGGGGAACATTTTTTGGCAATGTGCCGCTGTAGCGCGGTTGCTTGATATATAACATGTCTCTGTAAGATTAGCAGATCACTGAGAATGAGCGGCTTGTCTGAGAGTAATAAATGTTAATATATTACAGATTATATTTTTAACACCCTCCATGTATTTAGTAGTAGCCAGATAGTGTTAAGCTAATAAATAGTTTTATTACTCAACTCCAGCCGAATCTACAGCTTTACTACCTTTACTACTATGTTAAATATTTTATTTATTTATTTGCTCAGATTTATTTATTTTAATAATTTATTCAGTCAAACTTTTCACCCAACCTTAAGTTATTTTTACAATGTTTGCTATATGCAATAAAAGTAAGCTTCTAGTCGTTCCGTTTTTGGCGAAATGATAAGATTTAGTTAATCGCGCGCCAAAAAAAAAAAGAAAAAAAATCGCATAATGATAAAAACTTCACATGACGGTAATTAACGGCACATTTTATTAAAATATCTATATGTGAACTTTGCTTAACTTCACTTTTCTGCATGTATGTACATACATATGTAGATGTTCGTGTGTATATCTGCAACGAAAATCTCTAATCACAAATCGTGACCGAGCGAAAACGTGAATTAAAGCAAAATAACCCTTTTTTGAACAGATAAATAATCGCACTTAGCGCTTGAAATGACACGAGCGGCTAACTGCCTGACCACCTACATACACAAATAATCTGCTTGTATGTTGATTTGAGTAAATTTGTACATAAGCGCGCGTGTGTTTGCGAACCTATACGAGTTGACTGCCATTTAATCGCAGCTCTGCATCATTTAGCTTAAATTGCGGATAATTTAATGGCGTCACTAATGTGCACATTGATAAACATCACAGAATAAAGCGCGAAATGTACTGCTATGATCCGTAGGTGGTTGTTGTCGTTCTATATGAACTGGTTATTTACGCGCTATTTCCGTTTCCGTTAATTTTTTGTTTTTCATTGCGCTAAAATACACAACCAAAGTGTTCGCCTTAGCGAAAGACGAGCAATTGAAACTTTATTGTTCACAATTTATTTGTAATATTTCTTAATCTTGGCGTTTAAGAAAAAAGAGAGCAACGGATCGCCACAAGTGACGGACGCAGCGATTGCGTTGGATGTCGCGTATACGCACTGGTGCGACGGCTGAACGCCAAATTTTGCATAGACCCTATTTATGATCTATCATATCTCGGTGTTTTATTGTACTGTTTGCAATGTATGAGCTGAGCTCGTGCTCAGTTTTGAAATTTGACAGATTTACTGTGTGTTAGTAAATCGCTTCATTTCTAACTGGCGTCAGACGGGTATATAGAGCGCACCGGCATTCATTGACAAGTTTTGACTATTTATTTGCAACTTAATTAATTTTAATAATTTTTTTTTATAAAAACATAGTTCATTCTCCTACAAAAACTATATAACTTGAGGCTTAAAACTTTGTGCAAAGTAAAAAAAGAAATTCAGCAAATTCTTATCAAAATTTTAAACCTTTTAATGAAAAACTTTGGTAAATTTTGGGGTATGCACTTTTATAGCCCAATGAGTTTCGGTATAATAAAGTGCAAGCTTGAAGTGGCTGAGAAATTGCTTTGACTTTTGGAAATTTTATTTCGCTACCGGTCTTGTGCATTTTCGCCCTATAAAAAATGCACGCAAAAAACACGTCAAAGGAAAAAATTTGCAAAACATGAACGAAAGTTTGAGCTGCTTCAAACTTGCACTTTCTTATACTTAATTTTATTGGGCAGTCAAACTGTGTATTTTTTCTTCTAAATTTTGATTAAAAAGTTCGAAGTTTTAAAGAAAATTTGGTGAATTTTTGTAAATGTTCTAACTGTCATTTATTTGATATTTGTTGAAGAAGGGAATTTTTGTATTTCTATACAAAATTAATGCAAATTAAAAAATTATAGTAATGCGCATACATATATTTACACACATACATACTTATACACTAAAGTATGCGCGTAAATTTGGTATTTACTTGCATAGCTTAATTTTGATTTAATACAATTTATACGGTCTACTATTTCTGTTGTTGTTGCTGCTCTTCTGCATCGTTAATATCTGCACTATGCACTATGAAGACGAAATAAAATCTGATGCAGCAAAAAAAATTTAAACAAATAAAATAAAAATAAACAAAATAAAAGTAAGTAAAAAAAATAAATCAAATTAAATAAAATAAAAATTAGCATCGCAACAATAAATACTGAAATTCCGCAAATTCTTTCTTCATCTTGTGTTTCAAATGGCAAACTTCGCAACTGCTGCGCGCAAAACCTTCGAAGGCCTTGTAACAATGCTGAGCCGCAAGCAGCTGCGGTCGCTGTGCACTGGCGCGTAATTAATGCACTGAGATGCCAATTTTAATTGCGGGCAATAATTAGTTGATGTTTTGTTTTTGCGCGTTTTTCATTACAGCTTTGAAATTTAATGGCTGAGAGATTGCAGATATTGCAGATATTGCAGCTTTTCCTACTCTGTTTTCGCATTTTCAAAACAAACGCTAAGTTTTTCGGCAAATGCCACACAGTTTTTGCATTCATTGCATATTTTCCATTTATTTACCTTTCGAAAAATGTTGTTTAAGATTTTTCTATATTTTTTTGCTGTTTGCGCAGTCGGCCTTTTTTTGTGCTGTACTCTACTGCTCACTTGTTTGCTTTTATTTTATTTACTTTGTTTTCACAACACTTTTGTGCTCGTTTTTTACAATGCTTTTGTATAAATTAACTAATTGTTATTGCTGGATATTATCACACACCGATCTCAGATTTTTCTCTCTATGTATATATGTATGTATGCATGTACGCTTATATACATTGACAAATATGCTCGTATGCAGAGAGACGTATGTTTGTATGTACACAGATATCAGATAAAATTAACCAAAACTGAATCTCCGAATTTGATATGATCTTGTTGGCCGCTCGTTAACGACTAAATCCCATTCACATTGAGCCACCGGGTTTTAAGTGACGACTGCCAAGCTGCCACAAAAAAGCAGCGCAAGCGCTTCGGCTCGTTTTGCTCTTACTTTGGTTTGGTGGGTAGTTAAGTACGCTTTTGTGTGTCGGATTTGTACGTATGCATACTCGTCTGCATGTGTATGTGTGTATGTGTGTAAAGCATTTAATGCTCGTAGGTATTGTTGTGCATGGGGATAAGTGGTTTAATATATCCACACAAACACACATACATCTATGCCTTCGCATATTTGGCACTTATCGCCTGTATGTTTGTATGTATGAATGTGTGCATTTGTAGGTATATTTTAAAGGTGTAATTTTCGTGAATTTGCACTGGTTTCTTTGCTAATGTCGATCCATTTTGTTAACTTGCATTAGGAGTTTTTTTACTAAAGTACATACGGGTAGGTACACACTTACATATGTATACGAGTATGTATGCACTTTGTTTGAATATGTACTTTGCGTGGTTCGTGGCCGAATCTCGTCAGATCGCACTTTGGGTAATGTGAAAATTGTGCCCTGTGACTGCAATTTTTTATTTCTATATATTGTATATTTACATACAAATCGAAATATTCTCATACATACTCATTTATGCGTGTGTGTATTATCGTGCCATGATTTTCTCGCTTATTTTTCTCATTAAATGCATTAAACCAATTAGCGTCTCGATAGGATAAGTCTTCATATGTATGAAATTTTCAATGGTTGACAACTGAAAATTTTCCTCTATTTGTAGTATAAAAATTAAAAAAAAAAACAAATTTTTTATTGGAATATTTTACGATGTTAAAACAAATTACGAGTATCTCCTATTATTAGAAGTTACAATAAGAATAGCGTGGGGCAAAAACCTTTTGTAAGATTTTATTATCAGATAAGGTCTGATTGATCGTTGTTACTTTGGCTTCAGATTTCGTTTTGACTTACTTTCCCTTAACCCTTAAATGTCCAACTTCATCTCTTCCATAGAAATAAATATAAATAAATTTTTTGACGTGATAACGTCTTATAATTCGATGTAGCCGGCTGCACGCACGTCGTTACCTTCCTTGAATTGCAAGCGAGAGCGCGGAACGAACGATAAAGAGGCACAATCGGCCCTCACGTTCGGCTACGTTTGACATCTGGCTCTCTCCTACTTAAGTGAGCGTATATATGTATGTATATGCGCATTTGTGTATAAATTCACATACTTGTATTTGCATATGCCTTCTTCCTGTGTGCATGGTAATGCACCATTTCTCTGTAGAGAATAGGACTATGATAGGAAAAGTAGGAAATGAAAGGGGTGTTTCGAGTGTAATGTGTCTTGAAAAAGTCAAATCGATGATGGTGCCTCTTACTGTTGTTGACTTATTAACGTCTGATGCACAATCGAAATTGAAGATATCTTTCATGAATTTGATAAATATTTCGTCATTTTTCACGTTTGTGTAAATGTAACTTGACCTATTCCATTGCGATGCCATTTACCTCCTCCTCTATATCCATACAAAATATCTATCAAACAAATAAAATTAAAATTTTGTTTTGAAAAATGCAACCATTCTATCAGTATTTTCTTATGACGTTGTCACGTTAAACTATCGTCAGTAAACCGACTTTACAGACAACCTCTTTTTTGCTGGAATGTTGGTACAACTGTCTTCTATAGTGTCACAGAGTTTGAGCGTGATGTGTTACTTAGCTTGCATTTAATTATATCAGTCAACCGCAAGAGTGCTCTGCGATTTTCACTATGGATAAAAATATCGAACAAAGAATTTGTCTTAAATTTTTGATCGCTAAGTATTGAACAGGATTTCGTTTGCCGAACCGTTGAAGATATTGCAGAAAGCCTAGGGCGTGTGTGCTTTATAAAAAACAAGGGTCTACTAATGGTATAAGGCTTTTGCAAAGGGCCGAGAAGTCGTGGAAGATTTGCCCCGATCTGGACGCGCATCGACGTCTTCAACGGATGAAAACGTCAACAAAGTCAAGGAAATGGTGCTGGAAAAACATCATTTAAGTTTGAGCGAGGTAGCTCAGGGCCTTAGCGTGTCTCACAAATTAGTTTGCAACATTTTACATCATCAGCTGGGCATGAGACGAGTGGCTGATTGACTCGTTCCAAGAGAGTTGAATTTCTTTCAAAGAATTCATCGGAAGAAGTTGGCTGAAGACATGCTTGAGCAAGTGAATTCGGATCCACGTTAATCCAGCGAATCGTAATAGGTGATGAGAGGTGGGTATATGAGTTTGACATGCAAACCAATCAACAAGCAACCAAACGGCTTAATGGTGCTATCAACATGAGTCGAAACCCCCAAAAATCACGTCAAAGTTGGTCAAAAGAGAAAGTCTTGCTAGTCGTTTTCTTTGATTATCATGGTGTTGTGCAGTAGGAATCCGTTCTAAATGTTTCTACGGTAAACGGTAAATAAAGAATATTATTTGGAAGTTATGCGACGTTTGAGAGAGAATGTGCGTAGGAAAAGGCCCAATTTGTGGAAAGAAAACTAATGGATCTTGCACCATGATAACGCACCGTCTCACAAGGCTCATATTGTGGTGACTACTTTGTGCTTTGATCACTGGACTAATCGATGGTATATGTATGTGTATTGTTTCGAATGAAGCCTATTTTGAAGGTGACAAATTAAATTCTGATGATTTCATTTAATAATTCTCGGTACTTTTTTTACAGAATGCATATTGGTTTTCTCATTTTGGTCTATGAGTCAGATGCCAGACTCCGTCTATATATCAGGGTTATCATTTCTGTACTAAAGGCAGTCACTTTCCCCTAAATCGGTGCATTTTACATTGAAATCGGGTGGACGATACAATCAAAAAAGAGGTTATAGTCGAAAAATTCGAAAATTTTATTTCCGTTTTATTTGCTAATTTAAAAATATACTGAATTGGGCGTAGAACAGGACTAGTTACAATACTCTCTGATAATTAGCAGCGGCTTTAAAATTAAAAGAAATATATTGATCAAATTATCAGAAAAATTTGACATTCGTTTATATTTTCGTTTAAATATTTATATTTAAATTTGATTCTTTCCTCATTACCTCATTATCTGAAGTTCCATTATCTTGAGTCGAATTGAGATAAAATTTTGCACAGCTTATCTTTGCTTCTATAAAACTTTACAGAACTTTTCGCTCTGTCAAGGGCAGATCAAAAGCTAAAATAAATTAGGTCAAATTACCTCAGTTACGCTATGTTACCCCATGGCAACAGTTTTGTAATGCCGTTAAAGGCCAAACCAACCAAGAGAGAATATAAAAATTAGTTTTGTGACGTAACTACTCTTCCAATTTGTGTTGTCCATCCAGGTTGTTGTCTTAGATGGCCCCACAGTGGGCCTTTAGTTTTCTATTCACGGCTGAGATGTGATTTTTTTAATTTAGATATTTTCATTATAAGGAAGTTTAACCCGCTTGTGGATATTACAAATTTTAGTAGGGTATAAAAATGGACTGGCGATTTCTTTGTTAATTAGCGAATGAGTTTAACACATTTAGGAAATGCCGCCAGAGCAACACATTTAAGTAAGAGAGCTATAGCATTCAAAATACTGGATCCAAAATAGGATCCAGCTTAGGGTGCTATAGGTAGTTAAAATCATTAAAAAATCAGTATTTTTGAATTTTTTTATAGTAACTTCATTTATTTGGTAGACCTTATTTATATTTTCGCTTGACTTCTCTAAATAAATGTTAAAAATAGCAAATGTGTTTTGAATACTGTTATAAACATCTCTGTTCCACTTCCTCCCACAAGTAGTGCCTTGGGCCGACCAGCATAACTTTGTGCTGAGTCACCTAAAATCAAGCAAATAAAAAAAAATTATTTAAATAGTAAATCTACTAATCAAGGTATTTTAATCAAGCATTGTTTTTTTAATTTAAAAGCATACATCCAAATTGAAAAAAAAATATAATTATATATAAAAAAAAAATCTTGAAATCTATCTATAAATTTCGAAAGAAAAACGCAATAGTTTCGAAAAATGTGAACTGTACTTGCCGCCACTAATTATTTGCCGGATATTTCGGAAACTTTACATTCAATTGGCTTCAGGGAATATTTTAGTTTATTTAAATTTTATTTCAAGGCGGTTAAAATTCTCTTCTTTAAGTTGCCTTAATTAAAAAATAATGTAAACAAATTCAGTCTGGATTTAAGTGATTAGCTATTTTCAAGAACTCGATATTGGGATTGTCTATTTTCCCAAAATCTTTCAACTTTTTCTTCTTCTCTTCTTCTTGATTGGCGCCATAACCGTTTAAGCCATTTTGTTCATGCGATTCGTTTCTGCGTCGTGCTAACTGGCGCCAGTTGGACACACCAAGTGAAGACAAGCCCTTCTCCACCTGATCTTTCCAACGCAGTGGAGGCCTTCCCTTTCTCTGCTACCACCAGCTTGTACCGCATCGAATACTTTCAAAGCCGGAGCGTTTGTATCCATTCGGACGACATGACCCAGCCAACGTAGCCGCTGAATCTTTATTCCCTGCGTTATGTCTATGTCGTCGTAAAGCTCATACAGCTCATCGTTCCATCGCCTGCGGGATTCGCCGTCGCCAACGTGCAAAGGTCCAAAAATCTTCCGCAGAGTCTTTCTTTCAAATACTAGCCCAAGCTTCTCCGCCACACGATAGGACGGGTATGTTGAGAGCCTTATAAAAAGTTAGTTTTGTTCGTTGACAGAGGACTTTACTATTCAATTGCACACTTAGTCCTAATTAGCACTTGTCGGCAAGAGAGATTCTCCGTTGGATTTCAAGACTGACATTGTTGTAGGCGTTAACGCTGGGTCCTAAATAAACGAAGTCTCTTACGACTTCGAAATCAACAGTGACGAGGGTGCCGATGCGCGAGTGCACCGAATGTTTGTTTGAGATAGGAGATACTTCGTCTTGTCCTCGTTCATCAATAGACCCAAGCGCTTTTCTTCTTTATCCAGAACTAACAGGGCGATTGTTAAAGCCGATGATGTCATCCTGTGCTCCTTTGCTCTACTAATTCGCAACTCGTCAAGTTATCGCGTCCATTTCTGAAAACTAGGCCCTGTGCTGAAATGTGTCGCTTGCATAGAGGTCAGCAAAGCAGAAGAACCTTCATTGAAAGTTCATGCTGCTAGATTAGTAGAAATTTAAATAATTGTAGAAGTGCCACTCACTGACTTTGGAGAGATTCTTCAAATAAACTGATTGAGACTCTTATACAGAGAACAGGTGTGGAAACACGACCGGGAGCAACGGTACGCAAATACTTATAATTTTATTGATTTTGCTCCGATCGACATTTTTGACATCATTTTCTTGAGGTACAGGGTGCATACGGATTTTGAGGACTTCGCGAAACTATTATGTTTTGTTTTGCTTCTTTTCAGAAAAGACATGGAGAACTACAACTTAACTCAAAAGATTAAGAGACATGCAGTTACCGTCGCTATATGTGCAAATCACATCGATTTGAAAATATGAGCCATGAATCGGAAGCATCAATATGCGATTCAAAATCTGTTGCAAAACGCAGAAAATACGAGGAACGTTTTGATACTATCCGATCTGCAGAATTTATTCAACAAGTGCAAACGATAATTGACGAAGACCCTAGTGAGTGAGCTTAAGGTTTCTGAGGGTCTTATCCGTCGAGTTGTTAGTGCAGATCTCCGATATAAGTCCTTCGTCATTCGCAGAAGACATCTTATTTGTGGGCAAACACGAGAACCGCTAAACGCCTTCTAAACAAAATTAAACGCCTTGCGCCTGAGATGTTATGATGTCTGACGAAAAAAATGTTGGCCAAGGCCAAGAAACTACAGAAATTAAAAAAAATGCAGATGGCTAAGTTCCAATTCTACAGAAGTTCCCGTTGCCATGCACATGAAGTTTCTAGCCGCTGTTATGATTTTAAGGGTTGTGAGCAACAAATGACTTGTCATGCGCCACACTTCTTTACTCAAGGATTTCTGCTGCATACGAGTATATCAATGTTCTAGAGACCTGAAAACCGAGTGATGGCGATACAAGATTGGATGGCTGAAAACGTCCATGGCCCATTATAACCGAGCTTATGGCCGCCTAACTCCCCAGACCTTACTCCCCTGGATTGGTACGTGCGGGACGTTGTTGAGTGTGAAACCAATAAGCATCCTCATAACACCATTTCTTTTCTGAAGGCTACAATTAATACCGTTATGGGCAATATGAATAAGGATAATTTGATTCGGGCATGCAACCCTTTCCGACGCTAATGGAAGTTTTATTGCATGATTTTATAGATAATTATTAATAATTTAATGTTGTATAAAAAATTCGTGAAGTTTCATTAAATTCTGCCTCAAATAAAAGCTAATTAGTCTTACTCTCAAGTTGTGCTGCAGTACTGAACGCACCCTATATTATACATTCATAAAAAATGCAAAATTAAATAACACCTCATTTGTATGCATCGTTTTTTTCGTCATATTATATATTAGTAAATATTGCATTTCACTTTTCTTTCGCTGTCTTTAATGTTTTTTGTTCATGCAAATAAGTTTACAGATGTGAGATTTAGGCCAAAAATTAAACGCCAGGCGGCGTTAGCATTGAAATGTATCGAAATAAAATTTTGGAAAATTTAAGGTTTCATAAATCCAATGATTATAAAAACATATATGTATACAGATACGAGTATATACGCCATACAATGACTTTATGCCTCCTCCAAAAAGCAGATATCACTTTAAAGGGAATTTTTTTCCATGGTGGAAATATTTCTACACTCCGCTGTTTCCCACTACTTGCCGAGGGGCGACTGCTATTTGACAAAAACAAACAAAATTTCTAACTGGCTTCATTCGGCAACGGTGATGTAACACAGATTCGTCCCTTGCAGTAAATTGCCGCACTTCAACAGATCTTTTATCTAAAAATCGGTTTTCTTATGAACAGAATTTTTCCATTGGCTTACAGCGCAAGCCGAGAGCAACAGGATTAAGAGATGAGCCACATACGTATACACACCGTAAAAAAGAGTTGAATTTCAGCAACTAGTAGTGTAGGTGAAATCTGACAACAATTATATACATATATCCATGCATACATACATACACCAGTGAGATTAAATTAAGTTGCCAAAAATTTCACCGCGTGAGTGGTGACAAAAAAGAAACAACAATTTAGGGACTCAAATGAGTATACGAGTATATGCAAGGTACATATGTGTGTATACATATTTGTTGGCGTGTAAGTGAACATCTCTTTTGAGTAGGTAATAAAGCTTAAGAAAATGTCATAAACATTTTTGTTGATGTCGTAAATGTTTATAAAAGTATGCGGTTAACGCGCCGGTTAGCAAACGCAATTATGAGAGAATGCAAATGCAAAAGTTCATATAAATGTTAACACATACACACAGCCACATATAGACCTGTGTATGTGGAAATGCAAGCAGTTAAAAGGTTTTTGCATGCGAATGTACTAACGGGAGGAGGAGGTGTGTTCGAGGATTGTATTGATTTCATCACTAATCAGCACAATACATATAGAATAATGCAACAACAACAAGTAAAAAAAATGTGTTTTTGGCAGGTATTAATTTTAAAATTACTAAAAACACTTTTATTTTCATACAACTTTATAATTTATTTTCCGATTTCAGATTTACGCGATCGTGTGTTTGTTGTTCTTTTTACAATTGCTAAGGTTGACCGGTCCCAGCTGATGTCGAAATTCAAGTCTCGAAATGTTTGCTAGGCACAGCTTGTATATAATACATGTACATATATAAGAATGTAAGTCGATAAGAACGTTAGGAAATGACAAATATGGGATAATGTGTATTAATATAATGCGAGTACAAGTACAGGGTGGGCCATGTAAAATTTGCTTTTTGAATCGGCTATAAAAAAAAACGAATCAATATTATTTCAAACTTTTTTTTTATTTTTAAGTTTGAACATTGTCATTTATGAATGAAAAATAATATCGTTCAAATGAGTGCCACGACTGGCTTTACAGTAGGCCATTCGATCAACCCAGTTTTTAAGCACGTTTTCGATTTTTTGGGCTCCAATTTCATGAATGGCAACTTCGATTTCGTGTTCAAAAACGGTAGCCAAAAGTTCGAGTGTAACTTTGGCAGTGTGACAAGTTGCACCGTCCTGTTGAAACCAAATGTCGTCCATGTCATCCTCTTCAATTTTTGGAAACAACTCGTTGAGCATGTCACGGTAACGCTCGCCATTTACTGTAACCGCGGCTCCTCGCTCATTTTCGAAAAAAAAAATGGCCCGATGATGCCGCCGGACCAAAAACCGCACCAAACATTGACTCGTTGTGGATGCATTTGCTTCTCTACAGTAACGTGTGGATTTTCTGAGCCCCAAATCTGACAATTTTGCTTATTGACGTAGCCACCGATGTGAAAATCAGAAAAGAAGAAGAAGACTCACCACTTTGGAAATAGGTTTCCAATATTTCCCAATTGTTCAAGCGTATAGCGTCCCATTTCGTAAATGTCAAACCTTTAAGTAAATTATGAACACATTTGACATGTCATTTGTGTTACCATTCTCAAAAAAATAGGTGGTTCAAAAAGCAAACGCTATATGGCCCACCCTATACAAAAATTAGGGTGACCAGACGTAACGAGTAAAAAATATTGCAATATTATAAATCAGACTACAATACTAAATTACGATATTGCAACTATACAAGTAACCTATAATTAAACTATATCCCTCAAATCAGGTGCTGCTCCCAACAAAATGCATATAACTAGGTTAGAAAGCTTTCAATAATTTACTGTTAAAAATTTAAGTTTTGCTTTTTACAAATAGTTTTTTCGCACTCTTTACTATTTCCAAGCATTTTCAATGTTTTTTTTTCAGTGTAATAACAACTATGCACCTTTTGTGTGAGCAACGGTAAATGTTGATGAATTTTAATTGAAATTACTAAATTCACTTGCTTTTATCGTGATTTTAAACATTTTTTTCTTGCCGCTATACCAAACTGAAATTTTTTGGTGCAGCGTTCCTTTTAGGGAATTGCATCTTCGTTTTCTTTTTCGCTGCTTCTTCTGCGTCTTTGGCGATTTTTTTCAAAAAGCGCACTACCTAGGGTGTAGAAACCTGTAATTTTGCGCCGTACTTGCCAATGAGTTCACAGCGAACCTCATAAATACATCATTACGTACATATGCACATACATGCACACTTACACACATCCATAGAAACCATGAAAAAAACTTGAATGAATACCTGAACCACATGGCATCATTGTTTGGCGCACTTGCTCATCATCAATTGGTCGTAATCACTAACCGCTTTTGTTGTTGTACACTAACTTCTTGCTGCATAATCAATTGTTTCTCTTTGCTTTTGTTTTTGCGACGCTCTTGGCGTATCATTCATGAGAAGAATTTATGGTCTTCATCAAATTGCGGATACGGAATACTCACAAGTAGTCATACTATTGCAGACAAGTGCTTGGGAATGTGTACTGAAATGCCAGCAAGTAACAGGTTGGTGCTGGCTAAAGCGACATCGAGATGCCTTACATTTAAGCGGGCATTCAGTGTGATTGGCAACTTTGGCGCATAATGGACAATTTATGCGAGGCTGCTTCTTAAAGCAAAATCTATACCAGATCTCTCGATGCGCTCCCGGTTAACACAAACAGATCTACCGGCCAGTATAAGTGTTTTAAACAGACACATCAGAGCTTCCACGCGAATTCGGCATTCAAAAGACGCTCCATTTTCGAATAGCGTACTTAGCTAAACGCCTAGGCGACACTATTACCAATGAAACAAGCGGTAAAAAATTCCGCACACCCACCTTGCATTGGCTCATTTTTGCCCTACAGCTGGTCTCTTAAGTAAATTTCATTTATGATATAGCGCAGAGATTTCAAAATACACTTCTGACAATAAGTTCTGTTAGGCGGGGCAATATTGGTCCTTATTTCTTTCGAAATAAGGTGACTGGCGAGTGCTATCGAGTCATACGACTGAATTTTTGATTCTGAAAATTACTCTTTGTGAATGCCGAATGGTAGTCACGCACCAAACCATTCGGCTACGGCGGCCGCCAGATTATACTAATAAACAATATTTATACAAAAAAAAATTAAACCGTTGTTATGAAATTTGGTGCTTTATTTATTCAGTTTCAAAATTACATTGCAGGCCAAAATGTACGAAATAATTCACTTGGAGTTGAAGGTCTTAGCAGCCAGTTTCCCAACTGAAAAATTATTTGTAAATTTATTTACACTTAATTTCTTAAATCAGTCTTTTATTAACAGCTGCTAAAGCCTCTCGCCATATTTCTGATTCATCGTAAAAAAAATAATATGATAATGAGCTCATCTAGATTCTAGAAGCTAATGGCAGCTACCTTTGAACTTCCTGACAAGCGGTCATTCTCCCACTTAGGCAATGTTTTGCTTTATAGAATAAACGCAATCGCTCTTCCGCCATTTATACCATATACGAGGTATGACTATTAAATAACGAGATTAGCGCTGCTATAGAAGAAGTGTTATACCGAATTGCACCTCAGGAACTCGTTTGAATACTTGGCAGCACTGCCAATCCTTGGGTTGATGAAGAATCAATAGACAAAATGGCGGGCTGCTAAAAACAAGGCACCAAAAATAATTGACGAAATCAATTCGTTAATTATTTGTTTTAAAATTGAATTGAGACGAAATAATTTAAGCGAAAGTTTGAATCAAAGATTGTTATAGAAATTTTCTCAAAGTTTTCATTTTCTTCCCGGCATCTACTGCTCCTGTGTGCGTATATACTACTTATATATGTATATGCATTATATAAGTAATACGAGGGGACTTCAATAAGTACCCGTGCTCGAAATGAGGACTCCATTTTTTCAAAAAAAATGTTTTTTTGCAACGCAGGGACTGCGAATGATATACTCTTTCCATTTTTTAACTCCTACAAAAAATAGGATTTGCCGAACTCTCCAAAATACACCTCTGTCTCGGCGATGACTTCCTCGTTTGAACTAAATACATATTTTCCCGCGAGTCATTTCTTCATGTTAGAGAACAAGAAAAAGTCGTAGCGAGCCAGATTGCGTGAATACGTGGGGTGCGGCAACAATTCAATTTCTAAAAAATCCATGAGAATGACGCCGTTCGCAGCCCAAAAAACCGTCGCCGTGACTTTTCCGACCGATGGGACGGTCTTCGCCTTCTTTGGGCCAGATTCACGGGTAGAAATCCATTTTTTTGATTGTTGCTTATGTAGTTTCTGGTGTGTAATGATGAATCCAGGTTTTATTAACGGTGACAACCCGATGCAAAAATTCCTTCAGATCTCGCTTAAATTTCTCCAAACACTACTTCGATGTTAACAGCGGCATCCGCTTGTTTTTGCTTGTGAGCAATTGCGGCACCCATCGGGCCGACAATTTTTTCATCCCCAACTTATGTAAAATATTAACTGCCATTCTAGTCGACAATCCTTTGGGCTCTGTTGCTTCGCGCACTTTCGTTCGGCGATCAGCGAGAATCATGTCGTGGTCTTTTTGAAGGATTTCCCATCCAAAAACAAAAAGCGAACACCGATCGATACTGCTCTTTTTCCATCTTAGCGAAAATCACGAAACACGTCTTACTCGAATAGCTGCCAAATCCTAACTAACCTATCAATCAGTCTGAATTTTGTTTTGCCGTCGTTTGATAGGTGGTAGCACACGACGCTAACACCAACTTCCCTCAGTAACCCCCTCTGTTATCAAACACGGCTACTTACGGAACCGCCCTCGTATGTTTCTTATGAGAGCACTTCCAAATTCAATAACACTTGGCTTAATATATTATATTTTGTATATATCGGTCAGTCCATAAGTTCGTGCGTTGGGTATGCAGCTTTATAACCCATTGAATTTCGAAATAATTTTAAAATTCTGAATACGCCGAAATCGCAGAATCCTTTCCAATTTAGGTCCAATAAAATGTAAATATGAAAACGCTTAAAAATTGCGTTGATCTTGGCCAGTTGTTTTCCCCAAGTTCGAAAGTCTGTTATATGGAAGAAACTGTGACGAAAAAAATTTTCAAAAATCAACACAATTTTTTAGCAAATTTAAACGTACGCTTTATTACATTTATTATACTCTATTCTGTTTATTATACACCTTAATCTCTTTTTATACCATAGATACGTTCCCAAAAAATGCATCTACAAAAAGTCTTGTGAAAAGAGAATTAGGGGAAAACAGCATTAAAAAATCTTTTTAAGAATTTATTGCGTGCTTACACATTTCAATTCAATAAATATATTAAAAGAAATAAATTATTAAACGCCTACCGAGTCTCAGAGACGAATTTAAACGCTTCGTACATACGTCGAAAAATCTCACCCTATTTGCCAGCTTTGAAACCTTTTACAACCTAACCAGGTGCCTGTGAACTGTTCCATGCGATGAATTTGACCTCTGAGCTATCATATCGACTGTCAATTATGTTTTTTGCATCCATCACCACGTAAATTTGAATTTTCCGTAATTTTTTCGTTCTAATTTTCTTGTAACTTCTGTGTGTGATTAATTTTGAAAAGTTGCAAAACCTCCAATATCATCCGTATGGAAATACTACGAAAGAGTTTACTCCAATAAACTTGCAGAATACAAAATGTCGAGGCCCTATGCTCCCGAGTGGAGTAAACAAGGGGAAAAACGTAAAATGTATTAGCCCGGCAAAGTATTCTGCCAATTGCGAAAAACTTTTCTAGAAAGCAGCACATTTCATTTCATTTCATTTATTGCCCAAAATCATTTTAACATAGGAGTTTACAAAGTTATGATAAAATTAGATTGTTTAGCATTATCCTAACATATATTACATTTGTATTTATCTAGGAGTTTAAAGCTTATTTTTCTTTTGATATATACAATAGGTTATGATTATTATTTGGAATGTCTTTGGCATAATTTTAAAACTTATTTATATTCTCCCAAAAAGGGCTTAAAAAGGAGATAACGTATATTAAATGTTATAAACTAAATTTTCATCGTTGAAGTTGTAAGTATTGTATCGCCTATGATAATATATTGCTTTACTATTTTTATGTAACATATTATTATTTTTTAGTATTTTTAAATATATTGGTGATAAATGTTTTTCTGTTAGAGGTAATGATATTTCCCTTGCCTTTGATAGATATTTGTTTATCAGTTCATTTTCTATGAATATCAGTTTATCAACAAATCTTACTGACGATTTCATTAAGAAAAAGTCTATGCGTAATATTTTACATTTTTCATATAAACTTTTATTAGAAACTCTTTTCCGAAAAGTACCACTTCTGTAAGGTTGGCGGTTAAGACCGCTACAAATTCTTAAAACATATCGTTTAAATCGTCTTAGTCTCTCCATTTGGTTCGACGAAATGTTGAACCATATCGGATGAGCATAAGATATGATTGGTCTAATTATTTGTTTGTAAATATTTATTTTAATGCAGTTCGATAGTCCACCCTGCCTTCGTACTAAATTACAATAGCTAAAGAACATTTTTTTTGCTTTTGTCAAAATGAAGTCTACATGTCTTACAAAGGTGAATTTGCTATCCAAAATTATGCCCAAGTATTTAATTTGATCTTTGTATTTTATGTTCAATCCATTTATTTTAATTTGAGGCTCATATAAGTTTTTGCGTATTTTTTAACAATAGTTGTTTCGCTTTTATTAAAGTATAGTTTTAGCTTCCATTTGTGAAAGTATGTATTTAATTCATTTAGGTATAAGTTAACGGCTTCATTGGCTTTGGTTATGCGTTGGTGAGATCCCAATATAATTATATCATCTGCGTATATGAGCACTTTAATATCGCAATTATTAATTTCGGAACTTAATGGTGGGTCAGGGAAATCAGCTAAGAAGATGTTATAGAGAATTGGCCCCAACAAAGAACCTTGTGGCACACCTGAGCTAACGTCTCTTGTCAAAGAATTAAATATACCTTCATTAACATAAAATGATCGCTCTTTTAAATAACTATACAACATTATGCAAAGATTTTTTTCGCAGTTGAACTTCCTGTACATTTTAAATAAGATTCCTTCCACCCAAGCAGTATCGAATGCTTTTTCCAAATCTAGACTGACTAATATCGTCGCCTGTCGTCGATTTGAATTACTACAAATAAAATCAAAGAGTAAAGTTAGTGCGTGGCATGTTGAAAGATATGGCCGGAACCCAAATTGATAGTCTTTTAAGACATGTCGCTCTTCAATATGTTGTTTTATTTCTTCAAGCAAAAAATCTTCCAATAATTTACTAATATTTGAAAGAAGAGATATTGGGCGGTAATTAACAAGAGAACTAAGGTCAGTGTTTGGTTTTGGAATGCATTTTATTTTTGCTGTTTTCCAGTGGGAAATAGCCTATATTAAGTGAGTGATTAAAGATAATTGCTAAGAATCTTCAGAAAGTGTTTGTTGTTTTCTTTAGCAAACAGTTTGAGATACCGTCTTCCCCACAGCTCTTTTTATTATTTTTTAATCGTAAGATTATGTCAATTTTCTCCGCGTTTATAAAAGTATATCGAGATTCAACTGTAGTTTATTCACCATCAGCTGTTATGCTGTTCGTAAAATGTACAATTGGCTCAGCTGTGTTAGCTAATTCTAACATACTACTTTCAACATGAGCTGCAAAATTTGTATCTCCGAGTTGCTGGTTCTGGCGATGTATTTGTTCAAACTTATAGGCTAATGCATTTATTTTATGTAAGTTTTCTGTAAGAACAATGTTGTCACTACTATTGTTACCAGCCGGATTTGCATAAGGGAAGTCAATATCAATATCGTCTTTATTAATTACAAGGTCTGGTATCTTTAACACTTTTTTTAATCCACATAATCCCTCACATCATGCAGCACAAAGCATGCTTATCACACAAATATTTTGAGAAATTGCTTTTTTGTGCCTCAGTTAGTGAGAAAGGTTTTTGGATTTATTACATACATACATACATATATGTAGGTATGTTATGCTAAATGTAAACATGTTACAGGTAATTTTTGCGCATATCCCTCAGTAAAATTCAAACAAAGCATACAAATTAAATTCCATTCAATAATAAAAATGAAAAGAAATTCTAGTATTTATAATTTCAATTTTTTTCTCGATACTTGAATATACGCGATACCTTTCCCTTTATGTGCTCAGTACCCAATACTTTGCTCCGGTTCGAGTAACTAGTAAAAGTATCAATACCAAAGTGGTATCGAATGGTCGCTGGTTGCAGTCAATCGGAAAGGTAGCAGCTCTTCATTAATTTAACTAATGCTTTAGTAAAGCCAAAGAAATGTTGCAATTTTAAGGGTAAAATATTATGATTGACATCTATTGATATCTAAAGTTTTAGATAAGTCGAAGAGTACTAAAATAGTTAAATATTTGCTATCGAATGCAGGGCGAATTTGGCCCATTACCTTTAGCATTGCACTGAAGCAACTGTGACCAGATCTAAATCCAGATTGGAACCCACTCAAGAGTTGGTACTTATTCAAATGCACTATTATTTGATTGGAAATAATTTTCATAATATTTAAAATACGTGGGTCGCATTTGCAAAAATTTGGTAATTTTGATGTGGATTATCGAGCCAGGAGTGCAGAGATCAACTCATTTCTACTTTTAGCGTTGAATCACCATACTTAGCCATTGTGAAATGCTAGTACAACGAGTTCCAACGTGGCCGTTGATCCATGCAGGATGAGTTTCGGGAAGGCCGTTCAAAAATGATTGTTATATCTGAAACAATCGGTGCTGTGAGCCAATTGAGAACGCAAATTCGTCTTGTGATATATTGCGGTATGGAGGTATCCTTGGACAGTAGTAGGACCAGCATACATTCAACTAATTAATTTCGTATTTTTTTGGGTAAAAAAACCATTTATTTAAGTATAAAAGTGAAAAAATTTGTATTCAAAATATTGTCCATCGGAAGCGGCAACTTTTTACCATCTTTCAGACAATTTATGGATTCCATCACAAAAAAACTTCTCATCTTTTGAGCCGAGAAAGTCGTCAAGCCATTTTTTAATACCTTCAACATTGGTGAACCGTATTCCAGAAAGGTGATTCTGCATCGACCGATACAAGTGGTAATCAGAAGGAGCTATGTCTGGGCAATAAGGCGGATGAGGTAGAATTTCCCATCCGGCATTTTCCACAAAAATTTTTGACCGGTACTGCAACATGTGGCCGAGCATTGTCATGATGGTTAAATCAATTTCTCGTGCCTGGTCGCCCATTCTGGCCGTTTTTCGGCTATTGCTGGCTTCAAACGTATAAATTGTTGCCTGTATAGCTCTCCCGTGATCGTTGGACCCGATTTTAACAGCTCACCCTGCAGTACAGCACACCCTTCTGATCCCACCAAATACAGAGCATTACCTTCAAACCATGAATTTTCGGCTTTGGTGTCGATTTGCCTGATTGGCCTGGCTTCACATATGATCTTTTACGCTTTGGGTTGTCGTAATGAATCCACTTTTCATCGCCAGTGACAATACGCTTCAAAAACGATTTCTTTTTGTGGCGCTTAAGCAGCATTTCAGACATGCAAAATCGTCTCTCAACGTCTCTCGGCTTCAATTCGTGTGCCACGAACGTGCTTTTAACGTTTAGAAATGGCTTGTTGAGCGACTTTTAATGTTTTTCAAAGTTCTTCTTGAGCTTGACATGGATCTTGATCGAGTAATGCCTCCAATTCTTCGTCTACAAACTTGTTTGATGGACCTGATCGCTCTTTGTCTTCTGTGTCAAAATCACCACTTTTAAATCGTGCAAACCACTGCTGACATACTCTAATCTCTGGAGCATATTCAGGATAAGCAGCTGAGAGTAAACGATGTGCTTCTGTTGCACTTTTCTTTAAATTGAAGAACAAAAGCAAACCTCCCCGCAAATGCTGTTTTGTTCAAACGTTTGAACAAAAAAATTTTGTGTGTTTACTAATATTCACTGTGATATATCAAATTTACTTGATTTTTTGGCGAGCTTTAACATAAAATAGCTGTCACTGCCAAAATATTGACTACATAAATAGATATGAGATTAGTAACAAAAACGAAATTAATTAGTTGTACACCCAACACATAAATGTTTGGTCTTCAAATAGATTTGTACTTGCAGAATTCGAGAATTGCCCAAAAAAGACTCATCTTAATTGGTGTAAAGAAATGTTGAAGAAATTCAGCCACCGTCTATGACATCATAACAGATGATAACAATAGATGGTAACAAAACAGCCATTGACAGTATCGGTATTCCACGACGCGCTTAATGCAACAAAAGTTGTTCGCGGAAGAAACACCTAACAAAAATGGTTGGTTTTTTTTTGGAAAATGTGGTCATGTTGCAACTCTTTCACCGGAGAAACTTAAAACAGTCAATTTTGAGGGGTGTACAACCATTTGTTTCCCGGAAATTTCGTAATATTAAGGAAAACCAACCGCCGAAGACGAATCAGCCGTCACCAAGCCAATGCGAGCTCTTACGTATCGGTTCATACAAGAAAGTTTTTGAGTATAAAAAAGATCGATCGGTATAGTCATCAGAGCAGTCTTCGATTTTTTTATTACTTCCTTTCGGCTCTTAAAACGCGTTCCCGGTAGTTGTTTTTTCACTCGAACAAACAGAAAAAAATCGCAGGGAGCCATATCAGATGAATCAGGTGAATTCGATGCCTGTTGGATGGTATTCACTTCGTTCTTTGTAAAAAATTCACGTGTAATCAGGGCACTGTGCCACGTTGCGTTATCATGGTGCAAAATCTTCTTCAGTAGCGCTCAAATATTAGTTCCTATTATCTGTCTGACCTTCTGGCAAAACACAGCACCGTTGTAATCCATAAACCCCGCGAGTATAGCTTTTTGTTTTGACTGAAAACGACGTGGTTTTTTTGGTCTTGGTTCATTCGGAGCATTCCACTCACCCGCCTGATGTCTGGATTGCGTATCGATGAATGCGTCTGAACTTACCACACGGAACTCGTACTCAATTTTATAAAGAGATACAAGGTTATCTTCCCGTCTAGGGAAGAGTGGAACACTAACCCAGCATGGATAAATGACCCACAAAAATGGTACATAGATGGTTCCAAAACGTTCCAAAGAGTAGGAGCAGGAATAGGGGGGCCTAGAGCACACAAATTCCTAACACTAAGTACAGATACTACATACAATTTTCCATGCGGAGCTCTTCGCCATAATGGAAACAGTGGAAATCATATCCAAAAGAAGGTTCGAGAAAGTAAAAATTAAACTACTTTCGGACAGCCAATCGGTTCTTAAAGCCTTGAATAGTTTCATATTCAAGCCAAAGGTTCTAATAGAGTGTAACAATGCACTCAACAAACTGACCACTCATAATCAGGTCTCACTGATTTGGGTACCAGGACATGACGGACGCGAAGGAAACGAGAAGGCAGACTTTTATACCAAAAAAGTGGCTATTTATTGGGCCAACCCCATTTCTCGGCTTTAACAAAAATAATATAAAACAGCAAACCAAAAAATGGATCTAAACTAAAATCAGGGAACACTGGAATGGCACAAGCGGCTATAATCATTCCAAAAAGTTTTTGAGCTTCAATGACTACAGAGCAAAATCTGCTCTAACCCTAGATAAAAAGGGCCTTAGATTACTCTGTGCAGCACTTACAGGTCACTTTGCCTGTAATAAACACTTTAACACAATAGGATTATCTGGTCCAAGATTATGCAGGTTCTACTGTGATGAAGACGAGTCTATGGAACGCTAAATCACCAACTGTGAGGCATTAGGCCACAGGAGACACAGACTCCTGGGCTCGTACCTACTAAAGGAGGAAGACCTACAATTGCTGGCTCCTAGGGAGCTGGTTCGACGCCTCGGTATTTTTTTTTTTTTTTTTTTTTTTTTTGTCGGGACAACTAGCAAGTGCAGCACTCAGACATTAATTGAGTCCATTGTACTACACTTGGATTCCCTTTTAATTTTCTTTAAATCTACCCGATCTCCGAAGAAATCTGAGTAGATCTTGTGGTGCCAAGGAGCCAAGATGGTCGCTTCTTAACACATCAGTGCCAAAGACCTCAAACCTGATTCGAGCGAAGGCGGGGCAGACACACAGGAAGTGGTCCGCCGTCTTATCCTCCTCTTCACAAGCTGGGCAGAGTACACTGTCTGACATGCCCAACCTTTCCATGTGCTTTGCCCATAGAAAGTGGCCCGTCATCAGTCCAACCAGCCTTCTGCACTCCCCTCTGCTTAATGACAGAAGGGTTTGCGACAGTCGATCGGACATGACCGGTAACATCAGTTTTGTCCATCTGCAGCCTCTCTCAGCCTGCCAAGCTCGCTTGTGGGTAGTAGTTACCCATTTGCTAACCGTGGACGTGATGGCCACAGAGGGGAGTGGCAAAGCGGGCTCTGGGCCAAAGAAGTTGGCCTCAGAGCCCATCTTAGCTAAGGAGTCAGAGGTCTCGTTACCGGCGATACCCACGTGTCCCGGGACCCATGTTAGCATCAGGCTATTATGTCTGCCGACATAGTTCAGCCTAGATTTACAGGACTTCACTACCCCTGATGTGGTTTGAGGGCTGTCTAAGGCCATAAGCGCTGCTTGGCTGTCGCTGCAAACACATATGGATCTGCCTCTCCATCGTTTTTCCACAACAAAGTTCATCGCTTCTTGAACTGCATACACCTCCACTTGAAACACAGATGCATGCATTCCCAGAGCAAAGTGCAGTTTTGTCCCGCTGGATTCCACGTAGACCCTAGAGCCGGAGCCATGCTCGGTCCTGGAGCCATGCTCGGTCCTGGAGCCATCCGTAAAAATGCGAAAACAGTGTTTGCCGGGCTCATTTTCTGAGTCTTCCCACAACTGAGCCTCTGGTAGCACTACACTGTATCTCTTTTCAAGTACGACCCTTGATGGCATGGAGTCAAGGGGCATGGAGAGAATCGTTGGATCGATGTCCATGCCTTCTCTGTGTTCCAATGCCGGACAAGGGCCGTACCAGTTCCCACTGTGTTTCAGTCTGCAGATGGCCTTCAAGGCCTCTCCTCGGATGAAAGCATCAAGTGGTGGTAAACCAATCAGAGCATCTAGTGCCGGGCCTGAAGTAGTCGGAAAAGCTCCGGTGCTACAGATGGCCACAGTGCGTTGTAGTCTCGATAAGGTCCTCCTGACTCCCACTAGGGAAAGTCTGCTCATTCGCTGATGCATAGGTGATAATGGGTCTTATCATAGCCGTGTAGATCCATAGGACCTTGCTAGGAGAAAGATCCCACGTTTTCCCAAAGACGCCTTTGCACTGCCAGAAAGCTGTCAGCGCTTTGGATGCCTTTGTTTCAACGTGTGATTTCCATAGGAGCTTACTATCGAGGATTACTCCAAGATATTTAATTTCCTTGGATAGCTGGATTGTGACTTCTTTTAGCTTAGGCAGAACGAGTCCATCAAGCTTCCTCCTTCTGGTAAAGAGGACAATACCAGTCTTGGCGGGATTTGCCGACAGCCCGTTCGCACAGCACCAAGTGTCAATCCGATCCAGAGTTTTCTGCACTTTCCTGCAGATGTTCATAAGCGAAGAGCCTGTTACCAAACAAGCAACATCGTCCGCATATGCTTGTGCGTAGACTCCCGAATCGCCTCGGTATACTAAATAATTATAATTAAGTAATTAGGGGCGCACAATAGATCACTTTGGTCGCAGTGCATAAAGGCCTTAGCCTAACCCGTACAACCATTACCATTACCATGCGTCTGATGAATGTTGGGTCGGATTCAGCCTTGGAAATCGTGTCTTTGGCGATATTAACACGGTTCTTCTTTGCAATCGAAAAGACGTGCAGAGGTAGATTTACTCCTGACGTCATAACTTTTACAAATATCAAGAAAGGGCGATAAAATTTGGATAAGAACGTTAAACACAGATGCGACAACACTTAGAGTCTCACCTGGCTTTAGTTCCGGGAACTTTTTGATCAAGGTGGTATTCGGCTAATCCTCATTGCTTGGATTCTTAGTTTTTGAAACATTCTTATTCAATACAAGACTATTTGTATACATGCACTTCCATTTGGTCAATTTCCAACTGGTGCAATTCTGGTCACTATCGCACTAGTAAGATTTCTTTCTTTAAATACCTGTTCATAGCCGCGTAGCTTGGCTTGGTACTGCAGGGAAATTCTCGCAAATTACCTACACTCGGAAAAGCAATATTTAACTTACAATTAAACGCCCTACTGTCGTAATGGATACTCTGATACTTTGGCATATGATGAATATCAGCTCAAAACAGAATAATAGCGCATCGTAAACGCTGTCAACAATTTAATGAGATTCCATGAAATCCGCTCCGAACAATGCGAACAAAGCGATTTTGCGCTTTTCCTATTTCAATTGTAACAAAATTGATTTTCACACATTCAAGTCAGTTGACTACATAACGCTACTCATTTACATATACAAACACATACATACTCGCAGGTAACTAATAGACTGGGTCAATAAATTGAATCTGTGTGACGTCCGTTGTGGGATGAAAGTAAATATGTACGTGAATAGCCGGCAGATCGTAGACTATTGATCATCAACGAATTTCCAGCATTACTCGTGAAAAAGGCGTAAATTAGGCAAACGAACTAACAAAATGAGCAAATATTTATTAGTGGGATGGTATGCATGTAAATTAGTTGTAGCAACTAGAGCCAGTTTACTTGTTATGGTCCACAGATCACAAATTATCGAGTTTGCACATATTAGCAAATGTAATTCGTTGGAAAGGCAACAACAACTGATAACAGCTGGAGTAGGCAAATTAACTTTAATTCATTCACTTCCTCGTTGCCGATGGACTTCAACTTCGACAACATAGAGACTATCATTCTTAGCACTGAGGACGTCGTAGGAAAGTTAAATTCGTGTGAATTTGAAAAAACAGAAATACAGCAAAACTCAAATGCAAAATGTTTCGACACCAGCTGACAAGCAGCCAAGTAAACAAACAAATTTAAGCTTAAAAAATATTTCTTTGGCGATTATTTTGCAATTATTTACATTTTCTGCTGCGTAATATGAATTTCACTGGGACTGCAGTTTTTTTATGAAGAAAGGCAGAAAATGTTAAGAGTACTTTAAATGTAGCGGAAAATCTTGAGAGCTGCTTTTAATGCTTAGGAAGTGGAAGGCATTTTTTTAAGAAAAAATCTTCATTGCTAAAATATCAAGTCAAGTTTGTATAGAAATATATTAAACATACATACATATATAATTGGCGCTAACACCCTTTATTGGATGTCTGGCCGACCTCCTCCCTCTAACACAAATGGGGATACCTACAGTTTCGAGCCGTCACCAAATGGCAGATGGTTTTTGGTCAGAAGCTTTTTCATGGCAAAAATACACTCGGATGTTTGCTTTTGCCTGCCGAGCCAGGATGGAAAAACTGGTTCTATCATTCGATGATTCGAATGATTCGGCCACTTCCGAATGATAGCCGCGCACCAACCCACTCGGCCACAATATAAAGAAGGCAGCAGCACTAGCAGGATCGACCATCGGCTATCTGGTAACAAAATAAATTTAGTTTAATTAAGATTTAGCGCAAGTAATTATTTTGTAATTAAGACTTTTAGTTAAAATAAACCGCGGGAAATATAACTTTAAGCTTTTAGAAGTTCGTAGAAAGTAACGATATACTTACAGAGAGCTCTTTAGGAAGAAAAAAAGTAGCTGTTTTGTAAACTACAGGAGTTCCCGTGTAGAGTTGCCTGATCTCCCATCGGGCGCGTCCCAGGTGGTGGATAGGGAAGCCCTGACACTTCCCAGCTGTGTTGGGCTCCAACACTCGAGTGATGTTTCAAAGTTGGCATAGAATCAGGGTGCCATTCGCGAACCAAACTGGCTAGGGAGGAGTCCCGAACAAAAACCGAAAAGGTAATGGAAAACGATGGATTTATTACTACAGGGGAGCCCACACGAGTGGCAATCCACCCGCTTCGGCGGCAGGGGCATGGATTGACAAGTCTCTCATCTCTATGAGCTAGAGCGTATCCTGGAGGAGACGGGGGTTGCTATCGCAATCTCCTCTTCTTCAGAGACTGAAAAACGTTTCCTAGTTTCCCAGTGATTTTTTCATAGAATCGACGAAAAGGGGACAGCGATGCATTCCGTGATGAAAAAAGTAAAGTTTTAGATAATAACTGGATGGATAGAATTTTAGGTGTAGCGGAAGGATTCAAAGCTAAATTGTATCCCGGTAATGCATTTACAACTGTGGTTGCTTCTTGGTAGAGGAAATTCTAACGCTATGGGTTTTAATTCAGTAGAGTTCCAATGTTTTAATCCCCGCTTGACCAAGCTCGGATAATTACGCAACAAATATTAAAAAACCATCTCAGAATTTTATTATTAATTTTTAAATTAAACCGACTTAGACTTCGCCTAAGCCACAGCCGCCGTGGCCGAATGGGTTAGTGCGTGACTACCATTCGGAATTCAGAGAGAGAACGTCGGTTCGAATCTCGGTGAAGCACCAAAATAAGAAAAACATTTTTCTAATAGCGGTCTCCCCTCGGCAGGCAATGGCAAACCTCCGAGTGTATTTCTGCTATGAAAAAAAGCTCCTCATAAAAATATCTGCCGTTCGGAGTCGGCTTGAAACTGTAGGTCCCTCCATTTGTTGAACAACATCAAGACGCACACCACAAATAGGAGGAGGAGCTCGCCAAACACCCAAAAAGGATGTACGCGCCAATTATATATATCAGGGTTTGATTGAAAAGTCATGAGCCTTCCCGCGCGGAGCGTCTGCCAAGCGATCAACCGAATCTGGTGGGGGAAAATGATCGTTGGACCTTCCCCTTCCACTAGAAACCGGTCCCAGTTCGCTGGCAACAGCGCTGCAGTCAACATCGCTCCGCGCGTGAAAGCTGTTTTAAAAGTGTGTTAGGATTTTGCAGTGGCGAAAATGCAGCGATCGTTGGAGCAACGTTACTCGATCAAATTTTGCGTAAAGCTAAACAAAACGTGTACCGAAACCATTGGGCTACTCAAGGAGGCTTACGGGGACCAATCTCTGTCCAGTGCCCAGGTAAAACGGTGGCACAAGTCGTTCAAGGAAGGCCGGGAGGACGTCGAAGAAGAACAGCGATCTGGAAGGCCTTCGACGACGCAAACAGACGAAGATGTGAACCGGGTTCGTGAATTTTTGAACATTGACCGTCGTACTAGTCTACGTGAGATCAGGGAAGAGTTAAATTTAACTTATTACAATGTGCGGGAAATCGTGACCGGAAAACTTGAAATGCGCAAAGTGTGTGCCAAATTGGCTTCAAAGGTTTTGACTGATGAACAAAAGCAATTGCGTGTGGAAAAGAGTCGTGAAGTATTGAAACAGGATAATATATATATTTATTCCTTTTACTCCATAGTAAAGCATAGGGCTACAACAAAACTCTTAAATCTGTCCCTGTCCAATGACATTCTTTTAATTTCATTCCAGTTCATTTCACTTAATGTTATCTCCTTCTCTAGCTGTCTTCTCCAAGTATGCGCTGGGCGTCCCCTTCTGCGTGATCCCTGTGGGTTCCATTCAATGGCTTGCCTCGTGATATCTTGTGCGGGTTTTCTGAGCGTATGGCCGATCCAGTTCCACTTTCTTTTCAGAATATTTGTTTTGATGAGCGTATGGTTCGTCAGCTCCCACAGTCTGTCGTTGGATATAGTTTCTGGCCACCTTATCTTTAGTATACGACTAAGGCAACGATTTGTAAAAGATTGCATGCGTTGTATTAGCCGTGGCGCAGCATTCCATGTTTCACATCCGTATAGTAAAACGGATATGACGTTGGAATTAAATATTTTTAGTTTGGTGCCACGCGACAAGAATGAGGAGCTCCAGATGTTTTTCAATTGACCGAATGCTTGCAGCGACTTATTTATTCTGTTTTCGATGTCTTCCGCACAGCCGCCAGAGGTTGAGATAATGCATCCTAGGTAGCAGAAACTTTGAACTTCCTCTAAAGGTGTTGAGTTTAGTAGGAATGGGCGCGTGTTGTTTGCATTTATGCGCATGGCCTTGGTTTTAGAGACATTGATGTTGAGTCCCACTTTCGATGCTAGTGTCGATATCGATTTGAGTTTTCGTGCCATGTCGTCGTAGTTGTGCGCAAGGATGCAAATATTGTCGGCGTAATCGAGGTCGTTTAAGGATCCACGAAGACCCCATGTGATGCCTCTCTGATTAGCAAGAGCCTGACCTAAAATGGCGTCAAGGACAATGTTAAAGAGAGTTGGAGAGAGCGGGCAACCTTGTTTTACTCCAACTTTAACAATTATTGGCTCGCTTAGCTGTCCTTCATGTAGGATTCGGCAGCGTGCGTCCGTATATAAGTTTATAATGAGATTAATCATTCTTTCGGGAATGCCTTTACATCGGAGCGCGGCCCAAATAGCGTCGTGACGAAGAGTATCGAATGCCTTAGCAAAGTCGATAAATATTAAATAAAACGGTGACCGATATTCCACGCTTTGCTCCACTATTACCCGAAGGCTGTTTACGTGGTCGACACATGATCGGCGTGGCCTGAAGCCCGCTTGTTCTTCACGAAATATTGATGCCGCGTAAGCTTCGTGGATTCGTTTGTTTATAATATGGGCAATGATTTTATTAACGCTGCATATAAGTGTAATTCCTCTCCAATTAGTACATTGCGAGAGATCGCCTTTTTTTGGAATTTTTATTATAACTCCTTCCTTAAGCTCGCCTGGAAGGTGCCCGTCTGACCAGAAGCGTTCGATGGTAGGTTGAACGAGCTTAGCGCTAGGATAATACTTTAGACAATTGTATCACAGGGTATGCAACCTGAAAAGAAAGCTGAAGGGGAGGCGTTTCGACTCCATCGAGGCGATCCGAAAAACTGTGACAGCCGAATTGAACCAGCGGTGTATTGAAGCTCAAGGGTTCTATTTTGAAGAATATTAGTTGTAAAGGGTGTTTTTTTAGAGGTTAGGTTTTCAAGTTGGCACTACTTTTTTTGTAGATGGTCTTTTTGACAGCTGTCACTTGATTTATGCTCAGTTTGGTTTGCCGTTTCACAATGAATAGACTTACACCTGAACAACGTTTGCAAATCGTGCAAATTTATTACGAAAATAATGGTTCGGTTCGCGTGGTTCGAAAATAATGGTTTTTGTTCAGCGACGAAGCTCACTTTTGGTTGAATGGGTATGTCAATAAGCAAAATTGTCCACAAGCCATTGCTGGGACGCCGTTACATCCTCAAAAAGTCACTGTTTGGTGTGCTCTATGGGCAGAGGGAATCATTGGTCCATATTTCTTTAAAAATGAAGTCGGCCATAATGTTACAGTCAATGGAGAGCGCTATAGAGCCATGATTAATGACTTTTTCGTGCCTGAATTGGACGATGTTGATGTGGACGACCTTTGCTTCCAACAATACGGCGCTACATGCCATACAGCCAACGCAACAATCGATTTATTGAAGGAAACTTTTGGTGAGCGCATTATCTCGCGCCGTGGACCTGTGGCGTGGCCTCCAAGATCGTGCGATATAACACCGCTGGACTATTTCTTGTGGGGCTATGTGAAGTCGCTTGTCTACGCAGATAAGCCCGAGACGATTGACGTCTTGGAAGAGAATATTCGGCGCGTTATTGCTGACATACGGCCCCAATTGCTGCAAAAAGTGGTCGAAAATTGGGCCTCTCGGCTGGAATTTATTCGAGCCAGCCGCGGCGGCCAATTGCCCGAAATCATTTTTAAAACATAATGGCAAACCCTTATCTTTATAATAAAGCTAAATTCTTGGCCATAACATTAAATTATATACGTTTTATTTCATCTTGAAAACCTAACCTCTAAAAAAAACACCCTTTATAAGCCAAAAGGTTTAATAAAACTGCTTAAAAAAATTAGGATTATTAATATACTTTTCAATCAAACCCTGTATATATATGGGGCATTCTTTCTGAACGTGAGACCCCCTGCCCCCAGAATAGATTTTGACGAAAAGAGGTCTATGAGGGCTTAAAATGTAGGTAATTATGTTTACTTTCGAAAGCAAAGTGGCACTTCTTGAAATTCAAAATGGCGGATCCAATATGGCGGATTCAATATGGTGCAATTTTGCAGTTCGTGCATCAGATTTATGCTATGAACTGATGATAAAAAATGTGATGAATAACCAATAAAAATAAATAATTAACTTGGAAATATGTAAAATTAAATCCAATGCAACAATTTTACTTAAAAATAAATAAAGAAAACACGAAATAGCATAAATCTGATGTACGAACTGCAAAATTGCACCATATATATAATAATAATATAATATATATATAAAGGGTCCGCCATATAACTTTACGGAATTAAAAATGCTATAAAAAAGAAACTACTCAATATTTTTCCGAACAATTTTTTGTATTTTGAAGTACAATCCTTCCGGTTAATGATGGAACACAACTTCATTCATATGGCTGCCTCGGCTAGCCATGCACCATCCCATACGATCTGTCCAATTTTTCAACCCATTTTCGATTGTATGCGGCTGTATTTTAGCTATGACATCGCGTATGTTGGTCTTCAGTGCATCAATTGTTGCTGGTTTGTTGGCATAACACTGGTCTTTGACGGCACCCCAAAGATAATAATCCAACGGCGTCAAATCGCAGCTCCGAGGCGGCCAAACGATATCAGAATTTCGTCTGATAATGCGATCTTCGAAGACAGTGCGCAAAAGATTGATCGTAGCATTCGCTGTGTGGCAAGTAGCGCTATCGGCTTTTCTTCGAGTGCGTGCGGGTTTTCTTAGCCCCAAATGCGGCAATTTTGCTTGTTAACATACCCGCCGAGATGGAAATGAGCTTCATCCGAAAAGATGATTTTTCGGTAAAAGTCTTCATCTTCTTCAAGTCGATCTCAAGCCCATGAAGCGAAGCGAAAAGGCATTGGGTGGTCGATCCTTTGAGCGTATACACAACCATTTTCGTTCAACGGAAGAGTAAAACTAATTTTCTGTCAAATCAGATAACAGCTAAGTGTTACCATTCTTCAAATAATACCTAGTTCAAATCCGTAACGATAGATGGCGGGCCCTGTATATAATTTCCTTCCAGAAAAACGCAATCATTCGGGCGTCGTTCTAACTTTTCAATACCAATTTTGTAGAACGATTTATCTTTTGCCTCAGGATTTATTTATTTCCACTTTCTACTCCCTTTTGTAAGGAAGTGTCAAAACTCGAATAATTGAATCATGCTCCAGGCATATATCCAAGCACATTACTGTAGTAACGTCGAATGCCATCTCCCAAGGCGCATTCATTAAAGGTGGTGGCACTAGACCAACAACAATGCTTTGTACCAGAAAATAAATAACGAATTCGCCTTGTTTCATTCTGAGGTGAAAACACCATTTTGCCTTGTTATCTTCTAAGAAAATATATTTTCAATAAAACCAAACACTAACTTTGAATTAAAGAAAGTGCTGTGGTGTCATATTTCTAAACTCAAGCTGACATAATATTTTTTCCTTTAATGTGCTTACATTTAGTAAAAGCGCAATATTAAATGTTTTTATGCACTTTTTTCTGATTTTTATATTTCTTTATTTAACTGCGATATGCAGGTTTTGAAATTTTAATATGTCGCGACATGTCGTGTGAAAATTATTAATGCGATCTCCCACATTGAAATGCTACAACGTTCAAATTTAATTAGCTACGGAAATGACAACTACACAACAGTAAAATGTGGCGAGTATCAAATGAAGGCAGCGTAACTAGTTGGCAAAATCTATGACATACCATCAGTGTAATTAAATAATTTACTACAAGTATGTAAATAATAGTAGCTGTAGCACGTACGTAGAAATGCTTTCCTCAATTATAAGTATAAAAAATAGCGCATGGAATTCGCTAAAAAAAAAAAAGTAATATAATTTTTAAACAAGTGAACGGTAATGAACGTGACAGTCAACGTTTGTGAGACCTCGAAAGTCAGGAATTTAACGTTAGAAAATTTCTTGAAATTTTTCAAAAACATTTTTCTATTCAAATGTTAGACGTGTGCGAATTTGCATTGAAAAATATTGACAAAACAAATACCATATATTACTGCTTATGTAGATTTGTAAGCCACCACAATGGAGTGTAGGTGCATTTGCGTACTCATACGACCCGTCGCACCGAAACGAGTATGAGAAAATGACTTCGATTGAAGGTGGGTGGGTGATCAGCGCAATGTGTGTTTGCGTTGTTTATTTGTTCATATTTTTACATGCGCATACTAAATAACTTAACATAAATAACCGTTACACCAGGGGCTGGATGTTAATCTAGCAGAATAGCCGAAATTAAGTCAAACTTAAACGAACTCACGCCACCTAAAAATGTCAACAGCCAATGAGTGGCGATGGGCGAGGAGGGGAAATCGGCGTAGCTTGTTAGAGCGGAGAGGAGGCGATGCTATGTAGATTACGGTCATATTATGAAAATATTCACGCTCACACAAAAATTGCGCGGCCGGTTTAATTGAAAGATTGCTAAGCTTTTTCCTAAGCACTTGCATGTTTTGCATTTATGCAAATTTGGGAAACAAAATAAATAGAAAAATTAAATTTCAAGCCTCTATGATCAGTATGATTATCTTGTGTATCACTGTCAACTGCTAGGCAGGCGGCTAGACGATGGGAGTTCCCATTATGTAATTCATTTATTACACTGAGATTTCATACCATTTTTTTGCAGTTTAGAAACAACTTTTTATACTAAAAGCGTATTGAATTTATGAGAAAGAAAATTAAAAATTAGAGAAAATAACGGTTATAGAATTGACTGGGAAAGTACAGAAGAAGTAAAGCGCCAAATTGTAAATCAATTCCGCCAAGAGACTGAAGCTGGGGGCGAAATTTCCACATGGTAATTAAGCCAAACGTTTTTAAAGCCCCAAAAGCTCTTCATAAACTTTTTTTTTATTAGACGAAATCAATAGTGCCAAGGCACCGAAGACTGGGCCTTTATAGAAGTGCATTAACGACGTACAATAAGGAGCTGAGAAAATCAAAGAGAGACTCATGGAGTAAGCACTGTGAGGAGATTGCATCCTTACCAGCGGCTAGCAGACTTCAAAAGTCACTCAGCAAAGATCACTCAAATGGCCTTTCTACTTTCAAGAAGGCTAACGGAAGTTTTATGGAGAGTCTAGAGGAAATGGGACAGCTTTTGCTGGACACTTACTTTCCGGACAGTGTCAGTGTGGGTGAGGACAGTGAAGACACTGGGGACATCCGGTTCTTAATGTCTACACGCAGAGAATTCTGCCTTGGCCGTACAATTTTTACGGTGAATAAACCTAAATGGGCGATCTCTACATTCAGTCTATTTAAACCACCAGGTGTTGATAACATACAGCCGTGTCTACTACAGTGCGGTACGAATGTATTAGCACCGGTTTTAACAAATATTTTCAGGATAAGCCTGGAATTAGGCATAGTGCCTAAAAATTGGAGTAAAGCCAGGGTGGCTTTCATTGAGGAAACGGGCCAAAAGGCGGACACGGCCTTTCGACCCGTAAGCTTAACTTCTTTCCTGCTCAAAGCTATGGAAAAAATAGTTGATCAATATGTTAGAGATGCTTATCTTAGGGATTCGCTTCTCAATGTTGAACAATACGCTTACCAGTCAGGCAAGTCGACAGAAACTGCCACACATCGACAGAAACTGCCACAGATCGAAAAGGCGTTGCCTGGTACGAAAATCGCCCTCTGCACAACGGTTGACATTACGGGAGCATTCGACAATGCTGCTTTCAGCTCTGTTGAGGAAGGTATGGTTAGGAGAAAAAAAATAGACTAATCATAACGTGGGTTCTCAATATGCTGAGGAATAGATCGACAATCTGTGAGACTGGGGCTGTGTCAAGTCAATCAAAGGATGCTCCTCAAGGAGGCGTTTTATCACCGCTCCTTTGGCTATTGATCATTGACGAGCTCCTACAGACTGTCGATGATCTCGGATACGAAGTCACAGCTTTGCTCACGATCTAGTTGTCATGGTTAGAAGTAAATTTAACTCTACTATAACTGTAACTAGCTCTCGACAGTGTGGTGATTTATGACAAATTTTTGCATGAATTGGGTTACATATATACCTATACTACACATGACTGGCTCGACGGCCGCAGTTCATTCTCTTAATAAAATGGGTTCAATGGTTACTGACGATTTTTGCCTCTTTCTCTTGGCCTTAAGCACATGATCATCATCGTTTGGCACTAAGGCTTAGTATGAGTTTTGACCTGTTGAACAAAATGTCACCATTTGACCCAATCTTTGGTTGATTTCCGCCAGTTTTTTAATTTGAGTTTCCTCAAGTCATCCTCCAGTTCGTCAATCCATCTTGATGTTGGTTTACCTTTTGCTTTCGTCATAAATGTTTTAGCGTAAATTATTGTTCGTTGAGCTTACGTTGAGTTCATTCTCGTGACCTAACCATCTGATTCTTAGGACTTTGATGAAGCGCACAACATTCGTGCCTTTTACTAGTGGGTCTAGTTCATGGTTAAGTTCTTATGCTCCACTCGCCGTTGTTGTCTTTGCCTGTTCCGAAGAGTTTTCTCAAAAACTTTTTTCAAATATTTCAGTTTGCAGGCATGAAAATGCATCTCCGATATCCACCTGGAGTTGCTCTAAGCACCGAAGTGAAGAGTGATGCCAGCAACTACTGAAACATATAAATTTTGTAAATAGACAATCCAGGATTTTTGTTCAGAATTCTCACCGAAAAGAGAGTTAAACAGAAAGTATTTGAAACACCCTATATTTATTTAAAGTATGGAGGATATATTTAGCTAATTTTTGTGATTTTATGCCAATTTAAATTTTATATCTTTCGTACGTTGCGATTACATTTCCAATTTGAGCTCAAACCACAGCTTAGCCTAATATCTGTACGTATGTATGCACCTAAATACATATACACATACAAGCACACATACACACATGCACATACCTGCTTGATCGCTTATCAGATTTAATCCAATTTAATACAATTGCAAATTTTTCTAAACAATTTAGTTTACATTTTAGTATCGTAAACTGGCACAAATTTAGCATAATGCGTCAGTGTTAGTGTGCGTTCGTCTAATTTGGAATGTGGGTAACTACTTACATACATATTTCTAATTGACTTGTGCGTAGAACTTTTTTGGTGTTATTGCTCTATTTCAAGGGCCCCCAACTTCCGTTATTATCTGTACATGTTGTTGTTGCTGTGGAATGCTAACATATTCTGTGGCACGTTTACACTTACCCTTCCACTTATTTTTACTTATACGTACATGGGATGTGTGTTTGTGTAGAGCCATTAACGTCAAAAATAAATGAGACAGTAAATATTTAACTATTTGTCGCTTTGATTTAAAGTATTTGTGTTAAAACCAATTATCAAATGTTATGCTTTTTATTAGTGGTAATTAAAATTTATGATGGTTAATGGGAATTTTCCGTTACCATACTTACAATTTGGGTAATAACTTTAGTACTCTTCGTGCCGACCAAATTCGCCGTTCAAGTCTAATCAGGTGGAATATTACCAAATTTTTTTGGAGTAATTCGTAAGAAATTTAACTTTTTTTTTGATTTTCTAAATTAATTGGAGCAATATTGGTGAATTTGTGAGTGCTTGAGCATCCACTGCTTCCTGCGCGACTGAAAGCGTTTTTCAGAAAATTGTTAATTGCGACGTCCGTGTACGCCGTAACTCAAAATCTACTCAATGTTCTCTCTCGCAGCCCTTCTTTATATAATTCAAAGCGATAATAATTATTATACCTACAATAACAAATAAGCTAATTTTCGGTTAGAACTCTATTTTTGTGGCTTACAAGTGCCTGAAAAAATTTAAAAATCAAAAAAAGGGATACCTCGAGAAACATTTTTTTGAACAACTATATTTTGGTTTTTTGTTTCAGCTGACTCTGTATAATTTTTGAGAGGATAGCAAATTCAGATATCGCGGGATATAGTCAATTCCTTCTAGTGCTGTAGAATGCAGCTTTAAAATCGACAAAAATATGATGTGCGTCGATCCTCCCTTCAAGGGTATTTTCCAAGACTTAGTGCATTGTGAATATCTGTCCTATGCATCAGTGGGCTGGAGGAGTAGACTCTCACTCGTGGGAGTCAGGAGGACCTTATCGAGAGTACAACGCACTGTGGTCATCTGTTGCACCGGAGCTTTTCGGACTACTTCAGGTGCTCTGATTGGTTTGCCACCGCTTGATGCTTTCATCCAAGGAAAAGCCTTGAAGGCAATCTGCAGGCTGAAACACAATGTGAACTGGTACGGCCCCTGTCCGGCATTGGAAAACAGAGAAGGCATGGACTTCGACCCATCGATTCTCTCCATGCCCCTTGACTCAATGCCATCAAGAGTCGTACTTGAAAAGAGATACAGTGTAGAGCTACCAGAGGCTCAGTTGTGGTCAAACTCAGAAAATGAGCCTGGCAAACACTGCTTTCGCATTTTCACGGATGGCTCTAGGACCGAGCATGGCTCCGGCTCTGGTGTCTACGTGGAATCCAGCAGGACAAAACTGAGCTTTGCTCTTGAAATGCGTGCATCTGTGTTTCAAGCGGAGGTGTATGCAGTTCAAGAAGCGATGTACTTTGTTGTGGAAAAGCGATGGAGAGGCAGATCCATATGTGTCTGCAATGCCAGCCAAGCTGCGCTCATGACCTTAGACAGCTCCCTAACCACATCAGGGGTAGTCGAGTTCTATAAATCTACTTCCTGTGCGCCTGGCCTGCCTTCGCACGAATCAGGTTTGAGGTCTTGGGCACTGATGTGTTAAGAAGCGACCATCTTGGCTCCTTGGCACCACAAGATCTACTTAGATTTCTTCGGAGATCGGGTAGATTTAAAGGAAATTAAAAGGGAGTCCAAGTGTAGTACAATGGACTTAATTAATGTCTGAGTGCTGAACTTGCTAGTTGTCCCCACAAAAAAAAAAGAAGAATATCTGTCGATTGTGGATGTTTCAAGTCTAAAGCCACACTGATAAGATCCAATCAGCCTTTCCCACAATACGCTCGTTACCGCCTGTAAGACGATATTTAGAAAACTATTTCCGCGGTAATTGGAACAGATTGCAGGATCAGCCTTTTTGTTGGCCTATTTTGCATAGGAGATGATGCATGCACCTTATCAACTCGTGACCGCCAGGTTTGAATAGCCAGTTGGCTTCCGCGGCTTTGTTGCTTTTTAGCTGCGTTATCACATTCTCACCTCCTCATGGACGGGTAGCGGAGCGACAGTCGTGCTGTCAATGATTGGGGTCGGGAGCTTCACATTCTCTGTGACATACGCCGCTGTCCGCATTTAACAAATTCAAGAAGTGTTGCCTCTGACAGTGGACATCAACAGTGCCATCTAAACTGACCGGATTCGGTCCCTGGAATTCGAGCTTCAGACGTTTTACAGACTAGAAGTCTCTATGAGGGGAGCATTTCGGTATGTTTCAAACCGGAATGTTCACTGTATCTAAAGCAACTGAGTCGATAGCTAAATTCATCGCATCTACATATGTAATTCTCATGTGAACACCAGCTAAAAGCGAATTCTTTGAGGCATGCACTAATATCTTGCAGAACGGCGGAAATTATACTTATGTATATCTTCTTTGTATTACTCCGAAAAGTTTGAACACACTCAAGGGCGGAATATAAACTTACGGCCGAGTTCAGATTGCCGCAAAGCGAAGCATCATGCGCAGACAATCCTGGGTGTACCCTTCAACATAGGCATTTTGCAGATCGCGATTTATGTAGCTGCATTGAAGTATTAAAATTATTTATGATCATGAAATATATTTTTCGATATTCATGTGAGTGTATTTCTACTACGAAAAGGTCCACAGAAGTGCACTCTTCATATTATCTCGTGGCAATACTTGGAACCAGTTATGTGGTCTATGTGAGATCGTTGTGGATCAGCTAACCTAACTTATAAGTTATTCCGACGAAATGTTGATGTGTTTTCCCATGACTTTAAATATCTCGAATATCGTTGCGAATATCGAGTTTACCCAAATAAAATTTTCTCAAATGTTTGTTATTCGCAACTTTTGGCCTCTGAGTCCTCAATAAAGAGCATTGGAAATGGTTAAAAAGCAAGGAAATTAGTCAATGAGGAAGAAATTCTTCGTGATAACTTTGTTTCTGACTCATCTCCAGACAATCCATTTCCTTGGGATACGCGCGCTGGGCTATTCAAGTATTACTGCCAGTGCTATAATAAAACATTGAGGAAGACACCAAAAGGTCACTAAAAAATTGATAACCATTTTCCTCATTCCACATTCCTCTTACGAGAAATTACTAGATTAGGCAATTGATGAATCCTAAGAGATTTCCCAGCTGCGGTATAATTATAAAATTCTACTCATTTCGAAGTTATCTGTAATCCAAGGTTTTGAGGGAGCGTGAATAAAGATTAGTTAAGTTAGGTTTTTGTGGTAGTCGGCTAAGAGTAGACAACTCATTTAGACGTTGTAGGCCTGCTTAGGTACCACTGTGTAACATGGGAACCTTACTGCTTATTTCTCATGGAGCCAGTTAGATTCTCCTATGAAGCGTAGGATAGGTCTTATCCCAACACCGGATAGTTCCGTGAGAGAATCAAAATGGTATTTTCCTAACAACCTTGCTCTACTCCTAGCTACGGCTGGACAATTATCGAGGAACTGCTCTACTGTTTCTTCTTATTCCTCGTCTCTACAACTTCTGCAGTATTCATGCGAAAATATTCCTATCCTAGAGGAGTGCCTATAGAACAGCCAATGGCCGGTGACACAAGCCACTGCCTTCGAGATGATCTCTCTTGAGAGGTTAAGCTATTCTCTTGATCTTTTCTTATCTACTTGCGGCCAAATTATCCTGGCTGTAGCACAAGTATTTCCTTCTCTCCATGGTCTATTGGCCTCCTGAAGAAGATTGTCTTTTATTTTTAGTTTGCCAGTTGCCATAGGAGTTCCAATATTGCCTTTGTGTTCAAGCAGTTGAAGATTAGTACTCTTTCCGGCCATCGTCCTTGCAATTTTCTCAATAACTCTATGCTCGGCACCCAAATAAGGCTGGCCTTGAAGACGGTGCGAATATCATTTAGAGCTGCCAGGTGTTCCTGAGCAAGCTTTGATCTTAGTATAACTGCCTCCTGTCCGAGAAGATATTTATTTATTTACGAAGTTTTTGTTATGACGTATGTGTTAAGATACAGAGTTACCTTCTTTATGGCTAAATTGTTGTTGTTGTTGAAGTGGTTGAGTATTTCTACTGAAATAGTTCTCGTGTGATCAGGTCTTTTTTGTTTTTTGATTTTGTTTTTTTTTTTGTGTAAGTCAGATCCATTTTGTGATTTATGGCTAAGACTCCTGCCTGGTAGACTCCAAAATGGTACCAACTGGTTTAATTACGATTTGTGCTCTTATGGATGGAAATTCGAGTGGCAGAGGCAGTCGTGGTTCTTTTCTTTTTTCTTTAACCAAAATATTTTGATAATATAGTGTAAGAAAACATTTCTAAAAAGCAAATCGGTTAAGGGAAATAAGGGATGAGTTACGTTTTAATTATCTTTCAAAAGTACAACTATAATTTTTTTTTTATTTTTTAGATATTTATAATTTGAAGTTTTGATCTTCGACTTTTGATATTTCCTGAACTGTAAGAGCCACTAAATTCGAATTTCTTTTTTAAATTCAAATTAAACACAAAAGTATCCTGTATTGGAATTCCTTATCTGTTGCCCTTTAATTTACCATAATAGTTCTTATGAACAGACGTCACTTGCGTGCACTTTTACAGATGCCGATTTTTTTAGGCGATGTACTCGATAACGTTGAGTCATAATCGGTTTTCTTGCAAAACTAAATTTTTTTTGGTTTATTTACATAAACCTTGTCATTTAGAAGGCTACATAGAATACTCCATATCGTCTAAGCCAGACAATTTTGGCGATTAAAATGCTGCAGAAAGACGTGAAATGATTTTTTCCGGAAATCTCGTCTGCAGTAAATGGAAATAAAAGAAACTCGCACATGAAAAGCTCTGTATTTATTCGCTTCAATTAATTTTATTATTACCTACAACTAGCATAAGAAACTTTACCAAGCTCCAGCTCTCCATTTATTGTGTCTACTCTTTACTTGTCCTCAGCATATTTACGTTTTTGTTATCTCAAATTGCTTTATGACATTTTATGAGAAATATTATACATTCTTTCGACATTATCGGCAAAGTAATAGCTTCGCCTGAGGCGTGTGATTTAGCATTTCCAACATTCTCTAATCTGAGCATCTGAAATGCCTTATCACAACTGAATGCAGGCACGCAACAATCACCTGTGTGTCGCTCCACTCAAAAATGTACATTTTTTTTAGTACAGATGTAATTAAAATAATAGTATATTTACTGCCAAACCGCAAACACATACATGCATACATAAATGGACACGTATGTTAACACATATACACCCAGCAGGGAAAAGTCAAACTGGAATGGAAACATTCAGATGCTGGTATTTAATAGAAGAAATCATACCGGTTCCTCTTTTAATAGTTTTAAAAAAAAAAAAGTTTAGGGGGCGTCCATAAATTACGTGAGGTGTTTTTTTTTATTTTCTGAGGGGTGAGATGTCGTGAGATTTTATTCAGCCCCCTCCACCATCCCCCAATCTCACGTGAGATTTTTCGAAATGTGGGTTTCTTATGTAAACGCGTTGGATTGTTATTGTAAAAAGAAAAAAAAAATTTGCTCCGTGCTCTTATTTACGACTATTTAAGACTAGTAATCAATATTGCTGAGAGTTATAAGTGTAATAAAAATTTAACAATAGAAGACTTAAATCGTAACTACTGCGATTAAAAAAAAAAAATATCTACTCTAATTCAGTCCATGGAGAATCATGCGCGGTTTCAAGAGAGACTATTGGGACCAACATGTCCATATGATTTTCAGTAAAATCATCTGCTCCTTCAACTTCGTTCTGATCTAGCCACTCTAAGCCGTTGACGCTTGCGCACAGTAACTCATTAGCTCGTCTTGTGACAATCCGTGAAGGTCGCACTTAGCGGAACATACGCGCTTGCTTAGCTGGACATGTTCTTTAAAGTCCGAAATTGTCAAACGTCCATCAACCTGAGTGATAGGGTATTGAGGTGGCAGAAAACGGTCGTGAAGAATCATATGCAGATCACTCCGCCGTGCGCTGCAGCACTTAGGTCAAGCTCCATATGCAGCTTAGCAATCTGTTTCTTCATAGTATCTTGTGCTGGAGTGGGACGTACGTTAGATGGTGTAGTGTTCGACATAGCTTCATCCACATCATCGCTGATCACAAGAAGCTGATTTTGAATTATGTGAAAACAGTGAAGGAAATGACCGCGCTAATATTTTGTAGTTACGATTTTAGCATATTTTATCAAGAATTTCACTGTTTCAGCTTTTTTTATGCTATTAATTGTAACAATAAACTTTATATAAAAAAAGTATTTTCTTAAAAACATATATATTTAACCTACCTTTTGAAGGAATGATAAAGTAGACCGAACTTTTCTCTCAGTGGATTCCCTGAGAAGCCGTTCAATCTCATGTTTAATGTGATGTATTAACTCTTCTTTCTTCGGGAATTTTCGCTTCGAGGTATTTCATAATTTTATCACATCGTCGTGGCAGGACTTCTTCGCCTTATAGACATATCTTTTGACGTATGCGTTATAAAAATCTGGATAACTCATTTTAAATTAGTAAGAGCATGAACTGAGTCGAGTAAAACATTTACAAGAATAAACAAAGAAGGTTGGAACCTGTCCGTGTGTCGCTGCCACTCAGCTCGTACGCTCTTGTTCATCGAGTCGCGCGTTCGGCTGATAGTGGCGCGAAAACAAACGACGGGCTACACTGTACTGTAAATTCAGATTAAATTGAGCTATTTGGTATAAAACAAATATGGTGGTTTGACAGTGGTAATGTACATATAACGTCGAAGTATGAATGAAATTATTTTCTTTCGAACGAATTAGTGAATGATCTTAATCATACTACGATTACGCTTAAGATCAATCTGGATAATGGACCAAAATAACGGGTGATCAATCATGAGGTGCTTTTTTCAATAGTTAAAAAAAAAAAAAAATGTAAATTATGTTCAAAACCTTTATTTATCATTTGAAAGGACATTCTTTGAAATTTACTTTTTGAATATGACTTCATTCAAATGTTGGCCGCAACTACGCTTAAGGTGGTCCATTCTGAAGGTCCAATTTTCAATCACTCGTTCGAGCATTTCGACTGGTATGTTGTGAATAATACGCATAATGTTGGCTTCCAGAGCTTCAATCGTAGCTGGTTTATCAGCATAGACCTTGGACTTCACGAATCCCCAAAGAAAAAAGTCCAAAGGTGTGATATCACAAGATCTTGGTGGCCAACTCACAGGTCCTAAACGTGAAATCAGCTGCTCTCCGAAATGACTTCTCAATAAAGTCATTGTTTCACGAGCTGTATGGCAAGTGGCTCCGTCTTGTTGAAACCAAATGTCGTAGAGATCATTAGATTCAATTTCACCATTCACAGTTACGTTGCGGCCATCATCATTTTTGAAAAAATATGGACCGATGATTCCACCAGCCCATAAACCACACCAGACCGTTGTTTTCTCTGGGTGTAAAGGTAGCTCTTGAACCTGTTCTGGTTGCTCTTCATCCCAAATACGGCAATTTTGCTTATTGACGTAACCATTGAGCCAGAAATGCGCCTCATCGTTGAACAAAATATTGCTCGAAAACAGCGGAAAAACATTTGTCACAGAACGCTGATTTTCATAATACAGTTGAACAATTTGTAGACGTTGTTGCGGTGTGAGTCTTTCCATGATGAAATGCCAAACGCTGTTCAACAAATCCACGATGACAGTTTGCCACAACTCGCGCGCGATCTGTAAAAAAAACGCAAATGAAAAAAACTCCTCTTAATTGATCACCCGTTAGTATAATTTTTTTTGTTTCAATCAGAAAAAAAATTGCGTGATATTTGCCGAGACCCCCCCTCTCTCCAACGTAAGATTAGATGAGATTTAACTCGACCCTCTCCCCCCCTTAAACATCTCACGTAATTTATGGACGCCCCCTTAAGACTCGTGTGGGGACGCACCAATGCACCGCCATGAAAAGAGGGTTATGTATAAGTACTTATAGATACTAAAGATGAATATATTTATTTGAAAAATACAATATCCAAGTCCATCAAATAAAAGCAACAATTAGTTAATATTTACACGAAATTTATTCACTTTATTCTCGTGTGTAGTCTCGCATCGCAAGTCAGTAAGATTAGAGGAATGGATTTATATTATTCTTACAACGCAGATCTCAGATCTCTAAATTGGTGGCTTACAGTCGCAGATAAAGTACGCAAAGCAATGACGGCGTTGCACCCCTGCGGACGGCTAATTGAGGAAAATGGGGGTTGGAACCCAGAAAAATACTAGGTTGCTCAATAATTTTTGCGGTTTGATAAGAAAAACTCAGCTTTATGGTTTGAAATGCACTTTATTATTCAGTATAGTTTTCCTGAACAGCAATACACTACTTCCAACGAGATTCCAATTTATGAAGTGAGAAACTGGCAGGTTTGCAAAATACGCTTCCACAGATGTTATGACCTCGTCATTTGATGACAATCGCATTCCACGCCTGATTTTTTTTAGGTCTGGAAACAGATGGAGGTCACTAGTGGCCAAATATGGTGAATACATTGGATGCTCTAACAATTCAAGCTTTAATTCATGGATTGTAGTCATTGTCAAATGTCAGCCTTGAAATCCAACGTAGAATCTCTCTTGCCAACAAGCGCTACTTTGGACTAAGTAGGCCATTGAGTAGTAAAGTCCTCTCTCGACGAACAAAACTAACACTCTACAAGGCTATCATCATGCCCGTCCTAACGTATGCGGCAGAAGCATGGACGATTACAAAAGATTCTGCGGAAGTTTTTTGGACCTTTGCACGTTGGCAACGACGAATATCGCAGGCTATGGAACGCTGAGCTGTAAGAGCTTTACGGATAGATTTATATATAGCGCAGTAAATAGATATAGCGCAGCGAATAAAGATCCAGCGGATACTTTGGCTGGGTCACGTCGTCTGAATGAATACAAACGCTTCGCCTCTGAAAGTATTCGATGTGGTATCAGTTGGTGGTAACAGAGGGAGATAAAATCCTTCCCTATGTTGGAAATATTAGGTGGAAAAGAACTTAACTTCATTTGGTGTGTCCAACTAGCACCGGTTAGAACGAGAAAGAGACGTCTGGCGCGCTTTGTTAAACTCGGCTAAAATCGCGTAAGCGGTTATCGCGCCAATTAAGAAGAAGAAGCCATTTTCAAAATGTGCTTGTGACACGGTGCATGAAAAATATTTTTTTCTTTTTATTAAAAAAAAAAAATGATGCTGACACTTTCTTGGTCGATTTCTGGACACGAACTCGTTTCGGAGCCGAAGAACCAGGTACACACCACTCTTTAGCCTCTTGTTTTAATCTATGATCATGGCGATAGGCGCAAGTCTCATCCATAGCGATGAGTCGATGCACAAAATTTATTTTATCCTTTCGAAAACGCTCTAAATGTTGCTGAGGTTGCTGTTCTTTGAGGAAATTGTAAGAGTAGCGAATGAAAGATGGGGTAATGAAACCACCTGCAGAATCGCGCGACAATTGTGGCCTACTCTCAATGCAATTCTCAAAACGCAGAGAATATCTGTTAAGCCAAAATAAGTATAGTCTTAGCACACTGATTTCGTTTATAACGGTGCACTGTCTTATAGGCACACCCAGAGGATGGGTGTGCAAACATGGACTTCTGCAGAAGCACTCTAGATGAGAAAGAGGCGATCTCGTATCTCCTGTGCCATTGTTCTGTTCTATCCAGTTATAGATTTATCATTTTAGGTAGAACATCTTTAAATGAATTAGAAGATCTCAGTACTATGGAAATAGGGGATCTTCTAAAATTTTTGAAAAGTACACACTGGGCTTAGGTGACATAAGGACAAGTTCCCCACACGGCATCCCCATGGGCTATGAGTCTGAGTGTGTTCCACAGCGGACAACCTCTTTAAGAGGACAGATACCTATAAACGGCCATATTTTCCCTGATTTTCATTAAAATTATTTAAAGTGAAGAAGTCAATATATGTTTTTCAAAATTGGCATACAGTTTATTTATACATTAAAATAATATACAATTTTTTTTATTTTAATCATTTAAAATGGCGGATGTACACTCAATTCTTCCAGGCAGGTCGCAGCGGGGCTTCTCAATCGGCAGGCATTGTAGCATCGGCATCAGTAACATGAATACAAAATACCGAAATTTTTTTTGTTTATTAATGTCATAATTTCTATATGAATTATGAAATGAAAATGAAAAAAAAAAAATCGCGGAATAAAATGCTTTTTTTTTAAGCTTTAAAATGTCAAAAAAAAAAATAATTATTTCACACCATTTACGTATGATTTCTTTCCATAAACTTAAATAAGGATGCAATATTCACCATTTTTAGCTTAAGTTTTTTGCAAACACCCGAAATATTTTTATACTAAATATATATAAAATACTCGTAACAACTGGACAGATAAATTATGAAACCGAAGTTTAACTAGCAGTTTTTTTATTCTTAATTCCTTCTTTTAATTCCTAAAGTGATTACCTTAAATTTTATTTCTGTAATAGTTTTTATAAAGAATTCGTAAAGCTGTTTATTTTGGAAAAATATGGAAATAAAATTTGTTTTACATGACCGTCTAATTGACATTTTGTAGGACAACGCCGTGTTAGAAAACTGTATTTTTCCTACTGGTTGAGTTGAAAAGTGAACTGTGAAACTCATAACTAGTAATTTTCCCTGCAGGGCAGGTATCTACTTTTCCACATGAAGGCACGCACATACACATTCGCTTGGGGTGCAAACTTACTAATGACTCAAAATAAGCGCTCTAACAAATGATGTCGAATTAAATGAGTAGAAAAATTAACCCATAAATGTCAAAGGAAAGCGAAAATTAACTCCAATCTGCAAAGCTTTGTTGTGAGTAAAGTTGCAGGTGTGTGTGTGGAGCGGCTCTCTCTTGCACCGATCGCTCACTCCCAGGTGAATAAGTGAGTGAATATCAATGTTTTATTTGGATTCTGATTTTGCTTAATTGTTTTAAGTAGCTTCCATGCGCTGAGGTGGCTGGTTTGTTATACCACGCGCACATGTGCACAAAGGTATTCTAATTTTCTCAACATAACGGTTGTATGTAAAAGAATAATGGAACAGAGGCAGGTATAAACAAATACAGTGCGTTTCAAAATTATGGCACCGGAACCTATTGACAAGTTGTGACAATTTATTGCTTCTGATTTCATTTTTTATAAAAAAAAATATTTTTATTAACTTATTAGTTATTTTATGAAACTATAGTTCATTCTGCTACAAAAACCATATAAAACCATGTTTCCAACTTTGTAAAAATAAAAAAAAAAATTTATAATTTTGAAAAAAAGTTTAATCTTTTTAATTTATCATCAACATCATCATCTTTTGGCGCTACAGCTCTTTGTGAGCTTCAGCCTGCTGTACATGCGACCTCCATACATCTCGATTGCTTACGACATTTTCCAATTCCTTATCCCAAGTCTATTGATGTCCTCCTCTATTTTGTCGGCTCATTTAGTTTTCGGTCTTCCTCTTACTCTAGTGCGGTACGCTCCGGCTTCTACAATTTTCTTCTGCGCCCTCGTACTGTCCATTCTTGTTATATGACCCAGTCATCTTAACCGGTGCGCTTTGATGAAACTTATAACATTTTCGCCATTTATATCCTGGTCTAGCCCGTCGTTCCAACTTATGTGCCACTCGCTGTGATCTTTGATTGCTCCAATCATTTTAATTAGCATTTGAAAAAAATTATAGTGCAGTAGATTCTGTTTTTATGCGGTATATACGTTCCGCAAGAAACAGCATAAAAAACAGCATAAAAAAAGCTACCAGTTCTATAGTAAATCTATAGATACGTTTAAAAAGTGCTAAGAACCGCATAAATCTGAAATAATGTAATAAAATCGCATAAAAAAGGGCACTAGTCCCATATTATAACTATAGACATGTTCCATAGACTGCATGAATCTGAAATAATAAAATAAAATCGCACAAACAAAAAATTGTATTTTTGAAAATTATATCTTTATTTAAGAAACGTCAGAGTCGAAAAAGTAAATTTACACCGTCAGAAATATAATCAGACAATGCACGCATGTTGCGCATTCGTTTAGGATTTGGCGTAAAATCACTTCCGTCACTTGAGGAAATGTACACGTCTGATCTGCATTTTGATGTAATCTGTGATGAGCATTTTTGATGTAATCTGTGATGAGTTTTTGCTTTGCTGGTTTAGAATCTTGTTTATGTGTACAATTCCCGATAGGTCGACATGCATTTTTTAATTTTTTTAAAAACCGCACTATTTCAAGACCGCATAAAAACAGAATCTACTGTATGCAGTTATGTAGTCTATTGAATATTTGTGCAGTAAAGTGCAAGTTGGAACTGGCTTAAAAATGGCCCTGAGTTTTTGGAATTTTTTTTCATCTAAAAAAGTGACGAACCTTCTTTAAATGGAAAAAATTTGAAAAATTAGTACTTCCATGCCACTTTTGGGTAAATGCGTGCAGCGATAGCGACTTACGATACTATCATAAAAATTGTCCAAACTTGGTGCACGTGTCCCTCCATCGCATTTAGACTCGACTTAAATATTTTTGAGTTCGAATAAAAAACAACGCCCAATTTTTATATTATATTTCAAGTCGAAGTTTCTCGACCCAACATTAAATTTTACTTAAATATGCGCGGGTATATAAAGTTCGTTCCGCACCGAGTTAAGCACTTCCTTACTTGCTGTATTATTATGTTTTGTTTTTTGATTATCTTTCTGTTAACTTTGAGTGGAATGTGCAATGGGGCGGCATGTTTGTAAGATTTGCTAGAAATTAAATTTATTCTACTTTAGAAGTGCAAACAATAAACATCACACTGTGCTATTTAGTAACTCTGGCCAACCCGTTTGGCAAAACGTTTGAGTGACAACCAAAAACCAAAAACCAAAAAAAAAACACTTTAAGTTAAAAACAATCTTAAAAGAGGCGGGCAAACTCGGGCGAAATTCGTTATATGCATTTTTTGTTTTCGGGTGAAGTTTTTGCTTTTTCGTGTTTTGAATGAAATAATTGCGCGCGAGTTGAACGCACCTTTGTAAACAACAGGATGACTGTGGTCGCGACGAAAACGCAGCACAACAACACAACTAATGGCAGTGCACGAGTGGAGAATGTAAGTCGCTCTTTGACAGTTAGATCCACTTGCATTTCTGATAGATAGATGGACAATTATTAAAAGATTCCTGCCTTTGTGCATGTGTATATATGTGTGTGGAATGGGGCGTACACAATGTTGTTGCAAAATTATAAGACTGAAAATTGTAAGAAAAATCGGCTGCGAGTGCCAACTGCTTCGATGAAACTTGATTCAATACTCAAGGGTCATGCAGCTCTGGTACTGGCCAAACAATTTACATAAAATAACGGTAAAACTTTGAAAATTGAATAGCGAAATGAGCTAAACGAATGCAGCAAAATTATAAAATGTTGCGAGTTTGTGCTATTAATTACCAGGGCAGAGCATTTTGCACTACCATTAAATTGCACTACCACTAATTTTTCAGTGGTAGTTAAAATAAGGGTTTCATTGTCACTAAACCTTCAGTTTTTCAGTGTTTTAAGTATCCGCTTATTGCTTTAATTATTTAGTGCACTATGCCCAACCTTATTAATTCTATGTAATTGGATGTAAAATGTAATTAGATGTAAATGATGTAAATGTAATAGGACTATGAATAAGTTCGGTTTTACAACAGATGGCGTAACTTGATTATTATTCCATCGATCCACATTTCCAAACATTCATTGGAGAGCTACTGTCGTAAGGCACAAACGTCAGTATACGTTTTTTATTTGAAGCGTAAACAACAATATTTTTACCACACTTGAAAATGTCGAATTTCGTGCCAAATAATGTGTTTTTGCGGGGAATTCTTTAATATGAAGAAAAAAGCAGCCGAAAGTCATCGTATCTTGGTGGAAGTTTATGGTGAGCATGCTCTAGCTGAGCGAACGTGCCAGAAGTGGTTTGCACGCTTTAAAAGTGGTGATTTTGGCTTGGAAGACGAAGAACGCGAGGGTGCGCCGCCAAAGTTCATGGATACCGAATTGGAGGAATTGCTCGATCAAGATCCGGCTCAAACGCAAGAAGAGGTTGCAAAAACTTTGGGAGTTGATCAATCAACCATTTCCAAACGTTTAAAAGCCATGGGAATGATCCGAAAGGTAGGCCATTGGGTGCCGTATGAATTGAAGCCAAGAGACGTTGAACGCCGTTTTATGGCATGCGAACAACTGCTTCAACGGCACAAAAGAAAGGGTTTTTTGCATCGAATTGTGACTGGCGATGAAAAGTGGGTCCATTACGACAATCCAAAACGTCGGGCAACGTATGGATACCCTGGCCATGCTTCAACATCGACGTCGGCGCAGAATATTCATGGCCTGAAGGTTATGCTGTGTATCTGGTGGGACCAGCTGGGTGTTGTGTATTATGAGCTACTGAAACCGAATGAAACGATTACGGGGGATGTCTACCGACGACAATTGATGCGTTTGAGCCGAGCACTGCGAGAAAAACGGCCGCAATACGCCGATAGACACGACAAAGTTATTTTGCAACATGACAATGCTCGGCCACATGTTGCACAAGTGGTCAAAACATGCTTAGAAACGCTCAAATGGGATGTCCTACCCCACCCGCCGTATAGTCCAGACCTTGCGCCATCCGATTACTATCTCTTCCGATCGATGCAACATGGCCTGGCTGACCAGCACTTCCGTAATTACGATGAAGTCAAAAAATGGATCGATTCGTGGATTGCGGCAAAACCGACCGAATTTTTCACAAAGGGAATCCGTGAATTGCCAGAAAGATGGGAAAAAGTAGTAGTAAGCGATGGACAATACTTTGAATATTAAATTTGTAACCATTTTACGTCAATAAAGTTTCAAATTTCGAAAAAAAACCGCACGAACTTATTCATAGTCCTATTATGACAGCATTTATTATTTTTGTTTGAATAATTTATTTGTGTTCGCTTTAAATGCACAAAATTAATCATCCAAATTTGTTTTTGAATAACTTTTTTACTATTAAAAAAAATATATATTTTCAGTGATGGAAATATTTATTTTGACATTTACGTGCTTCTGTTATATTGCAACTGTCCAGTTCAAAAGCGTCAAATATGATTGATATACGACGGCACTTACAATAATATAGAAAAACTATAAATCTTTCGTTAGCGTGAATAATTTTGTTTTAAATAACTTTTTTTACTAAATAAAAAAAAGAACTAATTTTGAGTGATGGAGTTCCTGGCGCATGCACCTTTTACGGCGTGTTTGGATGAGCTCCTCAGGAGGAATGAAGGAGGAATGAATTTTAGCAGGTCCATCATGTCTCTCCATTTTTCTTTTGACACAGTTCGACCTTTAGAATATAATAAAGGCTGATTTATATTTTTCAAACTTTGCTCTCTACCCACTAAATATTTTCTTATATTAATGGCTTGAAATTCTCTATCTTCATTATAGTCACATTTGAATTGTATGAGATGGGGTTTGGACCTTTCTAACTTTATCCAGCATATCTATTTCAAGCCAGTTTACTGGAAGCCCTCTAACGGTTATTTTTCTGTTAATGGTAGACTGTTCTAAAGGTTTTATTGACAAAAAATCTTCGTGAGGCATTTGGATTAGATGAAACGGCGCTTTATTTTTCCATGTTTTGGTTATATGGTGAAAAAATGTTGTGATTTTTTTCGCACATGACTCAATAATGGCAAAATCTGAGTCATTGGGCAAATAGCTGTGCCCACTTACGACTTCTTTTTCTCCCAATCAATGTGTTTGTTGGGTTTGTACTATTGCAATCCGATGAAAACGATAAACGTCTTCTTAACCCAGAATTTCTCTTGATAAATCGTATTGAAGAATCATCACTGCTTTCTTCACTCACATTATTAGTCTCACTCATCTTGATTATAACGGTATAATATTTATTTCTTCAAAAAAAAAAAAACAAACAAAAAATCTGGGAGTAATGTTGAAAAGGCTAAGAAATACACAGTAACATTTAGCGTACGAGATCTCTGCTATACTAATTACCGCTTGCATTGCGCTTCTTTTTACCTGTTTACCGATGCGATTTTGTTACGAATATTATTGAGAGGGAAAGAGCATCTTCGGCTGTTTAAAAACAAATAAGCGTCGATGCAGGGCCAGAACAGATACGGCGTTACTGAAACCATTTATATTAGACTATGGAGTTAATCGAAATGGCTTTTGAAATAAATTACTTATTATTCAGTTGCAAATCAAATTTGCCATTTAACGGTGCTAATATTTATTATTCAGGAAAGTTATTATAAATATAAAAAGTTATGACTATACCAAGGGCTTCGGCACTTAAATTTAAGATTTTTCAAAAAGTGGAGTTAATCGATGTGTGTATTGAGTGGCTCAAATGTAGGTATATGAATTCGTTTGTACGCATAATTTCGCTTGTCTGTGCAACCAAATAGTACAAAAGGCTGTGCTGCCACACTAGGAACGAAAATCAAAGCGAACAGAACGGATCATAAATTGAAACAGATCTCTATCAGGATCACATCATTGTTGTTGCATTTGTATGCAATGATACGGATCCCGATTATTGACCAATGACCTAACGCAGCTAATCTTGTTGAGTTGCTAATTGTTTTCACCTCTTTTTGCAAAATATTATTTTTTTAAATTTAAAACATAGCATACATTTCTTTATATTACTTTAAAAATACAGAATTAAGAACAAAAATAAATTTGTATTCAGAATTTACATAGTCAAAATTCTTCATTATATTGTTTTGACAGAGAATACAAATTTCCGATCCAAACGAATTTTGGGCTATTCAGAATTTATTTCACATTTTTTCCGCAAATTAATATTCTAATACAGAATTTAGCACCTCTTTTATTACAGTATGTATGTATGTACATAGCAGCTCGATCAAAAAGTTCCCTGAAAATTCAAACTACAAGTTTATTCCCATCCAAAGGGTTATTATCGTCTTGAAATACTCCCCATCAACTGCAACGCACTTATGCCAGCGTTTGATTCAGCTCTCGGAATATTTCTGGAACTCTATTTTTGGTGTAGCCATCAGAGCCGCCTTCCAATACTTTCTTTCGGCTGTTAAAACGCATTCCCCGTAGTGGTTTTTTGACTCTTTTAAACACACAACAAAAAAAAAAAACGCAGGGAGCCACATCAGTTGAATCCGATGACTGTTGGATGGCATTCATTTCACGGCTAAAATGGCGCTGTGCGACTTTATGTTATTATGGTGCAAAATCCACGAGTTGTTTTCCCACAAATTCATTCGTTTTCGGCGAATTGCTTCACGTAAACGTCTCATAACGCCGAACTAATAGTCCTTATTAACTCTCTCACTTCTGGCAAATATTCGTGGTGTATAATACCGTTTTAATCCATAAAAGCATGAGAATCGTTCTCTTTTTTGATTTAAAGCGACGTGTTTTGTTTTTGGTTTTGTTCATTCTGAGCTCTCCACTCCCTCGCCTGATGTCTGGATTGCGTTTCGTACTCATAAACCCACGTCTCTCTTCCAGTAATGAGAGTATGACACGATTTGAATGATGAATTGAAGATGAATTTTTATTAACGAATTTCTTCAAAGCAAAATTTTGACACACATCATTTCGCATTTCGAATTTCATGAAGTATAATTTCATAGTATAGAATTTCATCAGCCTGAATTTGGATACAACATATTGTACAAAAAAACGTTTATACCAAACACATATTTTATTTTTTATTCAGTGCGACTGGCATGCCATAAGGTGATATTATATATATATAAAATACTGCTTAATTCTTGGCATTGAAGATAAAAGCTTAACATAATCAATCTGCAAGTGGAGAGACAGAGAGAGTTTTTCTACGTAGCTGCTTTTTCGAATTGCGTGAAAGCAGCGAGCGCTCGTAAATGCTTACGCAGCTGCTTTATAGCAAAAAAGTTTATGAATTCTTCAGTTGTAAAAAGAAAAATCCGCATGCAAATGTCATAAACTTCAATTTTTGCTCAACTACTCTGAGTTTCAAACTCAAACAATTATTTTAAAAGCACTTAAAATATTCTAATCGTGAATAGTTTTACCAGCCAAATGATGCCTACGTCTTCCTGCTTATCAGAGATAAGATGAGTTCACACATTTTCCATTAACCTACTAACGCTGTGACACATAATGCGTTGACGGATTTCTTTGATTTTTCTCTGCACCTGCTACTTTTGCCCTCTATATGATAAAACTATTTTTTTTTTATAATATTTCATATTTTTCCCATCACATCCAATTCGCAAACTGCACAAAGTACACCAAATATTCGCGCACAACTAAAGAAGTATAAGCCAACTTATTAAAAAATCTTAGATAAAATACATTTACTGCTGTCTTCCGGCAAACGTTTTTAACTAAAAAAATTTTTTGCATCAACACGATGCACTTTTTTATTACTTTACAGGCACACTTTTTATGTGCCTGCAGAGGCTTTGACATAGCGAAAATGTTAAAATGTAAGTCCAGCGCACACATGGTTGCTTCATAAACTTAACACGTTAAACTTTGCGAAAATCAGCCAATTTTTCTGCAATTTCTAAAGCGCAGCTGGCGGGCATGGGTTAATGGAGATAGTTTCAGTTTACTTGGTTCAAGTGTGTCATTGTGTGTGGCATTGAATGTCAAACATTTGCATAGATATAAATACGTTTGCTCACTACTTAAGGAGCAAAAATCGTGTGCCTTATTATTAGTCAGCAGATTTTTGACACTGTAGTGCGCCAATAAAATCTCAAGACAGTAAAACAATGTACTGTGCACTAAAACTAAGCAACAAGCTCATAAAAAAAAATTTAAAGGTACTTATGTATATAAGTACGTATGTATGTATGTATGCCTGCATATATTACTTACCACCTTTCTATTAAAACATATTAAATGGGCAAGGAAAAACCTTCATTTTAAAACTAGAAGTATTTAAATTTAATAATTTGGTTTCCTAAAGCATTCAAATGGTAGGTTGGTGCGCCACAACGACAAAATTTGCTACAATTGCAATTTAAGACTTGCAGTATGCCAAACCTACCTCCAACTGGCTATGTACCCATAACTTCAAGCATTCAATTGATAAAATCATCGGCACTAACACAAATGCAGTTGGCCGTAAGTTTGTTGGTTGGTTGTTCGCTTAAACATGAATGACCTTTGAATTCTTTTTTGCTTGTTCGCTCAGTGCTTTTTAAATTTGAACATAATTCAGATTTGGTAAAACAGGTTTATGGCCTGGTTGGGGCTTAATTCGTTGGCGTCGATGTAACTTAAAGTTATCGTAAGAACAATAATTGCATGAGAAATACAACTATCGTGCCTAAGTACCCAGCAGGAATTTGATAGTGTGCTTGTAATTATTATACGGTCACATTCGAGACTAGCTTTTCCTTTTAAAATTCCCTACATTATGAGATTGTAAAACTACGGGGTGTAAAGGTTTTCGACAAGAATGCGTGAATCTTGAAATTAAACTAAATAAGTAGTTAAGGCGGTATTGCCATAATTCTTTTATTTTTAGTTTTCCCTGCATTTGATTACATTAAATATACTAAGATTCACCTTAGCAAAAATCGGAGCAGGTTTTCTAGATAGTTACTATTCCAATTCTCTTACGGAACAATGGTATCAAAACGGACCTGTAAGATCTAAGTGAGTTGGTTGTTATTGTTGTTGAAGCAGCAATAAAAGCCCTGAAAAGTTAGTGTATATCATCAGTGGTCTTCGTCTAACTCATTTAAAGGTAGGCCCAGGAAACATGCTGTTTCGACAAATTGGATCCAGAGGGAGAGGGAGAGGGGTGTTAGATGAAGGTTTAAAGGGGTATGTGAAAAGGCGGTTAGTGTCGTGTGGGGTGCCTTCACATGCAGGACATATGTTTAGCATGTCGGGGTCAATTCTGGATAAGTAGGAGTTTAGACTGCTACAGTATCCAGAACATAATTGTGCCAGTGTTACGTCCGTTTCACGGGGAAGCTGGAGCTCTTCATCTGCTGTAGGTGGTGGTTGGAGTCCGATTATGGCATTCGGTGATCGGGAGCTTAAGAAGGGGGTGATGATTTCCCGGTGAATGTCGTTTACTGTCTGTCTAAACACTGTCTGGTCCAGTAAATGTTTGTTCGTTTTGTCCTGGGTCTCGCCGACGTAATTGGGCAGGTGTATCCTGACGTGCCTGTGAGGCGGCTCTGGCTCAAGCAGGTGTCTGCAAGGGTGAAACCTATTTGTTGAGTAGTTTATTGTCCTCCTTTACTGGGAGCATCTGTGCCTCGTTGTGAAGGAGTTGATGAGGGGACACAGGAGGTAATCCGTCGCTGTCCGAATAACAATGTTTTGGCAGTAAATTAGCCCTGTCTAGTGGAGCGTTTATCATAAGTGAGTTGGCCGTATAGACCGACTACCACCATAACCGAACCTTATCTAACGTTCGCCAATGAACCATTCTTCCTCTTTTTGGATGAGCGCAAGACAGTTGTTTGGACCTCAGGGTGGCAAACGACGGTGGTTTGTCTGCATACACCACAGATTTGACATAGATCGACAGAAATTAGTCGATCGGCCACTTGAAAAAAATACGAAACTTTCAAACTTCTCATCCAATAAATTCAATGTCTCGTGGGCAGTGAAGAAATTGACATGCAGAGCACTGATTTAGATAACTAATTTTAACAATTTGGTTAAATGTTAATATTACTTTTTTCTATCGATTTGTGTTTCGTGCCTGGCACCTCAGAATGGTAATGCTTTATATGTAATTCACTAAATGCCCTAGTGTTCGGTTGCAGACCGGATGCAAAATACTCCAACTACTATCAGAATTCGAGTGCAAGTAAAGGGTTATTCAATAGGTGCGCTTCAGCTTTTTTCCGATAGGGAGGGCGAACGACGCAATATTTTTTATTTTTCGCTTGTCATTTGTAAACTTCATTAGTATACATTTCATCATGGAACGCTACACACTTGAGCAACGATTGCAAATCGTGCAAATTTTTTATGAAAATAATCGTTCTGTTGCTGCTACTTTAAGAGCACTACGGCCATTTTACGGTCCATTTAACAAGCCGTCCCGTTTTGGGGTTATGTGAAGTCAATGGTCTACAGTAACAAGCCGGCGACGATTTGTGAGCTCAGAGCCAATATTGAACGCGAAATTGCTGGAATTTCGGCCGATTTATGCAAAAGAGTGGTCGAAAATTGGGTTCAACGATTGGACTTCGTAAAACGTGCACGCGGTGGTCATGCAAAAGAAATCGAATTTCATACTTAAATGTATATGTTCAAACTCGATAATAAAAAAAAATTAGTTAAAAAAGTCAAACCGTTTGTGTTTTATTCAAAAAAGTTCAAAAGTTGAAGCGCTCTTACTGAAAAACCCTATATATATATTTATTACAATACTATATATAGTAAGTATATAGTCGTAAATCTTACATTTGTATTCATAGACATGTTCGCTTATAAATCGCTCCATTCGGCAAATGATTGTGATATTTTTTTTTTATTTTTGTTTTATAAAATATTTGAAAAGTAAATCAATTTTCAAGTCCCTTGTTTGTAAAATTAATAAAAAAAGTATCAGAAAAATTATTTGTGGGCGTGGGCAGATTCATATAGAGAAAATGTGACTACCAAATATTTGCCACATTGGGGGTTAAATAGTAATAACAAGAATATAGTTCAGGGACCCCGCCAGTTTATTGTGTGATTTGGTTTTTTCTTCAACAAGTGGGATGGCGTTAAAATATCGAACCAAAAAAAAAAAGAGTTTCAAAGAGTGAGCGTCTTTGGAGGGTAGCTAAAAATAGCAAAAAAACGTTTAGAATACAATATAAGTAATTAACTACACCTGTGTCCACAATATTAACAGCGCGACGAAAGTTTTGCTATTAGCTTGGGATTTTCTCACTTGACGAAAAATTTGCATGTGAAAGCAACAAAAAAGTTATCGAACAAGATTAGCCGCTAACGCGTTTGGTTATATCTCATAAAACTCGTATAACTCACTATGTTCAATGCTGTCAAATCTCTTTCCAGAGGTATTAATTACACCTCTTTTATGCAGGGAGGGTTTTGTTGCTTTAACTGCTCGAATTCTCTTATGATGTTCCCGTCGCGTTCACATACCTTGCAATCGTTAGTTTTTAGAGGAATGAGAGCCCAAAGGCTATTAACAGAGCACGAACATCACAAGGAACGAGCTGAATCAACAAATAATTACCTGTATGAACACAGTCGTACCAATACTCATCAAGAGTACCAAACAAATGTAATTTTTTGCAACACTTTTCCAGTGCTACCAATAATAGTGTATTTATACCTTTTGCTTCAGCTATTCGCCATTCGTTAATATACATATGGTGAATCACAGGAGCCTATTTTTTATTATTATTTTTTTATAAAACATATAAAAAATATACAAAAACCATATAAGTTTGAAAATTTGGACAAAATTAAAAAAATTCAAATTTTTAGAAAAATTCTGCAGTACTGAACTTTGACATACATACATACATAAGTACATATACACTTAAACTCGCTGCTCTATTTCTAAGCTCTCATTTTATTTCTCCTTCTTGCTTGGCAAACCAGCATACTATAGGTGGCATCTGCACTCTCACCGGCTTAACATATACCAGAGTATTACTCACTATTAGGTTTAAGCAGTGCTTTTTGTTGCAATAAATTATTATCTCTATGAGACATAGCTGATTTTGTTTCTTTTCTCACTATTATAAGTAAGACAAACCGCTGCATATGCATACATACATACTTGCATATTCAGTTAGAAAATTCTCATCCAGACGCCCAATCAGCGAGAATAGATATGTAGATGCAATTAAAAAGGATTTTAGAGAGATTTTCTGAAAATACTTTTTTTTCTAAAAGTTTTTCTAAACTACTTCACCGAAATCACAGAAATGACCCTTGTGCCAAAATTAAACTTTGCATTTCTCTTTTACCTGTTCTAGCATTTGAAGTTTAATTTGGCTATAAATAAAAGGTGCATTAACATTTTTCATTGCATCAGTTTTTATTGAATATATTGAGCTTTGCCAATATAGAAAGCAATTTGATTAAATTCATTGCCACAGTAACCCATCCATTACATTAAGGCGACTCATGTTGTTCAACTGAGGTTTGATACTGAGTGGTAATCAGGATGTGGGAAGAAAATATGTAAAAAATATATGATTTTAGAATAAAATTGTATATGGAGCGGAATGTAACTTTTTCTCCAAACATCTTTATCTAATCTTATTTGGCAATTACGCACATAAGTACGACTCTAAGTACTCATGGGAAATCCGAAATACAGAAAATATTTATTTAACTGCCAATTAGAATAAGTATTTATTTCATGTTCTGTAGACAGCTGATTAGCTATCGCTGGATCTGCTGAAATAAAATGTGTGTAACATTTTAATTAATCATTTGTCAGTATAAAATATAAATATCTTACCTTGATGGCAACTGCTTATACGCAATTAAGTCGCAAACAAACTATACGCAATAACTTCCTATCTACATATGTATGTACATGTGAATATCAAACAATCCATTAACAATTAAAATTAACTACTAATTTGGTCAACGGGTACATACAAACATACAACTGCACATATATTTGACATTAAAATGCTTACTATTTTTATTTTTAATCAGCAGGGCGGCGTTTCTCAAACTCTCTACTTTGACTGTATTGAATAATCAGCGTAACAAGTGGTCAGGTGGTAAATCATTTTAAGAACTGATTGCTGATACGCCACGTGAGAACACTTTTGATAACTTTAGCATTGTTGCAATGATCGAATAATTTACTACATACCATATATATGAGTACACACGTACACACATAGACATAATTAAGATATGAATGCTTTTTATAAGCGTGCGTAACTACTGTTCAAATTTGTTTTTTTGAATATCTCGGAATTGCTTCTTGAAATTAAGTCTTACCCTGTTTTCAATAGAAATGCAAACAGCCTTTCTTCATTTTTTTTCATTCGTATGGTAGGTGTGACCGATATGTAGTATGTCTCAGCTAAGCTCTCATTAAATCTCTATAGAGCAGTAATGCTTCCTCCAGAGTCTGCCGCTGTGAGAGAATACAGTAGAGGGAAATTACACACATTTTCCATGTGTTCCTGGTGGGCAGTGATGCTCAAAACTACAGCCCTAATGGAAAGTCGGTCGAGATGAATGAGAGGCCTAAGTCTGTGTCTATGCATTTTAGGCCAGATCTAACTACTAAACTCACTAGTGGGCTGAGTGATTTATCAATTGTTGGCCTGTGTGGTGAAGACCGACCTAATCTAGAACTTGCTTAAGGAAAAAGCAATGCCCATATACAGTGCCGAGTCGACTGATTTACAATTAGTTTTTTTCTTGGTCATCTCAGGGACCCACATAACAATTGTTATGCTCGTTCCCACGCCAGTCGGCTTTACGCTACTGGAACTAGCCGTATTTATATCCGACTAAGGACTGCCACTTCAACAACATTCTCCATACGTGCATGGGGAATGTTTATGCTGCTACAACAACAAAAACAGCTTAGCCAGCTCATATATATGCTGCTCTACATTCAATTGCTGCTTGGTAGTAAGTTCTATTGCTTTTTCATTTCCTCATCAATTTGATTTTTAAAAGGCTCTTTAAAGTTTCAGAAGAAATTTACAAAAAAAAGTGCGTGTAGCGTAGTACACACAACAGAAGTGAAACTTTCAAGGCAGACAAAGAAAGAGGGAGAGACCCGAGAGAGAATGAAAGAAAGATAGAGAGGAAGAATATATACATATCTAAATAAATTCACAACATTTGCAGCGAATACGAATAGACAAAATTTACAAAAAACGGAGAAGGGTCGACCGGTGTAGGTAAGTGCCGGACACAAACCGTGGCAACAACGCGCACTACTCCCAACGTTTATCACCCGCACTAACGCAGCGATTCCAGGATCGTAGCAACGGCACAAATTACCGCAAGGCAATACCAATAAATGGCACCGGAATGGATAGAACTTTAAGCGCCAAAAAGTAGGCACCAAAAAAATGCCAACAAAATGGGGACCAAAAAACGCCCCAAACAGTAGGCACCAAGGAAAATATAACGGCAAAAAGTAGCCACCAAAAATATATTTCCTACAAGTTTGCACCAACAAACAAGCGCCAAAAAGTAGGCAGTGTTATTTCTCACTAGAAATTAGCAACCACAAGGAAAAACTCTGAAAAAATAGCCTAAAGTGCACATAAGATATACATATAAGGTATAGCTCTCTCTCTCCTTTTCCTCTACGTTATATGTATCTTTTTGCTCTCTCACGCAACGAAAATGCTCAAAACGTTGCATGACCTTGAAATTTTACTATCCATTCTCTCTCGTCCATCGACGCCTAAGAAGTTTCACTTCAAAAATTCTTGTAAATATTTTCATACATTCTATAACTTTATTTTGGATATCAAACGAGAGACAAATTTCGTGTTATTTTCGCCAGTCCAAATATCCTTGAAATTTCTACTAATGAATTATTTTGAAAAAATATATTTTAAAGGCATAAACATCCTTATAGTATTTCAAACCTCAAGACCGTTCTTTTTGCCGTTCTTTCAAATGCCGTTCAGCGCTGTGAATCCACTGTCAAAACTTCGCAGTATTTGTCATTAGCAGTTAAGTGTCGCTTGGTGACATCTATTCGGATTTTGAACTAAAATTGGCCAAACGACAGATGAGTGAGCGGCATGATCACAAAGCTACCACTTTGATCAAAGAGTTCTCGGAATATATTCAGAAAATTCAAAATACAAGTTTATTCCCCTCAAAATGTATATTATCGGCTTGAAAGTACTCTCCATCAACTGCAACGCATTTATTCCAGCGTTTGATCCAGCCCTCAAAACATTTCTGAAACTCTATTTTCGGAGCCGTGTTCGATTTTTCCATTACTTCCTTTGGGTTGTTAAAACGTAATGTCCGTAATGGTTTTTTGACTCGATCAAACAGAAACAATCGCAGGGAGCCATATCAGGTGATTTTGATGGTTGTTAGATTCGTCTCGTTCTTGGTCAAAAATTCACGGATAATGTTGCATGTGCGACGTTACGTTATCAGGCTGTACAATTTACGAGTTGTTTTCCGACAAGTCCTCTCTTGATCAGCGAATTGCTTCACTTAAGGGAGGGGTCTAGGATTTGACTTTCAAAAAATCGATTTTTTGGAAATAGCTTTTTCTTATAGTAAATCATCTCAAAAATATTGTCCCAAAATTTCAGCTCAATCGGAGCAAAACTCTTGGAGTTATAGACGTTTTTGTCCCCACTCCTCTGCGACAGCTGCGAGCGTTTGGAGCGGAGCGTTTTTTTCAAACGCATTTTTCTCGAAACCACTTTTTCAAAGTCCGTGACTATTAGAACTTCAACAATATTTAACCGATCCTTTTCAAATTTGGTATACAACTTCTATATATAAAATACCTCCCCCCCACTGAGAAATTTTTCACTTTTTTGTTTTACATTAAGGGCGGTTTCCACTTATACAGCGAAAAAATCAGTGAAAATCGCACTGTTTGCTTCAAAAACGCGCTGGCAACGTAAAAATGAAAAAAAAAAAAATCGGAGCCAGTGGGGGGGATGTTTTGGTGATAATTTAACCAAATAATTCTGTTTTTTTTATTTCAGGTGATTCTACAACTAGATACGATAGTCACCGCAAATCACCTTTTGGAAAAGGCGTTTTCGGAAAAGTTACCTCACCGGCTTGTTTCCCGATATTTTCTTACAAAAATTTAGTACAATATTGTTGAAATGATGCTTTATAATGTACAAAAAGTTTAAATACATTTTCACTATTCATATCTCTAAAGCAAAGTCTCAAAAATTCATTTAAAAAAATGCTCAAACCCTAGACCCCTCCCTTAAACGTCTCATAACGCCGAAATAATAGTCCCTATTAACTGTCTGATCTTCTGGCAAAAATTCATGATGTACAATACCATCCATTCTAACCCATGAAAACGTGAGTGTCGCTATCTATTTTGACTGAAAATTACATGACTTTTGGGTCTTGATTCATTCAGCTCCCCATTCACTCGCCTGCTATCTGGATTCCGTATCGTACTCATACACCTACGTCTCGTCTCCAAACATGATGCGTTTGATGAATATTGGATTGGATTCAGCCTTTTAAATCATGTCTTTGACAATCGCATTGATATCTCTTTTTTGCATGAATTCAGGTCTTTTGGGACCAAGTTTGAAGCAACACGGCGCAAACCCAAATCATTGACTATAATGCCCTGAACGGATCTATAATCAATGTTCAAGTCCTCTGCCAGTTTGAGGTAATTGATCAATTTTTCTTTCACTTTATTGATATTTTCATGAGTTTTCGATGCCGACGACCTGGCACTACATTCGTCAACCTCGATGGACTCACGATCTCTATTGAAGTGTTAATGCCACTCGTAAATGATCGTTTTCTTTAGAGTACCATTGCCGAAACCGTTCCCAACATTTTTGAGGTTTTCGCATTATTGAATCAACTTCTAACGCAAAATTTAATACAAATTCGTTGTTGCAAATTCAAATCCATTTATAAAACTATATAAAATCGAAAACACGTGTGAAGGTAGATTTGCGCAAGGCGGCGCAACTTTTACAAATGTCTGGCAATGGCGATAAAATTTTGTTAGGAATGTTAATTACAGATGCGACCTAACGAAGAAAAAAAAAAAAACAAATAGAACTCAAATTAGCTGACATAGAGCGTGACCTGGCGTTTGTTCCGGAAACTTTTTGCTCAAGTTGGTTTTCTGAGCGATTCTCGCATTACTGGTGGGTTAGTAGAATCAGCAGATTTTTGCTTTATGAATGAGACCTGAAATAATGGCTTGAGTAGTTTGTTGAACTCTTCTAGAATTGCGCTTAGACCGTAGCGAAGCGTAAGGAGGGGAAACAAAACAAATATTTTATTAGTCATTCATGGCTTTAGTAACATAATGACACATAATCACAGGCAATTACATATGGTTCGCTTTCTTGATATATAAGTAAGGTTTGTTTATTATTGAGCTGACGCTAACAGTTTAATGATCAATTACATTATTTCTAGAACCAATTTTAACGAAATAAAATTCTTTGTATTGCATGACTCATAGTCGCAAAGTTATTGTCTAAAACATCCAATAGACCGACATCATTTAAGTGATAAAAATGTAAAATGAGATATGTATACCTTCTCAACATTTGCTGTAGAATGTATACCCAGCAGGAAAAGGGGAGACAGTCCTGAAATAGGACTAGTTCTAGAGTACTGTCCTTGGGACTAACTTCAAAATAGCGCTAGATGAATCGAGAGTAATATATGAATTTTTGTCAAAGCTGAATTTGACGAAGATGGAATACTTCTTCTTCTACTTCTTCATTCATAATCACTGTGTCTATACGAGCTCATCACTACTTTTCATATATGTTTGTGAAATCTTGGTGCTTCCAAAAGTGTCGATTAGAGAGAGTTGTTATCTTATAACGAAACCAGCTTACATATAAAATGAAATATCGTATACACTTAACAACAATAAGTTTTTGAAAGGGACAGACTGACAAGTTTTGATATTTAAAAATTCGATTAGATACACAGCTGATTCATCTTTACGTCACTTCATCTCCGTTTATTTTTCCCAAAATTATTTATGAGTTTGTATTTAATTATATCAGGTCAGTCCATAAGTTCGTGCGTTTGTTAAAGGTGGTTTTAAAATTAATAAAAAAGATGTTTAAAGTATTTATTAATCAATAATATATTTTCCTTCATTATTTACAATGTCTTCCCAACTTTACAGCAAATTTTTAATTCCCTGCTCAAACAATTTTTGTCCTTGGAGCCAAAATACTCTTCGATATCCCTTTTTATAGCTTCTTTTGAGGAGTAGTTCTTGTTACTCATATGGGATTGAAGAGCACGGAAAAGGTGATATTCGGAGAGTATGGTAGATGCGGCATTAGCTCCCATCCGAGCTCGTTCAGCTTGCCCAATGTTTGCCGTGCAGTATGAGGTCTCAGTGATGTCAGGTGGGTGGCAATCGAGAGTTCCTCTTTTCGATAGTGGTTTTCATTTAGTGGGACTTCGAAAAGTCGACTCATGAATATGTAATTGTTGAGAACGTCGACATATCGATGTTGACGGTTGTTCAGCAACACTTTGCTCCATGATAAAAAGATTTTTAGGGGTGCATTACATGGCAGACCGTTATACAGCTCTGAGGGAATTTGACAGATATGCCGACGTCATTAGTTTTGTGCTTGACTAAGCTAAAGCTCGGAAAAAAGCTGTTCTCAATCATAAGCTCGAACAATAAACAATTATAAAGTTGAATTTAAAAAAATCTGTAGTGAAAAAGTTTAAATAGAAACAAATTAACTTAAGATTAGTGTGAGGCTATACCCAGATTGCAATGTAATTCACAATTCACAATTCTTCATTTTTTAACTTTTTTGAACTGCGCCCCATGAAAATTTCCCACGACAGTCGGTTCTAGGTAACCGGAATGACCCGGATTTGTATCCGGCCAAGGATTGTCACTTCAGTAGCATTCCTCGTATATGCATGGGGAATGTTTATGCTGCTACAACAACAACAACAAAATTTGCTTGTTCTTACTAGTTTTGCCTCTCTCAGAGCGAATGTTGGCAAATTCTTAGTAATTTCTTTACAGGGAGTACAAATCTCATATTAGTTACTTAACATATGTAACGATCAACATAGGACATACATAACTCTGTGCGTTTTATTGCGTATATATTAACAGAAGCAGAGCGCTCTCATTTGGGATTTGCAAGTGAGCATCGCTGTTATGTGGGCATGTGTGTTAGTTTCTAAAGGAGTACTGGAGTTCAATTTATAAAAAAACTTCAAATTTTTGTTTTTTAAAATCCGTAACCAAAAATAAAAAAAAGGTCTTATCGTTCTTGAGCTTTGTGAACAGAAAGAAACGACTTTCAAAATATATGAGTATATTAGTGTATATAAAATAAGCGAATGTACTTCTATTGAATATAAATGAGGAAAGAATAATATTTAAATACGCATAGATACATATGTATATACATATAATAAATTTGAAGTGTCTTTCTGATGATCAAAATGGTTGCTTAAGGTCAGTTACTTATTTATTGGCATGTAAACAAAACCTTAACAAATATATTCAGCTGTTTTTTTGTCTGTCTGCCAGTTTGCTCAGGCTGTTCTCCGAAATAGCTGATCCGATATCGACATGCGAAACAAGTAGAGAAATGTACGGAGTATATGAGTATTATTGGTTATCTCTTATTATGAAGATATGTCGAAAAGTTATAATAGTTTTAAGGTCCGATTTGGCTCGTAACTAAAATATCTAAGATTTTGAGGAAATAAATACTTCTTCAATACAGGTTCGCGCTGGGTGGCGCAGCGGTCGGAATATTTCGAAAACTATTTATGATTTATCTTATTTATTTATTTATTTATGATTTGGTTTGATGCAAATTCAAAATACGCACTACTTGTAAAAAAATGGATTCTATTGGTGGCACAGATATTGAGATATGTATCTACATACATGGCAAGTGGGATTTATTAACATTAACAACAGAGAATCTCTCTTGCCAACAAGTGCTACTTTGGACTAAGTAGGCAATTGAGTGATAAAATCCTCTCTCGACGAACAAAACTAACACTCTCTAAGGCTCTCATCATGCCCGTCCTATCGTATGGCGCAGAAGCTTGGACGATGGCAACATCCGATGAGGCATTCTTTTGAGAGTTTGAGAGAAAGATTCTGCGGAAGATTTTTGGACCTCTGCACGGTGGCGACGGAGAGTGTTGCAGGCGATGGAACAATGAGATTTATGAGCTTTACGATGAGATATACATATTGTAGCAAATAAAGCTCCTGCGGCTTCGTTGGCTGGCTCATGCCGTTCGTATGGATACAAATGCTCCGGGTCTGAAAGTATTCGATGCGGTACCAGTTGGTGGTAGCAGAGGAAGAGGAACACCTCCTCTGCGTTAGATAGATCAGGTTGAGAAGGACTTGGTGTTTCCAACTGGCGCCGGTTAGCACGAGAAAGAAACAACTGGCGCACTTTGTTAAACTCGACTAAAATCGCTTAAGCGGTTATCGCGCCAATCAAGAAGAAGAAGTGTGCCATTTATGATCAAGTCTTTATTAAGCATATATTTTGGCCTTCTGGTACCTCCCGTATCGGGGTTTGACACTTTTAAAAAACTTTCGGCCTAAGGCAATGCAATTTTAACCGCTTGATGACAGATCAATCTTAACGAAATAGTGCCTAGCATAACATTGATAGCAAATTTCACCAAGGCACCAATTTCGACAATGCGCGTATCAGAGAGGGGGTAACAGTAAATTTATATTTTTGTTCTGCTCTTAATTTTTTTTAATTTTTTAATCTTGGTTCACAATAGATGTATTTATCAGGCTCATAAACAAAAAAAAAGTTTGCCTTTATGAAAAAGTTAGCCTAGACTTCTATAAATATTCACCAAAGCCTTTGATTTGGTCTCTTTTTAAGTACAGGAGTAAGGGAGAGCTCAAACTTGGCAGTTTCAAATGGCACTGATAGGACTAGTTTTAAATGGACCAGTTCCGCACATGCTTTGATACAGCCAGAAACTAACCACAATCAGAGTTGCAAATAATAAAATTTCAGTATTTTCGAGTAATTTCAAGCTCAGCGGGTGTTCAACACACACATACATACGCTAAATCATACTTCTTCGCTTTGCAAAGCGCGCGTACTATCAAGCCATCTATGTGTATGTGTATCAAACCATCTGTGTATGTGTGTATGCACCTACACACTTGTAAATTATTTCATTGGCATTGAAAAATTTAATATCTAACATTATTTTTAATTAAATTAATAAATATTGAAATTACGCCCTGACCTTCTGCAGCACTTCGCTGAATTCAAAGGTCAACGGGACGCAATGTGCTTTTAAGAGTCCTGAGACCTAATCGCCCAGCACTGCTTTATCTGACTGACCTATGGATATTTTTAATTAACTGTTTGCCATATTTTAGAATTTTTCGCATTTCGGGGAAGAGTTAGCCGTTTGAAGCCTAAACTTGTACCACCTTCGCATGCCAGCAGATATCGCATTTCATTTACGATTGTCATACAAATCTCTGCGCACAATTTAAATAAATTGGCACGTCCGTGAATATAAACAAATTTAGAGCCACCACTCAAAGTGTTCTTGTCGGGTCGCGCACCTCGACCGAAATCAGTCGCGTCTGTCAGGTTGCCGTCGAAGGTACCTGAGAAGTGCTGTCACTTTTGCAAAATTAAAGAATTTTTATATCTGCAGTGATGGTGGCATGAGAATTATTTGAAGCGAATTTTCGAAATATGTTATAAAGTGATTTTTTATTTACATTTTTTGAAGTGATTTTAGTACGAATTTCATAAAAAGCAGCATTTGCAATGGCTGAGGAGAAAGAGGTGAGTACTTTTGAATATTTACTGTTATGGAGGGGGAGAAAAATTAACCAGCTTTCTCAGATTAATGGCAATCGCGGTATTGTGGCAACGAGTGTAGTATTGACTCAAAGCAAACTCAACAAAATGCAAGATGAAAAAGTGTGTAAACAATGAAGTTTGTTGAATTCTTAACGCCAATTGTGTGAAGCTTCATTCGTAAACATTTGTGCGGCTCATTACTTCCGTATTTGTGTACGCAGTTTACGCTGGGCGTTTAAAGGGCGTTTAGATGCCTGTTGGCTTGATAACATTTATAATGCAGGCACCGTGGCGCAAAATTAATCATCCAATTTTGTTTTTAAATAGCTTTTTTTACTAAATAAAAAAAATATTTTGAGTGATGAGAATTTTTATTTTGAACTTTGCGCGTGTATACTCCAGCTGTCCAGTTCACAAGAGTCAAAAAGGTATAAATCTTCCCACAAGGTGGTTAGTTTTGTGCCACCTGTATGTACATATGTATTATTATATATTAAGTGAAGTAAAAAGTTTCCAAACTTTTTCGCCTTATTTCGATTAAACAAACATAGTAAATAGTTCCCCGCTTTTTTCTGTCGAGTCTTCAATTTCTAAGCAAAGGCACCAACCCCGTTTGGTATCAAAGTGCTCGTTTACTTCTTTTGAATATCTAACCTCTAGGAAGTAGAAGGTCTGTACTCTCCTTAACTTTTGTATATGACATTATAAAGGGAGATTTTGACTATGGTGCTCTTCTCGAAAAAAAAAATTTGAATGTTCCAAGAACAGAACTTCGATATTTCTTCCCGTTTTTATTGAAGCAATAAGAAAAGAAATTTCGATCGAAATGCCCCAATTGTTCACTCTCTTAACGAGTTCAACCATTTCTCTCCTCTTATCGAGTTGATTTTTCTTTGAAGTTTTCATTAAACTCATTATTTTGTTTGTGATAGTAGTTTGTAAGAATTTGTTGTTTATTGTAAATATGAATATAAATAGTAAAGATGAGTAAATATATTATAGCTGAAGAATACGGCGGTCACCGTAGCCGAATGGGCCTTTGCCTGAGTACTGTTTAGTAGACGAAACTTGCTATGGGTACAAAACACCAAAATGATAGAGAAACATTTTTCTAATAGTGGTCGCCACTTGGCAGACGAGACGTCTGCGTCCCTGTAAGCAGGGAGCTTTTACGAAAAAAAAATTTGAGAGAGGCGTTGAGCATATAAAACTCAAAAACTAGTACCTACTCGTAGTCGATCATTAAACATATCATATACGAGCATTTCATGAAACTCTTTAATTTTTCAGTGGACTAAACTCGTTTTTTAGTATGGCAATGAAACCGAATCCAACTTCTGTCGAACTGTCCAACTTTACTCGACACATACGAATGCATCGCTTCCAATCCGAACAACTCATACCAGTCTTAAGAGAACTTTATTAAAAGACAGTGTTCAAAATACGCAACACATAACTGTAATGCTAATATTAGGAGACAACAACACTAATATTATTTTTGCTTAAATTTCCCAATTATTGAATGAAGGAAAAAAATACTCCAAACATGCAAACCAAAACTTGGTTTTTCGACGCTCATCCGATTTCGAGAGGCGTCTGCCAGTCGAGGTTTCACTGTATTTGTATTAAAAAATAATAAACAATTTGAAAATCACTTTTCACAATTAATTGAATTTTAAATCACTGGCCCCACACAAATTTTGCGAATTACAACTGATAAACAAAGTTTATTGCATTCAATTTGAATGGCCTCTACGTCACAGCCGTGTTTGGGAATTACCGAAGCACAACAACGCTTTTTAATAAGAACGTGAAATGTGTGTTTAATTGATTCGCACGTTGAATACACACACACACACATACGTGGAAAAGACGTGAGTGCTCTTACTTATTTACATAGGCACACACATACAAACATATGTACGCCAGCAGCTGTGACTTTCCAGTGTTTATGGCAATCAATCATTCACTGATTTGCGCATTTCGCTTACACACGTCCGCATGCGCCAAGGATACACTTAGTTAAAAAAAATATATTGTTTTTATTTGCGGTTTTTAATTCGGGTGAAATGTTTTACTTTTTTGTTATTTTTTATTGTTAATGAATTTTTTGCTGTTCCTCGAAAAGTAGTTAACAAAATAAAGTGTAAATATGTAAATAAGTGATTGAGTGAGTGAGGCCTAATTGACAAAATTGTTCACGTTTTTGTGTTGGATTTTCAGTTATGAGTAAAAAGTATTATTTAACTAATCTAAATTCCACGCACATCGCACCCAAAATCGTGTTAATTCCCGCCTATTTGTCTGGTGTCATACTGATTTGCACACACACATGCATATTTATTTCCTATGAAATATGGTACAACTACCCAGCAGGGAAGAGCCATGGAAAACAGTATGGGAACATTCTAGTTCAGATAATGGCATTTAATAGAAGAAATAATATTATTGGAGGAGCCTATAGTTTCAAGCCGACTCCGAACGGCAGACAGTGTTTTTTTTGAAGATCTTTTTCATGACAGAAATACAGTCGGAGGTTTGCCATTGTCTGCCGAGGGACGACCAATATTAGAAACACATTTTTTTATGAATTGGTGTTTCGTGCCCGGGGTTTTGTTTTAATTTTTGTAGGATTTACCGTACTTATGGTGTAGGCTAGATTAGGTTAGCCAGGTTGCTTGTCCAAGGCAAGACTCTCGTTGACCCCAAGGCCCTGTGATACCTGCATTGGATTTCCATCCCCTAACTAAGTTGCTTAAACCACTAAGATCTTTTGAATGAGGTAACTAAATAGTCCCTCTAGTAAGACATTCGGCAGTTTTCCAGGTCTTCAAAGAAATAATAGTACGAGGGGTGCCTTTTATATGTCGGGATTAGAGAACAAAAACAAATTTTAATCATCGAAAATCACTTTATTGTTTTTCAAAATATTCTCCATGAAGATCTATACACTTTTGCATGCGTTTGAACCAATTGTCGGAGCACTTTTGCCACTCTGAATGAGGTACCTCCAAAACATGCATTCTGAATGCCGCAACCGCTTCTTCAGGTGTCGAAAAACGTTGACCTCTCAGTTTGTTTTTTACTTACGGGAACAAAAAGAAGTCATTCGGTGGCAAGTCAGGACTATACGGCGGATGAGCCATTAATTCGATGTTTTGGGTGTAAAAAGTACAGTTGTTTGAGCCGATGTGTGAGAGCTCGCATTGTCCAGGTGAAGAGTGATCAGTCTTTGGCGATTGGTTTTCCTAATTTCTTGGAAGACAACTGGCAAGCAAATGGTTGTGTACCACTCAGAATTTACTGTTCTGCGTTCTTCTAGTGGTACGGTTGCGACATGTCCAGTTTTTCCGAAAAAACAGGCGACCATTTGCTTGGAAGTGCTTCGTGCGCGAACAACTTTTGTTGGATTTGGCTCATCTTGAAACACCCATACAGTCGACTGCTGTTTACTTTCCATGATTCATCACCTGTCACGATGTCATAGACGTGTTTCGAAGCCCCGCGATCGTATTTTTTGAGTATTTTCTTCGACCAATCGACACGAGCCTTTTTTTGGGCGATTGACAAATTGTGTAGTATCCAACGCGAACAAATTTTTTTGACAGCAATATTGAATGTATGCTGGTCCCACTAATGCCTAAGATTCTCTCAATCTCACGATAGGTTACATGACGATCTTGCAATATCAGTTCGAGCACAGCATCACTGGTTTTCGGAACAACAACTGATTTTGGACGACCTTCACGAAATTCGTCTTGGAGTGAACTACGACCACGATTGAATTCACCATACCATCGATAAACACTGGTCCTTGATGGAGCTTCATCGCCAAAAAATGAATTAAGTTCATCCGTGCAATGTTGCTGAGTTAATCCACGTCGAAAGTTGTAAAAAATAATCGATTTAATTCCATTTTTGGACCGAGATGAATCTTTTAAGTTACTGTAAACAACACAAATAGCGCTGGTATTTCAAAACGTTCTGAGTACGTAAAAGCCAAAAAATGCCAAACTTTGCGATACAGCTGTCATTTGCCAGATTGCAGCACCAGGGTTGCCAAATCCCGAAATATAAAAGGTACCCCTCGTATTTGATTCAGCTTCTTTGAAGAGCAGGACATTCACAGAGGAGGTTGTACCGATTTGACTTCTTCTTCATCTCCACAACTCCTGCAAAAATCATTACGAGGTACACCCTTTCTACTGAAGTCCAGTGACCCGTCACAATACCTGCGAGGACGCTGGTAGTTGATCTGTTGTTTCCAATCAGACAATCTGTTCTTTTAAGATTTAGCTTTGGACAGAGTGCTTTGTAGACCCTGCAGTTAGTAGTCAGAAACCTCTTTCTATAGGTTTCCGCGACTACGCTCAAGTCAATCGCAGTGTGGAGTTCATTTAGAGGAATGCTTATGTCCTCTATCACTCGCTGAAAGTTGAGCCCAGAGCCTTTCCTTGCACACTCATTCCCTCTTTCATTTCCTTCCACTGGCCGGGCGTGACCGGGAACCCAACAAAGTGTGGAGTGTCGTGTTGTTGGATAATCGAGAGCGGCCTCCTGCATGCTTTAACACTTCTTGAATTGATGCGAGCTGAAACCAGTGCCTTAATCATTGCTTGACTACCAACAAAAATCGCACGGTTTGCCGGAATTAAGTACATTAGTGGTATCGTCTTATGCTGCTTTGTCTATAGCTCACATCTCAACTTTGAAGACGTTACACGGGCTTGCGAATTTAAAGGAGATATTTAAGGATAATTGTTCCAAGTACACTCTCCATCCAGTGCCATTGTCCATCTTTGAGTCGTCAGTGTAAATATGGCGTAAGTTTGAAGCAATTTTTTTATGCTTAATCAATTACTGTACCTAAAAGAAGTTTCACTTAATTTTAAGAAAAAAAAAGTTCTGTATACACTTTTAATATGAAATGGAATATTTTATTTATGTTTTAAAACGATGGAATCGAAGGCGAGGTATTTCTTTTGTTTTTGTTTTTTCATTTTAACTGGTCTAAAGGTGGTAGCATATGATGACTTGGTCCTTATGGTCTCAGGTCCCTTCCCATCAGTAATGGCTGAAATTTTGGAAGGTGCACTGGCTACACTCAGCAGATGGGCCGCCAGTTGCGGTCTCAAAGTCAACTCTGACAAAACGGAGTTGATGCTATTCACCAGAAAATATAAGCCTCCACCTTTTAAGCTTCCTAGATTTAATAACCAGTGTCTTACACTTTCATCGGAAGTCAAGTATCTTGGTGTAATACTTGACCCCAAGCTCCACTGGAAGCTGCACATAGAAAATCGAGCTAAGAAGGCGAATATAGCCTGCTACGCCTCTAAATTAGGGGTGGGACTATTCGAATAAAAATTATTCGAATAATAAAATCTTTTATTCGAGAGGTATTCGTAATTCGAATAATATTTATTCGAATTTTTTATTCGTTTATTCGAATAATGCTATTCGAATACCTCACTATTCGAATACCTCACTATTCGAATACCTTACTATTCGAATACCTTACTATTCGAATACCTTACTATTCGAATACATCACTATTCGAATACTTCACTATTCGAATATTTTTGGTAAATATTTATTTAGATTAGCGGTTAGATTAGTAAACTATTCGAATAGTGAGGTATTCGAATAGTAAGGTATTCGAATAATGAACTATTCGAATTATTTGAAACGAATAGTATTATTCGTTTTATTCGAATAATGTTTATTCGAATATTATTCGAAAATAATCCCACCCCTACTGTAAATCTATGTTCGGCAAAAAATGGGGTCTCAAGCCACGTGTCGTACTTTGGATGTACAACTTAGTGGTTCTGTCAATTTTGACATACGGTTGCCTAGTTTGGTGGGTAGCTCTTCAGAAGGGCTACAACTCCACTAAATTAGAGAGAGTGCAGAGAACTACATGTGTGGGCATCACTGGGGCCTGTAGAACATGCTCAACGTTATTCTCCACTTAATTCCTGTGGATCTGCAGGTTAAATACATTGCTGCTCAGAGTGCTATTAGGCTGAAGGAGTTTGGCCTTTGGAAACAACTTCCTGTAGGACATAGCAACATCTTGAAGCAGATCTCCCCTTCCCTCTCTGATATTCGCACCGACCTCTCCATCCGCAAACTGTGCTTTGAGGGTTGTGCTAGAGCTATCTTTCCGAGCAGGCAAGACTGGAAAGAGGGGACAGCTGGTGCGGATATAGATGCCTCTGTTTTCACTGACGGATCTAAAATGGAGTCTGGAGTGGAAGCGGGGGTCTACTCTAAATCAGCCAGCATCTCGGTCTCCTTTAAACTGCCGGAGACAAGCAGCGTCTTTCAAGCAGAGGCATGCAAAATGCTTCGGGATCGCTGTTGGGAGGGAGACATTAATATTTTTTCCGATAGCCAAGCTGCAATCAAGGCACTGTCGTCACCATATTGCAGCTCTCTTCTCGTGAACTCCTGCAAGGATCCTGCAAGGAGGAACTTAAACGCCTTGGACGTGCAGGAAACATTTCCGTCATCTGGGTTCCTGGGCACAGGAATATAGAGGGAAATGAAATTGCCGATGAGCTTGCCAGGAAGGGGGCGGCAGAACCGGATCCAGCTGCCCCCTTCTCAGACATCGGTATCCCCTTGGCCGTCGTTAAAGGAAAACTACACAACTTATTTCTAAAGAAAGCGCAAGACAGATGGAGGTCTGTCTCATCGTGTGCCATCTCAAAAGCACTGTGGCCTCAATACGATATAAACAGAACGCTTAAGGTGATGGGAACCCCCCGCCATTCAATTTCCAAACTCATTGCCGTGATCACTGGCCACTGGGTGATCGGCCCTCACGCGGAGAAGCTTGGAATTCCGTACAACCCACCTTGCAGAAGCTGTGGGAATCCTGCAGAGAAAGAGACTGTGGAAGACTTTCTCTGCAAATGTCCGGCTCTGGCGGCTAGGCGCTTGAGATTCCTCAGCGTCCCCTTTGGGGATGACTTGATGAAATTCTCCCGCCTAGATCGCTTTTCTCTCCTCCGCTACATCAACAGCACTGGATGGCTGTAGACGGTCTTATCTCCTCCCTAAATCCTATCACAGGTAGTGGTCCACATTATGGTATCAAAACGGCACGTAAGTGCTACTTGTAGTGTACCTGGGGTACTCTTGCCATCTTACCTACCTACCTACCTACTGGTCTATATCTGATTGGTTAGGGAACATATGAGACTAACATTTTTTTGGCCAGTATTAACTGGTATTTTAACTGAGATTTTGCTGATGCATGACCGCCTGATTGACATTTCGTAGGACAAAAATTCCACTCGCTAGCAAAAAAAAAGTGGAACATGAACTGGTTGAGCTGAAAAGTGAACTGGCAACTGGTAGTTTTCCCTGCAGGGTAAGTATTCACACACCTACATACATACCCAAGTGTGAGTAAGTCATTGTGCTGCATAATTGCGTGTGTGGGAGTTTCAAGTGCAACTGGTGATGCCACCCCCCGACCCTGCTTCCGGCAGTCTCGCCCATAGTTTTGCATATATTCTACAGCTCAATTGCACGACTACAAATGTATTACATCACAGTTGCTGCATCTAAAAAAACGTTGTAATTGTAATGCTTAGTGGCAGCATATTGTGATAATTTAGGAATCAAGTGCAATATAAATGCCTTTGTTAGATTTATGTAGGCGTTGGACAATTCCATTATTATTTGTTTATTCTTCAAGGTCTAGAGAAATGCACTGGATGCCGTAGAGAGTGGGAATTCGAAAAGGCTGGTGATTTAGAAATTTCCTTACCTGACATGAAAGGTCACACATTTTTTATTGTTAATGTAGTGGCGTGACTTCTTCAACAATTCAGTTGTAATCTAGGCAATTTGCTAATAAAGGTTTTAAATGCAGGCGGAATTTCTATGCATCAAACATACACACAGAAAGTAAGAATCAAGGCTGGATATTGCACATATGTAGATCTAAGTTGCTGCGAATAATTATAATAAATAAGACCACCGTGCCGGGAAGGCTAAAAATAGAATTTACATTATTATCTAAAATCTGAATTGGATGACAATGAAATAACGCCATGGTGCCGTGGGGTATCTACTTTTTAAATTATCTGAGCTTCTTAATTTGTTTTTTAAGGCTGTATGATAAGGCTCTAACTACGTCTACATATAGGAGATAGCAGATATCATATAAAACTAGAGTGCGTTAAATTACTAGCACAGTGACTTATTGACAAGTTTTGACAACTTATTTGTTTCTTATTTATAATTTTAATATTTTTTGCACGAAAATATAGTTCATTTTCTTACAAAAACCACATAAATCCACTTTTAAAACTTTGAGTAAATAAATTTAAAAAAGTTCAACAAATTATCATTAAAATTACAAATTTTTAATCAGAATTTTTAGAAAAACTTCGAATATTAGTGATGCAGCTAGCAAAGCTTTTTCCGTTAATTTAGTTAATAAGAATAAAACTAGGCAATTTCGGTTTATGTATTAAAATTAAAATTAAAATTATTATTAGATAAAGCAATGAAAAAAGGCAAGGAGAAGGGCATAACATATACGGATGTCTTTTATCCACTCTCTGTATGCTTTGAAGCTACACCTTTTGCGGTGGTGTTGGCGGTGGAGAGATATTTTCTAGTGTGAGCATAGAACGTATGTGAAGAATGGAGAATGCAATGCGTAATGGGCTTGTCTTAATTCTATGATGAGATGACTACCAACGAAGACAACTGTTAATAGGAGAGATGTTGTTGAGAGATGAGTTGGTTGACAGTTTCTATTCAAAGATGTAAATATGGGCAGCCAATGAGCTGTTAAGGAAATAGAAACGCCGCTGCAAATTGTTTTTGGTAGAGGTGGGGCTATACAGTTTCATAGCCCTTTGAATTTTGATATAATAGAGCGCAAGTTTGAGAATTTTTTTACTAACGGTTCTGGGTGTTCTAATTTTTTTTTTGTTTTTATTTCATAAGCCAACAAACAAAGGCTCTTACTGTCTATTTGTAACTGGTGCAACATAACTAAAATTATGTTCATTTATATTATGGAGATGAGAGGCGGCGGCCGCAGCCGAATGGGTTGGTGAGTGACTACCTATCAGAGGTGCATAAATCGAATTTACGTGTACGAAACACCAAAATAATAGGAAAAGTCGCCTTCCAGCTAGTAATGTCCAACCTCCGAGTGTATTTGTGCCATGAAAAGGCTCCTCATAAAAACTATCTGCTTTATTTTTGCTTTCTTTACTTATAAATTATACTCAGTTTCGTGGCAAATTTCGCTGGTTAACAATGGAGTGAGGAGCTAAGGAAAACCGCATTGCAGTGATTGCACTAGAAAAGTGTGGTAAAAGTGCAAGCGAAATTTACAAATTCCTAAAAAGACTTAATATTTCGAGAACGTTTGTTTACCGCACGATCAATCCTTTGTTCGAAACGTGGTTCGAACCAGTTCAGCCATAAAAGCCGTTCGAGAAAGAATCCTTAGAAAGCAGAAAATCTTGTCCAGGGAAATGAATGCATCGATCAGATTCATATCAAGACCAATTAGAGATGATCTCCACATGAAAGCCTTCACTTGCTCAACTGACAACGCGCTTGAAGAAAATTAGACTCGATAGATGCAAGCAGCTTTTTCGGTGGCACGCGGCCATGAAAATATTATTTTCACACATGAAAAAATGTTCACTGTTGAAGAAGTTTTCAATAAGTAAATTACAAAATCTATGCGAAAGCTTCTAAAGACGGAAAAAATGTTGTTCCAAGGGTGCATTCAGCGTGGCCACCATTCAGCCTCCGTAATGGTGTGGTGGGGAGTGTCATCTAAAGGCGTTACATCTCTTCATTTCTGCAAAAGAGGGGTTAAGACCGGGGCAAAAGTGTACCAGGAGAATGTTTTAGTAGGCGTGGTGAAGCAGTTGAACAGTACTCGCCTCAATGGAGAGTGTTGGATCTTCCAGCTAGATTACGCTCCAGCCCATAAGGCAAAAACCACCGAGCAGTGGCTAAAAACAATATTCCTGGGTTCATAGCCGCAGAAGTTTGGCCGCCTGGAAGTGCAGATCTGAGTCCATTGGACTACAGTTTGTAGTCAGAATTAGAGAACATGGCCTGTGGAAGACTTCACAGAATTTTGGAAAGTTTCAAGCACTTTTTGGTTTGGGTACCGCCGTCAATATCCATGGGAACCTTGGCGTTTGAAGGCTGTAAAAGCAAACGATGATCGTTTCGAACGAAAATTGAATTTTTTTGTTTAATGTTTACATGATTATTATTTCATTAAAAAAAGTATTCTAATTTCATATTTATAATGAACTTAATTTGTAACAGAACTTATGATAGGACTAAGTATATATAATAAAGAGTTCAGTTGTGAAGAAAAATTCAGTTTCGATACTGAAAAATCAAATCATTTAATTCGCGAAGGTAACAAGCAATTGGAGCTTGTACGCATAGCTCGTTCTGGCTTTGCTTAAATAAAACGGATGGTTGTGTTTTCTTCTATGCAAAAAAAAAAAAAGTATTTTTTGCATCAAAAACAGAAACAGCTGGCGGGCTACTTTGGATTCGGCCCAAACCGATAGACGGATGTAGCGCCAGATAACAAGATTTTTTGTTTCGCGTCCATAGTTTTTCATCCGTAGTTCTTAATCCGCTTGTTTCTCCCCTTTTGTTTTAAGGTTTTCACAATAAACGGATTACTTGACATCGTTAAAGTGAGTCTTTTTCCTTCGAGGGTCAACCATCTACCCTAAGCTAACTCAATAAAATTTTTTTAATAATCTCTCGGTGTGGATGTATAGAAATTTCGCCACATGCTTATAATCAATCGGCATTCTCGGCTTTCCCCATGCCCTGACTTCCACATATTTATAAAATAAAATAAAATAAAACGGTACATAAAAAAAATTCGAACATCACTAATTTCGTAGTATTTGGCATTTGCCACTAAGCGTTCATCATTATTTGCTGCACTAAACAAAATCCTATTCATTCACAATTCAATTACTCTCTTGCGCTCTTTCCAAATCTATAAACAAACCGAATTTATGAATGAAAACTGAGCAAGAAATAAAAGCTGTCGGCCCACATTCTATTCCAACTTGCTAATTAACCTATGAATCAAAGCATATCGCTTTGAAAGCTTACGATAAACACTTATAAACATACATATTTAAATACATCCATTGGGTGGCTAATCAAATGCTTACAATGGCAAATTATCGTAGCACACTTTCAGGCGCAAAAGTTAAACAGCAATCTACAAGTGAGGTGAATTTCAGCCAAAGGTTGCGTGCGGAAGCGGATGTGCATTGAGTGAATATATTTCGTGAATTTGCACACGTAAGAGATTTAGTGTGGACATTTGTTGGCAGGAGTGAAAGAGGTAGATCTGAGTTTCTGTGTAGGATCGTTTATGTGCATGCAAATACGAGTACGTAATATGTGTGAGTGATTATTTCGCTGGCTTTTGCTTACTGTGTGCAATGCCTCTGTAGTGATGCGATTACTTTCTTCATGCGGTTGCCACTACCAGGCCGTTTAGACGGTTGAGCTATGCACCAAATATTATATTTTATTTTGTTTTCATCAGGAACATAGTTAACAAATCAAATTAGAAGCACGTGATGTGATCGATTTAAAGGTATATTGAATTAAGCTCCAAGCATTCTTAGACGAGGTAATAGAAAATGTTAAACTTACTTTAAAATAGGTAAGGAAATACTGGCTGCTATAAATATAAAATACTGAATAAACACGGCTAATTATAACTACACTCTTTTCCACTATCTTTGCTACAAATCCATAGTGATTCATATGTACACACTAAAGTTATTATTTACCTCACCTGCGCGATCTAAGTTGGAATATGTTGCTTTTATATGTCGGTGCCATCATCTTTGTCTACTAATGTCTACTGATGTGGACTTGAACGAAATTAAAAAAAAAAATTCTTCCCTACGCACTCAGATCCCTTAATTTTGTTTATCCGATTCCATCCTTTATTAAGATGTGCCTTAATAAATTTGAAGTCTTTACAAAATAGAAGGAGTGTTCTTTCACTCGCCTTAATTTTTTATCTCATCAGTGGTGTAATAGACTTCCCCTCATTTTAGAGTGCATTTGGTTTTACATTCCACCAAAAAATTTGCAGAGTACTAATTTATTCATTCTATAGTGGGTTAGGGCGGCTGAAACCTTTTATGCTCCGATGCATAGAATATTGAAAAAATTTAATAAAATTTCAAATTTTTTGGCTTTTGATTTTTCGTCTTCTAAACAAACTTTAAAAATGCCACTGAATGAACTGTATTTTTTAAATTAGTTTTTTAATTAATTAATCGTTCCCAGTCGGACAGTCAGTTCTACGTAACCGGAACGACCCGGACTTATATTTGACCAAGGACTGTCACCTCAGCAGTATTCTCCGTATATGTATGAAAAATATTTATGCTGCTCCAAAAAAACAAGGACGATGCCCTCATGAGAAAGGTTATCCTTCTTCACTCTTTAGAACCTTGCCTAGAAATAATTTGTAAATTTTCTTGTTCATTCTATTGGATATTAATAAAAACGTGAACAGGACGCGAACAATATGTTTCAAACCATTTTCATCGAAAAATCCAGTATAAACGGGGACATCGACGTTAAGTTTCAGGTTGTACTCGACTTCGCGTTTGATTTCGACGAATTTCTCCAAATTGATAAAAATATCTGCGCTGAAGATTACATAAAAATTTAGTTTGAAGGCGACTTAAGTCATTTAGAAAAGTATCTAATGAAGAAATATGTAAGTGAGCCCATAACATGGTGCGATGAGGCGTTAAAACTTGTTCCGCGTTTCAAACAATTTGCTGACATTTTTTTTGTAGTTTTTTAACATATCGAAAATAGTCGAGAGTGATTTTAAAAATGAACATTCAAATTAAAACAATCAATGCTTAAGCAATCACTAATACACAGTTTTTCCATTCAAAGTAATATTGTACAATGTGCGCTTACATCTCTTGTTCATTGTTTGGCCGAGCTCCCCTTCAATATGTGGTACGCGTCTTGGTTTTGTTCCACAAATGGAGGGATCTATGGCAGAAATATACTAGCAGTGATGAGAGAGCGTGAATGCATATTCGATAAGTGTGACGATAATTGGGAGTACATATGCAGCGTTGATAAACTATTAAGGAGAGGCGGGAACAGTTATTATTAAGAGACATTGGGTTACTTGCTGTAACCTAATTAAATAGATTACAAAAACTGCAAAATAAAGGCATGAGAGGCATATTAAAATGCAACAACTGTCAGAAAAATTCATGAAATGTTGAAATGGGAAAATATAACACAAAAAGTGGCTTATGATGACATTCGAAATCAAAAATGCTAATGCGCCGCCTTATCTAACAGATAAAGTTGAATATGTAAATTATGCACCAAAATACCACCTTAGAAATCCTAATGCTGCACAAATTTCGCTCTTTTAAAAGCGATTTCAGCTATTTAACAGCTTTATAAAGAGAATATAAACAATGAGCATAATATGAGTATATTCAGAGAAGATTGAGGCTATGAAGACTTGAAGACTATAGGTATTAAAAACTTATAAATCACACGGTCCTATCTGTATAAGCTAAAAATGTTTAAGTTAAAATTGTAATGTATATATATAATTGGTGCGTACACCCTTTTTGAGCCGAGATCCTACTCCTATTTGTGGTGTGCGTCTTGACGTTGTTCCACAAATGGAGGAACCTACAGTTTCAAGCCGACTACGGCTACGGCGGCCGCCTTAAAATTGTAATATAATTAAGAATAACTGTAAAATAGAGTAGAAAAATAATAATAAAGAAGAATAAATAATAATAATAACTATCCAAATCCTTTTCATTAACTGCCTTCAAAATGCCAATCGTCACACCCAATGTCATACGAAGAAAATAGTTGATCGCATTTGCTGGAAAAAGTCCAGTGATGGCTGAAAAAGAAGTGACTGGCTAATTTAAATTCATTTTTCTTCTAATTAATACTTTCATTTAAAGTTTTTCAGCCGATGTTTACATTACGTGTTATTTTAATTGACTAAAATATTTATATGTACAAATATAAATGCACGCGACTTTCATTGAATTCCAACTATAACGCACTTTTTGTGCAATAAATTTCCATTCAGGTGAAATCTAAACTTTTCTAGTTTTAATCAACCAACGTTGTAATAAATTATGTAAAGCATTCAATTTACATACTCACACATATATACATATATGTGCTCAGACTACTGAAATCAATAATGACAATAGAAATACCATGAAATTGAGCACATCTTTCTCTTCAATGATATGCCATTGACATTGAACCTGTAAATAGTCTCGGCAATTACAAACTGTTTATGAATTAGTTGGTGGTTGGTTGTTGGGAGAAGTCTACAAGTGTCTTAAAAATGAGCCACTGAAAGAGATAAAAAATTGTTGCTCACCGTAAGCTAGTGAGTGTAATTTTGTCTCACTTATTTTATTATATTGGAGCATTAAAACAAAAACTCTGTTTATATGCGGACCTTATGTATGTATGTATGAAGGTGCATCTAAGCAAGGTGGTACCGATTCCATAAATACAACAATTTGGTAGGTTTTTGTAAAATTCTGCTTTTCTCTCCTGAAGGAAGAAGAGCAAGGAAAATTCAAATACTCTCACTTCTATCATCTGGCATCAATCAGCAGGTAAAACAACACCAACTTGTACAGATTCGCTTTGCTACTCGCATGCACGTATATATGTATATGTATGCGTACAAGTGTGGGTGTGCACCAACTCATTGATTACATTTACTATTTAACAGAGTTGGACATCTTTGCACTATCACTAAATTGCGCTGCCACTGGCTGGCTATTCAGTGGTAATCAAATTGCAAAAGCCATTATCATTGAAAATTTGGTGTCGGTTCAAAAAAACTGAATTATCACTAAACTTTTGTTGATAAAAATGATTCTTGGTACATAGGCGGTGTAAGCAAATGATGCCTTTAATCCAATCTAGCAAAATGAATTACGACTTCTTGGTGCCAAAAGCAGAGTTATTTAAATATTTGGCACTCTCGAAATTCTAGAAGTCAAAAGCAGGTTGAAATATGCTACAAGCTGGAAAGGTATACTTTTAATGAGTAAGCGAAGAATACGCAAGAGTAATGCAACCTATCGCAGAAGTAATCGACTTCACTCAAAGAGAACAAAATTTGTGGTTTAATTATTTTATACCCGCGTTACTGCCCATCAAAATAAAAATGCAACGTTTAGCTTCCGAAAACTTCAAATGCAATCAAAGTTACTGAAAGGGTTTGAAAAATAATAAAATTCAAATTAAAATTTTCAAAAGCCTTGCTGGAAAGTACTGAGTCATACACTCTAGATGATGCCCGAGATAAAGTTAAAGAAAATGCGCTGGAGTTTAAACGGCAGCCAGCAGGAGAAGAAAGAAATTTAGTGATAATACATAATTTCTCGAATTTAATAAGGGGTCCACAGCTTTTCGATTAAAGCAACTAATCCAGGACGTTTCTGTAAAAAAATTCCTTCTTAGACGAAAATAAATGTATAGACTTAGCAGCAAGCGAAGTAATTTTGTACTTGAATGACGTTGTAAGGGGTGTTCGCATCGCTTTGCTATTATACAAAAAAAAAAAGATTTTTAAGATACCACACACCTCTTCCTTCCTTTGCACCAGTGGAAAAACTTTATTCTTTTGCCGGAATTATCAATCCATCGACAAGCAAAACCTCACTGACGGTAATTTTGAAAAATTGATATTAAAAAAAAGAAATAAAAATGAATTATGTATGTCTTTCTACTTTTCTTCTTCTTCTTAATTGCCGCGATAATTGTTCAAGTCATTTTGATCGAGTTTAACAAACCGCGCCAGTCGTTTTTTTTTGAGCTAACCGGCGCCAGTTGGGCACATCAAGTGAAGCCAAGCTCTTCTCCATCTGATCTTTCGAACGCAGAGGAGGCCTTCCTCTTTCACTGCTACCACCAGCTGGTACCCCTCCAATACTTTCAGACTCGGAACGTTTGTCGACATGCGCTGGTCGACATGACCCAGCCAATGAAGCCGCTGGATATTTATTCGTGCGCTAAGTCGATGTCTTCGTAAAGCTCATACAGCTCATTGTTTCAACGCCTACGATACTCGCCGTTACTAACGTCTAAAGGTCCAAAAATCTTCCGCAGAATCTTTCTCTCAAACACTCCAAGGGACATCTCATCGGATGTTGTTATCGTCCAATCTTCTGCGCCATACCTTAGAACGGGCATGATGAGAGCCTTGTAGAGTGTTAGTTTTATTCGTCGAGAGAGGATTTTACTATTCCTACTTAGTCCAAAGTAAAACTTGTTCGCAAGAGAGATTTTCCGTTGCTGGGTCCTAAATAAACGAAGTTTCTTGCAACATCGAAAGCATAACCGTCGCCAGATCGATTCGCTTTGTTTCTTTATCCAGCCTGAGAAAGGCAGCACTAACAGCGTGGTTGCTAGGGCTGATATCATCGGCATACGCTCTTATAAAAAATAGTGCCTAAGCGATTAAGTTTTGCGGCTCGCACGATCTTTTCCAACATCAGGTTAGAGAAGTCCCCCCTCAGCGAGTCTAAATCCTCGTTTGGTGTCAAACGGATCGGAAAGATCTTTCCCAATTCTGACGGTGCTGCAGGTATTGAGCAACGATATTCTGCACAGCTGTATTAGTTTCGTGACGATACCAAATTCAGACATCACGGCAAACTCCTTTTCGTACTGTCGAATGCAAGCCGACAAAAAGATTCTCCTTTCTTGGGTCTTTTCCAACACTTGGTGTATTATGAATTTCTGGTCGATGGTGGATTTTCCTTACTTTGAGATAATTTTAGGGTCATGAGCATTTTCTCTTTGGCGAGTCCTAAAAATAGTCAAAATGGAGTTTTCTTCGTAACTTTTTTAATTAATACTCGATTACAAAGTGTGAATGGATGTACACTCAAATCTTCGCGGAAGGTCGCAGCGGGGCTTCTCATTCGGTGGACATTGTAGCATGACCTGAACACAAAAAACCAAAAATTTTTTTGTTTATTAATGTCATAATTTCCATATGAATTAAAAAAAAATGGAAAAAAATTCGCGGAATAAAATGGTTAAAAAAAATGAAATTTGGGTCGAATTTTCCCACTATTTGTGCTTCGAAAAAATTATTTTTTCGAAACATTTTCGAATTGTAAATTCACATAGAAAATAATATCATAAAACAGATGTGTGCAAAATTTCAGGAAGATCGGTCAATATCTTTTCGAGTCATCGTGTACGCCAATTTGAAAAATATAGTTTTGAGAAAAACGCGTCTAAAGTTTGAATACAACGTAACTATACCTACCTCTCCCAGCGCTCGAACGCAAATCGGTTGACGATCTATATATAAGAAATACTTAAAATTACGTTCTAATTTTTTTTTTACATATTCTTAAAGGATTATATTAAGATTTTATGAAAAATAAATTTTTTTTTTGAAATTTTACAGGTATCTGTCCCCTTAAGTAGTTTTGTAGTTGAGTTGTAATGCAGAGTAATAAGTGATTAGTAACACTTATAGAACTCGTTGCCCGCACCAAAATCTTTCAGATCCTTTACATTTATTGTATTTTTGATTACTTTGTCAACGCCAGAGCTGACAGCCTCCAGGACGGCAACCAAGTTCTTCAAGGTCATCGCTGTATGCTCTGTTATGCCTTATTGCCAGCTTCAAAGTGTCTTTGTCCACGCCCACGCTACTGCTAATAGACGGTGTGATCGGCAACAACAGCTGGATTGTTGGTGCTGATCAATTTTCTCACCATTCTACAGATATTGAGAGAGACATTCTAGAGAGATGGAGACTTGACACTCCGCACTTGTTAAACGTGGAGTACTGATTGAATTTTATTACTGAATTGTATGGTCTGCTTCTTGGGTAAAAAAAACTTTAATTAGTTGTTAATTTGTGTAACCGGTCGCAAAAATATTGTAATATTGAAATTTCTATTAGTTTTCATATTGTATAAACAAAATCCAAAAATGATCAAAAATAGAATTTAAATATTAGAACTTCAATCATTGTTATGAGGGCGAAAGGTTAAATTCCAATTATATTCAAACTTGTCAGTTTCATTTTGATGCACATGCATACATACACACAAGGTAGTTCACTTGTAAATCGATTTTGTTACAAAACCTGGCAACTCTTTGCCTCAGACACAAGCATAGCAACTTTTTGGAATTTTTGCAGTTCATATTACGGCGCACATTAATTTAACAATAAGAAATGAAGCTAAAAAAAGTAGCGAGAAATTGCAAACAATGCATAAATTGGTTTCAACTTTGTCAGCAGCAGCGGCAACAACAACGAATTAGCGCAATACGCCTTTTGCGCATCAAAATTGTCAGTTGGTGGCGTTGAAAATTGCCGAATGGCATTAATTTTTTCGTTTTTGTTTTTGTTTCTGTCGCACGCGTCATACGCATTCCGAGCATTTCAGTTTATTTCCAATACGATGATGATCAATTTATAGTAATCAAGCAATAAATTTAGAATATTTAAAATTGACAACGGCTGTGGTGGGTTGGGAGACTTCCACTTTTTGTCATATCGTCATCAACGAAAAAATAAATAGTCAAAGCTGCGCAGTGCCGTACAATCGTAACGGCATAATGACTTCGCAAATTGAGAGAAATGAGAAATGTCAGTGCTTGACATGTGCAATTGACTGTTAACGAAATTTTTATTTTAATAACTCTACGACTTATGCGAGTACATATGAACATACATATAAATATATTACACACACATATATATATATATACGTACATTTCTTAAATAGTGCGCTATTGAAAAATTATTTACACATAAAGAAATGATAAAAATAACATATTGAACATTCGCTATTATATATTTATGATGGAGTACTAAATTAAGTACCCACAGCTATCAAATAAATCGGCAGCTTTTAGGTTGGAAAGTAATATTAGGTCATCCACTTAGTCCTAGTACCGACTCAAGTTCATGAGCATAAAATATTATAGGACACTACCACTACTACTACCTCAGCCGTATTTTATAAAAGTCGGTCGATTAGCGGATAATGAATGTTGCTCCAGTTTCTTGCTTAACTGCTTGCGGCCAGCCGTTCCGAATGATCTACGAAGACGCGCGCACCGAAGATTATCTGTTGCTTGCGGCTCTATTTAACATAGCATCCCTGCAGGTAAATATGCTCGCGCCGAAATGTATGCAGAACTGTGACTTTTTCTCTTTGCTTCTCCTCTCTACATTTGCACTTGGTGTTTTCTTGACAGTCACCCCTTGAACAGAATTGCAGCAAACGGGTTGAGGGGTACTCGCTGGTAAAATTAGAACACATTTGATAGCATGAAATTGCACAGAATAGCGGGGGACGGATTTATAGCAGTCGGTTATTTTTGCCACGGCAAAATATTTAGATTCATTTATATTTTCTTCGCCGGGTTGAATACTCAGGGTTGCTTTTCTGATCATTGTTTGTTTACAGGCAACAGCAGGCAAATAACAAGCAAATAATATTTGATTCGCGCAAGAAAACTCGCAAAATATCAATAATTTAGAATTTTTTATTTAATTTAAACTAATTTTAGAAATAAGTTGTTTGCTTTTTGCAACAATGAGCTTCAATGAGTTGCTTCACAAATACAGCAAACGAAAAGATTTCACTACAAAATTAATTTTATTGTAACCTCAAAACGTCAGCTGAAAACCGTTCCGCCGCAATAGTATTTTTCGTCTCCGTCGTATTGTGTTTAATCGAGCGAACTTTCCTGCGGAAATGGATGAGCTGTTCACCACCCGTCAACCTGTTACAAGCTGTCTGCTCCGATTCTGTTTCGGGCCTTATACGTTAAGAAGTTTCAGTTGTGTTCGGTGCATGTCTTTTTCGATAGTTTGAAACTACCACTAAATTCATCAAATGCGATGAAGCTCTGCTCTGCTACTGCCGTTTTTTCAATATGACAAATTATTTCTAATTTTTATTGAATTTTTGTTTTCATTTGGTTGGCTCTAAATTGTAAATTTAATAGTTTACATTTTAACAAATTCGAAAACTGACATAATAAATGACAAATTGGGAAACTGCTTACGGCTTCTCTCCGTCACTACTACATTACCCGCCATTTTAACTACTCGAGGCCACGTTAGTGGCAGTATTCCATTTTTTGATCAACTCTACGGGCTTAACTAAGCAAGGAGCATTTTTTGAATGCATAGATCGATGGCAGATATCGCTTTACTACTTTAGTACTGCACATTTTCCTATATAGGAATTACTAACCGTTATCTGTAGTATCAAGAGTACGGGGGGGGGGGGGGAATACTAAAATCTACTGCAGAATAGTCAGTTCTATTTCAGAAAGCGTCAACTAACTTTCAAATTAATAACAAGTATTTCACAAAACATTACAAGTATTTCGTATTAAACTTCTTACACCAACCCCTTCCACAATAACCTCATTTACCTCAAGATGTGCAGGTACTATGTATGTACTCTACTTATAGCGAATGCACGACATTTTATTTTTATACCTACATCAGGGGAAAAGCGCGAAACTGTCAGAGGAAAAAAATATCAAGAGTCCACGAATATTTTGAGCGACCTTAAGCTTTGTAGGAGTCGATGGACGAACGAGAATGGAGAGTAAAATTTCAAGGCCATGCAAGGTTTTGAGCATTTTCGTTCCGCGAGTGAGAAGAAAGATATAACGTAGAGGAAAAGGAGAGAGAGCTATACCTTATATATATCTTAAATACACTTTAGGCTATTTTTCCTGAGTTTTTCCTAGTGTTTGCTAATTTCTAGTGAGAAATAACACTGCCTACTTTTTCGCGCTTGTTTGTTGGTGCAAACTTGTAGAAAATATATTTTTGGTGTCTACTTTTGGGCATTATATTTCCTTGGTGCCTACTGTTTGGGGCGTTTTTTGATCCCAATTTTTTTGGCGTTGTTTTTGGTGTCTACTTTCTGGCGCTTATTTCCGTTTCCTAGCTAGTGCTTGTGCGTACTATGAAGTGCTATCCATTTCGGCGTCGGATTTATTGGTATTGCCTTGCGGTAATTTGTGCCGTTGCTGCGGTCCAGGAATCGCTGCGTTTGAGCGGGTGATAAACGTACGGATTAGTGCGCGTTGTTGTCACGGTTTGTGTCCGGCGTTTACCTACACCGGTTGACACTTCCCCGTTTTTTGTTAATTTTGTCTATTTGTATTCTCTGCAAATGTTGTGAATTTTTTTAGATATATATTCGTTCTCTTTCTCTATCTCTCATTCTCTCTCGGGTCTCTCCCTCTTTCTTTGCCTGCCTTAAAAGTTTCACTTCTGTTATGTGTACTACGCTTCACGCACTTTTTTTTAATTTTGCTAAAAAATTTTGATGAAATTTACCGAATTTTTATAAATGTTGCACAAAGTTCAAGGGGTTGTATTTCACACTTTTCGGAGTATATCTAACGAATGCTGACGTATAATGAACTATTCTGGAGTATATTTAACGTGTTCTGAAACACCCGTTACTAATTTTAAGTACATTTAAACTATTCTAAAGTAAATTTAAAGGTATTCGAATTAAAATTTATAATTCTGAAATACGTTTCACACTTCCTGAAATATAATTCACTATTTTGAAATATATTTAATACCTTCTGAAGTAAAATGTTTTATGCTGAAATACTTTGGACGCTTTTTAAAGTCCGCTTGAAAAAGGTTGTGGTACTGAACCGAAAATATGTGTAACTAACTTTGTTTCCTGCAGGGATCGATGCCCGCCAATTGTTAGTGGGTGTGTGTATGCACATACCTACACATAATATAAAAGTGGTTCCACATCCAGGATAATAATCCATACATTTAAACATCAATTTTGCGGAAAGTCTTTTATTTTACAGTAAATACTCACTTTGCGTGGGTACTAAATGGCATAAAAAAGGATACTGACCAAATGAACAATGCGACAGTGGCGTATTAAAGAGCAGCAGGTGTCCTTCAACTTAAACACATATATACGGGTATGTGTGTGCGTATGTGTATCCAAAACCAAGAATGGTAGCATAGAAGGTAATGCGGATTGGAGATGGGAAAATGAGCGTAACTTCACCATGACATAACTGTAAGTGACCGCCTTGGCCGAATGGGTTGGTGCGTAGGTTCGAATCTCTGTACATGAAACAGCAAATTTATAGGAAAATTTTTTTTCTAGTAACGGTTATTAACACACGCACCACAAATAGGAGCAGGAGCTCGGCCAAACACCTAACAGAAGTATAAAGAAGAACGAAATTAAATATTTGGTGAGGTAAATTCAAACAATGGCAAAAATAGAAAGTAAATAGAGATAAGAAAATTGTTTGCAAGCCAAAAAAAAAAAATGTAAATAAAAGTCCAAAATTGCGTAGGCGCAACAGTTGATTTCATTACAGGTACTGAGCGTCGCGTAGCGATCCCGCATATGCGCAATCTTCTGTATTTCCTCAACCATGGGTACAAATACGAGTATATGCACATACATTCATAAGTACAAAATATTGACGTCATCACCCAGCTAAAAATGAATTGACATTTTTGTTTAATGAGTGCTCTAAAATTGTTTTCTTTCTCACATAATTAACGTAGATATATTAACCCAATACTTGTATACATACACAAAAGACGTCCGCACATACCCTGTTGGAAAATGCGCTCCACTTTGGTTGTGTACTTTTTCCTTACTTCAGATTTACCTGCAGGGTAGATATTTGCTGATTAGTTGCATAGTCATTATTAATATATAAGTACATACATACATATCTAAAGAAATATTTAATTTTCAGTTTACTCACTTCAAAATAAGAAGCCGTTGGTTACGTGTTTTTTCAAAATAATGCCATTGATACGAGTGTGAGTAGGTGCTCCTACTTGGAAAGTTACTAATTAAATTTAATTCTATTTAATGCATGAGGCGGTTGACATTTTTTGCTCCTGCTTATGGCAGGTATGATGCATATATGTGTCTGTGTATATGTACATACATACATGCAACCGAACGACATTTGCTACTCATTGTTCTTATTGGAAGGCATTTGAGTATTCAAATTAAGTGCGATTATTTTATCGATAAGATATTGTCTGGGGCTTAGGACGGTAGCAGATAACTGTAAGGGATGACCGGGAAAAACAAAAATGACGAATAAAGATATGTAGCTATTTTACTTAATATCAACATGACAGCTCTTAAATGGAATTGTAAAATATATGGAATTTTACCAGACATCCAGTCAGAATGTAGCAGAGAAACGTTTTAGAGAACCTAACCACTCTACGGTCATATATTTGACCATGTGTGTCGTATTGGTCGGAATTGATTTCCGTTGAAAGAGTAGTAATTCATGTCGTGCAAGATTATGAAGGATAAACAAGATTTATTAATTCTATACAGTATAAAATTAGTATGATTCCTTTCGGTGGTGACTGAGAGTAGACAAACGACGGGATGGTAAAAAGACTTTGGTGACTGGGAATAGACATACGACCACAAGGGATTAATTTTTTTTATTTTAAATCCTTAACTTAACTTAACTTATCCCAACTTGTCATAACTTAACGTAACTTATTTTAACTTAACTTAACGTAACTTATCTTAATGTATCCTAACTTAACTTAACTTATTAACAACTTAACATATCCTAACTTAACTCAGCTTAGCTTTTCCGAACTTAGCTTAACGCAACTTAACTTAGCTTATCATAACTTAACTCAACTTAACTTTTCCCAACTTAACTCACCTTAATTTTACTAAACTTATACTAACTTAACTTATTAACAACTTAACATATCCTAACGTAACTCAACTTAGCTTTTCCTAACTTAACGTGACTTAACTTAACTTAACTTATAAATATAATAAACTTAACTTATAATATAACTTAACTTTACTCAACTTAATTTTACTAAACTTATACTAACTTAACATAACGTAACTTATCCTAACTTAACTTAACGTTACTTATCTTAATTTATCCTAACTTAACTTAACTTATTAACAACTTAACATATCCAATTTAACTCAACTTAGCTTTTCCGAACTTAACTTAACGTAACTTAACTTAGCTTATCTTAACTTAACATATCTTAACTTAACTTACCTTCACTTCACGCTAGTTTGTCAGCAAATATAAATACAATATTATATTTTTATGTACCATTTCGGCATACTCGTACTTTCTTACCTGCTCGTTTAATCCGTTTTGCGTTTCCATGTATCCGAATGCCTGAGTAAAAGAGAAATATAAGAAACGGTTGATTCTTAGGTTTGTATGTATCTATGCAAGATAAGATTTCTTTCGATATACAACAATACACTTACATATTGTAAAAATGTGTGTATGCCTATACAAAGTTAAGATTGTTGCCTTTTGGAAAACTAATTTTATTTCTTTTTTTATGCAAAATGATGCTGCACATTACATATTAAGCTAATAAAAGTACCAATACCTTTGCAATAATATTCGAAACCTTCGCGATTCTGACCTCCTTTATCATTCCCATTGAAAATATTTTTACTATCACTATTACTTACTATATCATGTAATAAATATCATTTACATTACCATTACATTACCACTACTGTAAACAATAACCATTACTACTACAAATTCCAGTAAAATTGGCAATAACAAAAAAGTTGCGGTTATCCACAGGAATTATAAAAATTTTTGTATCTTAAAACTACCGAGAAAATATTTCGGATAAATATTAAGATTTACACAGCTTGACTCATTTGAAAATAACTTATGAAATAGTTTTGTTTTTTAAATAAAATTAATTTGAAAATTTGTTTTCCAAAAATTCACGTTAGATGATAGCAGAGTTTAATGTGAAAATATTTGTATAAAAATGTAAAAAAATTTTATCAACGGAATCAAAAGTTTTTCTCTTTGCAAGTGCAACTTTTAGTTATTAGAAACATGCATACATTTGTCTGAATATGCAGTTTCGCGCAAAAGTTTAAGACCACTGTAGTTTATATAGCCTTCGACAATTTCAGAACAAAATTTATTTATACATATACATATACACATATACATATATGTACATATAATATATATATTATATAACCTGAACTTTAATGTCTCGACATTCTTGTCAAAGTATAAGTGGAGTATAAAGTGCCGTAAGTGGTTATGCATTGTTTTTGGAAGACTTACTCATAAAAACAATATCTTCTACAAAAAACGCCAATAAGAAACTATGCTGAGCTTCTATGTACTCATTTTTCCTTGCCAAAAACATATATGTAAGTCGGGGTATCCGCTTGCAAGTCATGTGTAGTTCACCAAAGAGTAAAAGAGTAAACACAGCCTTGATCTTCTTTTTGAGTACAATTGAAATGAATTTGTTTCATCCGACTGAACAACACATTTCCATTGATTAAGGCTGCAGGGACAATGCGCACAATACTCGGCGATTTTTTGTATTTTTCTATGCTTATGCCATAGGGAAGTGCGCAAAGGTGCCTATCAAAAATGTTTTTGCCAGTGCATGTTGAGTATTGATCTTTAGGCAATAAGCAAACTTATTTTCAATCATAGAACGCAAAATCCGGCGCTTATCCTACACGCAGGTTTTGATTCATTGATCCTTTATCGTCGTATATTTTATGGTCTCATATTTGTCATGTTTTTAAAGCTCACTTAAAAAAAATGTGTATATACATACATATGTAAGTGTATGTACATGTGAATGCACGTTTGTTATCGAATAAGTTAAGTCTGAGCTTTTCGAGTTACAGTTACAACAACATGTACGAGTATACTGCGTGAAACTCTCATTCGTAAACTCTCTCTCTATACTTGCAATGAAATGCACGCATACTTACTCGTATGTACATACATCTACTTGAAACTACAACAATATTAGATACTACGCAATTGCATTACCAACTTCTAATAACAACAGTTGTATATGAACGCAAAGGTGCAACAACAACCATGCGAGCCACCACTACTTTCACACGTGAAACAAAGGCGCTAAACACGAATAAATGAAACCTCAAACCGAATTCAGAAGGACGAAATCACAAAACAGTATTGACGTTTTGAACTGCTGACCAACTGGTCGTCCCGACCGACATTAAGGGAAGCAGAAAGCCCAACGGTGAGACAGACATGTCAATTGATGTAGCCGAAACGACAAACGACCGTTACATAAGGGAAGTCACAAACACATATACATTTGTATGTATGTTCGTGATGAAAGCAAATAGCCAAAGAAATGAATAAACGACGACGAAGAGTACAGACGCGAGTGAACGAAGGAACGAACAGAGCGTCAGACCGTTGAACTGACTAATCAACTAACCAACCAACCAACCAACCAACCAACTGAACGGAGCTCTAGCGGCGGCAATGGTGCTTGTCTGTGTTGGTTAACTGACTGTGTTTGTCGGTGGTGGCGCTCCAGTCTCGGTTCTGGCTCTGGACTCTGGTTGCGGCTGGCTGGCGGGTTGAGTTCGTTCGTCGAAATGGCAATGTTGGCATTCTTGCTTTGAATGTTAAACAGTGCGGTTGTCTCTTTTCGGTATTCGTAGATTTACATGAGCAAAGCAACAGTTTTATAACAATTTTTTTTAAATAATAAACTACAACACTGCATAGTCTCAAACGCAAATACAAAATATTCAAAATTTTCATGATCTAAAATAAAGCATTTCTAAATTCCAGTACTTAAAAACGTATTATCGATATAACCGATATACATATTTGTAATTTATATATATAGGTATACATACATACATATATATATATATATATATATCACTAATCGAATTCTAAATGAGCAAAGACTGTTCGAATCGTATAACGATTGCATAGTAACCCCGTAAACGTACAAGTTTAGTCCGGAAATTTCTGAAACAGTTTGAAAAGCATTCGAAAATAAAACGTAAAGCCGACGCGTTTTCAAAAACCGTGTACGTACTTAAGTAAACGCGTAAGGAAAGCCCTGAATTGCATAGTGATATTTAGCATTTAGCAAATTATTCGATTAACCACTACGGAATTGTCGATCAGCGTATAAGCAAAGGTCGGAATCGAGGTCGAAGAATATCGGATATTACTCGTGTGCGATTGAAGAGCTGTTACATTCACGATCATGAGTTTCCACAAGAGTGACTCACGCACGCCACTGGCGCCAACGGCATACACTGTAAGTACTTAGAAAAGCTAAATTCGCTAGTAGTTGCTGGACTTCGCTTGGTCCAAACTGGAATCTGTTAACAAATACCTGGTTTGAGGCGATTTGGTGCGCTTTTCACAGCGTATCAATTGCCGTTGGACGTAGGTAGTGCAGTAGTGAGGTGTCTTGCGACAATGACTGTGGATGGCGGGGGATGAGGTGAATGCGCGGCTTCGTGCCGGTACATTAAATTAATTTTTTATGGTTTACAAGTTTGCTTAGAATGGCACTTAATGAGCGTTTTGTTCATTTGGGTTGCATAAGGAAAAGGGTGTGTGTGTGCGTGTGTGCAAAAAGCGTGAAAGTTTATTTGATCAATGAAATGGGAAATGTTGAGTGGTGAAGTTGAATGAAAGGAATGGGGTAGGGAAATATATGTTTTAGCACACGGTTTTTTATGGATTGCTAGAAACACACCCGTTTCAGTTTACTTATCTACCTAGCTTTGCACGCAGTTGTAGAAATTTAGTGAAAACCGTTCAGTTAGTAGTGAGTCATGCTACCTCCCAATGGGGTCCCGACCCTTATCTTTTCCAATTTTACTGATTTCTGATTTCGTTTTTTTTGCACTACCTCACTCGCCTTATCGCTACGCCCGGCACTTCCGCGCGCAAGTATCAGTCTGGTGATCTATTATATCTATAAATATATGTACATGCACGTATGCATATGTATGTATGTGTATATTGATGCTGATATAATTAGCCAGGTTAATAATTGGCAAGGTCTGATTGCATGCCATTTGTAAAAATAAATAACCAAAACACATTTGCGTTGCCGGCGCTGCCATAGCGATGTACGCGTAATTAATAAACGAATAAGATACAAACGTACATATGTATGTATGTATATGTAACACACATACGTATGCACATGATATAGATGAATGAAAAAGCCACCCCTAGCGGTGCGCCGCAGCTTTTTTTCGGCTACTAACACTGCCGTGAGCGCACATCAAACCCAGTCAACCAACCGGTGCGCCCAGCCACACACTTTGAAAACGATCTACATATAAATTGCAAGTAGGTGTATATTTACAAACACATTCATATATGTATGTATGTGTGTATGCTTGCATTTAAAGTGTGTAGTAGGCCGCAACTACCCACTCAACATTTTGCCAACTACAACCCCCAAAAGCAAATGTCAGTCAACTTTGAAGCTACACACGCAATACCTACCCACCGCCCATAGGGCCGCTTCGACCGAGTGTAGCTGATGCAACCACTGTGGGCTGATTGTTTCGGCAACAACGCGAATATATGCAGTACATACACAGCTAGAAGCGCTGAAACTTTATTCCACTAACAAGTCATGCCTTATAGCTGAAAGTTTATGTAGTTCTGGCTTGAAGTTAGACGCTTCGGCTGCTACAACTCAGATTGAGTTCATGTTAATAAGTATATATTAATAACTCTCTATTCTATTTATATTTATAGCTACCTGTTTTCAGAGTGTTATGAAATAGAAGTACTACTCGTATAAATAGATTCATTTGTGTCTGTTAGAAAGTCAAATTTGAGAAATCAGTACATTTAACTTGGCACTGCTTACTGGCAATGCACTTATTACTGAGTTCAAAGCCAAAATTTGAAACCTAAACTGCATATTTTTTATTTATTTATTCATTTAATAGTCTATTGCAGTATTTTTAACGGACTCTGAAATACCGTTTAATGATAAATAATTCAATAAAAAAATTAAATTTATAATTTACTAGTTTCATTGTAATAAATGAAAGAAAAAGTAATATTTCTTGTGATTTACAAAGAAAGAATATTAGATAATACTTAGAATTTAGTTCAACAATTCATTTAGTAACATTTAGAAGCGATTCTTGGTTGAAGAAAAATCTAGGCCAGTATGATTTGAAAGCGAATTAAATTCTCTTAAGGTACTAGAAATCGGAGTATTGCAAGCATAATTAGTTTTAAGCATAACCTAACCAGAAAATATAGTGATTTCGTAAGCCTAGCTGAGGAATATTGAAATAAATTTTCTCAAGTAGCAATCGGGAGTCAATCGCTCCACTTACAAATCGAAAAGGAAAGTGAGGGAGAGAATAGTCCCTCTAATGTCTAGTGTTTTCAGATTAATGAGCAAGCACCGACTTTTGGAGGGTGGCATTGGATTAGAGTAATTCAAAGAACGCAAAGCATGACGCACAAAAGCTTTCTGGAGAGGTATGCCTAAAGCACTAGAGAGGTATATAACAACTTTAGAGTATGTGGATCAACAAAATCTCAAATAAAACGTCGAATGAAAGCAAGTATAGAATATGACTTTGCAGAGGTGTGATTTAAATGTCTCTGAAAAGAGAATTTAAAGTCGGATACCAGATCAATAATTTAAATTTAAATCACCCAGATCAATAATTTCACTGCGATTGGATAAACTAGAACCACCAATGTGGTAGGAAGTGGGTATAAGAGAACAAGAACAAGAATTTGAATAAGAAACATAAAAAGCTGGCTTGTATTTAAATCTAACTTATTTCTTTTACACCAAGCAACGACGTTGTCTTAATCAGATTAAAGATTTATAGAGTCTGCTGTGCTTGCGATCACCGAATACAGTAACTACAGTATTAGGAGCAACATATTGGAATTTGAATTCTAATAAAAGACTGAAAAGTCTTACAAATACAACCTCATTAAAATAAAATAAAACAAAATATAATAAAATAAAATAAAATAAAATAAAATAAAATAAAATAAAATAAAATAAAATAAAATAAAATAAAATAAAATAAAATAAAATAAAATAAAATAAAATAAAATAAAATAAAATAAAATAAAATAAAATAAAATAAAATAAAATAAAATAAAATAAAATAAAATAAAATAAAATAAAATAAAATAAAATAAAATAAAATAAAATAAAATAAAATAAAATAAAATAAAAAAAAAATAAAAAAAAAATAAAAAAAAAAATAAAATAAAATAAAATAAAAAAATAAAATAAAATAAATAAAGTCAGTCAATTAACTGCTGCTTCATAATTGAGGCTAATAAGCGTAACATTTTTGATATCAATTGACTGTGATGGCGCTGTGCTGACAAAGTCAATCAATCCCAGCTTATTTTCCTTTTTCGTATGTATGACTTTGTCACTTAATTGTGCGTGTACTCAAATTTTCGTTACATAAATATTGCATTTCGCTCATTTTATGGATCTAAAAACAAATGCTACTAAATATTAAATTTTAAAATAAAAATTTGTCTTGTCAAAAGTTCGCATTTATCATACGCTCGCATGCCTCAAAGCATTTTCTTTATTATTTCACAATAATCCATATTTTAAAAGCTATAAAAACACGACGCTTCAAGTAATACAAAAACAAACCAAAAAACAAAAAAAAAACTTTCGCCCTAACCCGTAAATAAATAAATCAAGTGTCATGAACAATTTCTAAAACAAACGCAAACAAACAAATTTTCGTAAAATTTTTCCATTATTATTATTGAGGTTTTTTTTGTACTACTGCTGTTAAATCTTTCGCATTTAGCATTTTTTCGACGTGGTCTCACGTTACAGCTATGCATCATATCGGAACACCGCACGTTTTATTCGCTCATGTTGTACTGTATTCCACGCAGTGTAGCCATATTAACCCGCGCTCTTGCGTGTGCATGTGTGTGTGTGCGTGTGTGTAGCATTCATTCTATTGCATGCAGTGCTACAAAAATTGTTCTTCTTGCTTGAAAAAGCAGTGGAAATTTCCACTGTGCGCACTCTGCATTCAGTCTGTCGGTTCGTCGCACCATACCAGTTTCGTTTGTGGCTATTCGAGAGTAGTCGCGCTACTTCCTTGTCTTTTCACTATCGAAGTACAAAAGCGCGAAAGAGACACACTGTTGCTGTATGTATGTATGTATATGGATGTATGCAAGTAGAATTCTTGGTAGAAGCATGAGGCATGCTACATTTGTCATCGGGTAGTTATATACGAGTATACCTTGCGAATATGTGTATGTATGCAAACATTCTTCAATCTGATATCTCGTAATACTATATGCCGATTATAAATCAACAATTTGAATCGTATTCGCCACTGTCAGACATCTACTTGTATTCCGGCGGCAGTCGTTTTGAGCCACTGTTATTGCTAATGCTATTTTTGTAGTTGAATTTTTAGTTCTTGCTGTGCTGCCACACAAATACTCACACATGCACACACATACACACACGCCCCAACACAGCTATGTATATACGAGTTCATCAGTGACTTTCGTTGTTCGACTACTTACCTCTCACTTTGTCAGCGATTTTGAACTACCAAAGTGCAACGTAAAGAAAAAATAAGTAAGGGAGTGCAAAATTCGGTTCGGACCGAACTTTATATACCGGACTTTGGGCACATTTAGTAACATTTAATGTGGGCTGGCTGTTGATTTTTGGAATCATACTCATAGGCGATGAGAGTTAATCTTATAACATCTGGCGGAAAGGCGGAAATTTGGGAATTTTTAGTATCAAACTGGGAGTTATTGCTTGTTGGCATAGGATCGGATGGACGGAAATTTAATCTTAATATATAAAGTGGGCGTGGTTTTTATACATTCTCAGTAATACCCATGTCGGATCGAAGGGAGGTGGGAAGTAATACGTGTATCCAGTGGGCGTGGCACCTGCTATTTTTCAAAGTTTTACTTATGCCGTTTTTCTTAGCTTGGATTCGTTATTTGCAGAAAATTTTAGTAAGTTTGCATCGTTTACAACAGAGATGTTACGCTTTTTTTTAAATCACATCACATGGAAGGTATTAATGACCGTTTTCGTCTACTTTTATCACCAAACTATCTAGCACCAAGAGCTATTAAAATATTAATATTAATTTTAGCTGAAGTTTTCACGCGCACTGATGGACGGACAGACACGCCTAAATCGACTCATTTCGTCATTATGAGCATGTTTTTTTATTAAAAAATATACAGTGTGTTAAATAACTACAGCACATAAACTTATCAACAAGTTTCGGCAATCTATTTGCTTACTAATTAATTTTAATATTTTTTTATAAAATTATAGTTCATTTACCACATTTACCAAAATAAGCTCTACAGTTTAAGTACACTGATTTTAGTTATAATGGGACACTGCCCAATAGGCAGGCATGCCTAAAGACAAGTTCTAGACGTGAAATTACAGTGAGCTATGTGCCTAGTTGTGTTCCGCTTCAACCTCATCTAACCTTGTTGATTCTCCAACAAAAGCTATATAAATCCAACTTTAAGATTTTGTGTTAAATACAAAAAAAAAATGTAAAAATGTCATAAAATGTTCAAACTTTTTAATCGGAATTTCTAATAAAATCTCGAGCATGCAGTTTTATAGCCCATTGAATTTTTATATAATGAAGAGTTTAAAGTGGCGAACAATCGCGCTTATTAAAAAAAAATGTTTGCTGACGGTGCTGTATTTTCTTCTATATATAGCATTAATTTTCATTAAAAATTATTAAAATTAAATAAGAAACAAACAAATTGTCAAAGCTTGTCAACAAGTCACTGTGCTCTAGTTTTTTAACGCCCTGTATGTGCCTGTATCTACTAAACTCAATTATAATACCCTCTTGCACAAGTGCCCGCGGGTATAATCAGCGGCCAAGTGTAATTCAATTGTTTGCTTGCTTGGTTGGTTGGTCGGTTGGTCGGTGGCCGAAATGTCATTCGGTCAGTCGGCTGATCGGTCTGCCGTTCTGTCGGTCGAGTTGCCTTTGGGTTGCCTCTCTGCTTAGTTGGTCGACTTTAGCGTGCACATTAGAGCGCCGCACAGTTGGTTTGTTTGTTCATTTGCTCACTTCAATATTTATTTATTTTTGGTTTTTAATTACATTAGTATTGGTGTTGTACTTACATTTATGCACGCGTGTGTATTAGCATTTTTTTTTTCATTATGCCCATCCATTCTTTTCATACGTTTTTCTACTCGTAAAACATTATGCGAGTGAGTCGAAATTATTTCCATTTTTTGCTAAGTTCCGACCCGACAGTAAAAATATTCGCAAGGCATTTTGAAGCAATTACTCAAAATAGGCGTCTAGTTTGTTTTTATTGCGTTTAAAAATATCCATATAAACTCAATTAAATATTTCATCATTTTTTAAGATAAGAATATTTACATGCCAGAAATGGATAGAATGAACAGGAAAAAGGCAATACTGGTTTCAGCAGTAAGTAGTCCCTGGGTCACTGGTGGCTAAAGAAACAATTGGGTTTTGTAATTTTTTTTTTTTGTTGCAGTGGTTTATGAAGCAGTAATTAAAGGTGTTGCAAGATGTCTAATTTTAACTCTGTGTGGGCCATTTTGATTCCCGTGATGTCCCCTTGGAAATGCCTCCTTTTATTTCAAAGCAAATTCTAACAAAAAAGTACTCAAAAGCATAGAAATGAAAACTTTTGCTAAAAAGGTTAGCAGGTAATACTCTTTTTGTTGAGCCACTAAACGTGGGCAAAAGAAGGCGTTAAGTTTGTTCATGTCCCAACAGACAAAATGAAAAGAAAATATTGAGTAAAATCATGCGGCACTTTATTGAAATCGGGCGAAAAAGTTGCATGTATCACTTTTCAACAATCGATTTCGAAATCGGGCCACATCGAAAGAGAGCGAAGTTGTCTAGCGATGCTCTTCCGAAGCCTATCGAAATTTTGCACTGCTGGAATGAACCCGAGACGGCCCATCCTTTGGCTGACGCTTCTACGCAAATCGATAAATATTTAATATTTAGTTTTATTTAAACAATTTTTTTATTTAAAAGTGTAGTTGAATTTAAACGAATTTTGATTTAGATCTTTACTGATTGTCGTGTATTTCACCTGGAAAAAGAACTGGCCCATCTTGTGAAACTGGATAAATTCATATCTGAGTGGCAGATTAAAAAGTTGGAATACCCAAACAAAACAATTTATTGGACTTGTACATACACTTTTTTTATGGCTCATCGACCTTTTTTCAATTTTTTACTATGTTTTCAGAAAGGAGATAAACTCAAACTGTTGCCTTTACTTCCAAATTGCTTCAATGGATTAAGTAGCATCCGAATTCAGTTGTCAAACTTTACACAACCTTTTATTATTGAATAATGGCAGTGGTTGTTGTTGCTACTATTGTAACAACAATAAAATCAGTTGGTCGAAAGGTCTGTTGCGCTGTCAACGACATTTCAGCGGGCTATTCTGATGTTGCTTCACTTAATTCGATTAGTCGAGTCTGCCTTGTTCGGACGGCTCTCGCGAATAGTCTAGATTGCATACAGCTTACGTTTTAAGTTTACCATTTCATGAGCTATCTGAAAAGTGCAGACATGTGCTAGACGAAAGAAATGATGTGTAAAAAATAATAATAAATAAATAAATAAAAAATTGTATGTACCATACATACGAGTATATTCCCACCTTACTTTTCTAAGTGCTAAAAATAAAACTGTTGAAATGAAAGAAATCTTGAAATGATGTAATCCAAGTCGGTACTTGTAATCATCTAAATACAATATTTACATAAATACTATATTTCACCCACACACATGCATTTACTGGCTTTGCTAAATTTAAATGGAAATATATAAAACCGTTAACTATTGGTTTATGAGACACACAAAGTTCTGTTAACGACAGAATTCTCTAAGTGCCATGCAGTTGAATGTATTTGTAAACTTGGGCTCGTAAAATAATTTATTTGACATTAGCAGTTTTTTCTTTCAAGCCATTAAATATTACTTTATCGCAAAAATTGAATATTTTAAGTCAAGTTTTTCTGACGAACTCTCCCGCTACGAGTATGAATAATTATTATCTCCAATATTGCGAGCAAGTTAGTACTTGGCCGGCAGAAAATATTAAGTTCACTTAAGTTATTTTGTAAAAAAAATGTCACAAATGCAATTACGTACACTGGTCCACGAGGCCTGGCTTTTGGCGTCCCGTGTACCGCCATGACGGACGTAATTATATGAAAACTCGTAAAGCGAAAAAAGAACCAATTGACTTGCTAAAGTCCTAGCAAACTTTAAGTGTCTGAAGAGGAGCTTCAATATTTTCATTTTTGGAATGAAATAGGCTGCATTTAAATGGCAATTATTCTGAATATTCCAATAAATCCGACGTCAGAATGGATGGCACTTATAGTACGCAGAATCACTAGCCAGGAAATGGAAATAAGCGCTAAAAAGTAGGCACCAAAAATTGGGACCAAAAAACGCCCCAAACAGTAGGCACCAAGGAAATATAACGCCAAAAAGTGGGCACCAAAAATATATTTCCTACAAGTTTGCACCAACAAACAGGCGCCAAAAAGTAGGCAGTGTTATTTCTCACTAGAAATTAGCAATCACAAGGATAAACTCAGGAAAAATAGCCTAAAGTTATCTAAGATATATACATGTAAGGTATAGCTGTCTCTCTCTTTTTCCTCTACGTTATATCTTTTTTCTCTCTCGCGGAACGAAAATGCCCAAAAAGTTGCATGGCCTTGAAATTTTACTCTCCATTCTCGTTCGTCCATCGACGCCTAAGAAGTTTCACTTCAAAATGTATACAAAGCGCAACTGATGCTGTTTTGTTTTTGTTTTTTTCGAATTGTAGTCTCTCTCGCTTCTGTAAGTGCCCATTTACACAGGGAAACATTTGGTAGGGAAACATTTTGTTTCTGAGGATATGCGGACGGGGAAGAGAGAAGGGATTTTGTCGCCCGTACTCGCGACTAGCTTTGTGCTTTTTATTCGTATTGTCAAACTTAAAGTTGGCTGCAAAACAATTTTTGACTGTTGCTTCATTCGTTTTCTTCTTTTATCCGATAAACTTCTGAGTTCTTTGTTGATTTTCAATCAAATGGAAGAGAGAAACGATGAACGCCGCTTGGAAAATACGGGTTGATTTTTGTTAGTAAAGTAGGTATGATTTAAAAAGGTTATGGGACATGTTTATGTGAAATTCTCATTTTTTCCCCCATTTTTATATACTCAAGTTTATTTTAAGTTAAGTATTTATATATGAAGTACTTTTAATACAATACAAAAAAACAATTTTGCCTGTGTGACCGCGAATAAAACATCAAAAGAGAATTTTCAGTGTCCCCCTTCCAGATGTCTCTGTGTGTAAACCGGCACTAATGAAATCAGTCTTGTTCGCTTTTTTTAGAGAAGATGGAGAACAAAAAACGTAGTGTATCCTAGGTTAGCTTATGTATGTATATCTGGGTGACCTGAATAGATCTCACATAGGCCACAAGGGTCCGTAGTGTTACCAGAGTTGTTGGAGTCGTGTTAAACTTGGTTCGTGATACATGTTTAGGCAAATTTTAATAAACAGTTTCAACTTTTGTCAGCAATATCCTTCAGAGATGTAGCAGCAGGCTAATCACCTACCCTGCTAGAAAGCAAAATAGATTAACGAAACCAACGTAAGACTGAGTCTACTGGAGGCCCTATGCTCCCGAGTGGAGAGAACAATGAAACAAAATCCTTCAGATATGAAAAGCATACCGATCCCAGGCAGTTGTAACGAGTTCTACTTAGAGCAGGCCATTGGCAAAGGAGGTGTTCTAACGTACTCCTTTCTTCTTCGCATAAGTTACACGCGTTGTTCTGGATCAACCCCATTTTAGCTGCGTTATATGGAGTGAGACAATATCCCGTCCGTAGTCCAAACAATATTTTACATTCCTTCCTTGGGAGTGATAAAATAAAGTTGATTGTTTTCGTGTTGTAAGTTCGTGGCATTATTTTGGCCATTATGTGGGAGGTCGTGGCTCCCATATCTACTGTGCTTCCAGAGTTAGTGCCTCGTCTAGTTTCATTTTCAAAACTGAGAGTGGCGGGTATATGTCCGACGTACTTATCCCAGCCAGCTTGCTTGCTTCAGCAGCTCGTTAACTCTCTCATTCTATCTCTTCACTTGTGCCATGGTACCCAGTAAGTTGTGACCTGTCTATTCTCGCAGAGCTCGCCATTCTTGCTTTAGCAGCTTGACTATCGATGAAGATGTTTGTGTGAGTATCGAGGGGAGTCTGGGCTTAGATTTCAGCTTGAAATATGCTACAATGATTAGGCCGCCTGAAAGACTTTTAGAGTGTGTTTTCTAAGGCGTTAGAATAAAATATTTGACCTTAACAGCAGAGCAGTACATGTCGGGTATTTTCTAGTATTATTCTTACATATATTTTTCATAAAAAATTTTTTTCGGATGAGCGTTACAATCACTGCACATTTTTAATGAAGCTCCCCGACCTTATTGAGTTTGGTTAACTCCAGTGTATCCTAGAAACGCATATAGTTTTGTGATATATGTATATGTGTATGCGTTAAAATTTTTATATATGTAGCTAATCGATTTTCTCCCTCGTCTACTTGCGATATGCAAATTTGCTTGTTAATGTAAACACTGAGCCTGAGCTGTATTTCGTATGAACAGATTGCATTTCTCCACTTCGGATTTTCCCTTCTGGATCACAGTGTTCGCCCATGAAGTGATAGCGTGAAAAATGTAATACAATAATATTTGCACTCACATGGCACCCCATAATAAAAAAAGAGGTAATGCGAACTTGAAAGAAATAGATAGAATTTTAAACCAAGCTGTGACAATATTTTATTAAAATAAATATATACGTAAATTTTATGATAATTAAAATAAAAAAGCAGTTTTAAATAATTATTTATAAAATTATGATAATAATGGAAGATAAAATTTATTACCTTCACTGTAAGTTATAAAATACAATAAAAAAAAACTGAAATAATAAAACAAATTTAAGTGTAACGAAAATATGTGATAACAATTGTCAATTCATTTATTTGCTTTCTTTTACATGCATACGCCCATAAATGTGATATACATACATACATATGTGCATGTTTATTAATTTTTATTGTCACCAACACGTGAAGATGTTCAATTTTCAGCTCTGCTTCTTCAATTTCATACTCAGTTTGGCTATAAATACTGTAACAGATAATTTTAGGCATATAAAAAGCTGACATTCTTTCTTGTATGTACACATGTATGTGCTCATCTTCATTAAGCGGCGGCTAAGGCAGCTGAGCATCAAATGAGTGCTTATATTATCATTACCACTCATCACAAAAGTGCTTAGCAAAGTACTCATATTTCTGGTAGCCTCGTGAAAAAACTGAGTACTTTCCTCTTTATATATACTTTCCTCCTACTATACCACCTTGATAAAAAAGTTCACGGAACAACCACAAGGTAAAGCTCTAAGTCCACTGATTTGAGTTCTGTTGTTGTTTTGTCAGGTTGCCACGCCTGTGGCCTTTGCTGGACATTTGTACAAGTCACGTGAAAAACACGTCAATCGAAAAAGAGAGCGATGCTCGTAGTTTTCATGGATTACAACAGTATTGTAGGCCACGAATTTTTTCCAGACTTTCAGACAATTAATAAGGACTATAATTTGGGTGTTATGAGACGTTTATGTGAGAAAATTCGCCAAAAAATAGAGGATTTGTGGGACAAAAACTGGGGGATTTTGAACCATGATAACCCACTGTGGCTAAGAACGAAACGAATACCATCCAACAGCTATCGAATTCGCCTGTTATGCTGGTGAAAAACCGCTACGGGGAACGAGTTTAAAAGCCGAAAGGAAAACATCGAACAAAGCTCTGATGTCTATAACGAAAATAGAGTTCTAGAAATATTTCAAAAGCTGGGTCAAACGCTGGCATAAGTGCGTTGCAGTTGATGGGGAGTACTTTGTAGGCGGTAATATCACTTTTGAGGAATACACTTTAGTTTAGTTTGAACCTTTTGAATATATTGCGGGAACTTTTTGATCAAGGCGAGGTACATATATCTTTTCCCTCATAGTAATTTAATATTGTAAGAGAGAAATATACATAATCACATAGCTCCAAAGAGGCAAAGGCAAAGAGGCAACTGTGTATGTATTTCTATGCTTACAATGCAATTACAGCTGACTAAAACTTCTCATTGTCTATAGCTTAGTGTCTAAAAGGCTCAGAAATGTCTTGTGGGGTAGCTGCACATATGAAATTAGGCTGCTGTAAAAAGTGGATCGTGTTCGGGAAACTGCTTTACTATTTTGTATGCCTTCTAAATTTTTACGTATGTATGTATGAGTGCACTACATGCTGGTATGTGTGCGCTTGTGTGTATATGTCGCTCATTTACTTCAACAGAGTCATAATCATGAAAGCAATTTGGTTTAGATAATTATGCATAAATAACTACAAGCTTTGCTTTTAAGCTGTTTAAAAAAATGTCTCGTTAGTTGAAAATACCTTTACTTTTACTTAGGAAAGCATAGCAGATTGAAAACTTTCCAATCGTTTTTTCGATATTTTTTTTTATTATGACCTTCATTTTCAATTTGTGGTATGTAATTTGATTTTGTTCTACAAATGACGAAAGTTCCTTCCTGTTGGTGTGGCCAACATTAGACCGGTTTGTGCCTGCGATTTGTTCACGAAAAACTGAGATTGTCTTACGAGTATTGATATACGAAAAAAATCAACACAGTTAATTGTTTCGTTGCCATCTGAACAACGACTGATCGGGCGAATGTGTGTGAAATTTGCCGGCAGTTCTGTTGCCGAGATACCGGTGACCTGGTAGTCGATGTTACTCTCACAATTTTGTTTCGCATGGCCAAACCTAGTAACCTATCATCCTTGGACAGTTCTATGTCCTCGCCGAGTAGGTTTTTCATAGACATAAAAGACACGCGGAGAGTATTCAGCTATGTGGAAAAAGTTAAAATTTCGACAAAATTTTTTTGTGGGCATGTCCATTCATAACAACAAAAACAAACAATAAAGCTACTTAGATTAATTCTCGATTCCAGATACTAGAATGTGAGACGAAATATGGTAGTTTGCACTGTCGAATTTCTGAACATTTGCCTCTCTTTGTGAGGTAATTTTTTGTTTACTCTCTAATTGCTGGAAATAGGCCCGGTTTTGAGAACAAATTTATTATTTTTTGTAATGTGTTTACTTATTAGTTTTTGTGTTTGCACATATTTTACGAGTTCCACTGGACTTTAGAAATTCGTAGGTTAATTTTAATAAAGAATAGGTTCCACCTGTACTCACAGTGGTGGTCCAAACCCTTGGCCTAGGGTGTCAGCGACATATTTTCCTTCAAAGAGCATAAAATGCCAAAAAATTAGAATACTTTTTGGTGAAAAATTTCGTGTCCGGAATACGATGAAAGCTATTTCACTTACTTTCTATTGTTTTGGCTTGACAAATGAGAAAAAAGCAGCAAAAAAAAAAAAAAACAACGGAGTCATATCCTTCTGTAACATTTGCTGTAAGTAAATTTGTGGTTGTTTATGGATCAAAAAATAATAATTTCAGTATTCAGTATTAAAAAAAAAAATATTTCAGTATGTTTCTTTTCAACAGATAGGAAAAGTGTGTTAAAAAGGACACTTACGAATAAGTTCCAATTTTCACTCATTGGACTGATTATCAATACTTAGTCAATATATCAATAGTTGACATTAGCTATACTGCTTTCGCATCTGTAATACCAAATATGTATATGACAAAAATGAGGAATTTATTCCCCAATTATTTGATAAATTTTGAAGTGCTTTAGAATATCTTCATTGTAAAGATTTGTTCACAAACAATTTGGATTTTATTTTAACATATAAGTACCAGTGTAACGTCTTCTAACATCTCCTCACTTCTATTAGGCGGACATCTTCCTTGAGGGGTCATTTTTTTCTATATCTACCCCCTGTAACCCTCTTTTGAGTGGACCCCTCTCTTGGAGGTTAAAAATCTTGCTGGCGGTGAGTGTGCGCCTAAGGGAGGTTTCACTGTACATAAGTGGGGGAAACAGAGCGAGGCACAAAGTTGAAAATTTAGCAGATGTGATGACAAAGCATTTGAAGCCTTTTTCTAAGAAAAAAAAAATTCAAATATTCAAATATTTCTTCTACTCGAATTAATAGTTTGTGAGCTACAGATATTTCAGATCAAAAGCCGGATAAAGAGTGGAAATGTATAGACAGTTGCCTGTCAGTACTTAAGTATGTAAATATTTGTGAATTGGATACAAACTGTTTTGCTGCTGGGTGAATAAGCTCATTGCCCACTGATTCATTGCGTGCATTTGTTTGTTTATTCGCATGTGTAGAGCCTCAGTTTACAAGCGCACCCGCACTCAAGTATCTGGAAGTGTACGTCAGCAAATGCCGATGAAGTTTTGTTTTTGTGTGCATGTAATACATTTATGTGTGTATGCATGTATGTGTGTAGGTATGCATGTGGGCTAATTGTGTTTGCTTATACATTAGTAAATGTGCCTGTAATCAATTTCCTTGTTTGCTATTGTTGCATTTTGCCCCACTGTACGACTTTTGCACTGCCACACCGTTGCATTGGCATTCGCTGTCGATTCTTGCTCGTTATCTTCCGGCGTCATTCCGGACAGTAGCAATCAGTGCAATATCGCAATGTAACCTATATACGCACACACGCACATACATACACACACGCGGCACACATTGGCCCACTGAATGCCAGTTACTGTTGATAATAAAAAGGCGTCGAAATTGGATTGCCCGCAGATTTTCCTTCCGTTTGCACGAAGGCGCGAGGTTCTGAATCGTCTGTCTGCCTATCAATTGACGCGAGTAGTTGATATTTTTATAGCTGCTGTAATATGTACGTATGTATGTATGTATACGCAGTTATGAGTATGATTTGATCGCAATTTTAAGTGCTATTATACAACTCGCGTACTTACACAGGTACATATGCACGCACATACACATATACATACATACATATACACCAAGCGAAATAGTTATGTGGGACACTGAACAAAATTTTTTTTGTAATAAAATAATGAGAGCTTAAATCTCTGTACCTTTCGGCATAAGGGCAGAAAACAAACGTACGAATAAAACGTTTTAAAGGATTTCTTTCAGCCTTTTATAGCAAAAATTTAATAATTTTCAAGGGCGTAAAAGGGAGTAGATATATGGAACAAAACTAATATAAACTTAAGGAAGTAATAAGTCTTTAGAAAACAATATAAAATAGATAATATTTAATAACTTGTATGTTCTCCGTTGTTTATTGCAACAGAAACTAGTCTTCGAATTTATGAGTGCCTGAAGCACACCAATGCCGATTTTTGCCCATTCCTCTTGAATAGCTATTGAACTGGCGTTCGCCTTTATAAACTTCAGGCTGTCGAAAGAAGAAGAAGAAGCCACTAGAATTGTCTAACTGCAGCGCCCGCAAATTTACAGAGAAAGTGTTCAACAGTCTTCTTCTCCGAAAGGTCCCCACAGCTTCTGCAATGGGGGCTAAATGGTAAACCGAGCTTTTCCGCGTATTAGCCGATGGTCAAATGGCTTAAAAACACAGCTAAGAGTTTGGAAATTGAATGATATGAAGTCCCTAGGATTTTCAGAGTCCTCCGCCTATTTTTGGGGCCACGGAGTTCCCGAAATAGCACGTGAAGAAATGAAACTCAATTTTTCTTGCGTTTTCCTGAGAAATAAGTTGTGAAGTTCCCCTTCAACAACAGTCAGGACGATGCCTATGAGCGGGTAGAAGGTCTCTGAGACCAATTCAGTCGACCCGTTCCTGACAAACTCATCAGCAATTTCATTTCTCTTTATGTTCGTATGCACTGGAACCCAAATCAGAGAAATGTTAACTGCACCCCATGAGAGTTCATCTCCTCCTTGCAGAAGTTGACTAGTGTGGATCTGCACCATGACATCATTAGAGTTTTAATCGGGACTTGACTGAAAAACATTAGCAGTATTCGGCAATTTTAAGGAATAGATAAATTCGCTTATTTCGAGAAATCCCCTGCTCCTACTTCCGATGTCATCTTGGAGTCGTCAGTGCAGACAAAGGTACCAGCTTCGGTGCAGATTTTCAATTCGTTCCAATCCTGCCTATTTGGAAAGATTGCCCTCAAACCCGAGAAATACTGCCTAAAAATGCCACCATGTTCCTTGAGAGATTGCCTCTCGAGGACAACCTCCTTTAAGTTTATTGCACTTTGAGCAGTAATGGACGATTAACGTAAAAGCCGTTTAAGACTCACCGTGAAATTCTGCGGAAAATTCTATAAAAAATTATCCAAGATTTCAACGTAATTTTGAGTGTTTATTTTATGCGAAAAATAAAAATTTTGGATTTGCCACGTTAGCTAAAAGCACTCCAGATCACAAGAGAGCCGCCGTGGAAGTTTCGGGAGTGACGCGTTCGTCGTGGTTAGCGAATATCTCTCCAATACTTCTGACAATCATCGGGCCCATAGAGATATAATTTTTTTTCATCGTTAAAAATAATAGATTCGGGGAATTCGAGTCCAGCTGCTTTGTGGCGTGTTGTAAGCTCCGGAATAGCCTTAATATTTTCTGTATTCTTCTCTTCGTCATATTGAGAGAAAGTTCACATCTCATTTGATGTATTCTGATGTTTTTATTGACAGCTTAGCGTCTTATTTCTCTCTAACACTTGTCGGCAATCTTGGGTTTTGGACCAGTTCTTTTAATTTTTTCATATCTATTAGGATTTTTCAAAAAGTAGTGGAAGGTATTTTTGTTTAGACTAATTTTTAGTTCCCTTTATCAATTGAGATTCCTGATCCACTTTAAGTTATAGAAAATTATGAATTATATTACGCAAATTGAATTCATAGAAATTAAAAATTTTGTGTTCTGATGGAGATTTAGAGAAATTATTGCATAAATATGCATATGCATATATGCCCATATAAATACATACATACATTTTCATCTACTTACATATATACATATACATATGTACGTAAGTTTTGCGTGGGCTTTCTACATTTTAGCATTAACCGAGAACAATGCGCCTAGTAATTTGCAACTTCCGAATAAGCCATTGAATTGTGACAGCTAATATTTATTTTATTTTGTTTTTACTCGACTTTCTTACAGACATTCCCATGAAACTGTAATTATTTCTCAATTAGCGGAAATAGTCTACGACTAAGTAAGCTAAAATTGGGCTGCATATAAATAGAACTTCTGTATACGAGTATTTATATATCACCCGTACGAGTAAGTGCTTTGGCGCATACATACATATATAAATACACACACACACACACAAGTATGTATAATATATCCAGGTGTAAAGCAGTTTAGATAACTACTGCATACAATTACAAACAGATATTTGCGCAAAAAGCAGCTTAGCTCGTTAAAGGCCACAATTTTCACCTATGAATAAGCAATGGAGGGGGAAAAGAGCGTGAAATTGCATGTGACCTTGAAGTAAAACGCCACGTGATTTTTTGTTTATTTATTAGAGTTTTAGAACTGCCATATTTATGTGGAATTATCGAAAAGGCATGTTGTTGTTGTTGTTGTTTGCGAGTATGAACAGTAATTAATTTTGAGCTAACTAATTTGAAACAGCGACAGCTGCAAACGAATGTTCTTGCACATAATAAATTGGCTATTACGCTGAGGTTCGATCCCAAATCAAACATTTAGTATTTTTCATTAGTTTTTATTTTTATAGAAAGCGTAAACCCTCCGATGTATGTGGACTATAACGCATTCCAATGGCTGGCTTGGCTGATTCTACAGCTGAATTCGAGTTGCTACACTTAAGACTTGCGATGAGTTGCGCATTATTGATTCGTTTGCGTGGACCCGACAAACACATGGTGAACATACTTTTAGAAGTGTGTCCAAGGTTAGACCGTTAGTCGACTCTCAGAGAATTTGAAAAAATCAGCTGATTTGTTTACGAGTGAAATGAGCGGGTAGAATTCGACTGCCGCGTACCCGCTGACGTGGCTCGCACAATTTTCGTTTTTTACTATAGCTGAAGGCCAAACCGGTGGTGGATGATAGATCGAAATTCTGAATTTTTTCCACCATCATGTTAACTAAAGTTACTCTCACAATTTTTTTTTTGCGATAGCAGATTGACCAAACCTGGTAATATATCATCCTTGTTTTGAATAACGGATTTGTTTGTGCTGCTTGTATTCCAGTACAGTTCATCCGATTGCGATTGGGGGAGTTATTATGAGCGTATCTCCGAGGGTGTCTACTAGAGGGCCTACTAGATGGGCGTGTTCGGAATTTTATGTAGATGAGTTGACTGTAAAGTACGTGGATTCTATGAAAAATAAGCTGGTGCAGCTATTAAGACTTGCTGAAATTCAATGGAAACTTTTGGAACTTTTCTGTGCAAAATTAGTAGCAGCTAAAAAGTCATATTTTTTTAATTAAAAATTGTAATTAAATTGCGCAATGAAAATTGGTTGTGTAAAAAGTGGGCATTGAACCATTCATGGGAATTAATATAAACATAAAAGTATTTATAAGTAGAATATTGTTCCGTCAAGCGTGTTCTTAGAAAGGGTTTACGTTTCTTTCCTTTGTCCATACTCTGAGTCCATGTTCAAATGAATCGTTTTGTTGTTTGACATCATTCCTGCAAGAAGAGTGATAATCATTTGATTTTGATGAAAGTATTCAAAAATGCGCTGAACAAAGTTTCTATCACAATCTTAATACCAATGTGAAAAAGTTGATGGAAACTTTTGAATATGCGTTATTTTACATCCCCTTCCAACTCATAGATTTTGCCGACAAATTAAACATACAGCTGCACTGCTCACTCGAGTGCTTCTTTGTAGTCAACGATGAAGTAAATATTCATTACATATGAAAAATCTCAATTGTAGTAACTTTTGGACTCAGTTGACTAATCAAACTTGATGAAAATATCCATTCAAGTACATGAAAATCGTACAATCATATTTTTTCGCTCTTTTTTTCTCAACATTTTATAAATAAAATTTGAATAAAATTGCAAAAATATTAATTTAGTTTATTGACGTAAAATGGTTACAAATTTAATATTCAAAGTATTGTCCATCGCTTGCTACTACTTTTTCCCATCTTTCTGGCAATTCACGGATTCCCTTTGTGAAAAATTCGGTCGGTTTTGCCGCAATCCACGAATCGATCCATTTTTTGACTTCATCGTAATTACGGAAGTGCTGGTCAGCCAGGCCATGTTGCATCGATCGGAAGAGATAGTAATCGGATGGCGCAAGGTCTGGACTATACGGCGGGTGGGGTAGGACATCCCATTTGAGCGTTTCTAAGTATGTTTTGACCACTTGTGCAACATGTGGCCGAGCATTGTCATGTTGCAAAATAACTTTGTCGTGTCTATCGGCGTATTGCGGCCGTTTTTCTCGCAGTGCTCGGCTCAAACGCATCAATTGTCGTCGGTAGACATCCCCCGTAATCGTTTCATTCGGTTTCAGTAGCTCATAATACACAACACCCAGCTGGTCCCACCAGATACACAGCATAACCTTCAGGCCATGAATATTCTGCGCCGACGTCGAAGCATGGCCAGGGTATCCATACGTTGCCCGACGTTTTGGATTGTCGTAATGGACCCACTTTTCATCGCCAGTCACAATTCGATGCAAAAAAACCTTTCTTTTGTGCCGTTGAAGCAGTTGTTCGCATGCCATAAAACGGCGTTCAACGTCTCTTGGCTTCAATTCATACGGCACCCAATGGCCTACCTTTCGGATCATTCCCATGGCTTTTAAACGTTTGGAAATGGTTGATTGATCAACTCCCAAAGTTTTTGCAACCTCTTCTTGCGTTTGAGCCGGATCTTGATCGAGCAATTCCTCCAATTCGGTATCCATGAACTTTGGCGGCGCACCCTCGCGTTCTTCGTCTTCCAAGCCAAAATCACCACTTTTAAAGCGTGCAAACCACTTCTGGCACGTTCGCTCAGCTAGAGCATGCTCACCATATACTTCCACCAAGATACGATGACTTTCGGCTGCTTTTTTCTTCATATTAAAATAATGAAGAAGAATTCCCCGCAAAAACACATTATTTGGCACGAAATTCGACATTTTCAAGTGTGGTAAAAATATTGTTGTTTACGCTTCAAATAAAAAACTTATACTGACGTTTGTGCCTTACGACAGTAGCTCTCCAATGAATGTTTGGAAATGTGGATCGATGGAATAATAATCAAGTTACGCCATCTGTTGTAAAACCGCACGAACTTATTCATAGCCCTATTACAAAAAAAATTATATCCATTCCTTTCTTCTTTTTCCCATTTTCTCCAAATATGCCCGCTGTATTACGCGGAAATTCTGAAATCGTATGCGATTTGTTGTTGGAAAGCCTCTGGCATAAAAAACGAATGTATGCATAAAAGCTGAATATGAAATTTATAAAAAAATGGTGTTTCGAACTTCTGTTTCTCCTACCTCCCACGTGATTTCTTCTTATTCTTATCTGTTTTTGTATTCCGTTTTTAAATTTGTAAATAATTAAATATTTTTATGCTGGAGCAGGCTCACGCTTTCATGCTTCATAAAACATTTATCAATTTTAAGTTCATCTCGTATGAGAAATGGAAGTCTGGCAAATGCATTCACTAGGCCCCTCCTTTACGCCAAAAATAAAAAAAAATTGCTGATAGCGGTCACTCCTCGGCAGGCAATGGAAAATCTCTGGATGTATTTCTAAATAGAAAAAAAAAAACAACTCATAAAAGAAGCATTTCCCGTTCGAAGTCGGCTTAGAACTGTGGAACCCTCCATTTGTGGCACAACATCAAGACGCACCCCATAAATGGGAGGAGGACCGCGGTCAAACGCCGAATAAAGGGGATAGGAACCAAGTGATAAACATTTTAAGAAGTTCACAGAAAGTTGCCATTCCCAATCAATCGAACCTTTTGAAGGTTATATTGAATAATGATTTGTTTTTTTTTTTCAATCATACCGACAGAAATATAAGTAAGCTGCAAGGTCGGGTAGGCAGATAGGTGTAATGGTTGAAGAACCGCGCCAACATTCCCCAAGTAGCATTAAAGCGACGTTTTGATACTATTATAAGACTTTCTGCAGGCAGATATCTACAGCCAGCCAGAGCGGTTGGTGTAACGGAGAAGATTGCTGGAATTTAGGTTGGCGCACTGTCCCAGATTGTCGAAAAAAGGAGCATTGCCGGTTAATTTTTTTACCAAACCTCGAGTAAGAAGTTTTACTGTCCAAAAAATTCATTCAGTATCGACTGCTTGCCACTCACGTCTCTAAAACATGCTTCACAATGCGGAAATGGTGAGATAGCCCAAACATTACTATGCACTTCTAAGTATTGCCTGTACCGACTGTTAGCAGTAACTTATCGTAAGAGGATACTTGTCGTAAGAGGAGTAACTTCACTGAATTCTTAACATTCCGGTAGCATATCGCGCGACAAGTTGTGCCTAGTATCGATAAGTTGAGGCTACCGTTGGCGCACTACAAAGCTTCAAGGCGCTTGCTATTTGAAAAAGATAAAAACGAACTACTTAAATCCACTTGCATATTTCGATTCACTCCGGCACAGCGCACGGTGAGGAGGTGTTTGATTGAAATTACACTATTCAAAGTTTGTTAGCAGCATCAGATGAAATATACTCGTAATTAAATAGTCAGCTCCTTTATTTTAAAATTTTCTCTCCGGCTTTTTGCGCTCACTAATTAGCTCGCTTCAATTCGAATTAAGTCGCATCGTTTTCTTTAAGAGAACAAAGAAACAATTCGGTTGTAATTTCATATTCCGCTTTTTTGTTTTTGTAATAAGTACTGCACAATGACATATAAGTAACTATAAACACGTACATATGTATGTGCATGTAAGTGAGAAGTTTTTTGTTTATTTAGCTGAAATGTGCAGCTATTTAGTTTTTTTTTTTTAATTTTATTAAGTTTTGCATTTTAATGTGAAATTTGTCTGTTTTTGTTTGGCTTTGTAAAATGAGTTGGTGAGCTGGTGACCACTTTTATTTGCGACGTAGTTTCGCTATTCCAATTGTTTTCGTAACTAACATTTTTGTAGTTGCTTTGAGGCAGCACCACTTCTGGCAAAATATAGGAGTGCAATAAAAATTAGTAAAATCATTAAAACTACAGCTAACTGACAGTTGAAAGCGCTCTTTTGAATCAAGGTCATTCCTATGGGACTAACTAAATAATTTTCAAGTTAACTGCATGAGGAAAAAATCTACTTTATACTCGTCTATAGTTACAGGGTGATACATTTAGCGTTTGATATTTGAACTAACGATTTTTTGGACATCAGAAATTTAGTTTGCGGTTCAACATTAATAAAATATGTCGCCTTTCGCTTGAACAAAGTTGGAAAATATTAAATTAAATCGAATACCGCAAATAGAATAATCAAGAGATGTCGAGTTGACCGCCGGAAAACTATCATTTAACTACTGTGGCATTCGATTCACCAACACTAGGGGCGAGTAGTGATTAAAAAAAGGGTCGCTTGAATTCAACGTTGCGAATGATTTGGCAGCACTCCATTATTTGCGGTTAGACAAGCATTTATGTAATTTCATTGATTTTCAAAGCATTTCGCCTGAAGGTATGCAAAATTGTTTTATCCCGCCGTAGGACGGTCAAAAGACCAGCGCTCTGTTCCACCATTGCTTTTCAAAGCATCCTGTCTAAAAGTATACAAGATATAATAAAAAATATCTCTGCTATACTTGGAACACTGGCCAAAGCAAGTACTACATCGCTAAACTATATTTCTATATGGAACATAGGGCCGCAACACATTGTTTTTACTCGCTTCGATTTCACTCCACGCTTTATTCGTCTTTTCCATCTGCGCCTCAATCATCCTTCTCCATGTGTTAGACGGGCTCCCTCTGCGGCGGATGCGCTGTGGGTTCCATTCAACTGCAATTTATTTCTGCTTTTTGTCTAGCCAAATCAGAGTGTTTTGGATGGTATTTGGTCAGAATATGCGCATGACAATCAGTTCAATGCTACCGGAATGACCCCAATTTACATCTGGCCAACGACTGTGACTCTAACAGCATTTCCCGTACATGCTGCAACAAAAACAATAATAACCACGAAGACAGCGGGCAGCAAGAGTTCGAGTGCTTGGGCATCTTTTTGCGACAGATTCCACGTTTCGCAGGCATAAAGGAGGACCGACTTTAGCTCAGATTTAAATATCAGTAAATTGGTATTTATTGATATCCGTTCTGAGTGCCAAATGGAGCTAATGCTAAATGATGTTTGTGATTTATAGGCTGCTATAAAGCTAAAAGTGGAAATCCTTTGACAAGGTTAATTTTTTCAATACAAAAATTCAATTGTAAAATAATATTTCGCTGAATTAGAGAAGGCAGAGAAGGTACAAAAATTCGCAATGCAAATTCGCCATTGTAAAATCTATATTGAAATCCGATTGAAACCGATTTGAATCGTATTTGAACCAATTAGATTTCGCCATGGGAAGTTTCTTACGCGAGTTTGAAGACATTTTCTGTTTAGGCATTCTCTGTGGGTTAATATGCACATACTAAAGGAAAAAAAAATTAAAAAAAAAGAAATTATGAAAAAAGACATATAAAATTGATATGAGGATATATAACATATAAGGTGATTTCGGACGCAGTTGTTTTACAGAGAAGGTGAGAAAAAAATTCAGCAGAGATTACTGCTTAGCTCCCTACCATATTAGGTTGGCGGAACCTTGTTATTTTGAAAAATGTTGGACTCCGTTGTAAAGTGTAATTAATTTGCATTCACGTTTTTTCTAATCATTTTGTTATTAAACCATAAATTGTAATAAAAACTTCTGTCTTATTTTCTTAGCACTTAAAATCTGCTTTGTGTTTATTAAGCAGAGAAGCTGCAACGCGAGTACTAAAATTCATAAATGACCTTCACCCTGCTATAAACCAATTAATGCAAATACAAAATGTAATTTGGTTCAAACAGGAATCTAATTGGATCCAATTGGCTTTTGGCATAGTGAATGCCTTTGGTGCGTTGTAGGGTCGGTATGAAGAGTAGAAAATATAGTATCAAGATTTGTTATTTCAACGCTGTAACAGCCCTGGGGCATTTATGACGTACCTATAAAAATAATCAAAATAATCAAAGTGGGGTGTATTACCTTCTACTTATATTTTGGTTTCTAATTTCTTAGAAGCTTCTAGAAACTCGGAAAAGATGCATAAATTAACACTATTTTTATTTATTATAAATTTAAAAAAATAAAATACACCCTGGGAGACAATCGCCACCTCTGCATTACATTTCGCACGTCTTTGGTCAGTCTCTATTAATAATTTAGAACGCGAAATAAACGTCTGTAAATTATATTATTATTATCTTTTGTATGGAATACTCCTAGAAATGCTTTTCTTCCGGCAAGTAAGTATATATATTATATAATTGGCACTTACATCCGTTTTGGGTGTTTGGCAAAGCTTCTCCTCTTGTTTGTAGCGTGCGCCTTTGTGCCGTTCCACAAATGGACCGACCAACAGTTTTAAGCCGACAACGAATATTTTTTATGAGGAGCTTTTTCATGGCAGAAATACACTCGGAGATTTGTCATTGCATGCCGAGAGGCGGCAGTTATTACAAAAACGTTTTTCTATCATTTTTTCATGCGCGATAATTCGAATCTACCCTCTCCCGAATGGTAGGCACGCATCAATCCATTCGGTTACGGCGGCCACTCCGAAAAATATATTTTTCTTCTTGTAATATCTCTGAAATTCCGTAGTGTGAGAGAAATCTTAATACTAAAATTTTTTTTGATTCGCTATTCTTAATTTTCATCTTTTGGAATGTTTTGGACATAAAATACAAAAATTCTTCTGTATTGTTGGAGGGTTTAAAATTAAAATGATTTTGATTTTCATAACAATTGATGAAATTAAAAATTATTATGCCGCTGCTTAACTAATCACAAAATACCTAAAAAATGTGCACTTTTTAATTCGACTTCTTCCTCGGTTACAACTTCATAAGGCGCATGCAGGCATAAACAAATAACAGTTTTTCGGCGCACTTATGTTCATTTTTGTTATGTTTTATGTTACTTATATTTTTCCTTATCCATTCATTACCGCGAAAATGGACTGTCACAGAGCAGACGAAATATGATGCAGAAAGGGCGATACACCCTTTGCACGTATTTTGGGATCTACAATGTAATGCTGCGGTGGCGATTGACCTCAGTACTTGCTAAACTCTAATTACAAAAAGCGAACCCCTATCGCGCGCACTGAAGGGTAGCAGCTGGTGTTTTAGGAAAACTCATAATTTTCAAATTGAAGGTCTAAGACAGAATTTGTAACACTGATGCTGAACTTATTGTGAGAATGTCTTTGAAATCTTTGTATATAAAAATGAATGTTTGTCTGTATGTCATCGATGAACTCCAAAACTACTGAGCCGATTATTATAAAAATTGGTATATTTATGTATTTTTGAACGGAGAAGGTTCGTATAATATACTTATTGATGCCACTCGCCACCAGGTGGCGCTGAAGAGCAGCAACGCACGCCGCGTACAACTAGTAAATAATAAAAAACGAAATATGATGAAACTCTATCATCTTTTTCAAATAATCAAAACGAGGCAGTGTGACGCTTGTATATTTCATATTTGTCTAGTTAGCTAGTGACAATGACTTCTCTATTCGTACTCAACTAGGATTGCATTTTGAATATGTCATAAAATATCGATTTGTGCATACAGAAAACTTACTGATGGCGTATTTAGTTTCTTAACAGTCAAGCTTGGTTAACATTGAAGAGAAGTTTCAATAAACGACATTAAATTTCTTTAAACTGTCGCAGTATTTATCTGTTATATTTCCCTAATTTAAGCTCATCACATACACTTTAGCAATAAATATATATGTGCAATGACACTAATATAAAATTAATTAAAAAAATTGAAAAAAAGTAAAATAGGATTTTAAACTGGTTATGATTTCCACCCTTAACGCACTAGTATACATTAGATAGAAAGGCAACACTTTTCCACCAGTGTAAGTTTTTCCCGCAGGGCAGCTAATGAGATCAGTCTACGGCGCTCATACTGTATACATACATGCGGATACTTTGTATGTATGCACATTAGGGATGCCAATGCGGAGATCCCGAGCTTCGGTGTTCTTAAAGCAGCGAAAATGGGTATTACTATAGTTAATATGAACCACGGGTTAATATATAAATTTTTCTTCATGTAGGATTTGGAATAGAAAAAAGTTTACATTGAAGCGAATTACAAATTTCTCTCCCTTTTGACGAACAAAAAATTAGTGTGTCTGTGCAATACCAGAATATCTGCTACTTTTACCTATAAAATTGTATTTTCCTCGCGAGGTTTCGTGTGTAATAATCGATAACTTTAACTTTAAATGCTTCGGAGAATTAGCTTCCAGGTACATTTTAAATAATTATAATACACCAAAAAATCTCGAATTTTTATACTTGTATTAGTGTTTTTTTAGCTCAAACAGAAATTTAAGGTTATGCGTCAAAATTTTTTCATCTCATCGATGCTTTTTAACTTAAGTTTAAGTAAATATGATTTAAAAAATTTATCATTCCATAACCTAGTTTTGAATTTGAGAAATGTTTGCTTGTCAAAAAAATTAAAAAAAAAAAGTTTTAAAAAAATTTCAGCAAAATTATGAAATTTGATGTGGTGAGATATCTGGTGATGAGTACCGAAATTTCGGGATTATGTGGAAACTATTATGAGCAGCAATTACCGCCAATATCGACATCCCTAATGCGCGCATGTGAATGTCAGGGTCACGGTTGCTCATACGCCTCGTTGAGCGCGCTTGGCGCTACGTTCGTTTATTGTGATCGCGTCTTTCGTATGCTTTTTGTTCGTGTATGTTGTGAAAGAATAACATAACTGGGAGAATTGCACATAAGCACTTCCACGTTCTATGTGCATTACGTGTTATATGTTGCATATGATAATATTTTTGAATAGAGGAAAAATATTTCAACAGCTTTCAAAAAGATATTTATTGCGTTGAAGTGGTCGTTTGATTGTTTGCTTGTTTGCGTTGTGCTTTTGAACTCGATGTATGCAATTTTATTTTATATAATTTAATAAAGTTGAATATCAAACATAAAAAGTAATTCGAAATAGAATAAAAGCTTGGCGAATTTTTTCAATTTATTATATTATTATATTAATATTAATTAAAAAATTTAAAAATATTTTTTTGTATGCTTGAAAGAAATTTTTATGCTATATAAAATACCTTAATTTAATTTATATGTCTATGTATGTGTTTTTGCTGCTGTCTATTTTAATGTAATTCTTGTAAGCTGCATTGCATTTTATACGCCCCACGCCTTGTTTATGTTGCCCACTTCAGTTCGTATGAGAAGAAAATTGTAGCCTTGCCTTAATATGGTAGTCGGTAATGCCATTATTTTACTCATATTTATACATATGTATTGTTGTTTTTACTTAAATAGGTATGCACACATATACTCTATGTTAAAAAACTCAAAGTAACAAAAAAAAAAAAAAAATAAATAAAAAAAAATTTATAAATACAATGCAAATTGAAATGCTGCAGCTTAGCCAAAATCGAGAATTCTAAAAGCTGTTTGACGCTTTTCGCATTTCATTGTACGCTCTGACGCATTTCCTTGCTGCTGTTCACTGCTGAGTGAGCATTAACGTCACGCGGTGCGCGATGTGCTATGATTTCCATTTCCACGTCAAGTGGGACAGCTGCTGACAGCTCTTGGAGGAACTCATAACCATTCTAAACCCTTTCTATCTGCTACAAACATATCTACGTGAATAAATACAATGTAGACATCAAATAGAATTAAGCAATTTTTCGAAATTTACAACTACAAAAACCTGTTGGTCACCAATCACGGTTCGATCGCATCGCATAGCCATGCCGCTGACACGAGCTGCAGATCCACGGAGCACTGCTGCTGCACATTCAGTGATCATTCACTCATTTGAGTTTACTGTTTAGCCTTTCATTTTCTTTTGCTAGAGAAATTCTCGTTTTTATACTCTATTGAGTTTAGCTAACAAAATTTCGTGCTCGTACATAAAATGTGGTAGCGAGTCTTGCCAAGAAGGTGACAGTTTATGGTATTTTATATTGCAGTTTAATTGACATATTTATTACATTGTTTGCTGCATAGAGCGGGATAGCTAATACCGGTTATGTGATGAGTAGTCGGTTCCACATATTGAAATGATTATTTTTTTCCTTGTAGTATTTCGAGCAGTTGAGGTCTAGCAGTTTGTTCCTCTTAATGATTATAGAAAAGTGCGTACTCACAGTAAGGCTGCCCATCTGTAGCAACATTATTGAGAATTGAATTCTGTGTGTATTTTAAAGCAAGTATCCATCCCAATCCTTACATAATGTATCGATCCACATATGTTAATAAAGAAAATGAAACTTTAAGCGATACTAATAATGAATGAAGGGTTCTTTCTTCGGCTGAGGTCTAAGCAATTTCCTAAAAGTCCATTGTTGCTTGCTGAGGTTCAATTCATTTATTTTTAAATAATAGGAATATCTGCTTACAAAATTCATATCTCATTGATTTAATTTCCAAAACTGAATTATTTATGCACTTCTACACTATTTTCCTCAACGCTACAAGCCAGCCCAACTCCCGTTCATTTCCTTAGAAGAACTCATTGCATGAAATCAGCTCCGAATGACATAAGAAAATAGGTGGTTATAAATGTTTAATATCTTTTAAGCGCAATTTTCAGTTTATGCCTGCCTTTTATAATTAGTTTAAATCATTAATGCGAAATGGTCTAATACTTTTGTAAGCTTAAACGGAGCTGTGTAAATTTGTTTTACAGCCATAAAACTTAAAGCAAGTTACAACTTCAATATTTTGAACTGAAATGGTATATGTATTACTTTTTAAATCTTTACCACTGCAAACAAAACTTCACAACAACATGTGATTCCAACTCCCATGATTTTCAGTGTAGAAAGAGCTTTTGCCTGTGTGCACTGATAGGTGTAAAAGCTTTAAAAAGCTTGACCCGTAAACTATGTTTTAATCCTCATTGAAGTTGTTCATACTTTTATGCTGGTAGACATTTACTAGATTGCTCAATAAGCTTTGCGGTTCGATAAGAGATAGCGTTTTTTTGTTACTTTGGCTCACTCTCCATATGAACGTCTGTGAAGTTTCATTTCAATCTGCCAATTGCTTCTTTGTTTGTAAGCCATTTAGTTTCGACGTGCCACAGTATTTTCTACAATGGGATAAATCCGGTATCGTGCAGTGATTGAATTTTCATTTTTGGGAGGCTTACGAGCTAAGGAAATTTATGAGCGAATGACTTTTCGTCATCAATTATTACAGTAGAAAGAGGGGTTGCTTAATTTAAACCAACATAAGTGGTCGTACAAGCTTTGAAGACGATCCACGTCAAGGCCGTCAAAAAACAGCAACAACAACAGAAATCGTGGGGAAAAAATTAGGATATCGTATTGGATACTTAGTAGAAGCCCTTAGCATCTCATTGGGCAGTCTAAGCATTATTTGGACTGAAGTATTGGGTTCCAGAAAGCTGTGCGCGCAAGGGGTGCCGCATTCGTTAGCAATGGAAAAAAATCACATTCGAATGCGACTTTCTCAGCAACATTTAAAGCGTTTTCGAAAGGATAAAGTGGATTTTGTGTGTCGATTCATCACTATGGATGATTCTTAGTTCTATCACCATAATCCTAAATCAAAACAAGAGGCTAACGAGTGGTGTGAACTCGGTTCGTCACCTCCGAAACGAGTTCGTGTCCAGAAATCGGCCAAGAAAGTGTTAGCATCAGTTTTTGGGATGCGAAAGGAATTTTGATTGTGGGTTACTAGCAAACTGGTGAAACAATAAATTCTGAATATTATTGCAACTTTTTAGACCAAATTAAGGAAAAAATTGGTGAGAAAAGTTTTCAAAAGAATGAAATTATTTTTCATCAAGACAATGCACCATCACACAAGGGCGATGGCTAAAACCCTTGAATTTAAGTTCGAATTGTTGGAGCATCCCCGTATTGCATCCTTTCTAGACCTAAAAAAATTCAGCATTTTCCATCAAATGATGAGGTTATTACAGTGGTGGAAGTGTATTTTGCAGCCCTTCCAGATTATCCCTTCAGGGATGGAGTTCATAAATTGCAATCTCGTTGGAGTAAGTATATTGCTGTTCAGAGAGTTTATACTGAATAAAAAGGTGTATTACAAACCACAAAATTTTGTTTTTCTTATCGAACTGCAACATTTTTTGAACAACCTAGTTTTATAATCTGGCTTTGTACGGTAAACATTTGAATATGGTTTTTGCATTTGCCGATCCCATCAAGCTGCTCATCTAAATTGATTGCCTCTTCCTCTGATATCAACTGTACAGACCTATCGCCAACGTACGAGATACGTTTCTGTTTAGTTGCTTATGATAAGGTAAGAGAAGAACTTTTCTGGCTATCTTCTTTGTATTGTATTTCATATTTCCTCTGTCAAAAGAAATTTCGTTCTCTTTCGGCTATTAATAGGTTGAGGTTTAATTGTAAAAATTATATTTGAAAATTTTAGATTTTTATTATATAATAATTTTATATGAAAAAATTTAAATCGTTTAATAATTTCCTTGTGCTTCTAGAAATCATCAATCTTTTGAAAGACGAACCTTAGTTATTTGAATATTTAATATCTATTTAATATATTTAATATCCAGGGCTCAACTTTTCGCCATAAACAATAATTTTCAACTGAAGATATTTTTTATTCACAAAAGCAAAAATTATTATATTTTATTACAAAAAGTATAAGTCTTAAGTGGATTTTAGCAATTTTGAATTTTTTATTATTTATTTCACAACCCTAGTTTGAATTACTTCATAGTCATGACATCAGCGAAAGTCTGCATGAAAGAAACAATAAATTAAGTACGCCCCTAAAACTAGGCAATATTTTGCATAAATCAACACTGCTTTTATAAAAAGAGTTGCATTATTAGGGTGTTTTTTAAGGGCTTAACAACTTAAAACGATAATTAAAAACAGAAATATTATTGGAATATATTTTTTTTATTATAACCTGGTAGATAATTGCATGGCATTTATTTTCTGAATATGAAATCCCGCATATGTGCGCTGTGGCTATGAGTTACTTGGTCCATTCGATTAGTCCGATTTTTGACTACTTGGCTTCAATGGTGGCTTAACTATTGCAATTAATCGATTATGTCAGTGTCGTCGATGTTCAGCTGATTAATGTTTGGAAACAAAAATTTTGCCAGCGAAGTTCGATGGCGTTCACCATTCATCGTAACGCCTACTACTTTTCTTAAAAATCTCAACATTTTCAAACCGAACTTATAGTGAACTTAGTCAATAGTGTAAAGCTGCTGATACGTAAACTCGAGTTAGCTGACCCAAGTTATCTTACCAGAGTACAATTCAAATGAAAACTCAACCGCACGGAGTTTTTCTGTAGCTATAGTTTGTGGCTCAGAAATCTGCGAAATGTAGATTTCATCCAAGGCACACTGCTGATTCCATTGTTACCTATTTACAATAGATTCTCTATTCTTGCACGTAATAAAAACCGGGATCGGTGCAAGTTTCGAGGTTGCCGCTTCGATTTGCTCTGCCCAATCTAAAAATAATTTTTAATGATAATGTTTCTGATGTAATTTTGTCACGTCGTTAGTTCCTTCACCGACTGTTTGCTTTTCTTCATTAGCGTATTCAGGTTCAACAATCCATTGCTCGATTTCTTGCCGAACTCAACTTCTTGCCGCACATAAACTAAATAGAGGCTTTAGTTGTCTGAGATTCTATTTAGTAGGTACAAAGTAATACACAGAACTTTTGATATTTTCTCAGTTGAACCAGAGTTGCTCACTATGTTCATATGTGTTTGTGTGTAGCATGCATGCTGCTATTCCAGGGTTCGTTGCTTGTTGCGGACAACTACTATTAGTATCAAAAAAAAAATATTTGTCGTTCGGCAGCCAACTGCTAACTTCGGAATGTATTTCGGCATTAAAAACTCTTCTCATAGAAACCATCTGTTATTTCAGGACGACATGACACTTCAGGATCTTTCTCATATAGGAAAAACACCCAGCTGCCCATAACAAGTTGGAGGTGAAGCTCGGCTCTTGGACCTTGAAAGTATGCTTGCGCAAGTCTTATGCAAAGTATTAAGGGATTTCTGTTCATTCTTCTGAAAGCTTTCTTCTATTAAAGAAAAAAATCGTTTATTTCTCAATTTTCTTTCCATCGCCCCTCTGCTGATCACTGCATCTAACGTTGATCTCGAATTATACGCTACACTTACTTGCACATAACCGAGCCCACAATTTTCGTTCACCCGCGCTCAGCTATTGTTGTTTGCTTTTGTCTTCCCTTAACGCTTACGCGCTCATTTGGGCAGTTGTTTGCAAGTATTTAGTCTGTATTTATCCGAATTAAACAGCATTATAAAGTGGAAGCACATTGTTGTGTTTTGAGCGGCACGGTCGCGAGCTCATTTTGCACGCCCGCGCGGTTGACGATCTACCAAAATGTCAGCGCGACAATTTGGCTGTCAGTCGCACTGCCAGTTGGCGGATGGATGCTCAGTGGAATGTGCAAATTTTGTCGACGGTGAAATCGCTGCTCTGTGCTCGCTCATCAGCGCAGTTCCACTCACGCTGAAACAGTCGAGGTCAGATTTTCCGGAAAGACGGTACTTACACTGGTGGTGCGCACCACAAACAAGAAAAAGAAAGAAAGAAAAAAAAAATACACAAAAAGCAATAAATAATTCTCGCGCACAGAGCGTCCGCGTTATTCTCTAATTGAATTAATGCATAAATGCAATTTGTGAAATTTGTAAATCAAACGAAAAATTGCACTTGAATTTTTTAAAATTGGCGACACATTTCGTTCAGTCGCTTGCAATTGTTGTTTGTATGCCAATCGTTTGCTTGGCGTTCACAGCCACTGGTAGTAAACACTGGACGCGCGTTCTTTTGTTTTTTTTTTTTTGAATTTTTCCTAAATTCCGCGTTCGAACGCGTTTATGTCGCAAAGTTTTTCGCGCTTAGCATCGGTGACCAGCGCAAGCGTTCAAACTGAGCTCGTCAAAGCCACCGATTCCGCAGTACTCGCAACACGAGCTGCAAACGTTTACGACTGGCGGCAACAAATACGGGCACGACAGCGGCGACAACACAGCGAATGCGATACGAAGGCATAGCAGCGGGGGTGGGGTGCGTGACGGTGGCGCGGCGAAAGCCAGGATACGCGAAACGCGTCTATCGCCAGCAGCGCTCAGCAGACGTGAACTGAAGATGGCTATGCGCAATGGTGGCGCGGCTGGTGCAGGAGTGAGTAATTCTGGAGGACCACCACCAGCGCCTTCGACGGGCATGGGAACGGCAAATTTGTTGCGTGTGAGTGGAACAAAAGATTAGTGAGTGAGAAGTGGTGGAGAGTGCACACAAGTCAATGTTTGTTTATGTATATACAAAATTTATTAGTTTCGCAAGTGCTTTGTCAAGGTCGTCTGGTCGTTATGTTAGCATTAAAGTTTCATACATGGCAGCGGACATGATATTGAGGGGCAACAGTACGGTTTTTTCGTGACTGCAATAACATTCTAAATCTTTTAAAATCTTTTAAAGATGTTGCACGCCTGCAGAGTTCAATGGACTTACCAAGCCAATACCTATGAAACCGAAATTTTTTCAACTAAAAATAGATGTGTGTTATTTGATGCTGGTAGTGGATATGTTAATGAAAGTAATGATTATTGCACGTAAATACAATTTTTTTTCTCCGTTCATGTAGATCTGGCGGGCCAAGAAAATTATACTATCCTCTCCTAGCAAATGAGTAACGTTGGCAAACCTCCAACGTTCTATTCAGTTGATGATTTTTTTTTGCTGCTGAACATATTTATATCTCGACACTCAAAAAACTCCTACCTTTCTTGGCCCGGCGCCAAGCAAAAATGATCTGCACTTCTTGCGGACTGTGCCCCTCTTGTCAGTACATACGCTGCATGACGCAGTGCTTCCCAACTATGTGTCTCTACCATTTGCCTCGCAAACTTTGTTCGGCGTATTTGGTAGGAAGTAAGCAGGTGTTGCCTTCTTCAGTTTTCTGAGTATTTTCGAAGCAGAGCATAGAGTCAATTAATTATTGCAGTAAGCGTTGACGTGTAACAGTTCCACCTGGTTTTAGAAACGTTTGTCAAATATTAAGATGATAAAAGGATCGAGTAATAACACTATGCAACAAATTGATTTTTTTATATTTCACTGGGAGATTGGCTCGTGGAACCCCAAAAAGGATTTTAATCTCAAAACTTTTGCATTAGTTTCCAGAAAATTTGTTACGAAGAGATCGGCTTCGAAATTAGCTAACCAAGTCTACCGAAACAAGTTTACCTATTCATGGTAATAAAAGCAATATTGCGTAGTGTAATTACTGCCATCTTGTGAGAAGCTTGTTACGAACGGGTGCTGCCAGCAGAGGTTAGGATCATAAAAAAGCGTCGTTAGCAAAAATACAAAAAATGCTAATATTTGTTGCAAGCGCCATGTACGACGTTCCCACGACAGGCGGTTCTACGCAACCGGAACGATCCGGATTTATAACCCTCCAAGGGCTGTCACTTCAGCAGAATTCCCAGTTTATGGGCACAACAACAACAGTACGTTTGTGTGACGATCTGGCGGGTGGGTAGAACATACAAGCCTCCTTTGATAGCCACATGCACTTCTCGACCGCTCAACGTCCAGCATCTCTGTTATAACCGCGGGCCTATTATTGAGTTATACAAATTAAATAAATATATGTATTTATGTGCTCCATCGCTTAATAATTCAATTTAATGAAGGCACAATTAAGCGAACTGTCGTAGTACCTTATCGTCTCTTCTCGGCTGCTGTGGGTACGCGGTATTGAAACGTATCAGAAACGAGAAGGCAAACGAGCTGGCAAGAAAGAGTACCTCCGGACAACTTTCAGTGATCTTCATAAAAATATATGCGTAGCTCGGATTCTGCAGCATCAGAGTTTAGGAATTTTTCCGAAACGAAATCCAAACAAAATCAAATTCAGGTGGGCAGAGTGGAACGCGGGGAAATTGGAAGAGTTTCTCTTCCTAAATAGGAAAAGAATATCCCGAGCTATGGAGTTACTTACATCGCTCATTCTTGCCGACTAGAGTGCTTTCACATTGACTTTCGCAGCAGCTGCTATGACAAAGAAGATCCAGAGATTATCAGGCAGCTGCGTACTGTGCAAGAGTAGACAAACAATTTTTGATATAGAAATTTTAGGCGCACTGAGCGTAGCCTCAGATTTGATGAAATGGCAGCTGTTGACAGCTATTTTTTGACACTTCAAACGAGACTAAAGATATGTAGGGGCTTTAAACCAATTTGATTTCATAACTGACTTGATTGCAGATCACAGCGTACTTGGCAAAATGCGCAACACTCACTTCAACCGAGGCTTAATAAATACTTTTTAGCACCGCAAATCAATATTGAGTAAAACTTTCTTGATGTGCAAAATAAATACTAATTTTATCCTCTTGCGGTTATTGGTTGAAATATTTTGTTCACTAATGGAATTTCTCTAATTTTGTAGCATTCAGTATTTCAAGTATTATTTTATCGCGCGCAAATCTGTTCGATTGCATTTTTCTAATTTTTCATGCAAATTAATTATATCTGCTAGTCGTTCTAATATGCATACATACACACATATATGAGTATATATATATATTGAAAATAATGCACAAACACACACACATACATAGATACCTAGCTGGTATCACAGTCGATATTGAAACATTCCTATACATGTGTGTGTGTGTGTGTGTGTGTGTGTGAAAAAACCTTTGAGCTTTTAACAAGCTAGTAAATCAGCGTCGTTTAGCTCTGCCATTCACTGAAGCGTGCGCCTTCTGAGTCTCGTGAAGTGAGTCTATTTCACTTTACTATTTTGCATTTCAATTTCCGTGCTACGCTCGTGAATTCTATTTTAATGCCGTGCATTTCACATTCAGAATTAGTTTTTTGTTCTCTAAGTCTTTGTAGGCGCTGCCAAATCATGTAAATGCTGTTCCCTGCCCACACACAAATATGCACATGCATACATACCTCTGTCCGTATGTATATGCATAGCCATTGTGTAGTGAATGAACTTGAATTGAAAAAAAAGATTTGGTAAAAAATAAATAAATAAATAAATAAAGAATGCGAAAGTTTGCCAATTTTTCTCGTTTACGTTTTTTTTTAAGTGTGCAAAAATTTTCAGACATACTAATCGTTTAATTTTTGAGTCGGTTATTTATGAAAATGTATTCAAATGGTAAATAAGTTGCCACAGCTGTTAGGTTCACAGTATTCGCATTAATAAATGCCTTCATAAATATGTACGCGCGTTAGGAAGGCGAACAAAAAAAAAGTAAAAAAAATTAAATAAAAGAATTAAAAAAAAAAATAAATAAATAAAATAAGCTCACCAAAACTATTATTTAAAAAAAAAATGTTTACAATTTTTTATAGTGGCCCTGAAAACCCCCAAAATTAAAAAAAATTATGATTTTCAAATTAAAAGAAAAAATATGAATTTCCTTGTTTTTTATTTTTGGTACTATTTTTTCAGATTTATAAAGAAAAATTAAGAGATTTAATATTTAAACATTTTATGCTAGATTTATGGAAAAGTGTGTGTTAATATTAATTAAAAGAAATAAATAATAAAGCTGGCCTTAGTTTGATCTCGACAAGCTTCAGATTTGATCCCTGAAGTAGCTACCTTTTCTTAACATTAATAAATATTTTTATTGCATTTTTTCCAGAAAGTTTTAGTTTCTAAGTGCAACTTATAAAATTTCCGAATCTCAATTGAAATTTGCTGCTACTGTTAAAGATTTAGAAGTTTCGATTTAAAAGTCACATTTGCAACCCTTAAGAATTTTGTATCGACTAACTGCTACTCCAACTCGAAGACAGTAAAAGAATGTATCGACGTGCTGACAGAACTATCACAGTACTTTGTAATAAACCTGCTCTGGGTGCCGGGTCATAGAGACATAGAATGCAACTGCAAAGCAGATGAACAATCGAGATTGGGTACCACATTACCGATCCAACCAGTCACAGCGAACGTACCTATACCTTTAGCAACTTGTAAGATAAACACACTATCAGTGCTGCCAACAGGCTATGGTCTCAGCCCCTGACCTGTGCAGCTAGTAGAATGACGTGGCCGGAATGGAACTGGCCCGCACAAACCGATTGTTGAAACCAAACTGAAAAAATATGAGAAATCTTCTCGGGGTCCTAACCGTGCATTGTCTGATTGGCAGGCATGCCAGCATACTGGGAGCGCCATATAACGACTATTGCAGAAGCTGTAACGACATCGAAGAAAAAGAGACTATAGAACATAGCTATGCGGTTGCTTGGCTCTGGATAGAAGAAGGTTTAATATTTTAGGAAAAAGTTCCCTTAATAACTTGGCAGAAGTAGCCAATATAAAAATAACAAGTATTGTTTGATATATCAAAGCCACAGGTTCGTTCAATGAGGACAATGTAGAGTGAGGAGAGGGGACAGCCCCGGTGGTATCACAATGGGCCTAGAGCAGGCCTAGGTGTGTCAACCGACAACCACTCGGGGTCAAAATAGTTCCAATTTTTGGCATCCATATACCAATTGATTTTAATCTTTGTCATTTCCGAAATCTATAATTAATAAATCTATAATAAAAAAAACTCATTCTAACAATATTTCTGCTTTTACATTATGTTATCTTTTTAAGATCTAAAGCTCTGGAAATGTATCAGAAAAAAAATATGTTTTTGGAAAATCCTATCCATTGACATATATACGAAAAAAAATCATTTTTGGACCATCCTAATGTGCACCTACTTGCCCATTAACATACATATAGAAATTCATGCAAATATGCAGATAAATTTGTTTATTTATTAACATCGGGCAACTGTTGAATTTTATAAGTAGCGGAGAAAAAGATCTAGTTTTTGTTTGGCTTCTATTCAATTGATAAAAATTTTAATTTCATTTACTTGTTTTCTATTTTTTTGATTACTTTTTTTATATGTACATATGTACGTAAGTCTCTAAATTGATGCTGTGACGCCACAACTGTGAGCTCATTATTCTATTATTTACTATTTTGCTGGTGGTCAGCTGAATTTGACGCATAATAGTAAATGGATGTTTTGGTTAAAAGTTTCTTTTTGTGCCTTTTTGCTCTTCTTCTTCTTTTTTACTCACCACTGGGGCTTTGTTTATGCACAGATATGCTATTTTTTATTTTTTATTTTTTTGTTATTTGTTATTCTTCTAAATTTCTGCGTGTGGGCGGCTTGTTTTTTTGGCATGTAGTTGACCGCCCGAAAATTTCCATTTGCGCTGATTTATCATATATTTTCGCAAACAGATTTTCTTCGACACATATTTTCAAAAAAAAAAAAAAAAAAACAAAAAAAAAGCATTCATATGTCGTAAAATAAATGTGTACATATCAAATATTATTGCCTTTCAACGTCTAGGTACAGTATATACGTGTATTGTAAACAAATACATACATATGCATGCATCTGTAGGATATTCTAAGAAATCAGGGTCGCCTTGATACGTATACGCACCGTATGCCGGCAGCGAGACACAGTGGGAGAAACAGCAAATGAGTGAGATTTTTTTTGTTTATGTTTTTTTGTGCCAAAATGAGTGTACCTCTCATGAGTTGGAGCAGCATTCGAAATGAATTTAAAAGATATTTGAAAATTATGTTCTGCGACAAAAAACCCAAAAATATCTTTTTCGGGCTCTCACATGATTGGTTAAAAAATAAATATTTATAAAATCTCGTAATCCATATTTAGCTGGCTCAAAGTTTGACATACTTTTTCTCATAAGATGTGGCGTGTCATACATACTTTGAAAGGGATAAGAAAATCTTAGGATGTATTATCATATAGTATACTTATACAAGGTGGCGGTCATAAAAATGTCAGCAACTGAATAAATCACACTTTCTAGCGTTAGGTATTTCTGCTATTACGCAAGTTAGTGAGAATATATAATATAATTACCGTTGAATTCTATTAAAATGGGTGTCAAATTTTAGAAAAAAATTGTTTTTGCTTTTTTCTCACTATATCTGTACTACTTATTACATTATTTTTATTTTTTTCAAATACATTTTTTTATTTTTTTATTATTAAATAAGTTTTTTTTATTACTAAATTCTTTTTTTCATCATTAAATAATTGTTTTTTATTTTTTTTTTAATATCAAATAATGTTTTTTTATTTTTTTTATTAATAAATAAATTTTTTATTCTTTTTATTATTAAATATTTTTTTTATTTTTTTATTTTAAATAACTTTTTTCATTCTTTTTAATATTAAATATTTGTTTTATTATTAAATATTTTTTTTATTTTTAAATAATTTTTTAATTTTTTTTAATATTAAATAATTTTTTTATTTTTTTATTATTAAATAATTTTTTTTATTGTTTTTCTTATTAAATAATATTTTTATTTTTTTTTATTATTAAATAATTTTTTTTATTGTTTTTATTATTAAATAATATTTTTATTTTTTTTTATTATTAAATAATTTTTTTATTGTTTTTATTATTAAATAATTTTTTTATTTTTTTTTAATGTGAAATCATTTTTTTCTTGTTTTTATTATTAAATCATTTTTTTACGTTTTTTATTATTAAATATTTGTTTTAATTTTTTGTATTATTAATTAATTTATTTTTTATTTTTTTTTATTATTAAATAACTTATTTGTTTTATTTGTAAATTATGTTTTTTATTATTAAATAATTTTTTTTATTTTTTTTTAATATGAAATAATTTTTTTTTATTGTTTTTATTATTAAATAATTTTTTTTTATTTTTTTTAGCATCAAATAATTTTTTTTATTCTTTTTATTATTAAATATTTTTTTTATTTTTTTTATTATTAAATCATTTTTTAAGTAGCAATTAATGTAGTTTCTCAACATTTTGTAAGAAATTCTTCATTTTTTATGCCCGCTCATATCCTCTCACGCACAGATTTGTTGAATTTCTGAAAAAGTGTTGTAATTTTATTATACCACTCACATTCGATTATTTTGCTCAACTCAGCAAGAGATTTAAGTCTCTACTATCTTACCTGCATCTTCATGATTTACCAAAGCTTATCGATAGGATCCAATTCTATTCTGACCCGAAAATATTTGATTTTATTAGTATTAATTTTTTATTAACTAATAAATTAATAACAAAAAAGAAAGAAAAAAGAAATAATATACCAGGCAAAGCACCGAATTTTTTTGAAGAGACAGCAAATTTGTTCATGAATGCAAGTTTTCTATTGCTAGAATTAGAGATTTCTCCATAATGCTTCCAGTCATTCGGTTATTTGCCTGTCTAACGCATTCTCTAGTGCGTTTCTCTGAATTATTTTCGCCCAGTGTACGTTTTGCGTAACTAATTCCATCGAATCACAACAAATTGAATTAGGACTCATCGACTAATTTGCATATTTTTTTGCCCATTCCAAATGCTTTTTGCGCATTTTTGTGATAAAAAGTGTTATTTTGGCAGATTTCGAACAAATACAGGCTTACGACCACCTTCAGTTTTCGACCACCTACCACAAATATTTTTCTATTATATTCATCACCGTTTAAAACCGATAGCGAAAACAGTTTCTTTTGAGCAGGTGTTCTTTACGGTTAGCAATCGATTTTCGTGGAAGAGGGATTTTCATGCTCCTTCGGACTACTTTTTGGCGTTCTCAGGGTTCAGTAACCTGATAGGAAATTTAGAAATTTGCTTATTAGTGGTTTATTAATCCCCTGATATTTCTTCAATTTTTGTAGTTTTTTTAATTTTTGTTAATTTTTTTATAGCTTGGAATTTAATCATTTAATGATTTCATTCGCATCGTGAGGCCTTTATTTATACTCAGAAAAAGTGGTATCTAGTTGCGCTTTTGGTGAGGCAGAGGATCGGGATCCCCTGACAACCTGCGCTCTACTCCTGGCGGGATGGACTTTGCACCAACTCAGCGAGCGCTGGGCAAGTACACAAACGCGTAAGGTCGCGAAGTCCTTCTGCCCACGTTTGGATAGGAGGCGTTCGAGGGATATTCTCAGGATGACAAAATCTCATCTCTCAAATTTCGTGAGCATCCTCACGGGGCACTATCCGCGGGGTATACCTGCCGTGAGACTCGGAATTATTTGGAGTCCTTTTTGCGCCAGCTGTATGGAGGATGAGATGGAATCATCTCAGCACCTGCTACTTAGCTGCCCAGCTTTCGCGGGACTAAGATTCAAGCATCTTGGTTCTTACTTCTTTTCTGCCCCTGCTGATATAGCAAGTCTTGGTATCAAAAATCTGATGAACTTCATCAGCAGCATAACATCACATATACTCAACCCTCCCCATCCCTCTCCTTTTCGTTCTATCGTTTTTTTTCCTTCACCTCTTTTTCCCTTTTGCAATGGTATCACAAAGGATGAACCAAACTTCTTTCGTCCAAATGGGCCCACTCCCTGGGCAACCACTACCATCTAACCTAACCTGCGCTTTTGCTTAAAAAATTTTATATTGCAAAAAATCCGTTTAAATTTTTCTATGCACTATTCCACCTCAAGTAAAAATAAATGCAATCCGATGCTCTTAGTAACTAGATAACGCCATAAAAAAGAGCTGCCAGTAATTTTCGCATACTTTCGTATCTCAAAAAAAAACAAAAATAGTTTGTTTGGATGATGACACTCTACCAATAAACGAGTGATGTATCCATGAAATATTTTTTAGTAGTCAACTTGAAAGTTTAAAAATTAGCTGTTCACAGGTCCTCAAAAATCTGTCTAAATAAATAAGTGATACTTGAGATAATGGAATATTTAGTTCAAAATGCGACTGCCTCTCAAGTAGACGACGCTTGTAAAGTGCAAATATGTTACTGTGCATTTTTATTTCAAGTGCCAACTCAAGTGTTCTCATTGATTGCAAATAAGTATTGATTTAATTGGTTTATTTGCCGCCTTACAGTCTTATAAATAAAATCCTTACATATTTGCTGAGTTATAAGAATTTTATGAAACGTAAAGTTGGATTAAGAAATTAAGAAATTCTTTGGCCATAGTCGAGACATAGTGCAGCGCATAAGCAGTAGATACACGAATTCACGTGCTTGTACGTATGTGTTCTTGAGTGCAACATTTACGTATTTCGTATCTACATATATTGGCAAAAGAAAAGCCGAAACTTTTCACTCATGAGACGAACGCAGACGATGGACGAAAATTAAATTCGAAGATAAAAAATAAATGTAAAATTAATGATTTGTGCCATAGGCATGTGCGAGTATGTGTGGGCATAGAATGTAATTCAAAAATCAAAATAAAAATGTTTACTTGTTGTATTTGGCTTGAATTTAACGATTTCTCTTTGCTCTATCCAAATATCTTTGCAGAAAATCCCGACAGTATCGGCGAGCTATGACAACGAGACGCACACCGGTTCGAGGAGTAGCGCGATCAACTCGAGTCAGCCAAAGTATGTTGTTTTAAATAGTGACCTTTTGCATACGTACGCATATTTTGCTAAAGACTTATATTTATTGACCAAAAAAAAAAAAAATTAAAAATTAAATATAGCCTTATTGTAGTTTTGGTGGTGGTTATTTTTATAATTTCGTAGTATTTTCGTGTTGTGAATAAACTTGAGATTATCTAATAACATATATCAAAATGTATAAAAACATTGAAAATAATTCATCAACAAACATGTTTGAAATGTACACTTCTTCGAACAGATTCATACGTTCGGATATGGTTGATGTGCCGGCTCAGCAGGCCGCCGGATCCACGTTACCGTTGGTGTTGACGCGAAAAAAAGGCGACGAAGAGGACGTCAATTATAATCCGTTCGAGCACCGGAAAGTGGATCATCCAACCTCGTAAGTACTGCCTGCAAAATTTTATCAAATGTGCTTTATGTTTTACTTTGTGTAAGGGATGCATAGGTTGAGGTTTGAGCAGAGATTCCTCGATACCAGTAGTCGCAAATACTTCCTCTATACTTTTTTTCGGAAGCAAGTAGTTTTTTACGCGATGCCTTTTTCGATACTTTTTTACACTATTTGCTACATGGCTACTTTATAACTATTACTCACCTTAAATGCATTCCATAATGTCGAAGTAGACCATGAAACTTTCACTTTGCTCTTACTTTTTCGTGTTTACTTTTCTTGTAACTTCTACGTATAATTGATTTTGGAAGTTCATATTTTGCCATAGAGAATTATCACTTTTGGAAGAAAAACAAGAAATTTTTCGAGACGGCTCCCAAATGTTAATCGTAGTATTGATGAAGAGAGCCGCTATCGGAATTGTGGAATATCTAATTTGAAAGTAAGTGATTTAGAGGAATGGGAAAAAATTAAACTTTCTTTTCGTGGCATCCTTAGCCCTTTGCGAAATATTTTTCTGGAAAGCAGGAATTAAACTGCCTATCAGGCAAATATTTAGATAAACTTGATTTTGCGTCCATAGTTAATGAGAATAATCGTCCATAGTTAATGAGAATAATCTGTTTTTATAAGGCGATTTCACAAAAAAATGCTTAGGTCTCAAAAAATACGTTTTCTCTTATCTAATTTCTGCTTAGCCTTTGAAGGCTTTGATAAACGGAAAATTAGTTTTCAGCCGGAACATATAAGCCTATTTATGGTATAGTGCGCCCGCTCGTTTTCAGCAGCTTCGAGTTCATCTTGAATAATAAAAAAAAAGATTATTCATTATATTATATATCATAATAAAAACCTTCGACCACACAGCCGAAATTTAATTTTAAAAAGGGGTGTGTTTGTTGACTTTCGTGGCATGAACAATTTTTAGAAATAAAAAGTTGCCTTACAAGCAAAGTGTGACTGTTTCTGTAATAACATTCCGAAAATCTCAAGTTTAACTGACTTTCTGAAAGTATTTTTCTTGAGACGTGCGATAGCACCTTTGGTTTGAAAAAGTGAATCTTGCTTTATAATTTTTATCAATATAAAGAAACAATTGTTGTTGTTATAACAGTAGAAACATTCCCTCTAAATTGTGTATGTCTTTAGTCAATTATAAATTCGCGTTTATCCTATAACACAGAACCGACTGTCGTGGAAATGATGCAGAAACCTTCGCAGATATAACTTCTGTAGAGCTCAACCAGAGAATTTTCGTTACTCCAAATTATTAAAAGCCCCTTTTATTGAGTGAGATAAGATCGTTTGCAAAACTTTTCGTTTTGTGGACTGAGAGATTCCTAAATCATTACGAGCGGCATGGAATCGACTGATTAGGCTCATTTCGTACTGAATCAGTTATTCATCATTGTGGTTTGTTAAGTATTTTAGTAGACCGGTGCTTTACCTGACTGACACAGAAAGATTCGGCAGCAAATATGTTAACTCGAATCCACCCACTGTAGTGGGCATAGCCTGTCCGGTAAAGTCATGGTAGCGATCACCGCCTGAGAATTTTCCTCGTCTGGTAAATCAAATGGCAACCATTCTCGCCACCCTGCCTGGTATGAGAGAGGTAGTGGTTTATTGTGCCAAAATGCTTCCGGGACTACCAGGAAGCTTTTTTAATATACTTAGTTATATGTTTTCCTTTAACTCTTGACGGGGCATAAGCCGTACGAGCTCTTTTAAGTATATTATATAACAATTATCTTTGTATGAATGAGAAAGCAAGCGAATTCGGAAGATAACATAAAGGCAAATACTTCAATTCTATAAAAGCAAAATGATATCCAAAACACTCCTTACTTACACCCCATACTAGACCTTATATGAGGCTTTTTTCCTGGCCTTTTCCCAAAAATGATAAACAATTTTCGTTTTCTTCAAAGATTGTTAAACGCTCGGGACGATATATTTAACGGTTAATTGATATGCATTTTACAATAAAATCTTTGGTTAGGATTAGAGTAAAAAATATCACAAAGGATCAGCAGCGGTCTAAGTGAATTGGTTTAAAGACCAACTAGACTAAAAAATTATCTGATGCAATTAATTAAGGCGAAGTATGGAACATTTGAACAAATATAGTTGAACAAAAATAGGTAGTTTAACAAAAATAGTTCAAAAAATAGTGAATTGTTTTTTAAACATTGCCATAGATTCTGAACTACGTAATTTAACTTGCGTAGGCAAAAGAAAAAAAAACAAAGATAGTTAAACAGCAGTAAACGTTAGGAAAAATCGATAGGCTTGCAAAGCTCGATTAGTTAAACTTGGTTGTGAAAACAGACGTATAAGCTTCACAAAAAATTATTATAGAAAATACTTAATAATAATAATAAAATTATTATAGAAAATACAATTCTAACTAATTTCAGTCGTTTAAATACAATGGGCTTTTTAGCCTGAGTGTTTTAGGAGCCACCAAATCTCCTGGTGCTCCTTGGCTCGACCTCTTCAATTTCAGTCGTACTAAAAACTAATAACTTGACATTTTTTCTAGTGAATCCTGAAATATTTCAGTGGGCGAAATCCCACAAAGTAAGTTTTTGCCGATCATTTGTAAGGGCATCGCTGTGGCACGTACCGTATCTAGAATTTTTTTTATTTTAATCAGAAGTTTTAATATCGTTTGCTTATAATGGTATCCGTAATATGCTTATTCTTTTAATGTACGAAGAAAAATAGGCTAGCAAGTTTCCACATATAAATAGTTTGTGGCTTAGTAAGCATTTTTAGCTCTGGTTTTCTGAACTCAAAGAATATTTGCAATATTTGAATGCAGAAAACCAGAACCCAAAGTGTATTCCAAATATTTTTTTTTGCATGCTCAAAATTCAAAAAGAAAGTAAATATTGTTACGAAATTTATTAAAGCAAATCGGATTTGGTCCAATCTCTGGATTGCGCCCTCACAAAATAGCAGCAAATTCTGTGTCTATGAAAATATTTTTTTTTTTTTCATTTGCTTTCTTAAATTACTGAGATCTGTTCTGGTTTTATGAGGTTAATTTTTAGCAAGTGTAATAATTTCCCATCTACTTGTTGTTGTTGCTATAGTGCCTTCGTTGCAATACTGAATATGAAGATCTTTTGTATCGTCAAAGTTGAAAAACATTAATAGTTCTTGCCAGTTAAAGAGTTATCTGCTCTCTTACAAACAATTTCAGAGTTACGAGATCTCAAAGTCTTATGGCGTTGGCTCACACATACATATTCGGTATTATAGTTACTTATATACTCGTATGTGTGTACATGAAAGACTTCTGAACAAATGGGCGAAAGTTCTCAACATTTTAAGCAAAACAAAATTGTTTAATTAACGCGATTTTTGAGTGACTTCAAGTGACTTTGTTAAATTTTTTTTTTTGCCATTTAACCCTTTCAATACTAACGGGACACATACGTCCCAATGAATGTTTTCGATTTACTAAATGCCAAATATTTCTTTGCATCGCTGTGTATTTTCTTCCCATCAGTTTTTTACGAGATATACCATCAATTATGCTCCTTATGACCCGTTATACTTTGTATTTTTCTCTACACATGTTTTGCATTCGCAGTTAAATCGTAGCACGTGCTAGGTCAGTAAGTGGAAAAACGACAATTATAGATCTACTGAGTGTTCATTACGGGTGGGACAATGTTTTCCCAGGACATTTTCTCAATTCCTAGAAATAATTTCTTTATTTATACAAGAGGACATACTATTTAGATCACTAGTAATAACTTTTCATGGTTAAATATTTTTTCCCCTTAAAAAAAATTCGTATTGAAAGGGTTAAGCAAAGTGTGAAACTTTAACTTACGCGGTTTGTTTTTTTATAGTAAGAACTTTATTTTTATAAAAAATAAGCGAAGAATACTTAACATTCCGAATAGCATTCTGAATACCGTGGTATGCTTATATAAGCAGCGCACCTACATATACGGTTAACGCTCACATACATATGCACAATTTGGCAGAAAATTAATCACCAATTTTGTTTTTGAATCACTTTTCTACTAAATAAAAAATAAATTACTTTCTTTTCCATTACTTGCCTGCGTGTATACTGCAGCAGTCTAGTTCGCAAGTGTCAAATATGATTGACGTAGGACGTCATTTGCAAAAATTAAAAAAATCTTCCCATAGGGTGACTAAGTTCGCGCCACCTTGTGCGTATGCAAATTTGAATTAATTTTTCTTTATTTGCGACCGATTCGGTGGTGTATTGAATGCAAAAGCTTGCGCTAAATAAAATATTATTTGATTGAAGTATTTAGATTGCCTCAATAACGCGAATTCCTTTGTTTTAATTGCTGTTTTGGCAACGATTGTTTGCTAAACATAAATAAAATCTGTGTTGTCCCAATGCACTTAGAAAGGAAAGTAAAGTTTTGAAAAAATATAAAAATTCTGAGAAATACAATCCTCGCAACCCTTGATAAGAAAACGTCAATCAAAAGGCTAGAAAGTAGTCAAAGAGTTCCTAGCCTCAAAACAATGCCAACATCGGCTCTAAATGTTGTGCTGCATTTATTGCCAATTGAGATTGAGGGAATCGTCGATGCTCAAGCCAAACAACCAGGGACACTCAAGTATTAGTATTCCTGGTATTCCTAATACCACTGACTTTTGTGACTCGGGGAAAGCATACCTAGACAGGCCTTTTTCAATTCATTTCCCCTCCAGCGAGGACTGGAAAAATGATCTAATAAATAACGAAAACTGGGTCAGTATATATACTGAGGGTTTAAAACTCAATGATTAAGTGGGAGGTTGTGTATGGCCCAAAACTATAGGCACCAATTTATCATTTCGCTTGCCTGATCTTTGCAGGGTATTCCAAGCCGAAATCTGGGCAATCGCAGAAAGCCTTCTAGTACCAAATAAAAGTATAGTCACGGTTAGAGAAACCTTCATTTACTCCGAGGGTCAGACAGCTCTGAAATCGCTCCTATCACGTAAAAACTCGTCTAAGACAGTAAAAGAGTATTACAAATTATGAAAAATACTTGCACAGTATTTTTCTATTAATCTACTCTGGGTGCCAGGATGTAGTAACAGTAAAGGTAACTCTAAGGCAGATAACTTACCTAGATTGGGCTCCACGCTCTAAATTAATCAGAACAAGATCCACATACCTATGCTCCTGGCAACATGTAAACTTTTAATAGTCAGACATACCATTACTGTTGCAATTTCCAATAGGAAACAGTTACACAGCTGCGCTATTAGTAGACAAACATGGCCCGAATGGAATATGGATCGCTCTAAGACGCTACTCAAATTAAGTGGAAGGACTTAGGACTTTTAGTAGGTTTACTATCTAGGCACTGTCTAATAGGAAGACATGCCAGGAGATGGGGGGGGCACCATCCAATGGTTATTGCAGCAGTGTCAGGATATAGAAGAGGAAGAGACAGTCAAACACCTTGGACCCGCATGTACGGTTGAGACTGCTCGGTTTCGCTTTTCTGGGCAACATTGCGAATGTTGCGAATCTTAAACTAGCCAGATTTTTGAAGGCCACACAATGTTTTAAAGAGGACCAAGTAGAGTAGGGAAAGAATAGTTCCGGTATCCTTCTTGGCAGCGCAAGGGCCCTCTAACTAGCCTAGGTGCGTCGAAGAACAGTCACTTCCCTTAACCCTTACTTTTTTTTGGGGGAACAGAGAGTATTGTAGTAATCAGTTTTCCTATTATTTTACATACAGACATACAAATTGATAATTGAAAATCACTTTTGCGCTCAATAAATCAGCAGCATGCGGCGCGAAAAATTTCTAGCTGCCAATCTTTTTGTCAATGCTCGTTCATTATCTTGAACTTCAAACAGCCATTGCCGTTGAAGCGGTGAAATTACTAACCTCGATCAAGCGTTGCGAGATACTCAAGCAAAAATAAATTGTTTTTCAAATTATACATGCATGTGTATGCGTTTGTAGAAAAAATGAGACCGGTAATTTTCCACTTGAGCAATCGTTTTTATTTAAATCCTACTCGAAAAAGTCACATACATACATACGTACATGCAAAGGTATGTTGTAGATCGCGACACGACGTCAGCGGAAACTTTTTCATGGCGTCTTCGAAAATTGGCACAGAATTTGGCAAGTGTCCTTGGTAATGAGACAAAAAATATTCGGTTAGTTGTCGTTGCCGAAAATAGTCAAATGAGAAGAGAACCGCAGAGAGCGCGAAAAAATGCAGAGCAAAGGAAACGTAAACACAAAAGGGAACAATAAGTACTCATGCATAGGAGTATGCACTTAAATAAGCAATTTAGCCATAAAGGTACATAACAGTTGTAAAAACTAATTATCATGCATAAATGAAAGATATGAACCCTGCAGGGAAAAATACTAGTAGTGAAGCAAAATACTATCAGTTCACAACTTATCAGCTCAACCAGTTCGTGTTCTACCTTTTTTGTATGAGAGAAAGTCGGCGATATACTAGGAAATGCCAACTGTACGGCCATGCTCAGAAAAATACCAGTTCATACTAGTCAAAAAAAGAAGAAAAATCGAGTACAATATGTTTCTAAAATAATCAGCTTCAGGCCAATGATTAACAATATTCTATTTCATAATAAAGGCCTCTTCGACTCGTTAAGCGTTGACAAGTGGCGAATAGATGAAAGCATCTGGTATAAACAGACATTTGCTGGTAGCACTGGAAAAGAGCTGCCAAAAATTACTTTTGTTTGGAAGCACTTAATGAGTACTAGTAAGACCGCATTCACACAGGTAAACATTTCTTGCTTCAACTCGTTACTTGTGACGCTCGTGCTCTGTCAACAGTTTTGGTGTGCTTGTTCTTCTTAATGTTGTTGTTGACTTTAGGCTAAACACTAACAATTGCTAGGTGTTTGAATATGGCGCGCAACACCAAAAGAGAATTTGCAATGTTGAAGCAACAAAACTCTCCCTGTATGAGCGCCGTTTAATGAAATTCTCTTCAAAGATAGTTGGCAGCATTGAAAATAGTGGATTATACTGGTTTTTGAGATATAACCAAACGCACTAGCGGTGAATCTTGCTCCATAACTTTATTGTTGCTTTCACATGCAAATTTTTCACCGAACCCCAACATAGCGAGCAGAGAAGTAGTGAATCGAAGGCACCTATACAGAATTTTTGATTTCTTAAAATTAAATGAAACTTACTTCAGGTTAAATATTTAAAAATTGTTAATAACTTACAGCATAAGTAAATCTTAAAAAAAAAAAATAAAATAAAATAAATAAAAAAAAACCAATGAAGAAATGAAATTTAATGCATTCAGTTTAGAAACTTTAGGAATAATTTTCTGTTTCTTGTTCACTCCTATCGGGCGCATAGGGCCTCGACAATATTCAGCCTGGCGTTGGTTTCGTTAATATACTTTTGACTTCCGACAGGTGATTAGCCTGCCTCTAGAAATAAAATTAATGCTATTTTAATTTCGGACTAATATTTTATGTTTCCGTGCAGCGAAGATTTTTCGTCAATGATCCTTCTTTTATTCAATTGAAGTGCTTTTCTTAATTACATTCCTGGTTCATCAGCGCTGGTAAAGTCATCTATAAAAGGCTGAAATAAAATACATATTTACATTTATTTTGATATACCTAATTTAATATTCATTACCCCAAAACGGCATACACATTTTTTGTTTCTTAATCATAGTACTAAGTTCGCTTTTCACGTCAAACCGCTGTCAAAATCTATACAAATTGCTTTACCGTGAAATATGCGTGAATTTTCATTTGCATTTCATGGCAAAGTAGTACTCAGTTCGCGCAACATGTCAGCAACATGATGCCAGCAACATGATTCCTGCAACATTTTTTCATTCCAATTTAAAATGCACACATCATTTAAAATGGAGCGAAAACTGACGTTCGTTAAAATTGACAAACTGTCTGAAATTTCATCAATCAACAAGTAAATTTACTAAAAAATATCAACTTTGAAAACATAAATCTACCGTTTCTGTATTTTGTGTACGAGTATAGTGGAAAACACAGCAGCCACCACAAAATTGAATAAAGAAGATAAATGAAGTAAAACCCGTTAAAGAGAATTAGTTATAAAGGGTGGTTAAATTACAAGGGCCGATGTTGAATGTGAACCACACCTAAACGTCAACGACACCGTTGGACTTCTTTCTTTGGGGTTATTTGAAAGAAAAGGTATACGTCGATAAGCCAGCAACAATTCAATAGCTAAAGGATTAGATAATTCGGCACATTAACGGCATAGAACCTCAATTATACCTCAGCGTCATCGAAAATTTGGACTATCGGATGGAGGTGTGCCGCCGAGGTCGCAGCGGCATTCCATTCATAATTGAGCTATACCAGTATTATCATAATAAAGAGAAATGGCAATAATTTCCTACAAAAATTATATTTTATTCAAAATCAACACCGTCCCTTGAAACTTAACCACCCTTTATTATTATGTTTATAAATACCTTTTCTTATCAAAATTTTCCAATTGCTTCCGGGCGATTTTTACAATTTTCTTTTTAACGTTTTGTCTCATTTGAAAATCAATGTTGCTAGTAAAGTTTCACGGCAAATAAAATGCATGTTGCTGGCGAAATTTCACGGCTGTGAACTTAGTAGTAGCCTTTAGGCTCTTTCTCCGTCTATGATGCTGTACTTCATTATTATACCGGCGCTAAATATGTTTTTAAGATTTTTGCCGATATAATGCTTTAGAATGAGGAAGTCTGCCATTATTGCAGAAATCTATGAAAGGTAAACCTAACTTTTTATACTTAACATTCTGTATTTTTTTTAGTGATTGAAAATAATACACACACCCCATCATAGTACGTTTTTCCGGTACCACCTTTTCATTCACCTTATTGAAACCTTCTGTAGAGCTCGACCCTCTCGTGGAATCTTGCCGAATCAAAAATCTCCGGCCATCGCGATGCATTGGCGCTTCCATAGACGAGTTTTAAACTTTCTTATCTAAAATGATATCAACTAATTCGCAGACAAATTGATCATTCTACTACCGGGTTTTTTTTCTAGTCAATGACGAACTAGTACGATTTCTTCTACTAAATACTAGTAACTGAATTAGCATATTTCCATACCAGTTAGCTTTTCCCTGCAGGGAATTTCTCAATGTGCATATGTATGAGTTAGCGCCAATCCACCAGCTAAGGGCGATCACTCAACTCTCACACTCTCGCTGGCCGATGATCAAATTTGGCACTGAACGTTTTTGAACTTTGCGCTTTCGTGCTTGACATTTTCATATGCACTTACATATCTAGACTTTCTGACAATTAGCGTCGATTTGCAAGTATTATTGAAAGGCGCCAGAAATTGCCAACTAAATCGGGTTGAGTGAGGCTGACATCATGGGATGATCACGGGCTGCGAAACGATTTTAAATAATGCGGCTTACGTTAATTTATTTCGTTCCTATTTAATTTATCAATTTTGAAATTGTTGTTGTTTTTTCTTTTAAAAGAAGACATGTCTAAATATAAAATATATGTTGTCCATTCCCGTGAATTCTTAAAACATTGACGTAAAGCGTTGTTTTGTACACCTACAAAATTGTGTTTAGCCAAAATATTTGTTTTGTTGGCGCCTATGTCAATTTTGTTTTTTGGCACGATGCCCTTCTTACATATGTATATGTATGTATGTTTATAAATATAGGTAAATATATATATTTTACATACATCCCTGTATGGACGTTTCGCCGAGCTTCGTCCCCAACTTGTGGTGTGCGGCTTCATGCCGCCCTAAATACGCAGAGAGCTATACTTTTACGTCATATCCTCAAGGGAGATGATCTTTATCAGAAGCTTTACATGCCAAAAATGCACTTAGAGTTTTGCTTCTTCTTGCCGAGGGATGCCCGCTATTTTAAAAGTCCTTACCGATCGTTTCCGGTTTAACGTCTACATTTGGACCTGAACCAATCGAATGTTACTTGTACACAAACCAATTTCGCCAAGACAGTCGGATTTTTATATACTTATATGTATGCATATGTACATACATACATAAAAGAATATCCGTCTATATTTTTCAACGATTTTTACCTTGCTAGAAATACTAAATTTTCCAAATCATTTGTATAACCATTTTTAAATAGCTGCTTGGGCTAGGTTATGGTAGGTTAACCTATCAGCTCACTTTTCTAAGATCTTTTTGCCGGTTTCTGGGTCTATCTCACAGATGGCTTGGCCAATATTAGTTTGAAGAAACTTGATTCTATCTCGATTTTACGCATAACACTAATCTTCAAAGCCAATTCACAAGAGATGTTTGTTTTCTGCACATTCAGGCTTGGCCCGGAACTGTTCAAAAAACCCGCACGTGATCGCCGAGATGCCAATGCATCCTCACAAAGTCGCTGTTTGATATGGCAAAGTCCATAAGATGGTAACATTATTGGCCCATTTTTCCTTGAAAATGCTGCTGCAAGCGCCATTTCGATCAACTGTGAGTACTATTGAGTCTTAGACTTGGACTTAGAACAACTTTGGCTACAGCAGACTGGCGCGCCATGCAACACAGCCTTCTCACAACCGATCATTTGCGCGACAAGTTCGGAAATTGTGTTAGTAGCCGTCTTGGTGCTGTCAGTTAGTCACCTTGGAGCTGCAACTCGGTGTCGTTATACTTCATTTTGGGGCCTACCGTGAAGGAAAGTTTTTATGCGAACAGTCCATTAATGCTTTAAACCCTAAGGCGAGTATCGAACAAAACATTCATTAGGTAGAGCCAGAAACTCGCTCCAAAGTTTTGAAACACAGAAGGTGCTATTGAGAATCCAACCAAAGCACCTAGATATATTTCCCGTGGTTCATAGGAGGAACAAATGGCCTCCATGAATGACATTAAATAAATGAAATAAATAATATGCGCGTACACTTCTGTTAGGTGTTTGGCCGAGCTCCTCCTCCTATTTGTGGTGTGCGTCTTGATGTTGTTCCACAAATGGAGGGACCTACAGTTTCAAGCCGACTCCGAACGGCAGATATTTTTATGAGGAGCTTTTTCATGGCAGAAATACACTCGGAGGTTTGCCATTGCCTGTCGAGGGGCGACCGCTATTAGAAAAATGTTTTTTTTTATTAATTTTGCTTTCACCGAGATTCGAACCAACGATTTCTCTGTGAATTCCGAATGGTAATCACGCACCAACCCATTCGGCTACGGCGGCCGCAATGAATGACATTGCGTTGCATAAATAATGAATAAACCAACAATATACCAACAAATTTGAATTTTCTTCATTTTTCTAATCTTTAAAAAGAAATCACTATATGGGTCACCCTGACCTCTGGAGCTGGGTTTGAACGACAGTTGCTCTTCTGAGCGAAGATTATCGTTATAGAAAACTTAACAAGAACCAACGGTTTTCGCAAATATAGGATAAGCAAATGTTTCTTAGTTTCAAATTAGATTTGATACAGTTTGTCCGCTCTTTTCTTTTTTATACCCATTTCGTATCTTCGCTTTTTATTTATACACCAATACACACTTACGTTTTAATAGCGCAATATTTTAAAACATTTACTTACATATTTTGTTTTTCCTTTTCATTACAGCGACATGGAGACCCTAATGCACCTGCTTAAAGGTTCGCTGGGCTCAGGTATTCTTGCCATGCCCATGGCTTTCATGAATGCCGGTCTATGGTTCGGTTTGGTGGCCACCTTTGCTGTTGGTGGTCTCTGCACCTATTGCGTACACATTCTCGTCAAATGCGCGCATATCCTTTGTCGGCGGCGTAAGATTCCCATGATGGGTTTTGCAGATGTGGCCGAGCAAGCCTTTCTCGATGGCCCGCCCGGTTTGAATCGCTGGTCTCGTTTCATACGTTTCATGGTGAATGTCTTCCTTGTGCTCGACTTAATTGGCTGCTGTTGCATTTATCTGGTATTTGTCGGAACAAATGTGAAGGCGGTATTGGATGAGTACATGGCCGAAGCGTTGAGTATACGCTTGTGGATCGTCATCGTTACTTGTCCGCTACTGGTTATGTGCTTGATACGCAATCTGAAATTCCTTACACCATTTTCGATGATCGCCAACGTGTTGATGTTTATTGGCATCGTGATTACATTCATTTATGTCTTTGACGATTTGCCAGCACCCGAGGAACGTGCTGGCATCGTGAATGTTGTGCAATGGCCACTCTTCTTCGGCACTGTGATCTTTGCGTTGGAAGGTATTGGTGTAGTGATGTCGCTGGAGAACGACATGAAGAACCCTACACACTTCATCGGTTGCCCTTCGGTGTTGAACATCGGCATGGGTGTTGTCATTTCGCTCTACACATTGGTTGGATTCTTTGGCTACTTGAAATACGGACCAGAGACACAGGGCAGCATCACGTTGAATCTACCTAAGGAAGACAAGTAAGTTACTTGTAGAGACACATACACCGGAAATGTGAGCCTCTATTAATTGGATATTTGTTTGCTTACAGATTGGCGCAATCTGTGAAGTTGATGATTGCCATAGCGATCTTCTTCACCTTTACGCTGCAATTCTATGTGCCAGTTAGCATCATTTGGAAGGGCATTTCCCACAAGATCTCCGAGGAGCGAAAGAACATCAGCGAATATGCGCTACGTATAGTCTTGGTGGTGAGTGTAGCCTCGAATTGCAAAGCTTTTGCAAAAAATAAATGTATATATGGTCTAAATGTTTCCATCTCTGTTACTTTAGATTCTTTGCGGTGCAATTGCGGTGGCGTTACCCAATTTGGGCCCCTTCATTTCGCTGATTGGCGCTGTGTGCCTGAGCACGCTCGGCATGATCATACCGTCGATCATCGAGCTGGCTGTGTACCACGAGGATCCCGGCTACGGGCGTTTCAAGTGGCGCTTATGGAAGGACATTGGGCTGATTATTTTCGGCATTGTGGGCTTCGTAACTGGCCTGTATGTGAGCATACTCGAGTTCCATGCAGAGTTCAGTGGCGACCATGTTGGCTCATAGACGAAGTTAAATGATGACCTGCAGTATCACAAAATCATAAAGTTAATAATGAAAGATAATAATAATATTATATAATATAATATACATACATACATATATACATATGCATATAGTGTTAGTGACGTAGCGTAGTTTAAAGTTTTTAACACAAAAGGAAAGATAAAAAAACAATACAACAAAAACATAAAAAGAAACATTTAAGTTAACACATTTCAACAAAAACAACACCAACAAAAAAGCACAAAAAGAAAAAACTCAATTTAGAATTATAAGCGTGGAAATTACAATAACATTTAACTAAGAAACAAAACAGAAATCTTGCACTAAAACCAAAAACCTGAAAAAGGAAACGAATTGAACAAATTACCGTTGTAGTTTGTAGCGAGAATGCAATGGGCTGAACTAAAATATGGATTTATCGTAGTAATGTAAGATTTTTATTTAGTTTGTAAAGAGATATATATACATATGTATGTAGAGTTTTAATTTCAGTTGCCGCCCAACCGTTGCTGAAAGTGGCGCGGCAACCAGAAAGTGGTAACAAAGTAGTAATAATGTAGTATTTTTTGTTCCTTCGCCGGCTGCGTCCAACTGCGCCCGGCTGGCGAACACCAATTGGTCTGTGAAGCTTTTTCTTTTGCAAAGAAACAAAGAATTTATTATTATTTCAATTCATATTAATTTACTAAATATTTAAACGAAGTATTCACTTTGTGTGGTTTACGTGGCTGTTAACGCAGATTGTCAACTGATAGTTTGCGGAAATGAAAAAAACAAAAAACAAAAACAAAATGGTTATTAAAATGGAAAAATGCTTTAATTTATAAAGTACCCAATAATTGTAGTCGAATTGTGACTGTACAGTGATTTTATTAGTGTTTAGGTTGATGGCTATTTTTCGTTGCTAGTTCAACACACATGCACATACACACATACATACATGCACACAAGCATTGTTTTTACTATTAAATGAAACTTATTTGCCAGTTGTAAGCATTGAAAGTGGTTTAGTAAAGCGAACGCATCTACGTACTGCGTTTTCGAACCGCTTTTCCGTTGCGGATGCGCGGCCACTTGATAAATTGACTAACTAATTTTAAATTACCTACTAAATATTGATTGCTGCTATGTTCCTAACACTAAATCAATTGTGTTGTTGTTATTTTAAAATACAACTAAGTCATTCATCGGTTACGTCATGTCAAGTCATTCAGCCTTATCGCGAGTTCCATGTTGAGTAATCATTCGCAGAAAATAACAAAGCCATACAAAAATAATTTGTACAAAAAATAAAAACAGTCTTTGTTTATGTTTTGAATTGTATTTGTAATTTATGGGCATGGTTTGTTCACATGGGGCTCGCGCTAAGGTTGATTTGCCACTGAATACTGAATGAATAAGTGGAAACACAGCCTTGGCATAAAGAATTTCATTTGGAAAAAAATCAATTATTATATTTACATATAAAATATAGTAGTAAATGAAAAACTAAAAATACCCAATTTTACATATAAAGTGATTTTTGAGCGTTTTACAAATGAATTTCCCTTGGCAATAAATTTTATGCTCACTATAAAACTTGGTATGTATGCGTAAAGATATGTATGTAATCGTATTTATACCCATATGCGCGCATTGTATTATATACTAAGATGTGTGTGTATATATGTACCTACAACGGCGAACAGTTTTTAAAGAAAATTTTTCAAAATCGTAATGCGTTGATACGCTTTTTTGTATCATCGACATTTCGCAAACAAAGCTGTGCTAAATATATTTTTTCAAAAGTCAACACAAACACTATAAAACAAAACTTTTTCATTGATTGTATGTATTTTAATTACTAAACTGATTGCAAGCCGATAATAGATTTATTGTTTTGTTTCTTGCCTCATAATTTTTATCATCGGACTTAATGCATAAATAAAAATTGTAGAATTATCGCTCGTCAAATTATTTCTCGTAAAATGATTAAATTTTGCTCCAATTTGTTATTACCATTTCATTTATATTTTGCAACCAATACGATTTTAAATAAAATTAGTTTTAAGCCAACACAACTGGGTTTCTTTTCAATAAAAATGGTGGGATTGAATTTGCGCTCATTGAGATGCACTTTATTGGGCTACTAAATCGGCGGGCATTGTAGCATCGGCGTCAGTGACCTGAATACAAAAAACCAAAGTTTTTTTTGTTTATTAATGTCATAACTTCTATATAAAAAAAATGGAAAAAAATTCGCAGAATAAAATGGTTCAAAAAAAAAAAAAAAAAAATTAAATTTGGGGCGAATTTTCCTACTATTTTTAAAAAATTATTTTTTCGAAAAATTTTCGAAAACTAAATAGTAAATTCACATAGAAAGTAATATCATAAAAAAGGTGTGTGCAAAGTTTCAGGGAGATCGGACAATAACTTTTCGAGTTATCGTGTACGCCAATGCGAAAAATATAGTTTTGAGAAAAACGCTTCTAAAGTTTGAATACAACGTAACTATACTTATACCTCGTTCGAACGGAAAGAATAGAGTCGTCACGGTTGGCGATCTATAATATAAGAAATACTTAAATTTACGTTCTAAAATTTTGTTGACCTATTCGTATTCGGATTATACTAACATTTTATGAAAAAAAATTTTTTTTTTGAAAATTCATAGGCATCTGTCCCCTTAAGAAGACGTACTGGCAGCACTAACGTTTGGATGATTGATACAACTGATAGAATTGCTTACAAATTGCAAATAGGTTTGTTGAACTTTTGCACACGTTTTCTTTCACTAAAATTGAAGTGTTATCAAAGACACTCTCGATTCGCCACTTTTCTGCTCACTATCCCTAAGCTCTGTTCACTTCACGAACAGTTTGCATGTAAAAACAACAACAAAGTTATTGAGTGGGTTTCGCCGCTGGCGAGTATAGGTATACTTTATGAGTGATAGGGAAGGAGATGGGATGCTGCGAAACGTGTCGACAAAAAATTTTTTTTTTATTGTTGACATTTAGTAGAATAAAAAAAAATAGTCAGCTGCACCGTAGAGGGGGGAAAATACGTCAGGCGAACTTGTAAAATAAATTAAAAAGCAAAACTTCCTTTGCCGATTAAATTTTTTTACATAATTTTGGACACATATGAAAATATAATAATGATGGCCAGCTGCGTTTATAGCGGTGGGAAGACTGTCAGCCGAAGCAAGAATGTATCATTGCGTTCAAGCCTCAAAGCCTCTTTGTAAATTAGCAGAAAGGAAAAAGCGCAGTATTATTTGTATAGGGTGGGCCATATAGCGTTAGCTTTTTGAGCCACCTATTTTCTGAGAATGGTAACACAAATGACATGTCAAATGTGTTCATAATTTACTTAAAGGTTTGACATTTACGAAATGGGACGCTATACGCTTGAACAATGGGCAGAAAATCGTTTGACCGAAGATGAGCATTTTTACCGAAAAATCATATTTTTTGATGAAGCTCATTTTCACATCGGTGGCTACGTCAATAAGCATTTGGGGCTCAGAAAATCCACACGTTACTGTAGAGAAGCAAATGCATCCACAACGAGTTACTGTTTGGTGCGGTTTTTGGTCTGGCGGCATCATCGGGCCATTTTTTTCGAAAATGAGCGAGGAGCCGCGGTTACAGTAAATGGCGAGCGGCACCGTGACATGCTCAACGAGTTGTTTCCAATTGACATAGACGACATTTGGTTTCAACAGGACGGTGAAACTTGTCACACTGCCAAAGTTACAATCGAACTTTTGGCTACCGTTTTTGAAAACCGAATAATCAGCTGAAATTCCGATATCAATTGGCCGTCTCGGAGCTATGATTTAAGCCCGTTGGACTATTTTTGTGGGGAGCCGTTAAGGACAAATGCTATGCGAACCATCCAGAGACGATTGGTGCTTTAAAACAAGAAATTGAAGTTGCCATTCATGAAATTAGAGCCCAAACAATCGAAAATGTGCTTAAAAATTAGGTTGGTCGAATGGCCTACTGTAAAGCCAGTCGTGGCAGTCATTTGAACGATATTATTTTTCATTCATAAATGAGAATCTTCAATCTTTAAAATAAAAAAAAAAGTTTGAAAAAATAATGATTAGTTTTTTTTTTATAGCCGATTCAAAAAGCAAATTTTACATGGCTCACCCTGTAGCTTCAAAAGTGAAAGATGAAATAACGAATAAGTTTGAAAACACTCGTATATTAGTACTTCAGCTGCCAGAAGAGTCTGAAGAGTCCAGCTATCATGGAAGAGTTACTAATAAATTGGTAAAAACGAAAAAAAAAATTTTTTTTTGGTTCACCGCAACAGTGCTGAAATAAGAAAATTTATTACCAACAGTAAACTGCACAATGGAGTTTATTGATTCAACAATGGATACGCTTGCCTATTTGGGTATTTTAAAATAAAATTTAAAGCAAGGCGAAGAGATGCTGTGGTTATCAAATGAATACTGCTTTTAACAAGACAACGACCACAAGCAGACGGCTCATATAGTAAAGTTATGATATCTCATCAATGTTCCCAAAATAGTGCCAAATGTTCCGCAATCGTCAGATTTAAACCCTATTCAACACTTATGGGCGCTTCTGGAAAGAACTCCAAATTAACCAAAATTAATTTCTAAAACTTAAAGATATTTTTTTCGTTTTATTTTTCGTATTGATAAAAAAGTAATTTAAAAACTTAAATTTGAATAAGTTATAAACTTAAACCATAAAATTTAAACATATAGAATTTTTGATTATCATTTATATACATAAGATTAGAAAAATTAAAAAACGAAAAAAATATTCATTTTGTCAGCATAGTTTACATTTCTCTGAAATGTGATTTTCTTTCTGCTGGGTTATTTATTATTTTTATTCTAATGTGAGCCTAAAAGTATGCAACAATTAATCCGAGCACAGGGGTACAGGCATGGACAACAAAGTTCTGTGCGCGTGTTTAGTTTAAGTGACCAACTGCATGGAGGAAATTATCAAAGTGTAATGGTGATAGCTTAAATTTATATCGTGCTTCGTTGAATTATCTCCGTCTACGGCTTTCTAAATTATCCGCTTTGCTTCGCATGTACAACATTTTGCTGGGAACGTTTGACTTAAAACTTATCGCAAATATTACGGCCTCTAGTCGATGAATTTCATCTTTGAAATGAAAAATGTAAAGTTGAGTGGTTAAGTATGTCTTAAATTGGAAGCTGATAGGTCTACGGTAAGGGTTGACTTTTTCGATTTCGTTTAGTGACGATTTGTTACCAAATCGTCCAAAAAATGTATTATTCAAAAGAACATCTATAAACTGTGTGAATTCATTAAAAATAATAACAAATCACCAGTGAATATTTTTGAAATGGGATTGGGGATCTTAAGGTCTTTACAAGTTCTATTCAAGATTTGTGGAGTACAAGCTTATAGACGATTCACAAGTCGATAATGCGCTAATTCCTCGCAGTCAATTGTTTCTTTACACTATTCGCCGTGTTCACCTGATTCCAATTCCCGAAACTGCCTTTTGCGATGAAATGAAAGCGTCACGAATAAATTCAAACTATTCAAGCCACCGTGACTCCCATTCAAAACAATATTCCGAAGAAGGTTATGAAGGGTGTTTTTTTTAAAGAGCTCGAGAACTTCAAATGATATTAAAAAACAGAAATATTGTTACAATGAATTTTCTTTTATTATTTTAGTTTTTGCCGGATGCATATGCCCACCGCGGATATGAGTTCAATTCAATTCAGTCCAATTTTTGACTACTCTTCCTAATGAATCTGGCCGTAAGGCGTCAATGGTGGCTTGAATATTGCAATAAATCGATTGTTAAGTGCGCTGAGTGGCAAGTTGTGTCGTCTTGTCAATGTTTAGCTAATTAATTTTTGGAAACAAAAATTCAGTCAGCAAGACTTCATAGCGCTCTCCATTCACCGTAACGGCAACTCCTTCCTCATTACGAAAGAATTAAGCACGGCTGATGCCGACATTCCTCCACGAACTTCTCGAAAAAATTAATTTTTTTGTTTTGAAAGTAAATTTTTACAGTTTGGAAGCGTTGTTCTGGCGTTAAACAACTCATTATGACTTGCCAAACCTTACTGAAATTCCACCACTGTTTGCCATTTTCAGCTATCACATCACAGTTATCGATATCGACACCCGACATGCACTTAGATAGCTCGTTCGCCAACTCAGAAAGGCGTGCAAATGGCGTGTTGATTAAGGGGGTATTCTGGTCTAGACGCCTTAATTTGAGGTATTTTTAGAACTAAGATTAAAAAAAATGGAAACAATTTTTACTATTCATTTTTTTATGGTTTTTATTAATATTGGAAAAGTAAAAAAAATTAGTAAAAAAAAAACATCGTGGAATTACAAGCCGGCGGAGTAGGGACTACATAAAAAACGGTGCTCCGTGGTTGACATGATTCCAACCCTTGTAGTGATCTAAAACACAAACAAATTAAAAAAATTCTTCATTAGTTAGGATGTCGCTATCGGATTACGCCAAATCAAAGAAAAAACAAAAAAATTTTACAAAATGGGGTCAATTTGAAAAAAAAAAAAATAATTTTTTTACCCTCTAAAAAAACCTTTTCAAATTTTTTAAAAACACTTCAAACTTAAGATTTTCAAAATCCGAGACAGGCGCGTTAGACAGATGTATAATAAAAAATTCTTATCGAACTTCAAAGCGATCGGTCAAGTAGAACTTGAGATATCATGACGTCCATCTAAAAAAATTAGTTTTGAGAAAATCGCGTTTGAAGTTTGAAGGGCATATTTTTGAAGGTATAAACTTTGAAAATATGCAAAAAAAATAAATTTTTTCAAATTTCTAGACCAGAATACCCCCTTAAAGGTAAACCTTCCTGAAATTTAAAAAGATCGATTCGTTTTTTTGTTACGTTTTAAAGTAGATATTTTTAGGAATATCTCTATCGGAAACCAAAAAAAAATCTGAATAATTAGAACAGTTATGATTATTTGAAGACAAGTCTGCAAGAGAGCGCAGAGAGCTTTTTTATCTTCTTTTGCGTTTTTCTCAAGACCACATTCTTCAACAGTTGGCATGATAACGGTTCTAAACATTCTACAAACAGTGAGGTATGTTTTTTCGATTGTTTGAATTGAACTTTTTTTCAACTAACTTTTTAGCGAAAGAAAAAATTTGCAAACTTTTTTTTTTAACTGTAGGTAATTTATCTAACTTAAAAAAAGTTTCATTTAGTTCTTTCAGATGAAAATTGCTATCACGTAATGCGCGCTGCCTCAGGCGGGGCCAAGGTGTATTAAATAAGGTGCAATTGATAACTCAGTGCGGCTCTCTGGTAAATTACTATATGGACCTGTAAGAGGTCACTTCAATGTCTGATTTACCAAACTTAGGTGCCATGGTAACGAATTTCCAATAAATAGGTATGTACCTCAAGCTGAGGCACTTGTTAAATAAACTGGTCAAATGGACAATGCAATTTTTTGGCAAATTATGAAGGACTTCAGCTGTGATTAAACCAAAGCCAGCGGACTTTTTAAGCAGCATTTTGTTTGTTTTCTTCTGCTGGTGTAACAGGAATAATATATTCATCGTACTCAGGGCAATTTCCAACAAGTTCTATTTCATCAGTGCCTTCATTGGAGCTAAAGGTTTTTTCCAAATATATTCGGCCTTTTGCTTGTTTGTTTACCCCAGTTTCTCTCATCAATTTTAACAGAAGCCCTTTGTTGAGTTGGTCAAATGAAAAATTTAGTCGCTTTCCATATGGAATATTCTGTGCTTTTATCAGCTGTGAACCCAGATAGAAATCGTTTGAATTCATCTTTCATCATTTTTAAGCAACACAAGATCACACTTTGTTGGGTGCCCGGCATCTCTGGAGTGGAGAGAAATGGAAGAGCGAATGAATGTGCAAAGAAAGACTCTGGGCTCGACTTTCAGCGAGTGGCAGAGTACATAAGCATTCCTATAAACGAACTATTCACTGCGACTGACTTGAGCGTAATCGCGGAAACCCATAGAAGGTGGTCTCTGACTACTAACTGCAGAGTCTGCAAAGCGCTCTGGCCAGAACTGAATGTTAAAAGGACAAAATGTTTACTTTGATTCAACAGATCAACTACCAGGCCTCACAGGTGTTATAACGGGTCACAGCACTATTGGGATCCGATCCCGTAGAAAGGGTGTACCTCATAGGAGTTTTGAAGATGAACACAACACCTCTTCTGTGAATGCTCTGGACTTCCAAGAAGCCGTGCGAAATATATTGGCGATTATTTCTTTGAAGACCTGGACATTTTGCCAAATATCTCACTGGAGTGACTATTTACCTTCTTAAAAAGCTAAGTGGTTTAAGCAACTTTGCAAGCCTAACGTAACTTAACCTAGCATTTTTAAATGTCTTGGCCGTTGTTTGTGACTGTTTATTTTACTAAGTTCTATTTTGTTTAAATTTCTGGGATCTGGTTTGTTGCCAGCGTTACCGTAGTTCCCGTTTTTCTACTACTAAGTTTCTGATAAAGGGTGGGTACCGCGTCATCGAGGTGCTCGCTGGCGCTTATGTAGTTCAATTTGCCTAACTGATTTGCTCTAGTTGAAGTTGAAAATATTTCCAGTCAGTGAAAGCATTAACTAGCTTTGTTGCCCCGTGTCTTCGTGCTGCATCTTACGATATTACTAGGTGTACAAGTGAGGGATCCGATCTCATGTCAAAATTTCCAGTAACAGACAAAAGGACTGCTTGAATGTTTTTAGGCGAAAAATCAATTAAATTCGGAATTTTCTTTGCGTTCGCTGGCCAGTAAGTTGGTTTACCAGTTGAACTTGAATTATAACCTGAACGTTGCCCCAATATAGTACAGGGTAGGCCATTTAAAGCGGGCCCATTTGTTTCTGAAAAAAAACATTGAAAAAAACATTTTTTTTTGTGTTGATATGAAAAATCATTTATTTTGATTCAAGGAGATTTGTTCCAGCTAGTTTTTGAAAATGATATCCTTCAAATGTTTGCCTCTGGCCTTGATGGCCAAATGTGTCCTTTTTTCGGCGTTTTCCATCGTTTTGGCCAATATTTCGGCCGGTATGGCGGCGATTTCGCGTCGGATATTGTTTTTAAGTTGAGTTAGAGTCCTTGGCTTGTTGATGTATACCTTGGATTTCAGATAACCCCACAAATAAAAGTCCGGTGGCGTCAAATCTGGTGATCTCGGTGGCCACGGAAAATCACCATTTTTCGAAATCAACCTTCCAGGGAACAATGGCTTCAAAAAATTGATTGTAGCGCGTGAAGTGTGGCATGTAGCCCCGTCCTGTTGGAACCAGTAGCCTTCCATGTCATTTTCTTCGATGATTGGCATAACAAAATCGCGTATCACGACGATAACTCGATGTTCGCGGAGCCTCCTCAACACTGGCTCGTACAGCCTCGATATTTTCAGCAGAACGTCGTGTACGTTGTCTGGATGCGTGGCTGGTATTGCTGAGACTACCGTGGTTAATAAATTTTGCGTATAAACGCTGTAAAGTGCTTTTGGATGGCGCACTTTTAACTTTATTTTTTTTTTTAAACGCACGTTGAGTTTTCACAATTGAGAAGTTATTTTGGATGTAAAGCTGAATTATTTCAGCGCGTTCTTTTGGAGTGTACTGCTCCATGGTAAAAATTGTCTTGGACTGACGCTTCCAACGCGCTATGTCATTAGTCGATCTGACGTTCCTGTCAAAAGTTATAGGGTTGCCCGATGGGCCCGCTTTAAATGGCCTACCCTGTAGTAGCAATAAACCTGAGTAAGCGACTTCAATGCTCGACCACGTATGTATAAAAATAAAAATGTAGCAGCCTCTAAAATAAATAACGTTCTATGTGGGAGCCTTCGATACAACTGGCATTCAATACAAGCATATTTGGCTAAATTCCTCTATTAAATTTCGCATGCTAATAAATGCAGACACGTGCGTGAATATCACCTTCTGCGATTTGCCCAAAATTTTATGCAAAATTCAAATTTCAAATGCTATAAAAACAATGCAATAGTCGATGTATGAAATTCTACGCCGGTGCATGCGCATGCGCCTCGGCACATGCATCCACACCGCACAGGCCGAGTTCATGCCAATGTTCGCCACTAAAATGCGCGATTACAAATTGACCAACACCCAAAAAGGAAGTGAAAGACCGGCATCGTTTTGGAGAAGCTTCATATTTGGTTAGTCTTCAAGGGTTGTGTGTCCCTGCCACATGCAATTGCGGGGGTATTGCCATTTAATTGATATGAAACGTACTTGTGTGCATACGGTTTTATTGCACTCACACACACACACACAGGCACATATGCAGTATGTACGAGTGTGTATGAATGCATTTACATAAATCTTTAAAAAAGTGTCTTTTATGGCGCTTCATAAATATCGCCAATCTGCCGTGTGGCAACACCCACACCATTGTCACGCAGACGACACTTGCAACGCAAGCTGCTGCGGCATAAATCATGCACTCCACCAAGTAATGCGAAATCGTTCTTATTAAGCGACAAGAAAGCAGGTTTTGAGGCAACAACATTCATGTAAATGCAACAGTGTAGCGTGAATTACAAGTCGAAAACGCTTAATGCCACAGCGTCGCACAAATCGGTTGCAACTCAATCTCAGCTGGATGAGTCTGTTGCGTCTTTGCGATTTATAGTAGGCTCAAAAATAAACACATCACAGTCGTTGCGGCCAATGGGATTAACTCATATTTGCAACGATGCAACTTGCCATGATTTACTGCACGCCGGCTGTGCAACATTTCACATTCAAATCGATGCAATGCACAATCATTTCAGTTGCAAAACCGCGTGGCCACATCCAGTCCACCTTCGCAGTTTTCATTGCGACAAACACAAGAACAGCAACGCCGTGCGAGGCACGAAGTGAAGGGTGCGGAGAGGGCAGGAAAGGACGTAGAAGAAGAATTGCAGACAATGCTAAGGAAATTGTAGCAAATATTGGCAACATTTGCGAAATTCATGATGATGGTGGCGATGTGGCTATGAATGCGCATAGTTTTGTTGTTGCTGCAGCCATTGCTAATGGTGGTGGTGGTGGTGGTGACGGTGGTAGCGTGAAAGGTGTACGAATTACGTCTATTGGACGACGCCTGTGCGCCACAATGCCCATCGCATAAGCAGCTAGCGACTGCAGCTTGCTACTGCGCCACCGCCTTGCTATGCACTCGTGTAACATGTGGGGACGTTGTGTCAGTCGCATGCACTTCAGTAGGAGTTTTGCCCGGCAGGATGCAATTGTCCGCCTAAAAGCCACTCATTGTGTGCTGCAATGCTGCTGCAAGTATGCGCAAAGCTGTTGCTTTTGTTGCTGCTGAGAGACTTGACTTGTTGATTTATAGGCGCAGGTAGAACACCGTATGAGAAGCTTCTACATTTGCGTGGTTCGGTGAGCTCAGTTGGCTGCGATTTGGTATTTTACTTGAAAATGCACATTTTGTTATCTTAATTTCCACTACATCCGGATTAGAGTATTGACATTTTCTTATGTAATGGCAGTTTTGCTTTTTTGTTTTTCCTTTTAAAAATGAATCAAAAGAAATTCAACTCAATATATATCGACTAAAAATAAATATTGAGCAAACTATTTGAAACTGTTGGCCCACTCAATTGAGGATGCAAGTTGGAAGGCTTACGCTTCTCTACCACTCTGTCAGGTAGCAATACAATCCACGTGCTTTGGATAATATAAAAATAATAAGAGAATTGCCCATAATTAGGTCATCTATCAATTTAAACCTCAACGACCAAACTCCTCCCAAACATCAGAATCCGATTCCTAATCAAAAGCAAAGAAAATGTGATTTCTACATCCAAAGGGACATTTGGATTTTAGCTACCGGCGCTATTATATACAGATACCTTAGAGGAATTTTTGCTTTAAAATTAAAGGTTATTTATTTGGAAGTAATTTTTCTTTGCTTTCTCCGTACCCGCCGCCCACGAAATTTTTTATATGGAAACAATTCGCAACACCTTCAAGGAGAAAAATTATGAAAAATCATTAAGAGTTTTTGACAACCTCAACCTTGCACTTTATTAAATTTAAAATTTAAAAAGCTATAAAACTGCATACTAAAAATTTTTCCAGAAATTCTAATAAAAAACCTTAAAGTTGGGATGAAAGGTGTGCGGAAATTTTCTACTTTTTTATAAAGTGTGGAAAAGGACTTATATGGTTTGTGTAAGACAATGAGCTGCACTTTTATAAAAACATAATGAAAGTTGAAGCAAAAAAAAAACAAGAAGAGAATTCGTCAAAATTGGTGAAAATGTTGATGTGTTACTGTTTGGCGAAGAATGAGTTTTAGTAAAAGGTGATAAGATTGGAGGTACTTTTTCCAATGGTACTTTTCCAATTTTTTAAATTAATTTTTTTTTTCAGTATTCATTGATATTTCGTCAAGGAAAGACTTACGCCTCAACAACGTTTACGTGCAATCGTATTACGAAAATCGACGATCTGTGAAAAGTATTCATAGCACGCTCAGACCAACTTATGGGTTCAGCGACGAGACAAATTTTTGGCTTAATGGCTATGTGAATAAGCGAAATTGCCGTATTTGGGCTGAAAAGCAACCAGAAGCCATTACATCCATTGAAAACAACCGTTTGGTGTGGCCTACGGGCTGGAGGAATCATCGGCCCATATTTCTTCAAAGGCGAGGCTGGCATCAATGTAACAGTGAATGGCGAACGCTATCGCGTCACGATTGTTTGACGCAAGAAATTGAAGCCCATGATCTCCATAACCATCCACATTAGTTCCAACCAAACGGCGCTACTTGCCATATAGTCCGTGAAACAATATATAGTCCTGAAACAGCGTCGTCGTTTCGGTCAGCAACATATCTCTCGTCTCGGACTAGTGGATTGGGGTGTGATATCACACTTTTGGACTTTTATTTGTGAAGGTGTGTAAAGTCCAAATCCTTTGTGGATAAATCAACTTCGACACAACATTACTAAAGTTATTCACGAGATACCGACCGACCGAAGTCCTCCTACGAGTTTTTTCAAAATTGGTGTTTGCGGCCAAATTACGGAGCAGTTGCGGCCAATATTCGAAAGTGATTATCTTTAAAAAATAAATGTCATGAATGGTTCTACACAACAATAACAAATATTTATTGCCCAATCAATTTAAATGTTCATTGTTTTACTGCAATCTAAAATTCGATACCTTTGAATTGATCACCCTTTACTGGGAAGTCAATATACTTCTGCATCCGTTTGAACCAATTTCCAAATCGCATTTGCCACTCAGAAGTGGATATCTCCAAAACGAGCTATTTAAAGGGTTCAACAGCTTCTTTAAGGGCTGAAGAACATTGACCTCGCATTTTACTTTTGATGTTCGGTAACAAAAAGAAATCAGTAGGTACCAAATCAGGGCTGTACGGCGGATGACCCAGTAATTCGATCGCTTGAGTATTCAAGAACTTTATTGTATAATCCGATACACGAGAGCTCGCATTGTCTTGAAGAAGGATGATTCGTCTTCCACGTTTGGTTTTGTTTAATTTTCCGAAAATTTCTGACAAACAAATGGTTGTGTATCACTGAGAATTGACTGATTTAAGTTTCTTTAGTGGTATAGTTGCGACATGAGTACATTTTCTAAAAAAAAAACAGGGCTGTTTCGAGTTTCTTTCGCAAATAGCTTTTGTTCGATTAAGCGCATCGTGAAATACCCATACTGTCGATTGCTCTTTTTTCAGTTCATTTGCATAGATTCAAGATTTGCGACCTGTTATGATATTACAGATGTGCTTTGAACCGTCGCGCCTGGATTTTTTCAAAATTTCTTTCTTTAATCAACACTACTTTTTTGGATAATTTTACCTAAAGAAAACATATCTCCTTCACGAATATTCATGCAATATGGAATTTGTGCCAGTCCCAGAATGCCTCTATTTCGCGATATGTCATATAACAATCTGCATTATCAAATGATTGCACCGATTGTTTCTGGCACAACAGCCGCGTTTGGACGGCTTTCACGAAATTTATCCTGCAAGGATCGACGACCACGTTGGAACTCGTTGTATCAGCGTTTCGCAGTGGCTAAGTGTGGTGCTTCAACGCCAAAAGTAGAAGTAAGCTGATCACTGTACTACTGGCTCGATAATCCACGTTGAAAATCGCAATAAATCATAGCATGGAAATTTCCATGAGTTAATTCTATTTTTTGGGCGATATGAATTTTTTAACTGTATGAAAACAGAACAAATAAAGCTTGTAAGTGGAAATGTTATACGTAGATTCGTTAGGTTAGGTTAAATGGCTGCCCTAGCTTAGGGCACACTCGGACAAATATTTAAAAATTCGTCCGTTGTGACACCATACTGGGGAGAGGAGAAAGGATAGGGGAAGGAAGAAGGAGGCTTGGAATTAGAGACGATGATGACCATGAATTTACGACGACGCCGACGGTGTCTAATTTCCATTCGTAATTAGCAGCAACAAGCTGCTGATGAACTTCGCCAGATTTGTGATATTTAGACCCACTATATCCGCAGGCGTAGCGAAAAATTGAGAGCCCAGATGTCTAAATCTTTGCTAGACGAGAGCAGGGCAGCTGAGAAGAAGGTGCTGAGATGATTCCACCTTGTCCTCAAGACAGCTTCTGCAGAACGGACTTAAGGCAATCCCAAGTCTCACCGCATGAACACCTAACAGACAATGTCCGGTAAGGATACCCACCAAATTCGAGAGCTGGGGCTTCGTTAGCCTTAAGAGTTGCTTCGAGCGTCCCCGATCCCAGAAGGATCTTGCGATCTTACACATTTGCGCACTATGCCAGCGCTCGCTGAGTTGACTCGAGACCTATCTGTCCTGGAGTAGATCAAAGGTTCTTAACGGAATCCCAATCCTCTCATTTCGCGACGAAACCGTCTCCAAAGTTCCCCGTCTAGCCAGCTCATTAGCCCAGCAGTCTCCCTCTATGCCGCTGTGACCGGGAACCCAAATGAGCTTGATGTCGAAGTATTCGGATCCAAGAGAGGGAGAAGCCAGACATTCCCCGACCAATCTCGAACGCACAAACAACGAGTCCAAGGCCCTATTTGCCTTAACGGTAATTACCGAGGTAAGCAACCAAGCCACTGCTTCCTTAATTGCGGATACCTTCGCTTGGAAAACACTACAGTGGTCCGGAAGCCTGAATTTGGGTTTGATGGGAAGTTTCTTACAGAATACTTCTCCACCAACCCTTCCGTCCATCTTCGAACCATCCGTGAACGTGTTTGCCATGCCTTGCCGCCAAATGTTGCAACCCGCCCACTCATCCCTTGAGAGAATATGGGTAGAAAAAGGTCCACTCGGACCTAGCGTGGGTGTACAGTGATCCATCACCATGGGAATGAACTCAAAATTTTTAAGAATGCTAGAGTGTCCGTAACTTAAGTCTAGGTTATGGCCCGAACACCTTAATCTGATTGCGGCGTAGGCAGCGGTAGTTTTTCCTACAATGTCCACGGGTGCCACATTCAGCATAGCGTTAAGCGCTACAGTAGGAGTGGTACGGAGCGCCCTCTGATTCTAATGAGGGCAGACCCTTGTACCCTCTCCAGCTTCTTAACTGATACCATCCTTTCTAGCGAGTTCCACCAGACAAGGACTCCGTACAGCAAGATTGGTTTTATAATCGTGTTATAAAGCCCAAAAGTGAATTTAGGCGAGACGCCCCATATTTTGCCGATAGCGCCCCTGCAACCATACAAGGCGACTGTTGCCTTCTCAATGTTTCGCTTCTACGTAGGACCTCTTTCAAGGATAAGTCCCAGGAACGTTGTATGTAAGTTTATGCTAAAAAATACCAATCTTTTCCATTGCTGTAATCGAGTTACAGCTCATCATACGTAGTGTAGCAAAGGCGTAACCCCCAGGTCAGAAATACGATGTTTTGGTATGTCTCCACATATCCCAGCACCTTCTAGTGGGTCTACTACGTTTCATAATAACATCTATTTTGAATCAGTTGAGACATATTTCGAGCAGGAACCAAAGATGCGGACTATAAAACGAAGTGTGTTTTAAATAATGAGACTGATTGTGGCATAGAAGAAGTGCGCATATCTCAAAAGCTGGCGATCGCTAGTTGTTTTGCGTAAAATCGACTCTCTTAATAAAAAAATCGAAGCCTATATATACATATTTCTTGGTTCGCACTAGGGTTGCCTTTTTCTCGCCTCCCCCGGAAAATATTAAGTGCAACAATTGCAAAGTCTGTCAAGAGGCTTGCAGTCAGGTACAGCATTTCGGCGCTAGATCATTTCGCTTTCTAAGGTGGAATCTGGGTTAAGAAAAAGCGCGTGGAACAGTGGAAAACTTCTTGCAAGAGTTTAAATATACTCCTTGTTAGAAACCCTGTTATAAGACTGTGTCTTATTCGTTTTAATGACAAGCGTCCAAAAACCCTTCAAGTATTCTTATGAAATTTCATTAGGATTTTTTTTCAAATTGGATTTTCTTAAAACTGTACGTCGCTCACATTGGACTTGAAAAGCCTTATCTGTAGTTGAAGTCTAGATTCGTAACTCAAAGGCTGTGCATAATTTTATGTCTTCTTCAATGGCACCGTTGGGAGTTGACCGCTTGCATGACCATTGACTACAACACTACCCCCAATGGAGTTAGGCAGCCAATCTAAAGGTTTATTCAACTAAAAAGATATATTGTACATGCATGTATGCGTGCATGCTAGTGTGTATGTATGTGTATGAAGAAAATATGTAACCAATAGTATAATAAGACATTGCAATTTCCCATTGAAGCACTGCCAATCCTCTACTCAAAAAGTCGCAAATAAATTAAGTAGTAACAAATTCTATGGCAAATCCCCAAATGAAGTAACAAAAAGAGACCTAATACCCAGAGATCTGCTTTGTTCTACAAATTGCCACTGCTGTCCAAGCATTCACTCTCAAGCAAAGAATTCGCCTGCACGCCCATGCGCCCATGCAAGAGACTAGCAGCCGGATGCAATCAAGCGCCAGCTACCAGAGGAGCAACCGCGCTTGTGGCATCGGTGTGGCGCGACAGAGGGCGGCACTCCAGCAGCGCCTTTCTTTGGCAAATTGGTAATAATTTTTCAGCTTAATCCATAAACATTGCACGCTACTTGAGCCATACAATGTCGGCTGACGTTAAGATTCTAATAAGTAAACTGAAGTGCATTTATCTATCAGCTCAGCGGCGAGTGGCAATAAAGTTAAGATGTAATCGATGCATCTGCCACTGCAACAAGTTCTGGGACGGCGACTGCGACTGCTGATGTGGCGACTGATGTTTTTGTGCATTTGTTGGTTTTAAGTGTTGCTTTTAAGTTAGTGCACTGAACTAGGAGAGTTCGGGCGGAGCGCTGGAAATTGACTCGATTGGCATTCGGCTACCAATGGACTGTGGGTTCCTTATATCTACACACATACATACATAGCAAAATCGCATAATTTACAAAATACAAATTGCCGCTAAGTAAGTGAAATCAATAATCGAACAATCAGTATCCTCAGCGGAACGAGATTTATGTGCTTGGAATCTTTACTCGACAATGAAGAGGTGAGAGTGTTTGTGTGTACGATTATGTATGTATGTGTGTTCACGTAAATGTCTAATTAAGTTTGCGCAGAACGAATACTTTTCGAGAATTAAAATTTTACGTTGAGTTTTTCTTTTAATCTTATTCGCATATATGTATGTATGTGTATGTAAGGAGAAGTGTCGAAAGAAGTCTTACAAAATTTTAATTCACTTCCCTGATTCTCACCTGTAAAACGCTTTTTCTGAAATTGTGAGCAATTGATGGAGGCAAAGGTTAATCAAACAGGTCAACAGGCATAAATTAAATATATTTTACACGGCAAGAAAATTATGCATTCAGTGAAATTCGGCAGGACACAAGCAAATACCCGGCATGCACGTCCATTGTGTTTACTAAAGGCGGGTTTAGTTTCAAGGGCCGGTGTTGATTTTAAATAAAATACAATTCTTTGGAAATTAGTGTCATTTCTCTTTATTATGATAATATTGGTGTAGCTCAATTATGAATGGAAAAAAATTACGGCCAAATGACCGCCGCGACCTCGGCGGCACCCCTCCATCCGATGGTCCAAATTTTCGATGACGCTGAGGCATAATTGAGGTTCTATGCCGTTAATGTGCCGAATTATCTCATCCTTTAGCTCTTGAATTGTTGCTGGCTTATCGACGTACACCTTTTCTTTCAAATAACCCCAAAGAAAGAAGTCCAACGGTGTCAAATCACATCATCTTGGCGGCCAATTGGCATCGCCGCGGCGTGAGATTATTCGGCCATCAACTTTTTCGCGCAAAAGAGCCATTGTTTCGTTAGCTGTGTGACAAGTGGCGCCGTCCTGTTGAAACCACATATCGTCCACATCCATATCTTCCAATTCGGGCCTTAAAAAGTTCGTTATCATCTCTCGATAGCGAACACTAGTCACAGTAACTGCCTGACCGGCCTCATTTTGGAAAAAATACGGCCCAATGATGCCGCCGGCCCATAAACCGCACCAAATAGTCACTATTTGTGGGTGCATTGGTTTTTCGGCAATCACTCTTGGATTATCATTCGCTCAAATGCGGCAATTCTGCTTATTGACGAATCCACTGAAGTGAAAATGTGCCTCATCACTGAAGATGATTTTCTTCCGTGGTTCAAATTGAGTTAGTCTGAAATTGAAAAATGTCAAATGAAATGCAGAAAAAAGCTTGACGTTTGGGTGTGGTTCACGTTCAACATTGGCCTTTAAAATTTACTCACCCTTTATAAAAGTCTCCGAATCCTCTGCTTGAGATAAATCTAAAAATAATATCAGAAATTTTTCCGAATTTCACAGTCGGTCAGTAAATAGGTTTCGATATTAGCATCCGAGACGTTTCTTACAGAAATTAGCGGTTCCTTGCTTGCAGATCTCGAAGAATATTTGCCGGTCTGGCGAGAAGCTTCATGGGAAACGACAGCTCCACACTCTTCCTTGAGTCTCCTTGGAAGAGTTCTGGTTAATCTGAGACTGATCCGGGGATTTTATCAAGTTTCCGCACCATTAATCGCTCTAAACGTTTAGTAATTTTTGGTTTAGGGCTACCTCCGCACCTTGTCTCTAAACTTCCTTCGTTTTCATTGTCAAAAACTATTTTTTTCGATGTAGTTGTATTATTTTGCATCCAATGTAAATAAGATATAGGAAATTTATCTGATATATGCGAATAATCGAAAGTATTACCAATTCTTCATGAAATTTTATTACCCAACTGGCTGATAGAGTGGCTGATAATTTCATTTGGCTCATTTGTGCTGCGTTGGTATGGGTAAGGTGTTGCGGTATAAAGTTAAATGCGTACAAGGTGCAAATAAAAGATACACGTGATGATACAGTGAAACCTCGATATAATGAGAATGAAGGGGTTGAACAAATGCTGCTTTATTTCTATAGTTTCGTTATATTTTTAGAATATCAAAACCTCGATACAACGGAAAATAAAAAAATTATGGAAAAATTCCGCCATAAGTATTATTACATTAGATAAGATTTGTGGGGGCTGGACAAGTCCAAGCACTCAGTCAGTAGACCATTTTACTACACCCGGATAGATATAGTAGAAAGAATAGAGATAGGAAAGATAAAAAGGTGGATGGTAAAAACGGATAAATTAGTTTGAGGTCACTCTTCCACAAATCTCTTGATTCATTGATGAATTTTAAGAGATCCGGAAGATCGCATCCCAATATCCTAAGTCTGATTCTGGAAAATGCAGGACAGCTACAGAGAAATGCTATGCAGTGTCGTCATTCTGAAGACAGGATAGGCATATTGGGTTTTCCACGACCCCCATTTGGAGAGAATACAAATAGACACAATTTACAACAAACGGAGAAGGGTCGAACCGTGTAGGTAAACGCCGGGCACAAACCGTGGCAGCAACGCGCACTACTCCGAGCGTTTATCACACGCACAAACCCAGCGATTCCAGGACCGCAGCAACGGCACAAATTACCGCAAGGTAATACCAATAAATCCCACGCCGGAATGGATAGCACTTCATAGTATGCACAATCACTAGCCAGGAAACAGAAATAATCGCCAAAAAGAAGGCACCAAAAAACACGCCAAAAAATTGGGACAAAAAAACGCCCCAAACAGTAGGAACCAAGGAAATATAACGCCCAAAAGTAGGCACCAAAAATATATATCCTACAAGTTTGCACCAACAAACAAGCGCCAAAAAGTAGGCAGTGTTATTTCTCCCTAGAAATTAGCAACCACAAGGAAAAACTCAGAAAAAGTAGACTAAAGTTTAGCTAAGATATATATAAGGTATAGGTCTCTCTCTCCTATTCCTCTGCGTTATATCTTTTTTCTCTCTCGCGGAAGGAAAATCCCCAAAAACGTTGCATGGCCTTGAAATTTTACTCTCAATACTCGCTCATCCATCGACGCTTAAGAAGTTTCACTTCAAAAATTGTTTTTTTAGTTTTAATAATTTTAAAAATAGCGCCTAAGTTGACCCTGCCGAAAAATTGGATCTGGACGGTGTTGTCCATTTTGTCTTTTCTATTTATCTGAAACATAAAAACCAAAAAAATTCTTAATCAGTATGACTGTAGCTGTAGTAGAATAAAAAAATTACAAAATGGAGCGGTTTTGAATTTGACAATCGGGTTTTTTTCAGTTTTTTAATCAAAAAAATACGAAATAATTGAAATAGTATTAATACGATTCTAGTACGGGCGGCAGCCATTGATGTTGTTTATATATTAAAATTTCAGACGATTCGATTCTATAGTTTCTGTTTTTTTTTTTTGACAACACTAGGCCGAAAAAAGTCGTTTCGAGATAAATGAGTTTAACGTTTGAGGTACAGGAGCGCGCGGACCGCTCTCTACTTAGTTAAAAGGCTGTAGAAGCCATTATTTTGGGAATTTCCGCATGAAAATTTCACAGTATATTTTCAAGAAACTATACTTTCGAAAGAACAAAAAATCGACTTTTTGAAATTTCTAGACCAACTGGCCCTCTTAAAATAATACTGACAATGTGCACTCAACGCATCAGACTTCGTTGTGTAGAGAGTTTGGCTAACGTGACTTTAACCGTCAATAGGTCATATTCAAAATTTCTTCGTTGTATCTATGGAAAATTTTTGTACGGAAAATTTAGTAATAACGTGGTTTTCCCAGAGGAATGATCAAAAAGTTTGTTATATTGAATTTTTTATTTTGTCAAGACTCGTTATATCGAAGTTTCACTGTATGAATGTATGAAAGCAACACTCCCATATACGCAGATATGTAAAAGTCTTCTTAAATAAGAAAAGTTAAAAACTCGACTGCTGCTTTCTTTTACATATTTGCGCTTATTGTTATTGTATTGTAAGCAAATAAATTATTTTTTATTTTTTATTACTGAAACGCGTTCTTTGTCTGCCAGCTATGCGCACAGGCGTACGTGCTAAAGCACTTACGATTATTTTCGCATATTCTGACAAACACACTTACATACATACATGTGTAGGTACAAATAACATACATGTGTCTATGTGTAAAAATTTTGCCATTTGTTTGCTGCTCACTCATTTCGGTTGTACATTGCCTACATTGTATTTGCCACGCAGTCGTCAATGAAAAATTATTCACACGCTGAGCTGAGCCACCAGCTATCAGCCGCCAACCGCTGCTGAACCGAACCGCAGAAATAAGCAACAATTCTGCAGCCGCCATGCGTCGACGCGCTATGTTCCGGGAATGGGTCGGTGGTGCTGGCTTCCTGGCAGCAGCTTAGCCGCTGAGTCCGGCTGGCATGCCGGTGCGCAAGTCATTTCTCAATTCGTCTGCGCCTATGAAGTTGTGCATACCTACATATATACATACATACGAATGAAGGTTCTTTTGCGCGGTTCGTTATTACGTCACACATTGTGATTATGGCAATTTTTCGCCGCTGATGCCGCCAAGCTGGCACTTCTACTGCTCGCGGTTAATGCTATGGCTGCTTACGATTTCTCGCTACGTACATACGAGTATGTATGTATGTATGTAAACCCATCCATCCTACTACCTTAACATTCCTTTACATTTCAATTCACTTCAAAATTCGAAATTCTCTTATCTCAGGTGTGCATTCAAATCCGCGCTTAACTGTCCATTCCGCTCCGCTCAGCTCGACCGCTCGTTCGCATGCGATCCGCCTGCTTGTTGCTTTGATTGCTTTTGACATTATCATCATCGTTCATACATACATACATACATGCGTGCACATACACATGTTTACCAACGTGTGTGCACGCAGTGAGGATTCTTAAACAATATTACGTGTAAGTATGTGTTATCGTGTGTTCTTATGTATGCATGTTTGTATGTAAGAGCTTCATTTGCCGTGGGTGTAATTTTCCCACGGTTCGCTTCGCCCAACGGATTGAGAAATCTTTTCGCAAGTGACTTTTTATCCACCACCACTTGAGTGGGCGATTACGCGACTTGCAATTTGGCGGCTTGCAACACCTGAGTAAATAAATAAAATAATCAAATACTGGCCCTTTCGTGCCTCCAACGCCAATATGTGTTTTTGGTTTTGTCGATAATTTGTGATATATGTACGTACGTGTAAGTTGCGTGTGCGTGTGCGCATGTGTGTGTGTGTGTGTTTACGATTATGGGTGTAAGTATGCTTTGAGCCTTTTTGCAGACGTGCAATGAAATCGTGAGAACGAAATTTTTTTCAGCAATTTTTCACTGCCATTAATGTCAATAATAATTTTATAGATTTTCGATTTTGTGTTATCAATCGATGGTAGCCACAACAAAAATGCCATGCATACTCGCATAGCAAGAATTTGGGCCAGTGGCAGTGTTACAGTCAGCAGTACAATGAAAAGCCTGTATTGGAAACTGTTTAATTGCTCTCGCTGGCGCAAAACAAATATTTGCATATGTACATACATACATACATATACATATTTACATATATGGGCATGCATACCTGCCATGTAGGGAAACCTCAAACTCGTGCTGACATTTGCTGGTTTACAGCTAATCTGATTTCGCCAACTGCGAACTACTCCGCTAATCCCGTTGCGAGTAGCGATATCTGTCTTCGGAGAGTGGTCGTAACAAAGCCGAAAAGTAACTGTTTTTCGCACACAAGTTCCATACCTTCGGGACTTAGGCTGCCGTTGCAGAAGGTTGCTGGTTTGAGCAGGGCTGGAGAATCATTCGTTTTTTCCAAAATAATAAATAACTATAATAAAATTTTAATAAGGACTAATTTTTTCAATTTTTGAGAACCCAATATCAGAAACCCTTATCCAGAAAAAATGAAGATTTATAAATTGCCTAGCCTATTCAAGCAAGGTGAAGAGTTAATTGAAAACAATCAAAGCTCACCCCGTCCTATTGAGACGCCATGCTCAGACATTTTTGGTCGAAAAGTAGAACAACTTTTTCTGAAGGCTTTATTTTCGATAAATAAATAATTTGTAGAAATAATTGGATTATCATCTACGACGTGTGTAAATATTCTCCATGATCACTTTCGTGTTTCTAAGGTCAGTGGAACTTACGCGCCGAGAAACCACACAGCACTGCAGCAGCAACAGCGCGTACGGTATTCACGCGAAGTTTTTTAATATTTCCTGAGAAGTAAGTTGTGAAATTATCCTTTAATAAAAGTCTGGTGGATGCTGACGATCGGGTAAGAGATCTCTGAGACAAATTCAGACTCCTCCTTATAGGAGTTGACTAGTTTGGGTCTGCACCTTGGCGTCGTCAAAGCCTTGATCGCAGCTTGACTCTTGATTACAGAAAACATTTTAATATCTACCTCGCTCCCACGTTCCTTAGGCCTGTCCGATCGCAAAAACTTCTGCCTAAAAAATACTGCCAGTATTCGGCAATTTTTATGAAGTAGATAAATAGGTTGATTTAGAGAATATCCCTGCTCCGACTACCGATTCCATCATGGAGCCGTCTGTGAAGATAGTGGTACCAGCTTCGGTGTAGCTTTTCTCCTCGTTTCAATTCTTTCTATTTGGAGAGATTGCCCTATCTAGCGAGAATCGGAATTGATTTATGCGGCGGAGTGTTACTTCATACGATACTAGGATTCTTCACATTGAACTTGAATCGTAGCAAGAGTATATGCATGTAGAGATACAAAGTGGAACATCGCTTTTGCAAAAGCTCAAAGTGCCACAATGCACTAGGATGGTGATAGAAACTATGTTTTTGGGACTCATAATTCTTCTCATCGGCATTAAGGAAACAAGAAAGACGAAAAGGGATTTGAAGTGTGTTACTTCTGCATGACAACGCGTCTATTCCTAAGACTCTTGACCTGACTTCGCAAAACTTAATCATCTAAACACCAGATTTACCCATTCCAGAATGCAATTGATTTCCATAAGTGAAAAAAGAAAATTAGGAAAAAAAATTAATATTAATGATCGAATGAAGTCGGCTATTTCTAACTAATTTGAATGATTAGATGAAATATTATTTTATGTGGTATTAATAAAATCAATGATCTGAGACGCTTATTAAATGGGATAAAGAAATATATATCGGGAACGAAAAATAATTCTATTTAATTTCATTTTAAATTTATTTCACTCTATGGTATAAAAGTCTTCCTTACAAATTAATAAGAAACTTACACTAAATCATGAGAACTAGATTACAAATTATTTGCTACTTAAACTAAGAGTAAAACGGATGGAATGGAAACTTAATTAATATTAACTCTCTTTGAGATGTTATTAAATTCCGAAAGATCTCTAAAAATAGGAGCTACGTACTAACCTTTAGTTAGCACTGGCTGTACCAAAATAAAGCAGAGATTGAAAACGTAAGATTCTGCGAGGAACATTAAAACCAATTTGCTGGAGCAGTTGAGGAAAATCACAATATCCACAAACCAAGGCGAAAAGAAACATCAGCAACCGAATGGTGCTTCTTCTTTCTGAGGCCTGTAAGTTTAGTAGTTGACGGCGAGCAGCGTAAGATGGAAGAGGGTAGGAAAATACTTGTAAGAGTCTAAAGAGCAATTTGAAGGATTTTTCTTAAACTGCTATAAAGGGAGCTTCCGATGATTGAATTTCACCAACTTTAGGAAATTCCCGAGTAGCTAACTGTTTTATTTCTTATAAGTTGTTTTTGATTCGCCACTTCTTTGCTTGCCTAACAAAAACTTTTATGGAAAAGTAACAGCAAAGTTCGTCTCATCTGAGATCTTAGCTCTAAATTTAGTACCAGTTCCAAACTATTGATAAACAGATGAAGTGGACGACAATTAAATTTCTAGGGTATCGCTGTGCTAAATTCATCTGCTGTTTATATGGAAAAGAGAAGGAACTCGAGCTAGTCATTGTGCTAAATTCACTAGAAGTGCAGTTTGGTACTAATGGTTTTCCCTACAGGGTATTTATGCTCATATTTATGTACTTTGTCACTGTAAATATTGTTTCGCTCCTCTGATAAGCGACTTGTAAGCGCTCAACATTTGGGCACTAATCCTTGCGGCTGCTTTTCTTACAGATCCACAATCTATTTGAGGGCAACAAATATGTAATTTAAAAAACGGCTTCAACTTGACCGCTAACTAAGTACATACAAATGTGGAGACAGTAAATATTTATAGGGGAAAAAGGTCAACAATCACATAAAATAAACCTGGTTTTAAAGAATAGTCAGGTTGGAATAGTGAATTGAACGAAATCGAAATTAAAATTCGTGTGAGTGATAATCCATGTATGTATGTGTGTGAAGCAGTCTGGTTATGTAATCAGCTACTTTATATGTTGAATCACTTGATTAATTATCATACCATTAAGTTAATCCAATATTCAAGTTTTAAGTTTTCAATTTTAAGAGAGAGAAAATAACAAAAATACTGAAAATCATAAAGAGCTATTCGCATACTGCTGGACCAGATTAAATTACCACATTTGGGAAAATATTTTGCAGTTAGTAGAGGAGATAGTCACTACACACAAATACATATATAAATATTGCACCCTTGTACCTACAGCCGTTGAAAAATTCTTAAGAACGATACCCAGTTCTCTCCATTTAAGATTTTGTTCAATACATAGATACATACATTTTTTTACTTCATGTACAAAAGAGAATAAAATTCGAAAAACCTTCGAGAAAAATACTGAAGGGGTCCCGGTGGTCTAGAGCTCGAAAATTTTGGGTATTTTCAGGAATTTTGTTTTTACAAATTAAAAACGATATTTAAATTTTTAGACTCTTTATTTAACTTCTTGAACATACAAAAATGAAAAAAGAACTTTTTTTAAATTTAATTATTTTAAAAATGGCGCTGAAGTTGACCCTCCCGAAAAATTGGACCTGAACGGTTTTGTCCATTTTGGCTATTATATTTATCTAAAACACACAAACCAAAAAAATTATTAATCAGTATGGCTGTAGTTATGTCCCGTACTAGAAAAAAAAGTAATTGACAAAATGGAGCGGTTTGGAATCGGGTTTTTTTTCGGTTTTTTAATTTAAAAAATTCGAAATAATTGAAATAATAATATGATTCTAGTACGGGCGATTCAGTTAAATAATATATTAATTTTTTTTTTTTTTTGAGAACACCAGGCCGATAAAGTAGTTTTGAGTTAATTTAAAGTTAAGTTTAAAGTTTTGTCCATTTAAATGAGACCATTGATGGCGCCGCAAGTCGGATCTGACTCTACCTGCTAAAATGGCTATGGAATCGAAATTATAGGGAATATCCTTCCAAAAATTTGGCAGTATGTTCTTAAAAGCCTATACTTTCGAAATATCAACAAAAAATCGATTTATTGAAAATTCTAGACCACCGGAACTTCTTAAAAATGAAACAAAATAATAGTAAAATAATAAAAATATAGGTGAAAGGGAAAAATGTACATTAATATTATGTTGAAAATTCTTTTTGATTTATTACTGCTGCACGGCGCCTTTTCATCGACCTTAAATCTCTACAGCTTCAACAGGAATGGATTCCGATGCTGCCTTAGCCTTTTTAAATATTTCATCAAAATTTGTAATACTTTGCGTCCTGAGTGCATTTTTGACGGCGTTTCAAAGATGTTCTATTGCATTTAAGTCGGCACTCGAAAATAGCTAATCCAGAATAGTACTGGAAAAACTTTTTAGCAACACGAGAAGTGGTTTTCTCGAATCATGGACTTGTTAAAATTTCGAAATCGGCCGTGAATTCTCTTCCGCATGAAGTAACGTTACTACTGAATTATCTGAACGTACTTGATCGTATCCATATTAGCTTCAATACCATGATTTGGCCCGGAAACGTTCCACGAAAAGCAGCCCTACACTATTACTAAGTCTCCTCCGTGCTTTATGATTGTTGAGTCGCACTTGGGGTCGAATGCTGCACCTTTTGGTCACCGCACGCACGTACTTCCTACCTTCTGGACCAACTCTAAAAATAAATTTCGTTTCATCGCTAACTAAAATATAACGCCACTGATTTTGAGTCCATGATAAGTGCTTTTGAGCAAACTCAATTCGTCGTTGTCGTTGAGATGCTGTTACCAATGGCTTCTTCTGTGCCAGCCGACCGTGAATCCTTACTTCTGCCTATCGAAACGCAAATAATCTTTTAGTTATTGGCTTTTCCAGGTGAACAAAAATTTCTTACTAGATGTCAGCACTCTTCCTGAGATCCTGTTTTGACAATTTAACGATCATTCAATCAATCTGGTCTGGTAGTATTTTACGCTTTTTTTTCTGGAAACGTTTTCTGTAAGATTTTAAGCAAGTAATAAGAACAAATTGTGTGGCAGTGAATTTGCCGAAGTGAAAGAAATCTTCTTCCGAAAAGGGAGGGCAAAGAGGGCAAGTAAATTCAGCAATAGTTCTATCAGATAGTTTGGCGGCGGCCTATAGAGAGTTTAGTATTGTGGAATATTGCTGTAATAACTCTACTAAATTATGAAATATCAGTAGCGATTCCTCTTCTTCCGACTGTCACAATATGCGGAAGGTGTGCTGATAAGTTTCACTCAGCAACTCTTATAAAAATATGACTGAGTTCCGGAATTTAGTTATATAGTAGAGGAAAATTTTCTGAACCTAAAATATGGCTAAAGTTGAAGGAAGTGTTATCGATAGCTTCACTGACCATACTACAATAGAAAGTGGGGACATTGAATACCTGACTCCTTAAAAGTAGCGAATATAATACATGTAATGCCGCTCGACTTTCTGACTCCGGCCAATAAGTATTCTGTCATCATTGTCGAAGGTATTTGAATCATTGATGCCAAAACGAATAATGGGATACCTTCTCTTCTCCTAATCAAGGAAATGGTTTCATTTCGGAATATCAATTCGATAGGAGCATAGCTGTTCAATTGCTATGCTGAAAGTCGTGGATCATAAACGACCATTCTTTTATAAGGCCGACCACACCATTCTCAAGTAATTGGACTTTTCCAAAGTATCTAATACTGCTTGCCATAAAATACTTTTTCCAGAAGCTTTACGCATAATTCGGATTAAGCAATAATGCAGTTAGATTAATAGTGAGCTATCTTACAAAGGGACAATAGAGAGTTGTTTCAAAGAAAACTTCTTCGCCTTAATACAAGGACTCGTAGGTCCTGTCCCTGGCCCGAATTTATCTACTCTATACGGCAAAGTGCACTATTCTATTGCTCCTCAAATAGAGGCACCTACAGTTTTAAACCGATCTGTTAAGAGACGAGAAGTACTTTACATTCTTTCTAGAGCTATCGTCAGCTTGAGACGCCGTAAGCACTCGAACTCGTATGCGTCTTAAGTTGTTCACGACCGTTATCAAGTGCTTGAGGATCCATTAATTACGTAGTTATCAAGTTGAAATATGGGTTGAAATGTAGTACCAAGTCCAACTACTAAGCGCCTCAATCCCATGTTCATTATTGTGTGCATTTTTTACATTTATCTTTACTTCTTATAAAATAAAGTCCCAAAATATGTACATCTTCAAGCTAATATATATGCAAAGAATGCTACGATTTGCACAGTATTTTTAATATTTTGAAGCTTATCTCAAACATACAAAATATAAATGCCTAGAAGTCAAAATATGTTAAAAATCACAAAAATAAATTTCCCAACTGCTACAAATCAAAAATTACTTAACCGATTATTGTTTTTCTTTTGCTATAAATTCATGGAGGACTTGCAACTTTTCTGCTGTAATGGAACTTATCAACTATTTCTATTACTAGGCATTTACAATTTGACTCTGTTTTCTTGTTTTCATTTTATTGAGATTTCTCATACTGAAAGTCTGCGCAATTAAATTTTAAATCGACCTTGATCAAAGCCTGTATGTACACTTAATATTATTTTGAAAAATTAATCCTCATATTTCTACAGGTGACCGCGTTAGTATCGTCATTCGAGTGGACTATTTAGTTACGATGTCCCAGTGGACGGGTGAGTAACGTGCGTTCGCAATCTAAGCGTATTTCCAAGCCAATGATTTGTATGCAATTGCTCGTCGTAGAATTTGGTTAAAAAAGTAAAAAAAATAAATAATTGGCGCGTACACTTCTATTAGGTGTTTGGCGGAGCTTCTTCTCCTATTTGTGGTGAGCGTCTTGATGTTGTTCCACAAATGGAGGTACTTACAGTTTTAAGACGATTCCGAACGGCAAATAGCTTTTATGAGGAACTTTTTAATAACAGAAATACACTCGGAGGTTTACCATTGTCTGTTGAGGGCGACCGCTATTAGAAAAAACGTTTTTTTATCATTTTGGTATTTCCTGCACGGAGATTCGAACCTTCGCACTCTTGAGTGGTGGTCATGCACCAATCCATTTGGCTACGGCGGTTGTCATATATTTTCTTTACTTAATTCGATGTTTACGTTATGCTCCAAGTAATGATTTGATTTGTTCATAGATGCGAAAGTTCTGGGCAACAGGTTCGTTGAACATCGAGAGCATATGAAAATATTGAACTCGTCTCTACAATTTTGCACAATAATCTGCGTCATTCCGTGCGCAAGAGAGCCGAGATTGATTCTAAAAATTATTATGCATGAAATATTGAGGAAGGCTCTAGACTTGACCCCTTTAAAATTCAAAGCCTGCAATTACAATTTGCGTAAAAATTTCTGCCGGCCAATGTTGTTGCGATTTCCTACGGTAAACACTGTGTTTTGGAGTGATGAAGGCTATTTTGATTTAAATTGAAGGCAAAATTGCCTTTATGGGTGCAACGCACTAATTTAAAATCAACAGTCACCTCACAATTCCAATGCTTTGGTTGACGGGTTGGCGTATTGTCAAATAGTTAAATAATTGGACCAAACTCTATTGGAAATTGTTGAGTTGAAACAATTTATGGACGGTGTCTCTTATCGGCCCAAGGTGAACGATTATTTTCGGCAATGAGATAGTTTTATTATATTATAAGGGATTATATACTCACTTGGATTCGGCAAGATGGCGCTAAGCCACACACGGCCAGAGAGACCTTGGCGATGCAGCGTAATTTCTTTCTTAACAAATGAAAGCCGTTTATGTAATATCTCCTGGCCGACCAGTTCACCCGATCTTACCCCAATGGACTTTTTTTGTGCGGGCACCTCAAAAGTAGGTTCTATCAAATAAGCCCGGTGATTATCTCAGCACCAAAAAAAAAAAATATCGTTCGTGAGGTTAATCACATTCCGACATCACTTTCCAGCGAGTGGTGCGAAGTACGGATGTCAAGTTCCAAGAGTGTATCCGACGACGTAACTGTCAATATTTAGAGGAAATAGTTTTTAACAAATAAAATCCGCACTTGACTTATTTGTAAAATAATAGTTATTGAGATAATTATTCTCAATTTAGCTTTCAATTTGTAATTCTGCCTCCAAATACTGCATCTGCATGACCCATGTACGAGCATCTTTCAGATAAGTTGATCCATTTCGAACAAGGGGAATACCTTTTTTATTGATAAATTTGCTCATATTTATTTATTAAAATTCCCTCTCACATTGCATCGAATAGGTGAAACAGTGTAAAGCACAACCCATCGCTGCACTTTCGAAGCTCCGCTTGAGCGATCTTTTATGCTAATTATATTCGGTGGACATCGTGTTGCAAGTAAAATGTGTTTTAGATCGAAATCGAACAAGTGTTCATTTGCTGTTGAGGATATGTATGAACTATTGTATCTAGGTCCCCGGCGTAGCTTGAATGCTGAATTGTTCTTTGGAGCGGAATATTTAGTTGGAAATTGAAATATTTATGTATTTTTTTCGGCTCCTTTCTCAGCTTTTCATTATCATACATTTATATTCGTGCAACGCGACAGCGTACAAATTGTTGCAAAGATATCTGTCACCTGCTTAGAAAGTACGCCACATGTGGCGCTACTGTTATACCATTGCTATTGTTGTTGCTGTGCTGCTGCTGTTGTTTCAGTTTGTTGCATTTCACCGCTGAATGTTCGCTGTCAAACCGAGGCGATACAACACGAAAAGTGCAGAGCGACTGCAAGCTTTTTAACAAAAAAGAAAAAAAAGAAGAAAAACAAAACACACTGACAAATCGCCGGATAAGTGATCACCTGCAAAATTGCAAATTATGAAAAAATGACAAATGCGCATTGCCGTAAATCTTTCAATTTAATTTGATTCAAATGCTGTGCGAGTGTAAAGTGTAATTTTATGCTGACGACGACGAGGCAACGCATTAGCAGCTGGTGCACAGGTCAACGCGTAGCGCCGACAAAAGTTGCATGTGGGGTCCGCAAGCGCCGCGCATTATGGCTACGATGTGTGCCGACTAATGCTAGTGGCAACGATTTTAAGCACTTGCCACACGCTCGTTGAAAGCACAGTGCAGAGCGGTAGTGAACGCCTCGATCATCACTTAGCCGTTGGAACGCCATTGGATCGCGCGCTCATCCGTTCGTCATTTCAAATTCTTGTCACACTCGTGTAATTGCTGCTGTACATTTCTATATTGACACAGATAACTGCACTTGCAACAGTGATTGCGGTGGTATAGACGCAAGTTTACCTGCGTACAGCCGCCAATGGTCCACGTAGCGGTCTTTGGGTGGGAGCGCGACGTCGGTGGCGACGGAGAAAGCCACAACATTGATTTTAATTAATATTAATGAAATTTGTCGGCAAGAGACTACAACGCCTTATAAGCCAAAGCGTGGCGCCCAACTGATATTTACAATTGTGTTTGGGTGTATGCGTGTGTCACGCACAGAGATGTCTTCTGTGGACGACCAGCTACTGCTCCACGCAGGCTTGCATACATTTTGTCAACCATTCACGTAGCCATGAGCCCAGCCAATCGAGCCAATCAAGCCATTGAGCCAATCAGTCATTTAGTCAGTTGAGCGATCGGCAATATTGTTGGTGGCAGTCTTAGACTGTAAACGATATGATATTGGTGTCACTTGACTTGGTAATTTGTAGGTGACCAAGTCGCTGTTGCGGTGCAAAGATGACATGCAGAACCTCCTTGGCATTTCTCTTGGCATCACCGGTCCACTATAAGTGACAAATGCATAAAATTTCTAATCAACTCAAGTGCGCAGAATATTTAATTAACAACCAGTGCCCTTATTCGGCAAGAACCTTACACGCGTGTGGACTGCATTTCGCCACAATCTAGAAGAAGGACCAAGGCACTCGGCCGGAGTTTGCAGACCTCAGATATTAAGTACGCGGACATGAAGAACCTACTAGCATTCATAATAAAATTAATTTTTTTCCAGCGGAAAGGAAGTTGCTATCAACTTCTGCTGTTGTAAAGTGTGTACAGATAGCAATGATAGTTTTTCCAATTGGCATGCTTCAGTAGCCGTCAAATTACCAAAGGCATCCATTTATGAAAATATTCAATAAGGGTTGTCATTTCATCTTGTATCGTTACACGCCTAATGAACATGCGGAAATTACTAAAAAGTTATAATAAATAGTACTAAAGCAAGTTGCAAATACGCAGATACGGAAATTGACCAAAAATTCTTCTTTTCTTCAGGCGAGCACAATACATAAGCGTCCGACCAGCATCGATGCATCCACCAAGATTGATTGTTTGGTGCGGCTTATGGCATAACGACATCATGGGATCTCACTTCTTTCGAAATGAGAAGGTAACCTCCTACCGTAAATGGTTCTCGGTATAGAGCATTCTTAATCGAATTTTTGTGGCCAGAGCTCGACAACATTGATATATTCGAGCTGTTCGAGTTCTCACTAGGTGGCGCTACATGGCATACAAGTGACGCAACGCTTGAAGTTGTGAAGGAGAAATTTGACGACTGGGTCATCTCATCACGAGCGTTCACCAATTGACCGCTTATTTGCTCTAGGGCTACATCGAGGACCGCGTACGCACATACAGTGCCGCTCAACTGAATAGGCAATGAAAATTATTTCTTCTATTTCTTCTTCTCTCTTTGTTCCTATGACATTTTTTCCTTCTTTCGTTTTTGTTTTAAACATTTATTTGTTTACTCATAATATGACAAAGGAATGTAACGGGTTCTATGCCACGGTAAATCAGAATTTTGCTTTCATCGTGAAATTCGCTAAATGTGTGGCCTATTTTTTGCTCATCTGATTAGGTTTGAAAACTTTGACTTCACTTTTTGATTGACTGCGTGATTGAAAACATATAATTTCTTTGGTCTACTTAAATTTAAAGTAATTGCTACCATTTTTTTTTTAATATGGGTCGGGGAAAATCTTTAACCGATTTTGAAAAAGGTGAAATTAAAGGCTATATTGAATCTGGCCTAAAACATAATGAAATAGCAAAGAAGATTGGTCGAAGCCAAAACGTGGTACCCAAATTTTCTTTCTAATGAGGTCGATTACCGGAAAAAAATGAAAGGAGGAAAAAATATGCTACAACGGCATCAGAGAGGCGACTAAACCTTCGAACTGCTTCGAATTCCCACCTCTCTGCCAGTAAAATCAGGGATGAATGCGGTGTAAATGCTAGTTTGGCAACGGTAAAGCGAGTTATTCGGAGTGCTAAGCACTTAATCAGATTAAAAATAAAAAAAAAACTCCTCTCAATGATGCACGGAAGGAAGCGCGACTTCGATTTGCGCGGGATCACATGACGGAACAAGGAGTGGAAGGCTGTGGCCTTCTCCAACGAAAAAAAGTTCAATATCGACGGACCGGATGGCTACAACTATTATTTTCACGATATGCGAAAAGAGGAATGCTTTTGAGTCGTCATCACTCCTGTACAGGAGGCGTAATGGTTTGGGGAGCCATATCGTTTTATGGAACTTGCGAGTTGCAGTTCGTTTCATCAAAGATGAATACAAATGTCTACAAGACTGTGCTCCAAAAGGCTTTTCCGCAGTTTTCCGAAATTTTTGGACCTATTCAATGGACGTACCAACAAGACAACGCCCCCATCCATACAGCCCGGGTTACAAAACAGTGGATTAAGGACCAGAATGTCAACTTGCTCGAGTGGCCGCCATACCCTCCAGGAATGAATATTATCGAGAACATTTGGGGACTTTTATCCAGAAGAGTGTATGAAGGGGAAATACAATTTCAAGACTCGGCGGTTGAAGCGATTAAAAAGCCTGGTCAACTATTTCACTGAGTGAAATTGAAAAATATTACGATTCCTTATCAACTCGAATATTTGAAATAATTAAGAATAAGGGTGGTCATTCCAAATATTAAATAATGCAGAAGTAGTGTCTTTTATTATTTAAGTTACCAGGTGCCATGAAATATTGCTGTGAATAATTTTTTTTTATAGTTTTGTTGGTCAACCTGCTCACTTGAGCCAAAAATAATGTAGATTTTCAGCTATGTTTTTGAAAATATAATAAAAAAATATAAAAACCAAACGAAAAAAAAGCAAACTTTTGTATTTTATAAATCGTTTACTTAACAAAATTTATTTGGTTTAAATCCGAGTGCTCGTTATGAAGATGTTCTAAGTCTAAAAGAGAAGTCAAACCTATTCAGTTGAGCGGCACTGTATTGGATCGAGTGCAAGTCAGGCACCTTAACAATACATTTGGTTCAGCGCCAGAAGGTGCGTACGGAATTTGAGGTCAACTTGAGGGTAAGACTAATTAGTTTTTAGTTATTCATTTATTTTAGTTGAATGAAATTTCACCAATTAACTTATTGTATATCTATAAAATCATTCAGTAAAATTTCTAGTAGCTGCAATGACATCCTCGATCCGTATCCAGAAACGATTGCTTGCCCGCAGCAAATGAGCCTTATTCATATGGACTATAATAGTATTAATTGCAGCCTGAAAGGGTGTTATGGGGATGCTTATAGGCTTCACGCTAAACTACGCCCTAGTCCAGGGGAGTAAGGTCTGCGGAGTTAGGCAGCCGAAAATTCAGTGTTATGTGACAATGGAAATTTTCAGCCAACCAATCTTGTTTCGCCATCGCTTTGTGTGAAGGAGCAGATAAGCAGAGTCTTGCTTAAAGATGTATGGGCTTACACTATCATTCCAGGGTTTGACTACTGCCTCTAGAACTTCGATATCCCTGAGCAAGGAAGTGTGGTCGCATGACATGTCCTTTGTTGCTCACAACACCAAAACCGTAATGTGGCTGGAACTTCGTGTGCATGACAGCAGAAAACTTAGGTAATTTTTGCAATTGTTCTTTGGATCTTGGTAAAAAAGTTTTTCGTCAGAAAAAACCTTAACATCTCAGACGCTTCAGGGTATTTAATTTTGTTTAGAAGTGATTATGATCGGATAATTCGCTTTTCTCGTGTTTGCTCCAACATAAACTGTCCATAACTGCGGATAAGACCCTCAAAATCATTAAGCTTCCTCGCAAGTGCCTCATTCATATTTGAGTACGTATATAAGAGCTTAATGACACTAAATGTGAGTGTGTTACTATTGACCTATAGATTGCCTTAATTGTCAAAAACTCATTCTAAATAAAGCACAATAAAGTTAGGCACTTTCGTACATTTGTATTCACCGTATTCGTAAACAAACCGTTGCCATGGCATAAACATTTGGTGTGCTAATTTTTTTCGTACATCACTAACACAAGATAAATTTTGTTACACATATCCTTGGTGACGTCAGCCCATCAGCTGATTCTGTCGAATTCGCTCAGAGCCGAATAACAGTCTGTTGTCCAGTACATCTCTACAAATCTTTTCACCATGACTTCAATGTGCTTTGCTTTTATCCAAAACTGTATCAGGCCTACCAGACTACCAGTTTTTGTATTGCTTGACATTACACAGCAAATAATCGATTCAGTGGGTTAAGCCATTTCACACAGCCGATTTTGTATAGATTGAAAAATCTGGAATCTACTCAAAATTATAAAATTTTGTAAAAATAGCTGACTGGATTTAAAAAAAATGGAAAAATGCCTAATACTTAAGCAAATTTCTATAGGTGAGCGTTCAAAATAAAAGCTAAACATAGCTGGAAAATAGCTAAAATGGCCACACTGGTCCTTTTTTCATAGCGTTTTTACCGAAGACTTTTATTTAAACAAAAAACAATAACTGTATCAATAAGTTACATAATTATGTATTCGCCGTTGCTATTTACAACCTCTTCCCGCCTCTCGACCAATTTGTTGATGTCGTTCCGTTCCGTTCCTACAATCGACTGGTCTGGTGTCAAAAAAGTTGTTGAGCCAGACAGGGAGCGGAAAAGACGGTAATCGATCGGTGCAAGATCCGGTTAATACGGGGGATGTTGAAGGACCTCCCATTCGAGCTCTTGGAATGCGGCTTTGACGACTTGTGCAAAATGGGGCCGGGCGTTGTTGTGAAGAAGTATGGTTCGACCATGTCGGTTAGGCCTTTTCAGTCAAATAGTCTCATTCACGCGGTGTAGCTGGGGAATGTAGAGATCCTCGTTGACCGTGGAACTCTTTTCGAGCATTTCCCAGTGCACCATTTCATCGTAGTCCCACCAAACACATATCATGACCTTCTTTGGATGAATAGCCGGCTCGACTCTCGGCTTTGAGGTATCTCCTGGAGCCATCCACTCTTTTCTTTGCTTCTTCAAACGTGATTTTAGACGTTCTTCATCGAATTCAGCAGGCCTTCCGATGCGGGATGTGTCATCGACGTCAAAGTCACCATTTTTGCGCTTTGGAAACCATTGTAGATTCGCCCATGACACCCTCCCTATACACATCGCAAATGTCCCGGGCTGCTTCGCAGCTTTTCGACTTCGTTGGAAAGGAAAGAAGAGCGCAGGTGTCGAACATGTTGATTTTTGCCTCCTGGGTATTCCATTTCTAATCTTCAAAACTAATAAAAAATTAAATAACTCAAAAATAAAATTAACATAGTTTTGTAGAGTAGAAAGGGTTCTATCGATTGAATAGTAGCACACAAATCGTTGTAAAATAAAAGGAAACATAAACCGCTATGAACTTGTTCCCCTATCCAATAGTTTGTATTTTTTCTAGTTTTTCTAAGTAAAATATTTATATGCAAAATATAGGGTATGTATATGTGGTAGAGATATATGTATATGTATGGGAACATGCGCGTGGTGGAATCCTCTAAGTACTAATAACGTTTATTGAGCAGTGCAAAGAATGCGACGAGTTTAAATTTATGCTTCTCCGTTTCTACTTTATTTTCCACATGTTCCCACTGTCGTGTGAGCTTGCAATATCCTTTACAAGGTCATCTTATCGAATTTTACACCTGACAATTTGCTCAGCTCTAAAAGCCAACACTACAAACATCACAAAATGCCAACTACGTATCTGGGATCTGGTTTGCTGGCGACAGGCGACACAATGAAATTTGAGCAACTCGACAGTGCAGCTGAGTGCAGGCGTAGCTTCGCCTCGGTTGGTCGTGGGCGCAGGCGTAAACTGACAGAAGCGAGTGCGGACGCAACTCAACACCAACACTTGGCGATTTCTTATCTAAAGTGAAAATTTATTCATTGTCGTCATCGTGGCACTGCAGAAGGCTAACGCTAACCTTGTTGGCTGCCATTCGAGTTGTTTTTGTTTGCTGTGAGCTGCCTTTGCATTTGCTACCATTAGTGCTTGCACCGTTTGCTGCATACGTAGTTGCTGCTGCAAGTTGCTATAGGGCTTGTGGCAGTTTGTTGTGTCTGCAACATTAGTGTCAAGGCGAGCAGCTGCTAGAAGAACAAGAACAAGCACAACAAGTGCAACAAATGTGGTGGAAGAACAAGCATCAAGAAGATGCAACACTCCGGGAAGTGTTAGCGAGGCAGGCGAAGGAGTTGCTGCTGCGCCTGTTATTTCTTTGCACAACGTGTTGCACCACGAACTCGGGCGTACGTCCTATTACTTGCGCCTAATTAAGATCTGCAAACATAATGTCGTAAATTAAGTGGCGGGTGAAAGGTTAGACCAGCCCAAACCACTGCAACAGTAACAACAACAATAGCAACAACAACAGCGCCGCAATCTCCACACGCAACAAATAAGGTGGGCATACAAGTGCGCAGGCATTTGTGGCAAGTGTAGGTACATACATAGACGACAGTGGCACAACTGCGCTTGCCGCATTCCCAGCAGTGGCTGGCGAGTGTCGAAAAACAATTGTTGGCAGCGTAAGTGTTCGGGAGTTACAACGTGGCAAGTATTTGCTGCTAACTTGTGCGAGCACTTTGTGTGTCTGCAGCGCATTGTTGTTGCCTTGTATGGCTGTGGCGATTAGTTGCTGCAGTAGCGTGGGGATGCAGGTGGTGAGCGAAATTTTTAGCGCGCGAAGTAGGTGTGAAATGGACGTTGCACCATCGATGTGATGTGCAGTTTAGCACTGTGCTTGTTGTTGCAATGTGATTTGGCGTTCAATACTCGTACTCGGCTGGCACTCGCACAATGCGTCTCTGCTGTGGCAAGTGGTACACTGCAACATGTTACAGAATTTACCGCATCGTGTCCCATTAGCAGCGGTAATTCCCTCATTAGGTGGACCAGCCGAGGCAGCTACTCGAAAGTGGCCTAGAATGGGAGAATGGGAGGTTTGGTGCGTTGAGGTCGCCGCTGCTGCTGCTGCTGCTGCTGCTACTGTTGGTGTTGCCACACTTGGTGGCGATGGTGTTGCCACACTTGCCAACGCTGTTTACGCGTCGCACCCAACTCCGTTTTGATGAGTTTACCTCCCCACTTAACGCTGCCCTGGAATTTATGCTGATATGGTTATGGTAATGGATGTGCGAATGGTTGCTTGGCTGAACGGTTGAGTGGCCGAACGAATGGACAATGTAACAGTTTACTGATGGGCGGTCGGTGGTTCGCATATGGGTTGGGTGGTCGGCTGTGAGGCTGCTGTGTTTGCATTTTGACCGAACATTCCAGCCTTAATACCCTGCACCCCCTTCGTTTTACACCATACCTGCCGGGCACTTGCCAAGCAGCGACGTACGCGGGTTTTCCTTTTGCCGCTTGCCACTTGCTACAGCCACTCTTGACTTGCATTGTAATTTACGCTTGTGTGTCTGCATTGTTGCTGCCTCATTATGTTGCACGTTGTATGTATGTATGTCTGTACTTATTATATGTTGTGTGCTGTTTATAATGGTTGCTGCTGTTTGAACGGCTGTCGAGGCCAGAGGCCTTTCGGGTCGTTGGGCTGTTTGCCATTGATGGACTGCAGATGGACAGTTCGGATTGCGTAATTTATTGTTTGCCTGCGCTTGATGAAGTGGTGTCGGTGTGCGTTATTGACATGGTCATTGGGGCCTTCAGCAGTGTGGCAACAACAAAACCAAATGAAGCATGCCAGCGGCAGTAGTAATTTGAGCAACACCTTCCCGGAATCACTTACAGACAACAGCAGCCTCTAAAGCGGTGGCAAATAAATTGAAATGTGGACTTAAAGCGGCGACTAGCGAAGACCCAACGCACGTAGTGGGTGGCGGAAGCCCAAATCTGCAACCAGGTAGTCGTAGCACGCAGTTAGGCAACCAGATTAACAAGCCGGACATGCAACTAAAATAAATTTGGCCTAACAATACTTGCACACACACACACACACATAAATACGGCGGTATATTAACCGGGTTTTGTTGGCTGCGCTGCATGTCAATCCTCTTTAGGGAAGTTTAGAGATTGATGGTTTGAGTTTTTGCTTAAATAAATCGCTGCAAATGCCACAAATGCCACTGGTGGGGTGCAACATTGCTCTTGCAGCGCATCATTGCAATTCCAACTTATACATAGTTATCTCGCTTACAGTGGGCGCTATGCGCTGTTGTGGGAATTGTTATACGCTTCTGCATGCCCGACAGTCGGCAGCAGCAGCTGCTTGCCACACCATACTCGTAAATGTTGCAAGCAAGTATTCCCGCTTTAAATGGTAAATTATCGTTTAATTAGCTACGCAATCTACATATAGCACAAGGTGAGGCAGGCGAGGCAGGAATGAAATGCGAGACGTACATAAAGGGCCTGCAGGGAAACTCTAGAATGGGGCATAAGTTAAAAAAAAAGTGAGTGAAATAACCTTAGCAGACAAAAATTGTTTTATATATAACAAAATATTGCTAATCAAGTAGCTAAACTACGTTGCCTTCCCTTAGGACATAGTATGAGGGACCTGGTATACTGCACATGTTTTCCAATAGCGGTTGCCGCTCAGCAGGCATTGCTAAACCCACAACTGCATTTCTCTGTTTTCACTGAAATACGCGTTTGATTGATTAGGTAGACCAAAACTTCTTGTAATTCCAAACAAATTTTTTATAGTAGGTTGTTCACTCAGTTTTGCGGTTCGATAAAAGGGGGCGTTGCTACTAGCCTACTTTTAAACAATAAATTCGGAATATTATTATAACCTTTTAGACCAGCTGATGAAAAAAAATCCTGAATTAAAAAATTATTTTTCATCAGGACAATGCGCAGTGTCAAAGAGCATTCTGACAATGGCTTATATCCATGAATTAAAGATCGAATTGTTGGAGCATCCACCGTAGACACCAGATTTGGATCCTAGCAACTTCCATCTGTCGCCACATCTAAAAAAATTCATGCGTGGAAAATGTTTTTCATCAAATGACGAGGTCACAAAAGCTGTGCAAGCGCATTTTGCAGCCCTTCCAGATTCTCACTTCAGAGATGGAATTCATAAATTGGAATATCGTTGGAACACAAAATTGTGTTTTTCTTATCGAACTTCAACTTATTGAACAACTTAATACGCTTTTTTAAAAAATATTTCACAATATGGACATTATTACAATTAATTCTTAATACTTTTTATTTATCTATTTATTCAAGAGTTCAAACTGACTACTAAAACTAAAGAATAACAAAATTATCTAATTAAAATGCAGACTCACGTCTGATCAAGTAGATTTGGTAAGCGTAAGGGTAATGCGAATATTCGCATGTCTACAGAATGTTTGTGAATTCAACGTCAACGTGTTTTGAGGCGTTTACTAGAAGTACTTAGAAGTATAGAGGCAATAAGAAGACACATGACTGGTCTCTAACACCATCACACAGAGGCTACAATCTTTCGTCAATAAATGCATCCGCATCATCTGTAGAATATTCTGGCCAAACACCATCAGTAACGAAGCGCTGTGGAGATCAACCAGTGAGGAACCCATCCTATTGGAAATCAAACGCAGAGAGTGGCGATGAATAGATCGTACGCTTAGAAAACCACCAGATAGCATCACGAGAATGGCACTGGATGGGAACCCGCAAGGGAGCAGAGGTCGCTGATGCGCGAGCTAGCAGATGCCAACAACACATGGGACGGTGCAAAGACAACAGGCCCGATTTGTGTAGGATGGAAGAGTTTAAAAAAAAAGAAGATTGATCGTGAAGTGTGCCGCGATTTATATAAAGGGTTTTTCAATAAGGGCGGGTAGATGTTGTCGTGGCATTTGCTGTGTGGCACGTAGCGCCGTCCTGCTGGAACCACATGTCGTCTAGGTCCATATGGTTCAATATGGGCCATAAGAAATTGGTTGTCATCGTTGTGTAGCGCTCACTGTTGGCGGTCACCAACGTCGTTTTCAAAAAAGTACGGACCAATGACGCCGCCGGCCCAAAATCCACACCAAACGGTAACTTTTTGGGGATGCATTATCACCTGGTGAACCTCGTGTGGATTGGTGTCGTCCCATATACGGCAATTTTGTTTGTTAACACAGCCATTCATCCAAAAATGCGCCTCGATGATTTTTCGATGATGACTAAAGATGATTTTTCGCCCAAAACTGGGGTTCTCTTCCAACCGATTGGAAACCCAGTCAGCGAACAAACGGCGTTGTCTATGGTCATCAACTTTGAGCTCCTTGGTCAGTTGGATCTTGTACGGGTGTAGGCCCAAGTCCCGACGCAAAATTCGCTAAGTTGAAGTCTGCGAAAGGCCAAGTTCTTGTACACGGCGAGGAATAGACTGCCTCGGGTTCTGTTGTACACTTTCACGCACCGCGACAATGTTTTCGGCTGATCGTGCGTTCCTTGAACGTACGGATGTTGGCTGATTGTTTACTGACCCGGTCGTCTCAAATTTAGCCACCAAACTTTGAAGAGTCGACTTGGAAGGGCCACCACGTCTACCGAAAAATGACGTTTGCGTTAATGAACACTCATTTTGATAATAAAGTTTTATCATTTGAACGTGCTGATCAATAGTGTAACTTGCCATGATGATTTATCATAAACAACTGAATAATAAACAAAAGATTTGACAGATGTCACCAAAACAAAATGGACCCGCGCCAATTGAAAAACCCTTTATATATGAACTGCAAGGGTAATGTTTTCTCAAACAAACCCGTGTTGTTGGAATACATTTGCTAGAAAAAGTTGGAGACTCTGCGCAGTAAAATGCACGCTAAACAAGCTGTCCTCCGCATGAAAACATAAAGTTCGTGAAGCTAGGAAACGCCTTGAAAATAAAATCACCGCCAAAAAGCAGGAAGTCTTTAAACTGCATGCTGAATTAGCTGCACAAGCGGCGACAACAGGTAAAAAAAAATAATAATAAAAAATAAAACTATAAATTTTGCTGAAACGTGTAAGATTAAAGAAAAATAAAAAGAAATATATTATATATAGAGTTCAATAGGACAGACAATGAATTTTTTCTTTGAGAGAAATCAAGAATGTAACCTACCATCTACTCCTGCTCCTAAATGTGCCTTAACATCTGTCAAATATATATTTTCACTTTGTCCCGTTTTCTCACGTAGGCAGCTTGTTACCTTAATATTTATTTATTTTTTTATCAAACTACGAAATGACAGCTGATGTTAAGACAGTGATCGCAGGAAATTCGGCAAGACAGATATGAAAGTGAAGTTCGCGGACTTTACCTGACATTTCTGTTTCAACAGAGCTTTTTAACATAATCTATAGAAACTGTAAATGTGGGGATAGAACTCGAAATTTATTAGGATTTATCGTTATGACCACTCATTCGCAATGTATTAGGATTTTTCATTATGACCACTCACTTTATACTTTTCTTATTACTGGCCCGAATCGCAAAGATATTCACGGAGACACTCGATATGGCAGACATCGTCTCTTTGCTCCTTCGCGTTCGGCCGGTAGCCAGTACTATAGCGCAAATGCGTTCGTCAGCTGCTGAAATGAAATTGAAATTGAAAAGGTCGAGCCAAGGAGCACCAAGAGAGTTGGTGGCTCCTAAAACACTCAGGCTAAAAAGCATATTGTATTTAGAGCTCTGGAAAGAGGGTAGATAGTCAAGGAGGAAAGGAGAAAAGTATCAGAGAAGGAGATAAGCAAGGCAAAGGTTAGTCCTGTGAGAACTTTCCAGATTCTTTGGTAAATCTGTAAATATCCTCCAGCTTTTGAGAACGAGTTTTACTCATTCTCATGACATCGGAACGCAAAACTCGTAGCCGTGCTCTAGCAAAGGCAGGACACTCACAAATAAAGTGCTCAGTGCTATCCGCCTCCTCCAAACAAGACAGCAAATCGATTCATCAATGATATCAATGGTGGTTATATGCTGAACCCATGGGTTATGTTCTGTAATAACACCAACCATCAACCGAACGTGTTTTCTACCAAGTTTTAGTAGAAAGTTTGACAGTTTTCTGTTCGGACTTGTCATAAAACACTTTGCAGTTCTGCAGCGTTCTAGACCGGACCATCGCTCTTTAAGTAGATTGCCTACATAAACGCTGATGCAATTCATGATTCCTGCGGAACTGATTCCGATTATTGGCTCTGGCCCTTGTGGGGGAATTGCTGATCCACGGTTGGCCAATTCATCGGTGATCTCGTTCATTGAACACCGGAGTGTCTTGGAACTCATACAAGTACAAGCTTGTTCTGTCTTGCGACAGAATTAAGCTTCTTCTTACATTTTTGAACAATCATCGAGGTTTGCAATCTGTTTCCCGCTTCATCTCATCCCGATTACCCATTAGGCTACTTTACTACCTAGAAACCAGCTGCCATTTCCCCCATAGCGTAGTGATCTAATTACAATCGTTTAAGTAACATTCGGCTCCAGACTCTATTTCATTCCTGCACCCAGCGGTGAAGAAAATATCTGTCAAACCTCCGTGAATGCATTCTGGATTGCTTCATTGCTTATGCAATGGAAATCTGATATCAAATTTCCTTCCAAACGAAACTATGGCTATCAGGTTGTCTTTAGGTGCCAAAAACAGTGGATACTTATTAAAGATTTCTCGTAAGCTGTTAATAATTCTTATTATTATAGTTATAATGGTATATAACGAACCTTCGTTTCGCCGTACAGAATATTGTCACTTAACATAATGACTTTCTACAAGGCGAAGATTTACAGACCATCTGTGGCTAGAAATAGTATACCACGTAAAGAAGTGAGCAATTTTGGTTTGAGTGATACCTCATTGTAACAAATACATGAATGGTTTTTTGTATGGCGAAAATGCGAAACACTGTTAAGGAAAGAAATATTAAAAATCAAGGGTTTTCTTAGTAAGGTCAAACTTGCTTTTTAGGTTGTGTAAAGTTTGCTAACTGTTTTCGGATGCTACTAAATCCATTGATGCAATTTGGAAGGCTTAAGTTTATCCCCTTTCTGAAAATGTAGTAAATATTTAATTAAAAAAAGGTCGATGAAAACCAAATAATAATTTTATGGTTTTTTTTTATGAATGGTTCAGTGTTAAATTCTTGCGTTTGATGCTTATAAAGTTCAATAAAGTCTTTGTGGAACTAATTTTTGCCCTATGTTTTATTCGCATTTTAGTTGCTTCTGATATATCTAACTTAAAAAGTTGCTCTTCAAATTTCCTAACAGCCATTTGTTTACACTCCGATCCAATTAAGCACCTTCGAGCGCTTTCGCAAATATTTAGTTAAGTGTTTGTGTTTGCTGCTTGCTGCTTGTAGCACTTGCGACAAAACATTTGTAATTTATTGCGTAAAACACGACAATCTAACGACAATGACAAGGAGCAGAAGAATGGGAAGAAAAAATAAAACTACAGCTATGACAGAGATTTTTGCCGTACAGCTAAAGACGATGACGCTTAGGATTTCTGGGAATTCTGTACTCATGGATCTCTAATAGGCAATGCGTTAAAGTCATACCACGCGCTGTTGCACGCATTAGAAGCGAGTTGCACGCACCAAGCAGTTTGTGGTTGATGGCAACTGCCAAGAGACTGACAACACGTGCTCCCCGCGCGTGCCAGCCACGCCAATGACATCTTCAACGTCCACGCCAATATTAATGCCAATTTTACAATAGTTGTGTTGTTGGTCCAGGTGTCAGAGCCAAGCAGACGCACCACACCGCACCGCATTGCGCCGCAATAGCTCATTGTCTCGGTGAGTTCAAGAGGTTAAACGTTTGTACACAAGTTGGCCAACGTTGCCGCTGCCGCTGCGGCTGACGGGAAGCGAAAAATGTTGCTGTGGTGACTCGCCTATCGATCGCTGACTCAATCGACGCTGGCCGATCGCTAGCAATAAAAACAAATCAACTAGCAATGGGTGCCAGAGAATAGGCAGCAGGCAGACAGCAACGGTTAGCATTCTGACGCTTCGCAAACGAATTACTGCTGCCACTTCTACTGCTGTTCATTACAGTGGTGATTGGTGATTGGTGTTGTTGCAACACTGTTGCTTGTGGCATGTATCAATTGGACGCTGCTGCGCGATTTGACATCCTGCTGCGCCAAAGCAATGAGTTTTTCTACACTCGCACTTGCACTTGCCGCTCGGACATTGAACAGCAACTTTTATTTATTTGCTTTTAATTTTTTGACTCTTTGAGTCATGCAAAATGTTGCATGTGCCACACGATTTGCACGCAGTGTAGTTGTAGTACGCTCGTTTTGTGGCTAACAATGACTTTGGATAGCGGGAATCGCTGGTTTCGTGTACGAGCTATTCTGCCTTATGTGGCGTTGGTGGTCAGTTGAGTCAGCTGGACGTTCTGGCAAATACAATTATGGTTGCGTATGATTGATGGAGCTTTCAGATTCGCCATGACGAGCAATTGGACAATTATTTACGTTTATTAGAATGCCTTGCAATCGAATTGAATTGAAAGTGAACATCCAAAATGTTGAGCTGATGCGGGAAGAGGAGCTGAGAATTTCTTTGGAAAAAAATAATGCAACGCAGGAGCTTTGATTCATAGAAAGGCCAGCCTATGACAAGAGATGGTAAATTTTATAAACAATTGGTAGGATATACAACTCTACCAAGGATTTCAATTAGTTCTAATAGTAATTTTATGCACTTCTGCAAATACTTATGTGTTTATACCCACGCACTTGTTTGCAAGAGTATTTTTATTTTGTTCACTTAACGGTTGCATGCAACAGAAATCGAGTTATATATATATACATACATAAAAAGTCAACTAAGTATGACTTTTGAAAGACCTTTATATATAGGGTTTTTCAATAAGGGCGGCTAGATGTTGAAATGAAATAAAATGGCGTTTGCTGTGTGGCACGTAGCGCCGTCCTGCTGGAACCACATGTCGTCTAGGTCCATATGGTTCAATATGGGCTATAAGAAATTGGAAGGGCCACCACGTCTATCGAAAAATGGGGGCCATGCGCGCAACGTTTGCGTTAATGAACACTCATTTTGATAGTACAGTTTTATCATTTGAACGTGCTGTTCAATCGTGTAACTTGCCATGATGATTTGGCATAAACAACTGAATAATAAACAAAAGATTTGACAGATGTCACCAAAACAAAATGGCTGCCACAGGGCGCTAAAATCGACCCGCGCAAATTGAAAAACCCTTTATATTAAAATGCTCAGAGAGTAGTTGATTTAGTCTCGTGTGTCCATCTGTCCACCTTTGAGTACGATAACTCGAACCAAAAAAATCAAACTACACACATTCTATTTATCTAAAGTAATTTGGTATTGAAAATGCGCGAAATCTGACAATAACCGCTCCCACTTCCATATCTATTTTATTTTCAAAAAATAAAAAAGAACGTCATACGTCTGTTACAAACGAAGAAAAATTACTCAAAAATGGTACAAATGATATAGATTGCCTGCGTCATCAATGGCAGCCTCAAGATGATTAGCGATCAACCGTTCCAGAATTTTGCCTGCGGTGTCGAGCATGCAAAGGGGGCGGTGGCCTGTAGGATCTTCCGCAGGCTTAGATCCTTTTGGAATCAGCACCAGTTTCTGTAACTTCCACTGAGTTGGAAAGGTGCCTTCTTTTAGGCATGTGTTGTAGAGATCTACAAAAATGTCGGCATGACTTCGAATTGCCACTTTTAGTGCCTCGTTTCACCTTTCCAAATCGTAGGCTCGGAGAGCATCTTGTAGGGGGAACAATGTTGCAACCACATTACGCAGTGTGGCCGGACACGTTGTTGGGAGTGGCTTGAAAACTTTCAGTTTTTTCATGACTAGCCTATACCCGAGTCCCCAAGGGTTACTATCGACTGCATCACATAGTTGAAGGAAACATTGTCGGTTACTCCCTTTAATTGCCTTTTTCAGGGCCTTCCTTTTTTGCTTATACTGAAGTTGGTTCTCTTGGAAACTGTGCGTGCCCTTAGAACGTTGATAAGCTCGCCTTGCTCTATTGCACTCTCTACGCAATTCCGCAATGTCCGCTGTCCACCAGTAAACGAGTTCACCGTTATGCCTGTAAGTATAGTCGTGCATTTGTAGTCACATTTGAACTATATCGCCGTTATTATTGACCAAATCTGTAAAAAACAAAAAGGCACAAATGGTATCTTATGTGTTGTGTTATGTTATGCCATGCTATGCTATAATATTTTATTAACATTTAGATATGTAAAATTTTCCTTTAAAACTGTGTACACACGAATACATAGACTCACGTTATATGCGCTGCGGAAAGGCAGCCATGGTGACGGCGGCACTGTCAAGGATTATGGCCAACATCGGTGGTCCTACTCAGAGTAGAAGAGCGCTCCTGGCTAAAGTTACCCAGTCTACACTCATGTATGCAGCACCCATATGGGGTAAAGCCCTGATACAGAAAACGTACGCGAAGAAGGCGGAAATAGTTTTTAGACTTATTTCCCTTAGTTGCCTGTGCTTTCAGGACAGTGTCGTTTGAAGCAGTATGTTTCATATCGGGTATCATGCCAGATATAATGGCCTCTCAACTGGGTAGAGTGTACGACAAAGCCAAAAGCCTAAACAGGCGATTAACGGCGGAAGAGCGTAAAGAAGAAAGACGGGGGAGCATAAGTGAGTGGCAAAATCGCTGGGACCTAGCGACAAAAGAGAGATGGACGCATCAACTTATCAGAAGCGTACAGGCCTGGATTGAGAGAGGACATGATGACACAGATTACTATCTCACACAGTTCCTGACGGGGCATGGATGCTATAGAGAGTATTTCCAAAGACTCGGCCACGAGGACGCAGCTGACTGCTCGTTCTGCGGCATCGGTAGTGAGAACGTGGAACATGTCTTCTTCTCCTGCCCGAGATACGCATCTGAAAGAATGTGCATTGAAGAAATCATAAAAGAAAAAATAGTCCCGGGCAACATTGCAGATCACATGCTGCAGTCGGAATTGGTGTAGGCCAAGATGAAAGAATGGTCCGTAAATGCGTTACAGGAACTGCGGAAAAAGGAATGGGAACGCAGTAAGGAAAGAAGACAAAGAAGTAATGAAGGGTAGACGGAGAGAGAAATACAAATGAAGAGCCATAATAGCTAGCTTGGCCCTGCGATGCAATGCTTAAATGGCGGTACCGCAGGGCAAACTAAAGCTACAGAGGTCGGAGTTAGGGTTTAGTGCGTAGGTGTACTGTTTCGCAAGTCCAGTTTAGTAGTAAACCAGACTGTGCGTGGTCCCGAATGAGGTACACCCTTAGCGATCAGTAGGAATCGTGCATGCCGTCTATATTGACGGTATCTATGTAATCGGATAAAAAAAAAAAAAAAAATTTAATTATGTGCTGAATATCGCTGTGTTTAAATGTTACCTATGGACAAATCAGTTGTTTATCAGACGGATATTTTCCTATGTGGGTTGCAGATAAAAATCTAGCCGTGTTGCATTATAACTCGCCATGCGCATTTGCGTTCTTGGTTACCCGTTGCAAGTTAAAATTGTTGAACTGTGTAATTACTCGTAGATGTACATCTCTGCAATGCAATCGATTTCATTAGATAGTAAATTTACCCGCTTTGATTGGATCCCTGTATGCGAATAAGTCCAATATGTTGTGCATGTGTATGTACCATAGGTATAAATATGCACTTGAATGTTTGTAGTTGTGTCCACCGCGGCAGGCTGGTGCACTCTGTATTTCACTCAACAGCCGGAAGAGGAGGTGGAAGCGATTTTTCCTTCATTCTTTCTGCAAACTTTTTTCTGCAGCTTAAATTCTCTTCTCAAGGCGCATATTTTTTCAACTCGTTCCATTGCCACACCGCAATCCACATAGTAAATCAAATGTGAAGAGCAACCGTGCAACATCTCCCGCACAGCAGCATATTACAGATGTACATTTTGTATATTGTATATTGAGGCACGCACGCACATATGCACACACACAGCAGCGATATAATTGCAGTGTGGCAAGCAGTTGCGGCAAATCAAGCCAATCGGTTGGTAGTGGTGGTTATTGCGGCAGGAGGCAGTGCTGCTGTTATTGCCTGGCCAGCAGCAATAAGTTAATGCAGTCATCGGCGCATCCGCGTTCACATGAGGGTGGCAGTGGCGGTAGCCGTGTGGAGGCCGATGCGTCGCTGCTGATGACGTTGCAAAAAAGTGGGAGGATGCAATGAAGTTTTCGATTTTTTCTGCTTTGCTGCGCTCACGTACACTTTGCTTTTGGCCAAAGGCATTTTGGGCCACTTTAGAGGGCTCGCAAAAGACCGCAATGCACGGCTGCAAACAAATTCGAGGGGAGCGAGATTTGCAGCTACTTTATTACAGCTGGACAGGATCAACGCTGCAAGAAATTTAGAAAATGAATAAAAAAGGCTTAGTAAGTGGGCGGGCTCGAGAGCAAACCAAAATGGAAAAAATAAACAGGAAAGAAAAAAATGAACAAAAACGCGGCGTAAGTGCAGCCGCCGTAGGCTAAATTGGCCTCGATTAAGGCCAGCCGGACGAAAATTGTGGCGGACGAGTGGCGTTGAGGTGCTGAGCTCAGCAAGCTTTGGCAGGGCACGTCCTCTTGTATTCCTCAATGAATTACTGATCGCAGACGTAAAAGTTGAATTAAACATTTTGTTCTTATGCTTTGTTGTTGTTTTTTATACTATTTTGTTAAGTGGCCTGAGCAGGAGCAGCCTGACGGGCCGACGCTGCTTGAGTGCAGCATATGCTGGACCGCGCGAGCCAACAGCCGCAGTGGCAGGTATCCTTTTGGCGGACAGCTTCTGCCACAGCAGCTAATTGCATTTGGCGGGCGGTTGCGGTGGCGGTAGTGGTGTATTACCATCTCAGATGCATCCACTCCGATAGCACTGCAATAATGAAGTTAATAATCAGTTCCCCACAAATATCATCTTATGCGAACATTTGCTAATAACAATCTTTGGTGGTAGCGTTGATGTTGTTGTGAATTTTTGGGGCAGTTAATGCTTGACGGTGCAATACCCGAGTGTCTTGAGGCGTGTACTAATTTTCTATTTCCGCTTGGTTGGCTTATTGAAAAGGAATGCGAAAGTTTGACATAGAAATATTTGCGCTCCGCTACGACAAAGCGCTCCGTTGGTAATTATTCAGCGAACATAATTACTCACTAGTCAATTCACTGTTGGATGATCCTCCAAAGTTGCTGCACCATTATTAGCAAACAATTTACAAATCAAGCGGTTCTATTCAAGAAAAAAACTGGAAACTTAACCGCAACTTAATCACTTTAACCCGCTGGCTAAGCGCTTTTATGCAAATAGCTCCTCAAATAAATACATAAACACCAACAAATAATACATACATACACACACACACACACATACACCATTAGAGCATCCCCATAATGAAGAGTGCCCATTGCCCAGTGGCAATTTGAATTCCGAAAATCTCTTAAATTGATATTTAGCCGCAAAACTTTCTTGGAAATTAAAACAAGCAGCAACAACAAACAACCGAACAGCAGCAGGAAAAGCAAAAACAACAACGAATGCGAACCCTTTGTGCGGCTCATAACCACATTTTAATAACACCAGCAAATCCCATAGCCATTCAACTGTCCGCATTGCGAAAGCCGAAGATTGTGTGGGCGTTTAAGCTTGAAAATTATCTTGCACGGCACAAGCCGGTCAACCGTCCTGTGTAGTTTGATTTGCAGTCAGTAGTCTGCTTGGTTTGCCCTTCAGCTAGAAAGCCAGCCGCTTCATGCCGTTACCCGCATTGGCCAGTGAGTTTCGTAGCATTTGTGCGACTCCTTGACTTCTACACTGACACGTCATTGCCTACACCTACCCATTCCTCAAACGTACATAACTCTCTTTCATAAATACATAAGTACATATGCGCGTGGGTATTAGGGCGGAGCATATTTTTCAAGATCTCATTTTTTAACTTCTAATTCAGAAGAATTTGAACAGGCGACTGGCCAATATTTTACGAAACGAGTTATATTTATATTCATATGCGCTAACAAATATCTGGCATGCGCTGCTCTGACACCGAAACCTTAACTTATTTCGAAGGAACAATGCTTTGAATTTTTCAGTGAAACCGCTTTAGCAATTTTTCAAATGCAGGCTGCCACTAGGAAAGATTGACTGCTGACTAGTAGATAAATATAAATATTTGAGGCTTTCACCCTTCATTGATTGTTTGGCCGAAATCGTCCTCGTATTTTTGGTGCCCTTGGAGTTTTTTCTACAAATGGAGGGACCTACAGTAGTATGCCGCTTTTGAACAGGAGATGGTTTTTATGAGAAGGATTTCCATGCAGAAATACCCTCGTAAGTTCGCCAGTAGAGGGGCGTCCGCTATTAGAAAAAATTTGTTCTGTCACTTGGTGTTTCACGCCCGAGGACTTCAATTTGAGTACTAGCAACCTATTCAGATACGGCGGCCGCCTGATTAGTATGTTGCATAAATTCTGATAGTCGTGGCTGTCGTAATCAAGACTGCCGATTGATATGGCACCTATGAGGTGCTGAATGTGGGCAAAGAGTGGTCAAATCCACCGCTTAGCTTTCTGCAATCTATACTTGGAGAAGTGGGATTTGAATTAGTTCAGCGATCAAATTTAGTTCTCTGTGTAAAAACATTGACGGACAAGATGCTTCTGGTCATAACGAGAACATTTTCTTCAGTTCCATTTTTTCGCTACAAGGCAAGAATAAATTTAAATTTAAAGTTTTGCTTTTGGCTTAAACTATAACATTTATACTCGGTTAAAACTTTTTTCAATTTGCAGAATCACCTTAAAAAAAATTAACAAAAGTTAAGCCATTGCGTTTTGTAAAGAAATTTATTTACTTCCTTACAAAGTCGGTCCACACTAATCTCTATGCATACTTTGGAACATAAAATCTGCTGTAGTTCTATATATTTCGACTGGCACTTAATACAACGGCATTCTTTTGTTCTGCTCTGATTCAGCTGAGCTTTAAGTTTGAGTTTTGATTTTAACTGAAATTATTCACTTTGGCCGCTGGGCTTTGGGGGCGCATCCACTAGACAATGATCTGAAGTGCGCACGCATGCTGTTGTTGTTTTTTGCTTTTTCGAAATCAATGCGCTTTAGAGGAGCGATGTTATCTGTAGAAAATGCAATGGTGGTGGGTGACAACAAACCAAAAAAAAAAAAACGAAAAGTAAAATGCATAGAAACAATTGTTATTATTAAAAAAATTGGTGCTTTAGAATAAATAAATACTTTATTAAATTACACAAAAGCACTTCGCACAGAATGGAAGAGGGTATCGATTTTATGGTGCAACACTTGCCATTTAGTGGCGGTGTTGCATTAAGTAGCCTTTTTTAAAAACCTTTCCAAGTGTTTTCTGATCTAGACGTGAAATTCGATTTCGGGTTTACGTTCGTAAATTATGCGAATTTAGCATCTCTGAGGCGCTATGCGAAAGATTTTAAAGATCTCTATACTAGAAAAGTTTTATATAACAACCTGGTTCGTTCTAAACTTAAATACGCGTTTTTGGTTTGGAATCCACTGCATGCCCCTCATTCAAATATAATTGAAGGTGTACAACAAAATTTTTTTCGATTCGCTCTGGAACCTCTTCATTTCTCTGATCGACTACCACCCTACAGAGCTCAGTGAATGCTGATAAATCTGGGATTTAGAGATAATCCCTTTCAAATTGCCGAATAGTTGTTTATAATGGCGCGATGACGTTTGCCAAACATCAAGAAATATGGGCCGATGATTCCTCCAGCCCATAGGTCGCACCAAACGGTTGTTTTCTATGGATGTAATGGCTGTTCGTGAATGGCCTCGTATTGCTCTTCAGCCCAAATACAGCAATTTTGCTTATTTACGTAGCCATTAAGTCAAGAATGGACCTCATGGCTGTGCATCAGAAGTTGAACTTTTCACACAGCGTCGATTTTCGCGTACGATTTGTAGACGTTGTTGAGGCCTAAGTCTTTCCTTAATGAAAGGGCAAAGAATATTGGAAAAAATTATGTATTTATTTTGACAGTAGTCGCGCGTGATCTGTCAAAAAAATCATATTGGAAAAAGTGCCTTCAATGTGATCACTCTTTATGTCGAGAAAATAGAGATAAGAGCCTTGAAGACAAACAAAAAAAAAAAAAAATAAATAAATAAATCAAATTCGCACAGCGAAGATTGCTCTGAAATATCGACATATACCCAAGAGCAATAATAAAAATAATAATTTCTTCTTTTACTATTAAAACAACTTTGAGCTTAAGCAAATAAAAGTAAGAAAACCAAATATTTGGAGGTCATTAAAATAGTTTAAATTATGTTGGATGACTAAATGCGAATGGCGTGATTTACTTAGAAATTCCACAAGTCGGTTTGACTTAAAGTATTATAAACTCTTTCTTGTTTGTTATTTAATCCTACCCTCTATTGAAGTTAGAAGAACTTAATTTGCTAGAATAGAATTGCGTAGCCCTTCAAAGAATCTCACAGTTATAAGTTACATATTTTCAGTTTGTCATGCAAAGTTAACAATTTTCAATGCAAAACGCATTTTGCCGAACAACTCCCTCTCAGTTGCATTGAAGTAGAAGGATTCACTTGAGGATATGATTGGCTTTATGTAAATAAATGTACGGAGGTCTAAGTACAAACATGAATTTTGTTAGCTTGAGTTTGCATGTGACCGATGTGACCTCATTTTGTGTGACAACTTATGGGACTGCGTCGAATGCGGCTGCAACTGCAGTAAAAGTGCCAAATGCCAGAAACACGCAATATGCCCCACAGCGAAGACAAGAACAAAATCAACAACGACTACAATAACAAATAACACCAACATTTTGAATTACCTAATCAACAACTTTTGTAGGAGTACCAACTACAAGCACTACAACAGCAACGCACTTATTTTGCCACGTATTTCCTTGCATTCTCATACCTACCCACATCTACATGCCCATCCACATTCACATTCACATTTTCAATTTCATTTTATTTCTCTGCACTTTGCCTCTTTTCGATTGAATTGAATTCGCTGCGCTGCGCTGCGAAGAATATTTTATGCAAATTCCGCATTACAAAAATCGAATGCAGCAAAATGTTGATATCAAAGGTGACAAAACAAAACAAACTGTATGCGTGCGTTGGTGCAATGACAGTGCGAACAATAACCCCGTGCACCCGCACTAGCCGCGCACGCTCACTCGCACCCTCACAGTCCGCCATAAGCATTTACTCGTACAAATACAATGTCGCCATTGCTGAATATTGATTGCGAGTGTTTGCGAGTGGCTTACCAGAGGCTCATCATAGCAACTAATATGGCGCGCGATTGGCACCGCGAAGTCCACTTTCCATAGCTGAGGGCCGGGAAAGGTTCAATGGCGGTCTCTTAGGCGAACATACACATGTAAATCGATCTATAGTCTCCTCGCATACATATCAGTGTGGTGGCGGAAATGTTACTGATGCAATAATGTAATAGATAGTACGAATATGTAAATGTTGGTTTTGCTTTTTGCTGTCGAAGTTCAAATGTGACACAGTGGTTAACTGAAAATTAACAACGGCAGCGAGGAGTCTCGATTAATACTTAAAAAATACACTGTGCTTGTAGGTGCGCAAACATTCTAAACATTTCAGAGACTTGATGCCGTCGGCAAAGGGTGATCAGATTGGAGTTACTTTTTCCAATAGTGTTTCTTTGTCAGATCACGCGCGATTACTGTCAAACTAAATACATACTTTTTTTCAGTATTCATTGAAATTCCATCACGGAAAGACTTACGCATCAACAACGTTTACAAATCGTGCAATAATAAATATTACGAAAATCGACGCTCTGTGAAAATTGCTCAATGCGCGCTCAGACGAACTTATGACGTTCAGCGTCGAGGTCCATTTTGACAAGACAAAAAAAAATTATTTTTTGAAGTGCTTCGAAGATTGAAAAAAAAAACGTTGGCACAGGTGCATAATATCTCATGGGTATTACTTTGTAGGGGATAAAATAGATATGAGTGAATAAATAAATAATTTTTGAAAAAACACAAAATTCGCTATACCTACTTCCTGAACACACCTCGTATACCCTCTCAAATGAAAATGAGCTTCATCTGAGAAAATTATTTTTCCAGCAAAATCATTCGGAGAGGATTTTAATATGATTTTACTGCTTCCGTGGAAATCGAACTCTTTTTAGTAACTTAGCAGTAATATTTATCTAAAATGACCCTATCTCTGCTAACACATCGAAATCAACCCTGTATTTGGGAATTTGTTTTCTGCAAGTCGATAATTTGAACCTTATATTATAAGCCACACATTCCGGGGCATTGATCAAAGTGAAGCAAGCGTTCTGACAATCGCTCGAATTGATTGGAATTTCGCTAGTTGCTTGGGGGCTTTTTGACGCCATATATTTTACGTACCTGTACGAGTATATAAGAATGCTCGTATGTGCACCATTTCTGTACGTATATGAATGCGCCTCATTCGTAGTGTAAACTTTGTTGCGTGCATTTGCTATGCGGGAGGTCATCATGGCAGCGTTGTCATTTCATTTGCAAACCAACGTACACAAGCACAGGGCATATTTTTGCAGTCATTGCTAAACATTTTGTAGCTGTTTACTGGGTGTTGTTGTTGCGCATGCATTTGTAATAGGGAATTAGCATAGAAATGTGTAACAGTTAAATTTGCATTTTGCAAAAGAAACTTCCGGCGCAAGCCGACTTTGTAAAAAATTTCTTTCAAGCAGCAATACTCGTAGGACTGGCAAAAGAAGGGAGTGGACGACGAAACGACAGCAACGCATATTCATTCATTCAGTTGTTACTGGTGCCGTTGCTGTTGTAGCGTGCATTAAGATTCACCAATTGGGCCACAAACTTCGCGATTATGTGGCAAGCGCGAGCGAATTCCAACAAGCAAATGCCAAGATATGCGCACTCGCGTCCACTTTAATTGCCAGGCGGGACTGCGTCTGTGGCATTGCAGCAAGCTACATGCAACATGCAACACACGAGCCCGACATTTCGGTATTCCTGGCACATGTCATCGTGGTGCGGCGGCAATCATCATCAATAGTTTAACAGTAAGCGGCTGATCAACGCCATCGCCAGCGCAATCACTTTGGCAGTCAGCATCAGCAACAAACAGCGAGCAATCGTCAGAGCAACACCATTACTATTGCCGATGCTAACGCCAGGAAGGCTGTGGCAAACATTAGTGAAAATATCGGTATGCTGAGCATGTCACATGCTGCATGTTGCACCGTGTCGCAACCGAGTAAGTGTGCTTGTTTGCTGCGCCAGGAGTTGACGCTGTGGTTGCAGCATGTAATTTACGTATGCGCATATGTTTGTATGTAGCAACTGCGCCAGCGATTGAGCGAATGTCTGGCGAATAGTCGCGTTTAATTATGCGGCATGTTGTCCAGTTGCCGCAACAAAAATAACAACAAAAGAAATTGCAAAAATCAAACGTTATTGGCAACTACATGCGCCTAGTTGTTGTATTTGTTAGCTGTTCTTGTTGCTCTTGTTGTTGTATTAACAAATATTGTAAACAATTGTCGGCCACAAATGGCAATCATCGAAATCGATTTTCGGTTTGACACAACAATTGACATATGATTTCGATTTGTAGACATTCACGAGCCGCAGCAAGTCACCAACATATTGACAAACTCGAGTAGGTTAACATAAGATTTACAACGCACACAACAACGCAACAACGCAAAAACGGTTACGTACATACATACACATGTTTGTACAACATCTGATAGCAGTAATGACAACAGGTATGTTGATGACAACAGCAACTAGAAGTAGTGACAACAATTGCTGTTAGCCAGTTGTTAATGTTGTTGTTGTTGGTAATATGGTTCAGAGAAAAAATGGTCATTGATGACTGATTGGCCACTACTCCCTGGATTGATAGTAGGTAGGCAAATAGCAGAATGTTACGGTGTGAAGGGCAATGAGGGTCAGTCAGAATTTGGGTCAGTCAGTCAGTGATCTAAAATGGATTTAGCATTTGTGTTTGAGTAAACATTCAGCGAGTCAGTTTTCCTTTTGTAAATGCCTTCCAAAATTGGAGTTGGCCAGTTAAATCATTCGAAATGTGATGCCACCAAAAGCTGCGCGAATTGAACAGGTTCGTGGAAGATATACTTTAACCTAAGACGCCAGTGAATTTGACTTAATTGAATATTTTGATATTACGTGAAAGTCTCTTTTTCAATATATTATAATATTTTTTTTCTTAATTGTGTTAGACATGAGCTGTAAAGTCTCAGTCCTAACACATATGTAGATGGCTTTAGTTTTATTACATTCACCTCTTTGTCAGTTAGCAGTAACCTTAAAAAGACGGCTGTTAAAATTTCACGATATTCCATTTATTAGTTCGTGAGTTATTGTGCTAAGATTTACGCTACTTTTGTTACTTTCAAAAAGATGGAAAACACGAAGTTCCTGTTTTAGTTTTGCACTGCTTCGTGATGGAAAAAATGCCGCTCAAGCGAAGCAATGGCTTGAAAAGTGTTATGGGGACTCCGTTCCGTCAAAAACAGCAATAAAACAAAGGTTTGCTGGCTTCAAACGTGGTCGTAGAGACGTCCAAATGAGGCAGCAACGCCAGAAACATCAAATAAAATCCGCAAAATCGTTTTAAATGATCGAAAAATGAAGTTGCGCGAGTTAGCTATCAAAATGACGCGTTGGCTTTATATTGCATGAGAATTTGACTGTGAGAAAGCTCTGTTCAAAGTGGGTGCCGCGTCACTCAAAACAATGTCAAAACTATATGAATTGAACACCCACCGTATTCGCCAGACTACTGGTTGTTCGCAGACCTAAAAGAAATGTGCGGCGGTAAGAAATTTCGCTCGAATGAAGAGGTTATCGCTGGAACTGAAGCCTTTTTTGAGGCAAAAGATAAATCGTTGTATTTAAATGTTAGAGCGACACTGGAATGAATGCGTTGTTCTTGATGGAATTACGTGGTAATGAAATAATTTTGAAAGGCTCTCCAAATTGAATAGGAAGCAATGGTTTTAGTTGAAGAAGTGCAAATGACTTGAATGTTTCGGTATGACAAAGCGTTTTCTTGACAAGCTATGGTAATAACTATGTACATACTTTCAAACCAGTTTTTACGAGCCGAAAACGCCAACTTTACTCTAACGGTTGGACTTTCGTTTACACCGACGGATAAAAAGATTATACAAATACGGCGTATGCAGTAGTTTCTGACAATTCTTGCATTATAAGGGTTGCTAATCACCCTTCTGCTCTATTTTCTCAGCTGAAGCCTATGCTGTGAAAGAAGCAAAAACATGGGTGGTAACGTCAAAAGGAAAATATACCATATGCACCGATAGCCTCTCAACAATAATGGCGATACTGCTCAAATATGAACGAGACGTTATCAATAAAACGGTCCGCGGATGACATAGGTATGGCAAAAATAATTTTTTTGTTTTTTGGTAGGACTGTTATAAGCTTACATGGCAAATTTCAGCGTGATATGTCACATAGTTTGTTTTCTGTGCTACTGTAAACAAGTCAAGCTCGAGTGTGTTCTTCGAATTTAACGATGGAAATTCAAGTTGAACAAAGAATTTGTTTGAAATTTTGTTATTCCAACAAAATTTCGGCTTCAGACACCTTAAAAATGTTGCAGACAACCTATGGGGACTCTGCTCTATCGCGTGCACGTGTTTTCCAGTGGTACAAATCGTTCAAAGAGGGCCGTACATCAACCCAAAAAACCACGCCAAAGTCGCTCAAAAATTAAGGTTATGCTGACTGTTTTTTTCGATTACGAAGGTGTGGTGCACTCGGAGTTCCTTCCGCAAGGTCGATCGGTTAACGCTGAATATTATTTAGACGTTTTAAAGCGTTTGCGCGAGAACATTCGTCTTAAAAGGAAGGAATTGTGGAACAACAAGTCATGGTTCTTGCATCACGATAATGCACCAGCTCATACATCACGTCTTGTTCGCGATTATTTGAACAAAAATAATGTTAATATCGTTCCGCAAGCACCGTATTCGCCTGATATGGCTCCATGTGACTTTTTCCTGTTTCCCAAGCTCAAGTTGCCGCTCCGTGGAAAACATTTTGAGACAGTTGAAGTCATAAAAGAGAGAGAGAGCCTCTGGGGCATGCTAGGCAAGCAAGTTTATAAAGGCGAGCCAGAGGTTTTGATGTTATGGAAAATATTGTTGGGATTTAGTTTGACGTACTTCCCAAGGCTGTCGAAGTAAGGAGCTCCCAGTGACCTTAGTCGTCTAACTGCCAAGCCCGAACATTTACAGAGAAAGTGTTCAACAGTCTCCTTCTCTGAAAGGTCCCCACAGCTCCTGCAATGGGGGTTAAATGGTAAACCTAGCTTTTCCGCGTGTGCGCCGATCATCCACTCACCGGTAAATACAGCTACGAGTTTGGAAATTGAATGGCGACCAGTCCAAAGACTTTACCTTATAAAGCTTAAAAAAATACAGTTGGACTAACGAATACTATTGACTTCTTTTAAACTATTAGTATACCACAGGTGAAATAGCTTATACCCAATAATGAAATTGGGTTGTTAATGAGTTGCAGGAATAGCAAAGAAATTTAAGGTTTTCCAGAAATTTTTGTATTATAATGCAAGAAATTGTATTGTTAATTGTAAATGCCTCAATTCTATATGTTTTGACTCATCAAGGTATTAATATTTATTTCTTCAAAATATTCAACAAATTTGAATTCGCCTCAAAATTAACATTGACAGTTGAGATCAAAATTAGTTCGTTCTGTGTGATTGTTAGCGTGTGTTTCAACAGAAAATGGTTGACGCCAAGTAATCGTAAAAAAATTTACTAGCTAATTTATTAACTATTCTTCCCCACAGCGCAGAGGATGTCTATGACCCCTACCAGCATCGTGTCGTTGAGAATCCGATGAAGTTCGTTTTGTATACCGTTTATTTTATATTTGTTGCAATAATAATTATTTTAAAATGCTTGCAGCAATTTTGAGGTGTACATTAGCTTGTTGAAAGCCTCCATTGGCATCGGTTGCTTGGCCATGCCCAAAGCATTTCAAGCTGCCGGCTGGCTCAACGGCTTAATCAGCACTGTAGTCATTGGTTCCGTTGTGATATTCGCGTTACACATTTTGGTATCCGAACTCATTTAGTTGTAAAACTCAATAAATTGTGAACAGAACCTCTTTCTTTCATCTTTGCAGTTGAAAGGCATGCACGAACTCTGCAAGCGGAAACGTGTGCCCCAGTTGAACTACCCCGATTCGATGGCACTGGCTTTGGAGGCTGGACCGAGGTGTTTGCGATTTCTGAGCAAAAGAGCGCGGTTAGAACGAAAATGGTTTTGCTTTACAAGTTTTAGTTTATTAGTTGCATATATAAAATTTAAGTGATATATGTACGTACGGTACTTTTACGCAGTTCTACCATAGATTTCATTTTGGCCTTCTATCACTTTGGAGTTTGTTGCGCTTACGTGGTTTTCATAGCGGACAATCTGAAGGAGTTGATCGACTTTTACGGTTATACCATCGACATTCGATTTTACATATTCGCTCTGGCAGTGCCACTGGCGTTGATTTACTTAATACGCGATCTTAAGAATCTGGTGCCCTTGAATGCGCTTGCGGATGCCATGACTTGCATTAGTATGGAGTAGACTTGGAGTTAGAAGTATGAAATGAAATGAAATGTTAATTAATTTGCAGGTTTTTGCATACTTTTCTATTACATCTTCATGGATCTGCCGCCGCTGTCCGAGCGCAAGCCCATTGGCGACATAAAAAGCTATCCTTTGTTCTTCGGCACTGTGCTCTTTGCAATCGAGTCCGTCGGAGTGGTCTGTATCAACATGGTTTTATTTTGTTTTTTGTGTGGAATAAGTTTTATTTCAATTGATGCAGATAATTTCCATTGAAACTAAGATGAAGACACCCAAGGACTATTTAGGCTTGTGTGGCATATTAAACATGGGATTAGGCACATCTCTAATACTATACACCTTGGTGGCTTTCTTTGGCTACTGGCACTATGGAGATGCAGTGAAGGACAGCATTACTTCAAATCTGCCATTGGACGAGCTGTAAGTAAGTTTTAGGGTATCGCGCATTTGCTGCAAGAAATTCAAATGTCACAAAAGTGAATATTGAGACAACCAGCTTTTAAGTGATTAGTTTAACACATGGGCTCAAAAGTCCCATAATAAATAATTTAATATTCTATCTATCTGACACTTCAATACCACTTTCGTACGAACGATTTATCTTTTGCCTCAAAATGGCCTTCAGTTTCAGCGATAACCTCTTCATTCGAGCGAAATTTCTTACCGCCGCGCATTTCGTTTAGATCTGCGAACAGCAAGTTTTCGCTAGGAGCCAAATCTGGCGAATTCGGTGGATGTGGGAGCAACTAATTCATGTAATTTTGGCATTGATTTGATCGACTTGTGGCACGGCGCGTGAACAAACGCGGCACCCACTTTGAATACAGCTATCTCACAATCAAATTCTCATGCAATATAAAGCCAACTCGTTCTTTTGAAATTTTTACGATGTCAGCTAACTCATGCATTTTCACTTTTCGATCATTCAAAACGATTTTATTGATGTTTCTGGCGTTACCGCCTCATTTGGACGTCTCTACGACTACGTTTGAAACCAGTAACCTCTTATCCGCTGTTTCTGACGGAGCAGAGTCCCCATAGCCCTTTTCAAGCCATTGATTGCTTGAGTGGTATTTTTCCACATCAAGAAGCAGTGTAAAATTAAAAAAGGGACTTCGTGTTTTCCATCTTTTTTCTTTTTGAAAATAACAAAAGTAGCGTAAATCTTAGCACAATAACTCACGAACTAATAAATGGAATATCGTGAAATTTTAATAGCTCTCTGTCTAAGATTAGTGCTAATTGAAAAAGAGGAGAATGCAATAAAACTAGTGCCATGCTTGCATATGTGTTAGGCTCGGGACTTTTCAGCTCATGTGCTACTTATTACTCCTCCTTTAGTAAAAATTTAGGTATTTTGCCCAGTCGTAAAATTTTTAGGGAGTTGTATTCTCCAGGATATTAATTTTCTAGAGAAATAAATTTTCCGATTCTAAATCCCCATGGAAAATTTTTTCTGCGAAATATTGAGAATAAGAAGTTCGATAGTAGTAGCTGATTTCTGCATTTTTGTCAGCTCTAAGTTGGTTGAAATAAATTTGAAAAAAGTAGGAGAAACTAAATCAAAGTATTAAATAATGGATGATATATGTTTCCGAATATAACTATTATAATGAGTGGATTTAGCCCTACGTCTTTATAGATCTATTGCGCCCCCTTCATGGCAACTCGAGTATTCTGTATTTCTCTGAGCTCAACCTCCTCATGAAATTTTAGTGTTTGGCCTATTTTATTGAGTTTTAATTCCTCCTCTGGCAAAATATATTTCCCCAGGTGTTAGTCACACTTATGCATCCATGCTGGACACGATGCCAGCATATGCTTGAGGGCTTCATCTCCTCCCATAAAATGTGAAATTTTCATTTCCAGGTTAGAAAGAGGATAATTCAATATACGAGGCCCTGTTAGACTTTCCTGTAATGATTCTAAAGTTATTCTTATTTCATTCCCCACATCCCTTAAATCGGTATAGGTTAAAGCTATCTATCATTGATTATTATTCTGATAAACCCAGTAGATTGTCTCAGAGGAAGAAACTGCTGAGTTGGACAATCAGATACAGGCACAGAAAGCTTTAAGAAGGCAGATTCGCGATTATAAAAATTGCTAGTTTTTGGCTTAAAAATAAACTCTTAGCATTGTTCTTTATAGATCAAATATAATAAATTAAAATTTTTACATTCTTGTCAGTTGCTGTCACACAATGGGCTGGAGGAAATTTTATTTTCTGGTATCACAAACCTCCTGTTTTTGCATTTATGCTACCTACTTTTTTCCAAAATACAATTTCATTTTACAAAGTTCGAAGTTTTCGAAAATTTTTACTCGTATTTAGAAACGGGCTGAACATTTTTTTTCTAAAGATTTACTGTTCACAGTTGCCGGTGTGCATTTTTTACGCGGCAACCAGCTAGAAGGCTGTAATTTCTGCATAGTCATATAGAGAACATTATTTCTGGATGAAGCATGCAAGCACATATCAATTAATTAATCAATATTTTGTGTATTTTTCTAGATTTCCCCGCCTTGCCAAGTTGATGTTCGCAGCGGCAATATTTTTTTCATTTGCCTTGCAAGGCTACATAACGATTGAGGTATGTTGGCGTCGATACTCGGAGTATCTGAACTTGAAGGAGCCACATCCATTGGAATACGTGTTACGCATAGCAATTGTGCTGGGAGCAGGTGAGTCAGTGCGTTCTGATTTCGTGAAAATCTATGAATTCCGTAAGCAGCTTATTGACTAAATGCGCATATTTTTCTGTTAAAGAGTGTTTCAATAAGGGCATTGTAATTTTGTATTTCTATAAAACACCGAATAATTGAGATATCCGGATAAAATTACTTTCAAGTATAGCAAATATATTCAAATATGGAATTTAGTAACACTCATATAACTAGCGCGTGGAGGTTTGCAGCGATCGATTATGTGGCATCAATTCTGAACCACTTTTCCACACTTATCGACCGAAGCATTGGCAATTTCGCGTGCTATGTTTTCGGAGTTTCTTTAACGAAGGTTTTGTTGTTTTTTTTATGAGGAGGAAGCATCGAAAGCCTTACCCCGCCAGCGTGGGACTTTAACCCGAACTAAACCTCCTACCGTCAAAGTACCGATCCCCCCGATACTACCGTCAAGTACTTTGTCGGGAGGCGATTTGAGCGTTGGACTCAACGTCAGTTACTGTTCTGATGCAAAATGTCAGAAGCTGCATCTGCCTATTACCACCACTGTTGAGTCATATCTGAAGGGAACCACCCCTGTCGGATCTATAAGCCCCCTCCCCCCATGTCCCTGTTCGTTACCATAGAAAAGTTAGTTTCTAATAGTGGTATCGTCAGTTTATCAGCGTTTTCATCTCTGGATAGATTTGCTGCTTGACGATCTTATTCGACATTCGCGCATCCTCCTTGCCTGCTTGCTATGTCGGAGTTGCTGCATTATTTCAGCAGCCATGTGCTGGGCTTTGTTCCAGTTGTCCTGGCTCTTCAACATCAGTGGCACTAAGTTCTCGGGAGTGATGCTGCCGCCAAGGCTTTCTTCCAGTTTAGACCTTACTCTTCTGAAGCGGGGACACGTGAGAAGCACATGTTTTGCGTCCTCCTCAACTGCTGGTGTGCACTGCTTGCATTAGGGACTTTCTTCGTGTCCAAAGCGGTGAAGGTACGCTTTATAGCAGCCATGACCACTTAGGATTTAGCAGAGATAGAAGTCTACTTCTTCGTGCTTTCTCTGTACCCAAGTTTCAACGTTGGGGATGAGACGGTGGGTCCACCTGCCTTTATTCGCACTGTCCCACCGCGTGTGCCATTGATCCGAACGAAGGTGGTACAAAGTATCTGTATGCAAAATTCCTCACAATGTGAATCTTTTCAATTGATCAGAATGGAGTAGATCTTAAAAATTGCGGTCACGGTAGTAGTTTGTAATAATATCCAGACTAGGAATGCCTATTCTGGGATCCCCTAGTCCTGATATATTTTTAGCGCTGCAAGCTCCGGTATAAGTCCATTTTGAAGCGCTTAAACCTGGAGCAAGTGTTACTGACGACCCTGGTTGTGAACAATTAGATCGATTAAATACATCATTAATTGAAAGATATCCAGCGATTATCAATAGAAAAGGCGTCATTTTGTTAAGCATGACCGGCTACGCAAAAACAAAAAAAGATGCCAGTAAAAAATTAATGGATTGGGGTGGGATGTACTGTCTGACCTACTATACTCGATATTGTGGCATCGGATTTCCGTTTATGGCGAGACTTCTTAATCAGCAAAAAATTAAATTAACTTGATATGAAAAATTCCATTCCCAGATATTTTACGGAAAAACCAATTGATTTTTATCGATACGACATTGAAAATCTGCGCACTAGATAGCAAAAGCTTTTTGCGAGGGTGCTCATTGAGTAAAAAGGTGTAAGAAATTATTTACTGTAAAAAATTTATTTATTCCAATTTGCTGCCAATTTGCGGTCCCTCTAATATACTACAACTTTCTTTTTTGATTTTTTTAGATTCGTTAGTGTCTTTGCCCTTTAACTTTCTCCTTTTAACATTCTCCTCTGGGAATGCCTTGAGGAGCAGTGCGAAATATCTTGGTGATTATTTCTTTGAAGGCCTGGAAGAAAATTTGCAAAATGTCTCACCTTCTTAAAAAGATCTAAGTGGTTTAAGCAACTTTGTTAGGGGAAAGAAATCAAATGCAGGCATCACAGTGGGCCTTAGGGCCACCGAGTGTCTTGTCTTAGAGAAGCAACCTTACCTACCAACCTAAGTTTAGAATAATTTTTTCTAACAAAAATTTAAAAATTTTATCAATCAGCGAACCAGTTCCGGTTTTGAGAATTCTTCAGTTGTGTTGCCTTGAATTAAATAATATTAAATACTTCTATCCTAGTTTATCTAGTTTTTGTAAACTTGAGCGTAATATGAATGTAAAATTTGGCGTTGCAAGATCAGAACGAAAAATGTAAACGCCGCTTGTCATGAAATCCAAAATTTCAATGCCTCTGTTGAAGAACTCGTTAGTTTTACTAATATATTGTAATATATGTATGTAAGTACTTCTATATGCATTTCAGTGCTTGCGGCCTATATGAGCTCCCAACTGGTACTGATACTCTCGCTCGTTGGCTCGTTTTCACTCTCCTACCTGGGGCTAATTTTCCCCGGTGTGCTGGATTTTTGCTTGCGCTACAACATGGGATATGGACCGTACTACATCTACTTGTGGCAAGATTTATTTTTGGTGATCTTCGGTGTGGTTGGTGGCTCCGTGGGAACTTGGTTTTCGCTCATCGACCTCCTTGAACACTACCAGCTGGAACTGTGACGAGCCTCATACAAACATACATATTTGAGTGGGCATCAAAGCCAAAAACAGCAGCATTCACTATATGTAAATAATAATAGATTTGTAAGCAATTAGAAGGTACGTGCACTTATTCGCTCATTAGTAAAAATAAATAACCACCCGTGAACAGCTCACCTGCACTGGAATCCACGTCATTTGAGTGCGAGAAATTCATTAACTGCATTTCTTAGCAACGTTTTCGCACCAGCAGCAGTGACCCGCACTGCTCGGCGCTTACCCTCTGGTCATTTGTCCACTTTGGTATGTGCGCAATTTCCATGCCTTCGCTTGGCTGCAGCGAGCAACGTACAGTGCAAAGTGCGCGTGAGTATCGTTCGGTGTATCGCATAGATACTCGTACTACATGCACGCACTTGTTTGTTGCTGAGATTAAAATGTTTTGCTAACGGATAAGGCGAGATTCTGCGACTAATTAGGCGATAGCTCAATTAAGCTAACAAGGCATTAAATGAACTGAATTTACGTGAACACATTGCTCTAGAATCGACTGTGACCGCATCGTTGACGTTGAGCCCGCTAACAATCTCTTTCATGTATGCATATATGCACGCATACACATGCACATGTTTGTTTAGTATTCGTATATACTCGTATGTGTGCCGGTGCGTTGTCGCTGCCCTCAATATGTCGGCTACGAAAGTATGAACGCGTGCGCATGCGCCGTTGTTCACGACTTCTCGGCACCCATTGCAGCAGCGCGAGCATGCGTCGAGTTGGCAAATGCTTACGAGTGGTGTCTAGCTCCTGTAACGTCGCCAAGTTGGCTTGTGGGCCTTTTATGGCAGCAGCGTTATGGGCAAATTTCACCAGAGTGCGAGTACAACAGCAGTGGTGCCCCTTTTGCTAATATTGACGGCGGATGCGCGTAGTATCCAATTTTCAATTTCCGCTCGCTTGCCCTCGCACCAGGAGCACGTTCGGTCAGTTTAAGTGAATTAAAATTTTATCTTGATCGATGTGTGTGTAAATTTGCTGGGGAACAACCTTCATTGCGCTGCTCTGGACATGATTCTTTGTGTGTTTGTTTGTGTAGATGAGTGTGCAGTGGACTTTCAAGAGGTGATTTTATCAGTTACCATTGCTACGTTTTGGATTGAAATGACTGGATTGGATATAAATTTATATGTTTATACATACGTACATACATATTTATGTCTCTAATATACATTTATAGACAGGTGCTTATATGTATGCGTGTTATGACTTCAGTTTTCTTGTTTGCACTACAAATCATATCAATTTTATATGATAATATTCCATATTACATAGATATTTACACAATTTAACGGTCACTTCTATCGATATTAGATGAAGGAGATATTTCGATCGACATTAGTGAAATCGAATAAAAAAGTACGCCTTTTGCGTGAAGATTTTATTATCTACATGAAAGTAGGTGAGGTGTTTCCTTTGATGTGCATAGTGAAAAATAATAAAATAAAATTAATGGGGCTGGGGCAAAAAATTCGAAATGCGGCAATGTTTTTATCGGCACTGGCATCAATGCGACACAAGAGAGGATTTTTGGTCTTAACTGAATTAGACTTTTCTCTTTCCACTTTTTCGCTAAATAAAAGAGCTTCTAATATAATTGCGGTTATATAGCAAAAGGATAATTATTTGCTTAGGTTATCGCTTCATGCTACATCGTTGGCAAAACCATTAGCAATTATCTTCAATATACCACTGGCTTCTGGTGAGTTTTTACATAATTGGAAAAAATCGTTTCTCATACCGATACATAAGTCTGGAAGCAAGTCGGAAGTCTAAAATTATCATCCTATCTGGAAAATCTCTTGCATATCTAAAGTCTTTGAAAAGCTAGTGCATGATTTGATTTTCTTTAAAATTTCAGATCTCATATCACATAATCAGCACGGCTGTGTTAAGGGTAGATCTACTGTTACGAGTTTAGGATTATTTGCAAATTTTGTTTTAAACAAATTTGAAACAGGCCAACAATGCGACAACAATGTCATAGTAACCGATTTTTCGAAAGCTGGGTTCAATTGGACTTCATCGTAGCTTACTCAAGTGGCTTGCATTTTATCTAACAGATAGAACTCAATTCGGTCGTATAAATAACATAAAATTTGATGCCATCAAAGTTACCTCAGGCGTACCTCAAGGTAGCCATCTTGGGCCATTATTTTTCTTAATGTTTGTTAATGACATTCCAGACCTTTTCGAGACATCACGTTGTCTGATGTATGCAGACGACCTGAAAATTTACAGTCGGATAGAGCCACAAAGTAAACACAATAATAAAGTATAAGTGGAAGTTTGTACGTCCAAACTTAATATTTTGAGACTAAAAACAACAACAAAAAATGCCGAAAAAATGGTTAGAAAAAACAGAATGTCGAAGAAAATGGTACACAAAGTTTGTTTAGGTATGCTCTCTCTTCCCTGAACTTCTCACATTCTCTCCCATCATATAAGCCCCGCTAACTTCTATTTAATTAAAAAAAACTACATGTTGCATATAGGCTTTGGCTAACATTCTTCTTCTTCTTGATTTTCGCGATAACCGCTTACGCGATTTTGGCCGAGTTTAACAAAGCGCGCCAGTCGTTTCTTTCTCATTCTAAACGGTGCCAACTGGACACATCAAGTGAAGCCAAGTTCTTCTCCACCTGGACTTTCCAATGTAGAGAAAGATTTCCTCGTCCCCTGTAACCACCGGATGGTACCGCATCGAATACTTTCAGAGTCGGAGCGTTTGTTGCCATTCGGATGACATGACCCTGCCAACGTAGCCGCTTTATCTTTATTCGCTGCGCTATGTCTATATCGTCGTAAAGCTCATACAGCTCATCGTTCCATCGCCTGCGATATTCGCCGTTGCCAACGTGCAAAGGTCCAAAAATCTTGAGCATCATCTTTCTCTCAAACCCTCCAGAGGACGTCTCATCGGATGTTGTCATCGTCCAAGCTTGATAAGCGACTCCGCACTGCAACATATCTACTGGCGCGAAACTTATGCCTCAGCGTGCCAGTTAGGTCTTACATAAATCCAATAACGATTTTGTCAGTCGTAGAGTTAGAGACAATGCTGGTTTTACGCGGTCAGTGCATTTCTATGTCCAGTCTGAGAATTTCAGATGGTCCACCCAACCTGAGTAGAAATAATAAAACTATACTTGAAGGCGTAATGGAAATTTCTTTGAAGAAATATCAATAATTTAAATAACTTGGAAATAAGCGAAGTCTTCTTCCTATGTTCGTGAATCCCAGAATTCGTTGACAAAATACACTAATTTCTTTTCAAGCTAAAATGTAGAAAAAATCGTATCAGTTTTCTTAGCTCAACGGGAAATTTAAAGAAAGAAGAGAACATTTTTTCATCTGGGCCGATGTTCGTGAACTTGGTCATATTACTAGAATGTCAAAAAATAGACCCAGCATAGCGCATAACAGAACAGCTGTGGGAAAACTAAGCAGAGGGAGCCCGTGATAAACGATCTAAGGATAATGAGCGTTGCCACTTGGTAGAAGCTGACTAATGGTCGTGTTAAATGAAGGAGTGTAGATACGGCAACTATGGCCTGCCAAAGCCTGTGAAGCTAATGATGATGATGATGTGAATTTTAAATGAAGCAGGTATAACTTAAAAATACTTTGATTATATAAGTCTGCTGTGGGAGTTGAATTTTACTAAAGTAATAGAAAAAATTATATCCCGAAATGAATCCCACAATGAGCCCCGAATTTTCGTGACTTAATTGAAAGTATCTCGAAATCAACAATTACAGAATACTGCCCAACTTTCTCTAAATAAAACTGAAGAATTTGGCCAATTTCTCTGAATGATCATTAGAATAACAGAAGGCAAGGTGTTCTACTTACTATATATTCTTCAAAAAGCTGTTATTTCTACTCTTTCTTTCTACTATTCACAGGAGCAAGTAGGAAAACAAATGGACCCAAATAGTTTTAGTTAAACACGGACCAGTTAAGCATTTAATCCCTGCCGAGAATTTCGCTAGTAGGCATAGTTCGCAATTTAATGATTACTCAATTGGATCCAACATTAGGTGTTCTCTTCTTCTGTATTTATGCGTACTTTTCAATATAATTGAAAATTTTAGTACGTCAAGGGTCCCCCACGCAAAAACTATCGATTTGGATACATGCGCCCTCAATTTACATCTATGCAGATCCCACCTAAGAACCGCTCTATTATTTTTTTACAAAATTGTCAGCCTCGATTTTTTCCCACATATAAAGTATGATTTGGCAGAGCGAATGTGAGTGTGCGTGTGTGCATTGACCACAGTCGGTAAACCATAAAAGCACATCAATGAATTCCTACTATCAGCCAATATCTAAAATTCTTCAACGTAGGGCGACAGTTGAACGCAGTTCGTATTGAGGCGGCAGTGGCAGGCGGCAGCGGTCAACAACAGTAGCAGCAGCAAACAGTGGCCGCAATTATAAAAACCGCCGCCAATCTGCTAACATGACCACAATGCTGACGATGGATGAGGCTGAACGGGAGTGCATTGAAACAAAACTTCCAGATGCAATGACAAAAATTACTGAAATGATGCGCGGGAACGCATGCGCCCACTGGCAGCACCGACTATTGGCTAGTGGCAGCGGTGCGGCGCGCTTTGATGTGTGCCGCCCGCGCGGCCAACGATAAAATAACAAAGGCGGCGATGGAGCGATTTAGCAAACCGCCAACAATGCGCCGCAATGTGAATAACATCAACAAACTGTGGCAACTAAATGACAATGACGCGGACGAGACATTTACGAAAGCGAACGGGGGCGCAGCAACTCCTGCGACGTTATGTGCGACACATGGACAAGGGGCCATGGATGAGCACAAAACAGTCGCAGTAGCAGTGGCAGTGGCAGTATTAAGTAGTGTAACTACTTGCGAGCTACCACAACTATTTACTACTACAATTGAATTGTGCGGGTTGTGCAACGTTGACAAGTGCATACCTAAACACAGAGCAACAACGACAACTGGCAGCCACGGCAGCTAAAGCAGCCAACCGCCAGTGAAAAGGTGCAGTTGAAGGAAGGAATCGTCGCTGTAATGTTGACAATGTTCGGCAATCAAAATATTTCTAGGCGGCAACGTTGGAAGCTGACTTCAGCTGAAAGTGTAGCTTTTGTTTCAAATTGCACGGTAGTGGAATTGCCTTGCGTTCGGCTTTGGAGTTGTTGGCGGTGTAGGTAGCAGAAATTGAAATATGTCATATTGACAGCTCTTTTGAGTGCCCCAAAGCGAAGAGAGGTGGGGGGGATTGGTGGTTGTAAAATACTCCCCTATATGTGTTGTTCATAGGACTGCGAATGTTGCGAGCGAGCACAAGGATAGTAAATTTTTGATGAGAAGCTATTAAGTGTAATTCCAGTGGATAGTTGATGGCGGTCAATTCAATAGGAATGACACTTCGAATTGCAATTTGTGGAATTTATGCTGATTGAGAATGTTGCGCTAGAGACATTGGAGCTTTAAAGGTGGAATTTTGAGAGTTTGGCGGTGATGTTTTCTTGTGATACTTGTAAATGGAGTAAAGAAGTGCCAAGTTCTGTTCAGACCGCTCTTTATATACCCAAGTTCTGGCTAGGAACGACAGTAAATTGTAACGCGACATTCCATTTTTTTATACAATATTTACTTATTGTCAGGGAAATAAAAAAATAAAAATGCTTCCTGCTAATTTTAGAAACATACAAACTCATAGGCAAGAGAGTTATAACGTTTAACATCTGACGGACGGATGGAAACTTAGTCTCAACAGTATTTATGTCGGCGGGGAGCAATGCGTTTACGTAGTTTAAGTGAGTTTCATTAAATCGTTATCGAGATATACGCATTTGCCCAAAAATGGGTGTGGCACCTACACTTTTTCAAAATTTTACTAGCGAGATATTTTTTTTTTTTGGATTCAATATTTGTATAAAATTTCAATAATTTTGTTCATTTATAATAGAGATATGAAGTTTTTTTTTTCTTGACGGTGGACGTGATTATTGACCGATTTCACCTATTTTCAATAAAAAACTACCCTGGATAAAGAGTAATAACTGTACCTTGCTTCGTTGAAATATATTAATTTTGGGTTATCGTCTCCCCGGCGAACAGACGAACCGGCAGATATGGCCAGCTCGATTACATTCATCATTCCGATGCTATTTTCATAAAAAAAGTAAATAATTGGCGCGCACACTTTTGTAAGGTGTTCGGCCGAGCTCCTCTTCCTATTTGTGGTGCGCGTCGTGATGTTGTTCCACAAATGGAGGGACCTATTAGGTGCGCAACTAAGTTCTCGCTTTTTTTTTTTTTTGATGAAAATACAACTTTATTCTGAAAAAATGGTTACAAGTGAATCATTGAAAGTATTGCCTATAACTGGCTACTACTTTTTTCCATCTTTCTGGTAGATCTCTCATACCGTCGCGATAAAACTGTTCATTTTTTGAGGCTATCTACGGATCAAGCCATTTTTTGATGTCTTCATATGCATGGAACTGCGGGTCAGCTAGACCATGTGCCATCGTTCAGAACAGGTGATAATCGGACGGCGTAATATCTGAAGAATATGGCGGGTGGGGTAGGATTTCCCATTTCAGTGTTTCCAGGTAGGTTTTAACGGGTTTGGCAACGTGAGTCCGAGCGTTGTCATGCTGTAGAATCTCTTTTTCATGCCTCTCCGTGTATTGCGGCCGCTTCTCGCGTAGTGCTCGACTCAATCGCATCAATTGAAGTCGATACCGATTCCCAGTGATGGTTTCGCTTGGTTTTAACAGTTCATAATAAATAACACCAGCTTGATCCCACCAAATACATAACATAACCCTCGCAGCGTGAATATTCGGCCGGGACGACGACTTAGAAGCATGACCGGCAGTCCCCATGACTTTCTTTTCTTTGGATTGCTGTAAGTAATCCATTTTTCATCACCCGTCACGATGCGATGAAGAAACCCCTTCCTTTTTTGCCGCTAGAGCAGTTGTTCACAGGCGAAAAAACGACATTCAACATCCCTTGGTTTTAACTCATAAGGAACCCAAGTCTCCTGTTTCTGAATCATTCCCAAAGCATGCAATCGCTTGGAAATGGATTGGCGGGTAACTACTAATACTGAAGCAAGCTCTTCTTGCGTTTGACGCGGATCCTCATTCAGCAATGCCTCCAATTCAGCGTCTTCGAAGTTTTTTGGCCTTCCTTCACGCGGATGGTCGTCAACATTAAAATCACCATCTTTGAAGCGACGGAACCAATCTCGGCACTTTGTTTCACTTAAAGCAGCATCTCCATAAACTTTTTGTAGCTCTCGATATGCTTCAGCCGCCATTTTTTTCAAATGACGATTATCTTTTTCACAAAACCAAAAGTATATGATACCAAAACAAAATCACTAATATGTCGAAGCAGTTTGTTTACCATATGTGTAAGCTTGGTTTATGACGTTTAGGTTATGTTAGAATGGACTAGCACACACTGCTGGCGGCATCTATGACAAACAGCGGGAACTTAGTTGCACACCTAATAATAGGACTATGAATAAGTTCCTTGCGGTTTTACAACAGATGGCGTAACTTGATTATTATTCCATCGATCCACATTTCCAAACATTCATTGGAGAGCTACTGTCGTAAGGCACAAACGTCAGTATAAGTTTTTTATTTGAAGCGTAAACAACAATATTTTTACCACACTTGAAAATGTCGAATTTCGTGCCAAATAATGTGTTTTTGCGGGGAATTCTTCTTCATTATTTTAATATGAAGAAAAAAGCAGCCGAAAGTCATCGTATCTTGGTGGAAGTTTATGGTGAGCATGCTCTAGCTGAGCGAACGTGCCAGAAGTGGTTTGCACGCTTTAAAAGTGGTGATTTTGGCTTGGAAGACGAAGAACGCGAGGGTGCGCCGCCAAAGTTCATGGATACCGAATTGGAGGAATTGCTCGATCAAGATCCGGCTCAAACGCAAGAAGAGGTTGCAAAAACTTTGGGAGTTGATCAATCAACCATTTCCAAACGTTTAAAAGCCATGGGAATGATCCGAAAGGTAGGCCATTGGGTGCCGTATGAATTGAAGCCAAGAGACGTTGAACGCCGTTTTATGGCATGCGAACAACTGCTTCAACGGCACAAAAGAAAGGGTTTTTTGCATCGAATTGTGACTGGCGATGAAAAGTGGGTCCATTACGACAATCCAAAACGTCGGGCAACGTATGGATACCCTGGCCATGCTTCAACATCGACGTCGGCGCAGAATATTCATGGCCTGAAGGTTATGCTGTGTACCTGGTGGGACCAGCTGGGTGTTGTGTATTATGAGCTACTGAAACCGAATGAAACGATTACGGGGGATGTCTACCGACGACAATTGATGCGTTTGAGCCGAGCACTGCGAGAAAAACGGCCGCAATACGCCGATAGACACGACAAAGTTATTTTGCAACATGACAATGCTCGGCCACATGTTGCACAAGTGGTCAAAACATACTTAGAAAGGCTCAAATGGGATGTCCTACCCCACCCGCCGTATAGTCCAGACCTTGCGCCATCCGATTACTATCTCTTCCGATCGATGCAACATGGCCTGGCTGACCAGCACTTCCGTAATTACGATGAAGTCAAAAAATGGATCGATTCGTGGATTGCGGCAAAACCGACCGAATTTTTCACAAAGGGAATCCGTGAATTGCCAGAAAGATGGGAAAAAGTAGTAGCAAGCGATGGACAATACTTTGAATATTAAATTTGTAACCATTTTACGTCAATAAAGTTTCAAATTTCGAAAAAAACCGCACGAACTTAACCATAGTCCATTAATTACACCTAAGTTACAATTTCAAGCCGACTCCGAACGGCAGATGGTTTTTTATGAGAAACTTTTTATGCAGAAATATACTCGGGGGTGTGCCATTGCCTGCGACCGCTATTAGAAAAAACTTTTTCTATCATTTTCATGCACGGAACTTCGAAGTTACGCAATCCCGAATGGTAGTCACGCACCTATCCATTCGGCTGTTGCGGTCAACCCTATATTCATATATACTGCGTTAAATAACTACAGCGCTATTATTATTTGATTTGTATAGTTTTTTATGAAACAAGAATCACATAAACCCAAGTTGAAAGTGTGTGCAAAGTAAAAAAATTAACAATTTCTTTTTTTTTAATTTTGCTTTATTATATCAGAGTCAGAGTCGTTAGAAGAGCCTACACTGCCAGCAAAAAAAAAAAAAATAATAATAAAACTTGTCAAAAATCAAAGCGAATTTTTAAGCACTCCAAACTTGCACTTTTTTGTGCTAAAATTAAAAATTAAATAAGGATAAAACTGTGTACTCGAAATTTTTCTAAGCCTTGAAGATGAAATAATAAATAATATGACCTTCTTAATAAGCAAAGGTTTTTATAGTTCGATTGAAGGTAAAAAAAAAATTATTTCTCGAATTGTTTGAATTTGCTTTCTTTTCATGCCTACTGTAGATATCGCCCATTTTCAACCCAACTATTCTTCCTTCACGAGCCGGAGCTAAGCTTGAACAAGCTGAACAATTAACAAAGTGCTTGTGAACTCACTAATTACCTACTAAATACATAAACGTATACGGGCATATTCAACTTATGTGAAAAAATCTAAACGTATTCGCCACTTACTCTCCTAAGGAAATATCTATGCCACCTACAACAATTGACTTCAGTACCTCAATCCCATTCGCAGCCGATTCAACGAATATTTGTACAAATTTCACACACACTGACGCAAACACACGAATAACTTTGCCATCGACCACAACCAGAACCAAGAGGCAATAAAGTTTTATGCAATTTCCAGTGCTGCACCAAACCCCAAACCATCTCCTCGACGACTGTGCTGCTGCCTTGCTGCCGCTGCTGCTTACGACTAACAAAAGTTTTGTTTAATGGCCAACAACGTGGTACTTTGCTGCTTTTCCACAGAAATCACAGCTCATAAGTTAAAAAGTCTGTTGAAAAGTCACTTCACTGCCATAAATAACGCGAACGAGCGAAAAAGCTAGCCGGTTGGTGTGGTGGAGGGCGCATGAGCGGGTGACCGCAAATTCACAAATTCGCATACGCATGCGCATACCCATATGCCACATGCCGCACATGCCATGCCGTGGAGCAGCGAGACAACGAGGCAACTACTTAAAAGGTTGTCGGTGTTGTGGCATGATAATGGCGATTGGTTGGCTGCTGCTTGAGAGTGCAACAAGTGTTTGGCTGCTGCCTTTCTTTGCGCTCTTTTCATTTAATTTTTGAATGTGCGGACGGACGGACGGATGGACGGATGGATCAAGGCATGGCAGTACACCCGCACCTTGGGAAAAGGCGAATGTGAAAAAAGTTCGTAACAAATTCTAGTCGGGCACACACATCCACGCACAACTATCAATAGCCAGTGCTGCTAAAGCGCACAAACATACATTCATACATACATACACACATTCAGTTTGCGTGCATGCTTGTTTGTTTGGTGGCTATGTGAGAAGTGGCCAAAACTCGTAAAACTGTTAAATTTATTATGGGAATGTGAACAGGTTTGTGGCGTGAATGAAAGCGCGTCGCAGAAGCAGGCCACAAAATGCGAATGAATGTGCGGCGAACGGGTGGAGGACCGCGCTCAGGTGAACAATTCCAAAAAAAGAACTACACTCACAAGACGAAAATTTGCCAACCAACCAACCGCAAACCGCAGATCCGGCCGATGTGGCCGTGTAGATGTGTGGGCGAAGACAATTCGTTGCGTTCTGAGTTCGTTTCCCAATGCGGGCATGAGCATTAAATTGTAGAAAAAAATTTTTTCTAATAGCGATTGCCACTCGGCGAGAAAAAGTCAACTTCCGAGCGTACTTTTTCCACAGAAAAAATTCTCACAAAAATAATCGAGAAAATCCCCAAAAATCGGGTAAGAAACTCGGCCTCACTGCTCACACAGGTACATATATTATATTATATATGTACATACATATGTATATGTATATGTATGTAACCTCAAAGAACCCACATGTGAATCGCAAAATACAAATGTGTCGAAGGCTTTGACTCTTTCTTTGTTCAGCGTACATACTTATGTACTTACGAGGTCTTAAGTGGGGGCACACATGCAGTTAAAGCGGGCATGGACATACATACACCCATATGTGCGCATGTAGGTGAGTTTAACTTTTGGCAAATTGTTTGCAAAGTGTTCGTTCAATTTGCTATTTTCCCGTTGAGTGAGTGCGAACGAAGTGCTTTCGAATTGCAATGAAGCACGGCAGGAAGGGGCAATATTGTTTGTGGGTACATTTGAATGTATGCATGTGTGTTTGTGCGCTGTGAAAAGTTTGCCATAACATTCAATCAGGTGTTGCAAGGTGTTACTTTTATTCTGCGTGCACTTGGCACATTATTCTATTAATAACTGCCTAGAGATGGATAGTTTGCTATTGAAGATTGAAAAGATTGAAGATTTAGCTATAGTAGGAAGTAACTATTTCCAAGCTTTAAGATTTTAAATAATTGGTTGATGTAGGTAGTGGCACTGTGCAACATAATTTTATTTTTGCGATATCACTTTGAAGTGATTAGCTGCGTTTGCTAGCTGTGCGCGCTGAATTCAAATTTGCCTTCAAAAATATTTCGTTAAGTTGGTGTTTTGAAAAAATTTGGCGTCACTTGTCCAAGGAATACCTTTAAATGACAGAAATGGGAGTAAAGACGTTTGTGGAAAAAAAAATTATTTACAACTAAGTAAAGCTGCTACTACTTTTCGCGATAAAGCATCCCTATTTAGACTTTCACGAGCCCTATTCGAATGGTTGCCTCATTTTGTGGGAATAAAGAAAAGGTGAGCTCTTACAGCTTTTCATTGATACTTGCACTAAATGGATATGCCACTTAAGCCCACGGTGTACAGAATACAAAGAATACAAAGAAGGTGCCCTTTTGAAAACCAGTAGTCGTAGTCGACAACCGATGAAGTCGTTGCTGCAAATAAACGAACAAAAGAAGGAGAATTTTTGTATATTTGAACATTCAGTTAATGACTTGGAAAATATCAGGATTATATTTGTAACTTTTAAATAAAACAAAATACTAAAAATGAAGTGCCGCATTGTAAATTTTGAAAATGAATTTTTGTTTGGTGTTTCTTTCGCTTTTTGCCGAAGACGCTTTGACAAGAAAGTGTAGGTGCGTGTGTATAGCTTCTTGTAGATATTTGACAGTTTCCATTTTTTTCGTTTAGTTTTCCTGTCTATCACAGCGATTTGGGATGGCGCAATTTTGGCCGAGGAATAGAACCCATGGACCGATTCTTATGATGGTTTGGACTCCGTGTGATAAAAATCATTTATAATCTTTTTCTCACACTTTTTTCTCCTGATTACTGCTTTGTTGAGCATAGAGCCTCTATAAGGCTTCTCCAACGTACGCGGTTAGATGCTATGGTCTTAGCATTGTACCAGCTTTTGTTTATAGGATAATTCATGCAGGATGGATATTTTCGAGGTGTTCTTTGGTCGGCCGAGGTTTTTGCTTCCCGCGGCCATCTTAAACAAAAAAACAAAAATGCCATTTCAACAATATTTCTGCTTTCTATTATCATTTTCAGTTCTCAAGCTTGTAAAAACAATGCCCGATACTTTTATATGCGAAAAAAAGACCGGAAGTGAAGTCATTGGTGAACTTTTTTACTAAATTGCGATATGCTAAAAAAATCTCTGAGACCGGCTTCGAATGGGGCACATCACCAAAATCTATCGAAAGCAACTGATTTGCTCTTCGTGAAAAAAGCATTGTTGCATATCAATAATGCCCGGGCAGAATGAAGAAGCTTAGCTTAATTCATTGATTCAAATAACTAAGCAGAATACAGTTCGTCACTTTTCAAACGACCTTTAGATTATGATCATATTTTGAGACAGGCTAAGAAAGATTAGATCTGGGTAATTTGATTGAATAGATAAATGATCTAACAAACGCCGTTTACTGGTCGCCAGCCTTGCAGTGGGAATCTGAATTATGGAGGCGTAGATTTATAACTGGCCAAGCACTGTCATTCGTACTCAGTAACATTGCAAAGAAACTCTTTTCTGAGTTCAACCAAATTTCTGATTTCTCAGAACGCTTCTCAAGGCTCAGTCTAGTTGTGACCTGCTTAATGCTCGGCACTAACCACGAAGGTGCGGAACTTTTGGTATTTGCGACGCATTTTTCACACCACAATAATCTCGTTTAAGTACGATCTACTGGGTAGTGTAATAAAGATTTGTGTGGGCAGCCCAAATAATTGTTTCCGATTCTATCTTCGAAGTGTCAGAATATAATTAGAAGTTTCTTGTGCGAGGATCGTAAGTTTTGCAGTATTGTAAGATGAGTCCGTGGCAGCAGCCTTGAAGAAAATCTTCTCTGCATGCCTGGCTCTGGCCTACATACCACGCTCTTGGAGGATGGTGAGGGTCGCCTTCATCCCAAAGGTTGGAAGAGACGACTACACCAGCCCCGAAAGCTTTAGACCCATCAGCATCTTCGCATTCGTCAGAAGTCGCTGAAGGCTCATCCTCTGTCTCCAATTCAGCATGCCTATCAAAGTGGAAAATCCGTCAAGTCGTCACTGCAAAACCTTGTTGCTAGGGTAGAGCTGGCCATCGACTACGCTATGGGCATCGTTTTAGACATAGAGGGGGCTTTTGATAATGCCACTTTTGACAGTATTTGCAGCTCTGCTAGTAGGCACGGCGTAGACCGGGTGCTAGTGATTTGGATTCGTCGATACTGGCCCAAAGAATAGTCGCGTTACGAGCAGAGGAAGATCTGCTGGTGTCATCCGGGGTTAATAGAGGTTGCCCCCAAGGCGGTGTGCTGTCTCCATTGCTCTGGTGCATGGTAATCGATCCTCTACTCAGCACCTTAAACGATTCGGTAGTCTACGCACAAGCATATGCGGACGATGTTGCCTGTTTGGTAACAGGCCTTTCGCAGGAAAGTGCAGAAAACTCTGGATCTGATTGACACTTGGTACTGTGCGAATGGGCTATCGACAAATCCCACCAAGACTGGTATTGTCCTCTTCACCAGAAGGAGGAAGCTTGATGGACTCCTCCTGCCAAAGCTAAAAGGAGTCATAATCCAGTTATCCATGGAAATTAAATATCTTGGAGTAATCCTTGATAGTAAATTTCTTTGGATGTCACACGTTGAAACAGAGACATCGAAAACCTGACAGCTTTCTAGCAGTGCAAATGTGTCTTTGGGAAAACGTGGGCTCTTTCTCCTAGCAAGGTCCTATGGATCTACACGGCTATGACAATACCTATTATCACCTATGCATCAGTGGTCTGGATGAGTAGTTTCTCTCTCGTGGGAATCAGGAGGACCTTATCGAGTCAGCAGAACAAAACTGCACTTAGTTCTTGGAAAGCGGAGGTGTCTGCAGATCAAGAACCGACGAACTTTGTTGTGGAAAACCGATGGAAAGGCAGATCACTATGTATCTGCAACGACAGCCAAGCTGCGTTTATGGTCTTAGACGCCCCAACCACATCAGGGGTAGTCGAATCCTGTAAATTCAGGCTGAACTATGTCGGTAGACAAAATAGCCTGATGCTAACATGGGTCTCGGGACACGTGGGTATCGTGGGTAACGAGACCTCGGACTTCTCAGCTAAGATGGGCACTGATGCCAACTTCTTTGGCCTAGAGCCCGTTTTGCCATTCCCTTCTGCGACCATCAAAGCCGCGGTTAGCAAATGGGTAACTACAACCCACAAGTGAGCTTGGCAAGCTGAGAGAGGCTGCAGATTAGGGTGGCAGTTATTTTGCAAGATTATTTTTTTATTGGTGCTACCCCCCAGATTGGTTCCTTTATACATAAAAATGGTGGAAAAAAAGTTTGAAGTAAATCTGGTAAGTGGAAAGTGTGCCCCCGGGCCTTCAAAGTTTCAAAAAACCCGAAAATTCGTAGTATAAGTACTAGTTGTAAGTAAAGTAGCCGAGCACTTAGTTTATCAATTACAATGATAATTCAAATTATTACGCTTAAAAAAAATATATTCAAGAATCTACCAAGTCGTTCGACCCTTGCTTTTTGACAACTCTGTCAAAAATTTTCCATTTTTCTTCAATTTCTGAATTACAAAAACAAAACGGAAGTTAAAATATGTGAGATAACTTATCAACTGATCACATTTTGAAATTCGAAATGAAAATAGATTTCTTCAAACAGATTTTCGCGCATAAAAAATTGGGTTCGCGTTTTGACAACGTACACAACGTGTCTTGGATAATATCAATATCAAAAACTAGTACTAGTATCAAATAAAGTAGGCGAGCATTTCGTTTCTGAAATAACAACGGTAATTCAAATTTTTATGGCTAAAAAAGTTTTGTATTAAAGTTTTTTAAAAAAATCATTAGTTGCGTACAACATTTGGAGTGAAGACATTCGGAAGTACAATGTCGCGACCTCTATTACGAGAAAAAGTTTCTGCTCGGGTATTATTCAACTGCAATTTTTGGAAACAAACTTCCATCTGTAAAACATTAACGTTACAAGTTTTTTTTTTTTTCAACATTAAAACGTTACAAGTTTTTTTTTCAATTTACGGATGTGTAAGTTAACAATACGAGGTGCTTCACTAGCTGTGCGGGAAGTGATGATATATTGGGAGAAAGCCCGAATTCCGACGCAAGAACTAAAGAACTGTATACCAAAGTGAGAAGGTCTCTATCAGCAGTGGCGGTAACTTCAAAAGCATGCTGCAAGAACGTCGATGGATCATAAGAAGAAAGAAAAAGATTTCGTTGAAAAACTCGAGGATCTTTTCGATATTGCACACACCAATGCATTGAATATCATATCCAATGAAGAAGATAAGCAGTTCTTAAACAATCAGCGGATGAAAGGACGCCCGGGGTTTATGTATGAAATTGATGACCAGCTAAGTCCGAAAGAGACTCGAGTTTCTGAGCGAAAATTACGAGAGGAGAAGAGAAAAGAACGAAGGAATAATGAAGTTCTTCAATTGAGTAAGTATTTATCTTCATCTTCTCTAGCTACCTATTTAACATGAATATTTATGTATATCGAACTAAATCGTACTTATATTGTTAATACTATTTCTAGCTCAATCTGATATACTGATGACGTCGAGTTCAAGCAGCGGAGAAGATTTAGAAGCGCGTGCAAGCAAAAAAGGAGACGACAAATAATAATAATTCCTAAGCTTGTAAGCCAGTAGACCGACTTCCTGTTATTCTTTCAAATTGCGGTGCTGATCAACTTCTTGGTGTACCTGCATTGCAATCAGGGAGTGGAAAAGAACATGCAACAGCTGTTTGCGAAACCCTTGCGGAATGGGGCCTTCAGAAGAACAACAACCGAGAGAGGATTATCGAGAATTTTTTCTTGGCGAAATACCATCTCGTGGAGTATCCTTCCGTGCTCCAGGAGCTATCCATCATGCAAGGCGGATGGCTAAGGCTATTTATTGCTTTAAGATATTCATGTTTCGCGATGAATTTAAATTATCACCGCGTGAGGAAAATGCAATTTGTGATATTCCTGTCCAAGTGTAGTACAATGGACTTAATTAATGTCTGAGTGCTGCACTTGCTAGTTGTCCCGACAAAAAAAAATTAAGATGACAATCCACACCAAATTCGCTGAAGGCATTAATTCTGGAGGTATATCTTTCTCAGTTAACTGTGATACTAGCACAAATGTGATAAAGTTTTTCGGTACATAGAAGATAGTGCGCCGAGCAACACTAGCGTTGCTAAAAATATTTCCACAAGTTGTGTTGAACATTCAGTTACCGACTGAGTTGATTTACATGTAAATGGTGCTTAGATCTTTTATTAGGAGTTTGGTCGGGCTTCTTCTCCAAAATCGATAAGCGCCTTGATGCTGTTTTATAAATAAAGATTTTTTCAGTTTCACGCGAACTCCGGAAGACATATAGTTTTTATGAGCATCTTTTTTTTCAGACATATTTACTTTCGGAGGGATTTGGGAAAATCCGTTTGCTTTCTAAGCCATGTATGATTTTATTATAGTTATTGAGTTTTTCTGCTATTTTATTTCGGTGCGCTTGAAGTTAATCGGAAAATGTCTGACGGCTCTTTCGTTCACTCTCGTATGTTGGACGGACTGACTAGGTAGGAAATCCAAGTAAAAGAGCAGAGAGTATGGGGACGCTGCAGCAATCTATGGGCTGGTAATGCTGCAGGATGGCTACTATGAAATCCGCGCGGTCAACCTCGTCATTGCTATAAATACTTACTGTGTTAGTGGCCTGGAGTAATCAATAAATCATTTTTTCCCCAGTTCCACTTCTATGGATGTAGCCGAGATACGCAGTGTGTAAACTATTCAAAGACCGTTACCGTTCACAATTAATTCTGTATTAAAAATCAGTAATTATCAGGATTGCGCGCAATAAAGCCAAAGCACACAACTGAAGCTCCTAGAACAATCACTTGCGAAGTGCACCCGTATGTCGGCGTGTTGCTTGTGGGTCTAGCGACAACCACAAAACAGCATGTAGCAATTTGTTTTTGCGTTGTTGCAGTTGCAGGCACGTCAACATCAAAAGAGCGACAACAATAACAATAATACTATTCCAAAGGAAAAACCGGCCAATGCCAAAATGCCGCACTGCCCGCACATATCGACCCTCGTGGCATGCCGACATGTTGCTGCTGCCACATGTAAATTGTCAGAGTTTTTTAAAAATCAATTGCGGCAACTGACACATAGCAGTGCGCGGAACGACAGCAAACCTTGCGACACTGCGCAGTAAATGCGTTGGTGGTCGCGTCGTCGAGCATCCAGCCGACCTTGAGACCAGCCATCAGCAACAGCAGGGGCTATTTAGTTTATTGCGCATGAGGCAGCGGAACAACAAGGCGACGCGTCGACACTTTTGGTCGCGGGCGTTCGGACCATGCCACCGGCATTTGAAGTTGCAACTTGTACATCGTTGACGGGCAACATGGTTTTGTGGGCGCGCAACATGATCACCATGAGCCGAGCGATTCAAGCGATTGCACAGTATAGATATGCATAAGTGCGTTTCTTGGTGCGGTACGGGAAGCTCAAGAATATTTCATTGATGCTGTGGTCGAAGAAAATCGTAGTGCCGCAAGTGGTAGGCGACAATTTTGCCGCGAAGCTGATTGTTGCTGTGTGAATGAAGTGGGTGCGCGGCAACTACGTGGAAAATGCATTCAAATGGTGGAATTAAAATATATTTACTGCGTTCTAATGCGTTTTTATTTCTTTCTAATGTTGCAGATAGCCATGTGGCAGTCGTTTGTTGTCCGCGATCAACGCTTTTATCGCACATCAATGTCAAAATGCAAATCGCAAACTCGCATTCACATTCCCGAAATGACGCTGGTTCGTAGTTATATTTGCTTGAGTGTGCGATTGTATTGGTTTCTGCTGATGGGAACATGAGCATTTGCGCATGCGCAGCTCAGTGCTGCTGTCAGTTTGCGGTTACGCGCGCGCGCGTCGCTACAGATTACAACACAAATAAATTACTTGTCCAGCCGCACATCTCCTCTTCCGCTTATCATGGAGTCGCGCAAAGCAAAACATTGGCAAGCAAAAAAACAAAAAAAAAAAAACACACACAAGCGGCGAAATGTGATATTTCACACGATTTATGGTTACAACATTGTAAACAACGAATACAGCAATAGCAACAACCACTACTGGTGCGACTGCTGCTCAAGTGCCGAAGCAAAGCCGAAAAGGCAACGATGACAATGACAAGAACAGCAGCTCTGCCTTGAATGTGTTTGTTGGTTGTGGCTTTTGTTGCTACGGCAACACCGCCAGCAGCTGCTCTTGCCTGTTGATGTTGTTGCCAAGGCGCTGGGTGTTGACTGTCATCAACGCTTTGCGACAGTATTTCAGATTGACGGACCCACGTTGCAGTGGCCATTGCGCTGTGGCCGCTGAAGGCAATACTTAGTAGCAACGTCAGCAGCTCCCACAGGTGTCACTCGCTGATGTTACTGCATCCTAAACATCGCAACCACCTTCATCTCATTTCCGTCGACCGGTGGTTGGCTCGAGTCGGTTGGTCAGGCAGCTGACCAGAGCTGGTATACATGGTAACCGTCGGCGTTTTACTTAGTATAGTCACTTCGGATGTGTTAAGACGATTATTTGGTGTCTCTGCGGACAATTTCAGATAATACGGCTTTTAAGTTTTTTGTTTTTGTGTCTTAGGTGCTACAGTTTATGTTGCGTATGGTGGCTGGTCACTCAATTGCCGAGATTGCGTCACTGTGAGGTGGGTAGGAAATTTTTATAAGATTTTAGGAATCTTCGGAAGTTTTTCAGATTTTAGAAATATGGGCTAAGAGCGCAGAATAGCTTAAATTGGTTAAATATGTTGGTTGTTAAATTTGTACTGGGCTTTTGTTTTTTGTAATCAGGTCGCGTAGATTAATTTTCAATTTAATTAGTATAAATACCTCATGATTTTTAGCGAGCACAAAATGAAAAAAAAAAATTAGTAATTATATCGCGCTCAAACACGGACCTGATAAATCAACTTATAATTGAAATTGAAAATTTGGGTAAAGGGTTTGATAGTTGATTTTACTCAATTGGGACCTTCGTAATTTACTGGCGTTCCCCGTTTTGCCAGATCGGCTCTAGTTTTTGATTCAAAGTTATTTCAAAATTTGCTTAAATTTTAACTGGTTTGTAATTAACGCTCACTTTCTTAAACTTATTCTACTAAAATTTTGCACAGTACTGTCTTTTTTATGTGTAAATGTTTACAACGACTGAACGATGACTGAGTTACGATGGTGCTAAGCGCTTCGAAGTGCTGGCGAAGTAAAGAAATAAGAGCCAATATATTTAAATCTTAGCCCCGCGAAAGCAGAACAGCTAATGGGAAGGTGTTGAGCTGATTCTACCTCATTTTCCATACAGCTGATGCAAAAAGGACTCGAAGGAATGCCGAGCAGCAACAGGTAGTTAAGGGATTTCACTTATTTTTACATGGTCCGTTGGATTAAGGTCACCATTTATGTCACTTATTCGTTACTTTGCAGATAACAGCGATAAAATACCATCTACCTCGAGACCTCTATTCAAGTAAGTGACGGGAAATTGAGCGAAACCTAGAATTTAGTGCATCATCGGGCTTAGATCCTGAGTATTTAGAGGAAAGTGGTCACGAAACAAGTGCAGAATTGTTGATTAAAACCAGTGACGATGAGGAAATACGTATATTCGGAGTGCACTTTGAAAGGCCTTTGTACTGAGACGCTCGATAGGCTAACTGAGACTGCTTTCGTTACCTACGCATTAGGGCGGGTCGATTTAAAAATCGCTCATTGCTCTGTAAAAATCGTATTCTAGGGATCAAAATAAGAAACTTTGCCGAAGGAACCATACCTCTAAAACGAATTCTGATGTCCCCCAATTTGGGTCGAACGAAAAATCCCACTCCAATCGAGTCCAAATGTATGACCGACCCCCAAAAACTTTGGACGGCCGATCCACCCATGCCCGTGGCACACCCCCTGGAACTTCCCTGGGGGGTTTCCCATACAATCATTTCAAAATATCACCATTTTTGGCCTTTACATGAGAAAAGAAACTAAAAAGTTCGACTCGAATTGGGAGACATCAGAATTCGTTTTAGAGGTATGGTTCCTTCGGCAAAGTTTCTTATTTTGATCCCTAGAATATGATTTTCACAGAGCAATGGTCGATTTTTTGCCTCCCCACAAATCGACCCGGCCTACTACGCATACTGCAGAGCACTGCGATTTCAGAATAATTTAGTTGATTTAATTTTGTTTTGTAAAATATTTATATGAATTTATGTGTTTGTATTTTTTGCCGTTGAATTACATTTAGAAATCATTCCTACCGACACCATGCGCTGCTGATCATTCATAACACTCACACATACATCCATGCATATGACTATGCGGCTATGCGTATGGGTAAGCATCATTGTGTAGGTGCGTTTGGCTGCGTGTTGGCGTTGGAGCTCGAACGCAAATACAAATGTGTGACCTGCCTTAATGTACCAAAATACATACACACATATGTGCATGTGCATGTATATGTTTATGCTTGCTGGTGTTGGTGTTGGTGGCGTGGCACCATGTGTGTGGCTTAGAGTTAATTCCCCGGTGATAACTAATGAGACCACACACGTTGCCTTTGTTTAGCCACTGGCTGTTGCCGCTACTGTTACTGTAGCTGTTGTTGCTGTTGTTGCCGTTTCTTTGGCTACTTTTTTCTTGTCGCCGTTGTACATATTAACTTTTTCATACCCAGTTGTTAGTGATGCAACAGCATGAATTTGCTATTGTTTTTGTTGTTGCCGCTTTAGTTGGTATTCGCAGTTGTGGCGATTGCAATTGCTGCTGTCGCTGTCATGTTGACATTGTTGCCATCACATTTATATGTACATACAGGCATAAGCACATGTGTGTGAGTGTGTGTAACTGAAGTAAACAAACCTTTTGTGTTTGTGTGTGTGTGTGTGCATGTACGTAGTAAAAGTTTGTGGGCCTATTTGGGATGTGATTTTGCTCAAGTTGGCAGACTCCTCCAGCACAACGGTGTTGCCTCCCATTCAGCCGAGACGTTGTGTGCGCATAAGTACATATTTATATCCAAAGTCCGTCAACCGCCTGCTGCCAAGCTCCAGTCGACGCTCTCGCTGCGTCTATTTACCTTTTTGTGCCACAACTCACACAGCGTTCTGTTCCCATTTTCGATGCGCGCGCCCGCTGATGCTGCTGGCCGCTGCTATTGCAACTGTTGTTGTTGTTGTTGGCTTTACCACCACCGCCATCAGCAATGGCTGATTACGTGTTATTTTTGCATAATTGTACAGCGTGATTTTATGCACGTTTCGATTTTTTGTTAGCCCGTTGATGATGTCGCCGCTCCTGCTGCTGCTGTTTCTATTGCTGCAGTTGCTCCAAATATTATAGCTTATCGTTTTTACAACTTTGGTTTCCTAAGTTGACAAACCGAATTTGAAGCGCGGAAACTCTTTAGCCGCTTGATTTAAGCCGACCTGCAGCAAAATGGCTTTAATGGCCGACCAGTGCGCCAATTGTCAATGTAGTAATTTTAACCATAGTCCCGTATTTGAGCCGCACGTGCCGCACTTCTAATGGCAGCAAGTCAGACATAGCCAGCCAAGCGTCTAGACGGACAGACGTAGTAACAAACTGACAATAATAGCCAGCAACAGTACTACTAATAGCATTTATCGGCTATTTACTGTTGATTCGCCAGTTGCTCGGGTTGTTGCTATTAGCTGAGCTTGTGGAATTTGTTGTACTTATTTCATTTATGTGCATGTGTATGTGCGTTTGTACATATTTTGCCGTTTGATGTTTTTTGTTTCGCTGCGTTTGTGACAAGTTAATGAAACTAAATGAATTGTTGTGGCCAGCTGTGGTTCTCCTTCGTTGAAATGCCTAAGGCTGGCTCGTGCGCATGTATTGGTGCCTGCTATATACGGCTTGGTTGGAGCCTCATTAGCGAGTGTAACATACTTTCCTGGAGAGATGTCACAGCATTCCGATGTTGTGTCGGAATCGCATTTATATGGTCGGATTTTATTGTTGGCTATAGATTCTTTGTAGATTAATGATGGCCAGTGCTAGCCTCATTGATTATTTATTATGTTCATTACTGCTTATGCAGAGTAGGCAAAGGTACCTCAACCCATTTACATGTTTGCCGGCGTAGAAAAACTTTTAGAAAAGATATGAACTGAACAAAAAAGGGTTAACTGAGATAAAATAAATAAACTGAGGAATAAAATGGTTGAGGATTTTCAATATTTTACTAAGATTCAACACTTCGAGCGTTGATAGATTTTTAAGCTTGAGAGTCCAATCAAGTTTATCTGTTTATTTCAGTTATTCAGCTGTCAAGCAATTTTTATATATACTACCACAAAGTTCCCGGAACAACCTCCAAGTGACCCTCTAAGCTAACTCTGTAATAAACATTCGCACCAAAATTGTACCGCAATGGCCTGACATTTGTAAGTGGTACGCCGTCTTGAGAAAATCTACCTCTGCACCTGTTTTCGATTTTTTACAGTTTTAAAATAGGATTTGAATTTCTATTTGTCTTGAAAATTTATAAATTTTGTATTAAAAATAGATTAAATGGCGCGAAAACCTTAGAATATTAGGAAACTGTTTCGGTAATGAAACTATGAAGAAAACAGCCGTGTACAACTGGCATGAATGCCCCAGAAGAGATCGTGAGTAATTACTGGTGACGAGTACGAGTGGTTTATGAGTACGATACGCAATCCAGACATCAGGCGCTAGGAATGAACCAAGACCACGCCACTTTCATTCAAAAAAGAAAGCAAAGCTCACGGCTTTTATGGATTACAACGGTATTGTGCACCACAAAGTTTGCTAGAAGGCGATTCGCCAAATTATCCGTGAATTTTTGACCAAGAGTGAAACGAATATCATCGAACAGCTATCGAATTCCTTGATAAAGCTCGGTGTGATTTTTTTGTTTGATTGAGTTAAAAAACTACTACGAGCCGAAAGGAAGTAATGGAAAAATCGAAGACGGCTCTGATGGCTACACAGAAAAAAGAGTTCCAGAAATATTTCGAGAGCAGGATCAAGCTGGCTGGCTTAAGTGCTTTGCAGTTGATGGGTAGTACTTTGAAGGCGATAACATCACTTTTGAGGAATAAACTTGTATTTTGAATTTTTTGAATATATTCCTGAAATTTTCTGGATATAGATATTTGCATTTTTCTGGATGCAAGTATGAATGGAAATTTGTTCTTTGGCCAAAGAAATTATTCATCTACTTTTTAATTTTTATTTTTAATAAAGGATTTTCTAATAATCTTTCAATGATCTTTTACGGGAAAAGTATTCGGACCGTGTTATCTCTCGAAGAGGTGATCACAGTTGGCCACCGAGATCTTGTGACGCAACAGCTTGTGACTTTTTTCTTTAGGGACAGGTGCAAGAGAAGGTCTACGCCAGCAGCCCAGGGTCGATTCAAGACCCCAAAGATGGAATTCGTGAGGCTATCGCGGACATGGGGCAGCCACTTTACAATTATTATATTAAAAAATAGCATTTTTCTTTGAATATCAAAATAATACCTTGGAAAACCCTTTACTTATTAATTTTAATATATTTTTAATATATTTAAAATATGTAGGGGAAACTGTATGTCACATCTTTGTTGTAAACTATATTTCTCGAGACGTGGTTAATCATAGGTGTTAACAAGTATTGTTGCTTTGCCAAAAGTGATTGTTGAGTATGAAAATTAAGGATTTTTTTTACAGTTGTGCATTTTAATTTAAAGTTTTGTTGGCTAAAGTCCCTTTTTCAAACCAACCCATATCAACAGGCATCTAAGGGGCAATATTGAGATTTGTGTTCATACTGAGCTGCTTTTTGTCAAATGTGCGTAATTAATTTACTTAATTTAATTTTCTTACCTAAAATACACCCTTTATTTGCTGTTTGAGCTACTTTTCATATTTTTGACATCGCCGCCTGGGAACGGCAGATAGTTTTTTCTGAAGTGTTTTTTCATGGGCTAAGCAAGCTCCCGAGGCTTTTGCCTGCCGATAGACGACCGCCATTAAAAAAAAAGTTTTCTCTCATTTAGTGATTCACGCTCTGCGGCTATGTTGGCTTAAATAGGATAAAGTTAATTTAGTATTGTACTTGAAAATATTGAATTCACTTCATAAATTACTTACATAAAAAGGGGAAAAAGCAACTGAATCTTTGTATAAATTTTGCATTAGCTGTTAAACTTCTTCATTTCAATCAAGTGCCGATTTAAATTCAAAAGAATCATAGCCAAATGTACCCCAAACTCAAATGTACGCCAGTTCGTCATACAGATTCATAATACTTAGTATCCTCTTTTAATTTCTCTTCACAAATATTTCCAGTTTTTAAATTTTTTACATTTCTTAAAATTTTGGGGAATATTTCTTATATCAATCTTTGGGCATGTTAACCTAGAGGATAGTAGCCTGTGATCAAAGCAACTAACATAGAGACATTTCACTTTGATCGATTATGTAGCGCATTTGAGCGGTCAGGCTGATCATATTCTGGTCAAATTCATTCTGTGGCATTACACGGCGCACTATTAACCCATCTCGTGTTGGCTGAAGTGGCAATGCTACTTGTACCACGCAGTTTGAAGGTTGAGAGAGCTATACTGACAATTTCTGTACCAAGAGGGAGGCAAGTGGTGATGCCCTCCCTCGCTAATATGCCTACCTTACAATTCCCTTGTATGCAACTTTGGCGTGACACTCATATCAAATGGATGCGGAAATATTCCGTCATCTCGTTAAGAGCCGCCAGGCATTTGCGAGCAATGATGGAATTAGTGATAACGCCACCGCTTGGCTATCCCAATAAATATAGATTTCTCTAAAGGTAGTCACGTTTTTGTCTAACCCGACTTTTTTTCTTTTAACATTAATAAAAAATGAAAGAACTTCAGCCTGAAGCTTTGATCTATCAGTAAAGAACCGTAAGCAGTTTTTTTCAAACAGGTATGTTGTCAACTCACTCACATCTAGTTGCAGTTCTAGTACTAAATAACCTAAAGGGTGTTTTTTTTTAGAGGTTAGGTTTTCAAGTTGGCACTACTTTTTTCGTAGATGGTCTTTTTGACAGCTGCCACTTGATTTATGCTCAGTTTGGTTTGCCATTTCATAATGAATAGACTTACACCTGAACAACATTTGCAAATCGTGCAAATTTATTACGAAAATAATGGTTCAGTTCGCGCGATGCATCACAAGAAAATTTTGTTCAGCGATGAAGCTCACTTGTGGTTGACTGGGTATGTCAATAAGCAAAATTGTCTCATTTGGAGTGAACATAATCCACAAGCCATTGCTGAGACGCCGTTACATCCTCAAAAAGTCACTGTTTGGTGTGCTCTATGGGCAGAGGGAATGATTGGTCCATATTTCTTTAAAAATGAAGCCGGCCATAATGGTTCCAACAAGACGGCGCTACATGCCATACAGCCAATGCAAAATCGATTTATTGAAGGAAACTGGTGAGCGCATTATCTCGCGCCGTGGACCTGTGGCGTGGCCTCCAAGATCGTGCGATATAACACCGCTGGACTATTTCTTGTGGGGCTATGTGAAGTCGCTTTTTTACGCAGATAAGCCCGAGACGATTGACGTCTTGGAAGAGAATATTCGGCGCGTTATTGCTGACATACGGCCCCAATTGCTGCAAAAAGTGGTCGAAAATTGGGCCTCTCGGCTGGAATTTATTCGAGCCAGCCGCGGCGGCCACTTGCCCGAAATCATTTTTAAAACATAATGGCAAACCCTTATCTTTATAATAAAGCTAAATTCTTGGCCATAACATTAAATTATATACGTTTTATTTCATTTTGAAAACCTAACCTCTAAAAAAAACACCCTTTATTAAAATATGGTTCAGCAAGATTTGCTAGACTCGGACCGAGTGTTATGGTCGAGGGGCCAGAACCTAAATCGCCCCATTAGGGGAATTGCATTCTGTTTACTAAACAAAATTAGTGGAGGTAAGAAGAAAAGAGTATTCAGAGCATCAAAAGGTGTAGTTTTAGAGCGCCGCTGATACACATAAGCGCCATACCTTAAGATGTTCGAATTTTGAATGTAATTTAGTTAAAAACTTAGGTAAAGAAAAAGTGTGGTAGGAAGTACAGAATTGATGCAGAGAAATTTCGAGGCATAAAATAAAGAACTCAGTCTAGGAAGTACAGCAGGTGTACAAACTTCAAATTGTTACTGAATGAATTGTTTAGCTTAACTCTACGTATTCTCTATTATTGTTTCTATGTAAAGTATGTGAAATGTTACATTTTCTTTCATTCATTACAATGAAGTAAATGAGTAAATGATAAGCTGAATTTATTTTTGATTGAATTATTTAGCATTAATCGGTTTTTCAAAGCCTGTAAGTAAGCTGCATTTTTAGAACCTTAAATGAATAAACAAATAAATAAATAAATTTCGTTCCATATAAACCGATCTGCCCTAATGCGCTTAAGTGTAAGTATTCGCAATGTTTCTATGTATATGAAATGTGTAAACATTGACTTGAACTAAGGTTTCTTGTGCATTTACCTTAGCTCACACCAGTTTTTGCCTTTTAGCAAGATTTTATTCCTCTACATTTCAATGTAGTCGGTTTGAGAAGGTGTTAAAAGTGCCCATGTAGGAAGGAGTTAGGGGGTTAAACTCTATTACAAAACATTTTATCCTAAATTCTACCACGGAATACTGGGGACAGAAATTTTAGTCGAAGTTGTTTTATACCTAATATTTTCTTTAAATTAATAGCACTTTAAGCGAAAAATTTTAAATGTAAAAAAAGTTCTGACACTTTCGAGTAGTACTGTCTTCGGTAAAGTTGGTCTGGGCGACATCTTCTTTCATAACTATTAGCTCTTGTTTAACTACTATTGTTGGACAATCTTATTAATCTTATAATAAGAAATTAGCCGACATTTTTTTTTTACGAAAATCGGAGTTTTAGCTCCCAAGTGCTATGAAGAGTTGAAAATTTTAAAGAAAAAAAATCACTCAACAAATGCATTTTAACTTGTTTTGTTCACTTCGAAGGATTCTCTTGCAATTTATGATGCAGAGCGCAAAATAACAGTTTTCCAAACCCCCTCCCGAAATTTTTCTCTCACTCACTAAATCGTCAATATTTGCAATGAAAATTTAAGAAAATATTTTTAAAAATTTGCAAGTCTTTGTGGAAATTAACTAAATAATTAATGCTGCTTATTTTAACAAGAAAATTTCTTGTAAACCTTCCCCGAGTTTGGATCTCCAGGCCTGACACCATTCGCTTACCACCTAACTACGCTAAAGAGAGGCTTAGGAAAACGAGAGTATCCAGTTTTTAGCAGTTAGGAATTACTGTCTCGGAATTACAAAATTAGTTTAAAGTTTTTAAATTACAAAATGGATCAAAATATTGAAATGAAGTGAAAAAATGCTTAAATGTTTTACTTGACTTAAATATTTATTATAAAAAATTCGTTCCATTATCAAAAGGCTTAATACGGCGTTATGCCACAACTAGAAGGAGGGCAAGCCCCTAACAGAAGTGTACGCGCCAATTATTTATTGTTTTTTTTTTTTTTATAAAAATAGCATCAGCATGATTTATTTTTTTAAATGCACTCCCATCTGCTAAGATGGAAGTGAGCTGTGATCTGCTTCTCCGAATATTGTACGGATATAGTCAGAGAGAGCAAGAATGCTGACATGTGGCTTAACAGTCTTATTCAATATATTCGTTTTCTTTACTTCCAATCATCTGTGAGAAAGATAAATCCCAAGTATGCCATAAAACTTGATTCTCTCTTTGTTTTATACTAAAGTTATTCATGCCAAATTTCGTCGAGTGTGTGGGGCATATCAAATAATGCAAATAAGCGGCTGAAAATTAGAATACTGGCAGCAGACGAAATTAAGAAAAACGCCACAATAATTACTTTGTTGTTTTTATTTCACTTTAAAAATATCAGCTGCCTGTTGGTAGACCCTTTATAAGTCTCTTATCCTCCGCCTACGTGTAAAATTAAGTTGCAAAATCCTGGCGACAATAAAATTCTAGTTAAAAGTGGAGTAAGTAGCCGTGCACCTCAGCTTAAACGTGTTTTCTTTCTAATAAAATACTCACTTTTCAGTGTACTTACATTCATACATATGCACATTTATTTGCCCGCGATAATTTCTCTATCTGATCTTAGCGATCTGAAAATGTTTTTACAGCTCATCAATTTCCAAATTTTATTGCCCATAATTTCCCCAATTACAAGCCACTGTACTTTCTAAAGGCAGCCTAACTGTCATACACTTTAAGTATACCAACATTTCTCTATAGTTGCAGATTTCAGGCAAATGTGCTTAGAAGTAGCTGAAATTGAAATAGTAATAAACTTCAGCATCATCAACATTACGTGTCGTTTAGCAACTCCTAATTAAGCGATTGCTTTTCAATTTGAGTTTAATATCGATGAGCTCTCAAGTACCGGTTCAACGGTAGCCGCAAGTAGCTCATGACGCAGAAATAGTAGTAGCAATGCCCAAAAGCAGCAAAATTATGAACACATCATCTTCCTGGCTACTATACGTACATACCCATACACATGGCTTTCATGCATATGGGTATGTATGTGTGTGTGTGTCTGCAGAGACACCTTCCAGCTCCGAAATTGGCCATAATCAGGCACACATCCTCTGCTTTTCTTACATTTTGCTTCATTAACTTTTTTATCTTCCACCTCATCGTCTGGAGTAATAATTAGAAGCAGCTGTTTACTTGTATTTGTGGTCTTAATAAAAGGAGCAGTAGCGCAGTAGCAACAGTAGTAATAATAATAATCAGCAATACTAGTGCAGTATGGGAAATGAAGCTATTAAAATTTTACCTCGCAGATATTTAGTTACGGCTGTTCGGTCTGTGAGCCGAATGAAAGACTTAAGCGACGAACTTGCACAGATGGAGTATACCTACATATGAGTGTGTATGTGCACACCTGACAGCTACTAGCACGCAGAACAGTTGTACTCCACGCTACTGTGCGGCTGTTCATCTTAAGCACCCAATTTGAATCGATTCCAATTGGTGTTTTATTGTGTGGCCATAATGATTTCCAATTGCCAATTGAATGCTGACAGTTGGCACGTCCAGTTCGCCTTGACATTTCAATGCGCCACTCAGCGTCCATCTAACAAGAAACATTGCCACGCTCATACACCTATATACATATGTATGCGTGTGTTTGTGTGAGTTAGTGTCGGCAAACGCGTTGCTGTCACAGCTCGCATTAGAAAATTTCAATTTCACACTTTTGCAACAGCAAACGGAAAGCCAACAAAGGAGCACAAGCAGACGTGCGAGTAGAAGCAGGAGCAGTGCAAAGACCAATAGGCAAGAAATCTCAGCTTGGCACGTTCCTTGCTGACATGCTGATGGACATTTGAATAGCTGCACGCTGCTTAGCGGCTGCTGCCAGCATCACTTAATTTTACTTCAAGGCTTCGATGCGAGAGTCAGTGTGTGAGTGTGAGAGTGAGTCGCAATTGAAAAGTTTCTGTTACTGCTGCGGATATGCGTTGTATATTTTAAGTCAAGATTTGCATGTTCTGATTGTTACATGGTTGTTGACACTCTTACACACATACACACATGGAAACACATACACTTCTTACACGTCGTAAATCGTTCAATACATCGCTCGATCCATTCATAAGTTAGCTGGCTGAATTTCTGTTAGACGGTTGCTGTAAGAGTGCGTGAAATTTTTATGTGCGACAGAAAACATTTGTCGATGCTTGATTATGTCCACCGAAAATGTGCTGGCGATCAATTTTGATTTTAAAAGTGACAATTGAGATTGGGTTTCACTGGCAATATTTATATCAAATTGTCGGAAGCAAAAGAGAAATTGTCGCAAAATAAAATATTGCATGAAAATCGGGGAAAAATGTGAGCTATACACAATACTCTTCAGCTCGATTCGGTGGCTTATAAAAAAATGTGTCAAGCTATTCAAATGTATACGTAACAAGTATATATAAGTGATTATATCTATATCCATCTATAACCCTAGAATATCATTGCATCCTCAGTTTATGCAAAAATTAATATTATTTAAAACTAGGGAAAATATTGCATCTGAAGACTTTAAAGAGATATTCTAGCAAATGTATGTACCTACATTTATAAGTTTGTATCGGAAGTTCCGCATGCAAATGTTTAATAACACCTGGGCTGAAAAGTTCCGGGTCTAAAACGAGAAAAACGTGTTTTCTTTGTTCAAAATTAGCTTTATTCATCAACGTAACTTTCATCAAGAATAACGCAATCATTTCTGCACCACTCTAACATTTTAATGTCACTTTTTGTGGTCGCTTTCTTACCGGCCAGTATTGTTTAGGTCTGCTTACAGCCAGTAGTCGCTGGGAGCCAAATCTGGCGAATACGGTGGATGTGGGAGCAATTCGAAGTTCAATTCATTCGCTGACTTTGATGCCTATTTTGAGGAAAAATATAAATCGTTCTACAAAAGTGGTATTGAATATTAGAGGGAATGATTGCGTTGTTATGAATGGGAACTACTTTGGTGAATAAAGCTAATTTTGAACAAAAAAATATGTGCTTTTTTTGTTCGGCCCGGATCTTTTCAGCCTATATGTTAATTTCTAACCTGCCTTTCATATGAATGAATCATTTTTCGAACATCTTAACCCTGTGGTATCTTAAGTCATTCCTATAAATAACGTTTCTGAACCCTGTGTTTGCTATATCAACTTGTTTGTTGATCCCTTCCGAAAAACAGGATTTGTCCTAGTCTGAAAAAGAGCCATTTACTTCTGCAAACACCTTCTTGTTTGAATAAAATCTTTTTGCCGCCAGACATTTCCTCAAAATGGGGCACAAATAGTGGTCAGAAGTAGCCAAGTCTAGATAATAGGGGGATTCGAAAAGAGTTGGTATACTATTACCATTGATTTAGCGATCAACCCTGCTGAAACGTGAATAAAGTGGAAAATATTAAATCCTTTTTGGTAAAAATGGTAGCAAAGAAGTATTTTCTTACTTAAATGGAAACAAACTGCGAACGGCTTAAAAAAATAATTTTAATTAATATTTAAATGTAGATAATGGTATAAAAAGAATTTATTAGCGGAAATTGCCAAGTCTAATATTAAAACAAGAAATTAGTTCCGTTAATCCAAGATTTTAATTTCTGAATTAATTTTTAAATTTAAAACCGATCGCGAAGTTGCGAAGTTTCGCCAATATGAAACTATTTTGTTAAAAATAAATGATTGGCACGTACAATTCTGTTAGGTGTTTGGCCGAGATCCTCCTTCTATTAGTAGCGCGCGACTTGATGTTCTTCCATAAATGGAAGGACCTACAGTTTAATGTGCTTTGCTAAACCTCCTCTGGACACTTCATCTATCCATGGTAAAGTGGTCTCATTGGAAACAAGTTCCGTCAATTCCAATTTTGTTTAATGAGGTATGCAATGTTATCGGCCGCGTCGGGACTATCCAATTATTCTCGCTGTCGTAGCTCTTTGGGGAATGCTAGCTCTTTGCAAAACATGAATTCCGTCTAAATCAACACATCACGAGAAATAAAGCTTTGTAAATTCTCCACTCATCGATCTCGGATTGCCTCGATTACTCTATCATATCCTGACTTAAGCGGTATGTATTTCATGTCATACTACCTGATATAGTCCTGAACATATTTATGAAAATTCTTGAGCGAGGTGTTGCTCGTAAGCAGACCATTTTGAAAATGAAATGTTTTTTCTACAAATTTTACTTTTCCTCCACTTTATTCAAAATTTCTAAATCTAGCAATCCATTGTCTTGCTAAGGGAGCTGATTTATCAAGAGAGAACGAAAAAGCTGCTTACTGAGCAAACCTTTTATCTTTGAATCATGGGCTTGCACAGTATTTATTTCATTTATGCTTCGTCATAGTTTACAATTCTTAATTTACATGAAATTTAGAGATATCATGGCAAACTAAGCTGAGAAACTTATCTTTTTATTTTCCACAACCTATCAGAAAAATGCTAAGGGACTCCAGATATTAATTTTTCCCCATTTTGTTGTGCTGTGTAATACATTTAGCACACTAATATTAATAAAAATATCAATGATCATCTTTAGAGTATTACGAAAAATAGTAAGTACAACAAATAATAATAATAAAATACCCCACAAATTTAGCTTGTCTTTGAAATTATCAGCGGGTCATTAAATTAAAAGGGAAAAGGACACTTAGTTGCCTACTATAAAAATATATGTTTCCAAGCTTTTAAACTTGTAATATGTACAGAATAAACCTAAACCAAATGATTGCAAAAGCGCTAAAATCGCGCTGATATATGCAGAACAACGCGGATTTAAGGGTTCAGTGTGAAATTTAGTAAACTTTTGGATTTTGATTTCGACCAAGCACCCAGCAAGTCATAATAATTTGCATTATCATAATCGTAATAATGAGGCAGCCTGCAGTGAGGCCCTTTCCCATTTGAAATTACTTCAAATTACATGCTTAAAAAGCTCATATCCTGGTGAGCTGTTCATTTTGTGAGAAAAAAAAATTATATAAATAAATAGAAAAAAATGCTTGTGAACGTTTCTTAAGTTTCCACTTAATTATCAGTTGCTACTGTGCATTTATACATTAATTTCCATATGAATGCGCCATGAATTTCGTCATAGCTTCCGCAGACGAACAGACGGAATCACGGCATGGTATCGGCAACGGCATCAGCATCGTCTGTAACCTAAAGCGGAGCGTAATAAAGCGCAACGAATACCGGATGTCAACACTTTTTTGTTGTTATTTCCACATGAAAGGGCTGTCAAGGTAAAGGTGTTAAATAACGTAATTACGGCTAGTGCGAAAAATGTAAGCGATCCAAGCAACCAAAGGCACGACTCGCCTCATAAGCAACACCCTTGCATGTGAATGTGTATGCGAGCATAAAAAACTATAGGGAAGAACCAGAAAGGTATTTAGAAGAAATGCGCATGAAATCAGATACGAAAATTTGATTTATCAATATTCGCGCGCACCCCCACATCAACTGAGGCAAAATCGAAAAAAAGTGGTTGTAACAGTCTTTGAGCTATCGCTCTTTTTTCGTGCTACTGCTTGAATAAAAAGCGCGCCAACTCTGCTGGATTCCCTCAGCCGTTGCCGTAGCCAATGACACGTGCTACCACAGGCCTGCGCTTGCGCAACCGCCAGTTCTGCCAAGGAAGCGTAAGCAAACACCCTCGCTACCGGTAGCGCCGGCTATACGATAGCATGAACGCATCACCTGAAGCAAAAGTCCTATTTATGTAAGGGATTTCCTTAAGCTGACAACGCAGGAATTGCTGCTGCTTCGCTCAGTTCACGTACTCCTGCTGCATCAGCAGTTTTTACATAAATATTCTGCTTTGCCCTCGAAGCCATCAGCGTTGTGCCTTGAACTCTCCTTCCCTCAAGTAGCCTAACTATGCGTTTCTACTGTGATTTCGTTTTCTTAATTTTTTTCGGCTGGACCTTTGTGTTGTGTTGTTGAAAATTGCGCGCGCTCGTTCCATTGCATTATTGTCGGCCGGGTGCGTTCAACGTTTTTTTGTTTGTTTGTTACTTTTCTCAATGTGTACTCAGTTGTCTTGATTGGGCTCTTAAAGGTTTTGTTGTTGTTATTGTTGCTATTATATGATTTTGTCATTGACGGTAGCAACTGCCTTGTATGTTTTGTTATGCGCATGTATTGGTAAAATATGTGGCTGATAGCGCCAAAGATGAACAAATTTGCTGATTCAGCGCAGTGTCGTGTTTCCTTAGTTATGGGCACCCACATGCCTGTATGTAAACAATGCAGTAGTGAACGTTCTTTCGCTTCACCGTGTTAACATGACTCCGTAATTAATTTGAGTGGTTGTGTGTAGCAGCGATTATAGCCGGGTTGGCATTTAGACAGATGCAGCACTCCATGAGGAATTAAAAACAAACAAAAAATGGTAAACTCCAAGGATAAGGTAGCTGAGGCTCCACATGAAGGGCTCCTTAAGATACCCCATTCGGGAGAGCTCCAACTTGGCTCATCGTGTAACTGCGTCTAAAGTTAAACTACTGAGTGCGCACTGAAGAGGCAAATTTTGGGAGTGCATTCTTAATAACAGCGCTGTTAGTTCTCCCTTTACTAAACTGGATAAGGAAGCGAAGAAAATGGTTCCGGTGGTGAATAAGGACAAGATGATGTAATTTCTGTCAGCAAACAAATATTCGGCGCACCCGCGTATCGCCACTATTGACACTTTGAAGTTGTAAGAGTCCTTTATTGAGGAACTATCATTAAGACCGGCAATAATGCCAGCCTTGAAGTCCAACGGATCCGCTCTCACCAACAAAAGCTATATTGGATTTAATAGGCAATTGAGTAGTAAAGTCCTCTCTCGACGAAAAAAATTTTATATGTGTAAGATTTTTTATATGCGTAAGGATATGAGTATAGATTTTGCTTGTTTTGGTTATACAGTTTTTCAGATAGGATACGCACTTATAGCACACTTGCGCTCAATAATTTACGTTCCTAGTCACTTTATCCTTTAACACAATATGAGCAATATTTTTCATGCTAAAGTTCTTTTTGTTAATTTTTTATAATAGTTCAGAGAATGTATAGTATAAACCAAAGTCTCAAACTTTGTGTAAAATTCGAGAAAATAGCAAAATTTTAAATTTTTTAATCAAAATCTTTAGCAAACTTCTGGGTATGTAGTTCTATAGCTCATTCAATTTTTTATACAGAATTAAAAGAAAATATTCTCAGTAATGGAAATCTTTATTTTGACCTTTAAGTTAGGTTAGGTTGAAGCGGTTGTCCTGTGGGACACACTCAGGCTCATAGCCCATTGTGATGCCGCGTGGGGAGCTTTTTCTATTTCTCCTAAAACAAGTGGGTGCTTTTCAAAAATTTTAGAATACCTCCTATTTCTGCGGAACTGAGATCTTCCAATTTGATAAAAATTTCTCTGCCTAGATAAGCATATCTCCGTCTGGATAGAGCAGGACAATGGCACAGAAGGTGTAAGATTGTCTCTTCCTCTTCCTCATCAAGACTGATTGAAATTCGTTATGACTGAAATCAGTGTGCTAAGACTGTGTTTATTTTGGCTTAGCAAAGATTCTGTTTGCTTAGCACTAAGAGTCCGCCACAGTTGATGGGCGATTTTGCAGGTGGCTTCATTACGCCATCTTTCGTTTGCTCTCCTTACGATTTCTTCAAGGATAAGTAGCTTACATGTTTGTAAGGGTATGCCTATGCCATTGTCTATGTACTCATCGGTCAACTTGGTGCCGAGTCTCGCTAGTTCATCGGCTCTACAGTTATCCTCAATATCGCGATGGTCACGAACCCATATTATCCTTAGACGAAATGGCTCAGCCATCTCGCTAAGAGATGTGCGGCATTTCATGGCTACCTTGTAGGTTGTCGACTGTTTTGTGAGGGATTTGATCGCCACCTGACTGTCAGTGAAAATGTAGATGTCATTTCAGGATACCGCATCACACTGTGCCAGTGTCGCTGCTTTCGTTATTGCCGTCAGTGCGGCCTGAAAGACACTACAGTAGTCGGGGAGCCGAAAACTGAAGGAGGTACCCAGATGCTCGGAGTATACACCTACGCCCACCCTGCCCTCGAGCTTTGAGCGATCTGTGTATACATGGGTAGACTTGCTCTGTCTTCCATCGTCCCGTTTCCACTCTTCCCTTGAGGGTAGGAGAGTCTTGAACGTTGTAATGGCAAGTGTGGGTGGGAGTGCATAGTCCACCAATCCGGGAATCTCCGAAGTGCCAGCCAGGATTTTGCCATGACCGTAGCTCTTATTTGACCACTTACTTAGAGTGTTCAGCCTTATTGCCGTGCTACGCGCGATATATTTTGCATGCAGATCTACCGGCAGGAAGTTTAATGTCGCCAGTTATGATAACAGATGCTAGTCTCTGACGTCTTTGAACTTTAAGTGCTCTATTGCTTGTCTGCTTGTTTGAACACTGCAGCTGGTTTGTTCACAAATGTCAAATACATACGAATAACGTACGAAGTCATTTGCAAAAATTATAAATCTTCCGACAGGGTATACATTTTAGTTGCTCTGTAGTAGCCAATGGAAGCAATGTGTCATCGCAACCTCTTTCCCAACTACTGACCAGAAGGAAATTTTTAATATCGAGGTAGATTTGTGGCTTATACATGACTTAAGGTAGTAGTCTGGTCAAATACTCATTTTTTATAGATATTTTTGAGGAATTTTTTTTTTTAAGAAAGACTTTCGTTTCTTTTCAGCACTAACTTTCCATACTACAGTCTGATTTCTACCCGAAAAACAAACCTTTTTTTCAAAAGTTCGCCATTCTGTTATTTTTCAAAAAAATTTTTCCATTGCAGCACTTGCCAGAGTGACAAGCCTACAGATTAATAATCAGTTTAACTTTTGCGTTTAAGATGTCCTGAAGAGCCAAAATCCTGTTGACAAGCCACCTATCTTTTCTTTAAGACGCTTACTTTGGTGCCACCCTACTACAAAAAGATATGTCAAAAAAAAACAAAAAAAAATGTTTTTGTATACTATTTGATGTCAGTAATAACATACTATAAAATCAAAACGATCGCATTTTATTTTCTTAAAAAAAAAAAATCCTAAAAAATATCTATAAAAAATGAGTATTTGACCAGACAGAACCTTAAGGGGGAACGCCACTGTGAAAATTCAAAAAAGACGATTTTTTTTTGCGTAAATTTTTAATATAACTACTCAAGAAAATGTGGTAAAAATTTTAAAGCGAAATCCGCTTTACTTCCGATTCTATGTGCACTTAAGTGAGCGCCCGTCGGTTCGGCCCCGTAGCGCTTACGATACGATGCTTTATTTCAAATGCGTTTTTCTCGAAACGACTTTTTTTGATACGGTGGCAACGATTTCTCGAAGACTAATGAACCGATTTTAATTTTCTTTTTTTGAAAATTTTTGTTATCGCATTGGCTATCGTTGTACGTAGCCGATTTTCAAAATTTTAAAAATAACTATTTTTGTGGGCCTGGTGAAAATCAAAGAAATGGTGAAAAACACACATCGAAATTCAAATCAACACCATTTTGTCAAAAACAAAAAAAAAAAAAGGCTACATACAACGATAGCCCCTATTGTGCAGATTAGTACAATTTTTGGTTTTTTGGTTTCAGATGATTATTTATTGCTGTATCCCTTCCTCCAGATGACATCGTTTTTTTAACTCGTTCGTTTATTTACATAAACTTGTAATATAAATTTTCAATATTTTTTAATAAAAATTTACATCAACATAGTTTAATACATATGTATATAATAAATAGCCTTTTGTCCGATCCTCAAATAAACATTCCTACTTACAAAAAAAATTCCCAAAAATCGACTATTTTTTCACCCTTCACAGTGGCGTTCCCCCTTAACCTATTTTAGTCTCTATCTTTCTGGTTATGTCACAATATGTTAGTTTGATGGCGCATTCTAGCTAATAAACTGCTCAGTTCCATGCATGCTCGTGACAAGTTCATTAAAGGCATTCCTACATTCAATTTCTACATTCCAGGATAATATTTGATGGTCGAGCCTTGATAGGCTAACTGTATAGTCAATTTTAAAATATATTTCGTCAGCAGTCGAGATGCAGCAGTGATCAGGTGAGCAGATGCTCAGGTTGAGTGTAAGTTATTTCAAGTGAACTTCCAGCTTAGCTTTTAGTCGTCGATAAAGATGGTAGTGGACGTTGAGATTAAGTTCACTGCAATTTTATTTATTTTTATATCTTTATTTCTTTATTTAAGTCAGTAAATTTAACCTTACGGACTAGATTCACAGTTTTACTTAACAATTACTTAAGAACTAAATTAAACAGGTAGTTTATTTGATAGATAATAAGACTCAAAATAAGTGACTTAAATAAGATCTCTGTTAGCATCGTAAAATCAAGGATAAGACTTCGTGAAAGCCGATTATGTGAGGCATATATGTGAGGCGGCCGCCTTAGCCCAATCGGTTGGTGCGTGGCTACCATTCGAAATTCAGAGAAAACGTAGGCTCGAATCTCGGTGAAACACCAAAATGAAGAAAAAGTTTTTTCCAATAGCGGTCGCCCCTCGGCAGGCAATGGCAAACCTCCTAGTGTATGTATTTCTGTCATGAAAAAGCGCCTCCTCCTTATGAAGCAAAGATATCTGCCGTTCGGAGTCGGCTTGAAACTGTAGGTCCCTCCTTTTATGGAACAACATCAAGACGCACGCCACAAATAGGAGGAGGAACTCGAAAAAGGGTGTACGCGGAATTATTTATAAACATGTAAGGAATACATTGGTTTTCAGACGACGGAGGCTGACTCGAACTTCGAACGGAGTAAGATGTAGGTATCTAGTGTATAGGTATTTGAAATCACTAACAGCGTCACAAAAAAGGTAAGTTAGCATACGATTTCGGAATATATCGATGATTAACGTAAAATACGCATCAAAAATAAAATCAAGAATACGAATTTCGTTGACTGAAACAAGAGTTGCATATGGAACTTAATAAGGGGAGGAAAGGGGATTCGTGATCCTGCAAAACGTCATGTGATAAAACTTGGATTAGATTTAGATTTAGAGATTTGGAGGCTCGCACTTCGACCTCGTGGTTTTTTCTCCCTCTACTCATCACAGTACCCCTTCCTGACCGAAATTCCGTATTAAACTTAAGATAGAGTATTCAGATTATTATCATACTTTCTTCTAAGAGATTTTTATAGAAAACTTGCTACCACAAACGAAAAGAGAAAAAATGGTGTAGCTCAGAATTCTTTAGTTTTCTAGTTCATCCAGTCTGCTGATTTGATTGTTAACATCAGAATCGTATTTCGCCTGAGTCCCTCACCAATTATTATTTTAGAGCATTTTTGCTCTGTGAAGCTATAATTTTATGAAGATTGCATGTTCTGGACACCCTTTAATAGGCCAACTGAATAATTTTTGAGAACTTGAAAAGGTGCTGCAAGCTTTTATTCAATAAGCTTCATAGAATTTTGATGTTGTTGGTGAAATATTCTAAAAATTCTTGAGAGAAACATTTTTTTTCTGATTACCATAACTTTGAAAACCAGTTTTCAATTTATTCTTTTATAGTTTTTGTATTATTGCAAAGTATACGCTTTTGTTATTTCAGTAGTTTAACGCACACATCTGCAACATTTATTATCCCACTTTGTAATTAATCAAAATTTCTGCCAACTATCCTGCGCAATACGAAGACAGCACGCATTCTTATGGATGAAATATTATTTTTTTCTTACAGTGGAAAATGCTTAGGTACTTGCGCATATCCCAACCACCCATCCATCCATCCCATTCAGAGCATGTCTTTTGTGTGTCGATTTGCAAAGAACCAACAACCAGTCCAACTTGAATAGCCACGCATGCGCATTTATTATGCTTCAGAAATCTTTTTCACAAGATTATGAAGACTACCTACACAAAGGAAACTTATTAAAACCAGGCTTCCTTGTACGGCTGCATGAAGGAGGGTTGGACCAAGAGGGCGAATCTTTTGGTAACCCCACCGCAAACACCAGTTTTGGAAGTTACCACCCCAGCTGCTTGGTAGTTAAGAGAAACGCGTACGTGGCTGGGACTATACTTAACAGCGCTGTTCTTTTGTTCTCTTAGCTTCGGCTAGGTTACCTAGCAACAAGGTAGGGTGGTAGCTGACGTAGTGAATGGGTGATCGCGCAGTTGATCACAACGCATTTTATGTTCGCCATCGTTGATATGCTGACACTTCTAGCAAAAAAGTGCGTACTTTTCTAAATGAGAAACCTTTAGAAAAATATTATATAAAAGATGTTGAAATCTGCGTTATGTGAGGAGCAACGCAGCTGCCACTTTCAATGGCTGGTAGTGGGCATTAAGGATTTGGGCTGCACACGCATAAAGAACATTTTATTTCATCATTTCAAGCCTGAAGTAAGCCATTTTGTTATTGTCAGGCGAGTTACTTGAGTGCGTGTTTCTGTTTTTTTGCAGTTAGTTTATCAGTATTTATGAAATGGTATAAAGAATGGGGCAGACATCAAATAAGTACGACATTTTGATGTGTGTTTCTGGCATAAATATTTTCAAAATTCGCTTTTAATTGAAATACACCCCGCGGTAATAAGAAAATTACGTACCAGCAAATGCTTGCGCTCACATACACATACATACCTACATTGGCCTTTTGTTTGTGCGCTGCAAAATAACCATCATCAACGTTGGATGGCAGGGAAAAGCGAAGGATTGAAGAATATGTGTCCGATTGCTTTTATTTCATTTTAATCCATTTGCTGCGTTTGAACATTCCGTTGTACGGTGCGGCTCACAAATCGCAGAGACATAAATTTCATGTGCGCACATTTTTCATACATACGCACACATACATATGTACATATGTATATGTGCATAAAAATGCGCACTCATGCATATGTATGCCGGCCCGTTTATTTGCAATGGAATTTATGTATAACGGCGACGCGGGCAGTTCACCCGCAACAGACTTGAATTTTGTAGCAGTTGACTCGATTTAAGGCACTGCGGAAAATGAAAGCAAATTGGGGCGAATAAAAAATTATGCCATTTTTATTAAGAAAAAATTGAATCAAATATTCATGGCAACATTTTTTTTTATTTTGGTATATTATACCTTATACTTTCCACTTCAATTCAACCGGGCTATTCGGGTCATGTTCTTCGATTTCGATGCAACTCGAATACGTTGCTCTCTGGTCAAAATAATGAGACACGTATTTTTTTGTTCGCCAGAAAAAATTTTTTTTCAACAGTTATCGGCAATTTTGTTTTTCGGCTGGAACTCCATTTTTTTAATTATATAAGAAAATTTTTTTTTTAAATGCCCATAACTTAGTCAAAAATGACCCGATTTTAATAATTCTGGATTCAAAATGATACGTATGTCGCTAGGAGTATTTTTAAACCTTCCCAAATGTCTTGTTTTTTTCGTCTGCCATCTGTCAACAATATTCAGTGCATTGTTTGTTACGTTTCATACAACAATGCATTTTCGTCGCTCTTAAAAATGTCGAATTTCGTGCCTTCAAACTCGTATTTGCGGACATCGAAAAACCACTCGTGAAATGCTGCTCTCCCGGTTCAAAAGGAAGTCTTTTTTGCATCGAATCGTTACATATATATATATAATTGGCACGTAAACCTTTTTTGGGTGTTTGGCCGAGCTCCTCCTCCTATTTGTGGTGTGCGTCTTGATGTTTTTCCACAAATGGAGGGACCTGCAGTTTCAAGCCGACTCCGAACGGCAGATTTTTTCATGAGGAGCTTTTTCATGGCAGAAATACACTCGCAGGTTCGCCATTGCCTGCCGAGGGGCGACCGCTATTGGAAAAAACTGTTTCTTAATTTTGGTGTTTCACCGAGATTCGAACCAACGTTCTCTCTGAGAATTCCGAATGGTAATCACGCACCAACCCATTCGGCTACGGCGGCCACATCGAATCGTTGCGGGTGATGAAAAATGGGTGTATTTCTTCAATCCCAAGCGTAAATGATCGTATGGTCCGCCCGGCCACAAGCCAAAAACAACGGCCAAAAACAAATCGTTTCGGCCGCAAGACAATGCTGTGTGTTTTCTGGGATCAACGTGGTATGAGCTATTAAAACCAGGTGAATCAGTTGACGGTGCACGCTACCAACGACAATTGGCCGATTTGAACAGCGCTATAAACCGAAAACGTCCAGAATATGCCGATCGGCGTCACAAAGTAAGTTTTCTTGATGACAATGCACCACCAAATCGAACAAGAGTGTCCCGGGAATTGGTGGAGACGTACGACTGGGAACCTCTGGTGCATTCGGCTTACTCACCAGACTTGGCGGAAACTTACTTTGAAAGAAATTAATCAGTTAGCGAAGGTAATAGACCACTGGCAGCATTATTAGTCCTTATTTCTTTCGAAATGAGGAAGGAGCTGCTGGGGCGATAAACAATGAGCGCCATAGAGCCATGCTGACTGAATTTGGGTTTCCAAGAACGGACAACGACCTCTGCTACCTTGCGGTTTCCAGTTCAGTGCCATTCTCGTGATGCTATCTGGTGGTTTGATAAGCGTGCGATCTAATATATTTATCGCCACTTTTTGCGTTTGTTTTGCAATAAGATGGGTTCCTCATTCGTTGATCTCCTTAGCGCGGCGTTGCTGATGGTGTTCGGCCAGAATATTCTACAGATGATGTGGAAGCACTTGCTGGCGAAAGATGGTGTTTGCCATGTTTCACTTCTGTACTGACATCACACATGAGCTGAATATTCGCAGCTCAGAGCGCCTGGAGGTGTGGAACTCGCCCATACTTTAGGTCCTCATGATGTCTAGTGTAAGGGCGATTGGTTCATTACGTCGCCTAGAGCAATGGCGAAGAGAAGGGGCGACAGGGGCAATCTTGCCTTACGCCTGCGTTGGGGGTGAATGGGCCACATTGCCAATTCAGAGTCCTCATAAAGGACTCTTATGGACCCTTTCTACTGAACCTTTCTACTGAAAGCCAGCCAGTTTGCATCTTATTTGTTTGAAAATTAATTATCTATCAGATTATAAAAAAATATTCAGTCTAACAACACTTCTGTTTTTTTATAATCATTTTATTCTCAGGCTCTTAAAAAACACGCAATAGCACAGACCTGCCACCAATTGATTACCTACTGTGCCTGTCAATGGAAAATGTTTTGCTAGTGAGAAACTCGTCTGAACAGAAGCTTGCGAAAATTGCTTGTGCCAGTTTTTTCCCAATAGGGACAAGGATTTCTATGACTGAGGCCTTCGAAATGGCAGCTGGTCATGTTGTTGATGTTGTAGCAGCATAAACATTCGCCATACATGGACGGGGAATGCTGCTGGGGCGACAGTCCCTGGCCGGATATAAATCCGGGTTGTTCCGGTAACGTAGAAGCGACTGTCATGGGAACGGCAGCAAATCTTCGCACAAATCGATAAAAGTAGGGCCTTCAATGTCTTGAAAAAATAAAGCACCTTATTTTTACTTAAGTCTCGTACACTAATGCCTCCGCCCGATTTATCGAAAATTCTTCGCGGTGTATTCGTCGCTCTCGCCTTCGCGTAACGCATAATTTGCTGTCGTACATTCAGTCCTCGTTGCTGATTGTTTGTGCAACACGCGCTCATCGCTGAGTATTTTAGACTTAGTTTGTATGCGTAGGCTTAGTATGGCATTCACCAGCAAGCGGCAACACCGTGTGGTTATGTCATTAAATTTAAGCATTTTCGTTTAGGCTATTGTCCGATCATTGTTCGTGTGCTAGTGTGAGTGTGTATGTGAGTCTGTGGCAACCCTATCATTAGGCGATCGGCTTCAAGTGAACAGTGCGTGCCGGACGCCCGAATGTGCACGCAGCCACAGACAGCGCTCTTGGTCCCACCGCCGCCGCTTCTGTTGCTGCGGCTGCTGCTGTTGTTGGTGCTATTGTTGCAGCGGTTGCTAATAGTTGCGCATAAATATTTATTGCCAAACATTTAAAATTATAAGGATTTATTTTATTGTGGCATTGTGTTGTTTGCATGCTTCTGTACGCGTTTGTATGTATGTATGCCAGTGTTTGATGTGATTGCTGCGTCTACCGCTTGTGGCATCTTCTGTTGTCTTTACAGCTTGATTCGGCATTTTTTTAGTCATTATTTTAGGTTTATACGTATTTTAGATCTGTTATTTTATTTTATGTTTTTGCTCGCTGCTCGCAGTGATAAATGTTTCCTACGCATTTTTTGCGCCGACCGTCGGCCGTTGGCCGTTGGCTGCTTCTTCCACACTTGTTGCATACTTGTTGGCTATTTTGCTGCATGCCCCTGCGGCCCGCTTATATAAATGCAAATTTAATTGCATTGCCCCATTCGCATTGATGATAATGAATACTTGCGCGCACGCGTTGCTGCGACGCTCGAGCGGTACGCAATTTAAGTGGGCGTGCCCGGCGGGGGCATTGGGCCAAGCGCGGCCACAGCAACCGGCCATTACTTATTCTATTTCTTCCTCCCAACGTGCGGCCTTCTGTGGTCACTTGAACTGGACGAGCGCAAAATAATGAAAAAAAAAACAAACACAAAATGATTTTTGATGTGTGTCATTATACTTGCGTGGCAGTCATAGGGCAGTGGTGGTGTTGTTGGTGGTGGTGTAGGTTTCGTTATGCACAACGTAAACGTTTTAGAGAATTCTAAAGCGTCTACAAAACATTTTAACGGTGCTTTGCAATGATAAATAAATTTTTCTTCAAGAAATTTTTTGTTTCAAAAGAGTGGTTTTTTACGATTCATACTTACTTTTGCATAACACAAAAAGGTGCACAGTTATATGCGGTATACTTTTTTTGCTAGTCTCGAATTTCTACAAATGCTTTAACGGTTTAGTTTTTCTACCATTGCGCCACTTAGTTTAGGCGCAATTTTTGTTTGGTCCTATTGGTTTCATAAAATTTCATTGAAACCACTAATTTTCATTTATCTATTTTTTTATTTTCCTTTGTTTTTTTTTGTAAATTATGTGGCATGCCACCTATGCTGTTGCAAGCCACTTGTTACAAAAACCGAATTTTCTTCCAATTTTCTCACTTTAATTACCGCAGCGGAAAATGCAATTAGACTGCAATTACCACGCGACGCAACAGAATGTGGCTGCTAGCCAGATGCTGCAACACGCCTGCATGTTGCACTACTTTTCACACAGCGGCGGCCTTCAGCCAACAACCGGACGAGCATTTGTGCAACTGTTTTCAAAATTATTATGAGTGTGTGTTTATGTATGTATGTGCGTGTGTGAGTGCGTGCAATTGTGCCTGACCACATTATTACGGACATCTAAACACACGCACGCTCGACCTACCGGAGCTATGAACAGCAGCAGTCGGTAATAGTTGCCCCTTCAGTAGCCAAAACTGTTTGGCCTCACACCTTTTGCCTTCACTGTGCTTTGTTGATGAGGTCCTTTACCTCAGTTGTGTCTACGGCTTGGCACGGCAGGGCGCGTGTTGCATGACAGCGCCAGCGTTATTACTCCAGCAGGCAGTCAATCTGGCGGGCTGTCAGTCAAAATGGGCATATTGTCATTCACTGTCAGCTGCGCCATGCACTCGTTGCAATCCTCTTAGACCAGTTAATTGTCGTCTGCTCTCTGCTCGCCGCCTTCCACCTCGATTCGTTTTGTTCCCCCCTTCTTCGTTTATTCTTACATTTCTTCCTCCGTCTTTTGCCGCAAATGCAGTTTCTTTCTAGTTTCTATACTCTGCTACGCCTGCGTGTCGATCCTTCCTTCCGCTTGCAGGTAACATTTGGCAACAATGTCATCCGTCCCGTGGCTGCTGCTCCACTCCACTGCCAACGGTAATTTTTATGTTTGTTTGTACTGAACTGTCATTAGAGTATTCTTTGTGCGGAAGCGAAACTGTAATCGAGGTGTGGAAGAAAAATTAGAATTGTTAAGAAACTGTGAGGGTGCGAACTGAGGATATTCAGCTGTGAGCGTTTGAATGTAGTTGTGCTGGGATTTCCCTTCAACAGCTGTTTAATGCAATGCGTTGACTTAGATTACCAAAAAAAAGAAGCAGAACGGAATTGATCAGGAGCATTTCTATTTTGCAATATAGGATACTTTGCGAATCGCTATTGGAAAGAGATTTGTTGATAAAATGTATCTCTAATTTTCTATCTACGTTCTTTGTCTATCCCATATATTTAAGTTATATTAAGGTAAACTGAGAGATCAACATTACAGAAGTGACAGTAAAAGAAAACCGGAACCTCACGAGGAAACAACACTGAACTAAATCCGGTGTAGGGCTCTGACACTCAAACTTCTCCCAATAAAGTGGTATCAGAGATAATTATTTTTACTATTAGAAGAGGTTAGTTATGATGTGGCTCTTGACTGGCAGCCCTGGTTGCTCTCCTAGCACATTTTCGGTTGGCTTGGGCCACCAGTGTCAGAAAATTTAAAGATCTCGTAGCAAGAAAAAGAAAAATTATATTTCCCGTCCAGAAAAGAAAGAACTTTAGCTCCCAGCGTATGCTAGATTGAATTCAAGGTCAAACGACCCAACAGTAGTTGGAATAGATGCGAAGAATAAGATTAGAATCTTTGCCCCTTAGGACATGGCACATAATGGTGGGAACCACTTCTTAAGGGGATACGCCTGATATGGAAAACCGACCCAATAAAGCTGTATATGATAGTAGACCCGCAAGCGAATCTGCACAAGCTTCAATGGGGAAGCAAAGACCTAAACGACGAATGTCCACATAGCGCCCTACGCCGATTGAGTGAGCGTAGCCGTCCGTTATGGTAGCAAGACTTAAACTCTATATTGGAAAATGCTGGATAAAGTTCCCTTTTTTGTTCACAAATTTTTTACGTATTTATGAAGTTTTTATAAAAAGTTTTCAGTAGTTCTACAAATACCAGCTGACAAGTCTATGAAAAGCTTTAAAAATAAGGACTATTTCTGTAATTACTCTCAAACAGTTCAGAGTCAGGATAGACGAATTTGGCATTAACAGACAGTTGTCGAGAGACAAGGGCGTAGAAGAGAGTTAGCGGAACGATATGTCAACTTTTAACCCATCCCCCTATTCCTCTCTTTGTTATTTAAGTATGATGAATTCACCTCTACTTTTATTGCTCTAAAAAGTTATTACTACAATTTCGTTCAGTGGGTCTATGATTATATAAAACCTTACGGAGTAGAAGCATTTATTTAACTTAGAATGCAACCGACCGCGTTAGTCGAATGGGTTGGTGTGTGACGACCATTCGGAAGTGCATAGGTTCGAGTCTCCGTGCATGAAATACCAAAATTACAGAAAAAAAAAATAACAGCCGTTGCTCCTCGGCAGGCTTTTACGAACCTTCGAGTGTATTTCTGTTATTAAATGAATCCTCATAAAAAGAATCTGCCGTTCGGAGTCGACTTAAAATTGTAGGGCCTTCCATTTATGAAAAAAATCATCAAGACTTACGCCCTAAATATGAGGAGCAGCTCGAGCAAACTCCCAAAAAGGGTGTAAGCGCCAATTATCATAAGAATTTCGCAGATTCCAGCATGAGCTCTAACGAGATTTTAGGAAAGCAATATCTGTCATAAATCATGGATCCTAAATATTCTATTGAGTTCAATGCGGTCTCTTGTAATAATGAACAAAATAATGATAATAATAAAATTAAAAATAATTATAACAAAAAAAAATAAATAAATAAAAACCATAGGCAGAAAAGATAAAAAAATATGCGGACCTTGACGTCAATCGCCAGTGGAAGCTAAGGAAGGTGTACATACTACCAATTATCCTCACAGCGCATGAACTTGTGCATACAAGTTTAGCACGCAACTTTAAAACACTTCAACTTCCAGAATCTCTAATTCTACTTAATTCCTGTCGGAAGCTTCCAACAGCAAACGTTTTATTGTTTGTAAAGTTGTTAATTATTTTATATTTCTAATTTTAGTATAATATTTTTGACCTGATATAAATTATGGCCTAGCAGCTAAGCTGCCGCCAATTATTGTAAATTATTCCTTTTTTGGGATGCAATAAATAAATAATAATAATAAAATCCTCAGCTATTGCTTTTTCTTCTACAAAATCTATTGTAATATTGCCGTTGAATGGGGAGAAATGGAAAAAAGTGCAATTGCATCGTATTTCTCTTTGCAGTCTTTAAGAAGTTTTAAATAAAATACACATTAATATAATAAATGAATAATTTATTTCAGTTACCTTCTGCTTTTTTCTGTAAAAATTTGTTGAATTTATTTCTTTTCCTTTTGAAGTTTGCACAAAGATTCATGTAGCTGCTAATAATTTAATCAAATGCAACCACAAAATGCTTTACCTGATTCATGCACTAATCGGCTTCTAAATAATTGCAATTACCAGCATAAAATGCAATGAACTCTGCTCGGCAGCAACAACAACTGTGTCTGTGAATGTTTTCGGTCATCCTTCCATCTTCTCTCGTTACCCTAAGCGCCTTTCCCCTAGACACATCTTCCCTACAATCTTTGACTGTTTCTACGTCTGTTTTCCCCCAGCTGCCGTGCACAGCTGTTCGACAAAGACAAAACTTTTGAGTTTTACTACTTAGTTGCGCATAGAACTGCAACAAAGGCACAAGAATACACACACACACACACACACATGCATGCATACTTACTTATGCTCAAAATCTTTCGTAAATTGGTGGCAGTTCTTTGTTTTTGAATTTATGACTTTTGCCACCGATGTGTTGTTGCTGGAAGTGCCACATTTGAGGCTTTGTATTTATTTGTATAAAATTTGCATGGCCAATTCTATTTAAATACATGTGTGTGTGTTTGTGTTGTGTGTATAAGTGTGTGTGTACACCAGCGCCTGCATATTTGAGTGCAACAGGTGTTTGCTTTTGCCTCAACTAAATAAATCTCAAATGAATTAAAAGCTAAGACCTGTAAAATAAATAAATTTTCTCAGAGTTTCTGTTCAAGTGTTTGCGTTTAGAATTAATGACAGGAAAATAAACTTTCAAGGAAGTTAAATAAATATCACAGCTAAGAGTGGATGAAGCCAGAAAAATAATAACTGGCATGGAAATTATTGTAATTGAAGTACACCCAACTCTCTTTTTACACGAATTTGATTTAACGTGAGTTAAGAAGAAACAATTTTTTTACGCGATTTTCAATATTTTAAGAATTTTGTTTCGTGTAAGATAAGAGCAACATTTTAGGACTAACCCGAACTAAGTTCGACTGTGCATTAAAGTTTTAATGTAATATTTAGTTCACGTGTGGCTGGTTAACAAGTATTGTACAAGCTGGCGCAAAATCAATCATTCACTTGTATTTTTGAATAATTTTTTATAGAAAAAAAAATTGTTTTGAGCTATGGAAATCTTTATTCGATGACTGACGTAAGAAGCCGTTGGCAAAAATTCAAAATTTTTCGATAGTTGCAAAATTTTCCGAGTGGCTGCAAAGATGGTTTAGTTTCAATTTCAAATTTTGTATTGGGTATGGGAATAAGTTCGTCGTTCACTCCGGTGGACGAGCGTCTCGCAATAATCCACATCAAAGCGCGATTTTTGAACATCTCGCTAATTTGCGCCCACATCCCGATGGAAGGAAGGACGAGGCAACCAAAGATTCCTTCTGGGAGCGCTTGGAACGTTGCTATGAGCGCTGCCCCCGCTACGACATAAAAATCAATCGACTTCAACGCCAAGAGGGGCAAGGAGGGAGTCCCACAGTCGGAAAATTCATCCTACACAACGAAACATCCGGTAACGGACAGAGGCTGATTGACTTTAGCGGGGCTCGAAGCACAGTGGTCTGCAGCGCCAGATTCCAGAATAAGAAGATACATCAAGCTACGTGGCTGCCTCCTGATCGAAAAATGCGAAACCACATCGATCATGTTATGATAGATGAAAGACACGCTCCTAGTGTTCTAGATGTACGTTCGATCCGAGGACCCAACATCGACTCGCATCATTATCTTGTTGCAGCCAAACTGCGCACACGCCTCTGTGCAGCAAAAAACGTACATCTACCTATGCAAAGAATGTTCAACATCGTAAAGCTGCAATCACAACATACAGCCAGAAGATTCGCCACTCGACTCTTACTCCTGCTCTCAGAGAGCACTGCCCAACAAACCGGCATGCACGAGCAATGGAGCAACATTTCTCGTTCCCTACGTACCGCCGCCGACGAAGAAATCGGATTCCGGCGAGCCAACAGGAACAACGCCCGAAAATTCTACCAGAAAGTTCGGCGGCTTCTAGAAGGTTTTAAGACCGGGGCGTTTTTCTGTAAGAACAAAGACGGCGAACTGGTGACTGACATCCAGAGCAACCTTAAATTATGGAGGCAACACTTCTCGAACCTGTTAAATAGTGATAGCTGCGCATGTCACAGAGAATATGAAGATCCCGATACCCCAATCGTTGACGACGGAATTGATGTTCCCCTATCCGACCATGACGAGGTGAGAACAGCGATATCGCGGCAAAAGAACAACAAAGTCGCGGACGCCGATGGACTGCCGGCTGAGCTATTCAAAGATGGCGGCGAGGAGCTGGTAAGGGGCATGCATCAGCTCCTATGCGAAATATGGTGGGATGAAAGCCCGTCTGCCGATTGGAATTCAAGTGCGCACTACCTAATCCATAAAAGGGATTCGTCTGCTAAATATCGCCTATAAGGTTCTAGCGAGCGTATTCTGTGAAAGGCTGAAGACCACCGTCAACCAACTGATTGGACCTTATCAATGTGGCATTAGACCTGGAAAGTCTACCATCGACCAAATATTCACAATACGCCAAATCTTGGAAAAGACCGCCTCGGGTGACTTCTTTAACCTGATGTTGGAGAGCATCGTACGAGCCGCAGAATTTTTTATAAGAGCGTGCTATTGTTGGCGTATGCCGATGATATCGACATCATCGGCCTTAACAACCGCGCTGTTAGTTCTGCCTCCTCCAAACTGAATAAGGAGGCAAATCGAATGAGTCTGGTGGTGAACGGGGACAAAACGAAGTACCTCCTGTCATCAAACAAACAGTCGCACTCGCGTAGCGCCACCCACGTCACTGTTGACAGTTATAATTTCGAGGTTGTAAAAGACTTCGTTTATTTAGGAACCAGCATTAACACCGATAACAATGTCAGCCTGGAAATCCAACGTAGAATCTCTCTTGCCAACAAGTGCTACTTTGGACTAAGTAGGCAACTGAGCAGTAAAGTTCTCTCTCGACGAACTAAACTAACCCTCTACGAGGCTCTCATCATGCCCGTCCTAACGTATGGCGCAGAAGCGTGGACGATGACAACATCCGATGAAGCGACGCTTGGAGTGTTTGAGAGAAAGATTCTGCGTAAGATTTTTGGACCTTTGCACGTGGGCAACGGCGAATATCGTAGACGATGGAACGGTGAGCTGTATGAGCTTTACGACGATATAGACATAGCGCAGCGAATAAAGATCCAGCGGCTACGTTGGCTGGGTCATGTCGTCCGAATGGATACAAACGCTCCGGCTTTGAAAGTATTCGATGCGGTACCAGCTGGTGGTATCAGAGGAAGAGGAAGGCCTCCTCTGCGGTGGAAAGATCAGTTGGAGAAGGACTTGGCTTCACTTGGTGTGCAATTGGCGCCGGTTAGCACGAGAAAGAAACGACTGGCGCGCTTTGTTAAACTCGGCCAAAATCGCGTAAGCGGTCATCGCGCCAATGAAGAAGAAGAAGAAACTGTCAACCAATATGCTTATTTAAAACTACTGTAAGTCAGAAATAATAGAAACATGGTTAATATATAAACGTCCCCACATTGTTGAAACTCCTGCCCAATAACCGGGCTTGAACGTCACCGAAAATTCGTGGCCGGTTTCGAAGACAAATACCTATGTTATATAAATGGCGCGAACATCTCTGTTAGGTGTTTGGCTGAGCTCATCCTCCGATTTGGGTAGTGCGTCTTGATGTTGTTTCACAAATTAAGGGACTTATAGTTTTATACCACTCTCGAGCGGCAGATTTTTTATGAGGAACTTTTTCATCGCAAAAAAATATAGACAGAAATATTTCATGACAATTAGTGAACCAATGCTCCATGGTGGCGTTTATCCAAGCCACTTCTTAAGAATTCCAAATTTGCCGTTTGAGTATTCCATTTGCCACAGTAAGCGTCTTTCTAAGCCATTGTGGCAAGTTGTAAGTCGATACTTTTTACATGGTTCATTTTAGTTAATTATAGAGACAGTAATTTTTGAATTTCAACTAACTGAATTTCTAAAACAATCAACGCAATCAGAAGCTAGGAATTTTACAAGCAGAACTGCGAGACTGCATCAGCGGCGTTGATTTCCACCGAAATTAATTGACATACAAATATCAGAAACTAATATTCTTGTAATTTTAATGTTAAGCCAGTGACGATTTTGACACAAAACATATTTCGGCCGTAATTTATGAATGTGTGTGTGCTTGGGCGTAGGGCTATTCACTACATTCACTCCATGAACTACGCCCGCATATCGAATTTCACTTTTACCCGCTTCTACCAAATATTTCAAATCATAGGAGAATACAGAACGAGCAACGGTTTAGTGCCAACGCATTCCCAGCGGTATCTGGCTCACTGGCCATTTGCATATTGTAGTTGGAGTTGAATCAGAAATCAATTTAACTGTGGCAGCAATAAAATTTAAGCCCACCAAAAAAACAAAATACCAAAGTGGTCAGTGAAGAGTCAATGAAGAGAGCTGCTTAAAGGGCCAGAGCAGTGAGGGAGGAGTACGAGGGCGATGCGATTGAATATAGAGTTCAATATAAAAATTAAACTATTAAAATATTTAAGAAATCATTTAGCTTCAATCGGCATAAATGGCTATAAGCGATAACCGTATAATTCCCAACAACGTAAAAGCCACTCTTACATTGTTGGCCAAGGCGGTGGCTGTAGCGCTACACATATGTGGATATTTATATCTATACATACATACATACAAACATACTTACAACATTGAATTCACCTGCGTAAAAGTGTGGGAAAGAAAAGTTGAAGTGATTTGAAGTGGAATAAGAGTCAAAATGCCTGTGAGCAACGGGCAAAATTCAAATGAGCCACTCAATCGTAAATAAAAGTTATTACAGGGTCGATCTTGGCACTAAAATCAGCTAATCTCGAAATGTTACGCATGTGGAGCATTGCATACGCCGCACCGAAATCTCGGCCCAAAAATAAGCACCAGCTGCCACAACAGCAGCAATGTTCCGCGCTCGGCTGGGCTCTGCGCTTATGGTTATTCAACAACGTGTTGCTGAAGGCGGCGTAAGCAGCAGCTGGTAGGTACCTCCGCAGCAGTTAGTTGGGATGCAACTGTGACTGCCACTAACATTATTGCTTTTGCTGTTGTAATGAGACTTACATATGCCGCTTTGGCGCTTTTCTAGGCAAGAGTGCCCGTGTGGCACACTGGTAGCTATGCTGGGTAGTAAATAGTTACTTGAATAAAGTCAGCAGAAATGAAGGAAACAAAAAGAGCAATGAGAAGAAAACCGAAAAGAAAAAGAAAAAAAAACTATATTGTAAAATAAAATTCCCAAGCTGCAGTTAATCGTTATGTTGAATGAAAAACTTTAACTACTCAATACACTCAATACAACAGGCTGATCGCCACTAACAGCCAGCCATCCAGCCATTCAGCAGTCAGGTTAAACCGCCAACCACCGCATAGCTGGCAGTCAGCATCCCGACTTTCCCTCTGATTGCCACACTACGTGCCACATTTGTAGTTAATTTTGATTTCATAGCTCATTCGAGCCTCCAGTCCTCAGCCTCCAGCCCCCAGCCCACAGCCCGCAGCATGCTGCTGCTGTAGTCGCGTTGCATCCGCTGGCTAACCATCCGCCTTACCTGTTTGTAAGCCGTCGCCGTCCCCGCTGTTGATGGAAATCAATTTCCGAAATTTGTACTTGCGCTGCTCTGAGCTGTTTCAGTGTTTATTGCTCGACTTTTTACTGCCGCTGCCGACAGATTTTTGCTGCCTCGTTCTACTTTTTTCACTTCTATATTGTTTCATTCTTTGTATGCTATTCTGCCGCAATCTACAATTGTCTGGCCAGCCATAGCAGTTCATTGATGAATTCCAGGTAACTTTGTTGTCTCTCGTCTATAGCAACAGGTGTCGCGGTGCGGGTGATGGTGGTGCCGCTGGCAATAATGTTGGCATTGCCGTTGTTATTGCTCTTAGTATTGCTCACTTCCAATGCTTCTGGTTACAGCTGATGAGCGACTGATGGTGGCGATGACTGTGGTAAGTGACTGTATCGTAAATCTTTGCTCACCTCACCGCAAGCGCGCCGCTCGAGCTCGTCTAATAGAATGAACTGGTTTCATTGATTGTGCCACTTGATTGCTGCAATCAGCGGCATGAATTCTTCTGCTTTTTTCTATAGATTTCGCTGGTGGGTTGGAGGGTAATAGCCTGTGGAACGTTCACTATTCTGCACCCGCCGCAAAGAGCGCCGCAACTTCGACCGGAAATAACTATTTTATGTCGTCTTGCCAATGGGGTTTCCACTGAGAGAAAATTGATGTTTGTGTGATTTATAATATATAGATACCTATGCACATATGTATGCATATGTATTGTAGAAATCATTGTGGAATTTCGAAATGGTTTATATACTGCGCATGTATAACTTCTGCTTAAATATGAACGAGACGGTATCAATAAAACGGTCCGCGGATGACATATGGCAAAAATAAATTTTTCGTTTTTTGGTAGGACTGTTATAAGCTTACATGGCAAATTTCAGCGTCATATGTCACATAGTTTGTTTTCTGTGCTACTGTAAACAAGTCAAGCTCGAGTGTGTTTTTCGAATTTAACGATGGAAATTCAAGTTGAACAAAGAATTTGTTTGAAATTTTGTTATTCCAACAAAATTTCGGCTTCAGACGCCTTAAAAATGTTGCAGACAACCTATGGGGACTCTGCTCTATAGCGTGCACGTGTTTTCCAGTGGTGCAAATCGTTCAAAGAGAGCCGTACATCGGTTGAAAACTTGCCTCATGAACGTCGTCCAGCAACATCAGTAAACGACGAAAACATCGGAAAAGTAAAGGAAATTGTGCTTGAAAATCGCACAAATCGCAAAATCGGTTAACGCTGAATATTATTTAGACGTTTTAAAGCGTTTGCGCGAGAACATTCGTCTTAAAAGGAAGGAATTGTGGGACAACAAGTCATGGTTCTTGCATCACGATAATGCACCAGCTCACACATCACGTCTTGTTCGCGATTATTTGAACAAAAATAATGTTAATATCGTTCCGCAAGCACCGTTTTCGCCTGATATGGCTCCATGTGACTTTTTCCTGTTTCCCAAGCTCAAGTTGCCGCTCCGTGGAAAATATTTTGAGACAATTGAAGTCATAAAAGAGAATTCGAAGAACACACTCGAGCTTGACTTGTTTACAGTAGCACAGAAAACAAACTATGTGACATATCACGCTGAAATTTGCCATGTAAGCTTATAACAGTCCTACAAAAAAGCAAAAAATTTATTTTTGCCATATGTCATCCGCTGACCGTTTTATTGATCTCGTTCATATTTGAGCAGAAGGTATTTAATTTCTTTATTGACTTGATAATTTTGATTAATTGAATTTTTAGTTGAACCTTTTGTGGTTTCTTTGCAATTGTTGTTTTCCTATACACTTCACAGTAGGTTAGTATAACTTAATTCAAATAATATTGCGTATAAAGGCCAAATATATTCGAAATAGATACGGACATATGCCTCGCACGTCAGTCCGGCCATGTGCTTGGTAACTTTAGAGAGAATTAAAAAATCTCAACTAAGCTTGGCCGTTGTACCAATTCAGAAGATTTAAGTTCAAATTGGACCTCAAAAAAGGAAAAATAGCTGCATGTTGTAATAGTAAAACTGTACATTGCTCGAAAATGAAATAATAATCCATCTAACGGTATTTCGTAGCAGCAAAACTTCAGCATCTGAAATTTATTGGTTGACATGAATAGATACAGAGACAGATACAGAGACAGAGACAGAGACAGAGACAGAGATAGCCAATCCTGTGTAATTTTTCCAGATTCTTTGGCAAATCTGTAAATATCCTCCAGTTTTATGGGTATCAGGTCGTCTTTAGGTGCCAAAAACAGTGTATACTGCTCAGATAGCAACTTGAAGATTTCTCTATGTCCCGAAGTGCCGTCTTCGTGTCAGAAACCATATTTATGGAGTCTACACATTACTTTTATTGCTTCCTGCTGTATCTTAAGATCCAAGAGGACCATATCAACCATAGGATTTAGGGCATCACCAGAGGTTGAGGCATATGCTGTATAGTTCCCGGAGTGTGGACTTAACCATGCTCCGTCGTCACCAGACCACAGAGGCGTAAGTTATTATTGGTCGGATAAGTGCTGTGTATATCCATAGGACCGGAGCAGGTTTCACACCCCAGATTTCACCAAAGGTCTGCGGCATTGCTGAAAAATCCTTAATGCGCGATTCACCTTAAGTAAAACGTGTGCCTCCCTAGACAGCTTCTCATCCAAGATTACTCCTAGATATTTAACTTCACCGGAAATACCGAGTGTCACACCTTTGAGTGTTGGAAAGCTAAGTCCCTCCGATTTCCATTTTCTCATAAACAAGATTATGGTGGTTTTGTTTAAGACTATGGTCGTCTTCCTTTTTGACATACTGTACTTTGAATTTTTACAAATTCTCCAGATAGCCCAATAAATTTTCAGACCGTTTTAAGGGTTCGAATTAAAGCATTTTTCCCTTGAAATTTTTGCCCATTCTCATGAAATTTATGAATATACCATCTCCATAGATTTTCAGTAATGCTCAGATCTGAAGAATACGGAAGCAATGTTAAAGTTTCCACGTTTTTTAAGCGATCCAAGTTTTGACCACTCTTGTAGTGTGTACTGATGCACTATCCTGTTGAAAGATCCAGTTAATAGGTACAAATAATTCACGAACTTCGGGAAAAGATCATTCCACCAGCGCTTTATAGCTGTTTCCCGTCATTTTTTAGTCTACAATTTTCATGCCATGCTACGACGTTGTGCCCCTTACCATAACATCACCTTCACGGCTGTAATTTCGACTTAAGTACCTGCCCTCTTTTCTTGAGTCATGGAAATATTAGTTGTATCCATCCGGCCCATCCTGATTCAACTTCTTTTCGTCACTAAATACTACTTTTTCCCATTCACCGGGATCATTATTTGTAACAGAACTCCAAGCTTTGTGGTCCCTGGCAAAATCGTGGTGACTTTCGTTGCGTAATTTATTCAAAGTTGATTTTTTTTTTTGTAATTTTGTATGCTTCAGATGTGGCGCTTTTAGAATTGCCCTGCGAACGATGGATTTGCTGGAAGCAGCATTTGCCATTTTCTTAATGTTGGCTGTTGGAAGAGCGGAATTTGATGCAATATAAGGATTTTACGGATTTCAGTCGGTGTCAAACACATCGTAGTTCTGTCTTTGTAGCTCTTAACATGGTAGGCACCTCAGAGAATTAGTCCTGTTAAGTTTTGATTTTTAACTTTTCAAAACAGTCATTAAAAATATCACTGCCTTGTTTGAAAAGATCAGCTTGTAGTCCGTCGGCTACCATTCTCCACTCGTAATGGTCGGGTAACGGAACAATAGACCCGTCGTCATGGTTTGGGGGATCGGGATCTTCACATTCTCTGTGACATGCGCAGCTGTCACTCTTCAGCAAGTTCGAGTTTCCCCTCCATAATTGAAATATGCTTTCGTGGATGTAGGTCACCGAATCGCCGTCTTTGGTCTTGCAAAAAAACGCCCCAGTCTTGAAACCTTCGGTAATCCGCGGAAATTTCTGATAGAATTTTTGGTCATTTTTGCTATAGGCCAACATCTCTAGCTCCTCGCTCTCACATATTTCGGCTACTAGTTTCTTCATTTTGATAATGCATCTCTATTCCTTTTCCAGCTCTCGGTTTCGATCCCATATGGTCTTTCTTTACGCGCTAAAGTGACATTCCTCGTAGTACCAATTGTTTTTTCGGGCTCAGCGAAATCCGACTTCCTCTTCGACGGTAGTACGCAAAGAACAATAAATTCAGTTCCATTGCTCGTGGCTGTCAGCTTATTGAGCAGTACTCTCTGAGAGCAGGAGTGAGAGTCGGGAGGCGAATCTTTGGGCTTCCTGTTACGATTGCAGCTTTTCGATGTCGAACATTCTTTGCGTATTTAGATGTACGTTTTGTGAGACACAGAGGCGTGCGAATATTTTTGCTGCGACAAAGTAATGATCCAAGTCGATGTTGGGCCCTCGGATCGTACGTACATCTAAAACACTAGAAGCGTGTTTTCCATCTATCGCAACATGGTCGATCTGGTTCCGCGTTTTCGATCAGAAGACAGCCACGTAGTTTGGTGTATGCGTCTGCTTTATTAGAGGGCACAAGAAACCATGAGGTCGAAGTGCAAAACTCAAATAAAACTAGATCTAAGCCAGCCTTATTCCCTTACCTTTTTTATGCGCTTTTACAATTTTTTAGAAGACTTCTCAAACTGACCTATGTCGGGCGTGAAGCTGTAATCTGCATTATTTCAAAAGTAATTTCACATTTTTGCTCTCGAATTTTCTTGTAACCCAAAATCTTTGTTAGTTCGCCTACAAATTTTCCACAGTGTATAAGTGCATGCATATAGGCGCTACACACACATACACATGTACATGGCAAAGGATTTTCTTTTGATTTGTAATTCATTGCCGGTATTTTATTGTGATATTAACCCATTTCAAGAGCAGCAAAGAGCCACTCGTTCTCTTCCAGATAAATGAAGGCATTTAGATAACAACACGCAGACCAGGCGTACAGCGCAGCCGGACTTGTAAGTCAACAAGCAACTTAGCAAATCAAGCGAATCACTGACATCGCACTTAATCACACACATACATACGTACATACATGCATTTACTTGTTTTTCACAACAAATATTAGCATTTATGCGAGCTGTGTTGCATTGTGGGCCTTAATGCCTTCATGAAGTGTGTGGCACAGAGGGCTACAGCTGCCGAAAGGGAGTTCATAATTAATTTTATACGTGGGAAATTGCAAAAAACCCACTTACAAACACTGACAGTTGTAACAGTAAATCTCGTTGAAAGATAGCCAAACGGGGCTGCAGAGTGCGCGGACCCACTGATGAGGTAAGCGTACGGGCAATGTGGTTGCTGCTGGTGTCGGCGGCGATGGTGTGGCAATTTATATACTTTGTGCTTGCATGTGTGTATGTAGAAAGTGTGGAAAGCAAAAAAGCAGAGCTTCGCCTAAACAAACAGGTAATGCTGAGTTGGCAACAACACTAACTATAATGGTAACAAATTTTATGCGGAAATTATTTATTATACGCTTACATGCTTTTGTGCGCTTTACGGAAGCTGTTGAGCTGCCGTCTTCTGCACTCCCCACTCGCTGGTGGTCATTGTGCGCTCGTTATGTATGCCAATCAAAAGCGGACGCTACTAAAGCGGACCGTCAATCAAGCGAGGCGCTGGATGGGCGCATAGATTGTCCAATAAGTTTCTTGGTAAGCAACCCACGAGACGTGTTGCCGCGGATGTGTTAACAAGTATGTGTGTGCGTGTGTGTGTGTGTGCATATACGCTGACTATTGTAACATTAATTGCCACCAAGCATACTAAAAATAAGTAGTAGCGGTGGCAACAATCGCTACAACAACACCAACAACAGACACAATTGAGCGAGAAAATTTAGTTAATTTAATCGTTGTCGTTTATTATCTATGCCCCTTTAACTGCTGCTTTTTGTTGCTTGCGTTGGCGCAATAATCACAATATGTTGTTGTTGTAGTAGCTTTGTTTTATCTTCTTCTGCTGCTGCTGCTTGCCGTTGACTTGTCACTCTCCAATGTTTTGGGTGGCCATTCGCTCATTTAGCGAGCAAATGAACAGCGAAGCCGATTTCGAAACAGCATCGCAATAAAATTCAATCGCATACACACACAAACACACACATACACGAATAAGCGCACACAAAACCAAGTTAAATATCAAAATCACAGCTTACGAATCGCGCTGCCAGCATAAATGATTTTAGCAATAGCAACAACAATACTCGTAGCATATGTAAAGTCACGGCGATACAAATTGTCCGTCCATTCATTCACTTCATTCATTTGTTTCTCATTCACTAATTTCACCTCAAAAACATCTGCAAGTACAACAAATACATACTAAGCAGTGCAAGGTTTTCATTAAGATTTTTAATTTTTTACTGAATGATTTTTTTGTTGTTGTCGTTACTGTCACTGCCGCGGATGCTTAGTTAAATGGGCACGCTGAAAGCAATTTGCAAGCGAGTTTCCTCTTTTCGGCTCCCCACTGCTTCTTCTTATTCTTATCCAGACTTTTACGAGCATATTTTTTTTTGATTGCTTCTTTTTTATTGGTGACTTGGTGACTTTTGTTTGAAGAGTCTGTGGAAGATTTGTTGTACGATAGTCGGCGAGTTAGTTGTTCGTATTACATAAACGGTACGAAAACATGGAGCGAGCATTTTAACAAGACAACAACGAAGCGAAAGACGACAAAAAAGGCAAGCAACAGAAAAACCAAATTTAAAAAATAAATACTTGGCATATCGCGTGTGAACTTTCAAGCCACACTATATTTTTTTTTTGTGTTTTTACTCAGCTCTTTTAGTGGCAGCAGTACCCAGTATTGTGAAGCTAGAACGGCCCAGATCGTACTTGGTTGACTTCAAATTTTCTCTATTTACATACAGAAAATACCGAGAATCAATCAATAAAACACAAACTTATTATTTGCCTTCAATATTCCTCGTGTTATTGCGTGGTCTCCATTCCATGACTCTCTTTGTTCGTTTGTGCTATTCGTAAAGTGCCTGACTCGTATGTATGTGGACAGCCATCTCCATTTTTCTTTGGCAACTCATTCGATTCTTCTTCTTCTTGAATTTCGCGATACCAGCTGTTCTAATTTTGGCCGAGTTTAATAGAGTGCGCCAGTCGTTTCTTTCACGTGCCAGTTGGACACACCAAGTGACGCCAAGTCCACTTCCTCTGCTACCACCAGCTGGTACCGCATCGTATAATTTCAAAGTCGAGCGTTTGTATGCATTCGTACGCTATGACCCAGCCAACGAAGCCGTTGGATCTTTATTCGCTGCACCACGTGTTCCATTGCCCCCGCGATATTCGCCATCGCCAACGTACAAAGGTTCAACAATTTTATGCAGAATATTCCACTCAAACATCGGATATTGTCATCGTCCAAGCTTCGTTCCACGTTTATAAGATGTTAGTTTTGTTCGTCGGGATAGGACTTTACTACTCAATTGCTTATTAAGTGCAAAGTAACATTTGTTGCTGAGAATCCGTTGGATTTCATAGCTGACATTCTTATCGGTGTTAATCCCCTTGTTCTACTTAGCGTCACAGTCCTTGGTGAACCGTTGCTTCTTCACAGCTTCTTGCATCGATCTCTGTTTACAGCCACACCCCTCTAACATTGTACGTGCATTTTCCTAAGATCAACTTCCACATCTTCTACCCACCTTTTCTTTAGGCGTCCCTGTTTTCTTTCTCCAATGGGCGAAGATCTAGTGCTTTTGTCGTTGAACGCTCCCTTGGCATACTAGCCACATGTCCCAGCCATCTAAGTCGTTGAGACTTAATAAATCGTATTATATGTAGTTTCTTTCCTAACTATGTCTTCCAGTTCGGCATTGTGCCTAATACGATAAGTGCCATCTGCTCGTCTAAGCGGGCCATATATCTTTCGGAGCACCATTCTTTCAAAGCACATTAACTGATTTGGCTCGTTAGCTTTCAGCGCAGGCCGTGCTTTATACATTCTTAATTTTTGCTCACGCGATATTTTAAATCTGAGCAATCAGTGTTAATGCTGGTTCCTAAATAAACGAAGTTTCTTACCAGCTCTAGATCATACATGCCACCAGCCCCGTGGGAGCCGATACGCGAGTGAATCCACTATATGTTTGATAGCATCAGATGCTTCGTTTTGTCCTTGTTCACGACCAGACCAATTCTATTCGGTTCTTTATCCAACTTAGAAAATTCAGAACTAACGACGCGGTGGTTAAGGCCGATAATGTCAATATTATCATAGCCGCATAACAAATTTAGATAACGCGTCATAGGCAACACCATTTCATGCTCATTTAATTGCATCGGTAACTTTTTTCTGTCTGAGCTGCATTGAGTTTTTAGGTTACTCCACCACTACTGATGAGGAATGAAAATTGAAAATGTGGCATCATTTATGCGTGTCGCCATAGATTAACATAACCTAAACGTCATAAACCAAGCTTAGCCATATGGTAAACAAACTGCTTCGACACATTAGTGATTTTGTTTTGGTATTATATACTTCTGGTTTTGTGAAAATGTCTGATTTTGTGCCGAAATAGCGACATTTGAGTGAAACAACGTGCCGAGATTGGTTCCGTCGCTTTAAAGACGGTGATTTTAATGTTGACGACCGTCCGCGTGACGGAAGGCCAAAAACCTTCGAAGACGCTGAATTGGAGGCATCCGTGTCAAACGGAAGAAGAGCTTGCTTCAGTATTAGGAGTTACCCGCCAATCCATTTCCAAGCGTTTGCATGCTTTGGAAATGATTCAGAAACAAGGGACCTGGGTTCCTTATGAGTTAAAACCAAGGGATGTTGAATGTCGTTTTTTCGCCTGTGAACAACTGCTCCAGCGGCAAGAAAGGAAGGGTTTTCTTCATCGCATTGTGACGGGTGATGAAAAATGGATTCATTACAGCAATCCAAAGAAAAGAAAGTCATGGGGACTGCCCGGCCATGCTTCTACGTCGTCGCCTCGGTCGAATATTCACGCTGCGGAGGTTAAGCTATGTATTTGGTGGGACCAAGTTGGTGTTGTTTATTATGAGCTCTTAAAACCAAGCGAAACCATCACTGGGGATCGGTATCAATTGATGCGATTGAGCCGAGCACTGCGCGAGAAGCGGCCGCAATACGCGAAAAGGCATGAAAAAGTGATTCTACAGCATGACAACGCTCGGACTCACGTTGCCAAATCCGTTAAAACCTACCTGGAAACACTGAAATGGGAAATCCTACCCCACCCGTCATTTTCTCCAGATATTGCGCCGTCCGATTATCACCTGTTCCGATCGATGGCACATGGTCTAGCTGACCAGCAGTTCCATTCATATAAATACAACAAAAAATAGCTTGATCCGTGGATAGCCTCAAAAGAACACAGTTTTATCGCGACGGTATACGAGATCTACCAGCGATCAAATTTTCTTGCTGCCATTTTGAGAATGAAATGTGAAGACAGTAGAGCGCCCACATTAGGAAACGGGACAAAGTTAAAATAGAAATTTGACAGATGTTAAGACAAATTTGGTATGTGTAGTTGTGGGATATGTAGAGAGAAAATATTTCTGAAATAAAAAGCATTAAAAAATGTTTCACTAAGGAAATGTTTGTATGTACATATATTTAAAATTAAATACTTTTCAAAGCTGCAACTAATAGTACGGGATCCGGCTGCAGATTTAGTGTAGTCATCGAGTACATGCTGAAATCCACATTTTTACCCACATTTATGATTAGGAGAATAAAAATTCACCAAGTTGCCAGTAGAAATTTGGCCGCAAGTATTTTTAATTAATTTATTGTTAATTGATTTTGCGGGAAAAATTTCACTAACCAAGTTTTGAGATAAAATATCGTTCGGTTTACTGCAATAGGTGTAAAGACTTAAAAAAACCGTAGTTGCCGTTGCGCGCTTGGCCGCACCTCTCCGCAGCCAGGTATAAACAGGTATGATTTCGATATATTTATACATCCATAACGTATATTGATCTGTTATAGATCAAAATATAGCTAATTTTTTTCTCATTATTATGATATATGGCAACCTAATTAAATCTGGCCGCAAGTTAGGGTTGCCAGCAGTTAAAGATGGGAAAAATTGAAGGTTGAGTGAGAGGAAGCTAGCGCGTAACATCACTAGTCTAACAAGGATAGCGACATTTTAAGTCTATTGCGCATGCGTCAGATGTTGGTGTTCTCAACTAAGCAGCCTGCTACATTTTTATCCTAACCTACAAACCACGTTGTTTTGGAGTTCGTAATATATAACGTCTGATATATTTCCTGTTTATTCCCTTTGTGTGTCTAAAACTATCAAATAAATTAAATTTGATAAAGATGAAGTCGTGTATTCTGTGCAAAGAAAAAGGCAATGTACTGGATTTTGAAGATGCCTCATTCAAAAAGTGCTTACAAATGTTATTGTTTCGTCATAAGAAAAACTATAAGTATCACGACACTTTATTAACAATTGAATCTACCGAGGATTTTGGATATCATACAGAGTGCCTTAAAAAAATTACAGTTTTAAAACAAAAATATAAAGAAGAATTTGAAAATTTTTGCAAAACACTTACAGTAAGTAAAATTTCAATTTAATACAAAAAAATACAGGTTATAGTTATAATATAAGTGTATGTTGTATTATCAATTTTACGCAAATACAAAAAAAAATTCAAGAAGTACGCTTTTTCTTACAAATTGCCTTTAACGCATATATTTATTTTGCAGCCAGAATCAAGGGCTACATTGAGCGATCAACCGGCTGCACTTCCAGTAGACGAACAGCGAACTATGACTGCTTCAAACGGGCAACCTAGTACATCTGCGCAATATACGTTATGGATGTATAAATATATCGAAATCATACCTGTTTATACCTGGCTGCGGAGAGGTGCGGCCAAGTGCGCAACGGCAACTACGGTTTTTTTAAGTCTTTACACCTATTGCAGTAAACCGAACGATATTTTATCTCAAAACTTGGTTAGTGAAATTTTTCCCGCAAAATCAATTAACAATAAATTAATTAAAAATACTTGCGGCCACATTTCTACTGGCAACTTGGTGAATTTTTATTCTCCTAATCATAAATGTGGGTAAAAATGTGGATTTCAGCATGTACTCGATGACTACACCAAATCTGCAGCCGGATCTTAATTACTATAATTACATATCCATAATTTCAATACCAAAGTTGATTGCATGAAATATTCACAAGCGAAAAAAATGGCGAAGGAGAGAAAAATGCAAAAATAATGAATAAAAATAAAAAGCGCCACACAGTAGTCTCTCAAAGTGACAGCAGCTGTCATATGCCATGACATTTGTCACTAAATTAAATGTGGCAAAGCCAAAATCGTTGACATCCGCCAACACCAACTTTGTTAGTAAAATAGCTGCATATGTACGTCTTTCTGTATGTAAATAGGCGGACGACTCATTAAAAGTGAACGCGATTTTTGCGTTTAGCAAATGGAACAATAAATAAACTAAATGCAAATCAAATACATGTACCTCTATACGTGTATGTATGTATGTATAATATGTACGTAGTTATGTATGTATGCATGTGAGTACATATACACTTACGTAAGAATCGAATAGAATAACAGAAATACATTTGTAATTCCCTAATAAGACTCTCAAATAGTAACAATAACAATAACAAAAACAACAACCACAGCAGAGCGTTATAAATAAAAATCCCCCACAATTTCATTTCATGCATTTGATTTGCATCTTTAATTGAAATAACAGCAAATAGCGCATGCAACAACAATCCCATTCAACAATCAAAGGTAGTGGCAGCATTGAATAGATGCAGCTGCACCACGCTGTTACAACAACCACTACGAGTACTACAATGCCAAATCGTTCGTGTACTGGCAACAAAATATAGCAAAATCAATTGGCATTAATCGTCAAAGGTTGTTTGTGGCTGCAGCCAAAACGGCTAGGACAACAACAACGACAACAACAACAACATCAATAACAATAATAATAAATGTCAATTGCAATGCACAAACATTTGCCAATAGATATGCAAAAAATAACACAGGGACACACTACCAACAACAATTGTTCCCACTCACTGCCGCCATTTGCGAAGTTTGTTGAATGAGGCAAGCGGACTTCACATGTGGATGTATGTATGTGTGCATATGCATATGAGTACAAATCTAAATGGATGTGTTAATCTGCTATGTGTGTGTTGTGTGTATGTATGTAAGTTGCTTCGGGCGCAGGCGTAAAGGTATTTTGTAGCTACCCTGTAGGGAAAAATGCTAGTTGCGCAATAGAATACCACCAGACCATTTTCCAGTGCAAGCAATACGTGTTCTATCCTTTTTCCGGGTGTGCAAATGATATTTTTATCATGGCAATGCCCTACGAAATGTCAATTGTCCAGCCATGCATCAGCAAAATACCGCTTAAGATATCAGTTCACTTAGCCAAAAAAAATTGTAGTCTAATATGTTTCTATTCTGGGAGGCGTTTCGACTTCATCGAGGCGATCCAAAAAACTGTGACCGCCGAATTGAACGCGATTCCGGCGGATGAGTTTCAAAAATGTTTCCTGCAGTGGAAGGACCGCTACCAGCGGTGTATTGACGCTCAAGGGCCCTATCTTGAAGAATATGTATAAGCCAAAAGGTTTAATAAAACTGCTTAAAAAAAATAAGGCTCATTACTTTTCAATCAAACCTTGTATTAATAAAATTAATTTCTCTTGTCCGATTGATTTTAGATGAATCTCCAAGGACTTGTGATGATCACCGCAAGGGACTTCTGGAGAAACTTTTAGAATTATAAATTTTTTGTTTGAAATTTTGCTAAAGTCCACTTGAAACATGATGTATTAAAGCTATGTTTTTATTTTTGTGAAACAAAGCAACTGAAAAAAAATTATTGAAAATCGTCATTTTCACTTTAAAATATTCTATGCCATAAAAAAAAAATTAAATGAAACCTCTTTTTGGTTCAGTAATTAGTAAAACACTCAAAAATTGGTTCAAACTTTTACTGTACGTAAATCCTAAACAAATTAAAAGAAATTATTTAAAAAAACTAATAAAGAAATCAAATGTACGCTATTCACTTTAGAAACATAAATAAAATTAATCCGAGTTAAATTTCGAGTCACAATAAAATAGTTTGGCTGCTAAGAGGATTTTTCTGCGATGGCACTTTGGACCATTGCGGTGATCTTCTTATTTATTTGTTTGATTGATGAACCCAGGTGAAGCCTTTTACAAATTCTGAAACAAACCCCTGCCGATTTGGGCACATTAAAGGTTTAATCGGAAAGCTCAGTTTAGCATTGGCCGCGTGCTTAAAAATTTTAGAAATAGTAAATAGCTTTGATAGAAGCCTTTAATTTTGAACGCCATTTTTTTGCCGTTATTAAAAAAGCTCATAATGGAAGAAAGCTTCCATGCGTTAATGAAACTCCCCGAAGATGAAGATTTTTAATATAACTTTCAGATGATAGACCAAGGTTGGATATTTTTTATCAAATCTGCTGGAAGTTTAACAGCATCAGTTTGAGAGGAAGATTTCAGTTTAATTAATTATTATTTTTATTTGAAAACAGCACCTCGTCGTGCCTTTTTAAACTCGCTTTATCTAAAAGTTCACTACCAAAAAACCCGCTTGGAAATTTGTATGTGTCCTGGGCTCTTTTTCCGGGGTCCAATCTAAGTTATACTCTAGAATTATATCGGAGCTAAACACGCTTTAATTTGTAAAAGATAAACTTTGCATTTCGTTTTTGGTGGTCGACAGTTCCCGGCGCCTCTTTTTCATTAATCTCATTTAAGTTTTCTGCGATGCTGTCGTAGAATCTTGCCGAACCAAAATTGTCTAACCAGCGCGATGCATTGGTGCTTCTATAGACGAGTCTTAAAGTTTCTTATCTAAAAAACAAATCAATTAATTTGTAAACAAATTGATGATTTTACTACTGGTTTTTTTCTAGTCTATCATGAACTGGGATGATTTCTTCTATTAACTGGGATGATTTCTTCTATACCAGTACCTTAACTAGCCTATTTCCCTACCATTTTGGCTTTACCCTACAGGGTAAATGGCAAATTGCCACCAACACTATCTGGCAATTTTTCATGGCATATGTATGTATGTATGTATAAAATGTACGCATTTCACATATTTAGTTACTTAATACGATGTAAATAAAGTTTATTGTCGATTTCCTTTATTCAAGGAAAATTATGCGTTTTCATGCAATCGGCACATTAAAAATTAAGTGACGACGCCACGCAGGCGCACAGACAATTCGCAATACGCCAACAATTGGCTACATGAGAGACGCGTAGATTGCTTGCTATGTCATACATTTATGCTTTTTGTTATTTCTTTGTTTCAACACCTTAGCACTAATTTTAAGAAGTGATTTCTAATCCAATCATAACTCTTTTTTTTTCAAATTAAAAATCAAAGTATAAATAAATAAAACTGCAAGCCGGCCAGCATTAATGTAGAAAACGCCATAGATGAAAATTTAAATTTTTAAAAAATTTCAAAAATTTTGGGCATATTTTTCGAAGCAAGATATTAGTTAGATACTTTAGAGAACATCGTACACTTGCAAGAAAATGTCTACCTACCAGACTGAATAAAGTGAAATATTTATCTAAGGCATTAGCAGTAGCATTCTTTCAAATATGGATTACATGCTTTCAATTTATGGATGAAGATCTAATGACCTCCATAATGTGCATTTCGGCTGAATTCGGACTCTCCCAACTATCGCATCGTCTTGAAATTAGTTCTCAAATTGTTACCCACAAACCTACTTTTTCAACTAAATCCGCTAAAGAACGTTGCCTGTCTTTGCTTAGAAAGCTGAGCAGTCCCATTCTCCAAGCCGTCGCCTGCGGGTGCATTCAAAAACGACTGTTAACAGAAGAGTTTAACGAGCAAGATTTATAGTCCAGGAGCCAGGGGGCGATTTTGGACTGCGTTTTTATACCGTCAAATTCTTGACTATACATCTGGTTTAGCTTTCATGAATAACGAAAGTGAACGTCAGCTGGCGCCCCCGCGATGGGTGTGATTGTGGAAGGGTACGAAACGTGTCGAAAAAAAATTTCTACCAACTCATTTATACCGGCTGAAATTTTTTTCATGTACGAGTATTGTTGATATATTCTTGCTTCGGCTGACGGTCTTCCCACCGCTATAAACGCAGCTGACCATCATTATTATGTTTTCATATGTGTCCAAAATTATGTAAAAAAATTTCAATCGGCATAAGTAGTTTTACTTTTTAATTTATTTTATAAGTTCGCCTGTTCAGCTGACGTATTTTCCCCCCTATACGGCGCAGCTGACTACTAAATGTCAACAATACACAAAAAAAATTTCAGCCGGTATTAAATGAGTTGTTAAAAATTTTTTTCGACACGTTTCGCAGCATCTCACGCACGTACCCACCGCTATTAGACCAGCTGACGGTTGGTTTCGTCATCCATTGGATGGCGTCTGCCTTCAGTATCAAAATCAGTTTCCATGAAATGATGAGGTCAAAATGACTCCTGGCTCCCGGACTATTAGTCCACTGGCTTCCGGTATTTATTGATTGATTAAAATCTGTTAATATTACTACTTGTTTTTCAGCACCATGAAACCTTTGCGGAAAATATTTTGGCAGGGAGTGCACCGAGTGCTTAAAGCGTACGCTGAATTATTGAGCTACCATCTCTTTCAAATCATACCATAGATTTTCCATACTTATGAGCTTCTTAAAAGTACGCAGGATGCCGTTCTTCTGCTCCAAGTACCACTTCTGCACTTCTTTTGGTTTCAGTCACCGTTCGTAGTAGGAAATATTTTTTTACAGCCATTCTGAGCAAAAATTCAAAGTAAGAAATATTTTGCATAAAGAAAGATTTTGGGGAAAATGCCATCTTGGAAGATAAAGAATGAGAAGGCAACTGAGGAAGGCCCCAAAAATATGATATAAGGAGGCTTAAGTTTTAAATGTAAGGTAGTACACTATAGCATGGCACAGCATAGTGCAGCATAGTGTAACATAGCATAGTAAAGTTGTTTCTACAGGATTTTGCAACAGGTATCAGCATATTATAGTGTGCTATCATAACACAGCTTAGCTTAGCGTTACATAGTATAGCATATTATGGCATAGCATAGTAAGGCATAGATTGGAATAGTATAGTGTGGTACACCATAGCATAGCACAGCATAGTACAGCATAGTGAAGCATAGTGTAACATAGCGTAGTAAAGTTTCTTGGAAGGGATTTTTCAACAAGTGTCAGTATAGTACAGCATAGCATAGCATGGCATAGCATAGTACGGCATAATTTTGAGTAGTATAATGACATTGAATATCATAGCATAGTGCAACAGAACATAGAATGGAAAACTAGAGTGCGGCACACCATAGCATAGCACAGCATAGTACAGCATAGTGCAGCATAGTATAACATAACATAGTAAAGTTTCTTGGAAGGGATTTTGCAACAGGTGTCAGTATAGTACAGTAAAGCATAGCATGGCATGGCATAGCATAGTACGGCATAATTTTGAGTAGTATTATATAATAACATTGAATATCATAGCAGAGGGTAACATAACATAGAATGGAATAGTATAGCGTGGCACACTATAGCATAGCACAGCATAGTGCAGCATAGTATAACATAGCACAGTTAAGTTTCATGGAAGGGATTTTGCAACAGGTGTCAGTATAGTGCAGCATAGCATGGCATGACATAACATAGTACGGCATAATTTTGAGTAGTATAATGACATTGAATATCATAGCATAGTGTAACATAACATAGAATGGAAGTTTATAGCGTGGAACACTATAGCATAGCACAGCATAGTTAAGCATAGTGCAGCATAGTATAACATAGTATAGTAAAGTTTCTTGGAAGGGGTTTTTCAACAGGTGTCAGTATAGTGCAGCATAGCATGGCATGACATAGCATAGTACGGCATAATTTTGAGTATTATAATGATATTGAATATCATAGCAGAGAGTAACATAACATAGAATGGAAAATTAGAGCGTGGCACACTATAGCATAGCACAGCATAGTGCAGCATAGTATAACATAGCAAAGTAAAGTTCCTTGTAAGGGATTTTGCAACAGGTGTCAGTGTAGTACAGTGTAGTAACTGACATAACATATGTAGCTTGGCTTAGCTTATCTTAGCATAAAATAGCATCGCTTAGAATATTAATGAAACAGGCTACGCGAGAGTGGCTGAATAAGCGGGATTACATAAAGAAAAACCACCAGTACTTCTAACTTTGGAGCCAACAATTTTGAGGATTCCATAATAGCTGCTACCTATGCATGTGGTTTTCTGCTAATTTATTATGATATGGATGTGATTTGGTAAACTCGAGCAAGCACCAATTTCATGAGCAACTTCTATATATGAAAGTGATCGCAAGTACCTTGAAATGGAGTAAAAGGTTCTCCGGTTTAATAAATGAGGGCAACAGAGCTCATCTGAGACCTTGATTACCTTAGTATTCAGTTTCATTTAACTTGCTGAAGCAACAAATTCGGATTTAAATCCATTTTTCAAAAACTATTTGAAATGTTTTTGAACTGTGCGATATTTACTACTCGCATTAAACGATTTTAAATCGAACTTGGAGTACAATAGGGATGACCTTAGTGGTGTTAAGATACTCAAGATTCCTTTACATACATCTGGATGGGTAAAGCAGCTGCCAACTTAACTTCTTCCCACGATCTCAACTCACACAAATATTTATATACCTGGGTGGTTTTGAATAAGTATTTATCCTTGGGTCTTCGTAAATGTACATTTTCTCAGTACAATACCTTCATTACTGCAAACTTCACCTATTCCCAGCTTTTCTTTTTTATTCAATACTCGCAGAACCACCACGCAGCGGGTGGAAGGCTTTAGGGGCTGCCAGGGCTGCATTTGATTTAAGGATTTCAGCTAAACGCCGCAGACGTCAACAATAATCGAAATCAAGAAATTCACAAATGAACTTTAACTGTGCAACTGCCACACAAAAAATAACATTTCAGCCATGTCAATCGGGAGGGTAAATGCCCTCGTCAACGGCAAAACAATCATTCTGAGTAACTCACAAACAAAAGGCGTAAGACGCATTACACACACAAATGCGCATAAAGAGACATCCCCCGACACAATGGGGTGCGGAAGTGCAGTAGAAATGACGACGGTAGGCAAGCCAATGCTCACACCAAAGAACGCGAGAAAGGTAGAAAGTTAATGTGTTTTCCTATGTCCAAGACTTCACGCGTCGGCATGAAGTAGCGCTGAAGAAAGCGCGGAGCTCTACTTAAGCTAAGCGCGCAGTATGCGCGGCGGGATGAATGAGCATTGCTTGCGGCGTCGGAAGAACTGAAGATTCCAGTAGTCAGCCGCGTCAGAAGCGATGTTGTATGCATTCATGTTTTTGTATGTGGCTATGCGAGTTACCAAGTCACCATGCAGTCTCTACGCGCACTGCGCCGCCGCCAAATGCATTCAGGTATGCAGCGGATGCAGCAGTAGCAGCAATAGCCGCGGCCCACTACGGCATAAAAGCGCCTCGGGGCGCGCAGGCGCACTGTTGCTGTGCCTCGCCTGATGTTTAGCGCATTGTAATGAGGTTTCTCAGTGCATAGCGGTACATACACACATACACCCCGTTTGCATGTTTATGCATTCCCATTGTTGTACGCCCTATTGAGTGCGCTTTAGCTGTTGTTGTGCAGTTGCTTCTTGACATCACGGATTGTTGCTTGTTGACGCTGAGAAAGTTTTCTTGCGCACTTCAAAAGTAACGGTATTAAGTGCGCACCATTCGCCGTTCCATCCCTAAACGTTAATTGCGCAGAAGTGCCAAATACGCACCACATCACTGCTCGCCGCCTCTTCTCTGCCTCTGCTGTTGTCCTGTGCGCAGTTCGCGATTCATTTCGCGCTGTTGTTTGCGCAGCCGCACTGGCAACAATAAGCTACAGTCTGCCGCTATGACGTCTCGTCTTGTTTGATTTTACTTGGCGTTTCCCGCCAAAAGTTAGGGGGTTGCACGACTGCGCTGAGTGTCTTTCTGGTGGTGGATGGGGTGGGTTGCTTACCTTGATGAATTCACGCATACATTCATACACACATACACATGTGTGTATGTACCTGGGAGTCATGTACCTATTTGTTTGTCAGGCAGAGAGGGTGATTTGTTATTTGTGATTTGTGTGCGGTGATTTGCGTTTTTTCTGCGCGTTACCTCGATGCCATTTGTTCATGCGTTGCCCTCGGTAGAATTGTTGGACAGAAATTATTCGCGTTTTGCAACCGTGGGAAGATTTTTCTTCAAGCTGCGTTGTGTTGTGCCGAAGGGTGGGCAGCGCAGGCAGGCGGTAGCGGCGTTTGTATGCCACGGAATTCCTTTGCATTGATGCGTTGGCATTGACTCACTGTTAAATACTTGTTTTTCGGTTGGCGGACATCTGCGCATTTTGCCGATCCAAAACTTCAATAGGGTGTTGGCGGTCGAGCGAGTTGTGTGGCTGTTTTTGTCTCCTGTCCCAATCAATGTACAGTAGCAGTTCGCATATTTCTTTGAAGGACTCATGAGACTTTTCTGCAGAGATGAATGGTGTGCGATGGATGCGAACTCTGTGTGGCAAATCGCTTCTTACTTGAAGAACTTCATGGCGGAAATACACTCGTATGCTTTACCATTCTATACCGATTAGCGAAAACTGTCAGAAAAAACTTCTTCATATCTTCAGTCGACTGTGCGGAAGGAAGTACAGAAAGCCGATTTCAGACAATGAAACATACATAGAAGGTGAAATACCAGTTTACATGTCTTGACAAAAGCGTTGAAGGGTTTACCACTGATGTGTTACGCCCAAACACACTCAAGTACGGCATTACCAAACTCACATTCACACAAAAAGACTCCAGAGAGTTCAAAAAGCCAATAGACGTGAATTAATATTATGGATCTTGTATTGGGAGGCTTCAATGGTAGGCGGCCGCCTTCGGGGAGACCAAATGGCGACCAACTTGCATCGGCTTTAATTTATTTGGAGGTTTGTACTTCGATCTCATAGTCTTTACTGTTCTCTACTCATCGCAGTACCTCATCAAAACCCAGTTCCCTTATTAAAGTCAATATAGAGTGAGTTTGTATTGAGCATCGGCCTTGCAGCGATCCGTCATCGACACTGTGCAATATCTGTTTTAGCCAAAGTATTTATGAAAAGTTCTTATACTTAACCAGAAGAACCGTATAACTGATTTCTGATATGTAGAGACTGAATCACGTTTGAGAAGCTAAAATCGGCGCAAAATTGGTGAATATTGATCTTACTCCGAATCATTTTCTTTTCATATATTCCTTGATATCATTAATGAATCCAAAAGATTCGCCGAAGAGTGACCTCAAACCCATTTTTCAGTTTTACCTTCCATATAATCTCTGTCTCTCTATTCCTTCCACTGTAATCTATCCAACTGTAGTACAATGATCTTCCTGACTGAGTGCTTGGACCTGCCCAAGGCCCCAAAAATCTAATCTAATCCCTTGATCCACTAAGTCCGGCTGTTTTGCAATGTGCAAATAATTTTAGTATTTCGTGCAAAGATTCGCATATTTTTTATTGTGAAAATAAATTCAGGGAAGAAGTTTCTGTCTGGAACAGAGTATACGATAAATGACTGTCTGACCCTTTTTTGTTTTTGATGTGAAATATTCGATGATATTTTTCTTAGCGCCAAGCTCAGTTTTATCACTGGCGTGTCGTTCGATTGGCTTTCAGTTCGAATATTGTTCTTGGATAATAGGCTTCTCATATATACTTTTCATTTCAAAAGTGATACATGAAAACGTAAGTGGTACCCACTTGCCTCTCCGGCACCTAATGAATAGCCTCGATTTTTCCGGCAATTCTTAAAATTGATTCAGCGCGGATTATTTAAATATTCGTGTTTTTTCTATTATCTGTCAAATAATATTATGTTAATTTCTATATAAGCACTAAAATAATAAATAATAAATACCAAGTAAACGCAATTGCTCTGCTTTGCCAAGAGAGTATTCATCTTGTGTTGGTTCTCAAGAGAAATATCAGTTAGGGAAGCTGATATTCTTAAGCCTCTGTTAAACATCAAAGCTGTAGGGGAGGATGGCAATTCTCTAAAATATATCAAGTCGTGGCCACCTTTGGAGTTTTATTTGTGGGGGTATGTAAAGTCTAAATGCTTTGTGGATTAACCAGCTTCAATTGAGGCATTGGAAGCCAACATTGCTAAACTTGTTCACGAGATACCGACCAAAGTCCTTTTTTTTTGTCGGGGCAAATAGCAAGTGAAGCACTCGGACATTAATTAAGTTCATTACAGTATACTTGGATTCCCTTTTAATTTTCTACAAAAGTCCAAAGTCCTACAACGAGTCATTCAAAATTGGTGTTTACGGATGGCCGAATTACGGCTCAGTTCGTTCATTATTTGAAATGGATTATCTTCAAAAAATAAATGTCATAAATTGTTCTACACAAAAATAATAAAGAATCGAGGACAATTCCCCAATCAATTTCAATTTTCGTCGTTTTATTTTAGTTTCAATTTCAATTAAAATCCCATACCACTAAATTGATCACCTTTTAGAAATATATTGCTAACCTTACTGAACGCAAGTGAAAATTTTATGTTGGCACAAAATTTCCGTGTTTATACAAAATAACAGCTTACTTTCTCCATTACAATCTGGCTTCATATCAAAACATAGCTGCTAGACAGCAATGGTAAAAATATTGGACGATATTCGAATTAGTTTTGACAGTGGCGACTTAAGACTTCTTTGTTTACTTGATTTCTCTAATGAGACGCATTTGATTCAGTGGACCATAAACTGCTTTGTAGAAAACTTGCTTTGTAAAATACTATTTTGATTTCAAAGACAGTTCCGTGAAGCTTAAAGACAGCTATCTTGAGAATAGAATGCAAAAAGTCAAATGAAGTAAATCAATGTCCCAGTCTAAGTCGGTGCTTGCCGGTGCTTGCCGGTGCTTGCCGGTGCTCCCCAACCAGCCATCCTCGACCCGCTTTTAGTTATTTAGTCTCTTTGTTAGTGATGTTTTTCTCTATGTCTGTATGTGAACATTCACCCGTATGCAGTCGACATACAATTTTACTTATCCGGTCGTCCAGGTCTCGTAGAGGATTTATGTTTCAAAACAAACTATGATCTGTCTACAATCTTTGTTTGGGCTAAAATAATTGAAAAATCATTTGCCTTGCGTAGTATTTTTTAACAATATTTCGAAGCTGTGAAGAGGCTCTAGTTCCATTAACTTTGTGGGTAAAGTAAAAAATTTAGGATTCATTCTAAACTCTGAACTTTCATGTGGGAGTCATATAAATAGGGGTTAGTAATATAGCAGCCTAACTGGGAAAACTGAGAGTCTTAGCTCCATTTACACCACTTGAAACCAGGCGTAAAGTAGTGCTCCAGCTAATTATGCCAACTATCATCTATTCTGAAGTAGTATACAGTAAAATAGATGCAGTATATTTGAATAAAGTTAATCTAACATTTGACAATGTTAAACGCTACGTGGCGAACTACTAGGTTGTCTAATGAGTTTTGCGGCTTGATAAGAAAAACACAATTTTATGGTTTGAAATACACTTTATTATTCAGTATAGTGCACCTGAATATCAATACATTTGTTCCAACTAGATTCCAATTTATGAATCCCTGAATTGAGAACCTGGAAGGGCTACCTTTCACAGTTGTTATGGCCTCACCATTTGATGAAAAATGCTTTACACGCATGAAATTTTTTGAGGTCTGCAAACAGATGGAAGTCGCTAGAGGCCAAATATAGTGAATACGGTGGATGCTTCAAGAATAAGAACTTTAATTCATGCATTTTAGCCATTGCCAAAATCCTCTTGTGACTCGGCGCACTGTCTTGATGAAAACTATTTTATTTATTCAGGATTTTTTCCTTCAGCTGGTCTAAAAGATTATTTTTATTTATTGTTTATTTTATTTATTGTTTTACCAGTTTGCAAGTAACCCACAAAAAGAATTCCTTTCGCATCCCAAAAAACTGATGCTAATATCTTCTTAGCTGATTTCTGGGCACGAACTCGTTTCGGAGCCGAAGAACCAGGATCGTACCACTCTTTGACCTCTTGTTTTTATTTAAGATCATCGTGGTAGACCCAAGTCGCATCTATCTAATGAATCGATGCACAAAATCCACTTTATCCGTTCGAAATCGCTCTAAATGTTGCTGAGAAAGTCGCATTCGAATGTGCTTTTGTTCCATTGCTAGCGAATGCAGCTTCCATTGTGCACACAGCTTTCGGCGATGCAAAAAAACAATGTGGGCTGGTAGCAACGCACCCTCTTGAAGTACCAGTCTGGCACTCCTCAAGTAGCACTAACGCACCCCTTTATCGAACGGCAAAACTTGTTGAACGACGTAGTAGAATACTTCGTTATTGCCTTCAAAATTACTTGTCTGTCAGTAATTTTACTTTCATGTGCAAACTCCTAATGTGGAAGAGATAAACTAATTTATTTGAGAGGCTGATACCAGTAATATCACGGAGGCACCATAGTTTACGAGTAGTTGTGCCAAAAAACGAATTACTTAACCTACTCCACGCTAGGTTTTATTTATGCCGTCAGAGTCTGGAATTCAATTCTTGAGTCAATAAAGGCTGGACGAGACAAATTCAGCTTCAAGACACAAATATCTAAATATTCTAAAAAAGTCTGATGAAAGGCATCAACTTTCCTCTTTCTTCTTGTGCACAATCTCATTTTATCTTTCACTATCTTTTCTATTATTACTATTATAATTGAAATATAATTAAGATTTCAATTGATTACGGTTAAAATTTTACCATGTGAAAATTTATATAAGTCGAAGTACACCTAAAAGTCTTACTTATGCTTATTTTTCAAAAGTGCCTTTCTACGTGAGCAGGAACAACGAAATGGGAAATGGCCTGGTAGAAATTAAGCCTACAGCAGTTTTAGGAAGTTTATAGCCTGAAACTGTGCGCTTAAACTTTTTAAAATAAAATATGTAATTTATATTCTTTCAGGTTTCACCATTTTTATTCCAAATACGAGTGAGAAATTCATCAAATCATTTAAACGTCCTGGATGAGCACATCTACAGGTAAAATCCGCCCAGCAATCGATGAACGCCTAATTGTTGAGAACGTGGAAATATCGATGTGGAAGGTTGTTCAGAAGCACTTTGCGCTACAGCCGCAATATTCTCAACAGAAAGTCCAGTTTTTTGTCCGACAGTCATTTTTCTATTCGCGCCAGAGCCAGTTTCTTGAATTGTCGACGCGGACGATTATTTTCACCAAAATGTGTGCGATGTGTTGATGCGATGTCTAAAGAGCAAACATCTTCATAATAAGTTTCAATAATTTGAACGCGCGACAGTATCACCATAAAACAGTAAAATTGTGTATCTGTTTTGTCTACTTGACAAATGTCAAAGATGACATAAAAAAGTTACCTTCTAGGAATTATTCAGTACTGACATCAAGGCGCTACTTTTGAAAGACTCTCTTTTTTTAATATATTATATGTAAAATAAATATAAAAGTTCTCTATTTAAAAAAGGCACAGCAAGATAGTGTCTCTTTACTAAAATTAATGGGATTTTGCGTGAGAAGCAAATAGAAACAATTAAAATGGCTTTGCTAAAAAAATCATCTTCTCCACCGAAGCTCATTTGCATTTGAACGGGTAAGCAAACAAAAAAATTGTCTTATTGGGACAAAGGAAAATCCATGGCAATATATTGAGGTGCCGTTACAATCCTCTCGTATTTCTGTTCGGTATGCATTGCGCTCTGGTGGTGAGAGTGGATAATTTTTCTTCGAGAATGCAGCTGGAAGTGCGCGTACTGTCAGAGGGTTGTGACATCGTGATGCGTTTTTTTGACATGTTTTTGATGATGGTATGGATGTATGTGGCTATGTGGCTTCAAAAACGCGATGCGTATTCCGTGCATAGTTTCTTGTAATTCTGCTGCAATAAAATTTGGCATGAAATTTACGAGATATGCACAAGTCGATTCCGAATTGTGCCTAAACTTTATCGAAAATTTCAGCAAAATAATAAAGATTTGCGAACTACTCGGTGGAGATATTTAGAAAATATGATTTATCGTTATAAAATTAAAGATCTTCTGCTATAAATACATACATATGTACATATGTTAATGAATGGATAAGGAATTGTTATTATTATTTATTTAATTTGAATTATCAAAATGGAACTTGAACTTGGCTCCAACATGCAGATACGCGGGTCGTTTGAAAAGTCCGTACAAAGTCAGAGATGTGGCACTTCTGGCGCTTATCAAGATTATGTTTTATAAGTGGCGTCTCTTGAAAGAACACACAACCAGTTTCAGCCAGATCGCTCAATTTCCTGGTGTTTGGCGTTCGTTTGAAGCGAGAAAATTGAATGATTTTCCATTTCTATCAGCAGTCGCTTCAGCAGTTATTATCGTAAAATTAATGGAAATAGGATTCCCACTAGTTTAACATTCCCCCTATTCTCCAGACTTGGCTCCCTCGTATCCCGCTGACTACTATTTGTGCCCCAATTCGAAGAAGTGGCTGGTGGTAAACAGATTTTATTCAAATGAGGAGGTGATTGCAAAAACAAATGGCTATTTTCAGACTTGTACAAATCCTATTATTCGGAAGGGATCAATAAACGAGAAAAACATTAAACGAAGTGTATAAGCCTAAAGGGAGGCTACTCGTATGGCGAAATGTAAAAAAGGCTTACCCCAAACAATTAAGTAGTTTTTAATTGTACACAGATTTTTCACAGGACCCTTGTAGTTATAGAATTATTAATTTTAAGTTTAAATTGTTTAATACCACTTTTTGAAATTGCTTGTTTTTGGAATCTTCTAAATAATTGAGAAACCCGAATCAAACCAAATACGCACAGGTTAGGGTTGGTTACGGCGGTTCCCACTTTCCATAAGGATATCCCGAAGGAATCCACTTAGAACTGGAGGCCCTTTGTGATAGCAATACTTTGCCCCAAGTTCCTTCTCTGATTTCCACTGTGGAAACCACTGAAGCCACTTCGTCACTAGGATAAGCTATAAAATGCTGTGGATGGCTGTTGATTCCAAATTTGCTAGACATACAAAGAAGTAAGAGTTTAGATATCGCGTTCTGGCAAAAGCGATGTAGTGGCAGAGGCAATGAACATAACAGTAAAACCATTCAAAATGGCATGAAAAAAAATTTAAAATATTTATAAAAGTTTTTTCGGTTTTCAGTTAGTGTAGCCTAACGCAATTCGAAAAGTGTGATGCTTATTATCATTTTCTAGTTGATGAGTATTGCTTGTTGTTGTGTGAGCAAGTTTGATTTTGCCTGCGACGTTAGGAGTATATGGGCAACACTGAATCTTACGCGAGAATTCCAAAGTTTTCGAGACGCGTAAAAATTGCAAAAAGTACCTTTCATAAGAATACTAACCAAATCCTTTTTTAAGGCTGTCAAAGTTTAGAGGTTTTCTTTTTAAAGCCTGTTCATCTTTAGCCTTTATTCACCCCAAATATGGCACTTCAATTTTAAATTAAAAATTTAGGCTTCTTGTGGATTATTTAATTCTTATTAAGTTAACACTTTATTTAATAGTAATTATTAATATTAATGTGCCACTTCTGTAAGTGAATCCGTACATTTTGACACGTTTTTGATATCCCTCCCACCAGTGAATTGCAACAGCATCGACTGCATTTCAGTTCACTTCGATCTCCGGGCATTTACCAACTCCGTACAACTGTTGCATCGTATTTGCTGTTGTTTACTATGCGTGTAGGAGTTGTTGTGCGATTTGGTTGCCACCTCCACGCGAATCGGTGCTATGTTCGCCCGCAAATCGGCATTGCTGAGCTGAAACGATTCCAAACTGGGAATGGCAACAAAAAGCATCGGCCGAGGCTACGAAGAGCGAAGCTAAATGTGAACAAATCAAAGCAATAGAAAATCACTTGAAGGGGAGTGCTATGCAGCAGCAACAACAATTCAAACCACTACATAAGCTAGCGAAGCGAAACGGCCAGCACAGAAATTAACGCGCTTCTGGTGCAAACTCCGGCGGCTCTGGCGATTGTTGGTTGGCGGTTGGCGGTTGGCGGCCCCCCACGCCATGCTACACCATTTTTAACTACATGCATATGTACACCCGTATGCATGTTTGTATGCTTCAATTCGCTTCCAGCTTATTCACACAGATTTTCGCTCATTGTATTTTTTATATTTACTTGATCTTCTTCATTTTTTTTTCGTCGCTTTTCTGCCTAGTGTTGTTTCCTTTCTTTTTCTCTACTTGTTTCAGTTTTATTGCTTTCTTTCTTGCGCTCATTCGTTTGGTTTGTTCGTTGGCGGTTTTGTTGTTGTCCAACATGTAGTTATTGCCATGTTTGCTTGTGTGTTTGTGCAACAACAAATACACAGTCAGCAGAAACAACAACAGTGCTTGAAAATTTTGTACGAATCGCGTATTCGCGTTTTTTCGTTTCGTTTATTTTTCCCTGCCCACAATTCACCAATACAAACTCAGCGCACAAACAAAAAACAAAGAAAATCATACACATTTACAACAAGTATGTGTTGTAGAGTAAAATTCACACACACACACACACCCATACACAAAGTTACACACTCACTTTATTATGGAAGTGGAGAGGGCGCTTTTTGAGCTGAGCGGGAGCATTAGCAGCGAATGAGAGCAATAAACAAACAGCAGCGCCACCACCACCACCACCACCAAAACAATCTCAAGCATGTGTTGAGAGCGAGATTGTTGCTATAAAGAAGCGCTGCGCGGCATGGCATGCGGGCTGGCTTCATTCAACTTCAAGTAGTTGGTGTCAGGAATCGCACGTGCTTTTGTAAACATTCCGACACAGCTGTGCTCAAATCAACATTCGCTCACGCACACACTGCCACTTTTGGGGAGAGTCATTGATAGAATAGCGAGAGCAAGTCTCCAGAGCACACTTAAAATGCTTGCTCACTTTTAATTGTGTGAGTGTGACAGATAATTTCAGAATATTATCCGTAGAATTATCTGACGGGCGGATAAAATTGTCGGAAGAATTTATGTGGGTTTGATATTTCTGCGAAGTGGGAATCGGCATATCTCAAGACTAGTGTGGGATTGATCAATTTTCAATAGGTCCGGACCACAACTACTCTTCGACAAGCACGTCAAGCGGTTTGCATGGCGATTGAATTCGATGCGATAATACAGTTTTGTATTAGGTTTACGTCTGTTCCAACTATGCCCGCATTAATACCCGCATTAAATGTAGGTGCGATAATGACCATGTAAAATCTTGTGTAAAATATATTCGCACCCGCCCGCTTTATTATAAATTTGATCAATCTCGAAAATTACTTTATAGAACGAGCCCGTCTATGACGCCTTTCCCGATTTTGAACGCTGAGTTTTATCAACATCCTCAATTAGTCAAACAGATAAAAGATTAAAAATTAAAATAAATTATTAGACGACATTTGTTTCATAAAACGAGTTTCCATGGTCTCTAAAATGTTTCATGAAATAGTTCTCATTAAGAATCATCCAAAAAAACATCCTTACAGCAGAAACTCGATACTTGCACACCACGATACTTCCGACACAATTTTTTTTCTTTGCGTACTGAGTACTTTCGACATTAGAAAATGTTTACCTCGATACTTGCAACATTTTTTGTTTTGTCTTTTTCTTTTGCATTTTTAACGTTGTATTTTGGAGAATAAAGTTTGGGAAAGTATCTTCGATGTCATTCTGGTAATAATATTTTTGAATTGCATAAGCTAATCAAATTTAGGGAAAATACCGTGTAATTCATTTGCTGACGAAATGACAGCTTTGCGTTAACTATGTATTGCATGCTGTGGTCTCAAGGATGATGGATTTGCACTGTAAGGATTTGTAAGGATGAAGTAATTTGTATGGAGAAAAACCTTAGTAATTTCATTTTATGTTCGTTGATGTTGCCGTAAGTTTGGCCAAATACATACAAGTCCTGTTTTGGTTGATGAATATTTGAGAGAAACTGAACTACAAAGTCCCATCCACAAGCAACAAAAATTTAACAGAAAAATTAATCCATTCTCAAACCCTCTGGATTTCTGGAGAACGTCAGTTTTTTCACAAACAGCGTCTGCTCAAAAAGTATCCTGCATTTATCATCGAACTTTTCAACTATTCACTGATATTTATTTGATTCTCTTAGGTCAGATAGGAGAAATATAAAGCAAACCGTTAGGTTAGGTTAGGTTAGTACGGTTGCCCAGGGAGTGAGCTCACTTGGACGAAGAAGGATTCGTCCTTTGTGATACCATTGTCAAGGAAGTGAGGTGAGGGGAAGGACCGATGAGGTGCAGGGAGAGGGCGGGGAGAGGTGGTGTGGAATGGTTAGGAGCGTGCGGATTATGAACGATGACTATGTTTGCGTCAACCGCTTTGTGCTGCTGATGAAACTCATCCGATTTTTAATGTCAGCGCCAGCTATATCAGCAGGCGTGGCAAAGAAGTAAGAGCCAAGATGCCTGAATCTTAGCCCCGCCAGAGCAGGTCAGCTAAGGCGAAGGTGCTGAGATGATTCCACCTCATCCTCCATACATCCAGCACAAAAAGGACTGGAGGTGATTCCAAGTCTCACAGCATGCATTCCTCGCGCATTGTGTCCTGTGAGAGAACCCACTAGATTGGAGAGCTGATATTTTGTCAGCCTCAGAAGCTCACCCGAGCGCCTTCGGTCCACACGTGGCCAGAAGGATTTCGCGACTTTGCACGTTTGTGTATTTGCCCAGCGCTCGCTGAGTTTGCGCGATGCCCATCTTTCCAGGAGCAGACCGCAGGTAGTCAGGGGATTCCAATTTTCTCCCTCCGCGGGGAAATCACCTCACATGTCCCTTGTCTGGTCAGCTCATCCGCTTCACAGTTTCCCGCAATGTCGCTGTGACCGGGAACCCAGATGAGGCTGATGTCAAAGAATTCGGACGCAGTCGAAAGTTAGGTCAAGCATTCCTTGACCAATTCCGAATGCACCTTCATAGACCCGAGGGCCCTTATTGCCGCTTGGCTGTCGGAGTAAATATTTACCTTCTTGAATGTTAGTACACATTTGAGTAGCCAATCAGCTGCCTCCTTGATTGCGGCTACCTCTGCCTGGAACACACTGCAGTGGTCCGGTAACCTGAATTTTAGTCTGATGGGGAACCCTTCGCAAAAGACTCCTCCGCCAACCTTTCCTTCCAACTTCGATCCATCCGTGAACAAGTTTACCAGGCCCTGCCCCCAAGTGTAGCCCTCCGTCCACTCTTCCCTTGACGGGATGTGAGTGGAGAATGTTCCGGTTGGACTAAACGAGGGTATACACTGGTCCATTGACAGGGGGATGAACTCGAAGTTTCTAAGGATGCTTGAGTCCCCATAAGTGAGGTTGAGCTTATAGCCCGCGCCCCTCAGTCTGATTGCAGTACGTGTAGCGGCAATTCTGCCTGCGATATCTACGGGTACCACATTTAACATTGCGTTGAGCGCCAGAGTAGGAGTCGTTCGAAGCGCCCCACTGATTCCAATGAGTGCCGACCTCTGAACTCTTTCCAGCTTCTTCACCAATGTCGTCTTCTCTAGTGAGTTCCACCGAAGATAGGCTTTGCAATAGTATTATACAGCCAGAAAACAACTCGAGGCGAGAGGCCCCATCTTTTGCCAATTGCGCCCTTGCACCCATACAAGGCAATTGTTGCCTTCCTCACCCTTTCCTCAATATTGGGCTTCCATGTAAGCTTGCTGTCAAGGATAATACCTAGGTACTTCCCTTTGTCAGAAAGCATCAGAGGAGCGCCCCCTAGTGAGGGAAGTTGAGCTCTGGGTATTTTATATTTCCTCGTGAATAGGACGAGCTCCGTCTTAAGAGGATTCATCGACAGGCCACAATCTGTTGCCCTACTAACAACTGCATTCAGATATTCGTGCATCAAGTTGTACAGAGTATCCAAAAATTTTCATCTAACAATTAGTGCCACGTCATCCGCGTAGGCAATTACCCTACAGCCCCCCTTCACCAGCTCCTCCGTGCCACGCAAAAAAAAAAAATCAAACGGCGAACAAAACTTTAATTTTGTATCGACCTTCCGTCCTTGTTTTTGAGTTTTGCATAGTTAGAAAAATGCTATTCGGATGAGTATTGCTTCTTTTGCTGCTTTATTCTTGTCAAGTTGTTATCTTGAGGTTGTTGGGCAAGCTGCCGAATGCTTCCGTAAGTGAAAGTACCTAGTTATCGTGTAAAGCAATCATTCCTTAAGAGGCTTCAAAAAATCGATTTTTACGTGGATTAAAACGAAACTTTCTGGTTTTATTTTATGCCTGGTACAAGTATTTTGCCGAGGCGCCTCGAGTGTGCGTGTGTCCGGCGGCGGGAAAGATTCAGGTCGCAATTTTTATCTGAAACGAAAAACCCAAAATGTGAGAAAAGAGTGAGAAATTCAACAAGTTTTCGCTAATTAAAAAAAATCATTTTTTGGAAAAACAAATTCGCTTTAGATTGTTTAAAAAGTGGGTTAATAATAACTTTCTTAAGGTTTTTTAGGTTCAACTAGAAGATAAATTAATTCCGAATTTAATCAATGTTATTTCGTTTCGATAGGACGTTTAACTGTTTCCCTATCTTTCCCGCCAATTAAAAAAAATATATATACCACAGCCAGGTAATATATACGCTCGAATATCTGCTCGACGCTTGCTCACAATTTCTTCTGTAACTCAGAAAATATTTTGAATTTGGACACATTCCTGGATAGTTTGGGAAGACATTTATGCACAAAAAAACCCGATTTTTTGAAGCCTCTAAAGCAGGCTCCCCCCTTAAAATACAGTCGAATTGAGAAGCCAACGTTTTCATCTCGTTTTTATTTTGCAGTGTCCTTTATGTGATCTTCGGCAGCCACAGAATAATTAAAAAATATGCAATAGGCCGGTTTCAAATTAAATTTATAAATCGATCATAGTATAAACCTTTGGGTGCCTGTATGAAATACAGTTAATAATTTCACATAAACAAGAAAAAAGTGTATTACTATTGTTACTATTAACCCTTTACCGCCCATGGGCTCATATATGGCATTGCAGTTTTGATTAAATTTTAGTCCCAAATTAACTATTTAATGTAAATGTAAAATGTAAAGCTTTTTCAACAGTTTTCTTTTAATACTATATGTCTTATTGATAATTAAATAAAGCAATTTCCACTATGGACCAATTTTTAATTCATGCAGTAAAGAGTTAAAATAATTATTTACATTAAATCAAAATTACAAAACAACGTCATAGTTATAAATTTGAAATCATCGAAAAGTTTAATATCTAAAAACCTTATTTTTACGTTCTGTGAATGTGAACTTGTCTGAGGCGTATGACAAATTTATTGGCCCCATTAATGGTTTTTTTTTTAATATTCAATTATTGTTAATTAATTATTGACCCTCCGTTGGACACCCGAGTCTGGACAGACTTTTTCTACTTTGGATGTGAATTTAACATATTTTTATTATAGCTTACGACTTGACCTTCCAAGTAGCTGTCTAAAATTTAATTTCTATCGATTTACGCATATAACCTTCTAAAAGCTATCTTCAAACAGGACAAAAAAGGTCAGACCCGGGTTCCCAGTCGAAGGTTTTTAAAAAGCTGTTCAACGGAGGGTGAATCATTAAATGGAGGAACATTTTTAGTTTATCGTAATTTTTTTACTTATTCTCATATATACTTAGATATTTATACACATACTAGGGGGCTCAAAATTAAGATTTATAATTTTTGCAAATGGCGTGGTACGTCAATCATGTGACACTTTTGAATAAGACAGCTGCAGCATACAAATATACAAGCAATGGTGCGCGCAAATATCAAAATGAAGATTCCCATCACTCAAAGTCATTTTTTTATTTCGTAAAAAATTATTCAAAAACAAAATTGATGATTAATTTGGCGCCACCTTGTATATGTACATAAGTAATGCATACATAAGTTAAATTGAATTGTTCGGAATTGACTAAAACTGCACGAACTGTGAGCAGATTTAATAAACTGGCACTAATTTCTTAGTTATCTTACTTTCTTGTGATTTAGGTACCTGCTGAATGCCTCGAAGTCGCTTTTGCAGAAATCAAATGAATTATTGAACTAAAACACCCGAGTAAATAATTATTTTCAGTATATTAATATTTATATATTAATGCAAGAGAAGCGAATAAGTTCCTTTTCTAATTAGTCACGGATTGCATTTACATTCAAAAGGAAATTGGCTTATTTGAGCATGTATGTATGTATGTACACATGGACATTTAGCTTTTTATAGACCAAAGTGGATCATTTGCATTAGTTAATTAGCTCAGTGCAAAAACGCTTTCACAGCTCGCACAAACAGTAGCAAGCGAAGAAGCCAGAAAATGCAATCTCAAAAGCGCTGCTGCAACTGGAAGTGGGAGGTGCATAATGTACTGAAGCTAAAGCAACAACAAAAACAAAAATGTTAAAAAGCAAACAAATAAAAAGCGCGGCTCTCAAGTCTCATTCTCATTGGCATATCTCTTGCAATTAGAAGAGGCCCACGCAGTTGCAAAAACAGCAACAACAATCGGACAGAGCCATTCAAACACAGCAAATCGACCAAGTGTTAAGCCAACAGCTTCGGGTGTCGAATGAAACAACAACAACACCAGTGAATCTCGCCAACGCCAAAAAGAAAAAATCAAAAAAAGAAAATACAGAAAAATCAAAATAAAATGGAGTGGGAATATCAACAAATAAATTTGTGAGTGGACAGCGGAGTAGACGCAGAGCAACACAACCAACTATGTTTTATGAACGTAACGACAACTCCAGCAACAATGCCCCGAGTAGGAGGTAGAAGCATTTCTGCAACAGTGACAAATCCATTGCAGTTGTCCGTTTTGCACGTGCTTTTGCATGCAACAGCAACAGAAATAGCAAAAACAACGAGCTACATAAAGCCAGGCAGTAGCAACAATATGTGAAGCAATGCGAGCCAGAAACCAACAACAATCATATTATCCGTGTGTTTGGAATATCTGTGTGTATGGTATTTGGCACTATTGCTGTAAACATTCGAGAGAGATGAAGCAGAGAGAGAGAGAGAGAGCAGCTGCGCTCACTAAGCCATGCCGCTCAAGTATGTGTATGCGAGAGCATTTTTTTCGTTGTATGCATGAGTGTTTCGGTTTTTTGTGTGATGGCATGCATGCATGAACGAACATGCGCGGGTGCATTGGTAAATGGTGTGAGTGTTTAACACGCATACACAAGCGCGCACTCAGCAATGAGAGGGCGCTCCGCAATGAGCGATAGTGCACACATGTGTGTGTGCGTGCCAGCCGTGTAGGCTGTATATGCAGCGCATTCTATTTAGAAAGGCTGTTGGCTGTTGCTGTTAGAGGCAATACGGGGAGCAGGCAGCGCAGTATCGCACCGTTGAGATACATCGGCTTGTTAGTAGCGCCAGTATCGGTTGAACGTCAGAACCATACGCGTCTTATTTGATATTTGTAATTTTAAGTGTTGTGTCGTGTTTGCGCCGCTGTCACAACAACAAAGCAATCCGTACGTCTCAATCGGCGGCCAACGCGCCACAAATTTATGCAAATATCGATCGATCGGTTTAGTAGTTATAAATATTTCGTTTGTTTCGTGAACTTTATCAAATAAGCAAAAAAAATATTAAACAAGCAGCAGTTAAGCCTGTTAAGTGTGAAATTTCGAAACTTCAAACAATGCACCAGTATGTTCCGCCAACGGTAATTTGTGTAAAGTTAATCAATGGAGTCTAGAGTCCAGGGTTTTGAAGCGCTTTGCGTTGCACGAAGATACCCCAATCCAGACCAAAAACGAATTAGTCGCCTATCGCTGGACGGATCAACAAGAGATTTAGGCGACTACAGTGACGAAACATTTCTCGCTGCTGCTATTGCTATTGGAACTGCTAGTATTAATATTGCTGTTGTTGTGGGAACTGCAGCACCACCAGCAGCATTCTAGTCGCTCAGCTGTGTTGTTGTTTTTGCCGTTTTGAGTTGGTGGTATTGATGGCTGCTGGCTGCGACTCTGTCAAACTTTCGGCAACTTAACGTCAGCCCGTCCGCAACAGCAACTGCATCAACAAAAACAACAACACCGGTCATTTTTTGTTTTACCAACGTCAGCATTGCTGCAGCTGTGGCATGCCACAGCATCAGCGCTCTGCTGCCTGTTATTTGTCATTCACAAGTTGACGGTGTTGGTCGTTCGCTCGATCAGCGGCTATTGGTTGCGCGTAACGAAATAACAACAACAACTACTACATTTAGCATACAAAACTGCATATACTGCTACTATATACAATAACAAAGTAGAGGTGCGCAAGCGATAGCGTCGGTGTAGCATGCAACAACACGCAAAAATCAGTAATGACAGTGCGTGCCTGAGTGCAACAGCTACTAAACAAAGCAAAGAAAAAGCAGTGAAACATGAAAAACGATCCAAAACGTGTCACGATCAAATTATGACTATAATAAACTATTTAGTGTATGACAATGGTGACAACAACACCAGCAGCAATAATCGATAATGGCAACAAATAGCAAAAGCAGCAGCGAATCGAAGTAAACGAATGCGAGAGCGCAAATTAGTGCGAGTGAACTTTGAAGAAATTCACAAACCAAAAACAATTTTATGTTATTTACTGTTATGTTTCTTGATAGCAAATAAATCTTACATTTCGGCGACCCAAACGTGAATAGTTGGAAAAAAAATTCAAGTAATGCTTTGGATTTTGCAATGAGAAAAGTTTATTAAGTAGTAAAAATCTGCAAAAAGAAGAAAAAAAGTGGATGAAAAGACTTACAACAACCTACGCATTTTAAAAGTCTATTAAAGTGAATTTAGTGCAAACAAATTGGATATTCGTACGTGTATTTGGTGCTAAAAGTTAAACGTCTGAAAAAAGTTAAAATTAAAAAAGAAAAAACAACAATACCACAAACTGAGTCTAAATTTTCCTGCACATCAATGCGAGCCCGTTAAGCAAAGAACAACAATTTCACGCTCAACTTGAGGTAACAAGAAATGAATAAAAAACTACAACAACAACTCGATGTAGACGCTTTCAGCCAACTCCGTAACTACTTAAGGCTAACAAATATTTTTAGTACATTTTTAAAGCCAACAAACAATAAAGTATAACGCTTACTGCTTAACCATTTACTATGAAACTTTTTCGGATACAAAAATATTACAAAAACAGTAAACAGTAAAATAAAAGCTTAGAAACCTAAAAACTACTACTCAAAACCACAACAATTGTCTACAATTAAGGAAATTATTACTTTTGCTTGAAGACATTAAAATATTTACAAGCTGCAACTAAGCTTCAACTACAGAATTGCAACTACAACTACAACTACAACTACGACAACAACCACAACTACATAAGTACTAATACTAACGCTTTTGCCTACCAACACAAAACTTACCAATAATACTAGTATTTAATAAGTAACTAAAAAGTACCTTTTAACAACAACAACTGCGCCAACTGCAACAACCAAACTAGCATAACAAATTGCAAAAAGGGAACGTACATATTTCAAAAATATGCGAGTCCCCCACTACGGCTACACTTAAAACACAACTTGGCTCAAAGTAATTAAAGAACAAAAGGAAAAACTAAACATTCGTCAACTAAAACTGATTTTTATTACTCTTTTTACTACGCTTAACAAATAATATAGCAGCTGCCGCCTAGAAAGCCTAGAAAAGTAGCCTAGAAAAACGCAATTTACACATTTCGTATTACAGAAAAAAAAACACAAAAAAAAAAAAAAATAGTGCGTCGGAATTTCCAAAAATCTTGCCAATCTATATATGTACATACATTTTGAAAAAAGCGCGTGAAGATACAAAGCCTAATAATTAAGTATAGCTAAGCAATAGACCTTTTGTCAAAAAAAAAAACATAAAAAAGTTATTAAACGCTAACTAAATAAAAGCAGAACAAAGTGCATGAAAAGCAATTAAAGTGTCTTAATAATTAAACTAGAAAAAAAAGTTATTAAAAAGCGGCGAAGCAACGTAAATTTTCATATTAAAAACGTCTTAACATTTTAATGCATGCAATCTAAAAGCAAAAACCACAACAATAACACACGCTTCTCTATTCAGCTCAGCAAATCCAACTAAAAGCTTGCCAATGTTTTCTTCATGAATACCATAAATAAAAAAAAAATAGTAAAAAAACTTAAAACTTATATTTAAAATGCTTGCGGAAACCGCAACGCCCTTGCATTAAAACTAAATTAAAAAATATATACACACACCTACAAACATACATGCAAATATATTATACACAAATAGCGCGGTGAGCAACGAATACATTTTGTGATATTTTCAAAAATCCATTTGAAATAAATAACAGAAGGTGAAAAGTGTTAAATTTCATTAAGAACTTGGCCAAGCAGCTCAATGCAAAGAAATTATTGAGCAAATTAATAGAAAAAAAGTCAACTTGGATTTGAAAGCATTTCGATATTTCGATCAAAGAAGTTGTGAAATCGTGCACAAAATTAATGCCGCAAAGGTTTAATTACTAAGAAAGCAAAGAAAAAAAAGGCCTGCTACAAAAAGTTTACGTCCAAAAACGCGTTCTTCCAATCCACTACAGCAGCAATTCAACGGTGTTGCCGTTTACGGCTGAACGCCCAAGGTGCAGTGCCAGAGTGAGACAAAAGGTAGGAAACTGAGCTTAAATAATAGATTTTAGAATTTTGCATTAACCATTAATTTTTGTTTCACAATCGCAAATATACCCATTTTTTCGTCTGAATGCGAAGTGACTGCCGTCATCGCTTTGCCGACGCTAAAACGTTGCCAGGCGAAAAATGAAAAACTCGCAGAGAATTGAACTGAAATTGAGCTTTCGCTTACAAAGTGACTTTGTTGTAGAAACTTAGTTTTTTATCTAATTAATTTTTATCAAAATTCGATTGTTAAGTTCTAGGTGATTGAAAAGTGAGTTTATTGTTATATAATATTTATTGGAGTAAATTTATGATATTTTCCTCAATACTTCTTAGAATTAGCTGGATTCCTTAGCCTTAGGATTCCTCGAATGCATATACAACATGAAATATTATTTCAATTGTTCGATCTTCTATTTCATTACTAGGAATTTTAATTTTTTATTCATCACTCAAGAAAGTATAATTTTCCAGCGAAATAATTTTAATAATTTTTGGCAGCAGCAAGTTTTTACGAACTTAAAACTTAATAAAACCGAACTTAATCTGCCGCTTTTTCTTCATAGCTCTAGCTATGACTAGAATTAACACATTAATTAGTCGAAAACTTCACATCTTTTAATGAGAGAAAAAAGAAAAGAATTCATCGAAAACTTCACATCTTTTAATGAGAGAAAAAAAAGAACTCATCGAAAACTTCACATATTTTAATGAAAAAAAAAAAAAAAAAAACAAAAAAAAAAAAAAAAAAAAAATCATCGAACTCATCGAAAACTTCCCATCTTCTAATGAAAAAAAGGGGGAAAAATACAAAATTATTAGATTTGAAATGCACTCGAATGTATATTCGAATGTACTAAATATTAGTTTAGCAAAGCAATGTATAGGGTTTTCCAATAACAGGTGTTATCTATCGCTATCGAGAGATGATTAACAATTTTTGATGGCCGGAATTGGATAGTATTGATCTGGACAACGGTTATTTTCAACACGACGGCGCTACGTGCCACACAAGCAACGAAACCATTGATCTTTTGCGGGAAAAGTTGCCGGAGCGTGTTATCTCTCGAAGAGGAGCTCACAATTGTCCACTGAGATCTTGTGATTTAGCACCTTGTGACCTTTTTTCTTTGGGATCGCGTGCAAGAGAAGGTCTACGCCAGCAGCCCAGGGTCGATTCAAGACCTCAAAGAATTCGTGGAATTAGTGACGCTATCGAGGACATAGGGCAGCCACTTTGCAATTCGGTTATGGAAAATTCCATGAAAAGGATATTTTCCTGTAAGCGTGGTCGTAGTAGTCATTTGCCTGATGTTATTTTCCACTGTAAACGGTATACCTTTAACTTTATGATGAAATAAATATCCGATCATTCATTTTTCTTTGTTTATCAAAATAACACCTCTTATTGGAAAACACTTTATATAGTAATTCACTTCCATTACAACATTTTATTTTTTCTTCTCCTTGATTGGCGCGATAACCGCTTAAGCGATTTTGGCCGAGCTTAACAAAGCGTGCCAGTCGTTTCCAGTTGGACGCACCAAGTGAAGCCAAAGTCCTTCTCCACCTGGTCTTTCAAACATTTGATTTAATTTATATTAATTGTCACAAACCTCTCAAAAGACACGCCCAGATGTTGTTTTAAAATAAAAGATGTAACAATTTAGATGCCCTTTACTCACTTACACACATACATATATATATGTGAGTGCGTTCTTTAGATCTTGTCGATCTTGGAGCTGCATCTCATTTTTTTTTAATTCTTTATTTTTTTTTATTTTTTTTTTTTTCATTGTAACTAGTTAATATAATAACTAACGAACTATTTGTTTAGGGTTTTGCGTTATTCAAATGAGTTTTGTTACTGTACACACTCCTTGCAAAGTAGTTGGCTACTGCGTGATGTGAGGCCGCTTTTTACGCTTCAATATTTCTTTCCACTCAAGCCGATCGGTGAGAGCTGAAGCTCGAGAGAGATCCTCTTCATGTGCGATATGGCATATTTTTGGATCACTGCATTAATTTGCTCAATACCCAGATCACGTTCGAGCTCGCACAGCATATCTCAAGGCCTTGTTTTGAAACTTTTCCTTTGGAATCTTATCTTAGTGATAAAAAAGATCAAACAAACTTGTAATGAACTAGAAACTATACTTTTTGTGCTTGTTACCTCTTTGCCTTTATTAATTTTCTTTCGAGTTGTTTCATTTTACTTTTTTTAACTTTGATTTCTGACGCCCAGTTGCTCCCCCATCTCTTTCTCTGTCTCTGCCAGCACAGTAGCTGCCACAACGCTTTGAAGACAAAGTCGGGAATTTGTATTCTTATGCACTGAAGTTTGGTTCTCATATATGCAAATATGTTAGTATGTAGTATGTAAATGTGCTTTTGTTGGGACCTCAAATCGTATCTTCAACTAATTTACTGTAAGCGTGCCTTACGTCTATCATATCTTGAATGCTTTGGGTTGAAGTTTTTGACTTGAAGTTTTTGCATCAAGAAGCAGCCACGCAGCTGTATGTATATTTTAGTATGTATGTAAGGATGATCGAATTTTTTTCACCATGAATGTACTCATATGTATGCGCAACTTTGACATTGCGCTAGAAGCAGCGCTAGATGAGCGCGGGGACGCACAAGTACGCATATGGATCTACACCCAGCGACAAAACAATAGAACATTAACATTTTGCCTAGTTTTACATATTTTTATTTTTATTTATTTTTTCTTGAATGTTCATTATTCTATACTATAAAGGTGAATGTGTGTACGTTGTCCGCGCATCACTACGAAACGGCAACACCCAATGACGTAAAAAATTTTATACATTCATATTTTCACCGAATGAAGGTTATAGGCATGTTTTTATGATGGAACTCCCTTCCCACAGCCCCCAGGCCGCGCCACCACTCTCATTCGTCACTAATAATCGAATATTTACTTAAACTTAATCTAAAAAATCTTAGTTTTTCCTATTCCCCACTATTTATAGCACACTCTAGACTTCATAATCCGCATAAGCTGTTCAACTATGACCCAAATGCCAAGTTCAAAAACGGCTTGAGATAGAAAATTAATAAAAATAATTTTGCTTGATATTTTTCTGATTGGTTGTTTTGATTTTATTCAACGAGGCATAACAACGGATGCCGGGTATTGTAATATTATGGTTATAAATAAAAAATTATTTTCTATGAAATTATTGTTTGTAATTCTTTTATATACATATCCTAAATCCCTCAAAACTACTCCTACGCGAGCGGGGCCGCGGGTTAAAGCTAGTTTTTTATAAAAGTGTAGTTCATTGTCTAACAAAAACATATAAAAACCATTTTAAAATTTGTTATAAAAATTAGCAAAACTGCACAGAGTCCACATTCCAATTTGTTTTTTAATTCGAATTTCTTTTGACGCAATTTTTTAATGCAGGTTTATAGCTTCTTAAATTATTACTTCTTTTTTTTTGTATATTAAAAGAGAAACAAGTACCTTTAATTATTATTAATTAGTATAGTAGAGTGCTCATTTGAAGTTCTTAGAAAATTCTATTGATTTTTTTCATTTTTCCCCCAGACGGTGTTTTGCTTTTTGTACATAAAACAAACTGGCGTGCATTCCTATAAAGTATAAAACTTGGACTTATAAGGATTTTTCTACTCAATGGGCTAAACTTTCATAAAAAAATGGGCATTTAAAAGAAAAATCAGTCGTAAAGTGTCAAAATATTTATGTGCTAACGTTTGTCGAGGGCTGTAGAAGCAATATTTGTAATTTTGTAGAAGTGACCTTTCCCTCCCATCGGTGGGTGAGCGTAGTTATGAAAAACCTTCACAAATCAGAGGTTTATTGCCTTTTTTCGTTGCAATTATTTTTACGTGACCCAACCAGTTCCCAAGATGTTTTACAGAAGGACACTTTTATATTTAAGGCGAACTATTTTCTTCGAAACAATCGCCGGGTGGAACAGTCGATGTGTACCCCTTAACCCCTTGCCTTATGAATCGAGAGACGGCTGTGTGTGGGACTTTCGATGAAAGTTTTCTTTGTGTTTAAAAACAGTCTTGTATTTGATATGAAGTTCTCACTTTTGGCCAGAAAAAGTCATGACGTCTCCCACACGTTGTTTTAAGGCAAAGAGTTAAGCCGAATATGCCCACCTTGCCTCTTTAGCTCGGCACCAAACGGGTGTTTAGTTGCTACCCAAAGAATATAAGACTCATTTCCCAGCTATGCTTGATTTGGATTTAGTTCGTGGTGTCTTTTTTGCGGTCTCTCTCAAAGTTTGTTTTGAAAAAGTGTGGTGATATATAGATCTAATTTAATAAAGAGAAATAATCTAATAAATTTAATGGTAGAGTGCGTAAATTGGAAAAATACTTTTTTTTCTGGGTAAAAATGCATTGTTACTGTTAACTGGACTACCTTCATGAGAAGCTTGAGTTATTAATGATGCATGCAAAATGTTAAAATCTTTAACCCTGCGTTGATCACCCGGGTCTGGAGAGACTTTTTCGACATTGGATGTGCATTTAAGATATTTTTTTATAGCTATTGACTGGAGCTTCCGGGTAACTTTCTAAAATTTAATTTTCTAACGATTTACGGATATAACCTTTTAAGAAGGATCCTCGCATAGGATGAAGAAAGGTTACACCCGGGTGCCCAACCAAAAGATTTAAAAAAGGCGTCCGATGGAGAGTTAAATTAAAATGAAAAAATTTAATTTTTCTTAAAAATTCGGCCTCTGGTATGGGATTTCTTGCATTTGCTTTCTATGTATCCACTCAAGGCGGTGCATCCATTGAACGGAATTGGATTGGTGCGAGACTACCATTCGGAATTCACAGAGAGAAGAACGTAGGTTTGAATCTCGGTGAAAGAGTAAAATAAAGAAAAAGTTTTTTGTAATAGCGGTCGCCTCTCGGCAGGCAATGCCAAACCTCCGAGTGTATTTCTGCCATGAAAAAGCTCCTCATCCATCTGCCGTTCGGAGTCGGCTTGAATCTGTAGGTCCCTCCATTTGTGGAACAACGGCAAGACGCACGCCACAAAGAGGAGGAGGAGGAGCTCGGCCAAACACCCAGAAAGGGTGTACGCGCCAAGGAGAGGCCACATCTATTGGGGGAATCCAATTGATGTCTTCAAACGAAGTAAAGGAAGAATTTTAAAACATTGATGCAATGCAGATCGTAAGAAACATTTTTGAACATATTTGAGCAGCATTCAGCAACATACTTAGTAGCGAAAATTATATAAGATTCTTTACGAGGTTTCCACTTCGACCTCATCGTCTTGTGTGCCCTTTGAGTAGCAAAAATTTCCCATCTGTGAAATATCCAAATTTTCCATTTGGAAATCTGTAAAAACTTTAATCAGTTATAATTTCTGCGCTATCCAATTGACTTTGCTTTCTAATCTACCTTTATGAGCAATAAAGTTATTCATCTATTTGAAAGCAGCGGAATGTCAGTTAGAGATGTCGGCTTCTTTCTTTATTTAAAATTCGACTGGCTAGTCTTATTGCTTTCGAATACACATACATACACACCCGTACCTATATATGTATATAAGTATGTCCATTTAGTAAAGAATTTTTCCTTATTCAATATTTCGCGCTTTCAGTTTGCCTTATTTGTTTTTGCGGAAGCGAGTGATTTGCGATTTTGGTTTGCTGTCAGTGCAAATTGTTTGTTTACGGTGAATTTTTTAGCTTAATTTTGGGTCAATAGTTCGGTTTGAAGTTTGGGAACTATTTTTGGTTTATTTACTCATACCAACTGACTTTCAAAACAACAACAAAAAGTATTAGCAATTAGTATTTGCAACTGTTTTTCATAATTGTTTTTATACTACTTTCTTCATTGGAGCGTTCAAGCGGGTCGTCGCTTAGAAAGTCGCTTACGTTGCCGAAAGAAAATGCAGCCTTTCAGATTTTTAGTGCCAGAAGAAATGCCTTGCAATGCATTTTATGTGAGACCATTTCAATATAAACCATCTGGATATGGCTTTTTTGTTGTTTTTGTTTTTGGAAAGCGTATAATACGAGTATCTGCATGTTCGGGAAATATTAATTTTTAATATAACTGAGCTTTGTGCATATATTTTTTTCTCTTTAAGTTGCTGTGGAAATAAAAAAGTGGGTGGTTTTGTGGCTTGCGAAATTCATAAAATAATTGAAACCTACTTCAATGACTTTTTTTAGTGCAAAATCAGCAGCACTTCGCAAATGCATTTGACACTCCGACACAACCCACCGGCCTCAAAGTGTTGTTAGACCAGTTTCGTTGTTGCTTACCTGGCGAATTGTTTGCAGAATCGACTGTTTGATTGCCCAAACGTACTGAGTAATTTGGTACGCTAATTAAAAAGTTAAGCGCTGTTGAAATTTGATGCCGCATTGATGGCGTATGAGTAGCAGGCAGGGCTTAGGGAAATTTGAATATTTTATGTTGATTGAAGGTAATTTTGATATCGCTGTTATGCAAAGGGGGCGACAAAAAAAAAAAAAACAAACAAACAATTTCTGGTTACAATTTTGTTTTGATTTAGCCATTGCCAATTGTGCTTAGCTGAGCTTGTTGTGTGCATGCCAGGCAAGATTGCGCAATTAATTATACACACACACACACTCAAATGCAAAGGGGTACAAGCAAGCCAGCAAGTATTTGAGGAAATGATGGGAAAGTGGAATTTAATGGTTTTTTTTAATAATTTAGTGGAAGGAAGGCGAGTGCAGCGGCTAATAGCTTGCAAGGTAGAATAACAGACAAAAAAGCGCAGGTGGGAAAAAATATTTTATTTAATACGAATAACTACAAAAAACGAATTGAAATGCAATATTAGCATTTCACTTAAAATGAGGTTTGCCAGGAAAGTTTTCCACAAGTTTGTTAAAGTTTACATGGAAGCATGAAATTTATTACTTTTTTATATTTGTTTATTTTTTATTTCCAACTGAATATTCAACAAGAAAAGCTTTAAATTTGTATAGATAAATCAATAAATAAATAAATAATTGGCGCATTTACTTCTATTAGGTGTTTGACCGAGCTTTTTCTCCTATTTGTGGTTCTCGTCTTGATGTTGTTCGACAAATGGAGGGACCTACAGTTTCAAGCCATCTCCGGACACGGCAAATGGTTTTTATGAGCAGCTTTTTGCATTGGCATTGCCTGCCTAGAAGTGACGCTATTAGAAACACCTACGCACGCCCGAATGGTAGTCACGCACCAACCCCTTCGGCCACGGCGGCCGCGTTGCGCAAAACAGTTTTGTTAAGCTTGAAATGTTCGCACTTTTAGTGTTCGAGTTTTTATCAAATGACGACCTCACAAATTTTATAAAATAATGTATTTTACCCTAGAAAGATAACCCATGTCGCATAGGCGCCCTCACAATAAACATATTGCGGCTGATTTTTCATAAGAGTTATAGTAATTAATATTTAAAAAATACACAAATGTATAATAAGATTCTATTTTGTTTTCAAAACTATTCCAAAGCTATAAAATTACTAAATTTTTATATAAATATTTCATATTAGCATAAAATAGAGGCGTTAGAAAATCCTGCGCTTTTGAAGCGTATCTTTTACGTACGGGTATATTGTTGCAAAAGGTTATCTTTCAAGGGTTAATAAAACCATTGCCGTCTTTTCACTGAAAGTTAAAGTTTTTGCATAAACTCTACTACAGTTCTTCAAAATCCTAAAATTATTTATATTAAATTATATAGAAATTAAATATTTTTAATAAAACAAATTTTTATTTTCCAAAAATTTTTCATAGGAAATAAACTAAATGTGTTTTAATACATTTTTTTATAAATTTTTTTTTTTTATTTCATTGACAATAAATTTAACACAAAAAAAATAAGAAAAACATTATTTAGTGTTACAATTTAGTGTCGTTCCTAGTCAGAAGATAGCGCGGAGTCTCCATTTCTTGCGTATTTTGCTTTTACGGCTAGGCCAACCACCTTGCGCAGCCCCACGCAAATCAGGGGAGCGCACTGGTGAATACATCTTAAGTTATCCGGTTCAACCTGTCATATCACATTTTTACATATCCAGCCGCTTGCTCCAAGTACAAACAACCGCTTTCGACCGCATCTCAGATGATGAATCAGAACGTGAGGAAAGTTAGTTTTTTTAACGAAGTTTACCTGCATATTTAGAGATATTTAATTTCTTTCCTACCACCCATATCTGGCAGGCATTTCCCTATCCGCCAGCTGATGACGCGCCCTCTCGAGATAACAAGCTCCTACGAGAGGGGAATTTTCTGGGCATTGCCTAGCGCAAAAGTTGGTAAGAAAGCTGTACTTGTTGGGTTGAATTTTATATCAAACTATACAAAAATTATATTTTTAAACAAATAAGTAGTTTATTTGGAATTTTTTTTTATTTCTTCTTCTTATTTTTTTAACTAGCTGCCTCACATACAAATTTTTTTTGGGATGTTAAGTTAAAACTCTAAAACATGCTTTGCTTACCAAGCAAGTTGGCGTCAACCGCTGCCCTTTTGTATGCAAAGTTGCAATCTCGTGAACATAATTGTGATGATTGCAATAAATAAAAGTGAGAATTTACTTAAAAGCTCCATTAAAGCTCTTCTTGCCTTAAAAAAAAAAATGTAAATAAATGCTCTATAAATTAAACCAATTGGTGTCTTAGTACTTTGCTTAGCAAACGTACCTGCTTTTTGCTTGGAAATCTAGTAACAGGTACTTTTTTGTAAGTTATACCAAATTAATTAGAATATTTCAAAAGATCGTGAAATTTGAGCTGAATTTAAATTTGAACTTTATTTTCAAACTATGATAGAGAATTTTAACGCTCTAACTACCCTTCTATCGAGCTTTCATAACACTACCCTTAGGACAGAATCAAAAGAACACACTTGAGTTGAATACATTTGATTTTCGTGAACATTCGACCGCCATAGATGCTATGCAAAAAATACGCGCCAAATTTCAATATGATTCTTTGAAGACCGTAATTTATTTGAAATTAATTTATAAATGATATTTCAAGTAAAACAATTGGGTTGTTGACAAACAAAATTTTAATTTAAATCCTGAAAAAAAAAAAAAAAATGATTTTGTGGGTTGCCTACCACGCGAGGATACTAACGCTTGAAAATGGTTTGATTGAGACCCCTTAGTAAATGCTCCACTGTGTATGTTTATGTTTACTTATATATAAACATTTCTCTTTGTATTATTTTTATTTATTTAGAGCTGGTGTAACAATTTTTTGAACGGCTATGACTTATTTCTCTTATTTTATCTTTAATTTCGCATTAAATTTCTAATTTTAATTTCTCAATAAGCTGACTTCCCTCAGCATTTCTTGTCTGAGTTATCACTAGCGCCGTAAAACAAATATCCAATGGTCAAAAACGTGCTACAAAACATATCGCACTTACATATGTGCGCTTATCCATGGAGTAGTGCCAGCGTTGCAAGGCAAGGAGGTGTGACAAATTAAAAGCGTCAATAGTGCGGACTATATTTTTCAATGCACGCCACTTAACTTTTTTCCCTGTGTTTACTATTAGTTACTGTGAAATGCTTATCCTATTATTTAGCTGATAAGCTACTTGATAAAGAGTTCTACATTTTTTTGTTTTGTGGTTTTCATTGCTTTTTTGTTTTTTGTTTGTTTTTGTTTTCAGCAAACATGTGCGCTGCCAGTTGATGGCACTAAATATTTAAGAAAGAAACAAAAGCTTCATGGGAAGCAATCAACAACAACTGAATAGACATCACAACCAATAGACTACAAATATTGGTAACAACAACAAGAGTTGCTTTCCGCTCTTCTCGCTAACACGAAAACAATTGCAATAACATTAAACAATAACGGTTAACAAAAAGCAGCAGCTAAAATATGTGAGTTCTCTGCCGCCAGTTCGTCATTGCTCGGTGGAGTTCGTTTTGCTCGCTGTTTTTGTTTGTTGCGTTGGTGTTAAATTTTTGTTGGAAGCGCTACCGAATGATGATAATGGCGCTGCTAGTTGGTCAGTGAGACAGTTGCTGGCGGTTCGCAGACAGTAAAGGGCAATAAATCAATAATCATCATTGAAAGAATTATCAGCAATTTATTTCAATTTATTTCGCACCGTTACATATCTGTATAAATAACTATGTTGCTGTACATACACATCTACACATTTACTTATGTACTGCCCAAGAAATTAACATTCGCCTTTGGGCCGCCTACAACGCGCACATACAGGCCTCTCACTCATAACGTTTCATTTTCGTTACGTCCGATTGCGGCAATAATAAAAATCAATATACTAATTCGTGTATTGCCTACTCATTTGCTTACCGAATTTTCATCGCGCACGTGCTTGTTGTTGTTAACGCTATAAAAACACATTGGAAATCCACAGCCGATCTCTGACGCGGTTATCGTTATCGCTATCACTACCGCTGCCACTCCCGCTGCTATTTCTGCTTCCATTGCCTTTGACTTCGGGACGCTCCCCTACGGACTGCCTGGCGCGCCATGCGCCGCAGTCTTCGCATCTGTTCTTATTGTTGGTTGGGGTGTGTTGCCTGTGACGCTGGACCCGATGTTGCTGACTTGAAGTGTCGATGCGATCCGTTATCGCATCAGCGTTGGCGTCGTTGGTCAGTGTATGCATGCCTGTACTTATACATATATACGTGAGGGTATGTATGGATGTATATGTATTGCTAAATTGCGGGCGATCGCGTGTTGTTTCCGAGTTGATTGTCAAGTTTGACGTCAATCACCGCATTGACACCGCGGGACGCGGACTCAAATTGACGCACAATAAATTAAGAATTTACCAACCAATCAACTGCGCCGCTGCAGTACTAGCAGCGTAGTAGGAAGGCAGTGGGAGCAATTGGAGGAGTAACTAGATATGTGTTTATGGAAAAATATTTTGATTGGTGTTGTAGCTGCGATTAATAAATAAATAGTAGACTTCGACTGGCTGTTGTTTGTTAAATCATTTTTTACTTAACCCTATTTTGCATTTGAAGCTAATTTTCTACAATTAATTTTTTTGCTGAATTCTCGTTGTACGGACTATTTATTCCTTTTTTTCATAGTAATTCCTTACATTTTATCTGCGCACAAACGCAGAAGTCAAATGTTTAAAGTGAACTTTTGCGCAAAAACATTTTGCCGCGAATTCCTAGCATTTCTCTTTAAAGTGATGTGATTTAAAAATAAATTAGACTGAGAGGGATTTAATTTCGGCACAACTAAAACTTAATTAGATGAAAGTAAACTATTAAAAAGAGAATTGCACACCAAAATAATCTGATTTTTGTCAGAAAATATTTCAAGGAAAAATTTTATATAAAAAAAAATATATTTTATCATACATGCATATGAATATACGAATATGTACGTGTAAAAAAAAATGTAAAATTAGTTATTTTCAACCAAATTTGTTGGGTGGATGATTGAAAAAAAAAAATAAATAAATAAATATAGCCAAATGATCCGCGAACGTAAAAAATTACGTGGGTACTAACTAAAACTCCCTTAGTTGACTAAAAGGGAATCCCAAAAACAAAAACTTTTTTTATTCCGTAACCTTATTTTTCAACGGGTTTCAATTGTCTGCATAATTGTTTTGTTGAAGGGATCGTTCGTTTGAGGCATCCATTTCGAAGACCGTCTTGTTTTTTTTTTCTTTTTTATGCTTCTAACTGCGACGAGTTTCCTCATTCCCTCAAAGCGCAATAAGTCAGCGGAGTAAGGGCGTAGTTTATTTATTTTTTTTACTTCAAGTTTTTGAAAACTCGTGGTAAGCAGTTTTCAGTTTCCTATTTAGTAGCGAGCAGCTGTAAAATTTCCAGAAAAATAATATAATAGCTTTTTTTAGCTTTTTTTTGTTTTTATAAAATATATTGCATTTTTATTACATTATTTCGAGTGAAATTTTTTTTTATTTTATTAAAATTTACGTAATAAATCTTAATAAATTTAAAATTGAGGTAATTTTAATATAAATATTTTTATAAATTTCGAGTGAAATTTTTTTTTTATATTATTAAAATTTATATAATAAGTCTTAATAAATTTAAAATTTAAGTGAATTTAATATAAATATTTTTATAAATTTCGAGTGAAATATTTTTTTTTATTTTATAAAAATTTATATTATAAACCTTTAGGAATTTAAAAGTTAAATAAATTTAAATGAATTTTTGTAATTTTCAATACATTTCGAGTGAAATATTTTTTTTTTATTATTAAAATTTATATAATAAATCTGAATAATTTTGAAATTTAAATAAATTTAATTAATTTTAAAAATTGTATAAAAATGTGCGCAATAATAAATTATTTAACAAATAATTAGTTAGCAGCGCTAGCAAAAAGGGCCTTCGGCTAGTGAAATGAACAGCCTTAATCACTTTTACAACTGACTTCTGCTGTTTGGTTTTAATAGATGGGCTAGCATTGTTTGTGCTCCATTGCATCCATTGTTGCTCGATTGCTGAGTAATACTTGAATAACCCAGCTTCATCACCTGTTACTGCTGGACTCTTCATTTCTGAATTTTTGAAGAAATTATTAGATAAAACGCGCAAGCGCCTCTATTCGTGCATCAGTTAACTTAACGAGAAACCCGTGATGATGATTCCTACGCATATCCAAGATAAGCCCAAAATATTCGCCATTCAACCATATCATTTAAGGCAAGTTTCTTAGCAAGTTTTTACTTAAAAAAAACTAGGGACTTCTTCAATTTTTAACTTACGTATTTCGGTTATTGGTTGATCCAAGTTGCTTGGAGCTTCTTTGAAATATTTCAAAATATGCCAGCTGGGAACTCGATATCCAGGTTCTTGTCCGAAAACATACAACTACGCATTAATGAGCGACTTAAGTATCCGTATGACATTAAAGCACATAAAAATATTGAATACCACATTCAAAGCATAATATTTTTGCTAAAGCATGTTTCCCCATTTAATTTACATGAATATGCCTTTACAACGGCAGTCATAACTGGCATTTGGTCTATCGGAGAACAATCAGCAAAAATGGGCATCCCTCACAATACAAACTGTCACAGTTGTAAGCAACCGGAGAAAAAGGAAATAATCTTCAATTTTCTCTGTGAATGCCCTGCCCTATGGAAGCACAGAATGTTAACCCTGGGCCAACAGCTGTTGGAGAGTTTCGAACAACTATCTGGCTTAGACGTCAACAACCTAATAAGGTTCTTAAACCGCACAGACTGGATACAGGTATGCTGCAAGTAACCGTTAAACAAGTTGGTAACGAGGATGTGGCACCAAAATGGTGCGGAAGCGCTAGTTGGAGTCTGGAAGAATCACCACTTTACCAACCAACCAACCAATACCTTTTCAAAATTCCCACGTTCTTACGAGTTATCGCTTTACCACAACCGAAAGCAAAGCTGTTGGAAAAATACGTGAATGCGTAAAGGTTTTTATTTTTAATTTTTGATGTGTGCCACAACTTATCAAACTAAGTAGTTTTAAAACAAAAATGATATCAAAATTGATAAGTGAAAATTATTATGGGAACACCACGAAAGCATTTCTAAGGGAGTTATTTAAAAAAAAAAACAGAATATTTACGATGTGGTTACGTCAAATATTTTCATTGGTTTGATTACGCGCGATAACGAAATTTCATTCAAAATTTGTTTGTGAAACGTAAAATCTCTAATTGAGCAATTTGGCAAATGAGTAAGCTGCTTATTGCAGCACAACAATAGAAAGCTGATAATGAATAAGTGAATGCAGTTGGCCCGTGTAAAAAAACAAACGCTCGACCTTCGATCAGGAGCGGTGCAGGAACTTTCTCGACTGCTTTCTACAAATAAAATCAGAAATAAAGAAAATTGTCGGTCAATGGTTTTCATGCTTTTAGCACATTTTTTTTTTTTATTTTTATTGACAATTGTATTTACAGTTAACTATAAAATACAGGGTGGCTGATGAATTTTGCTACGTTAAGAAACTCAAATAACTTTTTTTTTAGTGTACGGAATTCATTTATTTTTTTTTTCAAGTTGAAGGTCATTAAATTTTATTAAATGTAGCTTAACTAGTTTTAAAAATAATTGAATTTAAATGCCCCCCATGCTCGTTGACACAAGTGCGGCATCTTAGTAAAAAGTTGTTTATTTCTGCTTTGAGAGTTGCGACAGGAATAGCCGCAATTGTTGCCCGAATGGATTGTTTTAGTTCATCCAAATTTGTTGGCTTTGTTTTATAAACTTCTTGTTTACATAAACCCCACAAGAAAAAGTCAGGTGCAGTAAGGTCAGGCGACCTGGGGGGCCAACGAAATTCGGAGTTTCTTGAAATCAGTTTATTGGGAAATTTTCGTCGCAACTCTGTCATAACAGTCTGGGCTATGTGAGACGTTGCCCCATCTTGTTGAAACCACACAGAGTTGATAGCGGCGGACTATCCAAATTCTTGTTTGCGTGTCCCAGTTATCCATTTTAATAAATTTTAAAGATCAATCTGCAAATTAAAACAAAAATGGAACAGATAACTTAAAAAGAAAAAAAGTTATTCAATTTTTTTTTGGTAGCGGCTTTCATCAGCCACCCTGTACAATAAGCTTATAACTATAAGTAGCGTAAGTGCGGCTATTGGAGTCTACCTATTTGTTTTTGCCTACAATATTGAGTAGTTTTACTCGGTTTTAAGGCAACTAAGTCGATAACATTGCAAGTATTTGACTTGTCCTACTGCACGTAATTTGGTTGCTCATTCGTAGTTCACTTTCGAATTGCCCTTTGAATTACTTAATTCGCCACACAATTTTCAAAGCGAATTATCTCATTTGTAAGTAATTCAGTCGCAATTACCTTAAGGTCTTAGTCTGGTCAAATAGATATTTTTTAGGAATTTATTTTTTAAATAAAAGAAAATGCCATCGTTTTGATTTTATAGTATTACTGGCATCATAAAGTATACAAAAACAATTTTTGTGTTTTTTTTTTGACATATTTTTTTGTAGTAGGGTGGCAACAAAGTGAGCGTCTTAAAAAAAAGACTTTATCATGGTCGAATGGCCTCCCAAACTACTTATGCTATACATTGGGAGGCGGAAATTACTGGGCTTGTAGAGTTTGGTAGAAAGAATACCGTATTTTTCAATGTTATTTGCATATATTCATTTGTTCGTTGAAAAGCTAAACACGGCTAATTATGAGTTTAATGAGCCACTCACAAGAGGCATTCGAGTATGCAATAATTATGCTAAGGATCTAAACTTTAGCTCAGAAAAAGGTAGCTTTAAGTTGAAAGTTTAAGTTTTAGCTAATGTTTAGTCTGCAAGGGTAATCGGTGGACAATAAAGAAATGAAGAAAAAAATGATATTTTGAAAAATTTATTGTGTCGAGGAGGTTGCTGCACACCCCAAGAATTGTAGAGGAGGCGAAATTGTCTTCGAAGGAACTATCCCAACACTATAAAGAGCAGTTTCAGCTATTGGCTTTTTTCCGCTGGCACTTTTCGTAATGCTGGAGTATGGAAGGAATAAATTAATCCAACCAGGACTATGAAATAAAGAAAAATCTTAGCTTTAACTTCCTTCAGGGTAATTCGTCAAGAATGCTAGATTACCAGGTTTGGCCATCTGAAGCAAAATTGTGAGAGTAACTTCGGCTGCCGCGTCTCGGGAGCCTCGACAGCGGAATTCTGCCCTCTCATTTCTCGCATATTTTTACGCTCTTCCCTTTGTCGACATTTTCGATATATATGTTTATGCAGTCCACATAAGTGGACCCCTCAAGGATTGAAAAATTTGTCCGCTTATGGGTGATGACCGGTATATAGAGGAGTCTGCTATATAGAGGTGTCCGCTAGTAGAGAGTACACTGTTTACATATATATTTTCTCATGGTTCCTAGGTGGTATTTTTCTTAATATGAATATATTGTTCCTATTTAAACAGTTTTTAATCTCAAATTTTATGTAAAAAGTGAAATAATTTTATTTTCACAATATCTGTTACTCAATTATTCGTGAATTCCTATAGCTAAAAAGTAAAATTTAATCGCAGTCAGACTGGTTTTTAGAACGGCATTTTCCTCAGAGTGTGTGTGCCTTGGGGAGGAAGCTTACGCATGCGTGACTATCGTGGAAGTTCTCTGTGCACATTTTGCGCATTCTTTTCGAAGTCTTTGTGCTTTAAGGAGCGCACTTTTCCAATAACAATTAGACTATTTTACAAGCATCGCCATATTCTCACCTTAAGTATTTTACAAATCAGTTGATTGCCTTTAGCTATTAAAATGAAAATGTGCGCCTAATTAAATATTCATCACAATGGCTGATGAGCCATTGCTTTTAAGGCAAGACAATTGACATGCTGGCCTTTTCCGGCAAATCATTTCCACATAAATATTCCACTTTCACAAACTTGAGTAGGAAAAAATTGTTGTCGCCAATAAAAGTTGCTGTAGATTTAATTTGGCCCTTTTAATTGCACTACCTGTAGCATTCCTAGCGAAATTGACGCAACAGATGTGTGCAAAGTGGAAGTTGCTGCCCGTTTGGTGTGTAAGATGCGGTTGTGGCCATTTGCGCCGAGTTGTCAACAACTGGCAGCCTTAAAACCCCATTGAAAAGTATGCTGGCTAAGGTCTGCACTCACCCGCCACCTTGCCACCGCCACCTTGCCACCTTGCCGCATGCATGATGATTACGGGCTGGTACATAAAAGCGCTCGGCCGTTAGCAGTAGCTGAGTGCGTATGACTGAGTACGGAAGCAGACGCGCAGCGTAGCTTTTTCAATTAATTTCTCTCTGTCCGCATTAATACCGATGAGACTGACAAATTTGTATGCACGCACTTCAAATATGTGAGCGCGCATGTTGACGACAAGTGCAAAAGCACTAACAACCAATAACAACACAGTGGCCGCAGGGATGATCGAGTGCGGTAGACAGCCACAAGTCGACAACTGTTCCAACTGCATCAACAGTTGTTGCAAGTGCATTAGGCATGTAGTGTGCATTTTGTTGTACGACATGATATGCTTGCCACACTCAAGCGGTCAGCGGCGGGGGAAGAGCTGGTGTCAGGGCTTGCTTGCTCTCAGTTGCAAGAACGCGTGCAACATGGGCAAACACGCGCTCGCTGGACACGGCCGTTCTAGTATGCATGTGGCAGGCCAGTTGCATGCGTTTGCCGTTTTGAGTATAAGCACTGGAGTGTGTGTGTTGTTGGTGTTGATGTTGTTGTTGTTGTTGTAGCTGTTACTGGCAATTAAATTGTACGTCATTCATTAGTAATTTATACCTTTTTAAGCTGCGGCAACGCATTGACATGCAGCGCGCTCCTCATTTGTCACTGGCAGTGGTGGCGGCGGCGGCGGCGATGGCGCTGATAGTTGTTGGCGTATTTGTAACATAACTTTGCCACATGTGGCTGCCATCATTCGTCTCCGCATACGCGTATGAAATATGCATTTTGCCGCGTAGTCCGCAGCAAACAGGTGAAAAATATCTTGTTGCGGTGGGGTGTATGCGCATGCGCGGCAATTAATTAATTACCACAAGTATTAGTGTTGCATTGCAGTTGCCCGTAGAGTGTCAGTGTGAGTGTGAGTGTAAAGGAGGCATATTTGCAAAGCTTGTAGGTAACTGTAAATTATGAGGGAATAAGTCACCCACCAAGTACTATTGCTATGCATAACACTTGCCACAAATTATGTAATGCAACTTTAGCCACTTCAGTGCCGACAATAACGCGCGACTACTGCTAGCGGTCCATTAGTTTTGTTTGCTTGACAATCGGCCGCGACCGCTGCTGTGTCTGGGGGCTTTGCGCGTCTAGCGTCTAGACTGTGTAGACAACTGAAAATTATAGACTTACCGCGCACAAGATGGCCAGACGACGAATGGCAGCAAAATTGCTACATTACAATTCATCGACGCGATCGATGATCGGCTGCTGCGGCTGCTGCGGCAACTGTGCAACGAACGCCGTTTGTTTGCTGCGTCGCCGACTTTTTCTAACGACTGCCACTTAAGTTGCGGCCCGATGTGTGTAGTTAAGTGTGCTGCCACTACGTTATACCATATTTTTAATGCACTATTGCCGCGGTTTTGTTATGTTCTGTTTTATTGCGCGGCGCGCCGCGACGCATCTGATAAATGCAACTTGCCATAAAAATACACCAAATATGGTCATTAAACTGTTGCACATTTCTCAATATGTCGCGCGCGTACAAGTGATTTTTGTTGTTGCTAGCTTGCTTGCTTGCTTACCGTGCAGGAGCTCTTATTTGCTGTGTTTTCGTTACTTATTATTATTATTATTGTTGTTTTAGTTTTTTTGTGTTTTGTCTTTGCTTGCTGTTTGCAGTGGCAGTTATTGCTGTTGTTCTATTCGCGACTTATACGCTCAACGTCTAAACTAACTGCTAACCTGAGTGACGGACAGCCAGATTGACTGGACCAGGCTGGTGGGGTGGCGATGGCGGCGGGGATAGCGGGGCGCGCGCCGTAAAAGTGTCAATGGCGGGTGGAGAATAAGTAAGTAGGTTGCACAAGCAACGACTGAAGCTCAAGTGCACTGAATATGTCCTCGAACCACTGAATACTGCTACAAAATTCTTCAGAGCTCTAAAGCAAAGCAACCAAATGGAATTTTTATAGGAGAAGAAAATCAATGCGGGGAAGAGGCAATTGAATTATTGAAGATTTTTAGCGAAACTCAGAGTTGAGTAATAAAAATATGTTGAAGTGTAAGATATGAAAATTGCCCCAATCTCGGCAGGCTCAGATGGTACGGCTATCTAATGCATAGAGACGAAGCCGACATTGTCGCACTCGCCATAAGATAACAACAAGAACTAGAGGAAGACCACAATCGACCAGGCGAAAAGCGAAGCAAAGGGACATAAGAGAGCAACACCTTGATGATGTGACGACGCAGGGCAGAGGAATCTGGCTTATGAGGTCAAGGAAGGACGACCCCAAATAGGGACAAGGCAAAGAGAGAGATAGAGAGAGAGAGAGAGAGAAGTTGTGGATAAAAGCACACAAGCGAGAGGTAATGTGACGGTATGACGGTTGATAACAGGCCCTTGAAAATAGATATACACATACAAACATATCGCACTTGTTACGTTAAAGCGTAACAACTCAAAATCTGAACATTTTCAGTAGAGACGAAAAACTGTTTCCGTAAATATTAATAATATAGGTATTACAAGGGAAAAAATATGTAATTGCACGAAAATATCATTAAAAACAATATAACGGTTGTTTCATTCTTATTTGTTTAGTAGTTGCGCTAAAATAACAAATTTTTGAGTGGTTACTCTTTTCCTTTTCTTTTTGAGTTGTTACGCTTTAACGTAACAAGTGCGATATGTGCTCGTATATTCAAAAACTGACATAAGTGCCGCTGAGAATGAGAGATTTTGGGGGATTTGCTTATATGACCGCATCGATTGTTTTTGCGTGCTTCTAATGCTTTCTAGAAAATATTATAAAAAACTCTGCTAATGTTAATGAGTTCTGCTTTATTAACTTCCCTTTAATTCTGGAAAATCATTTCACCCAAATGGATAACTCAATTGCGCCTGCAGTAGCTCATTCTGCACAATTCATAATCCTCAACCCATATTTTCTAAATCCTCTAGGCGTTTTTTGGTTCCAGAATGCTAGCAAATCACTTAATCACCCTCATAACATCGATTTTTAGCGACTACCGCACAAAAAACAGTTTAATGGCAGCTCCGAAGAAAGTGAAGACCCGCCATAGTCTATGACCACAACGATCTGATTTTGATATTCGGCCAATTATTGCCACTTCAGTAGTATTACTCAAACCACGACTAGAATTACGTTCGAACTTCAAATTAGTGCGAAAAATAATTCAGTCTACCAGAAGTCGGTAATAGAAGTTTCGTTTCCAGAATCGGTTATGGAAAAGTAAGCAATGATGTTAACACTCGGAAAAAACGGCGTAAAACTGTCACTCTCTGCAGATTTGTTGGCTTCTCACGTTTTCGCTCAACCTCCTGAGCGTGAATTTTACTTGTTATATAGGCGGCCGCATGAAAATGTGCCTCGTTCGATATTTCTTTTTGAAAAAACCCACAGTTCTGGCAACACAGAAATGAGTTTCTCAAATTTTACCACCCTTTTCAGCCTTGGGCTTTCGTGAGAACGGTGTTTTTCAAATCCCGGGAATCTTAGTTTGTATTAATCTCGGGATCCCGAGATTTTTTAAATATATGTATGTATGCATTTAATAATAAATCAATTTTTATTACTTTCAATTCGATATTTAAAATATTTCGGGATCCCAGGATTAATGTAAACTATTGCCGGTGCTCCCAAAATCTGAGAAACGCCATTCTCTCCGGCAGTTACACTCTTGATTAGCTGCCTGGCCGGGCTCGTTCTCTGGTTTTTGGTTTGTGTCTCGACATTTTTTCACAATTTTACATTTCACTTATCAAAATGGCATTTTGGCATAAGGAGTATAAATTTTTATTCTTAACCTTTATTTTACTCAACTTATTGTGCGTTTACCAAGTGGATAAAGAGGCTTAGTTTCATAAAATGTTTCTAGTTTCCGCGCAGCCCAATCACTCAGGGTCATTGCATTGATTTACAAGCTACCCCGCCATCAGCAGGCTTGCCAGCAGCCTCGCGCCAGAGTGAGTTGAATTGACTATCGCATTGTGGCTTTGAGTGATTGTTTTTGTATGCGTGTTTTAGTTTTTAGCCAGCGCTGAAATCGGAAAATGTGCCTGACGCGCATTTTAACAGTTTCGATGCGCTTTTTGCGTATTGCTTTGGACTCTTTTTTTTGTTGTTTTTTATTTTGGTTAAGTTGCGCTGAACGCTGTGTGGTTGCTGGTTTGCATTCGATTTGGGCTGTTGAATTGGTTCTCGTTGTTGCATTTAGTTTTTCCAAATATGTGCCGCCACACGCAAGCGTTGCCACTCACATTGTTTCGGCTGCAGCTGTTCCTTTCGCCAGACACCGCCTCTCATGCGCTCGAGCTCTTCACTGCGATCGCATGGCCGGCAGTCGATTAAATTGTCGCTCTTCCAGACTTTGCGGTTAATGTTCGCAATTTTTCACCAAAAACAACAGCAACAACTGCAGCTGTCATGCAATGTGGGCTTTAACTGAAATTGACATATGGCAGTGCGCCACCAAGCCAAATACGCACAACAACACCTATAATCAGTGCACTACTGCAAATTTTGACAAGTGACTACAGCAGCCAAGCGTCAGCATTGACATGGCATCGCTCGGCCAGCTACTATTAAAAGCACATAAAGTTTACGAAATGTTTTTCGGCGCCCAGATTTTGTTCACGGAATTCGAGCTGCAAGTGGCCAGCATCGGCAGGCGCGTACAGCAAGCAATAGCCGAATGGCGGCAACGCTGTTGTCGCTAGTCAAGTGGAAAGTTGCTTTGGGGGGTGTACACACACACATAAATTTATTGCCACGCACAATTTAACTGCTACAGCGTGCAACATGAAGCAACAACATACGTACGTATATATGTAGATATGTTTTCGATATATAAGCACATACGCATATCTGAGAGCAGCTTTTTGTTGGCATAATAGCGAAGGACATTGCCTGCGCCTTCGCCGTGCGCACCGTTTTCCACCATGCAACTCGGCATAATTAACGTTTATTAAATTGCAACATACCGCATGTGTTATGCATACCTTCATAACTTCCTATACATACAGACGTTTGCACAATTGTAATTGTATGTGTACCTACCATTTATACTATTTACGGCACACGAGTGTGTATGTTAGCCGGACAATTGGCATGTGGCAAGTGTAACGGCAGCTTAAACGTTGGTTGCATCGCTCGAAATTGCCGCCTTCAACAGCCGATACACACCCACCTGCGGTGCACACAGCCAACGAATGCAGTCCTGTTGTTTGCCCTTCAGGCTTTTGCATTTACCCACACACACACACAGACATTCAAATAAACATACGTGCGTGTTAAAGTGCATGTGTATGTGCGCGCAGCTTTTTGTGCTGCTCTCCATACTTGTAATTGAGCGTTTCCATTTGTAAGTGTTGACCATTGAAATGTTTAAAATAGGTTAAATGTTGCTGCTGCCGCTTCATTGCTCCTTCCTCGCCTTCCTGATGGTCCTCTTGCGTTGCACAGTACTTAATTTATGGTTATATGCGGCGACAATACGCGACAGTTGCAACTACGTTTTTCATGCCACTGGTGTTGCTGACGATGCACTCGGAATGCGATGGTGTCCATGATACGCAAGTAAGTGTGTGTGTGTGTGCGTGTGTGCTGCCAACAATAACAAGTTGTTTGCTTCGATGGGTTAAGGATAAAATGCAAATAGCAGAGGCTTATGTAAGAATGAAATGGCATTGGTTACTTAAGCTCAAAGAGAAGTTTATTGCCGTGGCTAGAATGAGGATGTGGCCAAGAGAGGAGGACCTAAAAATTGATACGTCAGTGAAGCACTTTGATATTTGATATTTACGCCATGTCATTAGCAGATAGGGGGACTTGAGGCAAGGCGGACCGTTGGAATTTCGAATAGGTCTTCACCTTCAGATATAATTTCTCAGCTGAAAAAAATAGTGACGGGTTAAGCAAATAAGGCAAAGAGGTACTGTAACTGCAACGCTGATAATTTCTTCAAAGCAACAATAATGTTAGAATATCTGAATATTTAAGTATAAAAATTGTTAAGCGGGATGAGTTATCTACTGATAAAACGTTAGAGAATAGTGCATCTTTCAGACTTATCCCAAATTTCTTATCTGCGCCAGGGAGATACTTAGAAAAGAGAGAGAATATAGTAAAATGTCAAGAAAAAAAAGTAGGTTTTTCCAGAAAAGGTAACTTACCAAAGCAAAGAAATTAAAAACCCTTACTTTTGAAAGGATTAGGAGCTCAAGTACTAAATTATTGACAGTGTCATGGAGCACCTTGAACAAAAAGTTCCTGGAACAACCGCCAGATGACGCTCTAAATCCACTGTTTTGAATTCTGTTTTTTGTTTTGTTTGGTTGCCGCATCTGTGCTTAGATTAGGTAGTGCTGGCTAATTCATAAAACGATCTCACTTAGACCCCTAGGGTTCTCTCTGTTGCCAGTGCTATGTTCCCGACTAGAATTACAGTGAGGCATGCCGAAAAATCAGTTAGGCCCGAATTAGGCAGGCCTTACTGAGGCACGTTAGGCAAGGCAAAGATTGGCATGCCAGAACAATACCAAATTTGGTTGTGGTCTCGAAAATCTGTGGCAGTGTCTCACTTAGGCATAAATTGGAGTCCCTAACTGATTTGTAGAAGGGCATCCGGAGTATTACCGAAGTTCGGTTTTTCGAACCTGCGCCTAATGAGGTAGATGTGTGTCGATACCTTTCGGGACTTGGGCCTAGTTTGGCTGCCTTATGAGGCGCAAATTTGGAATGCGGTCTGCCTTATTTGCGCCTAATCACCGCCTTACTAAAATTTCTAGTCGGGTTTCTGGAGTTGAAGATACCATTTTATATAATTCATAATGCACGTCTTCGCGAGTTTTAACAAGCCGTTCAGCTTTTTCTCAGTACTATCCTTCAAGGATGAAAAATAAGTTGATCCTGGACTACAGAGAGCAGAGCAATGGCAAAGTAGATGTTCGTCGCTCTGGACTAATCCGATCTTGGCTGCATGATGTGGGGTGAGGCTGAGCCCTGTTAGTACTCCAACAAATATTTTGCAGTCTTTATTAGACAGTGATAAAAAAAGTTTGCAGTTTTCGTATTCCAAGTCCTTAGCATAATTTTGGCAGTTTTGTCCGACGTTGAGTGTTCTCATACCGACTGCATTTCCAGAGAAATGAGGAACTAATTTATTTCCGTTTTCAGAAAGGCGAGTGATGGGTATATATTTAACGTACTCAATCTCAACAATCAAATTCTTGTCTTGGTGAGCTAATTAGCTCTCGCATTTCCTTCTGCTCCTTTGTGTACTGGTACACATCTGCGATTAACATTCACACCATTGCTAGGCCGTCTTAAGTAAATCTACTCCTGCCCGTGTTTGCGATATTTTACCGTTTTAAAAATGGATTTGGATGTTCATTTTCAAATGGATTCAATTGTGCGGATTCAGCCGTTTACGAGTGGTTTGAACGATTCAAAAGAAAACGTGAGCCCATCGAGGATGACGGTGGTCCCTGGCCTGACCATCGAAAACTGGTGAAAAATTGAACAAAGTGAAATAAAAGTGGGCAAATAACTGTAATTTAACTATCAGAGAGGTGGCAGAGAACTTGAATATTGCTTATGAATCCATTCAGGACATTACAGTTAACGATTTGGATTTGCAACACAACGCAAAAGTGGTTTCAAAGGACTACATTTTCATGCAAAAATTGGACCGCCTTGATATCGCCGAAGACATGATTTTCAAGGCTGAATCTGACCCAATATTCCTAAATATCCTAATAAAATGCATCAAATATTCATCAATGACAACTGAGTTTATAAAAGAGCCGGAATCCAGACATCAATCCATCATCAGGTGAGCAGATAGCTCCGAGTGAACCAAGACCAAAATAACCCTGCCGTTTTCAGTCAAAAACAAAAAAAAAAGATGCTCACGGTTTTTGTGGATTACAATGTACGGTATTATACACCACGAATTTATGACTGAAGGTCAGGCAGTTAGTTAATAACGACTATTATTTCAGCGTTATGAGGCGTTTACATGAAGCAATTGGTAAAAAAAATAAAGGATTTGTGGAAAAAAATAAAGGATTCATGGATTTTGCATCATGACAACGCTCAGTACCAGCACTATCCGTGAATTTTTGATCCAGAATGAAAGAAATACCGTCAAACGGCTATCGAATTCACTCCCTGCTATTTTTTTTTCTGTTCGATTGAGTCAAAATACCACTACAGGGTACGCATTTTAACAGCCGAAAGGAAGGAATGTGAAAATCAAAGTCAGCTCTAATGGCTATACCTAAAATAGAGTACAAGAAATGTTTCGAGAGCTAAGTCAAACTAGCTGGCTTAAGTGCATTACTTGATGGGCAGTACCTTGAATGCGCTAATATCACTTTTAGGCAATGAATTTGGCCAGCGTAGTATATGTTTTATATGCAATAATGAACTACCGCTCGCTCTTCTCCTCTCGATAGTCTTTCTTTTGTTTTTTAGGCCATGACTTCATAAAATTTGCACCATTTTTGCTCTAATTGAATCTTGACCGGTTGTTGGGAAATCGCATCAAGCAAATAATTATTTGAAACAGATTTATTGCTAATGAATAATGGCATTTCACTTTTTCGAATCTTCATAAATTAACACATTTCTATTACCTTTAAGAATATCTGAGTATTTGTAATTTTAATTCCACTGAAAAGCCTTTGGGTGTAGCGAGTGATTTTATGACACTGACATTCTTGCTGTGCAACAAATTTATTAGCTTATCGAATGTATGCATGTAAGTAGGTGTGCAGTGTGAAATCGTGGGAAGTTGATTAATTCTACCACCTTTATAATCATAATAAATGTCTTCGGGCAGTTGTTAATGTTCACACATACATACAGATACATACATAGATAAATTGGCAATTCGCAACGATTGGCTTTTGGACAAATGTAAAGTTGGACAGCAAGTTTTATGTATGTGTGTATGTATGTACAGGTATGTATGAAAGGTGAATTCGCGGAAATTAGTTCGATTAGGATAATCAAAGCCTTGGCATACTGGATTACGGGGGGTGTGGACGGTTGACTTACGTACATATATAGTATCACACATATACACACACACATTTTTCCCTATATCTATGTTATTTATTATCAATTTTTTACCGTTGCATAACTCTACAGGTAAAATCTTTCACTACCAAATTGTTGACAGAATGCAAAACATCCCCGCTGAGCTGAGCTACCGGCTGACCCAAAACCAATGAAAAAAAAAAACGTCCATACAATAGATTAGAGAAATAGGACTGCCAAAATATTTTAAACATTTCTATAAAATGTAGACTTCCATTCTAATTCCATTTACTCCCTACGAGCCCCAAAAAATGGTTCACGTTCCTGCCTCTTAGCGGATTTTTATCTGCTTGGCTTGATTTTATGATTTTTAAATGCACGATTTCAAAATCATTCCACTCCTCCGCCACCTACGTATGTATGTATGTAAATCGGTCATGTTTAATTATATAGATCATCAAAAACTAATCAATTTCACTGCTTTCTTACCGTTAAAAGTGCGCGGCGTACCAGTTGATGCTGATCGACCAAACCGATTTGCCTTGTTGCATCGATGGCGCAACAGTTCAACAAAACAAAAGGCTACACCAAATGAAAATCAAAGAGCACGCTAACAACAACAAAAAGTCGAATAAAAATAAATAAATTAATTAAAATAATCATCATGTCGGTGATAAATATCACTTCGAAAGTGTTAATTCCATTGACAAATAAAGGCCCGCAAAACGCCAGCGCAAAGCGAAAAAAAATAAAAGAAATGCATGAAAAAACTGGCTATGAAACAAAGGCTGGTACAGTGAGCCTGCCGCTGGAGTGTCGAATGCTGGTGGCTTAGGAGTGTGAAATAAAAACAATGCGTTTTTGGAGTGTGCTCCGCACCACAACTATACGAGGAAGCCTGGATGGCAGATGCGTCGGCTTTGAGTTTCATTTATCGTCTGGCGTTAAGGCTTCTTTCGAAAGTTTTGTTGTTGTTAGTGATGGTCGCGGCGGCGGTGGCGGCGAACTGTGACTGATCATACTCTTGCAATTAACAGCATAAGGCAAATTGAATTCAATTAAAACTGTAGCACAACAACAAAGTCAAATAAAAGTAGAGAATGCAAGCAACAAAAATATCAAACGGATTTTAAAAGAGATTTCGTCAAACATGGGACATGCACATACACATACGCATATTTGTACATATGTAAGCGAATTTGTAAATTGAGCATGTTTGGCCTTTTTATACAAACTAATTTCCAAACTATACTTGTAGTTACCTCTATGAATACAGTTGCGGACGCTAAAATATAATCGTACAAAAAATACACTAAAAAATAAAAAAAATACTAAATTTTCAAAGATTGATGATCACAAACAGCTCTTTTTGTACCGAATCGTCACGGGAGATGAGAAATGTTGCCTATGCATCAATATGAAGCAAAGAAAGAAGTGGGTGGTTTCAGGAGATACGCCAAAGCCGTGAGTCAAGCCGGATCTTCATTCAAAGAAGATCATGATATGTGTTTGGTGGGACTGGGAGGGCGTGGTGCACTGGGAAATGCTCGAAAAAAATGCCACGGTGAACGAGAAGCTCTACATTGCCCAGCTACAACGCGTGAGTGAGTCTTTTTAACTGAAAACACCTGATCGACATGGTTAAACCATACTCCTCCACAACAACAACATGCGCCCCATGTTGCACAAGTCGTCAAAGCCGCACTCCAACAGTTCGAATGGGAGGTCCTTCAGCATCCGGCGCATTTTACGAACCTTGCAGCTTCGATAGTAAAGAGGGCCTTAAACACTGGCTCAACAACTTCTTTGACACCAAATCAGGCGATTTTTGGTGGAACGGTATCAATAAATTGGGCGAGAGATGGAAAGAGGTTGTTCGCAGCAACGACGAAATAAAGGGTGGTTAAATTTCAAGAGCCGGTGTTGATTTTGAATAAAATACATTTTTTTTTAGGAAATTATTGTCATTTCTCTTTATTATGATAATATTGGTATGGCTCAAATACGTATAAAACAAAATATCAGCTAAATCGGCACACCTCCATCCGATGGTCCAAATTTTCGATGACGCTGAGGCATAATTGAGGTTCTATGCCGTTAATGTGCCGAATTATCTCATCCTTTAGCCCTTGAATTGTTACTGGCTTATTGACGTACTTCTTTTCTTTCAAATAACCCCAAAGAAAGAAGTCCAACGGTGTCGTTGACGTTTAGGTGTGGTTCACATTCAACAACGGCCCCTGAAATTTAACCACCCTTTAGAATTGATAAACTTATTGATATAATTATTGTTTTTTGTTTAAATAAAAGTCTTCGGTAAAAACGCTACGACCCTATTCCCCAACCTATTATTTACGTGTGTCTGGTTGGAGGAAACATAAATTGTCAAATGCCTACAGTTGTTTTATATTTTTTCGAATTAAACCACAAGCTCTGCTTGAGAATTCAAAATATGATTGCGCCAGAGACGCTGATTGGTCGCATTGCGTCGCGACGCATCGTTGCCTAAGCGTTTATTATCAGTGGGAGCGCGAGATAAGAAGCATAAGTTTAACCGCAGTAGTGCACGTAAGTTGGACAGCGGCACCCTCAATATATACATGAATATTTCTATGTATTATAGACTTGACTATTATATGTATGTAAACCGAATAAAATTATCGTATTTGAGTAATATAGTCATAAAATGTGTGGTTTTAATGGTTGAACTGCGACTTATATATATTTTTTTTTAATTTGATAAAAAGGTCGCAAAACTATAAATACGTTCTATTGTAGATAGAAATTCTTAGGCATTTAAAGTAAAGCAAAGTGTAGACATACGTCTGAAATAAAGGAACACTAGTCCACTTATATACTTAAGTGAGCACATATGGAGAGAAGTGAGTAAAGATATAAGCACGTAAGTTTTTAACACTTATTTGGAGAGGAGCTAGAAGGGCTCCTACCAAAAAACGCGCAGCGGTATTGAAAACGTAAATTAGCGGCAGGGAACAGCAGAAAACTATCTGCATACAGATTTCAAAGCTTTAAGAGTCTCGCGGTAGGAGCAGCTATATCGAAGAAAGAAATGAATATGAAAAGAATTGAGACCCCATTTTTTGCCAAACATAAATTTACAGGCGTAGAAAGATATACCGGCCTTCTTAACTCGATTTTCTATGTGCAGCTTCCAGTGAAGCTTGGGGTCAAGTATTACACCGAGATACTTAACTTCCGATGAGAGTGTAAGACACTGGTTGTTTAGTCTTGGAAGCTTAAAAGGTGGAGGCTTGTATTTCTTGGTGAATAGCATCAACTTCGTTTTTTCAGAGTTGACTCTGACACCGCAACTGGCAGCCCAACAAGTCAGGTAAATAAAGGTTCTTTCGAAAGTGATGCCAAATGACAGTAGTGAATAATTCCTGGACCGTTTTTTTATATCTTCTTTGATATTTGTCATTTAGACAGATGCACAATTTTTCACGATACAATAACGCGTTAAAATTATTGAAACTTATGCAAACTTTGAGATTTTTTTTTTGTGGAAATAATCATCCGAATGAGTCAACAATTCAAAGGTTGGTAAACAATTTCAAGTAACTGTTTCTGTAAAGAACAGAAAAAGGACTGACAGACCAAAAACCGGACGTTCTGTTGAGAATATCCCTGCCGTATCTCGAGGTTGTGCCTCATGAGTCGATTGTTTGGCGAATTTTACCAGTAAATGTGCTCATGGATGTTATTTAAATAATGCAACTTTTTACATATAATTGTTAAGAGCCTTACTTTGAAGTGAAACTGAAAAATCTAAATTTGTGAAACCTGAAAAATTTAAATTTTTACATGTTTAATTTTAAAACATCAATTGAGCCAACTTTCGATTGATTATTGCCGAAATCTAAGGTCGTTTGAAAAGTCCGTGTAAAGTCAGAGAAACGGCACTACTGGCACCCATTGAGGTCATGTTGAATTAGTAGCACCAAACTTTAGGATCGGTACATTTCTTTGCGTTCGACATTCGTTTGAATCGCGGAAGTCGAGTGATTTTCCTTTTCCATCTTTACAACGCACCAGCTCACGCCATAGCAGCTGTGGTCTCTAAATTAATGAAATATGATTCCAACACGTTTCGCATCCCCCTTATTCTCCAGACTTGGCTCCCTCGTATTCCGCTGACAACTAACTATTTGTGCCGCAATTTGCAGAAGTGGCTGGTGGCAAAAATATTTTATTCAAAAGAGGAGGTGATTGCAGAAACGAATGACTAGTTTTCAGACTTGGATAAAGCCTATTATTCGGAAGGGCTCAGTGTTTAAAGGAGACTATGTCGAAAAAGAAAAATGGTTAACCACCATTTACACTTCTTTGCCCCATGAAAAATGGCATCCTTTACATAGCAGCTGTATCTTTACCGCATTGAAAGTTTGAAAGAGTTTCACAAAATCTAAATTTTACTGAATCCGTTGTGGCTATTGACATTCCTTACGCTAGTTAGGCTTAGCTCGGCAAATTTACAACTCGGTATGCTGGAATGTGTGAAAGGAAAGTGTACACCACATATTGACGAATTTTTACTACTTCTTGATTTATTTTTTAATCAATTTAATTAATCATTAATTTTTTGTTTATTAAACTATAGTTTATACTACAATAAGAACCACATAACGCAACGTTTTAAACTTGGTAGAAAATTTATGAAAATTTTAATCAGAGTTTCTGAAAAATTTTCGAGTATGCAATTTTATAATAAAGGGTGGTTAAGTTTCAAGGGCCGGTGTTGATTTTAAATAAAATACAATTTTTTTTAGGAAATTATTGTCATTTCTCTTTATTATGATAATATTGGTATGGCTCTGGCTCAATTACGTATGGAATAAAATATCTGCCAAATGGCCGCCGCGGCCTCGGCGGCACACCTCCATCCGATGGTCCAAATTTTCGATGACTCTGAGGCATAATTGAGGTTCTATGCCGTTAATGTGCCGAATTATCTCATCCTTTAGCCCTTGAATTGTTGCTGGCTTATTGACGTACTTCTTTTCTTTCAAATAACCCCAAATAAAGAAGTCCAACGGTGTCGTTGACGTTTAGGAGTGGTTCACATTCAACATCGGCCCTTAAATTTAAGCACCCTTTATATTGAATTTTGTTGTACAAACCTGTGAATTTCAATGACTCAAAAATTACATTGATTTTTGACAATTTTTCTGCTGACGGTGTAGGGTGTTTTCTTCCATATAACGAATGTTGTACATGTTTTATACTTTTAAAAATTTGTCTGTATGTGTTGAACCCTTTTTTTTGACGCTCACTGCATATTAAAATAAAAATATATGGAAACTAATACCAATTTCCCCACCCGATAAAACTTCAAAGTAACTCCGTCGCGTGCCAACGTTTTGTTTATCATTAATTTCTTGACTCATTTGTTTCCTTTGAGTTCTTCAGCTGGAGCATTTAAAAAAAAATGTTCAAATTTCACTGAGTTTCAGCTTATTTCTCACATTAATGAGGAAGAGAAAAAAATATGTGCGTGCAGGCCTTGAAAGTTTATCGAGTTCACCGAAACCGCTCTGACGACAGTGACTTGTATTATTAAATTTTGTTTTGTTGTAAATGTTGTTAATGTACTTATCACCAACACACCGCATAACTACCACTTTTTTTTAAAACGGTCACCAAAATAGTTATCGCGTGTTCTTCGAAGAACCTTCAATTAACGTCATAAAAACCTCATAGAGCGCCCCACTCCTTCTGTAGTCCATTCTGGCTGTTGGCTATGTGCGCGGGCGTTCTTATCAAAATGATTCAAACGCACATACAAATATTTTTTATTTATGGGTGTATGTGCCAGTACTCGTACTTATGTGTAATGGTGTCGATCGATTGATTTCATCTATCGGCCTAAGCCAACTAACTGTTCGACGCAACGCACCACCCAGACCAGACACCCATTGTAACTATTTCCTGTGCCACAGCATACCGTTCGGTTTTGTTTATTATATTTCACACGTTTAATTAGCTCGTCTTTAGCTACAGCCCATCTTATCATCGGTTGCTACGTAGGAAATTAAAAAAAAAATAATAATAATAAACAAATGGAACTTTTTATATTTTTCAAATGATTGCTCGGGCCTATCGTTCTGCTCAACTTTTTCGTTTTAATTTATTTTATATTCTGTTTTTTTTTTCAAGTAAACATTTTCATTGAACTTTATCAGTGTCCAATAATTTTTATTGTTGGCCGATTAAAAATGCTTCCATTTACGTCACTATATTAAAGCAATTAAGCGCGATTAAGCGTATGTATGTATGTATGTGTGTATGTATGTATGTATGTATGCATGTGTGATTCTCGCTGTATTGTGAATGCAGCACGCTTAATCACAAATAAACTAAGAATATGTGGCAATAAAAGTATATTTAGTAGTAGCGCACACATAAAAATACAGCAATAAATTATAGTCATGTAAGTAAGTGCAGAAGAAGAAGAAGACGTAGAAGAGGAAGAACTTCACTAAACTTAGGAGCACGCATACATACATACTCGCACATATGTATTTGCCTGGATGAAATCAATGAGTGCAGATAGCAATCGTTTGGCGTAAACAAGTGTTTGAATGAATGAATTCAAGAATTTCTGAGGAACAGCAGCGATGAAAGCAAATATATACTTTTCATATAAATTGAATTTATTTAGATCAGCAGTTGGAGATTTTGACTATTAGCGTAATGCGGTTCTTCGACATAAAATGCATAGGGAATAATTAGATTTTTGTGAGCAGCTTTTTTGATAGTAAATTTGTTTTTAGTAGTAATTCGATGCATTAGGCATTTTCCACCCCGCTAAAAAAAGTACTGTGGAAAAAAGTAAGGTGAATTTATTTGTCAAACTTCGCAGGATTAAAATTACACTCTAGTTATTTTTTTCATAAGTTGGCAGCACTGTTAATAACATCTGGGCCAACTTTCATGTGAATGTCGTTATCAGTAATATACTGACGCTTGTGTTTACAAAACGACCAGAGTGCATTTTTCGATTTTTACAATGTCTGATTTGATTGAGCAGAGAAGTGCCATCAAATTTTGTTTGCGGAATGAAATTTCGACTGCGGAAACGTTTAGCATGTTGCAGAAGGCATTTGGTGATTCGACCATGTCGCAGAAAAATGTTTATAAGTGGTACAAAGACTTCAAAGAGGGTCGAGAACGTGTTGATGACTTGGAGCGCTCCGGACGACCATCGACGTCAACAGATGACCAACACGTCAATAAAGTGAAGGAGTTAGTTCTCAAAAATCGTCGGTTGACTGTTAAAGACCTTACTGATATGATCAGAATGCAAGAAGGATCTGTGGAAACCATTTTGAAAGACCAATTGGGCCTACGAAAAGTCAAATCTCGTTTGGTACCGAAAACTCTAAATTTCTTGGAAAAAAGTCGTCGCGTTGATATGTGTGAAACAATGCTTTCAGACTATCAGGACAAGCGCAAATGCATCATTACAGGAGATGAGACTTGGATTTATACTTACGACCCTGAAACAACCGCCCAATCAAGCGAATATCGTGCTAAAGGCGAGGCCAGATCGAAAAGAGCACGTCAAAGTCGTTCAAAAATAAAGGTCATGATGACAGTTTCTTTCGATTTTCGATTTTCGTGGTGTGGTGCACTATGAATTCCTTCCACCTGGCCAAACTGTTAATAAGGAATATTGTTTGAGCGTTATGCGTCGTTTACGTGAAGCAATTCGTCTAAAAAGACCAGAATTATGGGCCAACAACTCTTGGTTTTTGCATCACGATAATGCACCGTCTCACACTGCACTCGTTCTTCGTGACCATTTCGCCAAAAATTCCACGCATATCGTTCCGCAACCACCGTATTCACCTGATTTGGCTTCCCTCCGGGGAACGCGTTTCGAGTCGACTGAGGAGATAAAAGCTGAATCGAAGAAGGTGCTGACGGCTATACCGGAAATGGACTATTTGACATGTTTCTTCGTCTTACTGGTATAAGGGGCTGAGAGTCGGTGAATTTTTCCACCAAACTTGGGCTTGCTAGTGCGTTAGGAATTCTCCTCGACATCAGTGGGTCGGCGTGGCCACATAAATGTCACAGCATTGTGTCTGTCCAGCTCATTTCTAATCATCAAGAGCGAAATGCTCGTATTTACCCATTATTAGATGGCAGCTGCAATGCTCGATGAAAGGAGTGCCATTGCGTTTTACTTGTATCTACATACAAACATATGTATGTAAAGATTTGCAGTTGAGATATTGTCAATATTTTTGGAAAGAAAGCGATTTTCTAATTTACTTTTTAGTTACTTTTAGTTGTCTACCACTGGAAATCGAAAAATGGATATGTAAAGATATGAAAAAAAAGGATTTTATTTTACTTTTTTTGTTAGCTTGCACGCACTTTTATCTTTTCCATTAACTTTGCTGAGTGGCAAATTGAAGGCGGCAGTGCTTGCTGCTCTACTCGTTGCTGCACTCCAACTTCAGTTGTGGTGGTCATATTTTGGCCTGATAAAACGTCTAATTTAGAACATTTATTTACGATCATTGCTGCTGTTGCTGCCACCACAGCCAGCTGCTTGGAACGCATGCGCACAGTGGCACATTTGTCAAAATAGCAAATCGGTGGCAGCTAATAGCTGCAACAGCAGTCATCAATATTGTACACAGAAGTATTTTACAGGCGCGTTTGGTTCGGTTTACGGCATTTGGCATGAGGCTGCCGTGTGGCACACATCTGATTAGCATTTGATTTAGGCAAATTTGAACGCGTTCGCAGTTGCGGCTCTGCGGCAGCGGCAATTTGTTGCACGCATTGCATGCACAGATACATGCTGATACCTGTAGATGCCAGCAAATGTGCGGCTTATGCAGAAATGCACATACAGACATACATACAAACAAACATTTGGTGGTGGCTGCATGGGGTGCTTTTCAGATTTTCTTATTATCACACTTTGTGAACGGTTTTGTTGTTGTTGTTTAGCCTGCTTGGTGCTTTGTGCTTTGCTGGTCGTGCACTCGTCAATTCACTTTGTATCATAAATGCAATTAATTATTTTATATGCAATTCCAAATTGAGTGTTAATATTCAGCACACACACACGCATACATACTGACATATGTAAATAAAGTTAACGGTGCATTGATAGTTTTGTTTATGCCGTGGGTACGAATGGTTTATTATCGACTGAGTTCACGCTGAGTAAATAATTTTTTATATTCGAACAGATATTAACTTAACATTTATGGCTCTTCAAGAGGATTTCTTTATTTAACTTACAATTTGTTGCATAGCCAAAGCGACTGGTATATTTCTAACTGAAATTAGATTAGACATTTAAACTAAATCGGACTAAAAACCAGGCTGAATCGAGTGCTTAAAAATCAACCTTTAATATACCCATATTTTATGCTGCCCCCTTTATGTTAGAAAAAAATTACTTTTTGGTCATAAGGAAAATTACGAATATTTACTTTATGTTTTTGAACGGTTTGTTTCGACATTAATTGCATAAACTTACAAAAGCGGCATGTCCGAATGCAAAATGTGCTAAAAAATCGAAAATAAATTTTCCACTTAGAGTACAGTTTTTTTGCTCTCTCACTCTGCACGAATAAAATTTATAAATTATTTGCTATTAGTAACAAACTTTGAAATAAGAAAATATATGGTTCATACTGAAACAAAAAGTATATAAAGCAAAGTTTCAAACTTCGTATAAAATTTGCAAGAATTCATCAAATTCTCCTAAAAATTTAAAATTTTTACTCAGCATTTGTAGGTAAATTAATTAGGAAAGTGGAGTTCAGCTTGCACAGACTACATGACTTCGTACTTTAATTCGGAGAGAAAGTTTCGTACTACAATTGAAGAGGAGGGATAGCACAAAGGCATAAATCCTGGCCATAGGACCTTTCACATCTATACAGATGGCTCTAAAAGTCTAGACGGAGTGGGAGCGGGTATTTACTGCCCAAAACTAGGGATAAGGCAGCCTTTCAAGCTGCCAGACCACAGCAGTATTTTTCAAGCGGATGATTTTGCTGTGGGGAAAGCCGCGGAGCTAGCCTACACTAGAACAAGAAAGAACTCAACAATTAATATATACGTGGACAGTCAAGCAGCAATAAAAGCAATAAGCTCATATTGTATTAAGTCCAAAAATGTTCGAGGGAGCAGGGAGGCCATAGAAAGGCTAGCCACAAACAGAAGGCTGCATATCTATTGGGTACCTGGTCACAAAGGCATTATGGGGAACGAAATAGTAGATGAGATAGCAAAAAGTGCTGTTAGACTACCATTTGAACAAGAGAACGACATACCAAAACCGCTAAAAACAATATACAATGAAATGAACGACTACATGAAAAAGCGAGTGGAAGCTAGGTGGACTAATCTGACCACATGCAAAACAGCAAAAGTTATGTGTAGAACAAAGTACAAAAAACTGACTCAATTCGTACTAACGCTCTCGCGAAAGGACTGCATAACTATTATAGGTATGCTAACAGGTCACAATCTATTGGCTGCGCACGCGTACAAGATAGGGATTGTTAACACGGACGAATGCAGGGAATGCAGAGAGGGAGCAGGTTAAGGAAACTCTAGAACACATTCTATGCGTCTGTCCGGCATTGTTAAAAACGCGTTTAAAATGCCTGGGAACGCCATTGTTTGAGGGTCTGGAGGATGTCTCAAAAGCGGACGTCTCCTAGCGCTGCTTAGATTCGCCAAAAGCGCTGACATCCTACATGATGTCTACTTTCGGTATTCATAGAGGTCGGTCGCCATCTGGTATCGCTAGGGAGCAAAAGATCTATGCGCGGCTTATTGCCAATCAGGCTAACCTAACCCAACCTTTTAGGTCAATTTCAGGTATACGGTTTTATAGATTATTGTGTTTTGGTATAGTGAAGTGCAAGTTTCAAGTAGAACAAAAATCACACGGATTTTTGAGAATTTTTTTTAGGACGCGGTGTAATGTATTTTCTACATTTAACGTCTAATCTAAATTTTTTTATATGGACGAAAACATCCAATGCCGTAAGCAGAAAAAATAAATAAAATTTTAACGTTGATGGCAGGGTGTCGCTATTTGATATCGCCGATTAATTATCTATGCTTTATAACTTTATTAAAAAAAATGTATGTATTTACTATAAATTACTTGCTCATATACACGAGTGCATACATACAAACCTACAAGTGAAAATGTCTCGCATTGCAGTAGAAAAAGGCATAAATACCCATGTAACTAATAAAATCAAAACAATATTGCCTAATAATGCCAACAAATGGTAACACAAACATCACAGAAAACTTCCGGTTGCACCATAGCCAATTGATTTTAGAGCAAGAATTTTGTTGCATCATCCAAACAAGCCCACTAATTACGCTTGAATAGCAATTGCGACGGAATCGGGCCACTGTCGTCACTATAACAGCAGCGACAGCAGTAGCAAGTAAGCAACAACGACAACAACAACAATTCGTGGCTAATAAGATCAAATAGCAGCTAATAATGCTATTAAATAATAATTGAAAATTGGACATACACACAGGCATACAAACATGTTTGATTGTGCCACATGTGCTGGTGCAGCTTAAAGGCTTAAATTTCCTACTTGTTGCCGCTTCTTCTGTTTCTTCTCTGCCGTGGCTCTCAGTTTTATTATAAAATTCGTGCATATACTCAATGAATTTTCTATTGATTTCAGTCAAATCATGTTTGTGTGCATGTGTGAGTGCGTAGTTGTACATATCTTTATGCACTACAGCAACAAAGCAAGAATCACTCCATTCCAAGTGTTGTTTTGGTTGTTTATATCTTTTTTATGGTCTCGTTCGGTCTTGTTGTTTCAATCGTGCACCGCTCACCGCCCATGCGTGCCCGCGTTAAAGTCGCTTGTCATTGCGCCTGCAAGAAGTGGCGTACGATGCGTGCGTAGTGTCTGCCACACACTTTCAACCGCAACTGCATACATACATACATACATGTTACACCTTTTGCACCGCATCCTTAGCTACGCGCTCCACCATCTCACCGCTTCTGCCAGCTGCCCGTCGACGCCAGTCCTATCCACCCGCTGCAACGTCAACATCAACACGAACTTGTTTCTTGGTCGCCTCCTTTATTTTTAACTCATTTTTGTTTCGTATTTTCAGTGACTTTTTGATTGTGTGCTTTTTTATTTTTACTTTTCATTGATTTCTTAGTTATGCTCTGTCAGATCTTTGCCTGATGTTCGTTGTTGTCCATAGCTGCCCGTTGCTGTCATTGTACCAATCGCTGTCGTTGTCGTTGGCGGCGTCGGCGGCATTAAAGATGCTGGTTGTTGGCTGTTTCGTCGTTCATGTTATCAATATGTATGCGTGTGTTTGTGTGCTGTTAAGTTGTTGTAGTTGTTATTCACATGGCAAGTGACTTGATAGGATTGTGTTCGCCTGCTCAGCGTCGACGGCATGCAGGCGCAGAGACACACAGACGGATAGATAGACAGACAAACAGACAGACAGGCAGACAGTCAAGCTGAGAGATAAACAGTCGAACTAACAAACACCAACAAACCGGGCATGCGGACCCGTGGCCGACGGACGCTTCGATTGACGCTCAGACACTGCATTGCGTCTTGCGCTTCACTCAGCTATTTGGCCTCTTGCTGCACGACAACAACGGCAACAACGACATGCTGCCTGCTCCAGCCTCTTGGAGGCGCGGGTGAGCGCGCGTTTGAACGGCCGGTTTGACAGGTGTTTCTGCGCCTCGCATAGTGTGCGTCGTGCCAACCCCCTGCTTGCTTGCTCAAATTCTGTTTACCTGCCTCCTCCCAATTCGACTTCGCGTCCGTCACCCTACTTAACTGCGCCGCGCTGCGATTCAACCTGTCCAGCGCACTCGCCTTCTGACAAGCCATGGTCTTCAGCGTTTATTATGGATTCTGTTTCTTCTACAATTTCGTTATTTTGATCTTTTATTTAAATTTCTCTCATCTGGTGATTATTTTGTGTCGCTGTGATTTTATTGTTTCAAATACATATATTTGTATGTCTTCTTAGTTTAATGTGCATTTGCTAGCAGCCGAGCGCGGCCCACTGTTGCCAGTCGCGCGGTGCTTGCATGTGGCTCGTTGGTATACTGGTTTTCAATTGTTCGTTGGCTCTTTTTGGGTTTTTTTTCAAATTCATACCCAAGCTCGCTCGTGCATAAGGGTATTATAATATTTTTTAGATGTTGGTTGTATGTAACAGCATATTTTAATACCAAAATGCTCAGAATGATGAGAGGAGTCGAGTTAGCCATGTCTCTTCATCCGTCTGTGAGTGCGCACTATAACTCAGTCAACAGTTGATATATTTCAATAAAACTTGCTACGCATTTTACTCTTTATCCAAGGTAGCTTTGCATAGAAAATGCGCTAAATCGGTCAATAACGGTGTTATTCTACCCTGTAACAGTGATTTGCAAAAATGAAAAAAAAATTGATATCTCTGTTAAAAACTAAGCAAACATTTTGAAAAATTAGTGGCGTAGCGACCATCTTGGGGTAAATATGTATGTGTATCTCGATACCGACCTAATAAAACTCGTTCAACCCCAGTACGCGTATTGTTTCTTATCTCCTTTAGATCCGTCCTAAATATTTTTCAGTTCGTGTGAAAACCCGGCCCATTTCTTTATATGTTAAGACTGAATTTCTGCCTGTTCGTCTGATGTTGCAAGTTGTAACTCTCATTGTCTGTGATGTTCGATTTCAAAAATTCGCTGTTGACCCAGATTAAACTTTACATTTACTAAAATGCGCGCAGGTGTAAAAAACTTTGCCCGCACCGAATTTGGCACTTCCTTACTTATTTCTCTTGCTTTTTGTCTTCATTCTTATATTGTTGTTTTTGTGCCATTTTTATCTACTTCAGTTTTTGAATTATGACTTATCGGCGACGTTTGACTCTGCTTAAATATCGTCGTGGCTATGAATTTAACGATTTCGTATTTCGTTAACTTGGGAACTGGATTAATGAGCGCATAAGCGCCGTTGAAATGGAGCTGGCAGCGACAAGTGTGCAGCAGGTCTACGCCACCCGCCACAGTTGACAACATCCGATATAGCTGGATTCCCATGCAGACACACACCCATACCTACAAGCATAATTATACTCGTACACTTATGTCATGTCTACTGAGTAACTCAGTTGTCTTGTTGGGTGAAACTGATCGCCACTTTCGCTGTGCAATCAATCGTGCACGCTGGAAATGTGATCGCTTCATGGGCTCATTTGAATACTTAAAGATAAGCGCTATAATAAAATAAAATGCCTTTTCCTGCACATACATACACACTCGTATGAGCGAGCGGGCATGTAGTGGCTTAAAGTTGAGATATCGCGTGATCTTTGGCATGATCTTCGATGTTGATCCCACGACTTGTAGGCGTAAAGAAACTCACATAAATTCCATTTGACTGCATTTTGTTGTTGCTTAAAATCCGAGCATTGATTACATTATGTCCAATGTGTGTTATTGTTTTTATGGCGCGGCTTTGATTATAATCATCGTGTGCCTGTATGTGTGTATGTGTGTATGTGACGCAGTGTTGTGGCGATCATTTGATCCTTTGGCGTATCACAAAACCGCAGCATGTCATCCGTCTTCGTTCGATTGCTACAACACTATAACTAACTTGCTGCTTGTGGCAAGCGCAAATCCTTACGACTACACATGCGCACACCTGCACACACGTAACCAAATATGTGTGAGTGCATGCAGTTATTTGTATATGTTTTTTGTGCCATTTTCAAGTTAGCTTTGCTTTCCAGCGTTTGCGCTTGTTGTGTTCGAATTCTGAATATGTTCGGTGTCACTGTAACAGACCGGACATGCGAACGCGGCCGCCCTGCCGCCAAGCAACCAGGCAACCAGGCGACCGGGCAGTGAAGTCGTTGCTGCTGGCGTTGGTGGTTGTGGTGGCGGTCAGTTGTATGTACGTGCGGCGCGGTGCATGCAATGCCAAATTGAAACGTGGGAACCGAGCGCAGCTTTCAAAGTATCAATTTACTCCAACATAACAGCACGGGGACACACACACGCGCACGTATGCATTACATTTGGTACGTATGTTTACCATGTTTGCATTGTCTGTCGTCGTCGAAGCTCCCGGCTTACTTTTATTCGCAAATGTGTTAGATTTATTTTTGCAAGCCTTGTCAATTCTTTAATACGATCAGTGCGGGCCCTTTTGCCCACGAAGCGATTTTAATTTCCAGCTGTCAGTGTGGGCAATGGAGAAGGCGTTCGCGCTGCCAAAAAACAAAAAAAAGAGCAACTCAAAAATACAAGCATATTTGTGAAGGAATAATGTTTGCATGGGACGTTTTGAAATGCCATTTGCGCCAAAGGGAGCAAAAAAATATTAATGCGAATAAAAATATAGCAAGACATTGCACTCAGCGGTGCAGCATTAGTTAAAAGGGGGCAGAAATGCTTGGAATACTTGGCAATATCACCCAAATGGCAACGCTTGTTATACATACATACATATGTACATATTTTACAGTACTTTTCTCCTTCCCTCTGGCCCTTTTTTGCCTCGATGAGTCTTTATTGTTGTCTTCCCTTTTGGGTGATTTTATAAACTGACATCGGAAATGAGTTTCAGCCACTCAACAGGCTTCCCTTTTCCTGTGTTGTCATTCGATGTCAATGTGCCTATACTTTGCTTCTATGTTTGTTGTGTTTTTGCTGGCCAACGTGGCACAAGTTTTGCAACGGCAGGTATGCGACGCGCATTGTTTGCCTCCACTGGGACACATTGTAGAGACTTCGTGATTTTGGCACTTCTGTTGTTACTTTGGACGATTGCTGTTTTTTACTGCTTTATTTTATTTTTTTGATTGTTTTGCTTTTGTGTGACTATTTCTTCGTACCAGTCCTTGCCTGACGAATTCCTATGCGAGTGTTTTCGTCTTTTTTTAACTTCATTGCCCAGCCACTCTTCTCCGTTGCTCTGCTTGTGAATTTTCTTGTTGCAATTTGTTTTTGTTGGTGCCTATATGCAGGTACATTCGTTGCGTTGTTTCAAAACCTTTGGCTCTGGAAGCTCTTTTGTTTTTATTCGCAAATTTGGATGTTGAGAAAGTACCATTTGCGACAAGCGACTACATGTTGGCCCCTTGAACCTTTTCCGATAAGTAAGACCATTTAAATTTTTTTATTATTGGTCATTTAATTTATTACAAAACAAATTTAACAGATAAAAACTACTTAACATTTTTCCCACATTCAACTTCTTTTAACAAATTCTTATAACTATTGACAACGCAACGATTTGAAAAATTTCGGAAATTTCTTTTGACAAACATATTACCTTAGTGGGCTTTTCGCGCGACTATCATTCGGTTTGGCATCAACCTCGATGACCTCTCTGAAGAATAAACCCCCTGCTGTGCCCCCTACTCATCACAGTACCTCATCCAAACCCAGTTCCCTTATTGAACTCAAGATAAAGCTCGATTGGACTAAGTGTAGATGTCTTTCTTCTGGCTGCAAATGGTCGAGATGTCTCAACCTTCTTTACGTTATAGCGCTACAGTCAAAGACAAAGTGTCTCCGGTGATTGATCGTAAAAACTAAAAGAGTCAGTTGACCATATTCCAACCATATTTCTAGTTTATCCTTAGGGAGTGTTAAGACTTTTCATATAGTTTGGTACGGGCTTGTGAGAACGCCCATGGGCTTGTCCAGCTTACCCTTAGGGAGGGTTATGAGTTTCCGAAACTTTTTTTACGATTTCGGCTGGCGTGTCCCACATTTTCTTGCAGCTAACTTCGCTTAGCTCCTCACTGCTAGGCTTCTGCTTGATGGGTGTTGTATCATAGCAAGGATGGGCTCGGGTCCTTTTAATAACGAGACCGTAACGCCAAATGATGGAAAAGATTTTTTCTAATTTCGGTGGCCCCTCGGCAGTCAATGATAATACTCTAAGAGAATTTCTGCTATGGAAAAGCTTATTATGAAAAGCATCAGCTATTTTATTTATGCCTCTTGGCACATCACTTAACCGATCTTAAGGAAAAGGGTTCCACGCTTCATAGAGAAGCTGTGTCTGCCGGCCTTAAAATCAATTCTGACAAGACGAATGTGATGAGTCCGGCAAATCAGATGGATGGAGGTGTGGAGATTGCAGGCAACCCTATCGAAACAGTGGAGGAATTAACATTTTTTTTCCTTGTTCACTCCACTCGGAAGCATAGGACCTCGACAAGACTCAGTCTTGCGTTAGTTTGGTTAATCTATTTTGCTTAGGTGATTAGCCTGCCGCTACCAGTCCTAAGTAGTGGGAATGCCCACCTCTTGTTGCTTAGGAACAATGCCTTCTAATTGCTTCGAGCGACATCTGTGTGACACATTTTTCTGGCAGACGGATCACACACAGATGGTTGAGGACTTCGCTAAATTTAGTGTGTCTGCGCTATTACCGCGATTGCCCGCTTCCTGTTGCTGGCGCCACTGATGCAATGTGTAACTGTGTCGTTTTTCTTTGTTTTTTGCTTGTTTTAGCAGCCACAATGCAAGTAATGCGCTGACTTTTGTGCGGGGGTAAGGATTGGAAGGATAAGGTTGATGGGGTTGAGGAATGAAATTATTTATATTTTTATTTTTTGGTTTTTTATTTTTTTTTTTTTTAGAGAAACTACGAAAGTAGGTAAGTTTGGAATTTACATATGTACCTCGGTAACAAAGTTACTCCAGGCGGTGGTACGGATGTAGACATACGCTCCCGAGCCGGGAAAGCCAAAGGGGCATCGGTATGTTGTACCCAGTTTGGCGAAACAACAATCTTAATTCCATTTTAAAGGTTAAGCGCTTCAACTCGAATGTGCTGTTGGTACTGCTGTACGGTAGCTCTACCTGGAAAATCACCATCGCTATAATAAGTCGCTTACAATTTTTTATCAACCGCTGTCCAAGGATTATATTCCGAATTTTCTGGGTAAAAATAACGCCAAACAAGGAACTGCTCGAAAAAGCTACAAAAAGCAAATATTTCTAGCGGATTTGGATTATAAGACAGAAATGGAAGTGGATTGGTCACACTTTACGCAAAAAAGAAGGTAACATAGCAAAGAAGGCAGGCAATAGAATGGAACCACTTACAGTGAGAGAAAAAGCGCTTGGCAGGCCAAGAGATGGGATGGCGCATAGGTGTTTTTGGTGCCCTATGTCCCGCTAAAGATTCACGGATACTATCATTATCTACATATCTTTGAACACTCCATGTCAATCTTCCACAGTGCGAAACAGTGCTGAAAACCTTGTTTTGTCAGACTCAGAATTTTGTTCCTTCTAATGTAGACGATTTCACCAGTGCCAGCGAAGAAGGCAGACGGCTTAACATTGCAATAGTGAACTTGCCTAGAAACCTCTTGGTAGAGAATATGGAATAAGCCGACTTAGTGTCTTACTCTGCCGTTACACTTTACACTACAATTTGGGAGTTTTTTTGCATTTAAAATTTATTCTAAACCTCTCCACAGTCGCTTTACGAGTGAAGGATGGTGAGTTGTAACGATGCCAGTTTTAGTAGTGCATTGCCCTGGCGCTAATCTCTCGAGTCTAGTAATTTCATTGTCCTCAATTTATTGAAATGTACACCTCTTGAAGAAAGTAGTGCATGTTAATAATAAAATTATTCAATTTCGAAAGCGAAGAAACCTGTTTTCGAAACCATGTGATTCTCAAAAAATAAAAACCGCTAACGAAAATTACTAAACCAGCCACAAAATATGAATGAGTAGACTCCACTAATAAACACAAAATCGACATAAACAAAATATCGCTCAAACGCTGATAAAGCAATGCCGATTTCGGTGTCTTTCCCTGTGCTATGCAAACTAGGGGGGCTCAAAGTGGGAAAGGGGACGCTGAAGAAGACAGCAACAACATTCACATTAAATAGGCACTAAATTCACTTAATTTATGTAATTTCGTATTTGTTTTCATTTCAACAAAAATCGTCAACAAACAAATAAAGTACCGTAAATACATACAACACCAACAACAGCAACAATAAAAAACCTAAAAACCGAACAACAGCATACACAATTAATACAGAAAACCAGAAACAAAACAGAAAGAAGCAAAACGAAAACAAACCAAACAAACGAACAAATGCTCAAAATGCTTTAAATAAAAATAATAATAATAACAGCAAAAACAACCACTGTATAAGCTTGTATGTTTTAAGAAATCGACGCATAAATATTTTCTTGTTAACAAATCCATTAGAGGAGCAAAGCAGCCGACCGCCTGCGCATAAACGAGGCTGTGTGTGCATGCATGTATGTATGTATGGATGTTTACATGTATGCTATGGCTATTGGCTGGTCAATAAATCTCGGTGCGCATGCGCAAGCGCACATGAGCTTTGAAGCGCTCATAAGTGTTTTTCTTGGAGGCTCGAAGATGCTTGAAGCGGTGTGTGTGCAGCCGGCGACGGTGGGTGCGGGTGGTTGGTTGGCCCCTGGCGGCTAAGTTGTGTGACTAAAGAAAACAAATGCAACACAACAAGTGCGGTATGGCCAACAAACGTATTAACTTAAAAATTAACCGAAATTTTATTAGTATTTATTGAGTAAAGGCGAAAATAAATATTTGAAATGCGAGTCGATGCAAAGCAAGAACAACAACAACAATAAAAGCAAAGTCAGCAGCAGCAACAGCGAGACTTCAACGACAATGGCAATGACAACGATAACGAAAACAATGGGTAAAACAACAAAAGCGGCAAAAGCAAATAGAAACAGTAAGAAAAGCAAGTAAGGACGCGCTAAATTCGGACCCGGCTGCATTTTATATACCCGTGCATGTTTTAATGAAAACTAATTTGCGCTGTTTGTTAATTTTTGGAATCAAACAATCACAGAGTTAGAATCTCTAAGGGCTAGTACTAACTTTACAGCCGTAAAATTTCGCCAGCAACATTGATTGTTAAATGAAAAGAAAATTTTGGTAAGAAAACTGTTTTTACACAAATTAACGCACACATATTTTGGCAAAAAAAAAATTCAAAGAGATTTACTTACACTCTTTGGCAAGACGTTTCGCCATAAATGCCATATCTTCGGAGTATTCAAACTCAGGCAGTTCACTCGCAAACGAACTGCCAGTTTTCGCTCAATTTTAAATGACATGGGTATTTTATAAGGCTGCGAAAAAATGTTGCTGGCACGTTGCGCGGTGTTTTCATGGCATGCAAAGCAATACTACTTTGCCGTGAGATACATAGGAAATTTTATGCATATTTCACGGCAATGCAATATGTATGGAATTTGACAGCAATTTCGCATGAAACGCGAATTTAGTGTGCTTAATCTCCTATGAACGGACGGTCGGAAAATGAGCCGAAACACACAAGAAGTGGGCGTGGTTTTTACCCGATCTCAATAATATCTATGACTGATCTAAATGAGGTGGGGAGCATTACTTCTGCTAAGCTTCGAGTTTCATTTAGTCATTATGAAGATGTATGTGCTTACTCAAAAGTGGGCACATTTCTTCACTTGGGCTGGCCACTTTCATTTATGACAGAGACATCACTTTTTTTACTGCCTTCAAAATTACCGTCGTAAGGCAGATGGGCATGGTTATTGACTGATGTCAACTGCAGTGTAAATATCAAACTGTCTTCTAAAAATAACAATGAGGGCACCAAGTTTCACTGAAATATATTTTAAATTTTGCTCGAGTTATCGCGCGCTTGGGCGGATGGAAGGACAGACATGTCTAAATTTACCTATCGCGCCATTCAGGGCATTTTGATATACATATGTACATACATATCTACCTCATGTCTATATCTATCTCGTTTTCTTTATGCTGTTACTTGCAAGCGTTATTTGAAGAATTTTATAATACCCTTGTGCACAAGTGCACGCGGGTATACATATTGGAAGCGATTGAAAAGAGCTCGTAGTATATGAAATTGATGCCATTTGAATTCCGTTCGACCTGCTTGGGTGGGTGTGGCAACTAACACCTGTGCCAGCTGGCTGCTGGGAAAGCAAAGATGCAACTGCAATTGAGATGCCATCGAGGCGTATTTGTATTGATGACCATTGCTGACAAATTTAACGTTTTATGCTTTCACTTAAGCTTTTAATGGATTGATTTGAAGAGTTATTTGCAGTGGGCTGCTCTTTGGTGAACACACCAGAATGCGTTCAAATAAGAGGCACTCAGCCGAAACATTCCAGGCTGCGAACAAAAGCAATTGCCATTCTTTGCTTTCGTTGGTTGCTGTTCGATGGCATGCAAAGAATGGATTTTCTTTTGATTTTAGCCAGCTAAAGGAAAATTTGAAGTGCCTAAGAGTCGAAGAGCTAAGTGACGAATGTTCTTCAGTTAGAGTCACGAAAACCACTAGCCGGTGTGCATCTTCTTAAGCCGGTGTCGTCAATATCTTCAAAATCGCAAAAAGCAGTGCAGTGCTTCAGTAACTTTCATTGTCATTACCTGGACTGTCACCTTCAGTTCTGTGGAAAGTGAAAAAGTAAATACGAGCAAAGGCACTTGACAATTAGAGTTGACACTTCGGCTGATGTAGGCGAAATTGCAGGCGGTCAGCGTACAAACAACCTGAGAGCGATGCTTAAAACGAAAACTGGCATAGCATCTTACAGATGGAGACGCATTAATAAAGATGTTGGCGTCGCAAGCTCTTGCTGAAGCTTAAGCGGTTCGAGAAGAAAGCAGCGCAGTCAGTGATGTAGCAAGTGTTGGCCGTTTTCTGAAGTCTGCGCGTCTGCGTAGATGCCATCTGCGCTCTGCTGTCTGCTGTCTTCGAACTTATTTATTTAAGCCGCCAAAGATTGACACTTATGTGCCACAACAAAACGCCAACACCAACACTCAAACGGCTACAATAAAAAATGAGAATTTGGTGCTACAGCGGAGTGCGGAGTGGGACGAGTAAATGCATGGCATGTAGCTGTAGTTGTGGCATGCAGCTTACAGCTAATCCCCATTTGGCGACTCAGCGGAGCAAACAAAGCTGCAAAGCAGATATTTTTTAGTTGATGAGATTTTTCGCTTTATGCCCAGCTTATACAGAATGCATATGCATATGCGTTGGTGTGTGCATGTGCTTGTACACATTTTGTGTTTATTGTATTGCCGTGGTACTCGCATTATGTTTTTATTTATTTTCAATATTGACAAACTCAAGCAATAAAATTTAAGTTGGAAAAGTTCAAAAGAGCGCTGAGCGTTTAACAACAACGTAAACAATATCGAGTGCTGCTGCAAGAGAAGAAATGGCGGCACGCAGTGCTGAGCTCTGCTTAGCTGCAAAGCAAAGCAATAAAAATTATGCTGTAGAAAATGTTCAAATATGCCAACACCAAGGCGTACAAACATACATATGTTCGTATTATATTACTTTTCCACACTACAACAAACAATATTGAATAGCTATAAAAAGGGGCTGATGCATTAAGCTGCTTAGCTGCAAACAAATGCTCATTATAATAACGAGTATAACAATTAAATTGTACAAAAATATAACAAAAATGCCAATTACAATAATAATAGAGCAGGAGAAGCCATTGACGGTCGTCTAAGCATAGGCAGCAAAATGTGGCGCGCGTGGCCGCCGCTCAGCGACATGTCACTCGCCTACAAAGCGGTGAGTTGTAGGCTGCTGTTGTCGCTACCATCACCGAAAAAATGATGCACAACAATGTCACACTAATCATAAATTTGTTTGGAATGTCGCTTGTTCGCTGCTGCTAGACCCCACCTGCACGCCCGCGGCATTTTCGAATTTTGTTTACAGTTCGGGGGCAGGTCTTTGTTCATCTTCCTTGCACTCACTTTGGCTGCCACTAAGTCTGCTTTCAACTCCATAACATTACTGCTTCAGCTATCGATTTTGACTGGTTATGGCCATATTTTCTGTGTTTGATATGTTAATATGTAAATTAGTGTATGTACCCAAGTATGTTTTGGCTTAAATCTTTGGAATTTTAACAGGCTAACAAATTTACAGATTCTATAATTTATGAGCTCGAAATCTAGTCGGCGCTAACAATCCCCACTAAGCCCGCCGGCCAGTTGTTAAAACAAGAATTTTGTCGAAATATTGAATTCATATGCAAATTGGCCAACACACACACACACACACACATACTAGCCAATTGAAGAGCTAGCGGCAGCCGACGTCATATTCGCGCATTGTGTGCAAGTAATGCCGCTGGTGTTCTTTTGTGGTTGTTGTTGTTGCCTTGTTGTTTGTCAGGCGGTATTGTGCTGGTAGCAACAATTGAACAGGTGCGTGCTACACAGCGGCCAGCAGCAATATTAGCCAAGGAGGCAGATGAAAAAGAAGAAGAGCTAAAGCTGCCCCTGTGGCTCATAAAAACTTATGTGAAAATAATGAATGCTTTATGTGTGTATGCGCATATGTATGTGTGCTTAAAAAAAAATGTATACCTAAGCTTGTGTGTATACACTTTTTGTTGTTGTTGTAGCTTCGTCAGCTTTTTCATGCTGCTGCCGCAAATGGAGTCATATACGGTTTTGGCTATTTTTGGTCATTGAATTGACGCAGTCAGCCTGACTAACTGCTGCTGTTTTTGTTGTTTGAGGGAATGTCAAAAGTGCCAAAAACGGTTAATCGTATTTTTTGTTCATTTGCTTGTTTTATTTATATTCAAATTCAAATGATGGATGTAAGCATTTAAAGAAGTTGCTTGGGGTTTTGGTGATAATCGCTTTTGATTGGACATAAATCGATAAAATAGTTCCAATTGGCTTAGGTTAATCTTCAGAATATTTACATGGGCCTACTAAATTTTCAAGTGATGAGCTGGCAGTATTACGATTGGAGTTCTTCGGAATTTTTGTATTGTAGAATATAACAAATTTACTAGAGAGTGTTCTAAGGGCCTGACGAAGCGCTGGATGATATATTACTTACTTGTCCTTTTGTTTCTTTCGAGTTCGCAAAAAGTGAGAAATGTATCAGAGAAAGTCTTATTAAAGAATAATTATTTCCGAGTTGGTGCAGGTAGAAGGGCATCAAGATATTGCTGAAAGAAGACGCGGTCCTAGAGCGGTTAATTTCGCAGGACTACCAAAGTGTTATACATCATTGTAATCATTGCATAGAGCTTGAGGGTGACTGTTATGAGCTTCACTAATAACATTTTGCTTGCAACTAAATTTGCTTGTTGTATTGACAAATCCTCATAATTTAGTTATCACACCACATACATATATGGCTGGTGAATTATCGAAACAAGACAAATAGTTTCTTCAAATAAAATTTCTTCGGGACCATTCATTTAACTACTTAAGTGTTATTCCTGCAAATGTGGGATTTGGGTCGGTTCAGCAAATGTTGGGCAAGCACTAGTAAATGTAATGTCGCAAAGCTTTCTCTGGCTGTATTATAATCAGAAATAGTTGAGAGAGCTTTTCAGTGCAAGCAATGAGCAATACCCGTTGTGTGCGACGGCTCTTCATATGAAGAGGATGGATGACTGAAAGTCTTACTGTTATGGTAGATGTGTGGAAAAAGTCAAGTGGGAATAGCTTGAGCATCTTTTCTTTTGCGGCCTTGTTTTGTCAAGACTAGGATTCAAACATCTTGGTTCCCAAGTCATCTTTACCAATACGTTGCCTGCGAAATTTTCTTAACAACCCGCAGCTGCGAACCCTTCGGCAGTCAATTTTCCATAAAAATATCAAGCTATTTGTTAGCGGCATACAATTGTGGTTCTCTGCTTTTCTAGGAAACCAGCAAAATCTGTGAGAGACGCTGGGTCAGAGGTGTACGGTACCAAGAATATGTATGCCGGTTATATGTACTTCTGGCCTTCATCACTTGAAGTGTTGTCAGCCGCCATGTGACATTTCCATCGGAAAGTGTGACGTTTTCTACCATAAACGTACTCAGAATACTTGGATGTTTGAGCCATATTTTTGTTGCTTATAGTGGCTTTAAAAATTCATCTCGGCAAAACATTGGAATTAAACTTTGAATATTTGGTGCGCTTATTTTTCACAATTTTCGATGTAGATTAACGACACAGAAATGCATCAATGAACTCGTTGTTTAGCTCAATAGAGCACATAAAAAATTGCAGTGCATTCAGGCCCCATAGAACCAGCACCGTAAAAAACTGGGGCAATGAATTTTCTCGTAGTTGATTTCTTGCTCTCATTGGAATCAGTTGGGCGCTTCGAACAACTTCTACTCTGGCGCTCAATACAATGTTAAATGTGGTACCCGTAGACATCGCAGGCAGAGTTGCTGCTACACGTACTGCAATCAGACTGAGGGGCGCGGGCTATAAGCTCAACCTCACTTATGGGCACTCAAGCATCCTTAGAAACTTCGAGTTCATCCCCCTGTTAACGGACCAGTGTACACCCTCGCTTAGTCCAATCGGAACCTTCTCCACTCATATTCCATCAAAGGAAGAGTGGACCGGGGGCTACACTTGGGGACAGGGTCTGGTAAACTTGTTCACGGATGGATCGAAGTTGGAAGGAAAGGTTGGCGGAGGAGTTTTCTGCGAGGAGCTCTCCATCAGATTCAAATTCAAGTTACCGGACCAATGTAGTGTGTTCCTGGCAGAGGTAGCCGCAATCAAGGAGGCAGCTGATTGGCTGCTCACATGCGTACTAACAGTCAGGAAAGTAAATATTTACTTCGACAGCCAAGCGGCCAGTTACGGTGCACTCGAAACCGGTCAGGGAATGCCGGACCTCACTTTCGACTGTGTCCGAATTCTTTGACATTAGCTTCATCTGGGTTCCTGGTCACAGCGACATTGCGGGAAACTGCGAAGCGGATGAGCTTGCCAGACAAGAGGCATGTGCGGTGATCTCCCCGCGAAAGGAGAGAATTGGGATCCCCCTGACTACCTACGGTCTGTTCCTGGAAAGGTGGGCATCGCGCCAACTCAGCGAGCGTTGGGCAAATACACAAACTTGTAAGGTCACGAAATCCTTCTGGCCACGTGTGGACCGGGGGCGCTCGGGCGAGCTTCTGAGGTTGACAAAATATCAGCTCTCGAATCACGTGGGTTTTCTCATAGGTCACTATGCGCGAGGAATGCATGCTGTGAGGCTTGGAATTACCTCAAGTCCTTTTTGCGATGGATGTATAAAGGATGAAGTGGAATCATCTCAACACCTACTCCTTAGTTGTCCTGCTCTGGCGGGGCAAAGATCGAGGCATCTTGGCTCTTACTTCTTTGCTATGCCTGCTGATATAGCTAGCGTTGACATTAGAAATCTGATGAATTTCATCAGAAGCACAAAACGGTTGACGCAAACGCAGCACAGTCATCGTTCGCAGTCCATACACTCTAAACCCACCCTCCTAACCATCTCAGCACCACCTCTCCCGCCCTCTCCCCGCATCCCATCGGCCTTCCTCTCTCACCTCACCTCCTTCATAAGCTATCACAAAGGACGAATCCGTTTATCCTCGTCCAAGTGTGCTCATTCCTTGGGCAACCATACCAACCTAACCTAACCTAAGAAAGTCGTCTAAAATCGGGTTTGTGCCAAAAAATATTTGAAAAATATTTTGTCGTAAAAAAGGTGTGTTCGCGTTGGATACCACACAACTAACGCCGTGTAAAGGCGACTGAGGAACGTGTGGCGAAAATCGGTTCAAATGAATGAAAAGTGTCTTTATAGACTTATATCTTTTATTTAGTAAAAAAGTTATTCAAAAACAAAATTGGACGCCCGATTTGCGACACCTTGTATATATTAAATCTACATACCAATTACATGCATATAAATATTCTTGAATGTACATCTAACTAAATTCACTACGAGCTAAAAATACTCACCACTTGCCACCACCCGCACGCCCGATTACAAAGGCTATAGAGCGCTTTTGATTTAATTGCTTCATTATTACAATATTTTCTGTGGAATTTTCAGTCGGCTGTAGTAGAATCCATAAGCAAATAAAAAGTAATAACTATTGAAACAACTACAACAACAATGTTTCGCAGCAATTGTAATTACCCGTCGACTTAACGAGATTAGAGGCAATAAAGAAACTAGAAACAAAAGCCAACCACTTACGGGCGGACCTCGAAAATGAGGCTGCAACAACAAAAAAGTGCAAATACTTATTTCAAAATCGTCAGCAATTAAATTTGTTAGTTAGCGTCAGCGGCAAAGGCAGGCAGTTAATGAAAACTGGCAAGAAGGCGGCGATGGCGGTGGCAAAATTGGTGCAAATTATTTAAATTATCGCAACGTTTTAATCCTTGACCCGAACAAAGGTGAAACGTACAGCGAAGAAAAGAAAAGCGTTTCGAAATAAGTGAGCAAAAAATAAAACTAAAAGTTATTGCTTGCCATGCAAGAGCGTATGTGTGTATGTGGTGTGTGTGTGTTTGGTAGTAATTATTTTTATGAAACTGAAAATGAAAACTTACAAAGCTACTTGTAGCGCGAAAAGCGAACAAACATAAATCATTGGCTAAATTATTTCGGCCACGTTAGTGCACCAAATGCGCCAACTCTTGTTTTAGCCAACTATTTTCATGTTGCAACAGTAATAATTGCAATTGTAAGTAACGAATTTTCATTTTTTTGTTTTTTTTTGTATTCTTAACTACAACCACCAGCCTTTGGTGGTCATTGGCAGGAGTGATCGTGACAATAATTGCCGCGGCGACCAAAAAATAAATTAAAACTCAAAATATGTCCGCAATTACTTGCTGCATTGCACTGTGGCACCTTGTCGCATATACTCGAGGCTGCATGCGGCGCACTTAGTGGGTGGTGAAAGTCAGCAGCATTTTTTCGCGGTCACAGCGCGCCATCTCCATCTTCACTGCTGCTGCTATGCAATTAACAAATAATTAAACACATGCACCGCATAACATGCCTCAGCTGGTAATAATCACCAATAAACGAGAAATATTTTCTAACTGTTAGCTATTATAATTTTTTTTATTTTATACAAATACTGCAATTAATCCTATGTAAATTTTCTAGATTTCCTATTCCTTAAATATCAAAATGCATTTATTTACTTAATTTACGTTTTTTTTTTCTTTCTTTAATTGCAGGTAAGTGCATGCCATGACGCGCTCTCTCCCTTCTCTCTGCCTAAGCTGCTGAGGAGCCGCACAATTGTTAAATGTTGTTTGCTTACTTGCATATACATACATACATACGTGTATATGTGTATGTGCATATGTATGCGTGGAGCTCGATTGCTGGTAAGTTCAATTCACGTCTGCGACTGTTGCACCTCCCTTGCCGCCGCCTTCGCTGCAATCGCCGAATATATCTACAAATAATTTTACACTCTGCACGTCTTTGGCGCAATCAATGTTCAGCCGGATAATCGCCTGCAAAGCCATCCTGAAAATCAACATTTTCCTGGGGTTGCATCGTCAAGTGGCATTTATTTTATGAATGTGCATGGGTGTATTTAGCATGGCGTGATGTGTTGAAGTATGTGCGGCAATTCACATTTCAGCCGCCCGCACTGCGCGGCTAAATATGCCACTGCGCTTGCCGCACGATTGCGTCATTATGCTGAACGAGGCATGGACTTGCACAGGGCCTGGCAGGAAATCGAGGTGCTCAGTTAAAAAGGAAAGCTCTCAGGGTTACGCTAATAAGTCTGAAGTAATTAATTTGAAGCGAATTTAGAAAATATGGATGAGTGAATTTTTTTGTGGTGCATATTTTTTGGACTATGTATAGAGTTTTCTTTACTCCAAAGAAATGTCAGCTCATTACACGGCAACGTTACAAATATGTTGCCTATTTCATGTGAGAAAAGAGCAATCATCCTCTAGTTATATACGAGGATCGTTTGAAAAGTCCCTGCAAAAGCAAAAACTGCTTAATTGTTTGGGGTAAGCCTTTATTATTTGTCGACATAGTCTTCTTTTAGGCTCGTACACTTCGTCCAACGCTATTCTAGTTTGTTGATCCCTTCTGCATAATACGATATGCCCATGGCTAAAAAATAGTCATTCGTGTGTGCAATCATCTCCTCGTTTGCATAAAAACTTTTTTCCGACAGTCATATCTTCAAATTTGGGAACAAATAGTGGTCGTAGGGATCCAAGGCAGCAAAGACTGGAGAATAGGATGGAAGTGAAACGAGTTGGAACCCTATTTGCATTAATTTTGTGACTACAACTGCTGAGGCGTGAGCTGGTGCATTCAAGAGGATTGGCTCGTTTTCCATTAAGGATTTACGGTATAGCAATCAATAAACGTTTCGAAATATTAATCCTAGGACTCTCCTTTTGTCAAAGATATGCGTTTCCACGTAAGCCGTTTATCCAAATGAATGTCTAGATATTTGGCAGTATCACCTTTCCTTTGGACTCCTCGCTATTTAATTTCCAAACTCGTAGCTGTGTTTACCGGTCACTGGGCGATCGGCACACACGAGAGAAAGCTAGGGTTACCATTTAACCCTCATTGCAGAAGCTGTGGGGACCTTTCAGAGAAGGTGACTGTCGAGCACTTTCTCTGTACATGTCCGGGTTTGGCAGCTAGACGATTAAGATGACTGGGTGCTCCTTTCTTCGACAGCCTGGGGCAGTGCGCCAACCTAAATCTCATAACCTTATCCATTACGTCAACAGCTCTGGTTGGCTATAGATATCTGCCTGCTTTAGGTCGCATAATGGTATCAAAACGGCGCTTCAGTGCTACTTGAGGAGTTCCAGGTGCACTTCAACCATTTCACCTACCTACCTACCTATACCTTGCGGGATTGAGTTGATTTGTGGGCAGGTGGTTCTTCTTGTGGTAACGGCTACATGTGAAGATTTATTTTCATTCACTTTCAAGCGCCAGCTCCGGAGCTATTTGGTGGCTTTATTTATGCCGATTTGGAAGCTGGAAGAAGTACAAAGATAAATAAAATTAGGCGGACTACGCTCGTCCTCACTTTTTTTTATAGGATGGAAAGTTTTGAATTTTTTGCCAGTTGGAGTGCAACATTTTGGGCAAAGAAGCGCAAATTGTACAGATCCTGCGCATGAAGGAACAAATACAACATTACTATAGGAAACGTAAGACCCATAAGTTTTTCTCACAGCCCTGAGTCAGGAAAATTGCAGGACATTTCTTCAAAGAGTCATGCCTGAGTACACAAGCCGCAACAAGTTTTAAACGCTATTGCACTTTTTTAAATAAATTATTTAAGCTTTTATGTTTTTGCTGTTATGTAATAAAAAATAAATCAATAGAAAAATACGTTCGAAGGAATTTCGTCTATTTGGCATACGTCACCGTTACTAAAATCGATTTTTCTCGCAAAGCGCCGGTTTCCCTCTTTTGATTTTGAAGGAAAAGTGTTTCTAGGAACAAGAAAATGCGGGATTAGAAAACTTAGTTCAAGTGCAGAGTGAAGACCTAAACATACTTTTTGAAGGTTTTTGGCCGGGTGATTCAGAGAATCTGAACACAGAAGAGGCACTGAGCTGAAGGTGTTCAAGATATTCCATTTATAAGTAAAAAACATTTTTTTTCCTTACATATTTGAAGTTATGATAGCTTTTTTTAAGATCACAATAGTGGCACTACAATTATTTCCCTGATTTTTGATTGTGGAAGATTTTTATTTGCCTCGGTTTGTTTGCCATCGGTCGAATTTAGACTAATAATCATCATCAGAAACCTTGGTCGAAGAGAAGTGAAGTTTTTGCTCTGAAGTTCGACAAAATTTTACACGCATATGCTCTTAATTTTTACCTAGCGCCTCCATTTACCGTAACGCAGAACGATCCATTGAATACCCATTTCTCACCACTCTAGAACACCATAAAAAATCCGCTACACCCGCTCAGTCACACACAAACACCAGCGCTTAGTGTGTCTACACAATTTGACGTCACAGTTTTTCTTTAGTGTTTTTTGCCATTTTTCTCTGCTTTGCTGTGCTTTGTTGTTGGAGTTGCTTAAGCCTTGGCAAAAGTTTTCCATGCAGTCACACCCACCACCTGCCAACTTTGCTGTGACTCCGGTGTTGGCTGTTCTTTTTCAATTTGACTGCAGTGCGTGCAAAAAGTCTTCAAACACGCAGAGCTGGCCATACAAACAAACTCGCATGTTCGGTGCTGGTTGTTGTAACACTTTTTGTTTTTTGCTTTGCAAACGTCTTGCGGCGAAATGTTTTCATGCCATTAAACACGATTTAAGGAATATATTGCGCACGGCTTATAAAAGCGCTCTTAACTAGCTGCGGCGGGTACGCGGCGCTCAGGGGGCAAGAAGCGCGCGAGCTGCAGTTTGTAGTTTGCAAAAGTTGCAAGCGTAACTGAATTGAGTTGCTGTTTCACTTTGCTTGCTTTTTTAGTTCGAAGCAATTGGTGGCAGGAAGTGTGGCAGCAATGCATTAAATACGAATGCGTGTGCGCCAGGAGCAGCAGAAATGAATGTGAGGGTGTTGCGTGACAGTTGGCGCGACGCATTTACATTATTATGAGCAGAGTGCGCCTATGTTTATGTGCGTGTGTGGGTGTTTGGGAAGGGCGGTGGGAATGGATGTGTATTTATTTATGTAAATATAATTGCAAGTGGCTTTGTAAGTATTTGTGTATTGGTTAGTAGACTCGAGGAGCTGTTCTGTGCCAAGCGATTAAAGGTTTTAAGGTTTTAAATACTTTAAAGCGGTTGTTATTTTATTACTGCATCAAATTATATTAAATGACCGTAATTTTTACATGCCACCAAATGTCACTGAATATGAAAATGCGAAAAAATTTGATTTGTCAATATTTAATCAGTCTAGCAAAGGTGTATCATTGCCGCCCGCTTATGGGTAGTTTACTGCCATTGGGACCTGTGTTTGACTGCCTTTGCGAACATTAAACTTCCAAAAATATTATATATCTTCATATCAACAGTAGTTGCCTCCAGCATGCAATGACAAAACTTCGAATATATTTTTACTTTTAAGTAGTTCCTCATAAATGCAATCGGCTGGCCTAGAAGTGCAGGCATCTTTGTTTGTGGTACAACATCAATATGAATACCAGAAGTTTGAAAAAGTGTGAAGCTTGAGGTAGAAGAAGTGTTGTCACATGACTATCTCTACAAATTTTAACCTGATTAGGTGAACTTATTTGCTTTCTCTGTGCTAACCGTTCAGGAATTTGTGGGTCTCGGCGTGATGTTTAACGTGGGACCTTTGGGAATCACATATTACTGATGTTCCGATTTATTCCTATTGAATTGAAGGGGACCAAGAATTTGTATTCGTTTTGCTCTTAAACCACCTAACTTCTGTGATCTTTTACCATTTTGTGGCGCCCGTTATATGACTTTAGAGAGGAGGTCATTTGACTTGAGAATAAGTTTAAAGTTCTGCAACAAAGAAAATGCTGCTGGTATTAATTTCATATCAAGCTAATTATCATTATTTTGCATCTATGGCAAGAACGCTGATTGAATTCAATAGAATAGATTTTGCTCTCCCGAAATCTCATTTTGGCTCTATGTCTGAATCTATCATACATTTTGACGTGATAACGTCTTATAATTCGATTTAGCCGGCTGCACGCACGAAAAAATGTGTCGTTACCTTGCTCATTAGTGTTACCTTGCTCATTTGTCGTTACCTTGCTCATTGCCGTTACCTTGAATGAACTGCAAGCGAAAGCGCGGAACGAACAAAGCAAACGAACGGCAACGTTCGACATCTTGCTCTCTCCTACTTAAGTGAGCGTATATATGTATGTATATGCGCATATGTACATACATATATAAATTCACGTATTTGTATTTGCATATGCCTTCTTATTGATTATTATTAATTTGAATTACTTGAAGAATTTAAAATAAAACCAAGTTTGTTAATAATACCTGTTGTTTTAATGTTATTATTATTAATTTTTTTATTATATATGAAGAAAAAAATGTATGGTAATATTTACCACATACCTTATAAGATATATTGTATACTAATATATGTATAACATGCATATACATATACAATTTCGCGCAATTTTCAAAAAGAACAAATCTATATGTAAAGATGCATACAAGTCATAGGGACATATCAAATATACGAATCTATTCCGTACGCAAGCAAATGTAAGCTGATGTGCTTGAACTGCAAGCGAGAGCGCGGAACGAACGACAAAGAGTACAATCGGCCCCCGCGTTCGGCAACGTTCGACATCTGGCTCTGTCCTACTTGAGTGAGCATATATATGTATGTATATGCGCATACGTAGGTATATAAATTCACATACTTGTATTTGCATATACCTTCTTCCTGTGTGCATGGTAATGAACTATTTCTCTGTTGAGAATAGGACGATGATAGGAAAAGTAGTAATAGAAAAATAATAATAAGTATAATAACAACAATAATAATAATACTGTATACCTATTTTCAAGTGGCGGGCGCTATAAAGTAGTAGTCCGGTGGAACGACCGAAATTTCGACGTTTTTTCATGAATCTTTTTTAAAAAGAAAATAAAATGCGAAGCAAAAAATTCAAAGAGATTATTATTCTGTAGACCTTATTTTGGGTCCCGAACCTAAAATATATATTACATAAAAATAAAAAAACAAAATGCCGGACTTGTGAAAAAAGTTCTCAAACTCAAATTTTTTTCTTCATAAATTGTTTAAATTAAATAGTTTATTATTAAAAAATTAAATGTTTTAAAGGCCGGGATGTAGATATGTGCGCCTGGAATAACGGGATAAATTTTTAGCCACATCGGTTGAATAGTTTTAAGTCAGTGATTCCCCGAAATTTCGAAAACATAGTTTTGAGAAAAACGCGTTTAAAGTTTCGACAACAGCTGCTGCTGGCGTGTCACACGCTTTCATACACACTACGGCGCGCTCTCTTATTTTAGCTATAACTTTAAAAATAATTAAAATTTTCTGTCTGACATTTTTATAGTATATTTTTAAGATGTTTTTCTTCCGAAAAATTAAAAAAAAAAATCGATTTATTGAACCCGTCACACTGGGCTACTACCATAATCGAATGGGTTAGTGCGTGAAGAAAAAGCTTCTCATAAATAACCACCTGCAGTTCGGATGCGCTATGGAACTGTAGACAAATTAAAGAAGGAGCTCGGTCAGGGTAAAGTGTATAAACGCCAATTACATGTTTATATATAATTACCCAGTGAACGCCTGCTATTTAATTGGAAAATCAATATTGATTCTATAGAAAAAGAAAATAGTCTTTGCAGTACCACTAAGATTTTGTCCACATAGTCAATCTTGAGCCCTGACATTTCTGTTACGATTTGTTGCATATTCAAAGAATTATTCATCCAATTTTTGTTTGAATAACTTTTTGTCTATTTCTATACTACACCTTTCTATTTCATAAGTGACAAATGTGATTGACGTATCACGCCATTTGCAAAAATTATAAATCTTCCTATAGGGTGATTATTTTTGCACCACCTTGTACATATACAACCTGCTAAAAATATAGACTACCTCGACATTTTGACCAGTGTGGACTATTATTTTTTACTCTTTATTATTTTCTTTATAAAAGTATAGCCCAGATTGCAACTTGTACCAAACAACAAATACCAAATTTAGAACAAATCAACAAATACCAAAACTAGACAACTTCTCAGCAAAATTTCAAACTGTTTAATCGAGATTAAGAGAAAATTGTGTACGCAGTTTTATAGCTTAATAATTTTGGTATAAAATAAATAAATAATTGGCGCGTACGCTTCTGTGAGGTACATGGTCGAGCTCCTCCTCCTATTTGTGGTGTGCGTCTTGATGTTTTTCCACAAATGGAGAGACCTACAGTTTCAAGCCGACTCCGAACGGCAGATATTTTTTATGAGGAGCTTTTTCATGGCAGAAATACACTCAGAGATTCGCCATTGCTTGCCAAGGGGCAACAGCTATTAGAAAAACCTTTTCTTCATTTTTGGTGTTTCATGCACGGAGACTCGAACCTACTCCGAATGGTAGTCACGCACTAACCCAATCGATTATAGCGGCCGTCATAAATAAGTACAATTTGAAGTTGCTAAAAGATTCCTTTAATTTTTTATAATTTTATTTCTTTATAGTGCGCCGCATTTTCCACTTATAAAAAAACCAAAAGATTCTGTTTTTTATTTTCTTTTTTTAATTCTTATCATTTTTCGAATTTCGATGAAAATTTTTGAAATTATTATTAATCTTGTATAAAGTTTGAAACTGTGATTAATGTGGATATAATAAGTTTTTCAGATTTAGATGGTACAAGAGGGTTATTTGTTAGACATTGAGATCTATATATATATCGGACTTTTATAAAAAAAATAATTTAAATTAAAAATAAATAAACAAAAAAAAATCAAAATTTGTCAAATTGTTGAGTTGCTATATTTTTTTAGCAGGTTGTATATCTCCAATATTCGTTGAAAATTTAAAAGTTCGGTCGATGTGCGCCTACATTCAGAAAGCTGCCGCAGACAAGTTAATTATGGCCGCCTGTTCATGCAAAAAATTTAATATCTACGGCTTTGTAAAGCAGTAGCCGCTAAGCTCTTACGCACATCCAACTTTAGCTGCCAATTACTTTGTTTTAATATTTGAAAGAAGCGGCAAGTCAGCGCCAAGATACTCTTCGTTAATAAAATATAAACCACTCAATCGCCCACTGTTGTCGGCATAAAGTTTTGTGTTTGCCGCTTGTGTTCAGCTGTTGCAACTCTGGTTAACTATAAATACCCGTATTAATTTAATTGATTTTACTACCAATGCAGCTGTTCTACGGTAGCTGGATGCAAAGAGTATGCTTTTGCTCGTTTTTGCGTGGAAGCCGTTTAGTAGTTTTTCTACGCCAACAGCTGGTCTGGGATGCTTTTGGTTGCTACCGCTCACAATGCTGCCCTTTGTGGCACTACCGAAATTAACACTTTAGCACTAATTAAACTTAACCAGTTGCAGTAATAAATATTTATGTATGTTTGCATACCGGTAAAAGCAGGCGTGTTGTTACTGATGACTGGCGACGACATTCGATGTTTGCCTTGATGCATTAAAAACCAACAAAGTGCGGAAGGAAATTGTTAGCACACGCCGCGTAGCTCAAATGCGTTGCTTCAGCGTCTTTCTTGGCTCAAATGTTTGTATCTATTAAATGTTTGTATGTAAGGTCAACAGTAGCCCAAAACTCTAGGGACTGCAGTGAGGAAAAGCTAGGAACTGTAGGCCACAGTGCGCTACGTAGCTTTAATTACCGCACATTGTTGTAGTACAGAGTTTCGGTTGCATCATCATTACCAGCTGAGTAGTTTTAGAAGAGTATGCTGTGGCGCGGCGCATCCGTTCAGCCGTGAACAACCGGTTCTTTTTCGCATGTTCGAGCCTTATCCTTTTTGCTAATTAGTGCTAAGCAGCGTTATTATAAGAGAAACAACAGCAACAAAAGCTGAGTGTGTGAGGTTGTGGTTTGTTTGCATTGGCGATAATCAACGACAACATCTGCACTCATACATACATACATACCACACTTATGTAGGTGCGCGCGCAGCAAGTTCGTTATTGCAGTCTTTTGTTTTTGTGCGCCGAAGCGTTCTTGTGCTAAAATGTGAAGAAATATGATTGGAATAAGATGCAAAAAAGAAAAAGAAGAAAAAATTAAATCGCACTATAATTTTAACAATGAGTATAAAGTAGCCAAAGCGATGACTTTGCTGCCACTGCTGCTTCTGCTGGTTGTGGGTTGCAGCAGCTGCACCTGCCACACTGCACACATTCAAGACGCTCGCTTTTCCGCACAAGCAATTGCCGATAATTATTAATGCTCAGGTCTCCCTCCATGGCTTACACCCTTTGCATTTCACATTTCGGTCTGCGGCTGTGTGCTCGTTGTTTGTGAGTTATAATTATTGTGGCAAGTGGTTCGCAGCTACTGTCCAGTGGTTGAAAAGCCAATGCTCTCTGGCACTTCGTTGCTGTTTTATGCTTTGCTGTTTTGGTACTTTGGTGCTTGGCCAGTCTTACTTGTTCTACTTGTGCGTGCTGCTGTCTCAGCTTCTTTCGCGTTTTAGAAGCCAAGTAGGGCTGTGTGCCTACGGCTGTACACTTCGCTGTCCACGTCGGCCCGGTCAGCTAGGAAGGAAGGAAGTCGCAAATATTTAGTAGAATCAACATAGATTTTACTGGAAGTTTTGTTTGGAAGCTTTCGTTGCCGTTGACTGATTGCATGGCTAATTTGGTGATTACACCGGGAGTAAATGTCGTTTAGATCTTTAAGCGTTAAATGTGAGATAAATTACTTATTCATTCGCTCTGCTTTTCTTAAGTGACTTGACGATGCACAAAACATGATCCTGAAACAAAGGTTAGCCTAGACAATCGGACTGCTGAAACTCGAGGCAATATGGTCATGCTTGGATTTTAGACAATTTTTTAGATTTCGCGAAGGAATCAGGTTATATTCTTCCTCTTCAGATTGCAGCAAAAACATTCGAGTCAAATTCCTTCATGGGAGAGATTAAAGAAAAGGTCGAGCAAATGAGGAGAATTCGTGTGGTACTAAGTCTCTCGATTTCTCTTTCATTCCAACTAACTAACTTTGCTACCACCTTTCAAGTAAAAGTAATGATTTAGCGAGCTTTTGGAGTATCGGCAGGTAACTGCGAAAAAGTGAAAGAAGTATTCATCTTCATAGATAGTTAAAAAGGTGTGGAGCGAGTGGAGCGACGAATTGATCAAAAACGGAGGTTTGCAGATTGAATCTGAAGCAATGGCACTGTACTGTCCACCGTTGGAGTAATCAAAAGCCGAGGGACTTACATTTATCCGAGCGAGAGATGATTTTTTGGTTTTTTATAAAGAGCTTTTGTTTCATGGCAGAAATACACTCGAAGGTTTGCCATTGCCCGTTGTGGGGCTATCGCTGTTAGAAAAAAAACTCTTCAATTATTTGGTGTCTTATGTCCACAAAAGGTTTCGATCCCGAGCTCTATTGAGTAGTAGTCACGCACAAAGCCAATCGGCTCCTTGGTGGGTCTTACTAAAATAGGTCTCTTCGCTAACTCTGCAAATGTTCAGTCTTAGCGCACCATAGACATCAGAATCCAGGCAATTTTTCAAAGCAAACTTTAGTGGAGCTCTCCACGTGCTGCTTGACTAGCAAGTGTAGATTCATAGAAAAGTTCAAGCGTATTGACAAAAACAGTGCATAGAAGAAAAAAGGATATCTGAGTTTTAAGAAGAAAGCTTATCAATAAGGCACTTCACACGCCTAGCGGGTTTTGGGTTGGATTTGAGTAAGTCGAGAGATCAGTACTAATATTATGAGAAGTTTGGCACTGCGAGCTAAAAGATGTGCCCCCTTCGGGGATTTCGAGTAATTTCTCTGAACCCAACTTCCTCAATAAATTTTAGTATTTGCCCTTTTATATTTAGTTTTATTTCCTCCTCTGATAAAATATGCTTATCCAGTTGCTTGTGCCGCTTATGAGGTCGTACTTGACAATGAAACAACAACAGATATATGTAGATCCTATTTGTACTGGTCGTGTACTAGTTTCTTAGTTGATGCTACCAGCACACAATTACAGAAGCATTAAGGAATTAAAATCGAATTTATACTTGGCTACTTATTCTGCATGTTGAATTTGAAGAACCTTGTTTTCAAGATTTCTTAAATTTTTTCAACGGTCTAACATCAGCTGCTGAGGTGTTGTTCTGAAATTTTGATTAGTAGCAGCGTAGACCGGCGCTCACATACATAAAAGGTGCTTTAATTTCGGATAACACAAGATTTTTCATATCCGAAGACACTCGCAGATTTGCCATTGTCTGCGCAAACTCGATTGCCACAAATATCTGGTGATTAGTTTGAAGTAAATTTAGTATGGATGAGTTCAATATTTATTTAGACCCCCGAGCGGCTTTATTCAGCCAATTTAACTGAAGTAGCTCTTCCTTCTCCTGCTGTGAAAAGGTGTCACAAATTGCATTAAAATAGGCCTTAAAATGTGTGCTGAAATACTCCGATTTTCCCATATTTATTTACAGTGTAACATTCTTGCCTTCATACCAATGCAGCCTTCCATCGCTGTCGCTCCATTCCAATTCATGGCTTACTTGCAACATTCACAAAATCTGCCAGCGATTAAGCTAGCTTGCCAGCAGTGGGTGGGTGGGTGTGTTTACGCCTCAAAGCGTTTTTCAACGACCACGACCATACTGGACAACATTAGCTGTCCGCAAGCTGGCTAGTCGTTGGCCACTGAAAGGTAGGCAGGCAGGCAGGCAGACACGAAGGCAGGCTATTTGCCAACCGGTCAGCCAAGCAAATGTGGTAGCCGCGTCAGTGTCCACTTGTCTAAATGTCTTGATGAAAAAGTGCTTGCTGCTGGCGGACATGTTGCTGGCTCACTTACGTACAAAGCTCACAAACACACAAACGTTAGGGTTCTTGTGTTTGGTGCTGTTTGTCTAGCACAAACCTAGGCAGACATGTGCAACATATGGCTGCAGCGTATAAGTAGTTGAAGCGGTGCAATAACATTTCTTCAGTTTTTCTCTTTTGTATATCTGTTGCATATTTGATGTTGCATCGTTTGCCTGTTGATGTTGCTCATGTTGATGACGCGCAGTTTATTGTTTCGCTGTCCAGCTGCTTTTTAATGCTGATGATTGTGGCGGAAAATGTTGCATATACACTTGTGTTATTGTTGTTAGTTTGTTAGCCAGTTGTGGGCGCTACGCAACGGACATTGTGCGAGCGTTGAGTGCGTTGCAAGCAGACGCACGCATTTTTGCAGTTTAATGAAATGCGGTTTTAGCCAATAATTAAACGAGTTTTTTCACTTCGCCCATCAAGCGGATAGACACGCCCGCCACCGCCACCCCTTTCAACTCTCCCAACCACTTCCTCGACTTGGTATTTTAATGCAATATCCTGTTTTGCGTTTTTATGCGCTTCATTGCTGCCACCGCACAGCGTCACTGCCATCGACCACATCCACAAATTGCATCGCTAATGGCGCACAGCGATGATAAGCATCGCTACAGCTGGCTTCTGCAGTGGCGAGCGCGCGCCGGCCGACTGGCTTTGCTGATCGCTATCAGCGTTGTTGATCGCGCGTCAAAGCGCGGTGTTGAATTTCAAATTTTATTTCAAAGGTGTTTCTGAGGTGTTAATGAGCAAAATCATTTGCGCAGACGCAATAAATGTTTGAAGAACAATAAAAGAAAATAGCAGCAAGACAAAACTGCTGGATAAAAATTGAATAGCAATAATTTACATTAACATTTCTGTTCGCAGCTAAAGTTGCTAGTTGCCTTCTTTGTTAAGTCTTATTGCTGTGAAAACAAAACGCGGCTAGGCGCGCGAAACAGCGTGCCGCATAAAAGCAAATGCAAGTGAGCGCCAAAAAGAAGAAACAACAGCATCGCAAGCAGTGCCGCTGCGCATGACATCAAATGCGCCACAGACATGCAACACAAATTTGTTATATTAATTAAGTGGTGGCGAGATGAGTTGCCGCATTGCAATTAAAAAATTTGCGCTGCTGCTAAATTGAAAACGCGCATGACGTGCAAATGTGTCTGCATGTGTGAGTGTGTGTGCGTGCTCGAGCTTATTAATTATCACTTGTACGCGCGCGCGCATGCGCACTCTCAGCGGCAGCCAAACAGATGCATATGAATTTGAAAAATGTATGTTGGCGCTAGGCAGCAATCGCATAAACGGGTGAGTGTGTGTGAAAGCGGTTTCAATTAATTTTCCGTTTTGTATTGCATATTTATCTAGTGTAAGTTTGGCTTTTGCATGCAACGAGGCGCGCACAAATTGCTAGCAACAAATGAGGTGTTGAAAAGTGGATTATTTGTTTGAGGCGTTACAGTGAGAATCAATGCAAAGGGGGGTCGGCGCGCAATTGCTTGCATTGATCAAATATAGTGAGTAGTGCAGGTGGAGCGGGCGGCTAGTTGAATGCAGTGAGCCGAGAAAGCTGAGCGCGTAACGGTAAGGTGTAGAATGTGGGAAAGTGGCGCCAATGATGGAAATAAAAAAGCATTGTGAAGAATGCCTTAACCCATACGAGCAACTATCCACATTATTCTTATGTAAATGCTAATGAGTGACAACGGCAGCAGTCATTAGTAAGCATTTTTATGAGCGTCAAATTTTACGCACATTTTTCAAAATAGCTGGCGGACCACCAAGCAGACATTTCCCAAGCACACATTCCCAACCACCTTTCTTCAACATACCAACATTTGTACTTTTGTATATTTGGCTCTTCCAATCGATGCATGTCTTCGTTAATGGTCATCATCAATTGTCACTGAAAGCGTCAGCGGCGAGCTGCGCCAGTCGTGCGTGCAACAGATCAAAATATACAATAGAAAAGATGGTAAACATTTGTTGGCGCCAGCATGTGGGGGCACAAAATGCATATTATCAGGTGCAATAGCCGAAAATAAAGACCAACAGAAGGTAGACTCCTATGCGGCGCTAAGTGTGTGGCAAGCAAAAAGAAGTGAAATTAATTATATATTGTGCTCGGAGTAGGGCATCTAATACCGGGAGAGAATATCGAGAATACCGTGACTCTCGTGGGATGTACTGCAGTGAAAGGCCGGGAACAATGGTCTCTGAAGCATCGGGATTTCGGGACAGGTATCTAAGTTATTTTAGAAAGTAAATTGTTTATTAGTGTAATAGAAGTATGAGCTTATACAAATTAGATCTTTTTTTAATTGCACTAACTTCTTTTCAATGAAACAAGAATTAATAGAGTTGTTATGGAATTCTTAATGAAGCTCTATCACATGAAGATATGGTGACGTTTGTAACAGCCTTAAGACAAAGTGAGAGCGATTCTTTGGAAAATAAAAATAAAAGTAATATTGCAAGGCGAAATAGCAGACCCGGGTCTAACAAAGAAACCACGTTTTTTTGTTCAAAACTAGCTTTATTCCTGAAGGTAATTTCCATGAAGAACAACGCAGTCATTCCAGCGCCGTTCTAACATTTCAATACCTTTTTTGTGGTACGCTTTATCTTTTGCCTCAAAATGACCTTCAGTTTCAGCGATAACCTCTTCATTCGAGCGAAATTTCTTACCGGTGAGCATTTCTTTAGGCCTGCGAACAGCCAGTAGTAGCTGGGAGCTAAATTTGGCGAATACGGTGGATGTGGGAGCAACACAAAGTTCTATTCATGTAGTTTTGCCATTGTTCTGATTGACTTGTGACATGGTGCGTTGGGTCAACAGTGAGGAAACGCGGCACCCACATTGAATAAAGCTTTCTCGTAGTGAAATGCTTATGCAATATAAAGCTTAAGCTTAGACGTTCTTTTGATATCTTTCCGATGTCAGCTAACTCACGCAACTTCACTTTTTGATCATTCAAAACGATTTTGTGGATTTTTTTGATGTTTTCTGGAGTTACCGCCTTACAGTCTCATTTGGACGTCCACTGCATTGTGCATCATCGGTGTCTCTACGACCAGGTTGGAAGTCAGTAAACTATCGTTTTATTGTTGTTACTGATGAAGCGGAATCCCCATAACACTTTTAAAGCCATTGCTTCGCTTGAACAGTATTTTTCCCATCAAAAAGCAGTGCAAAATTAAAACACGAAACTCTTTTTGATCTTTTTTCTCTTTTGATAATAACAAAAGTAGCATCACTCTTAGCACAATAACTCACGAACTAATAAATAGCATATCATGAAATTTTAAGAGCTGTCTGTCTAAGGTTAGTACTAACTGAAAAAGAGATGCAAGCAATACAATTTTTGCTTGTCCTTATTTATTTAGCGCCTAGTAGACGTTATTTTAATTTGCAGGTTGCAAGTTGCAAAATGGAAATTTATTTTTCTTTAAATTTTATTTTCCAAAGTGCGAAGGAAACGCGCACTATTCGGAAGTGCATAGGTTTAAAACGCCGGACTTGAAATACCAATTGATAGAAAATGTTTGTCTGCTATGAAGAATCTCCTCATCAAAAAGCATCTGTCTTTTGGAGGCGGCATAAAACCGAAGGACTCGTCATTTATGGCTAACATCAAAACGCTCATCACAAATATGAGGAGGAGTTCTTTCAAGCACCCAAATAGGGAGTAAGCGCTTATTATATTTATATATACTATATACAAATATTTATAAATATATAATGAAGCGTTAATAGTGAAACGGATCCCGAAATTTACAAAGTGCACTGAGATTGATTGCCTTCAATCAGTTGTACGAACAATATGCCAGTAAATCGCTAGTGGAAAATGTGTTAGAGCACAGTGTTAACTGCACTAATTCACCCTTCTAAGAATTTTCATTTTCTGACATTTCAAGGGAACTTTATTCTTATTTTTTTTTTCTATATAGCTAAACTTTATAAAAGGTGGTTAAATTTCAAGGGCCGATGTTGAATGTGAACCACACCTAAACGACACCGTTGGACTTCTTTCTTTCGGGTTATTTAAAAGAAAAAGTGTACGTCGATAAGCCAGCAACAATTCAAAAGCTAAAGGATGAGATAATTCGGCACATTAACGGAGGTGTGCCGCCGAGGCCGCGGCGGCCATTTGGCCAATATTTTGTTCCATACATAATTGAGCCATACCAATATTATCATAATAAAGAAAAATGACAATAATTTAAAAAAAAAATTGTATTTTATTCAAAATCAATACCGGCCTTTGAAACTTAGCCACCGTTTAGTTAACAAAATTGATTAAAAATAAGTGGTTACTATATATCAAAATCTGCCGAAAATGTTCGATACCCTGACTTGTTCCGGGAGCCCGACGTTCTGAATTGTTCCGGGATTGTATACCTTAATTCGAACGGGCAGTAAGCAACAAGCGAAGAATGCCACAGCTTAATGATATTCAAATGAAGTGTTGCTGCCAACGTTGATGGGACAGTTTCTGAGCCGCTGTGGTACATACATACATACATATATACATATCTAAATATTGGCAACAAACCGAGCGACCAGCCAACTAAATATTCACAGCCTTCGACGTGCTGTCGTTCTGTTGGGCAGTCAATTGAGTAGAGTAGAGTGGAGTGGAGTGGAATGGAGTGGAGTGGAGTGCAGCAGAGTTGAGTTGACTGTTCAGCATTTGCAGCTTAGCGTTTGTTTAATGGGAGCACTTAAATCCTCATTTCATGCACATTTGCTTCACATTTACCTTCGGCGTACGTTCGCCGTCGCGCTGGAGTGGTAGGTGTTGGCGGCAGATTGGTGGAAAGCCACAAATTTACTATTTCCATGGCGAACTACAGCTGCTTGTGTGACTTGTTTCTGAATGCAATTGCATGTGCCTCCCTCTCGGTGTGTCTTCAAAAGGGTGTGAATATGGGAAAAAGTTTTGGGGGGAAAAAACTAAATTATTTCTGAACAAAGCTGTAAATGACAAGTGATACGACTAGATGCATGAATTTCATTTAAATAATTTTGATGTAAATGCTATATAAATATTTTCGTTTGAGCAACTATTAAAGTATCCCATAGCCTACAGATTCTTTCAGCAGCTGAGTGCGAAAATTAATTTAAACTGAAGTTCTTGCATTCCCTTTAGTGACACTTCTACGCTAACAGCCTCTTTTTCGCCGGTGTATACTCGTATGCAGGCATGTATGTGTGTGTGTGTGTCTGTATGTGCAGTGCGCATTGTGTTGTTAAACCGTGCAGTAGAGTAATTAAAAACACCTTCACACCTTTTACAGGCTCGTAAATACACCTTCAAGTGTTTCCTGCCAACTTACCCATATTTATTTACACCTTCTTGTTCGTATTGCATTGCATCAGCTTTTGGTTGCCGCTTGTGCTGCTATTGGCGGCGGTGGTAGTGTGGCTAGGCATCTGGACGGCAGCCAGCCGTTGCAATTTATGTGTGTGTGTATTTTTGACAACAACAACAAAAATAGAGGTCACATTGTGGGGTCTCCACGAGGTTTCCCAAAAGTCAGGAATTTTCAATTTGTTTTCCTTTTAGTACTTTTCACCCCACATCACGCCGCCCCGCTCCGCCCCAACCACACCTCCTATCAGCGCAAAGTCAAGCCGCGTTGCGATCTAGCTTACCTAAAAAAGTGGCAAACTCACTGACTGACTGACTGAATGCGCATGAGTAACCATTCTCGTGCTGGCCGCCTAACTCAAGGCCCGGCTGGTTGGCCCGACGTTGACGGAGTAGGCTGCGCTGAGTACTGATTTTATTTCTACTGTTTTTTGTTTTATTGCTGTATGTCATTAAGTTGGTTGCATTTGGTATTGTTGTAATGTCGTATAATTGCTAGCACTGCTGTTACTGTTGTTACTATAGTTGCCTTTGTTGTTGCTATTTATGAGCATATAAGAATCGATTTGCTATGAAATTTAATTGAAAATTTTTTTTCGTCATTCTCGTCTCTCGACCGAGTTGTTGTTGGCAAGAGGTAGTGTGTAGAAGAAGAGTAGCAGCAACATCAATATCGATGACAGCAATGTCAGCAGAAGTGCGACCTCCACACGGGCAGCATTTAGCTGCAGTGACAGCGCCAACATCAACAGCAACACCAACACATGGCAGCAGTTGCAACAGGGCATTTGGAAGGAAATCATTTAAACTTTCGTTATGGCTTTTACGCGTTAAGCAGAGAAATGACTTCGTATGGCAGCTCGAGTGTGCCCAAATGCCAGCCCAAGATCAGTGAGCAGCACTGCAATGCCAACAACAACAACAATAATAATAACAACAGCTAATACAGCAACGGTTGGGGAGCAACAGCAGGAATATTACAATTGTTGATGGTAGTGTCATAAAACGGCAAGAACGCCAACAACAACAACAGCAACAACGCCACGAACGACGCTTAAAGAAATAATAGCGAATATAAATGCGTTGCTGCCACATTAACAGTAAAGTAATGGAAAAATAGTAAAAATAGCTAAACGTTTTTTGTGGCTTGCAACTAATTTGTGGCAAATGCATAGGCATAAGCAATAAGAAAATCGAAATGAAATTTTATTATTTGGTTGATGTTTTCCTTTCGGCGCGAGTGTATTTGGGTTTTGCATTTGTGGCGTCGCCATTCAAATGTGCAACAGACAGCTGAATAGACAGCCAAGGAACCGCCAGCGCAACAAGCGCCAAAATATTAGAGTCCAACATGCGAACCCAGTTTACTCATATGGAAAATTCAATTTTCACATGCCACAGCAGACGGCACATTCGTATGCAGCATGCAATCGCCATTTACGACGGCGTTGCTGTTGTAGTTGTGTAGTTGTTTCCCGGCACCCACGGCTGATTAAAATTCAAGCTATTAGAAGTTAAATACGCTTCTAATGCGGTGGTCGGCAGGCGTAGCGGCGCTGAAAAGGGAAGAGCCTGCAGCACTGCTTAATGCCGTTCTTGCATGTGGCAGGCAGCAGGCAGCGGGCAGCAGCTACTAGCGACCAGCCAACAAATGGCAGCCATCAGTCCGCACACAAAATGTGCATACGGTTGGGGCGCATTGGATAAGCTACTTTGGCTGCCGCTGCTGCTGCTGCTGATGATGATGATGACGTGCGCTTTAAATTCAAACGGACAGACAAGCCATCAGACAGATGTGGCTGGCGGTTGGCGGTTGTCGGTTGGCGATTGGCGCGCGGTGGACAAACCATGGCGACACAGCATAGCCGTGCAACAGGTGAGAGCCTCGCTAATGCAGACAAACAACAGAAATGCCACAAAGCACACATTTCCAACATGCGCGTATGTTCATGCATTAGTGTGTGTGTGTGCTTGTGTGTAGTATGCAACATACGCAAGCAACCCACAACTCGCTAACTGTCCGCCTGCTCGCTTGTTTGCCGGTTTGCCTGCTTGCCATACATCCTTTCACTGTCCATAATTCAATTGCATTGCTTTGTGCGCACTGTGCGTTTGCTGATTGTTTTTGTTGTTGATTTATGTTGTATTTGTTGTTGTCGCAGCACATATTGCAACTTAACGCATCGCAAAACTGACTGATGCGATTATGTGCGCTCAAGATACGCTTTACGCGAAAAAGCGCTTATCTACGGTGATCCATCATTCGGTGTCTTCGTTGCACAGGCCAACGCAGACCAACGCAGACCATTGAGAACTGCATCTGTAAATATGAAGGTGCGTTTCTGGTTGAAAGCGCTGCATGGAAGGCTGCATTGGAAGGTTGTGCACGAGACGTTAATGCGTACATCAGTGATTCTGCAATGGCAAGGGAGGTTCAAAGCGTGTGGAGATATGTTGGTATGCACCTTTGTATTTGTGTGTATGTGTGATTTTGCGAGACACTGTGAAAAATTACCGAACAGTTGTAAAAAGCCTTTATTGGCGAACTCAGAAAAAATAAAATTAAAATAAAAACAAAAACAAAAAAGCAATTGAAAAAGTTGAGGATATTTGACATATTTGCTTGAGGTTTTCCAAACTTTTTTTATAAATTTTTACTTTCCTAATAGTTTTCTAAAAGTGATTGGTTTATCTCGAAATTTCGTGAAGAGAAATGTTGTTACTATTGTATTCATGTTTGAAAAATTTTATGATTCTAATATTGCTAACGATTGCAATATGGAATCGCGAAAATTATCGTATGCTACAAAAATCCAATTTTGTTTCAATTTTCCCATGCTGTGACTGGCAACATCAATACCCAATTTGGGTCTCCTGAGATAATTGATTAATATGACTATAGTAACCGCAAGATTTGCAGCTGTGGATAAAACAACCTGGAGCTCTTCGAACAATGTTGAGCGGGAAAGTATCTTAGGTAGATCATAAATTTCTTTTGAAATTTGAAAAGTTTTAGGGATTCATATTAATTGGCGCGTACTTACTTTGTTAGAGTCTAAGTTAAGGTACCAAGATTAACTCTAATTGAGAGCTGAGTGGGAGGCTCTTTAATTTTTATAGAAAAAATGTTTTCTATGATTTGATGTTTGACATTCAGAGTTTCGAACCCAAAACGCATTCGGTGATCAGCTTTGGCAGCTTACCATACAAGAATGCGGAGTATTTGTGCTATTTACAAATATGCGTATGTATTTGTATGTATTTTTTAACTAGAAAATGGTATTATATCGAAGTAGATTCTTATTGAGAACTCTCATCAAATATATTTATCGTCACAGTCAAACATGAAAGTAATTTTTTTTGAAATTAGAAAAAAAATTAATATTGTTAAAACTTGATTTTTCTTTTAAAATACTTCCATTACTCAAAAAATTGCATTTATTTAGTATTAGTCTGGAGATCCGAAGAAATTGCATATTTTCTGGCAAGTAATAAAATTTATTTAACATTATATTCTTAAAAGAATATATTGCCACCTTTGTTTTCTTAAAATGTTAACAATATTTGTATTTTCCGTGAATTTTCTCGCATTTCATTCGCTTGAGAGTTACAAAAAAAGTCATATAAACACCTAATTTCTTTTTTAAAATGTTTGAAATTATAATAAACATATATTTTGTTGTGAACTGGGGCTGTGGACATATTGCATATTTTCTCGCATGTAACAAAATATATTTCTGACACTCTAAATATATTTTGTTGCATGCGAGTATATTTTCTTTCTTAAAATATTTGCAATATATTGATTTTGCGTAAGTTTTCTCGCATGCAATACAATTTTGTTCGCATTAGAATTAAAAAAAAAGCATAATAATAACTAATTTTTCTCTTAAATTACAGTTACACTTTATTTTGTCGTAGACTGGGGCTGTGGAAATATGGCATATTCTCTCGCAAATAATAAAATTTATTTAACATCCAAGTCTTTACCTTCTGAAAATGTTAATAACATTTTTATTTTCCGTGAATTTTCTCGCATCCAATAAAATTTTATTAGCTTTAGAATTAAACAAAACACCTAACTTTTCTCTTAAAATGTTTGAAATTATAATATTTCTCGCATGTAACAAGATTTATTTAACATCCCATTTTGATGTATATTTTTAATGCTTTATATTGATTTTTAATATTTTGATTCTTCGCGAATTTCCTCGCATGCAAAAAAGTGCATTTTAACACCTAATTTTTCTCTGAAATTATAATTTGAAATTATGGTAAAATTTTGTTTTGTCGCAGCGTGGGGCTACGCAAGATTCCCATATTTTCTTCGACGCATTATGCACTTTGCAGATAAGGATATTATCACTTAATTTTTCTTCTAAAATCTTTTCATTACTCAACAAAAAATTGCATTTATCCTTTGCCGAGCTGGAGCTTTTAAAATATAGTGGATATATTTTTTCTTGCATGCAACAAAAGCTCTTTGGTACTATCTAGCAAAATAAATAAAGTGAAAGTTAGATTAATTTTTATATTTTGGAGAAAAATCAAGTTATTTAATCTTTAATGGTAAATACAGTTTAGATAAATCTAGAATATTTTTTTATCTCTTCAGAGCTTTTGTGGAATTTTAGCATATGAAAATTCTTATTCGAACATATTTTGTGATTTTCTTCGATGCAACCACTCAGTGTAACTCAATGCACTTCCCTTCACCGCTACCACCTGAAAAGGTTGTCTTTTGTTGCATTGTGCGGGAGTGCGCAGTAAAAGCTTTTGTTTTTTTATGTTTTATTGTCTCTCTGGCATTCCAGCTGCAGCTAATTTAAACTTGTTGCCACATTTTAGATTTTAAGGCCAACACGCATACGTATGTATGTATGTGTATATATAAGTGCAATGCCTAGCAATCAGAGCAAACAACAGGGGCACACATTTTCGTATCTGTCGCATTCCCTGCGTCTCTGCACCTCTGCGCCTCTGTGGCTTAATAAATTCGAACATTTCAGTGCGTGGCATCAGTTTGATTACAAATTCGATGCATCAAAAGCATGTTATTGTTTTTACTTTTTTCGCTCCTATGTATTTGCTTTGCTTTTGAGCTGGCAGAATGCTTTACTCCTTTGACGCACTTCTTTTTGTTCCTTTCTCTTTGGTTGTTCTTGCTCTGCTGGGTACTGTTGCACTGCGCACAATTGTGGCATGTGAAATATGCAACGTCCTGTGTCAAGTTGTCTGCCCTTTTTGTCAGTGTTGCAAGTTAAGCGTGTCAGTGTCGCTTCCTTCTTTGCTGTGTACGTATATGTGTGTTGACCACAGAATGACAACAACAACAAAAACAATAGCAAATCAAAATCAGCAGTGTAATGATATGGGAAAGAAAACGACAACAAACGACATTCACCAATGGATTTTGTTAAAAAAAAACAACAACAATAAACGTATAAAAACAATGCTTTTATTGCCGCAACAGCAGGAAGTGCAGAAATAGCCGCAACCCGCGGCAACGAAAATAATAACCCAGTACCTGAGAGTGCAGTGTAACCTCGAAAGCATTGGACGCCAAGGAAACAACAAAAACTGCGTAGTAAACGTCATCAAAAACGGTAACAATGGCACCAGCAACAACAACAACAGGATCAAAAACCGCAAACGCGAATGACAGCCAACACTAATTTTCGCCGCTTTGCAGGTACATAAGTATGTATATAGGTATGTGTGTATGTATGAGTACAACGATTTTGCTCCCACGGTTGGCAAGCGAACAACAGTAGCAACAACGACACTAGTAATGCCCCTTAACCACAACAGAAGCGACAATATGCTGGCAGTATTATATAGGGCTCGCAATGAAACTGGTCGCATCACTTAATGCATCAATTGTCGTGTAGCAGGTAAATGCCTGTGACTGCATGTGTTGATGCAACATTTGGCCATACGCCGCCCCGCACTCATGAGAATGGAGGAGCATACGGCAAATAATATATTGAATACGCTTTCTGAGCGCCTTCTACAAGTTTGGTATGACGTAAAAAAGAATAGAAAATAGCGAAGATAGCGAAGATAAAAGGGGAGAAGAAATCCAAAGCGAAACAAAAGCACAAAGGCAGATGAAAAAAGGGAAGAGGACAAAAATAAACCGAAAGGCACTGAGACACTGGTACCCACCGTGGAAAATGACAGGTGAATTTAAGTGAAAAACATATAATCACTGGTCAATAACAAAACCAATAGGAAAGCATCGGCCGAAGAGGGTGGCCAGCAAGCCGCAAGCGCACATCTTCAAACAGACTTATCGACGTGCAACCGCGTGTGGTGGCAAATCGCGGCAATCACAACAGTTACGCCCTCTAATCAATTGCCGCTGAGGCACAGCCCAGCAGCACTCGCTGCATATTGAATGGGCCATGAAAAAACACATGCAATTTTCACCAAACTTTTGTGGAGTTTTTTTTTTGATTTAGCAAATGATTGTTTTTGTATTGAGTGCTTATGTTTTGATAGTTGCGCTTTTCGTGGCTACTAAACGGCATCGGTTTGATGTTGCAGCCATTATTGTGGTTTTTTAGCTTTTATTGTTAGTTGCAACTGTGTCATAAATAATTTGTTTGACTTTGATCGAAAGTTACCAACTGTGTGGCTAAGAGACAACAACAACAACAGCTAGTTGGCAAGCAGCAAATTGATGTATGCATGCAGAAATTTTCATTAATTGAACAAGCGCATGTGTGTATGCATGCATTTAAAACAACAACAACTTTCAGCAGTATGTTGCACACAGCAAACCACATCCGTCCTTGGCTGTTTTGTTGAATTTTATTTTTGAACGCCAACATTTAACTTGGAATAAGTGGTCTTTGTTGTTGTTGCTACTTTTGGTGATGCGGTTGGTAGTTTTTCTGTTTCTAAAGCTACGAGTGGTATTTCGTTTTGCACCTGATGATTCATCGCCCTATGCAAGCTTCTTGCAGTTAGAGTGAAAAAGCATCTACGGATATTTATATAGCGCCGCAATGTATGTGTGTAGGTATGTATGTAAATAGGGCTAAGTGCAAATTAAAACTGAAACTACTTGTAATTGATTTTTTTGTGAGAGAACTATGTTTTTGCCTCACCCCTCAAGGCGGTCTATGCTTCTGATCCTGCTTGCCACTGACCGCGCCTAAAGCGCAGGTTGGATTTCTACTTCGTGCACCTATTACATACAAAAATATCATATACATTTACTTTATGTCATTAGCAATACACAAACAAATATTTTGCTTGGAAAGCTGTCTACTTATCAGCTTTTTGTTTTTGCTTTGTATGCCTTGATAAGACAGATCTTAGAAATATTTTAGAAAACGTCTTTCTCCTCATACTATCGCTTCTACTTGGACCTAGTCGGGGGAAGATAAAAGCTCTCCAATGATTTTTGACAGCGGCTAAATATCTGATTTTGTTCCAGTTGGCGGTGAAAGAGCTCTCATAGAAAATTGTGCGAACCCATGTTTGTCGTGTGCGTCCTCTGCGCCGACTTTCTTGTAGATTCTGTTGAAAAGACATTTTGCCTTCATAGCCGTCTTCTAAACGATGCTCCTATGGTTCCATTTTAATCTTTTAACCTCATAATTTATCGAGCAGCCATTTTTTTACTTTTTTTGTGGCGGTTAGGTTGATCTTAAAAAGTCTTCGCACTTACAGCGACTGTCGTCTGCTGCGTCGAGTGCCGTGCCATTAAAACAATCCTTGCTCTTCCTTGCCTGTATGTTTCCTCTGCTTCAAAACTACGCTAGCATTTCACCGAAGACCGAGAAAATCCAAGTAGGCGTTCGGGTAAAGACTGTACCTTCTATTCTGCCTGTCGCCAATTTTGGAGCCAGCATCATGCTATCGGTTTATCCTCTAAATAGGTAGGTAGGTTAAGGTTAGCATATCAGTTAAGCATCTCTGCCCATCAGGGCCGTGGAGAGAGTATTCGGGCTCCGGGGGAAACTTGAGATGCGGGCCCCTTCAAATTTTTTTATTTATCAAAATGCGTATTATGTTATAGTGATATAACATTTAAACATTGAAAAACTCATTGATAAAATTTTTGATAGAATTAATCATGAAATATTGATTAAAATGAATTTTAGAAAACTCTTCAGCAGATCTGAAATAAAAAACGCAGCTGAAAAAAGTTAAAATTTTTTATTCATTTTGTGAGCCTTACAAATATTTGAAAATGACTGCCACGATGCTTAGAATTTTGCTTTTCTTGCTTTATCTGAGGCAGAAGCTCTTATAATATCATCGAAGACGAGTTTCCTTGTTAACTCCGATTCCAAATACAAAGTTGCCAATCCTGTTACTCGACTCTGAGTTGACTCTGAGTTGAGACGATGGTAGTCTTTGATCCTTGATAAAGCTCTGAACGCGCTTTCGGCGCCGGCAACCGATACTGGCAGGGTGCAGAATATTCGCAAAGCAATGCAGATGTTCGGGAACAGAGTATCCAAGTTTTTAGCTGGTAGCTGGAACTCTGGTAAAAGTATTATTTACTATATTTTTTCAAGCAGGAAATTTCTTGGAATTACCCTCGAGTCCGGGCCCCTCTGAAAACTCCGGGCCCGGGGGAAAAAGAACCCGATTGTACTCTGATTTGCTGTTTTGCGCAACACTGGTGATGGTTCTTTGTGGTTGTTATACCCTCCTAAAGCTTCTTTTAGAAGGTGCTGATATTAAAAACCTCATCTGTTTAATACCTCATTTTTGTTTCAATGCTTCTGATAAAACATACAAATTGTTTGGCATTTCGCCAACGAAAAATTCACTCAGAAAGCCAAAAATTTCGATAATTTAAAAATTATTTTCCACATATTTTTGTACCACTAAGTAGATTCAAGGGTTTTCTGTGTTTGTTACATCACAAGAAACTTCAAATAACACTGTGGTTGTAGATATAAATCCCTTTGTCGTAGCAAAAATCTTGACATCTTCCTATAAATTGATTTAGCTTCGCCTTCTTCAACGAATAAAAATACAGACTTGCCTTTGATATACCAGTTTTCGGAACAGCCGCCGGGTAATGCTCCAACAGCCGAAAGGATCTAAGGAAAAATCGAAGACGCCACCGATGGCTATACCGAAAGTAGAGTTCCAGAGTTGTAGCGAGAGCTGTATCAAACGCTGGCATAAGTGCGTTGTAGTTGATGGAAACTAATTTCAAGGCAATAATATCACTTTTGAGGAATAAACTTGTACTATGAATCATAAATATTGATGGAAAATAGTCTTGAGTTGTGTACAAAGTTGTGTACAAATAAATGCAATACGTATACATTTGAAGAGTATAACTTTTGAGGAGCCCAATCGAAGAAGTTTCGGAGCATCAAATGATCCAGCTTCACTCCTTGAGTTAATTTGTTCTTCTAAGGTTGCAGGTCAATATCTTTATACAAACTTCCCATCAAAGTGAACTAAGAGACGCATGAGACACATTTGCGTCACTCGCACACAAAAATATTGAATATTGCAGCACGCACATCCCGACTTATGGAAAAATTATTAAGATTGGCTTAAACGACTTAAAGTTGCAAGCATCCGCTCAAAAGTTCGGTTGGCATTTTGTAATTTTTTTCCAAACGTTGCACAATCATGAACTGCACCGCGTTAAAAACATAAATCTCACATGACGTTTTGACATTGCCAGATCATAAAAGAGTAATGTTCCGTTTCTATTCAAATACAATAAAAAATTGTTATGTCTCTATTGAAAAACCCGTTATTTAGTTTTTACGTTTCTCTTCACTCAGTCCGATTATTGCATTAATTCGATATTTGCTGCTCTCTGACTTTCGAGCGCAACCAATGAGAAAAACATAAGACTGGGTTAATTTCATAACAAAAGCGCACCCAATCAGGCGATAATCAACAAGAGAATTGGGCAGCAAGAGCTCGTATGCCAGCGAAATCGGAAGAAGCAGCTAAGTGTCTACGAGTACATCAACAACTGCATCTTTCTGCTGACCAACGACGGCGGAAGTGCAACTAGTCTTGGCCCTACGGCTGCATGTAACTCAAGAGAACACCGCCATACGACCTGTTGACCGATCACTGCGCTCACACAAAAGCGAATCGCAGAAGTTTAGAGCTCGTGAATATCCATACACCAGCGTTAGCGACAGACGTGTACACCTAACCATAAAATTGTATAGCATGAATATTTTTACCGTTGATCGTTATGGACAAACCATCAATGGAGATTGAATGACGTGACTCTGGTGGCGTTGCTCGAAGCAGCAGCAGCAGCAGCAATAGCAATAGTTGTTGTTGTTATGACTGTCGGCGTTGCAATTGCTGTTGGTGAGTTTGATTGTTGTCGGTTTCGCTTGGTTCTTAGCGTTTTTGCTCGGTTTTTATATTTTTTTTTCTAACTCATTTCATTCATCAATTCATTCATAGTTAGTGGCTGCCGCCAGCTACCGGATGTCATTTGAATTAATATTTCGATATTAAAAATTATGCAATAATGGAAAATATTAATTGCAAATCGTTAAGTGTGAAATTTGGCTTACATGGATGGCATTCAAGGGCTACTGAGAGGCGGACTCGATGTATGGGATAGCGCAAGCAGGGCAATTTCATGCTTTGCTGTGAAAAAATCGATAACTGAATCAAGACATGAATGAAGTGGGAACTGCGCTTTGCAGGTTGTCAAGAGATGACGAAACATTTTCAAAAATGTGATTATAAAATTACATAACTAAAAGCCGTGCATACTAATTAAAATTATTAACTCTGCGCTAAGTAAAACTTGAATGGTTTGGCAGCGCCTGTGTGTGGCGGTAATAAATTTTGGAATTTCCAAATATTTGGCATTTTTGGTATTCACTTAACTGAATACTATTGAGAGAAGACCAGCTACATTTTTTTCCTTACCACTTTTTTGTTTTTATTCGTACCGCCAAAGCACACACGAAAACTTTCTGAACGTAGGCGGAAATTAAGTTGAAAAATTGTAAAACCAAAAAATGATGACTATTTATTTATTTCTTAATTTGATTTATTTTTTAACAAAACATAATGCACTCTGTAACGAAAATCATATCCTTTTAAGAGTCATACTTTAAACAACTTTAAAAAAAAATCAAGAAATTTTCTTTGTTAACGTTCAAATTCGGAGCTCAAAAATATGTGTAATTAAATCAACATAAATTCCTTTGGGTATTAAAAAAGTATGTATTGTAATATCTTCATATTTTTATGATAAATTGAAATAAATATTACCCCACAAGCGATTTGAGACTTTGGGTGAGGTGTTGAGCGCTGGCTTCGTAACAACCGACAGGGGAAAAATTGTGAAAAATCAATGAGAATTTTGAAATACTTCAAATTTGCACTTTATTTGAATACGACTTGGTAGTCTATAGAAATGCGCGTTGTTGTTGTTGCTGAAGTGGTTGAGTATTTCCACTGAAATATTCCTATATTAATTAGTCACCAGCACCGTTTTAGTACCACTGTCCTCGTGTGATGATGTGTTTTTTTTTTTTTGCTCTAACAGATCATTCGTCCCTTGGATTTTGTACGACGGTCATATGTTTTTTGTTGTAATACACGTAGTTAGTTGCTTCCATCTTCTTTCAGCTAAAGCATGATAATGTGAAGCAATGGATTCTTTTAATGTGTTGAGTGGGATGGAGACTGCCACCGCCTCTGCTATGTCTAGTGTCGAACCTTTTCTTGCTAGCTCATCCGCTATCTCATTACCCCGTATGTTCCTAAGACCGAGAACCCATATCAGAGTAATTTCAAGCCGATGACTAAGTAGTTCCAGCTCCTCTCTACACTGTAAGACTAGCTGGATGAAATGAAAAAAAAATTTCACTCCACCCTAATGTATGTTCGCACATATATTTGTGCCCATATGTATACATATTTCTATTGCTGGTATTTACGCATCAGTTTTCTGTTTTGAGTGCCAAGTAAAAAAGACTCGTAAAATATCAGCTAAAAATAAAAAAATAAAAAATTATAAAGTATCAAATTTCAATTTAAGAAAAAAATTTAACATTCGATTTGATGTAAATTAATTTACATAAATCATCACAAAGTGTTTGTCGGCACGCACCTACGCACCCTCGAGACTCACTGGTATCCATCAAGTAACCCATAAAATATGTAAATATAAGCGAAACAGTGTGCGGCAAACGGCAAAAGTGGCAAAAGAAAAATCAAAACTTAAAAATTATAGTAAAATATAAAAAAAAAATTATAGGAGAAGCATACCGTTAGGTATTGCCGCCGATCAAAAATGCGTTGTGTGCGTTTGAATTGCGATCGAGAGCGCCAAGAAGTGGGAGAAGCGATGTGTACCTCCAAAGCTCATTCATCAAATCAAACCAAAAGCAGCGCAACACTCGAAAGAAAAACTCGATCAGTCGGGCTGGGAACAAAACTAGCTTGCAACTTATCATCACATTTTGCAACAAGTGCAACAAATGACTTTTCACATAAAATTTTGGAAACGTTCAAACAATCAAGAATGAATACTTCCCATGCACAGCTGCCCAGGCAATTGAAATTCATTGAAAAATTCCAAAAATCTACCAAATGCCACACAACTTGCCACACAAAGTTATAGGCAAAACCGCAAGCAACTCATAAAGAATTTTCCAACCATAAGCTGTTGATTTATTACTCGTAGCAGGTAAAATGCCAGCCAAATGACGCTGAAAGACCGCACACAAGACGGCCGCGCAAGGCAGCCAATAATAATGCAACGAACCTATGCAACAAAGCAGAGCTGTCTGCCACAAAATGTGGAAAATTATCGAGAAAACTTAAGTTGGGCGCTACTCACAAGACGCAGTGACGCAAGTGGCAAGCGGCAAGGGCGCTTCGGCCCAGAACCGGCGGAGTGGGACAAGAAGTCCCGGAGAGTAATAACTTCGCTGACAGCATTCGTCTGCTGCTGGTGCCGCTGTTGACCATTCAACTGACGATCGTTCGCCTGCATGCATTCCGTGGCAGCTCAAATGGTGCAAACCAATACTAACACCAACAACAACAACAGCAAACACAACCAGCAGCTGCAAGCATTCTTATGCGCGCACTGCCATTTTCTGCGCAAATACCACAATTACGAGGGTGGACGACTTAAATTACCACTTTGCTGCTACGCTGCTACCAAGTGGCGCATTGGTGCTGCTGATACATCCACCAACACTATTGCGGTTATCTTAGTGCACACTGCAATATTACAGAGCTTACGGCGCATCGTTGCTAGTTACCGGTTGGTTGGTTCGTTGATGGCTGAGACCAACTGCAATTGTCTTCGCTTTGGTTGCAAGTGCACACACAAAAGTTGAGGCGGAAACAAGCGAGCGCGCAAGGCAGACAGGCAGGCAGGCAGGCAGTCATGCTGTCGGTCGCGCAGGTAGCCATATCATTAGGCTTATTACACTGCCGCTTTACAACCAAAGCTGAGCAAGCGAAAAAACCGCCCCCAACAGCAATTTCTTGCAACTGGGCCACTGCTGAAGTGTAAGTGTAGCAAATGCTTTTTTTTATACCAGCTGACAAGAATCTTGCGTTCATTCTCCATTCTTCACCTAAATCATCATGGCTGCGCGCATATTTTTCAAACAAGCATTAGCAGCGCGTGCTCACTTGCCACAAATTGCTTGCATTGCGCTCTTGTTATCCCTGCACCCATTGCCACAAACACTTGCTACAGTTTGTAGTTGAGTAGCGTAGCATCGGCACGAGAAAAAAACCACAACTTTGGCGTGTGTGCGGCATGCAACGCGCACGCGTCACCGCTCGCGCCACCGACTTGGATGAGCCGCGTTAGCATTGCATTTGAAATCTAATGCCAAGCGCGGCGAAGTGAACTCAACCGGCCTTCACTGTTGCTGGTGTTGTTGAAAGCGCTCGGAATAGCGATAAATGTGCACTTCTAACATTTGGTGGTGGCAAATACAAAACAGCTAACTGGCTAACTGCCTGTATAAAAAGAAAATGGATAGTCAAAACAAAGGCCAACAAAACTAAGACGACATCATATAACTGTTGTTGTTGTCAGCAGTTGTTGGCAGCTATTGTTCAGCATGTAGTTAGTAATCGGTAGTTGTTGGTGTTGCCTGTCGGCTGGTAACCCTAGTAATTGCAATCATTACATGGTCTGCCGCTTTCTGCCACTGCCTCCTACGATTCGCTTGCCTCTGTGCGGCAGATACCTTGCCGTGCAGCCGCATGTAAGCATGTAAATAAAGAACTTAAGTACACTTTTGTTGTTTTCATCGTTTCATGCGCTTGACGCGCGCATTTGGGAATTGGCTATGCAGCAAAATCATTACGCCATGCAACAGCGAAAGGCACGCGAGGGGATGGCTTGCCGCTGTAACTAAAACGTCGTTTGTGTGTGTGCGTGCGTGTGTGTAAGCGAATTTGGTAAGTTGTGCCTATTGTTGCTGCAGCAATTTTGCGCTATTTCGAAGGAGGGTTTCTGCCTTTACCTCTACATTAATTTTTTTGTGTTGCGGTAGGCGTCTAATTAAAGTTAAATTGCGCGGCTACGCTTTTCTGCAGAAAAAGAAATAAAGAAAGAAGCGAGAAGGCGAAAATGGGAAGCATGGCTTTCTTCAACGATATTTGCATGAGGCGAATTAAAGTACAATAAGTTTCGAATATTGGAAAATATTTTAGGCTAAAAATTTAATGAAAACAAAAAAAAAATAATAATAAAGTGAAAAATAGTTTACAAATTTTTTTCTACGGTTTTTTTATGCTAGGCTCAAAATTATTCACTCAATAATCATATTAGCAAACTACAGCGTCCCATATAAGAGAGATTTATTAAATCAGCTACTGTAATTGACCACGCCCATTTTGCAAAATTTGTACAAAACTAAATTTCTTGCTTAAAATTCACTCTACGTACATATAAGTTTTTAACAATTTTCTTCTTAATTGGCGCGATAACCGCTTACGCGATTTTGGCCGAGCTTAACAAAGCACCTGGCGCTTTTTTTCTCGAGCTAACCGGTACCAATTGGACACACCAAGTGAAGCCAAGTCCTGCTGCACCTGATCTTTCCAACACAGAGGAGGCCTTTCTCGTCCTCTGCTACCACCAGCTGGTACCGCATCGAATACTTTCAGAGCCGGGGCGTTTCTATCCATTCGGACGACATGACCCAGCCAACGTAGCCGCTGGATCTTTATACGCTGGGCTATGTCTATGTCGTCGTAAATTTGGCTCCATTAGTTACTTAAATAACGTAGTTTTGCATTTTCCAAAAGTTCCGCTATATGGAAGGGAGCTCTAGCTTTGATCCGATTTCACCCAAGAGTGACAACTGTATAAGATTTTATTGCGAAATCCCAGCTTGTTTCAGAAAAAAAGATTTTTGAACGTTATTCCACACAAGTGAAACCGCTGTGCGATGTAAATTAATATTTTTTTTGTTAGTTATGGTATAATTTTGAATAATTCTTAAAAATTTCAAATACTGCTCTGGTTTCTACCAAAGCTAACTCTAGCCAAAAACATGAACTTTACGCCTAATAGTGACGTAAAATTAAACCCAAATTTGCAACTCAAAAGCCAGGCACAAAAATCGTGTCAACTTGTGTCATTGGAATCAGAAGAAGAACAAAACCTCTAAAAAATCTACTCTCCATTAACGAAGATTTGATGAGTGAAAATGGATCAAGTCTTACCATGCAGATTAATGGTCGATAAAATCATCACAATCCTGGTTGAGTGCGATTAAAATTCCCTGAGTATTGAAGAAACAAAGCAATTAAAGCAAATTTGCGAAATTATTCAGTTTTTCACACAACTAAAGACAAGTCAAAATTATTTATGATATGGGAAAAAAAGATTTGAAATAATAACTAAGAGAAAATTTAAAGTGACCAGTGACAACTTTACAATTGGTGAACTCCAATGTTGAATAAGAACAGACAACTTCGAAGGCAGGATTTTTAGTTAATAAAATAGTTTAAATGCAAAATAAATTAAGCGGTGGTCGTAGCCGAATGGGTTGATGAGTGACTATCATTCGGAAGTGCACAGGTGCAAATTTCCAGGCATGAAACAGACATAATGAAGAAAGTTGTTTCTAACAGCGTCGTCGCTCGCCAGGTAATGGGGAATCCCCGAATGTATTTCTGCGATGAAAAAGCGCCTCATAAAAAACGATCTGCCGTTCGGAGTCGGCTTGAGGGGTTACATACGTTCAGCGGGGTTACAAAATGCGCTAAAAGAAAAAACTGTTTTAAGAAGAGATAAAAATAGAAATAAATATTAAAAAATTTTTATATATTATTTATTAGTACTTGAACTTTATAAAAAAATGTATTTTAATTTTTCTTTACAAAAATTAGAATGTAAAAAATCACGTGACCCAAAATACAATGAAAAAAGGTTGCTCCACGGCCTGCATCATTTTTCCTTGAAATGTAAAAACTAAAAAAAAATTCTTGTAAAATAAAGTTGTAGTTATCGTAGTTGTCGAGCCGGATTTTCGAATTTCGAAAATTTTTACAATTTACGGCATTTAAAAAAAAAATATGCGTTTTACGTCATAAATGTCACACTTTAGTTATGTTTATACAATTTTTTAATAAAATAGCAAAAAACCCGCCTCGACAGGCTATAGAGAAAATACTTATTCGAAAGTCTTAAACGCCTGAAACTATAAAAAATAATAATCTGTAAAAAAAATAAATCAATTTTTTGAAAATACTGTTCTGTGTAACCCCTTAAATGTAGGTGCCAATTATATATAGTCAGCAAGAAAATTATAACATAATAATTACACACTTAAATTTTTTTCAGAAATTCTGAATAAAAATTTTAAAATTTGTCGCATTTTTACAAATTTTGTACAACGCTCGAAAATTTGCTGTACGTGGTTTTATTGTAGTTTGAATTATATTTTTATAAAAAAATAAATGAAATTGCAAAATAAATAAATAAATAGTGAAAACTTGTGGAACAGAAAACTTTTACGAAACTCGCCAGCACCAACGCGCAAAGGTTCAAAAATCTATTTTTTCATGCTGAATTTTTTCCTTTAATTTCTTTTAAAAGTATAGTTCGTTGTATAGTAATCACCTTATAAATATATATATATTTTTGATCCTTCTATTCCTTTATGGAACATAGGACCGCAACAAATTGTTTCCACTGGTCCCGATTACTTTAATTTCGTTCCATGTTTTATTCGTCTTCTCCATCTCCATCTCAATCATCCGTCTCCATGTGTTTGACGGTCTTCCTCTGCGGCGGCTGTCTTGCGTGTTCCACTCAACTGCATTTGTTATAAATCAAAGGTTCCAAATTTTGTACTAAGGGCACACAAATTTTACAAAATTCGAAAAATTGTCATTAAAATTTTCAACTCTTGACGTGATAACGTCTTATAATTCTATGTAGCCGGCTGCACGCACCAAAAAATGCGGCATTACCTTCCTTGAACTGCAAGCGAGAGCGCGGAACGAACGACAAAGAGGCACAATCGGCCCCCGCGTTCGGCAACGTTCGACATCTGGCTCTCTCCTAGTTGAGTGAGCATATATATGTATGTATGTGTATGTATATGCGCATTTGTATATAAATTCACATACTTGTATGATGGTGCCTCTTAGTGTTGTTGACTTAATAACGTCTGATGCACAATCGAAATATATCATATCTGAATGGATATTCACAAATTTAAGAATGCGTTGTTGTCGATAGATTCGTAAGCTCACCATATGAAATGTCTGATTCGAAATTCATGCCAAGTATTTATCGCTGGCTTAATCTAACTCAAAACTACGGTTTTATATGTCATACAAAATTTCGTATATTTACTCGTACAAGAGAACTTTCGAATCTATGGTTTCTTATAATTTTAAAGTTTGTGTAAATATTTTATGAAAGTAATATTCAACTGAGGCTTGTGCAGCACTCAGCGATTCACATAACTAATAAATACTGCATATACATATTTGTTCCATGAAGTACAACAACGATTGTGGGAAGCAGCTCGAAAGCCACAAGGCAGTCGCATACGCAACGTTTGTTGTCTTGGCTGGGTGCTTAGTAGGTTTCCCATAAATTTTCAGCGCCGCACAACGGAAAACCACAGCAATTTCACAACAGAAGCCCAGAAACCAAATAAAAAAGCGGACGAAGTTGAAAAAAAAAAATCAAAAACTAGCTAATCATGTGTGGCTAGAAAAACAGATTGAGCAACCGCACTGGGCTGTCCACTCGCACAGAATGAGTAGGCGTTTTCCAAGCAACACATACCATGCGAGTAGTACGTCAAGCGAGCGAGCGAGCGAGCGGTGGCATGTCGTTATAGCAGCGGGAAGGCTGTGCGCACGCCTCATTAGAATAATCAAAAGTAGCAGCTATTAAAATAACAACCACAGCAAAATGAAAAAAAGAAAAAAAAATACAGCACCAATAAAAAAATTGTTTACAAGAAGAGCGGGTATGTGGAATTACCACCAAAAAACTAGAAACTATGTACAATAATTTACAAGTTTCTCACACATGCCTTCCATATGCGCACGCAAAGTGTTGATAAGAACCTCGCACTGCCTGGTGCACAGTTAGAAAGGCGAGCGCATGGGCTGCCGGGCAGTTAGAGAGACTGAAGGCCGAGCGGCCGGCTGGCTATGCATAAATGTAGCGCTATGGGCGTGGAGTTGGAGTGCTCGCTGGTTATACGGTTGTGGGTGCCCGACACGCAACAGCGCAGCGCTGATAAGCAGCGCACACGGGCACGCACATATGCAAATGTAGTGTATGTGCGCTGAGGTCAGAGTTTATCAAGTGTCTGCTGTACATGCATCAAGTGTAAATAAATATATTTAGTTGGCGCGCAAGTCAGAGGTTATCACATGCGCTACGCGCGTTTGCCATTTGTGGCATGCAACTAACATTTATTTCAGAAAGTAATGTGCACGCAGTTGGCATAGGATTTTGTTTTTTTTTCATTGCTGTAAGAGAAAAATTATCAGAATCTTAGGCTTTGAATTTGTAGCGGCCTTTAACTGCTCGCCAGCTGCTAGTGCGACCTCTTTTGCACACATACAAATGCATGCATGTTTCGTGCTTGTATTCACATATCTGTGTGTGTACTTGTGCGCATAATTCTGCGTTTGATATTCATGCAATAAGATTTGTTTGGCCTCAAATCAATTGACAATTGCACTTTGGCTTGAATTATCGAACACCACAGCCGCTGTCGCTGTCGCCGTCGCTGACCATGGCACTCACACGATCACTCACTCGATTTATGGTCGCACAATATGCGCTTGTTGCACATGTGGCAAACAAAGTAAATGCGAAATATATGCCTTTGACAGCAACATTTCAAATCACCAATAACTGGCAACTGGCAACTGGTTTACCGGCCGGTGCTATTTTTCCATCGCACAAAAATTTTCAATAGTTCACCACCCCTGCTGCCGGTGCCACCCCTGCTTTGCCTACTACTGGCAGCCTACAACACAACTCCCGCATTCGCTGCGCTAATTTGCACACTTGCGCATGCGCATGTGCATTTTTCTTAAGGTCGTTCAGCCGGTCTGGTCTGGCCATATGCAGAACGTGTGGCTTTTAGGCCGCTGGGCTAGTTGTGGCTTGGGAAAATTGTTGCAGCACTTTGCACCCGCAAGTATGTACGTGCGGCCATCACCTGCGCGCAGACAAGGACTTGGGTGTACTTGCCTTTGTGGTTGCCACATAGCCTAGCTCGTTGGCCTGGCTGCTGTGTGCTACCTTTTTGTGCGGCGCTGACTGGCAACTTATGTTATTTGCTAGGTGTTTGTTCTTTTTGTTCTTGTTGTTGTTATATGTTTTGTTGTTTGATTGGCATGCGCGTTGCGCATTAAATTTATTAAATTGTTTCTTAAGGCCACCGCAAAGTCTAGACCCGACGTACTCTAGGCTGCATTTATTGGGCTGCATTTATTGGGCTGCCTTTGCAGGCGGCTGGTGCGCAATCCGTTTGGCCGCAGATGTTGGTGGCATGTTGTATACACTAGTACACAAATGTACCTATGCCAGGCATGTGACTTATAAGTCAAAAAATTTATCACAACAATTTTGTCTTATTGCATGTTTTTCTCTGTTCTGTAGTTTGTTGTTTTGTTTCACTTTGTGTACCAACCTCTACCTTCGGCAGCCGGCAGCCGGCGACGGCTGTGGTCTGTGCTGTGCGGCATGCTGTATATTGATATTTTTATGCAACATTCCTTCCTTTGTTTTTGTTGGTATAAGTGCGGTTGCAACAGCATACCAAATTACTAGTATCCATAGTTGCGGTGGTGGCTGGCCGGTGATTGGCAATGCAGCTGATAAATAGCTAAGGTTAACCATTTTTGCGTGCGCTGGCTGTTGTTATGGGTTTTTATTGGTTTGCTTGCTTTTGATCGTTTGAAATGAGTGGCCGCCAGTATTGGCGCTTGAACTGGCAAAGCGTTGGCAAATTAATTCGGCACTTTGCACCCTGCGCAGCTAATCGCAACGAATCGAAAGTTAAAAATTTAACAATTAAGCTTTTAGAATCAATTTGGGTCTTTATTTAGAGCTAAACTCCAGTTATATTTATAAATTTGAAATTTCATAAAAATGTGTGCAGGTTATAGAAAATGCCCAGCTGGACTGCCTTTCGACCACTTCCCCTCTTGGGTGCTCGTAAGCACTGCAAATCGCTTCCTGCATGCTAATCCGCGCACTTCGGGATGGCTAATAAAGTTGCCACTTCATTTCTCGCTGCAGCTACTGATTTGCCTGTGGCCCACTATTATAGCAGCAACAACAACAAAAGTTACGCATATCTCCTCCTCCTCGTAGCGCTTCACCACCACTCGGTAGTTCAACAATTTGAAAGTGTCTGCAAATTTCCTTTTCCTGCCACAAACGCACGCCAGGCAAACGGGCAGCCAATTGCCACAAATGTTAGCTCACATGCGAGTTCATGCAGCCACAAATATGCAATACAGCTCTCGCCAGCTAGTCGGCCAGTCAGTCAGTCATTTGCCTGTGTTTTGTGTTTTGTTTGTGGCAAATGTGTAATGCACAAATAATTGGCAACAGGTGGCAGCCTCAAGTGCAATACGAAATCGCCTAGTTTTTGCTGCTGTTGTTGCGGTAAAATTGTTGTGTGCGGTTGCCACAGCTACGAGTATGCAGCCGCAGCTAAAGTCGTTGCTAAGTGAGCGAGCGAGTGGCGTGCTGAGTTTGTAGGAGGCTCAGATGGCAGCTTGCAAGTGTTTGTGGCACGCAGTGTGGTCGCCCAAAATGCATTTAGCTGTTATGTGTGCAAACCAATGCCTGTCACAAACTCAAAGTGCACTAACAGCACAAATACATATCTACTTGTGTAGACCGTTAGAGCTTATGGACAGCACAGACAGACGGACACACGGACAGGCGGACATACAGCCGCCCGCACTAGCTGTAATAGCGGAAAAGGCTAATAAAGCAAGTTGCATGGCAGACACTTAGCCAATTGGTCAGTTAGTTTGTCGGTCGTTTGTGCATTTTTGTTGTTATTGCTGGATTAGGTTTGCAAGTTGTGTAGCAAGTGTGGCATGCAAACGCCTGCTGGCAAGTGTGGTGTTGTTGTATGTACTTTTGGCACTCACCCGTTATCCGTTGGTCTTGTTTTTGTTTGCTGTTGTTGTTGTTGTTGCCACAATGTCGCCGTTGTCAGAGATAATGCGGCACAAGTTGTTGCAATGCAGTTATTTTAACTCAGAAACACACTTTTTCAAGTAACAGCTTTTAAAATTGTGTTGTTGCATTGTTATTGTTGTTGCATTGTATTACTTTATTGTACATATGTTCGTTTTTAGTGTGTGACATGTTTGCATGTTTGCCACATTCTCCGGCCAAAGCGTTCAAATCAATGTTCGACATTATAATTACGGCAACAGGCGAGATGATCGGACTGGCGGGCGACAAGCGATTTGTCAGGAGTGCAAAATGTGTTTAAAAACAGAGGGAGAATTGAAAAAACATAACATGGTGTATACCTATGCGTGTTATGCGGATCTGTAAACGAGTGGATTTGTGCGTGACTACCATGCGGTTGGTGCCAGGCTCACCACCCACTGTGGACTTGATGCACCAACTGATATACAATTTTTTTTTAATAGGGGTCGCTCCTCAACTGTCACTGGAAAGCATTCGAGTGTGTTTCTGTCTTGAAAAAGTTGCTCATAAGAAACAATCTGTAGGTCCCTCACTTTGTAGAATAACATCAAGACGCATATTACAAATGCGATGGGAAGCTAGGCAGACCGCGGACTAGAGGAAATATAGCAAGCCATGTTTTTTATTTGAACAGAAATAATTGGTTGTAGGCAGTGAAGACAATTAAATGAAAATAAATCCTGAAAAAAACAATTTTAGTTTTGGTAACCAAGTAGTGTCCAACTCCAAACTATGTAATGTGTCGAACGGAAGAATTTACTACATTTCTTCACCCTTGTATTAGAACTGGAAAGCTTGGTTTGAAGCACTTGATTTGCATGAGTTTGAAAATAACTTAAAAAATGCTATTGAAACTCCAGATTGCTATACAATTGAAGCAACGTTCAAATGTGAAATTTTAGCAGCTAGATCACCTCCAGAGTACACTGTGCAAAGTATCTGCTGCAAACACGGAATTTCTCCAACTCTTGTGTTTCTTCTTTGATTTATGCTTAGCCCGTAATTTATAAAGTACTAACAAGCTAAAACTTTAAGGCCAGTCCGAGGTAAACACTTGAAAAGCTATTGTCATTCTACTGTTTCTAAATGTAAATTGGATCCAACGCACGGTGATCTATTAAAAAATGGGCGCTAGTCCATATTTATGGTTTAAAAATGCAACAAATAGCACTTTGATATTCACATCGTTGTTGTTTTATTAAGTTTTTTTCTATCTTTCTTATGGCACCACCTTTTACAATTATAAGTATGCGCAAAAATTAGTCTGAGTCTGGAAAATTTACAACAAAGCTAAAACAGAAATAATCGACTCAGATGAGCATAGAAACCCAAAACCTGTTATTTGCGGTAGTCAAAATGGTGAATGAACGTATAAAAAAGCAATGGCCACAAAACCGTTATTGCGCAGTTGGCATTTAAAGCATTTTAAGCATCATTTATTCCGCATTCGACGGGAGTATTGTGCAAAAGGAAGTTGGCGTGACCGTCTTTTCGACTAAAAGCTGAGTTCGCCATGTAATGACCTATCGAACTAGCCTTATTTGGCACCTTATGGTACTCGGTTTTTTGGAAAAATATGGTTTTTCATTTTAAAGCCATTAAATATATTCTAAAGTACGAACTTTGTTGATGGTCTGAAACATCCTGCTGTTATTTAAAATGTGGGGAACTGCAACTTTGACTCATTTGCCTTGAAGGAGGCTCTGTGGGTTTCAGGTTTCAAATGAGCGGAGGTCGTTGTTCTGAAATAAGCAAGCTTAATCTTATCATATAAAATAGGACTACCCTGCACGAAACCTCAAAAGATCCATTTGTTTAGAATAAATTCGATGTTTTTTTTACTATAATATCAAAGATAATGGAAATAAAATTTCACCGGAAAATACAACCTGAACCTTCATGGCGTAGAGAGCCTAATTCCCATAGCTGGAATTAATATAATGCAGCTGCTCTAATTTCCAGCCCATAGAGGTATAAATGGAAGCAATGAGGTAGACAAGCGCAAGACAAGCGCAATCAAAAACCTCTATAAGAGCTGCACTATTCTTAGCATTGGGAGCGCACACAGGGCTAACGAAGAGCTTAGGAAAGAAGTGAGAATACCAAGAGAAGTGCATAGGAACAAAATAACGATACAATACTAGGCAAAGAAGCTATTGTATGAGAGGATGCAATAGGAAACTATTTCTGGCACTCAATGACCTCTGCTCAATAATTTGCAGCAAAGTGGCAATCCGCTGACAGCTAACAGTTGGCAGTCTTGACCATTCTCTCAACTGTGCTCTTTCTTGGATTGTCACTTGCTTTTCTTTGCAAAGTCACTTACATATTTTATATAGTGAAAGTCTTCTTAACATCCTCTTTGACTGATAAATTATGTACATAAGGAGTGGTGCCTCGATGTCAGTAGTGAATAATTCCTAGTTGGTACAATTTTTTATTTCATCTTTGACATTTGTAAAATAGACAGCTGTACGATTTTATACAATAGAACAACGTGTTAAAATTATTAAATGAAATGAATTATTATGAAAATGGTCGATCTTTAAGAATAACATATCGCAAATTTTGTGATTATTTTGTTGACGATAATCGTCCAAATGAGTCGACAATTCACTGTTTAGTGAAAAAATTTCAAGAAACTGGTTTTATCGAGAATATAAAAAAGACGAGCAGACCAAAAACTAGATGTTCTCTTTGAAAGCTTTTTTACATTCAAGATCCTTTACATTTGGCTGTGTAGTAGATCCATGTGAACTCTGTGGTTTTGCTGATTATGTACTTCAAAAGTGAGACCCTATTCGAACGAGTTGAAAAAAGTATCTTGGCTCAACAAGCCTGGAGCTAACGCATCTTCGCTCGTTCCTAAGGGGTATGGAGAATAGTCGAGGGTATAACAATTTTAAGATCACAATGCACAACTCATGCATATGCATATCTATTTCTCTATCGATCTGTGCATCTATCTATCTATCTAACCCGTGCAAATATGTCATAGCAGTCAAATAACTTTGCATGCTGGATGTTACTCATACGCCCCAACGTCGCTTTGGCACCTATCCGAGTACACAGCAGATGCTTCAATCAACGGCCAGGCATTCTGCTACCGTATAATGCTAAAGCAATTAACATAATGTCAAGCTAATCAACAAAAGCTACACAAAATGTAATGAATGACACAACAACAACAGGAGCAACTATCCAAAGTTAGTAATGTAAGCAAATTGAAACAAACAGTAGCAATAAGACATAGAGGTATTTAATAAATGTCAATTGTTAATTGTTTGTTTGCATTAATTTGCCTTTTGCCAACGTTGTATGATGAGCTGACTACCTGTTCTGCTTGTCTATATGCAAAATTATGCATAAACAAATCCCATATGCAGAAAATTATGTGATAAAAAAATTGCTAAAAAACGAAAAAAAGTGCTTGTTGCCTGTTTGACCAAAAATGGTTGTGGCACGAACGAGCGAGCAGCCTGTCACATTCACACAATAAACAAATGACAATTCCGCCATTTAGTTGCTGTCAGTGGAGCGACATCAGTGCTTGACACTGTCAACGCTTTGCCATTAAAAAAGTCGAAAGTCAACAGAGATGAGTATTAACAATGACGGAGCTGCTGATGCTGGGAGTGAGGGATTTATGTGGTGTGAGGGGGAGATGTGTAGTGAAGATGCACTATCGCTAAGTTCCAAGCGCTTGAGCGTAGCAAAGTGACGGCGGCTACTGTGCGCCAGCAGCCAAGCAAGCAGCTGGGTGTGTGAATTTTTGCTATAAATGTGTGGATATACGAACATACATGCATACATACGACATTTGTTTGTTTATTTGCGCGCTTGTGTAGCGCACTTGGGTTAACGTTGATTTATAACTAATGAAATGCAAACTGTGCCATTAGAATCATTAAAATGAATTTATTAGCCAAAGTGCAAATTAGCGCAGTCATCTGGTCAAATGCAGCTTTTTCGACATGTATATGTGTGCGTGTGTGTATTTAGTGAATGCCTTAGATGAGATAATTTATTGCATTTTACGCTCTTTAGAAATGATCAAAAAGTATATCTGCTTGCGGGCATACATAAAGGGTTTTCCAATAACAGGTGTTGTTGGTGAATGGATTGCGCTATCGAGAGATGATTAACGATATTTTATGGTCGGAATTGGAAGGTATTGATCTGGCCAACGTTTATGTTCAACAAGACGGAGCTACGTGCCACACAAGCAACGAAACGGACCGTGTTGTCTCTCGAAGAGGTGACATTTTGTTTAGGGCCACGTGCAAGAGAAGGTCTATGCCAAAAGCCCAGCGTCGATTCAAGACCTCAAAGATGGAATTCGTGAGGCTATCGACGACATATGCAAAATTTCATGGAAAGGATATTGCCCTGTAGGCGTGGTCGTGGTGGTCATTTGCTGATGTTATTTTCCACTATTAACGGCATACTTTCGTCTTTGTAATGAAAAAAATATCCGATCATTTATATTAAAATGTAGCATTTTTCTTTGATTATCAAAATAACACCTCTTATTGGAAAACCCTTTACATACAATCCTACGTGCATGCAGGACACGCAATTTAATTAAGTCTAGGCGAGTTAACTTAGCAGAAAATTTGTTTTAAATTATTTATGTTGATTTTGTTTTTTACTTTTGTAATTTGTATGTCAAGCAAATAGCTTGAAAAGGTTCGAAATGTCACTTAAATGTCACTGCAACTGATATAATTTATATTACTTTACTTATTTTTGTAAACATTTTTTTATTACCAACAAATATGGCTTTTGATTTCATTTTTTCACACTTCTGCTAAATAAATTTTCTTATTGGATTTTCTCGCTGTTTCTACTAAGAAATGTGCTTATACTAAGCCTTATTAAGCATATACAGACACACACATACGCATACACATTTCTACATAGTACACAGTGCATACGAACATTTGACGCCAAGTTTCCAAAAATGGTATTTTATTTCGAAACATTCACGTCACATAATAACTTTTATTTAGTGCTGAAATCGAGCTCATTTTAAGCGCATTTTTGCTGAAAACGAAACTTGGAAATGAAAACTAACTAGCACTAAACTAAAATGGGAAGCAAAGGGTAAAAAATCTAGTCTAAATATATTAATAAGTCAACTGGTCAACTGTGCTTTATAGCCTCTAGTATTTGTCGTTTTTTTTGCTTGTTTTTGCTTTACTTGTTGATATAGCAAACACTTTTGGGTAGCAGCACTTACTTTGTATTAGATTTTCATTGCCATTTTTCACTATTTAAAAAAGTTTTTATTACGCTCTTCTTAGCTCACAAAAATTTGGCGCTTGATAGTGAAGAGGCAAATGCGAGCATGCGTAAATACGCACATAAGAAATAAAATTATATAAAAAAAGTAAAAAAGTGAAAACGGAAGAAAAATTTCTATGCCCATACAACTTTTTTTTTGTCATAAAAATATCCTAACTTTTGTGTGGAAAGAGTAGAAAACAGCAATAAAAATGTTTATGAATTCAGTTTTTACTTTAAGTGCTTTTGGTTGTTGTAGAAAAAATTAAACAATTTCGTTGTGACAAATTAGGCGAGGTCAGACAAGTCGAGTTACAACTCAAAAAGTTGCACTGAATTCTTTCGCGCCTTGTCGACTTGCTTTTTTCAGATATCTATTCACACAACAGAGCTAAGTTTATAAAATTTTAAGTCACTTTTTTTCTAATTTTACTTTTATACTACTTGTTTAACATCGTAGTTATAATTACTTTGCGGCCTACGAAAAACGGATTGAGTTTTCGTGTGCGCAGTTCTTTACTGCTAAACTTTTATTACACTTACTTGAATTGAAAGAAAATCAAAAGACAAGAAAAACTTGAGTTTTTTTATGATATAAATATAAAGAAAGGTTTAGTTTTCTCTGAAAAAGAAAGCGACATGCCTCCCACAAGCGTCAAGAAACTACCAGCCTTGCTTCAAGAAATGGCTGACTGGCATCGAGCGTTGCAGTTACAGCGGAGGAGTAAATTAAAAATCATGAACAAAATTTTTAAATTATAAACAAAATTTTAACTACAAAAAAATGAACGATTATAAAAAACTTAATTATAAAATAAAATTATAAGATAAAAACATTTTAAATTATAAAAAAAAAAAATTATAAAAAAAATTTAAAAACTATAAAAAAATGTTAAAATTATAAAAAAACCTTAAAACTTTTAAAAAAAATTGTAAAATTATAAAAAAACTTTAAAATTTATAAAAAATATTTTAAATTATAAAAAAATAAATTGAAAAAAAAAATTAATTATAAAAAAACATTTTAAATTATAAAATAAAATAATTAAAAACAGTAAAAAATTTAAAAACTATAAAAAAAATTTAAAAATTTAAAAAAACTTTAATAAAAAAATAAAATGTAAAGAACTGACGCAGAAAACAAAAGTAACAATAATGCAGGAAAAGCTAGAAAAGCTTGAAAAGCAAAGGAAAGTTAGCGCTACATACTACTTGAAAGTAGAATAATACATTTTTTTATATTTTTCAACACTTTTACCTACATATTAGGGTGGTCCAAAAAAATTTGTATGCTGCCGCCCCCCAAAATAGTAAAGAATGAAAAATAAAAAGACCCGTATTTTTTTTTTTTTTAATCAGACCATATTTAATGGTGCCGCCGGGGCTTTGAAATATCCCATGTATTTTGCATGGGAAAAAAATACTTTTTCGTAGATTTCATGTAAAAACCTGGAAAATGAATATATTTTAACCGGATAACTCAGTTTCTCTTCATAATTGGTCAGGGAATAACAACCAATTATGAAATAATTAATTTTTTTTGTATTAACTATTTTCATAAAAGTAATATAAAATATTGTTTTTCGATTTTTTCTTAGATTTTCGTTTTATGGGGGCTTTTTGGGGTTCTATAAAAAATAGTTAATACAAAAAAATTAATTATTTCATAATTGGTTGTTATTCCCTGACCAATTATGAAGAGAAACTGAGGTATCCGGTTAAAATATATTCATTTTCCAGGTTTTTACATGAAATCTACGAAAAAGTATTTTTTTCCCATACAAAATACATGGGATATTTCAAAGCCCCGGCGGCACCATTAAATATGGTCTGATTAAAAAAAAAAAAATACGGGTCTTTTTATTTTTCATTCTTTACCATTATGGGGGGCGGCAGCATAAAAATTTTAATATAAATTTTTTCCCATGCATTTTTGGACCACCCTACTACATATGTATGTAGATTTCTTTCTAGCGCCCACTCATGCTGCTGCAATCCAAGATGAATAACTTCCTCTTAATTATTTAATGAGACTCAGCATTCCAATTTAATTGCGCCCATGACTGCAAGCCAGAAATACATGCACACACACACATATGCATGGTATTTCAAAACTTATCGCACATACTGTATTGAAGAGCTCAAACCTTGAGCCGCGCAATTATCCTTTAGGCGCGCTGCGAGCGAAAAATCCCCACATTTCTTTCGTACGCTTGTTTGAAGGTGTGTTGCCGCTAGACTAGGCACTCTCTTCTTCTTAATCGACACGTGAATCTACTCATTCCCTTTCAACTGCCCCGGCAATTGGTCATGACAGTCGCACGTCGAACAAGCAGATGACAGGCGAATGCTCTAAAAGCAGGAAAGTACTAGCCAAGTGCCGACTGCGCTAGGTCATATGGTATGTAAATGCTGGTATTGGTTTTATTTTGTGTCTACTAAGGCTATTTTTGTAATCGTTAGTCGACGGTCAATATCATTAATCATAATTTGTGCCTGTTTACAATAAACTGAAATAGGGGGAAAAAAGAAAATATGAGATTAGAAGCGGAGATAAAAAAAGCCTGGAGAAAATGTAAAATCTAAAGATATTTGACGAGAAGCGTAAAATATTCAAACAAGCAAGCAAACAAAACAAGCATTTAGCGAAACCAGTTCGACTCTTTGGTCAGAACCTTCTAAGCTACCTACAGCTAAAGCCAACACCACCACCACCGCCATCGCCAGCGCCTCCTCTTTCTTAAGATACCATTACAGTGCACAAATAAACTAGCAGCAACAATAAAAAACGGCATTAAGTAGTGTGTTAGACACCCAATTTCATGGTTGCATTCGAATGGTGTACGCACGCGTGGTGTACCCAGTTAGAATGCCACATTTGGCCAGCAAAATGCTTGCTGCACCACGCGTTGTTGCTTTATTGTTCTGAAACTTTTTGTGCTTGTTAGGAAATATTTAATTTCATGTTGCTGCGTCTGCGCAATAACAAGCGCTTGGTTGCATCGCCTGCGACGAACCAGACATACAGCCAGCCAGCGGGTGGAGAACAACGGTGAACGTGTTAACAACAAACGCTCTCCACCATCACGCTTCGCACTGCGCTGTACATGGGCTAGCGCTTGTACATAGTTTTTGCTGCGAGCGGTTTGCGCGTGCGCACTCGTCCCCCATTGAATTTGCCTGCGCATGCGGCTCGAGTGCGCATGGTCGCGTCAAGCTTATGTTGTAGCGAAGGCGGAGGTAGCGACGCAGGTTTGTGCTGCTTAGCAGCTTAGCGAGACACCGCATTAGCAGTGAAGGTTGCTGGCCGTGCATTAGCAGCTGAGGCGACGACGCGCGAGACAGCGTGTCTTTTGGCGAATTAGCTGTTTGATGGCAGGCAAAGGAGATTTTTTCTCGTTTTTCATTACAAACACGATTATTTAGCCAATCTGCGAATACCACATGCCAAACGACCGGCATACACTTGTTGTCGTTGATGTTGTTGGACCTTCACTCAGCAGCCACCCTGTAATGCGGTTGCGCGAATCACCTTCAACGGCAGCCGCAGTAGTGGCAACAGCAGCAACAACTTCGGGTTTGACTTTAATCGCTAACGGCTTGACTGCAGTGGCATCAGAAAATCTAAGCAAAATGAGAAAATATAAAATAAAAAAAAAATAAAAACATTTGCTGTGCAGTGGAGAGTTGGAATTATCTGTATTCTGGTACTAGTTGTTGTTGTTTTTGTTTTATACATTTTTTGAACGTGTGGCGGACAGTGATTGATTAAGTGTTAGCGACGCTAAAAAACATGATTACTATGTATTCGCATACGCGCACGCGTACACACACATAGAAGTGCTTACCTGCGTGGTATTGCGCCGGTTCGTGTCTTAAGTCTTTCATTTACTTTCGTTTCGTCTGTTGGATATTCAATGCTGCCACCCTCAAAAACCATAAACATATGCTGTAGTATGTATATACACACACATACTCATACACACACACACACACACACATGCTGACAGAATTATAGGAGCACATTGAATATTCATTAATATTTCTAATTTCTAATTAGCACTCGGTTGGTTCGTTGGTTGGTTGATTGCTCGGCCAACAGGCAAGCCAACGCTTGTGGTGGGCGTGTTTCCATGTGCGTGTTGTGTGGTTTCTGTTGTTGTTGCAATCTTAGTTGCTTTTTGGCGGCTTACATGCAACACTTTGGTATATTCAAATTTTTTGGCCTATCTGTTGTTCGTGCAAGCGGAGAGGCGTTCAGGGCGTGGGTTTGGTTTTGTGCTTTGCTACGCTAATGTACACCCGCGCTGACGCCCGCAGCTTAACAACTTTTCTTACACTACAACTACACACAAATTGGATTTCTAACACGCGTAACTGCCCCTTTTTTCAATTCAATTGAATTTTTCTTCTGGTTTTGGTCTATTCTTGGTTTGTGTTTCACTCTACGGCTGTTTTGCCTTTGATTCTGCGGCGATGGGTAGCCTATGAACATCAAAGCTGTACATTTGTTTTCGCTTGTTCGTTCATTTGTTGGCTAATTAAGAAAATTAAAGCGTTTAGCGCTAATGATTAATGGCTCTGCGTACTCTGCATAAGAAATGCCCACACGAGCAGACTCGCATATTTCTACTTTCATTTTAATTCTTTTGTTATTTGCTAATATTCGAAATTTTTGAAAGTTCTGAAACAAATTTTCTTCTTTATTTTTGGTTTTATGAAGTTTCTGAAAAAAATTTTCTTCTTTATTATTTTTTTCTATGTATTATGTAATTTGAGTAGCAAAAACATGTTTTGATTTATGTTCAATTTTACGGCCGCATTTAGCTGGTTATTATTGGATTTTGAGAATTTTCTTAGACGTTTTTGTTCTTATGTTTAGTTAGAGTCGATTTTTTTAACAACATTAATAAGACAATTAGGCATCGGCTAATCGCTACTGCTTTGAGCCTTACCTGCGACCAGCTGTAGACCGAGCAAAAGAGAACTAAAACTGTGGCTGAACCCATATTGATTTTTCACAAGAAATGTGCAGCTGATTCTATGACGGCTCGGCATGCGGCATGCATCATCCAGGGACCTTTTAGCTTGCAATAGGCCATCTGAAAGTGTCCCGCATACTGGGGATTTGGAACGCGCTATTGGAATATAAAATACCTTTAGGGCCGAAACTTCTGTGATTGTCAAAGCAACAGGTGATTTTTCAAAAATTTATTAAACGAAATGTACTGCATCGAATAGTTTGAAATTTGAAGGAAGTATTGTGTATGCAAAGAATGTGTGGCAATTTTTTTATGTCCAGAAACAAGAAAATTTGAATGAATTATGTTTACGTCTCTAAAAATTCGCCCACTGCTACAGTAAATGCGGCCTTCAGTGAATCTTAAATTAGAAAATAAGACCTTTGTTTTAAAATAGAAGGGATTTCATTTGAATTGAAAGTGGAATTTGAATAGGTCGAGCCAAGGCTCCTAAAAACGCTCAGGCTAAAAAGCCCATTGTATTTAGAGCTCTGGAAAGAGGGTAGATAGTCAAGAAAGGAAGGAGAAAAGTATCAGAGAAAGAGATAGAAAATAATAGAGGCAGAGAGACAAAGGTAGTTAGTCCTGTGAGAATTTTCCAGATTCTTTGGCAAATCTGTAAATATCCTCGAGTCTTAGAGAACGAATATTACTCATTCTCATGACATTGGAACCCAAAACTCGTAGCCTTACTCTAGCAAACGCAGGACACTCACAGAGAAAGTGTTCAGTGCTATCCGCCTCCTCCAAGCGCGACCGGCATATTGGGCCCTCAATGATTCCAATGGTTGTCATTTGCTGACGCTATGGGTTGTGTCCTGTAATAATACCTACCATCAACCGAACGTCTTTCCTTCCAAGTTTTAGTAGAAAGTTTGAAAGTTTTCTGTTCGGACTTGTCACAAAACACTTTGCAGTTTTGCAGCGTTCTAGACCGGACCATCGCTCTTTATGTAAATTGCATACATAATTGTACAAGCCTGTTCTGTCTTGCGTAGCCTGTTCTGTCTTGCAGAATTAAACTTCTTTTTACATTTTTGAAAAATATTTGAGGTTTGCTTCACATTCTCCAGAGCCTTCAGTGCAGCCTGATTGTCACTGAAAACTCCAATCTGTTTCCCGCTCCAACTCCTCTCGATTATCCATTAGGCTACATTCAGGATGGCAAAAATTTCCGAGTGATTTCATTTACTACGAACCACAATTGTGGCATGACGCTCTTGGTTGAACCTTAGCTTTCTTAAAAATTTCCTATTAATAATTTCGTCATTTCATCATCAATTGTGTCAAACCAGGTTTCCTTTTGGCGCCTCCTTTTATAAGGCACATAAAGCTTACTATTGCAGATCTTTTTTGCAGTTTTGCGGGGTCCATCCTCAGCATATGTCCAGTCCACTTGGGATACTGAAACTTTCGCCGACGATTTGAAAGTCGTTTAGCTCAGCTAGACATTTGGCGTTGTAAAGTAGGCGATAGTTGATATGATCTATCCGTTCGGAAGACGTACGGTCCAGAAATGTGGCGTAGGATTTTTGCTCAAATATGTTAAGATTTTCTTTATCCGCCTTACGCATGTCTTAGGTTTTAGAAGCATTAGTAACGCAAGACCTAATTATTGTTTTACTGAATCACAGCCGCGTTGACTTGGAATGAAACGAGAAACTTGGGGTCATAGCGAAAAGAAGGCCACGTTCCTCGCCCTTACTTCTCTTTTGGATGTTGCGTCCACAGAGATGATAGATGAAAGATATATTCTATATTCTCTATATTCTCAAAAGTGTAATTGCCGTTCGATATGGCAAATTTATATTCATTCGGAACTTTTCTAGTATACAAATACTTAGTTTTCGGTTCGTTTAGGAGACCTAAGCTTCTGACTGCATTCTTAAGTTTTAGAAAATTCTTTTTCAAAACTGCTGTACTTTTGCATATTAAATCGATAGAGATGCACTTTATAGGGACACAAATACTAAACAAGCTAAAGTAAAACTAAACTCGGACTTATGATTTGCATTCAAATTAGAGCTGCCGCAAGTTTGCAAAATTATGTTTTCCGACAAGTGCATTTAAAGTAAAAAATTAAAATTTTTTTATTACAAAAAAAATTATAAAATTATTAAAAATCTTTATTATTAATTTCCAAAAGCAGGAGCGTACAAAAATGGCAAAAAAGTTGATTTTTTCTAAATAGTCTCACTAGTTTTGCCCCTTAAGCTCTGGAGTTCCCTAGAGGACATCCTTTCCATCCACTCAAAAATTGTGGCTATTGCCACCTCTTCTAATTGTTGAATTATTTGAATCATGACTATTCCTATTACAAATTATTAATAGTTTACAATTTGTCCATTTTTTCTTTATAAATCCCCAGTCTTCCTCTTTAGTACACTTTTTTACCTAATATTTCTTTTATTTTTCTGCTTTCAGACATTAAAACGCGGCCTTGCCAACGAGAATGTAGTAGCTGTAAGAAGTACGAGCTAAGCCAGCTGCGAAATATTGTGGTAAGTTGACTCAAAAGAAGAAGAAGAGTAGACATTAAATGAAATTAGTGTGGGTTAGTTTTTAAGGCAGCCAATATTTTTGTTTCCAAAGGTTGCTAAAAATGGCGGATCCAAATGCCATTCGCGATCCTCTTCGAACTTTATGGTCTCCACATTCTTTGCGCGCCTTATTGCAACAGCAACACTCGCCTAAAGCGGTTGCAGTTGAAAGTGTAGCAAACACGAGCATAATGAGCACCGCATTCATGCGGCCGAATGTTCGCTTTTATCATTAAAATATTTTGTGTTCGCTTGAGCTTATTAAAGTTTCACGCGGCACAGTTTGTTTTTGTCATTGACATCTCGCTTATTTTTGGCTCGTCACCCGCGCCCGTCCGCGCACTCCCAACACAAGTACCAAATGATTTTTATATTTGATTTGCGCGCGCAGATTTTCCGGCATTACCTGCGTACCAAATAGGCGCGCGCACACTCCTGCGGCCACCACCACCGCTATCACCTTGATTTAGTTGGCTATCTCGCCTGCTGCCTGCCTAGCAATGTCATGACCATAAACGCGCCAAGCTTCATAAATCTTTCTTCCACTTTGCGCTGACAACCAAACAGCTCTGCGGCGGCAGCAACATATGTTTTTCAGCGAACAAGTGCAGTCAGCGCATGTCAGTGCGACAGCTCATAACATTCGTAACTGCCACTGCTCCTACCACTGCCGTTGCTGCTAAGCTGAGCTATGTAATAGTGTTATGCAACAAATAAAATTGCATTAAAATCAGCAACCATCCTCACTAATCTCCTCGCACGCCTTCAAGCAGGCAGCCAAAAGTGAGGCAATCAAGCGCATCAGTGCGTCAGCGTTTACATCGTCGTCTCTATGCAACAATCAAAATGCAACGCTTCGAAATGGCGAAAAATTCCACAACCCTCACCAAATACAGCAGAACAACATGAGTTTTCAGCACTCAACCTCGCTCAAATAGACAGCCAGCCGGCTTTTGCTTGCTGTCCGCCCGCCGCAATTCACCTGATGCGGCTGCGCCCGCTACGGATGCTGCTGCCATGGCTCGCCTCTCCCATTTGGGTAGGCGATTCTAATCGCTGACTTTGTCGCTGACAGCAAAACGCCATAAATACTTAAATACCCGTACTATATTTATACTCAGGCTATGTGCGGCGAGGCAACTGTGGCATGTCGATGTCTACTTATTTGTAACTCGGGTATGACACACCAGACTGGGTGTCTTTTTTGCTTGCATCGCTTTGATGCTGTGCACAGATTAGTGGCATCAAAATTTTTACTGCTTAATTTTCAACTAATTGCGAATATTTGCAAGCCATCGCATTAAAAAAGTGAGTAAATGAATTAAAGGCAGAGCAAAGCCAATCAGCAATAAGTTCGCCGCATAACAAATTGTCGCGCTAAATGCAGCTATCGAAAAATCATGAAATTATGGAATGGTGACAAGGCGTTGTCATCCATCCTTATCAACTATTTTCCTATAACTGCAGTAATATTTGCTGGTGTTCTGCCGCACGAGCGACCTTCCACTTGCGCACAAGCAAAGTCAAACGAGAATAAAAATTATAAAAATGCCGCACTCAACAACGTATAAATCAAAAAAGGCGCGCTATTGAAGCGACTTGCCATTGAAAATTGCAGCTACAACGTTTTGGACAGATTGCCAGTTTTGTGCTATGCAACTGCTTACATACTAACTTCGACGCACCAGACAGCCGTTTACATACTTATATATGAGATGCTATAGTGGTTTTTTTTTTATAAAAGTTAACAACAATAACAAAGTTGCTGTTGTTAGTGTTTGCTCCCATCATAAGCTACTGAAAGCAATTGACATTTCGTTGTGATGATTTTGATGATTTCAGACAAACGTACACGAGATTGATTGCTTGCGACAGTTTGTAATTTTCAATGCAACACAGGCCCCCGCCCTCGCACGTCATCGCTCTTCATCGCTGTCTCTTTTTGTGCTGACAAAAATAGGCGCGCTTGCTTGGCTAGTTTGGCGACGACTGTTATACTTGGCTGTCGGCTGATGGCAACTGTTTGTGAGCGCTTCGCTTGGCTTGAAAAAGGAAATTTTGTTTGATATTTTTTTTGTATTTTATTTTTAATTGTTTTTTTATAGTTTATTTTTCATTTTATGTTTCGATTTTGAAGATCAGCTACAACTCAAACTGCTACTGCGGCTTCAATATACATTTTAAAATTTTGTTTTGCTAATTATCGCATGAGAATTTTTGCTGAAATCGTTTATTATCTTATTATCTTATTTGTTAAGAGCATGGAAAAATAGTATTTTATGGTTGGATAGGACGACGACTGTATATCCTAGGCTGTGTTCCAAGATTGTGGTAAAACAGGGAGTAATAAAAAGTTTGCTTTTTGCATATCACTGTACTTGGAAAATCATATTAAATAAACTGAAATCGGTCCGAACGACTTTATACAGCAGCGCAGATTTTAGTAAAATTTAATTTCGGCAGGCATCTAAAATTCGGAATTAAACAAACTCATGGGCAATGGCATTCATAGCTCGTAACATCAGGCGCACGGACGTAAATTTAGACTTAACATATAAAATGTGGGCATGGTTTTTGTTCGAACTCAATAAGAATTATGTTGCATATACATGAGCGGGGAACAACACGTATTCACCTAAAAGTGGGCGTGTCATCACACATTTTTCGAAATTTATCAAACTACCTTGAACAAAGAGCAAATACTGTACCAATATTTTCATTGAAATATCTTAATTTTTGCGCGTGTTATCGTGCGCACGGGCAGACAGGCATGGACAAGTGGAATCCATTAATCATTCTAAGAATTTTGATATACATAAGTCTCTGTATATCTTGAGTCCTTTAGGTGGTTACATACGTTTACATGTAACCACCTAAAGTGAATTGACGTTTACACCCTTTTTGGGTGTTTGGCCGAGCTTCTGCTCCTTTTTATGGTGTGCGTTCTGATGTTTTCCAGAGACCAGCAGATGACTTTCCAGCAGATGGCTTTTTATGAGGAGCTTTTTCATGGTAAAAATGCACTCGGATGTTTGTCATTGCCTGTAAAGAAGCGGTCGCTTTTAGAAAATACTTTTTTCTATCTATTGCCGTTTTCTGCTTGGGATTTCAAACCGCTGCACTTTCGAATTGTGGTCACAGATACAAAAGCTTATGGCGAGAGGAGGTAAAAAAGTATCAAATTATTAATTCGATATTTTCTGGTTTAGACATGGAAAGCTTCATAGAGTTTATTTATATCATCAGAGAAATAGAAGAAGGCGTTTTCTCAAGATCTTCACAAAAAATTGAAATAATTGAAATAGCTTCATCATAATTCCTCATTATCAAAAAGCTGTGTCTTTGAAACTCTTTTTTTATTCTTAGAAATAAATATTAAACTGCTTCGAAGTTACACTTTTGAAGGGCAGCTAACCCAGCTTCACCCTTGTAAAGGGGCGTATTTCCTTGTTAGGAACCATCTCGAATCCATTATTTTTTTTTTCTTAATCGCATCTTTTGCAAGTGTGGCGTATTGACTATTATTGAACAACAGACGCCGTTTTGAGTTCGAAAAAAATTTCTTTCCAGACGTTTTTGACTACTTCACATTCTTAGATGATAACTTTTTTGTGCTAGATTGTTGATTCTGCTGCAATGATGGGCCAATTTGACTATTCGCTCAATAAATTCTAAATAATTGTAGGTTTTAAAAATCCTCCATTTTATTGCAATCATTTCTGTGATTTATTTCTTTTCCAAATATTGATCTTTCGAAACAACTTTTTTGAATTTTTCAAATATATTTGAGTCGCTGTAGAAAGATGATATCATTTCTTTAAGAATTAGTGCTGCTTTTTTTCGCTTATTGAGGAGTTTAATTACGGCATATTGCTCAACGTTCTTCGCTGTTTATATAATTTCTTTGATTAACTTGTTTAGTCGGTGATAACTCAAAGGTAAATCAGCAGATCTGGCTAAAACTTAGTAAGTATTTGAAGTTGTATTGATCTGCCTTGAATGATAAGTGAAACATTTCTACATTCGTTTTGAATGAAGGGCTGTACATTCACCTGCATATTTTGACCTTTGGTCCTATGTAGAGGGGATATCCATTTTCTGTTTTCAAAAGTTTCAAAAGTGAACGTAAATAAAATATAAATAATAAAATTTTTTTTTGTTGTTTAATGTTTGTACCGTGCAGGTTATGCAGCAAGCGGGAATGGATTTTGAAAAAAAGCTGCATACGATCGCTTACATTGCTTTAATGAAAAATTCACAGCCTGCAATTTTTTTTCTTTTCAAAAATGTTTAGTCCTACGAAGTTCCTTCATAATTAAAATACCCCTAGATTACAATTTTTTACAACAATCGAGAAATTTTCTGTATGAAAAGTTACAATTTCGCAGTTCCTACTGTAGTTGCCAAATAGATTCTTACACACACAGATGTAGCTAATAAAATAATAAAAAAAAAACTTGCATGACTTTAATTTCGCCATTTTTGGTGTTAAAGTGCGTTTAGGTGAATTGTTTCTTTTTTGTTTTTGGTTATTTTTGTAATTTGAAAAAAAAACCTCCCCTCCATTTAAAAAGTGAAATAAAAAAGCTGCTAATAAAAATGTTTAGTGTCTACAAAGCAGCAGCAGGCAACGATTAAGGTCAAATGTGTATAATTTGACTGGCAAACAACACAGCACGAAAACATGAACCGAAAAACTCAACGCAAAAACAAAACAACGAAATGCACAACAACATGACAACCACACAGGCAACATATCAAAGACAAGTGAAGCAAACAGATAAGCTTAGAAATAACAACAACACAGCTATGTCACTTTTTTGCCGCAAAGTATTTCTTCAAATTGTTTCTAGGCGCGGATTGTTATGTGTGCGTGTGTGTGTATGTGTGTAGGTGACTGTGCATGTGTGAGCCTGTGAGTGCTCTTGTCCACTTTTTAATGTTATTAATGCAGCATTTTTAAGTAGCATAGCGCTATGTTCCATATTAAAATGTTAAAACCTCCTTCCGCCCCCTTGAATCCGCTGCAGCGCTACTACGTCCGTTTTCTCATTTTACTTGCGAAAAAAACAAAAAAATTTGCTTAAATGTTTTTACTTGTTTCATGACTGCAACAACAATAAAAACATGTAAATGAGTAAGTACTTCTTTTAATCGCAAGAGCAACAACAAAGAATAGGCGCAGAACATTTCAATTTTCATTCACACATAAATTAAATTGTAACTACATCGGTTAATTGCTGTTTTTGTCACATTTTGCCGCCAATGTAGAATATCTATTTTCGCTGCGTGGACAGTAGTTAGCAACAAAAGCAACAACCACCAGCAATTGCCCTCATTTAGCTTACTTATGCTGATTCGGATTTTTGTCGTCTGCGCGCTGGCGACTTCGTTGCATTATACGGCTTGATTTGCTTAGCTGGATTTCTTGGTTTCTTTACATTGATTGATTGCGCGACAATGAAAGAGCCACAACAACAACAACAACTACAATAATAATACAGTTTTGTATTGCGTTTTTATTCATAAATCTTTTGTTTTATTGAAAGAATCGGATTTCATGCAATTCCTTTACTTGTGCATTGCTGTTGTTGTTGTGCAAGTGTTCCGAATTTATTATTGGCGCGTACATCTTTTGTTAGGTGTTTTGCCGAGCTGCTCTTCCAACTTATGAGGGGCGTCTCTATGTTATCCAACATATGGCGGGACCTACTGTGAATAGCAGATGGCTGTTTTATTAGGGTCTCTGAACCGGGACCTAATCGAAAAGTATATATTTGATCCTTTTATTCATTTATGGAACATAGGGCCTCGAAGAGTAATCAAACATAAATTCACTTGTCTAAAGTGGGCACCAGTTTTTATTTTATTTTTTATTTTATTCGCCTAAAAATTAAAATTACAAATAATCGATAAACTTTTTTCGAAACAAGGACCCATTGTTGTACCACAGGCTTCTCTTAGTCTGCCTTTCTGAAGTATTCTGTGTATGTTAAGACATTTTGCATCAGTGTTAACTATGAAGTAGCGTAGGCTGCGTATGGAGAGCGCGGAACAGGATAGCTGAGAGCTTTCTCAACAATCTCTATGCCTTCACAATTTTTGCAGCATCATCTCCCTGTGCTTTTCTCGTATTATCTTTTTCGCTAATGCCCTATCGTAGCACAAATAGCAGTAGAGATATATTATCTCTTCAGAGACAACATCATTTATGATCCGTTCTGAATCGATCGCTTCGACTACATTTGTACAGAGATCTGTCAAGCCGTGCTTTGGTTCCAACTTTCTTCAGGTGATCTAAGTGTTAAGCCATTGAGAAGTGGTTTCTAATGGTCACGAGTGTGTTATTTTCCAAGATTGATTTCAGATTGGTTCTAGCATACCTTACAAGTTCACCTGCCATGCGGTGAGTGCCACTTCTCTGCTTGCTATCTCTGGACTTGGCTCACCTGTGTAAAAATTTGCATGTGAAAGCATTAACAAAGTTATCGAGCAAGGTTCGCCGCTAGCCTGTATGTTTATGCCTCATATAACTGGTATAGCTCACTATTTTTAATGTTCCGAATTCTCTTTCCAAAAAAAGTCTCATTAGACCGTGTTTACACAGGGAGATTTTTCTTGCTTCAACTTTCCAAATTCTCTTTGCAGGTTCCCGTCGTATTCACACTCCTTGCAATTGTTAGTTTTTAAACTACAGTTAACAACAACATACAGAAAAACGAGAACACAAATAGTGTTGACAGAGCACGAGCATCTCAAGCAACGAGTTGAAATAACAAATGTATCCCTGCACGAACGCGGTCCTACTATTTCTCCTTAAGTGCTTTCAAACAAATGTAAATTTCGGCAGCTCTTTTCCAGTGGTACCAACAAATGTTTACTCATACCAATTGCTTCATCTATTCGCCACTTACCAACGATTGGCGAAGCGAAGAGGCCTAATATTAAAATGCATACAAACCCGAACACAAGCACGTTGTGAGAGATGGGTTTGAAATGAGTCTGGGTTATGGCATTTGTATGGGATTTGACAAGTGTTTTGACTAGTGCTTGCGCTTTAAAACGCTAGCGGCAGCAAACGCAAAAGTAAAGGCGATTTTTGGAAATCCGCATAAATAAATATTTCATATTTTTTCCACATATCTGCTCGATCCACACAAAGATTTAAAGGCAAATTTTTTGACGGCTTGCAAACCAACCAAACCAATTATACACTTGGTTTCTGGTCTTTGCCGGCTCACTGCAACTGTCTATATATTAATTATTGTGTTTAATGGCACGCTTATTGTACATTATCGGCGAGCGGTCATCAGCAGCATGTTGTAGCGGCGCAGCATGCAACAACAGCTTGTACGCTGTAAATGGACAGAAGATAAGTGGCGCACAAAGCTAAAAGTGACGTATACAAAAATCCAAACAGACCAATAACTCCGGCAGACAGTACGCCAAATTGGCGGCGTTTGTTTGGTTGCTCGCTCAATTTCGTATGGGTAGGAAGCCAGGCTGACCAGTTGACTAGTTCACCGGCTAACTGTCGGGGTAAGCAAATTCGCCAAATTTGCCTTGCCGCAGCAGCTAACGTGCGATTATCGCAATTATGTTGTATTTGATATGCTAATTAATTTTCCACAAAGCTCCGCTGTCTACAGAGATGTGTGTGTGATTTTGTGTGTGTGCGGAGAGATGGTGCAGTTGGCGGCGCAACTCAATGCAGTTCTGCCGTTAGTTGCTTATGCGGTTCGTGGTTGTTATTGGCTTTGCCGCATTTGGAGTTGCTCTTTATGGATAATGGCATTTTTCGGCGGCAAGTGTCGAAGTATCGGCTATTCTGCGTTATTTGGCGGTTTTGATAGATTTTGGCTGTTTAAGCGAATTAACATTTTAATTTATGCAAGTCTGAATTGTGATTTGGCATTTCGCGTTTTGCGTTCTGCTACTTGGTTTCGAATTTTTTTTTTTGTTTTTTGTTAGCTTTGTTGGCTTAGCAGACCGGCACACTTTTCTGGTTTTGCTTAAATTTCTCATCCATTGGCAACACTGTTGTAATTTGCATAACCAAATTCGCTTATCGGCACAACATTTCGTTCGATCTTGTTTTATCAATAGGGCATTTAGCCACTCGCTTTTTCATGTGTGCTTGTGCAAGTTTGCTTTGGTAGGCGATCGCTACAAGTGTTAATTAACACGTAATTTAGCACCTCAATTTTGGTGACAGAAATGCCATGGAAATGAGGCGTAAGGCGATTTCATTCCTGAATTCAAGATCAAGTTTGTGTTTCAATTAGAATTGAAATTTAGACTTTATAGTAGTCTTCTTATCTTTGAAGAAGTTGAAGACACATTTTTCTTGGTAGTAAATATCAGTTTGCAATACTCAAAAGCGACGCAGCGCCTTCTTCTTTTCATCCCTTGTTTACCAATATTCGTGAAGAATTGTGGATGAAAAAAAAATTTATAAAAAAAAAATATATTTATGTAATAAAAAATAAAAAAATGAAGTGCGCCGTAGAAGCTTGGAAGCTTATTGTGATGTTAACTCCTTACCTCTTGATGTTGGTAAGTGCCCCCACTTATCCTTTAGTAGACGCAAAGTTGCGATTGATTGCGATTACAAATTGTGCACTGCCACCCGTACAAAAATTTATGAAGAGAAAGACTAGGGGGTCATATTTGCATCGAACATGTCGTTTTCTAAGCATATAAACGTAATGATTGCCAAGTCTGGGACTATGCTTGGCTTTATAGTAAGGTGATCAAGGGAGTTCCAAGATCTTTTACGTTGAAGAGTTTTTATTTTGCTTTTATTAGATGAAACCTCGCATATTGCAGCATTACCTGGGACCCATTTGATATGGGTTCATCTTTAAGAATTAAGAAGGTTCAGAAACGTTTCACTAGATTTGCCATTCTTTCCCTTGTTGAGCTTGTAGTTTGCCTGAATATAAAAGTAGTCGGCTTTTGAAAGTATTTTCAACATTAGAAATGCGAAGAAAAATTTCTTCGGTAATGTTTATGAGGGCATAGCCATAAATCACATCAAATGAGACTTCTTAGTGGAGCCAATACTTTTTAATTTTCCTAGTTGTAACCTTAGACCCAGCAATACCTATGTGTTGCATGTTCCATTTACCCAATTATAAGACAAATTTTAGTCGTAATGAACCGCTCACGCGTTGTATGAGGCAGTCTAACAATTTCTTTTTAAATTTAGATATATTCTCTAACTCACGCGAGACTTTCAAATCGAAACTTAATTGTGCTTAATGTGTCTCACCGTATTGCTTACCATAGACTGTATTTAAGGCGGAGTATTATAGTATATTTGAGTTGTACTTTATTTGATGTGAGAATGAATAAATAACTAAAATAAAATATAAAATGATAAACTGCATAGCGATAAAAATTAAAAAAAAAACATCGCTCGCAAGTTGCGTTATTATACAGTTATTGACGGGATAAACTAGTACCATCCATATTGCCATTCCTGCCATGAAAAGGCTGCCAACATAAATTAGGTGCCGTTTCGAAGCGACATAAAACTGTAGATCCGTCCACTTGTGAAAAAAATGTAAGACGCACACTATGAATTGGAGCAGGAGCTCGGCCAAATAAGGGGTGTAGGTAGGTAGGTAAGATGGCAAGAGTACACTTCAAGTAGCACTTACGTGCCGTTTTGATACCATAATATGGACCACTACCTGTGAAAAGATTTAGGGAAGAGAAAAACACGTCTACAGCCATCCAGTGCTGTTGATGTAGTGCAGGAAGGAAAAGGGATCTAGGCTGGAGAATTTCTTCAAGTCATCCCCAAAAGGCACGCTATGGAATCTCAAGCGCCCAGCCGCCAGAGCCGGACATTTGCAGAGAAAGTATTCCACAGTCTCTTTCTCTGCAGGCTCCCACAGCTGCTGCAATAGGGGTTGTACGGAATTCCAAGCTTTTCCGCATGAGTACCCAGTGACCAGTTAACACCGCAATGAGTTTGGAAATTGAATGGCGGGGGATTCCCATCACCTTAAGCCTTCTGTTTCTATCGTATCGAGCCCTTAGTGTCTTGCACTTTTTTTAGAAAGAAATTGTGTAGTTTCCATTTAACGACGGCCAAGGGGACACCGATGTGGAACCGGTTCTGGCGGTTCTGCCTCTTCCTGGCAAGCTCATCGGCAATTTCATTTCCCTCTACAATTCTGTGCCCTGGAACCCAAATAAGGGGAATGTTTCCTGCACGTTCGAGACGTTTGAGTTCCTCCTTACAGGTCCTTACAGGAGTTCACCAGAAGAGAGCTGCAATACGGCGACGACAGGGCCTTGATCGCAGCTTGACTATCGGAAAAAATATTAATGTTTCCCTCCCAACAGCGATCTCTAAGCATTTTGCATGCCTGCAGGATCGCGAAAACTTCTGTTTGAAAAACGCTGCTAAGGGGTGTAGACGCCAATTATATGTTTCATGTCGTAAATAAAAAATGGTAAAAACTTGTCTTTTTTACCGAGTCAACCTGTGTTGAAAAAACATGTTTTGCCTCGACATGTAGACCCAGAACCAACTGAAAGCTAATTACTCTCGAACTTATAGAAGTGCTCATCTACCTTTATTTGAGACACTCAGCTTAAAATTCTACAAATCTCGTATTTATTAGTTTTTTAAAGGTTTCTAGAAAGCTGGGAAGTCAAATATTTTTTAATAAAATTATTATCAAATGTAATATTAAATGAAGAAATATACAATAAAATGTTTATTCCTATATCTACAGAACTGCTACCACATTTCTGCTGCCAAAATATAAGCAAATGTTAAGTGGATTTTAATGTATTTATTTTATTTAATTACTAATTTATTCAGCATCTCGAATCCTACTGCAATACCCACCCCGCGCAATTGTTTTTAATTTCTTAGTAATAAATATCTGAAATTCCTTTCCAATTCCCACATTGCGTAGGTGCACACGCACCCACATACATACAAGCAAACATTCTTTCTCAAGCACACTTTCAAAACAGCTTTTCGCAAATGAGCAGTGAAAAAATTAAAATTTTGTTGCATTCACTCACAGCCCCTAGCTGCCGCCAGCTGTTGGCCGCCATCGCGCTGCTAATCAAGATGTTGCACTCTGTTTGTCACCGCCACATTTGTGCCCAGCAACACTTCCGCACCGCCGGCCATTGCTGCAAATCCGCACTGCCTCTGTTCTCTGTCTGTCTACACTGATAAGGATCTGCATTTGGCACGCTGACTACTCCTTGAACTCCTGCTAAGCATACAACAACCAAAAATATATAGATAAAAATATATGCCCGTCACACAGCTGAGCGCGCCTCCTACTGTTGTTATTCAAATGAATTTATGGCTGCACAAGTGCGCGCCACTGCGGCCGTGCGCTCCTATTTTGTGGTTTTCCTGCTTATTTAGCAAATTTTGTTAGTGCATGTACGCCCATGGCGTGTCCTCGCGTCACCTGCCCTTCCAACAAATGCATTTGCATGTATCATATGTATATGTATGTATGTATGCGTTGCCTTCTTGTGCGTGCGTGTGTCCTGCTTTCGACCGATGTGGCATATTAAATCACTTGACAGACGCACCTTGCGGTCGCGGTGCATTTTCCCACACTTTCACATACCGAAACAAGTTAGGCGGTCGCGCGGCCGGATGAGCGCCGCCTGTCAGCCAGTCTCTGGCCAATAATGCGGTAGCTGTTGGTGCATTTTGTACAGTTGTTTTAGGTGCCTACTTGCATGCGACAGCGTTTCAAATGCAAAACCGCAAAGCAATAAAGTGGAATTTTATTTGCTAAGCGAAATCTTATGTTGGCCATAATTTCACAATCCCAGACAGCTGCAAGAGCAACGCACAGCTCCCGCATTAATTATCAGGTTGGACGCGATGGTGGCGGTGGTGGTGTGTGACTAGGCAGGAAGGCAGGTTGGCGCGCAGATAAGTGAGAAGGTAGTCACCAAGCGACTAAGAGCAAATGTCCAGCGAAACTGCGTTGTCTTGAGACAGGTCGGGAGATACGTAAATGCAAGCACATAAACACTTCTGCGTACAGCAGCAACAAAGGCACGCAAAGTGACAACTTGCGACAACAAATATGTTAACTCAGCTGCAACACCCGCATTAAAACAAAGCCACAAGCCAGCCAGTCAACCAGCCAATCAGCCTGGTAGCGAGCACTACATTCAGTTTGGCACCCGAGCAATACAGCCAGCCAACAAGTGGCAAATTCAAATGCGAACTGTAACCGTAGACAGCAATCAGCAGCTGTAATAGCAACAACGTTGCTCTTGTGTGCTATGTGGCATGCAACAAGGTTACCTGCCGCTGTTGATGCTGCTGCGGTTGATGTCGCCTCACTCAAATGGCAATAAAATCAATAGTTTCTGACTGAAATCAAGATTTGAACCACAACTTCGACTTTAAATAGATTATTAAGCGCAACTTCACTTGATTTGTGGCGGTTGCACAGTGTCGCCAGCAATCGTAACCATAGCAACAACAGCTATTTCCATGTCCGTTTTGCACCTATCACGCCGACTATATTCGCCGGCACATGAATGTGTATACGAGTGTGTTGTTGTTGCTTACACGTGCTTTTTCAATAATTTTTTTATGCTAAATTTTCGTTGCGCCTTGACTTTTATTTACATATTCCATACAAAGTACGCGAAAAGTAACAAAGTATTTCACCGCAAAATTTGATTTGTTTAAGTGCAAGTTCTCACTTGAATTATGTATGTATGTATGTATGCATGCATGTAAATGTGTGTATGCATATTTGTACGTAAGAGTTCCTTGGTCGGTTGTCGACCGCAAAAATCTATTTGAAATTTAAATGAATTCACAAATGTTTATTAGCGGAAAGAAAGCATTAAAATCAAATCCGCAGGCGGCAATAAAAAAATGCTTCATAAAAAGCTTAAGTTTCCTAGAAATTGAATATCATGAAGATTGTCTTTTTTGAGAAGTAGATTTCTAGGGAATTTCCGGGTTGAATTTTCAAATTAAATATTAGTAACAATAAAAGAGGAGGAAGATTCAAATCAGATTTGATTGCGCTTTTTTATTTTTATTTTTTGCTAGTATTGTAAAGGGCCTTCCCCAAAAGTAACGCCCCGATGTCAGTAGTGAATAATTTCTAGACGGTAACTCTCTTATGTAATTTTTGACATTTGTCAGGTAGGCAGTTGTACATTTTACACAATAGAACAACGCGTTAAAATTATAAAAAGTTAAAATTAAAATTATTGTAACTTATTACGAAAATAGGCGATCTTTTTGACCGCATATCGCAAAATTTGTGATTCTTTTGGTGGAAATAATTGCCCGAATGAGTCGACAATTCAATGCTTATTGAAAAAATTTTAAGAAACTGGTTTCGACGAGGATAACAAAAGTCTGGACGTTCTGTTGAGAATGTAGCTGCTATAGCGCAGAGTGTTGCTGAACTACCTTCAACACCGATTTCTCGACGTACTCAAGAACTAGGCTTTCATGAATGAACATTTGACGGATTTTATCTGTAGACCACCTTGACTATGGTGGGCATTTAAATTATGCCATTTTTCACATATAATGTTTAAGAGCCGTATTTTGAATAAAAATTGTGAAACCTGAAAGAGCCTAACTTTTTAAAAGAGAACATTTAGGCGCGTCTTTTGAAATACCTTTTATAAAAAACAAATACTTGAAGGGGTTACATACGTCCAGCAGCGCCAAAAATGCGCTAAAAGTGAAACTGTTTTTAGAAAGGATAACAATAGAAATAAATAAAGGGTGGTTAAGTTTCAAGGGCCGGTGTTGATTTTGAACAAAATACAATTTTTTTAGGAAATTATTGTCATTTCTCTTTATTATGATAATATTGGAATGGCTCAATTACGTATAGAACAAAACATCGGCCAAATGGCCGCCGTGGCCTCGGCGGCACACCTCCACCCGATGGTGAATTGTTGCTGGCTTATCGACGTACACCTTTCCTTTCAAATAACCCCAAAGAAAGAAGTCCAACGGTGTCACATCACAATCAATCTAGGCGGCCAATTGACATCGCCGCGGCGTGAGATTATTCGGCCATCAAATTTTTCTCGCAAAAGAGCCATTGTTTCGTTAGCTGTGTGACTAGTGGCACCGACCTGTTGAACCTACATATCGTCCACATCCAAATCTTCCAATTTGAGCCATAAAAAGTTCGTTATCATCTCACGATAGCGAACACTATTCACAGCAACTGCCTGACCGGCATCATTTTGGAAAAAATACGCCCCAATGATGCCGCCGGCCCATAAACCGCACCAAACAGTCACTCTTTGTGGGTGCATTGGTTTTTCGGCAATCACTCTTGGATTATCATTCGCCCAAATGCGGCAATTCTGCTTATTGACGAATCCACTGAGGTGAAAATGTGCCTCATCACTGAAGATGATTTTCTTCGAACGCCCGTTTTGACTTGAACGCCCGTTTTCATAATAAGCCTGAATAACTTTAACGCGTTGCTCCATTATATATTGAGTTAGTCAAAAATATCAAATGAAATGTAGAAAAAGACTTGACGTTTAGGTGTGGTTTACATTCAACATCAGCCCTTAAAATTTAAGCACCATTTATAAAAAAATTTTATACAATGTTTATTAGTACCTACGTAAACTTTATAAAAAATGTATTTTAATTTTTCTTTACAAAAATTAGTATATAAAAAATCACGTGACCCACAGTACATTGAAAAAAAGTTTCTTCTTGAAATGTTGATGGATCTGTAAAAAGAAAAAAAATGCTTGTAAAATAAAGTTGAAGTTATTTTGCAGATTTTGTAATTTCGAAAAACTCTGTAATTTACGGCATTTAAAAAAACAGTACGCGTTTTACGTCATAGATGTTAATTACGTTTATAAAATTTTTTAATAAAAATATCGAAAATCCGACTCGTCAGACTATGAGAAAACACTTTCGAATAAAAAAAACAAAAAACGCATTAAAAAATATTAAAAACTTAATGAGTTCTCAAGCAGACCGTGCCGGAAAAAATAGTTTCGAGAAAAACGAGTTTAAACTTTCAAGTGCATTTCGGTCAATGTCGCTACCTGTGCGCATTAAACTCTCCTCGGGCAGTTACATTTTCTACCATAACTTTGTATGTATGGGAAATTTTTACAATCGACTTCCACAGAAATACACCTAAAACTATGATATAAAAAATAATAGTTTTAAAAGAAAATCGTTTTTTTTTTGAAAATTCTGGACTTATGTAACCCCTTAATATTTTAGAAATTTATAGGGTGCAGTTATTAGCCTGCGACACTGACGCTGATTCCATGCACACTTGCGCTCATACTTTTATAATCAAGTCACTTCATCTTTTTATAATATTCGAAATATTTTTCATGCTTAATTTTTTTCGTTAATTTGTTATAAAAATGTCGTCTAATGTATACAAAAAACTGATAAATCATAATCCAAAATTTGTGCAAAATTTAGAAAAGTGCACAAGACGGTGACCTAAAAAAATTTTCAAAAATTAGTGTGATTTTTGACGTACTTGAAACTTGGTTTTTACTGACCAAAATTTAATGAGCTATCAAATAGCCTACTTGAAATTTTTCTAAAAATTCTGAAAATTGAATTGAAATCCAAATTTTTACAAATTTAATAGAAAGTTCTCTTATTGTACTGGAAACTATATTTTTATGAAAAAATACTTCAAAGGACGAGATAAATAAATAAATAAATACTCAAAACTTATCAATATGTGGGGTACATTTTCTTTTGACGTTGACTGCACTATTAATATGGAAGACAAATTTCAACCTATTTGCATACCTACTTTACCTTGTTGTTGGTGTTGTAGCATCATAAATATTCCCCATATATATACAGGGTGTACTTCTTCTGCCAGACTCGCGATTTATCTAGGCGGTTGTTGTGTTGTAGCCGCTGATCAAGCCCTGCCAGTGCGATGAGTTACCAGTCATCAATGCCTATTTTATCTAGGCCCAGAAAAGCAGCCGTTTCCACGGATTCGGTTCAAAGTGAGAGTGATGTTAGGTGAGTGGGATTAAGGGAGCATGAGCATAGATGATTAGTATTATACGGCGTACCTCTCTCCTCATATCGGACATATGTTCATGTCGGGGTCAATTCTGGATAGGTAAGAGTTTAACCCGCTACAGTATCCTGAACGCGATTGTGCTAAGATAATGCGAATCTCACAAGGCAGCTGAAGTTCTTCGTTTGCAATGGGGAGTGGTTGAGTCTTGATGACGGCATTCGGGGGGCGGGAGCTTAGCAAGATGGTAAGAGTCTCCCGATAGATGTTGTTCGATGACCTAACAAAGCGGTGCTGCATTTAATTAGAAATATCTGGACAGAGAATGCAAAAGGAGCCCTTTGTTTTATCTTCGGGGAGAACTAGTGACTGCACTCCCACAATTCGAATAACTTCCTCATTTAACAATAAAAAGACGTATTTCGTACTGAGCGTTCAAATGTACAAGGTTCGTTTTCAGGCAGTTTCTCTTTTATTTCAGACACGGGCATTCAAAATAACTGTCGCCAAAAGTCAAAGAATTGTATGAGGATGAGAGTGAAATAATTTACGGAGAACGTTTTCCTGAATCAAACGGATCAACTGCAATCATACCAAGCTCACTGTATATGTTTTTGTTGTCATGGGCGAGCTTTATAAATAGAAGTTATGGTTTTCTCAAAGATTTGTTTCCCATGTTCATCTGTGATAAATATTTTGTAAAAGTGACTTATCAGAAACAATTCGGAAGCGAGTGTTTACATTTTTAATGCATAATAAGCAAAATATCGGTTCCATTTGTGACCTACGTTGCATCTAAAATAGTGGAAAAAAAAGAAAAAAGCTTTTTGGCTTTTGAGTTGCGTCTTTTGAAAATGTGTGATTTATGTATACCTAAAATGGGACACATCAGATTTACACTCAATTACATCAGCCAGTAATATTCCATACCAGAATGTTATTGTAAGGAAATCTCGAACTCTATTTGGCCAATGTTTATGTGAATGCCTTACATTTCATAATTTTTCGATTGCCTCAAATCGGTTTAGGTCCAAAAAGTGAAGAAAGCCAAGGCGCATTTATTAAACAACACTGTTTTGTACGTTTGATTGTCGTGGCAAAGTATTGGAAAAGTAGAAAATAAAAAATTAATTCGGCTTGTTTTATTCTGTGCTGACAGCCAAATGGACACTTCGAAAGAAAAAACCCAAATCAGCTGGTTTACCAACACCAACTTTACTAGATTTGCCTTAAAGAAATTTAGCTTTCACACGAAAATATTGTCGAGTTCACACAGAATTTAAAGCACATCAGAAAATGTGATAAATAATTAACTAAAGCCTTTGATTCGGCAACACAACAAAACTAATTTTGTTTACAAATTTCTGCCGCGGCTACTGGCACTTTGTTCGACTACTTTGTTCTTTGTAGAAACTTGCATTAACTTGCACCTCGCCACCGCCCTTACGTACCCCGCACATACATACGAGTACTTGCTTAAACAGAGCATGCTGTGCAGCACTGATTTCTGCCTACTTTTCTCGCAACGGTAACAAATGAGCTTTGTAACGCCAGCAATTTGTAGGCAATAACAACTACAACAGCAATTCGAGCAACATGCAGGCGACGCGGCACCACATGCTGATAAGGATCACCCTTCGGCGCATTCCACATACCAAGCGGCGACAACGTAAGTGTTGCCAACTACATACTACATACTCACCACACACATACACCTATACGTCGGAACTTGCATATGTGTATAGTGCACTTGCCAAGGAGAAAAGATTGCATGCTTGTGATTTTTTTTTCTCATTCGATGTGGCTAAAGGTGTTGCTCTTGTTCTTGTACGCTGCAGTTGTTGGCGGCGTTGGCGGTGTTGGTGTTCGCTTGTCGTTTGCCATATTCATATTAAGTATTTTATCGCTTTGATTTCTTCCTTGCACATTTTTTGCCGCTTTCACTCAAGAAATTTCTGTATGCACTTTTTTTAATCATTTTTTATTTGCTTTATTTTCATTTCATATTTTGCTTTTGTGTATATTTGTAAACTTGAGAATTTTCAATTTTTAGCCGTTGCCAAAAATTCAACACACAACCAAAAACTTATCGAAATTTCATAATCTAAATTGCAATTTTCGTTGTAGCAAAATATGAACATTAAAGCGTACATTTCACCTGCTGTTACAACGCAAAAATAAACGAATTTTAAGTATTTCGTTTACAATAATTGGGCAGCAGAAGAAAAAGAAGCAGAGAAAGGTGAACATCAAAAGCGTCAAATCGTAGGAGCAGGCCTGAGTGCGGCGGCATGCAACATGGTGAAATGCATAAGGTATGAATTATTAGTGCGTGCACATACAAACACACATTCATGCGAGCTTTAATATCTACATACATATACGTATGTGCGTACGATCAGTTGGATATGCATACTTGGTGCTGATGGCAACTAAAGAAAGTTCTTTCCCATCCGTGCAGCTTGCGACGACGGAGGCGGTCGCGGCCTGCTGATTTATGCCGCTTGATAAGGCAGCTGGTTGCTGGCTGACTTTTTGTAGTTACGTCTGCTTTGTGGGTGCAGGCGTTGGGGGCGTTTGAGTAATTTACGCAAATGGGCAGTGGCAGCGCCGGTATAATTTAAGTAAAAGAAATTTGCTGCGACTCATTAAAAACGGGCAGCCGTGCTCTGTGGCACAGCGCTGGCCGTTCAGAGACGCAACAGTTGTAGACAAGCACGGCACCTGTGTAATTTGAAGTTGAGTCGCCAGACAGTGGCTGTGGCTGGAAAAATTTGGCGACCATCACTATCGATATTAATTACAAAAGGAAAAAGTGAATGGCTGGCATTACATAAGAATTCAGAAAATCTCAAATGTAAATATATGGCACACATACCTGCATAGGCACACATATACATACATATGTTTAATGAAAAGTTTTAGAAACAGCGCCCGAGGCGGCACCTAAGCAAAGCGTATGCAGATTAAGCGCGTATGCGTATGCGTGAAAACTTAAAGTTGAAACTAAATTCACGTTCACATCCACACACACACAGCCAAACATATTGACATGCATGAACTATTGCGCGCTGCTAGCCGTCTGGCTTAATGATGATTGCCGGCCACCAAAGGTTAAATTTTAGAAACAATCACCCTAAAGCAGCACCAAAGTCAAAGTCGCAAATGAGTACAACAACAAATCGTATACCCAAAACGAATAATACTAACAACAAGAACAACAGCGAAAAGTGGTAAATGAACGCACTTGCGTAAAGCCTTGCAAACGGAGTTTGGTAGGCGGACAGTTTGGTAGGGGGCGGCCGAGAGTCATCGGCGTGTGATCGGTAATCGGTGAACGGTGAATGGCAATCCGAGCGACTGTTAGACTGCAGACATATAATTAGCATAAAACGAGGAGCTAAGCTAAGTCTTAAGCTTCGAATGGTCACTCAGTATTGGCACTGCTCAATCGACCGAGGAAAAAATACAATGAATTTGAGGAATTAGGTGCTGAACCGCTGCCACCGAAACGAGCAAAATGAACGAGATAATAACAAGAAACTGTAAATGTTAAATAAATGAAAAAATATATGCAAATTTGCGTTTTGCAAATTTTTTTATTTTTCTCGAATTTTGTTTTAAACTTGCAGTCTATTTATTGCTTTTAGTCTTTGACCATTTTTTTCCTTGGCTAAATGCGGCAATTAGGGGCAAAAACTGCCGTCAACTGTAATCGCTGTAGCCATTAATAAAGATTTTTAATTAATGTTGCAAGGTGGTTATGACAAAATTGGTTGGGGGAACAAGGAAATTTTGTATAATTCTGTATATTTTTGTGTTTGGATTTTGATAAAATTTTATTAATTGAAAATTTCTGAATTGAGTTTTAAAAGTGTACTTTAAGTGGGTTGTCTCAGGAGGGGGGACCTTTACAGTCACAAGGGGTACATTTACATATGTATGTGTGCGATTATGTACATATGGCGACTATTTGATGAGATTCTATTATTCGCTTTTACTTTTAATTTTAAACTATTTTTTTAAATTTATTTAAATGTAAAGTTTAGTTGTGGGTTCAGGTTTAGGTTTGACCGGCGCAGACTTGGAAATATGATACATGAGCGTTCAGCTATTTTTGTCAATGGCAATTTTTGGAGTTACGAAATATGCAGTGGTCTGATTAGTTTAGCTTCAAAGCATAAGAAAAATTTTCTCGAATTATGAAAAAGAATACAAATTTTATATAGGGAATAAAAATTAAACAGTAACGCATGTGAACTCGTATTCCATTCAGCTATATGGGGTACTTTAAGCGCTTGATAACTTAGAATGATAGATAATACAATACAAAACAAAAATATTCTGGGAATGCATTTTTTTTTTATTATAATCTGATAACTGCCCTGAAAAAGCTCCTCATAAAAAATATCTGCCGTTCGGAGTCGGTTGGAAACTGTAGGTCCCTCCATTTGCAGAACAACACCAAGACTCACGCCACAAATAGGAGGAGAAGCTTGGCCAAGCACCCAAAAAGGGTGTACGCGCCAACTGTATATATATATATATATATATATATATATATATATAATCTGATAACTTCATGGCATTTAAAAAAACAAAAAACAAAAAAACAAGAAATTATTTGAATATGAAATCGTCCGTCGCGGTTACGAGTTACATAGCACATTAGATCAGTCCAATTTTTGACTACTTTTTCCCATAAACCTGGCCATATGGCGTCAATGGTGGCTTAAATATTGCCCTCCAATGCTTCAAGAGTCGGTGGTTTGTCGGCATAAGCCAATGGCTTAATATAGCTCTAAAAAAAGTAGTCCAGCGGCGTTAAATCGCACAAACGAGGAGCCAGTTAGCAGGACCACTTCTGGCAAAAATGTTCTTAAATGAATCGATTGATAAGGGAATCGATAATCGATGTGGGAACCAAATGTCAACGATGTTTAGCCGATTATTTTTTGGAAACAAAAATTCAGTCAATATGGCTCGATAGCGCTCGTCATTCACCGTAGTGAGGAAGAGCTTCTCATTTCGAAGGAAATAAGGAGCGATGCTGCCGCCTGTGCTCTATGAACTTCGCGAAAAGATTTATTTTTTCCAAAGTAAATTTCCACAATTTCTAGATTTCGCTGTTCTGGCGTTAAACGATTCATGATGAGTTGCCGAACTTTACTGAACAGAAATGTGAACACAGTTTGCTATCCTCAGCTATCAAAACTTAGTTTTCGATATCAATAGTTCTCATGCAGCTAAAAAAGCACCCGATATTTCCGTTGTTACTAAGTAATTCCCATTGTTTTCTTTGAATTCGTCCAGCAAAGGGTTCAGCTATGGCTTGTATACAACAAAAAGAAAAAAATTAGACTTGCAACGCTTCGATTCTGATAAGATTTCGCGTGAATGATAATCACTTCCCCGTTTTTTCTGAGATACATCCCACTTACACAAACACCATTCATATGCGGCGGAACACGGGTAGCTCACATTATTGCGCACTAAAAGCTCAATAAGTTTGCAGGAAATTATGGCTTTTTGCATTTAATTATTAACATATTTATTTTGCATGCACAACACTTTAATATAGTTTTCCACATAAACTGCGTAATTCAGAGAAAAAGAAATATTTTTTTTTATCTCAGCACCGTTTCTTATGCGTATTGCCACAGAGGCTTGCATTACTATCAAATAGCAATAAACAGCCAATTTTTATGCGCAACCAGATTGCAACCGATAAATTTGTAAGCACTCTTAAGTATTGTCTAATAGAAATGAATGCGCTGGGAATGCGAGAGGACTAAGCGGCGTTGTAGAAAAATGGAGGTTGCCGTGAAATTAGCTCGCTGGCGCCGCACTAATCCTAAGCGTTATGCTTTAATCACCATTAGCTGACACGGCGGCAGCGATTGCCACTGCGCATAGCGAATGCAAATAGGCAGACTATGCGGTGGCAGTTAGGGCTGTGACTGCGCCGAAAGCGCCTGCAGCAATGCGAACTGCGTACCGACCTACGAACGTAGATGCACGCAATCAGCAGCCGCACATTATAGAGCAACAGCAACTATGTGATGCAATAATAACAACAATAACTCTTTTTGCGCTTACTGCCTGTGGCCAGCTGCGCTTGATCCTTCTTGGCTTATTTAATTTTGTCAGTATTGCGCCACCGCCTTGCAACTTTGGTGTGTGCGCGAGTGCGCTGTGCTTGAAAGTTGCGGGTACAGGTTGCAGGTTGCACTCTGTGCTTTGTGCCTGGTGCAAGCCATTGCGCTGCAGTCGGTGTGTTTGTGGCACGTACACTTGCGGCGCCTTCAACATGCTAATCTGGCCGCTTGGTCGTAATAATAACATTGCAATGGTTTAATTTAGCAGAAAACTATCGCTGCCAAGACGGCGGCTACTGGATAGCGCGGTGGCAACGTCGGCAATTGGTTCAAAGTAGCAAAACCAAGCAAAAAAAAAATAATGAAAATAAAAAAATAATAACAACAAAAAGCAATAAGAAAAGTGGCATGAAAGTGGCGGTGTGGCTGAGCGGCATCTTGTGCTCCAGTTGAATGAGTACAGTTGGTCAGTTGGCTGGTCGATTGGTTGGCGTGATCGTTGCTATAGCAAGTGCTGGAGTGGCAGCAGCAAGAACAACAACAGCTACATTCGCAATAACAACACAGGCAGCATTAAGTGCGGCAGTGCAACAGATGACGACAGGATCATTTTTAAGTCGCCTGCGTACGCATGTTGGCGCTGTTGCATGTAACAACCTTATGCCAATTCAACAACAACAACAATCAGCAGCAGCAGCAGTAATGGCTGGCGAGTTAAATTTTCGCTTGCTAAATTGACTTTGATCACGCGATGCTTTTTGCTACCGGCGGCTAATGGGGTTGTGGCAGCCAAATGGTGGCGGTGTTGGCGGCGATGGTGGCACGTCTCCGAGTGCCACACAGTTGGCCAACTGCAATACCACAGCAACGGCATATCTGCAGCCGCAGCAGAAGCAGTGGCGCAACAACACCAGCCACAATCGCAATGTCTGTGCCACTGCGCGTAGCAGCACTGGATGTTGTTGTTTGTTGTTGCGGCCTAGCGCAATTTGCGAACGGAAGTTGGCTGGGAGTATTGTTATCCACTTTGATATTTTTTGTGTTGCTTATTTCTTCTTGCAGTGTATACGGTTTTTTGTAGTTGTTGTTGTTGTTACAGTAGCTGACCAAGTTATTTGCCACCACATTGCAACCAGCTACACGGGCATATTGCGAAAATAATTACAATCGACTGCCACAAAAAGACTATTGAAGTTGAAATAACAACCACAACAACAGCAACAACAACACCAAGGAAGCTGTAAAAAAAGCACAATGCAAATGGAAAGAATATAAAGAAGTACGTAACAAAGAAGAATTACGCTTAAGAAAAATGTGTAACAAGATTGCTGTTAATAACAACAACAACAACAACAACAATAATAATAAAAACGCCTGCAACACATGCTGATGTTGATCCACCTCGACGGCAGCAGATAAACTGCATTTACAATTGAATTTGGGTGTAATTTCTGCACAAGTTGCGGCGAGTAACCAACAACAAAAACTGCAAAAATGAAAACAACAAAAAACATGTGCCGCAAAAGTAGCTACTTACAACACCGGTCAATGTGGCAATCAACGAGCGGCCAACTTATTTGCAACAGGAAAAAGAAGGCGGTGTCGGCGGTCGCCTTGCATTTCTGTGGCAGCCACTAACAATAACAACAACAGCAGCAGCAGGAAATTGATATTATATGAAATTATCCACTTGCCGTCTGTCGTTGCTGTTATTGATACCTACATATGTACATATATTTTGTTGTTGTCGGGAAGAATAAACCGTGCAATCGTTGATTGGCAGCAAAAGAAGACGACCGAAGAAAAATATAAGTGTGGCACGATAAGCGCCAATTTGATTTGTTACAATAAATATATAAAACGTCTATATGTACGAGCGTCGTTTGAATGGTCCGTGCAAAGTCAGAGAAATGGCACTATTTTAGTTGTTAGGCTAGCTGAATCACCGAAGCCGCAGAAAATTAAGTTAATAATATAAATTTTCGTATTAAATCATTTCAGCGCTACTGATCCTGGAATCTTACAATAAAATTTAGCGCAAGTATGGTAAAACTAAGCAATAAAAAAATCTCGAATGCCTTCAGTGCCCCTATGACACACATTGACCAGCTAAAGGTATCCGTAACTGTGGCCCAAATAAAAATAAAAATTTTACACTATGAAATGGAATGGAAAGTGTACAAGTTATTCCGTTATAAAGGTGCTGTCTTGCAACGATCAAAGAATTTTCTCTGAAATCAAAAAAATTTATCTTAATTTCAATGCTATTCTTACAGCACTTCACGCTGTAACATATAAAGGGTGGTTAAATTTCAAAGGCTGGTGTTGATTTTGAATAAAATACAATTCATTTAGGAAATTATTGTCATTTCCCTTTATTATGATAATACTGGTATGGCTCAATTACGTATGGAACAAAATATCGGCCAAATGGCCACCGCGACCTCGGCGGCACACCTCCATCCGATGGTCCAAATTTTCGCTGACGCTGAGGCACAATTGAGGTTCTATGCCGTTAATGTGCCGAATTATCTCATCCTTTAGCTCTTGAATTGTTGCTGACTTATCAACGTACACCTTTTCTTTCAAATAACCCCAAAGAAAGAAGTCCAATGTTTAGGTGTGGTTCACAACACCTTGAAATTTAACCACCCTTTATAACATATGAATGCCAGAACCTTTCGAATATTTTTTAATTAAATTGACTTTATTCATTCATGCAACCCCTTAGGTCGCGCATTCTGTTGAATAAATAAAAACTTTAATAGTCGGTCAATCGAACTTATCGCTTATTGTTTAGTTTCCGAAAAGGTTTACGATGGAAACCTACCATTAAGTGTGGCATTTAACTGTATGAAATAAAATCGGGAGCAACTCTATAATAAAAACATAAAAACCATATGCGGTGCAATTAAGAAATACTCGTATCAATATAAGCAAAATGAAATCCATTAGCCAACTCTGTTGTTATTAACAATGTTAACATTAATTGCTACCCTGATACACTCGCGCTGGTTTGATGTTTTTACTAGAGCCAGCAGAAAAAAATTCCTAAAAAACTATTCCATTTGCAATGACTCCGCCATGGGGCAACTTAAATGTGAACAACAAAGTCGCCAATCGCCAGCAATTGACAATTATCGTTAGTCCAAGCAGCGATTAATGAGCGTAGCCACTGTCTCTCAACTTATTCATTGATTATGTAGTGGCGGCGGCGCGTCGGTCGTATGTCCAATGAACGCTGCAGGAATGAATGAACGCGACACTGAACGATCGACTGATCGATCTATCGTACGTTTTAACGTGTTACATATGTATGTACGTTGACGGACGCAAAGGTCACAGGGTCAATTTGTGGTGACGCTACGTCAACGAATCAAATAACTCCAAAATCCATTATTCCATACGACTGCTTGCGCGAAGGCATGTGTCGTGGAATTCGCCGTAGTTAAACGTGTTCCACACATACACACATACTTTCATACATACATTTGTATATTTAAAAATCAATTCAATTAAATGGAATTGTAACGTTCGTTATTTAATTACAGTGCGCCTGGCCGACTGCAGTAACTAGCGATCGGTGTTGTTAGTTGAATGGCAACAACAATTGTAGCCACCGAAATATGTACAACGCTGCCAACACACAAGCACACCAACGCCATACCATAAACGCCATTTAAGTTAGCAACGAAAAGTATTTCTCTGCCTGTGGCTGCCTGTCTCGACGTACATAGCACGGTTAGCGAAGCTTTTGTTCTCATAAAAAGCTTTGCGCTCTTCAATTGTTGTTGGTAATTTGTCACATTCCGCTGTATTGGTGAGTTTTCTTTGTTACTGTGTTGTTGTAATTTGAATTTTACTGTTACACACGAGCTCGCCACCACTCTCTCGCAAATGAGTACAAATCGAAAAACGAAAAGCAAGCAACAACCAGTATTTAGTTTACTCTAGGGCGTGTCAATAAAGCGCACACACACACACACATACATGCATGCCACCAACATTCGCTCGTGCACATTCATTGCTCTTATTGTTGTACGTATGTGTGTGTGTATAGCATTTTATTTGTACATTCGTTTGCTTATTGCGCGGCTTAGCGGCAAAGTTGAAGCAACACTAACACGGCGCGCACGCTCATTGGTTGCTTGGGCCGTCAGCGCGCGGATTAGCACTTGAATTGGCAATGAGCGTAGGAGTCGCGCTTGTTGTTTGTGTTTGGTGCAGGTTTTATTTATCAACTCATTGCTTCAACTGAACTCCTCCGTGCGCAGTTATTTTATTAGCCATATTCTGTGTTATGCCACACTGCTTTTTAGCCTTTTTTCTCTAGTTGGTCGTCTTCATTTTCTGTTTATGCTTGGTTTTTCCGCTTTTATTTTATTTGTATTTTTTATACTAGATACCATTGTTTGCTTTGCATTTATTTCGCTACTCATTTCGATGGCTTGTTGATTTTATGTGACGCTATCAGCGCAATATCAACAATATAAGCAAAGACCAAAGCAAGAGCAATAAAGAAACGGTTGCCTGCAGTCATGAAAATGAAAACATACATGCATGGAGGAATGCCTACGTACATACATACATATATTAGTTTGTATGTCTGTGGATGCCTGTATAGAGCATAACCTGCGTGCGGTGCTTGTGTGCGCTGTTTATTGAGGCTCTCGTCAATCCGATTGGCATTTGGAAGTGCTTCGATGGCGTCTCGTCGGATTTGTGAGGGATCACCATTTTAATGGGCTATCAAGTGGGCGAGCGTTGGGGATCAGTTGCGTGGTAGAGTTGATGGTGTTTCCTGAATTCGCACTTTGAGTCATTTGTGCCTATCTGCGGCGTACAAGTGCATACATGATTAAAAAAAGGCGGAATCGCGTGAAATGTGTGGAAAGGTAAAAAAAAATATTTATGGCATTAATCAATTAGTCCAAAAATAATTCAAAAACAAAAAATGGAAATCGATTATACATAGAGTGTGAGTTTGTGAATCCCACAATCCATCGATAATAAAAATTTGGTAAACCTGATATTTTTTTTTATTAAATCAAGAGTAAAATTATTTGAATATCTGTCGCTAAGGTTAATCAAACTTCTGCGTAAGATAACAAAAAGTGGCTTCGTGTTTACGGTCGAAGCCTTAGCTACTAGTGCCTTCCGTAATGCAATATAATTATTCATAATTACACATATTTTTAATAAATAAATAAATTTATTAATAGATAAATATTGAAAAAAAAACGATTTTTTTTTAATTTTAAGAATTCACCAAAAATATAATAATATAATTATAATGCTCGTTGTTTGGTTAATTCACCACTCTCGATTTGAACGAAAAACCTGTAAACCCCCTTTAATTAATGGCAGCCACCGCAAATTAAGCAACCTATTCTCGATTTCTAGTCCTTGACTACCCCTTCAGATACTCAACTGGAGCTTATTTTTGCTTATCACTCTTTTTGTTTCTGAAATATACAGCAGAGCACCTGGTAACGCTTTTGCATCATTTTGACTGTTGTTTAATACCAAAGATTTTTTTATATTATTATATATTTTTCACACAATATGAATTAAACTTTAATATGTATTGTAATGAACACCTGGAGAGATATCGCGAGAAAGAGTAAAAACTAAAGGGTGGTTAAATTTCAAAGGCCGATTTTGAATATAAACCATACCTAAACGTCAACGACACCGTTGGACTTCTTTCTTTAGGGTTATTTGAAAGAAAAAGTGTACATCGATAAGCCAGCAACAATTCAAAAGCTAATGGATGAGATAATTGGGCACATTAACGGCATAGATCCTTAATTATGCCTCAGCGTCATCGAAAATTTGGACCATCGGATGGAGGTGTGCCGATTTGGCCGATATTTTGTTTTATGCGTAATTGAGCCGTACCATTATTATCATAATAAATAGAAATGACAATAATTTCCTAAAAAATTGTATTTTATTCAAAATCAACACCGGCCCTTGAAACTTAACCACCCATAAACTAGTCGAATTTATATAACCGCTTTAAGTTGAACGCTTTTAAAAAATACCCGACCTGATAAGTAGTGTTGCAAACTAAAAAAGGGATGAAATTGTGAATGGGCGCCTGTAAATGGGAAGCATGGAAAATTCCAGTTAAACGACAAACTACTGGCGTCAGGTGTATTTCAAGGTGGTATCAGCTGATTTGTTTACTTTCTTACGATTCGGCGGCTTGAATGTCAGATAATCTGCTTTTTGCTAAAGAACCTTCAACATCAATATCTTGACGTTCTCAACATGTAGATGTTCCAGAACCGCCTGTTTCTTGGATTTTATCTGCAAACATGCTCATGATGGACATTTATATGATGTTATTTTCCGCTTATTTTTGAGAAAAAGTCATTGTGCTTCACATTTTTCACACAAATAGAAGCGATGTTGGGGTCAAAATTGACGCAAGGAACTGATGCGCGTTAATAAAATTCCTAAAAATGCAATGAGAAACTTTTAGTTTTAGTGGAACTGTCGCCCGCCCGTTCTATCTTACTCATTACAAGATATATGCTTGTGTACTCGCGTCCAGGTCCCGGTTTTTCATCCAAATCATCTGCGAAACCACTGATGATTTCCAACGCTTCCTCACTGCTTAGCATCTTGTCGCTTACATATTCAGTGGATGCTTTCCATTTCAATTCAACCGGGCTATTCGGGTCATGTTCTTCGATTTCGATGTAACTCAAATATGTTCCTCTCTGGTCAAAATAATGAGACACGTATTTTTTTGTTCGCCCGAAAAAATTTTTTTTCAAGAGTTATCGGCAATTTGGTTTTTCGGCTCAAACTCGATTTTTTTTAATTATATAAACAAATTTTTTTTTAAATGCCCATAACTTAGTCAAAAATGAACCGATTTTAATAATTTTGGGTTAAAAATGATCGCCATTACTTACACAAGCGATTTCATGTAGAAACAGTTGAAAAAAAGTAGTAATTTTTTTTTTATTTTGCAAAAAACAAAAAGTGCGAAACAGGTTTTTTACTCAAAAATTCATTACTCAAAAACAACTCATTTTAGCTACTAGGCATTCATCTCAATTAAAGTTTGAGATGTCCTTTTGATTTGGAAAAAGTTATAAAAAAATAAAAATACACTTTTTGAAATATTGAATTTCGAAAAAATTTCAATTTTTTTTCTTTTTTGCTAAATAAAAAATTTTCAACTACTTTTTTGCAATTGTTTCTACATGAAGTTGCTCGTGTAAGCAATTACGATCATTTTGAACGCAGAATTATTAAAATCGGTTCATTTTTGACTAAGTTATGGGCATTTAAAAAAAAATTTTTCTTATATAATTAAAAAAAATCGAGTTAGAGCCGAAAAACAAAATTGCCGATAACTCTTGAAAAAAATTTTTTTCGGGCGAACAAAAAAATACGTGTCTCATTATTTTGACCAGAGAGCAACATATTTAAGTTACATCGAAATCGAAGAACATGACCCGAATAGCCCGGTTGAATTGAAATGGAAAGCATCAGTGGTTATGTTATGTGCTCGAGTGCCTTCTTTACAGATCGACGTTCTTGTTCTCAACGCATGCATTGGAGAAAGAGTCTCTGAGTCAGCGTCATCTTTGGCAGCGCCACCGCTATGTATGCATGTGGAGTGTTCGCATTTCCCTATTTTGAACAGGTATTTCTGAAAATACCTGTGCCCCGAAAGCATTTAGGTTGTGTAATGACTTCACCGAGGCTGCTACTGTACCACAACATCACTACTCTTATTAGCCTGGCTGTCCATCTGCACTCGTGTTTTGTGTCTCCTGCGGTCTTGCCATAGCCTTAGCGTTTCATGCTTCATTTCGCGCGCTGCAAGTTTGCTTACCTTTTCTTCCATCCCCTCGTTCTTTAATATCCATTACTTTTTCCTTTCGAAGGCTAGTAAATCTATCGGTATTGAAGCACTTATCACTTGAACAGCTGGCCCTGATATTGTGCGGTAGGCAGACACAACTCTTAGAGCTGGCGTTATTTGTGCCGATGCTGGGAGCTTGCATCGGTGCTTTGCCTTTAACGCATTTGCCCACAGTTCAGCTCCATATAAGAGAACGGAGATCGCGGTAGCCATAATTATTTTCCGTTTCATTCGGGTTGGTCCTCTTATGTTTGCCATCGGTTTGCTGAGTAGGGATGCGATCTTAACGGCTTTCTCTGCTGCTGTGTGTTATTTGAGCCCCAAAAAGTTAGTCACGGGTCCAGCCGTATGCCTCGGTACTTTAAAACCTTTTTCGTGGTTAGCGTATTTGAGCAAGTTTGAATGCTAACTTCTAATAGGCTATGCTTCTTGGTTAGTAGTATCAGCTCCATTTTCTCTGTGGCTAATTTGAATTAGTTGACTTATAATATTCAAAAATAATAATAATAAAAGTGGCTGCAATAGTTTATAAGCCATATTAGAAAGCAGTTCACAAAATAAATGCCATTGCCTAAGAGTAGAATGTGCAAGCAAATCTGATTAAGTCAACACAAAACTCATTCACCATCGAACACAAATTACAGAAATAAATCAATTTATCTGCCGAAAGCCTCCATTGTTAGCGCTGCGTTTGTGCATAGTTTATTTAATATTTTTATAGTTATTTAAGCTTTCATAAAGGAACTACGGCGAAAAAATGAATATATGAAAATTTACATAAATTGCGCTGAAACAATGGTACGAAAATTGCAACAAAATTCAAAAGTACTAAAGAAAAAAGCATGTAACTGTACACATGCATATGTGTGAAAGGCTTTAAATGCAATATTTGTATATTAATAAAACTGAAAAATACACAAAAATATTGTGTGGCGTTCATCTGTAAGTATCAGGTGCTTTTTAGTTGCGTGAGAATGAGCGATATCGATAACTATGATTTGACAGTTGAAAATGGCAAACTGTATTGGCATTTGCCTTTAGTAAAGTTTGACAAGTCATCATGAATCGTTTAACATCAGAACAACGCTTCTAAATTGTGGAAATTTGCTTTGTAAAAAATAAATAAATCTGTTCAAATTTCTATGAAGTTCATTGAGCGAAGTGTTAAAGAGGACGCCGAAATGACGGTTCGTCGTCGTTCTCAACTCGCTTGCCTTCGTCCTGCGACCAAGACCTGTCGTATGGATCTTGGCTTACTTACTTATAATCAGCGTACAGCTCCGGCAGGAATTGAAGCCGAATGATCATAGTTTGTGGGGCATTTTTGCTAACCGGGCTCATTTAGATTTATTATTCAGATTTATTGGAAAAAGCAGTCAAAAATTTTACTAAGCGAATGGGCCGTGTAGGTCGTAGCCGCGCGGAGATATGTCGGATTTCATATTCAAAAAATAAATTACAAGAAATTATCTAGCAGATTATAGTAAAAAAATGCATTCCAAAAATATTTCTTTTTTGTAGTTCTCAGGCTCTTAAAAAACACCCGATAGTTTTTGCTTAGTTTTATTTTTTACGTGTCGTTCTTTTTTTACTGGCCTTGTCGTCATACAAATTTTGGGGCGCAACAGTAGCTGCGCATTGTAGGGTTAATGCAGTCGGCGGGGCAGGTGTGGCGCTTTGACATTTACTGCAACGCTGCTGAAATTGCACCAAAAGAGCGCCATTCATCATTTTGTGCGGAGAACTACAAAAATGAAAAAAAAGCGAAGTTGTATCTTTGCTAAGCAGGCGCGAAGAGGCTGTTGCTCAACTGCGTTAGCAACAACAAAATTAATGCAAAGCGGCACTTTGAATTTCAAAACATTTCCATTCATTTCGCATTCATTCAAAATGTTGCTGTTGACATTCGAGTTGCAGCGCTTTGAGGCAGCAGCGAGTGGTGGCAAGATAAAAATGAAATAAAATTAATATTTTTTTTTTACTTTTCTGACAGCAAGCGATCTTTTTTTTTATATAAACCATGTGTGAATGTGTGAATTAACATCTATGCTATTGCATTTACAACTCACGTCTCCGATCGTAGGTCGCTGAAAAAAGTAATGGAATGCCACAATTCATTGTCACTTTCAGTTGGGCGCATGCAACGCTGCGTGGAGTTTTTGTTTATTTAATAATAATTTTATTTTTGCCATGTTGTGGGCATTGGCTAACAGCACAGCGCTCCAACAAGAATAACATTTACAAGAATTGCAAGTGCAACAACAACAACAACAAAAACATGGTGTTAACAATGGCAACATTCGTAGAATGGAATAATAAAATAAACACAATAACACTTAGCAACAACAAAAACAAATCAAATATAAGCAACGCAAGCGCGGTTGTGAGATGTTTAACAAAAATACAAAAACAAAAAAACAATTCTGAATTGTTGGAAAAGTGTTTTGGTGCCATTAACAAGTGAAGAAATGCACACCTAGGCGGTAATTAACAATGACAATGCTAACAACTACAACAACACTTTATTATTTAAAACTAACTGCAAACTGAAGTAGCAGGAATACTACAATATTTATAAATTTTGTAAAAAAGTATACCATTTACGTTTCAAAAGTACTCATTTATGCCCCTAACAGTACTAAGAAAATGGCCCATTCAACCCATTGAACAGGCTTAGATCGCGTTTTTTCGCCATGAATTGTTTAAATAAATTTCTATATTTATTTTATTTTTAGCCTATTTTAGTCTAATATACAACCAAGGGTTATTCTCAATTCTAGGTTACAGAATTTATCAATAAAATTAAAATTAAATTACAGTAGTGTTAAAAAAGTAGTAGCGGATATTAAAGAAAAGATAAAAAAAATGCAAAAAGTACATGCAAGGTTGAGTGAATTCAGCAATATTCGGCAAAGTATCAAAGCAATTCATTTTTGAAGCGCAAATTCTCTTTCATGCATTTGATTTTTAGCGGTAAATTATTCCAAAGACGGACAGAGAATAAAAAGTATTGACGTTCAGTAACAAAAAACTGTATTTCATCAGGACTAAGTTTAGCGAGCAGCAACATAAAATGATGTTAGAGATATCTCGGTCCCTAATAATGATCTTCTGAAGTAACACTAAACATTTAAACTTAAGCAAATCGTCGAAAGATACCGAAGCAATTTGTTATGCAAAAACAGAAATGCGGGCATAGCGTTTTTTTTTTTTTGTTTTTTTTTTAATTATATTCTGAGTGCGGAAAACAATATTAAATGCGGTCCTAATTTTTTTGGCAATGCATCAAATATGGAAAGACCAGCTCTGGTATCCACCACTCCTGAAATGGTGTGAACCTGTTTGCTGATTTTTTTTAAACCAAATTTTGTTAATGCTGAGCCTGGTTAGTCCTTTAGATGCTCCCTGATCTCTTAACCTTGTTTGTCATTGGTGGATGCTGAGTAGAATATTTTAGACCAAAAACCTTTCACGGATGCGGATCTTTCAATTGTTCGGAGAAGACTGGTTCCACTCTTTATGCCACCTTTGTTATGCAGTTGTAAAGCTTTTTCTATGGTACATCAAAAAAACGTGTTTATTATTTGCTTCCTACCTTGAAGCTTATTAAGTGGCGCTGTGTAGGGTATACGACATTGTGAGAAAATGGCACCGTTTATTGCAACATGTCAACCGCCATGAACGATCTCGTTCATAATTTCCCTTGTATGGCTGTCGATTTCTTGTAATTTTTCTGAAATATGCGCAAAGACAGCGACGCTTTTGGTTTTCTGTTGATTTTTGCACTGTGGCAGTCAACAAGTTGCAATGCGGTTGTTGGCGATAAGAATTCGCCCACGGACAACGACAGCAGCAGACAACAGCCATCAACAGCGCAACGGGCAATGGGCAACCGACAAACGCGACAATCGGCAACAGGAAAGGGATTTACCAGTAAAATGACCCGCAAGCAAATATGTCCAGCAATTATGTACAAAAGGCACACACACATACATACATGCATGTATAACTTCACTTGCATTCAACATGAGGCGGCTTGCTGCAATTTCATTCAAAGTGTCGACACTAAACAGTCAGTCAGGCAGTGAGGCAGTCAGCATTGCAGCGAATTAAAATGTCAACAATTTGTTTGTGTTGTTGGCAAATATCATGCATTTTAGTAGTATTTGTTGTTGACCATTCCTCTACTTGTATGTGTGTGTGCGTGTGCGTGTGCAAGTCCACTATGTGCCCGGCTTGATCGCCCACACGACTTGCCACCAACGCCTGCCTACCAACCAACCAACCAACCAACCAACCAGCCAATGCATGAACGGCTGCTGCTACCTTTTTATTGTTGTTGTTTTTAATATTGCTGCTGTGATTGTCGTAGCTGCTATGTCTCCTGTTTCATTGTTGTTTTTTGTTTGTATATTTTTTAGCCGCTCATTATTCGCACTCGTTATTTGCTTAATTTATTAGCTCCTTTTTCATTTTTTCATTTTTGCATATGTATGCGTGTGTTTGCGTTACAGTTTACAGTATGTGCGAATATTTGCTGACGACTCAGGCCACGCCGCTTATCTCTGTGTCTACCATGGGCTAGAGTGAGTCAATTTTAGTGACGGTTGTAGTTGTTGTTGTTAGCGCAGACATTGTTTGAGCAAATAGCAAGTGAACGTTGTTGGCATTCTACCGTTACGCTGTTTATAATCGACAATTTTTGGGCGAAAAATTCATTTCAAGGGCATTGGCAAGCCGCATTTTGAATTATTTGCCTTTATATGTATGCGTACGCACACACACACACACACACACATACATACATACATCAATTTGTACGAAAATAAATCTTTTTGCACTTGTGATTCTCGCGGCTGTTAATTTGTCAGAATTTATTTTTACACATTTGCTGCTGAAAATAAACTTGAAATATCTTTCACTTGTAGACAGGCGCGATATGTGTGTATGTCTGCGTGGTATAAGTGATATCTTCCTTCAAAATTTTCAAACTGTTTTATTTGTTTATATCGATTTCGTGCCACAACACTGTAAATATTGCGCGTGATTAACGAAATTTTGCCGAGTTCAATAACTTAAGCTGCAGCATTAAATGCTTGAGTGAAATTTCGAGTGCTTGACAAGCAAATAATTCATCACTTAAGAGTGAGAGTAAAATGATGAATCACAGAAAATTGGAAATAAATGGCCCCTATTATGAGCAACATTCGATCTTCGACTGTAGTCGAAAGTGCTGATCGAACGAATTTTCATTTGGTATTATGGTGCTCATTCGTTGAAGAATAGGACTATTGTGAATTTCGATCGCTAGACGCATTTACAATAGATAATTTTTTCTTAGCTGATACAGCAAATCAAAATAAAAGAAAAACCGATTGTGTTGAAATTCTTTGCTAACATTATTTTTAAAAGTTAAAAAAAGTAATTTATGTGAAAATGAGTACAACGGAGTTGTGGTTCGACGATTCATCGGACGATGAAAGATTAGTGGAACTAGCTAGAAGTAGAAAACAGTTGAGGGACGCATCCAACCCCCTAGAAATGGCTTTCACTGAGTAAATTTAGAATTTTCAAAATCTGTTGACGTACTTAATATTACATAAAGTTCCTTACAGATTTTTAAAGAACTTTAGATTATCTAAAGAGGCGTTTGTGAACCTACTGTCTAGTACAGAAAACCCGTTGCAGCACTGCACCCGAGACAAATTGATTCCAAATATTTTAAAGCTAGACACAGTTCTGCGATTTTGTGCTCAGGGATCGTACCAATTGAGTATTGGTAATGAAGGTATGCTAGGACTTGCTCAACCCACTGTGTACGATATTGCTGAAGATATTGAAGTGGAGTCAAATAACGGAGAAGTAGAAAACATAAGAAATGAAATTTTGAGAATATTATAGAAAAATCTAAAAAGTACGCCACAGTTTCTGTTTTATTTTTGTTATAAATTTTCTTTATTCAATTATTCGTCATTCGAAAAAAATATGTATTTCAGTTCCTCTACGTATTTCAGCCCATACCTGCCAAAGGAAAATAAAAATGTATTTCTATAAGCATCACAAAAAAAAAAAACCATTATTAAGCTTAATCCATTTTGCTGCCGTTCTCACTGGTGGTCCCAAGCAATTCAGCTCCGTCGTAAATTCCTCCCATTTTTTTGTTGCTTGAACTTTGGTGCAAATCCCTTTTGCGAATTGTGGATTCGCCTTTCTAATTGTTGTTTGGTACTCACGACTTTCGACCTGCATAAAATTAACAAAATTAGTATATATAGTATATATTATATTTATTATTTGGTTACTATAAAACCATAAATAATCGCAAACAACTTACACTTTAACAAGTTTTCCCTCAATACGCTACACAATCGAAAGCAAAATTGCATTCGACTCTAAATTCGGTAAACAACGAAAATTTCGATAGGGTTGCACCGCTCATAATACCAAATTGACATTCGATTTTCGATCTTCGACAACCAGCGAATATCGAAGATCGAATGTAACTCATAATAGGGGCCAATAATTGATAAATAAAAATAAGGGCGAACTCGAGGAACTCCACAATTATAACACGCCGCACAAAAATAAAAAAATAACTCCAACGTGAAATCCACTCTTATGTACGGCTTTGAAGCCTGGACCGTTGCAGCCTCTGACCTCTAACCGTTACAGGCTGTCACCAATCGTTGCCTCTGCAAAATATTGAGAATGTTATGGCCCGACACAATCTCAAACACTGACCTGTGGAATCATTGTAACCAGTTATCAATGCGCCTGGAAATCCTGTAAGGGAAATGGAGCTGGCTCTGGCACGTGAAAGATGAAAACAAACCTCATCATCACCCGCAGCGTAATCGAATGGAACCCTCAAGGCACCCATCGTAGAGGCAGAACAGCACTGACCTGGAACAGGAATCTGGAAGCTGATGTATTCAAAACTACAATAACAAAACTTAGAGCGAAATCAAGGGGTTGACTCATGACGGAGGGAAATAGAGAAAACTTGTGGCGGCCCTTTGCTCGCCCGCGGAGGCATAGGACCATGTATATTCTTAATAAAATTAGAGCACCCACAAATGCAAAAGGTTTATTTTTGTTGAAAAGAAAAGGTCGAACCAAGGAGCGCCAGGAAATTTGGTGGCTCCTAAAACACTCAGGCTAAAGAGCCCATTGTATTTAATTTATTTTTGTTACTCCCCGCACATTTTCGCATAGCTTCGAGATGAAAAAAAAAGATGTACAAAAAAACTGAATATCTATAGTGGAAAGAATGCAGTCGCTTTGCTCTTAAAACCCCCAAATTTACCAGAAAATCATGTAGGGCTTTTTCCACTTAGATCACTTAAAATAAGGGTTGGACGAAAAGTAAAAGAAAAGAAAAGACTATAAACACTTTTCTGTAGAATGAAACCAGAAATATTTCTTTTATACGTTTTTTTGACTTACGAGTGCCATTTCTTGATTCTCAAGAGGTTAAAGTAACGTATTTAAAAACATTTTTTTTAACAGCGAAAATTAATACTTGAAAAAATAGTGACTTATAAAGGGTGGTCAAGTTTCAAGGGCCGGTGTTGATTTTGAATTAAATAAAATTTTTTGAGGTACTTATTGTCATTTTTCTTTATCATGCTAATATTAAGGAGCCAAATATCAGCCAAATGGCCGCCGCAGCCTCAGCAGCACACCTCCATCCGATGGTCCAAATTTTCAATGACGCTGAGGCATAATTGAGGTTCTATGCCGTTTATGTGCCAAATTATCTCATCCTTTCGCTCTTAAATTGTTGCTGGCTTATCGACGTACACCTTTTTTTCAAATAACCCCAAAGAAAGAAGTCCAACGGTGTCGTTCACATTCAACATCGGCCCTTGAGATTTAACCACCCTTTATAAACTTTATCCTATTAAATAGAATATTTAATGTGCTTTCATTCGACATGTCGCTTCCCACAAAAAAAAATTTACTTATCCAACCGTAGAGGAGAACCTTAAGTTGCATGCGTCATTACGCATGATTTTTTAGCAGACAGTTTTGCACGTTTGGAATTATTAGAATGCCCGAATGCATTTTTAAATAAATTAACGCACACTTATATTGACATAAAAATATATAAATCAGATTTACTTACACTCTTTGCAAAGAGTGGAATACTCTTCGAAGTATTCCAACTCAGGCACTTCACTCGTAAGCGAACTGTAAGTTTTCGCTCAGTTTTAAATGACATGTGAATATTTAAAAGGTGTGAAAAAATGTTGCTGGCACGTTGCTCGACGTTTTCACGGCGTGAATTGAGTACTCCATTGCCCTGAGATACATATAAAATTTGACGCATATTTCACGGCAATGCAATTTGTATAGAATTTGACAGCGGTTTGACGTGAAACGCGAACTTAGTACTTTGCTGAACTTGGAAAAGCTTAACTACGTTGATTTCAACGGCAAATTAAAGCAACAGAAAAGCTTACAACTTTTTACTTCACTTACTATTCTAATATCGTTTCTTCTTTCAATTCACCTTTTTTCCCCTAAGGGCTTTAGTTGCTTTGTTAAGCATTATTTTGTCCACCTAATGCCAATGCACGTTGAAAGTGTTAAAGTTAAATTTGTTAAGAGATACCTAAATAAGAAATATAAGAAATACCTAGCAACATCTGAGTTTAACCACCAGGAATTTATATGCCACACCGCTTCTTGATATGTGCCTTAATTATAGCTTCTCAAAAAACACAAAAAAAGGACAAATCAGCACCAGCTGCCCACAAAGCGAAATTTGTTCGAAATGCCAGCAATTTGCAGCAAACTATAAAAGCGAAACGAAAATTAAGCAGATTTGAGCGTAAACGCTTTATGACACATTACACATTATCCACTTAACTCGCCAAAAGAGTCTGCTTCAACTGCTCCTTGTGTGTGCTCGCATGTGGGTATGCAGCCTGGCCAAGTAGACAGACGCCAGTAGTCAACTTCAACTGTATGGCCGGTTAATAAAGTAAATGTAGGAAACAAAAACTGAGCCGCAACAAAAACAAAAATGCCACAGCATAAGCTGTGCACAGTTGAGGGCAAGAAAAAAATAAAAGCAAATCACAGAACAAAAAAACGGAATACAAAAAGAAATCAAATGTAGCCACGGCATATGAATTGCTTGCATAGAAAAAAACGCGCTACTGCTCCATTTTTTCATATTTGCTTTTCCTTTGCGCCGCAGAGTCCTTGTAAATTTTCAGCATAATTATGAAAAATTATGTATTCGAAAGAGATTAAAAAAAAAAATGTGAAAAGTGAAAATATTCAAAAGAGAACTGAAAACGCGGAAAAAATAAAAGAGTAGTGTAATTTATTGTAAGCAGTTACAGCAACAATGCGTGACTGGAGCCGCAAAAGATGTATGGTATAAGTAGAGCACTTTCAAGCTTCCTTAATGACAATAGCAACAACAGATTTAAGAGCGCTTGCAGGCGGACAAGTGGCATTGCCTGCAGCGGAGGCGACTCCTTCACCACAGGCAAGCGCAACAATAACAATAACAGTAATAAATGAATGAGAAAATACTTTATTACAATTATTGCACTTTTTACTTTTGCTCCGTTTCTTTTTTTTACATTTTTTGCATGCAAAAGATTTTTTTATTTTTATTTTCACACCCCAGCACGAAGTGAGAAATTTATTATTTCACAAAAGTTGTTCACTTGCGCCTTCGCCCATTTCATTTTGGTTTGTTTGCGCTTTCATATGCAGAGCTTTTCATTCTATTTTATATTTTTTGCGCTTCTGCTCAAGGCGGGCGGTTGCAACGGAAAAGTTTTTGGCATGATTGTCAGCACGTTGTTTTATAATTACCCTAATTATGATTATTAATTGCACCGTTGTTTATTTGGCGGCGTTATTATTGCTGTATCTGCAAGTCAAGTTGACACAGTAGTTTGGCTAAAGGAAAAAACTAAATAAAATATAAAAAATAAAATTAAAAAATGTGGCTGAAATGGCAAAAAATGCTAGTGAAATAAAACAAAATTTGAATTGCGGCAGTTAATGTTTGACTTTTGAACTTCAGCGTCGCCGCTCAGGCGCTGTGAACATTTTTGTTGAGTATTTTGCTTTGAAAAGTGTGAGTAAAAGAATTATTCTCACAGCAAATGAATAAACAAATACTGGATTTTAATAAAAACAATTATTTTTTATTGCAGCGGCAATTTAAATTTTTTTTTTTTGTGCGCACTTTGTTGTTGGGACTTTTTATAGAGAATTCAATATTTTAATAGTCTTGATTGAGTTACATTGCACCTTTAGTGCGAATATTTTCCCTTAGCGGGGTCTCTTGAGAGAGTTTAAGCTCAAACTGGTTTTAGCAGAGATCTTGCTTTCCCAAGAAGATGCAGATTCTTAAGCTAAGGTTAAGTCAGTTTAGTCTAGTTGCACTGCCATTAAAATGCTCCACTTGGTGATCACAGGCAAGCGCATGAAGTGCGTAATGGACTCCATAGCTTCCTCATTCTTCCCGCTTATTTTGTTATACGAAGTTCGAAAATTGATCGTGTGGTTAAAAATCGAGTGCCTCGAACATATTCACGTGGTAAGCTCCAGTCAAGGGCGCGTTCTTCCTTCGTCGATTGTTGCCCAGAATGGTCTTGCTGTGACTAGCAGCTCATCAAAGATACTTCTGAATCTGTTTTCACTGGAAAGTCAGAGGGGCTGGTATGCTTGAATTCGAGTGCTTAAGTCCCGTCTCACACACTTTGCTTGCGCACTCGTCTGCTTACTCATTTCTCGGAATCAAACTATGGACCGGAACCTGCTACATCTTTACTTTTAGATTTTCACATACCGAGTTAAATACTATCGCAGATTTTCAAGTATTACCGCAGCCTGGCTGTCTACAAAGACGGCAAGCTTCGAAGGAGCGAGTACCACGAAACTTAGCGGACTTAGGTTAGGTCAGGTTGGGTGGATTGCTACACTCTATGAGGGTGTAGAGGGGCCCACTCCCGGCAAAATGGACGCTCACTAGGGCGTCTAGCATTTCATTGCATGTGGAGATATAGACGCCGTTTGACCTCTGTATATAATTTGGAGAAACCGATTTTTTTGATAGTATTTTCCGTAAACGACTGGCGTCAGAGGCGTCTTTAGTGTTAACGCAAAAGTCATTCTAGGATCATCATCCTCGTTCTTCCTCCTCTTTGGGATTTTGCTTTGTTTTTCCTTCTCTGTGTGGCATCACAATGGACGAAATGGATTCTTTGCCCAAGTGGGCCCTCGTTTGGGCAGCCATTAATGCTAACCTAACCTAATAGGAAATTAGCGCAGTTTCTAAAGAAACGGGTTAGGAATAAATCATAGCCTGCTACTTTTGTGGCATCGAGAGCTTGCAAAAACTCGAGTACATCTGCTTGGCCAACACTAAATTTCCCGGTATTAGCAGCTTGTTGAAGATGTGACAAGTCTGTAGAGATTTCAGATGCATTTTCAAATGAGCTGCAACTGTCTGAGGTACTGGTGGCAAAAGTTCTATTATATTTGGTGTTACCATTGACTTTGCTCTTGGAATTGAAAAATATACGAAGCGATTTAGTAATACTCTTTATACTGAGCTCCATCAAGGGAAGGCATTTTTTATGGCATTTTTTATGTAGCAAATATAAGCCTTTCGAAGTTTTTTCTTAGCTTAATAAAAATCACTTTGTCTTTTGGGGAAGAGTGTGGAGTTGCCTGTCTCCCATCGGGGAAGACTCGGCAGATATGCAGGGTAGGTGGGAAATAAAATACCAATCGCGGATCAAAAACGCCAACACGAGCTTGGAGGTGTATGTAGTTTGTTTAAGTATCACCAAGCAAGGATAGGCGTGCTAGCAACCTACTTACGCGAGTCTTAATTGCTAATGAATCGTCAAACTCACAGCCTCGAATAAATAATCGAAAACCCAAAAGTTGTCAAGGCTATCGAATAATGACTAAGGTTAGCGACGCCCTATGCTCCACAAGGAGTTAAAGGATAACTTAACTGGGGAAGCAGTTAATATCAGATTTTTATGGGCTTTGTCTTCCCGATATTTGGCTTTAAGCAGCTTTTGAACCTTGGCAAACTTAAATGTTTTCTTTCTTGCAAGTAGAGGAACGTAACGAATTAGGCTTTCTGCTAGAGATTTTCCAAGAATTAAAACTTAAATTATTTATGGCAATTCGATAATTAATAGAGTTGAAAATATGGCAACTCAGTAGCCGTTATTACTTCTGCAAAAGGACCTGCTTATCATGAGGGCTTTATGATGGACCGATTCGCAGGTTAGAGGTCGTCGCACTTAAAAATCAAATAGGCAAAATTATTAAAGTGTATAATAAAATCTCTCAATATTTACACAAAATGTTTTATCTTGCACTGGAAGTGAGGTGGACCGTTTATCACCTTGAAATACAAAGCAAAAGTCTAACCATTCAAATTTTTATTTCCACCCCTTCACTCACAGCTCCTGACGCCAATTGCGAAACTAAGCGCAAAAGTGTAACTGTATTAGCAATTTTCCATTAGCAGTAAGTTTAATTTAAAAAGTTTAAAATCTGCATCGAATCGCTTTTTGGGAACATCAATTTGTTGCACCAAACTCGTGGCGTGCACTCACTCTTCCAAAAAAGCGCATAATAAATTTGTGCGAAATTAAAATGCAAAACTTCATTTTGGACAAATTATTGCCTTTTGGTCAAACAATTGCCCCACGAATGAAAATATTCGCCCTTTTTTCGTTTGCATGCTTCATTGCTTGCCACAGCCACAGCTTTGTTGGCTGTGCTAACGGTTGCTTAGCTAGTAGAGTGGAAACCTAAATATTGGTTGTGCAACAAAACTTTGCCTAAGATCGTAAATTTGCACGATGATGGCTATGGCTGTGGCTATAGCTTTGGCTGAGATTGTGGCCCTCTCAAACGAATAGCACATTAGGGCGGTGTGAAGCATCACGAAAGGCGACAACTGGGCCGAAATTGCATGAAATTGATTATGGTTGTATTTTGGGTGGCAAAGAATTGTAACTTGGAATTGTATTTATATTATATTTTATAATTCCAATGTATCCGATAAAATTCAAGTTGTATGGAATAGTAGCATTTCACACCTCCTGCACTTGCAACTGAAACTAAAGTTTCTGATGCGCTCATGGAACACTTCATCATGCATACACCGCCAAGCATTTAACCGCCGCACTCATTTCATTTCTTTTACTATTCTACATAGCTGCCTTTGCACACTCAGTTTTTCTACTTTAGCGACATTCATTAAAAAAATAAAAATTAAAAAAAAATACTTTTACGCTATTCCTGATAATCCTGCTGATTGCCCAGCAACACAATTCGAGTTCAACTCACAAAATAATGACAAAAATATACAAAGGTGAAAGCAAGGTGTCAAGCGAGGTGTGTAAATGCACAGCGCCTGGATTGGGTTGGTAGTCGGCGAGGACGCAGCTCGTCGAGTCCATTAAAACTCATCAACACGGCAAACAACAACCAAAACTTGCTACTGCACTTGCCATTGCGATTGTGACAGCAACAACAAAAGCAACTGCTAACAATTTGCCATTTCAACACATGCCACACACCCACACACACACATGCCCTTGCCCAACAGACAGTGGGTAAGTCATTTTTTGACTTCGGCAAAGACCAAACCTCGACCCTTTTGGGCGGACTTGCAGTTAGCGGCACGTGTGGCCCAGATGTCATCATTTTTGGTATTGTTGTTGTTATTATTGTTGTTCATATGCCACTCGCTGTCGTGCTACTCTTTTGCCACTTTTCCTTGTTGCTACTATTGTTGCTGCCATCACTGCTTCTGTAAAGCCGAAAACGGACCTTTTCATTTTTTCAACACCTTTTCAGTTCTGAGCCACTCCTTAGTCCTGCAGCCTGTCATCCGTTTTCGTCCTTGCACCTTCGCACTGGCAGGTAGTCAAGCAAATGTTTACAGTTAGCAAACTTTAAGCGAGCATTGTTTGTTTTTCAACTAGTACACATGCAACAACAACTACTACATTCTGAAAGAATCACACTGGCGTATGAAGAGCAGGGAAAGTGGCAAGCAGTTGGCACAAGGACCAATCGGCCGAGTATGTGACTAGCCCACCGTGTCGCAAGCACAGCTACACAATCGCACACTTACTCATGGCCACACGGACACATGCTTGTAGTCAATTGCGGGCGTTGTTGCCACAAATACTATTTACTTCACATTTTACTTGAAGTTTGTGCACGGCTTGTGTGTGGACAAGTGTACATAATATCCATATTTCACAAGGATAAGCGCATTGCAGCAAACGTCATCATGGTTAACACCAACACCAGCACTGGCGCTACGTATCTTCCAACGAATTCGTGCAGCACACTCCCACTCCCACTCCCGTTTCCACTTTCACTCGAGCTCACTAAAAGACTACTGCGGCACCTTTCGAACTCAACATTTCTTTTGCTCCGCTTATGGTTGTTTTAGTTATTTTTGTTGTTATTGCTTTAGTGCCAGCCACTTTAAATTCAAGGTGTTTGCACTGCTGCCTACTCGCCGGCAACTAAGTGTGCTGATACCTTGGTACAGGCCTGATCCGGCTGCACAAACATATGTTGTATCAGTTCTTACCATCTACAAGCACCGATAAATTGTCGCATCAAGCCAATGTGTTGGGTGTTGCTCTTAATAAAAATTCCTAAGTTCGCAAGTCCATTGATTTCGGCACAGTTCACCGGATGCGAGCTGGCTTGGCTGAAGGATCGCGCCGGTATTGGCGCTGCGCCCAAAGTATTGTCACAGCAAATGCCCCAGAAGACCTGCCAACCACTCAGCCACCCAGCTATTTCAGCTTCAACTAGGAGCGACTTGACTTCCTTCTATGGTCACTCTCGCACATCCATTGGATGAGGTGGCGCTGGCGCTGGCTGGTCAGGCAAGTGTAATAAATTTGCGCACCATAAAATCTTTGCGGAAAAATAAAGTATCCAGCCAGTCGGTCGACCAGGCAGTCAGGCGGCCAGCGTGCAATCCAATAACTGCTCTCGCCACATATGTATGTGCACCCCGTGTGTCTGTGTGCTTGTGGCTGTAACAAAGATTTTGTCGCCGAGTCAACGCAGCGTAAACTGAAGCAAAAGTTACTGATGCTCATGGAGAATTTATTGTGTGCACGCTGATTCGCTTTGACTATCTGCACTTTCGCATATGTGTATGTGTGTATGCATGCACTTGTGTATATTTGCTCGCCCTTGGGGTCAGTAGGGCCATTTGGGGACATGCCAGCGTCAACGCGCAGCAAATTGTTTTTGAATGAAAAAAGGAAAGAGCGAAAAAATTAAATTTTCTGCTGACAGAAAACTTTAGTATTTTGACTTTTTGATGCATCACTGAATTATGTGTATTTCTCAATATGCCTGTGTGTGTGTGGCATTGCCACATGCCACAGTAGTGTTGGCAATATTTACTCTTGCATTTACAACTTTAACCTTTTCAACTTACTTACATCCATTACGTATTCTCTTCTTTTGTTACAGATCTCCAGTGCACCAAATGCAACGTTGCACCACCATTCGCTTGCCGTTTGTTCATAGTTGAGTAGCAACCGTCCGCCTGGTCGGTTAACCCTCAGACACCTCGTTTTAGTTCGACGCAGAGCGAGCATTTTAATTATCGCAAATTCCCCGAAAACGCGGCGACCTGATGACTATGGCAGAAGGCACCGACCCCATGGGGCATCAGGCGGGCTCCCATCATCACCATCACCACCAACACTCCCATCAACGCCACCATCCGCACCATCAGCATCCGCATCAGCAGATGCATCAGCGTCAACAGTCGCATCCGCATTATGCGCCCTATGCTGCTGCTGCCGCCGCTGCTGCCCACTTGCAGTATCCGCTGCCACAACATCTGCCACTGGCACTCAGTCTACAACATCAGGCTGCTGCTGCCGCTGCCGCAGCCGCCGTTGCAGCCGAGCAGGTGAATAACAATCAACCCTTTGTGACCAACAACAACGTGCCGTGGAAGCAGCGCAAACGAAAGCGTTTATCGGCTGTGCTGGATAAGCTGCATAATCATAACAACAATAACAACAGCGTGAATAACAATGGCAGCAACAACAATAACAACAATAATGTCAGCGGTCAAGGCAATCACAATCACAGCCATGAGGAGCCACTGGACGGCGATGAGGATGTCGAGAATGAGGCTAATTTTAAGAACAACAACAATAACAACAACAACACCAACCATGGAAGCAACAATAACATGCGCTCCAAACGGCAAAATTGTGGCGATGATAGTGGGAAAGCGCTAATGAGCAATAAACGCTCCCTCAGTGAAGTAAGTGGCGATGAAGCCGATCTTGAGGCTGAGGTCGATGCCGTATCTGATGATCTGTCGCACGACAATGATAGCCCTCGTATCAGCATGAGTCCATTGCAGCTGGTCTCATCGAGCGATAGTCCGTCGGCAGCGGCCCACCCCATTGCTGCCGCTGCGACCTCGACACCCAGTGACAATCCGCTGCACGTCGACATCAAGACTGAGCACATGCACAATCCCTATGACCGTTACTTTCCTATTCCGTCGCCGCTCTTTGGCTATTATTTGCACACAAAATACTTAAATGAAGTATTTCGACGACGGCAAGATCTCTATACGACACCAATGCAGCACACGCCTTCTTCGATCGCATCGTCAATCGCGGATGAGACTTCGCCTACTGGTTTGGTAAATTCGGGTGCTCATCTGGACCATCCGCCTCCTTTCCCACCAACATCGACAGCTACTGCTCAAGTTGCCGTCGGTGTTCCCAGCCGTTCGCCACCACCAGCCGTCACCGTTGCACTTCCTTCACCACCACGCAGCGATTCATCAGTCACAGCAATTGCCACGGCTAATACACGCACCAGTTCTTCACCTGCTGCACAAAGCAACGCTTCGGACCCGAACATAATGCCACCACCACAAGAGCGTCCATTGGATCTATCAGTACGCAGCGGTGGCACGACGCCTACATCTGAGCTGGGTGGCAAAAAGTATAAATCTCCATCGCCACTGCCAGCGACCACACTTATGTTGCCACCAGCACAGCAGCCCATCTCAGCCACTGTTAGCGCCGCCTCCATGTCGCCAAGCAACCCCTCCCACAAGTTCACTGTGGCAGGAAACAGCAATCATGCATCATTGGCCAGTTCTCCCGCACCTGTTTCCCCATACGCTGCAGCTGCTGCTGCTGCACATGCCGCCGCAGCCGCTGCCGCTGCGATGATCAAACTCGAAATGCCAATGCATCCACTACATTCACATGCACCCAACACCACGGTGGGCGTGCCCGTAATCAAAGGTGATGTAGCATCGCCCACAACCAAGGAATCGGTCGCATGGCGCTACAATCTCGACGTCTCACCAGTGGTGGAAGAAATGCCACCCGGCTCGGATGTTGCCTACGTCTGCCCGGTTTGTGGGCAGATGTTCTCGCTGCACGATCGCCTTGCCAAACATATGGCGTCAAGGCACAAGTCGCGCAACCCCGCCAACGATATCACCAAAGCCTACTCATGTGAGGTGTGCGCGCGTTCCTTCGCTCGTTCCGATATGCTCACACGCCACATGAGACTGCACACCGGCGTGAAGCCCTACACCTGCAAAGTGTGCGGCCAAGTTTTCTCACGTTCCGACCACTTGTCTACACATCAACGCACCCACACCGGCGAGAAGCCATACAAGTGTCCACAATGCCCGTATGCCGCGTGCCGACGAGACATGATCACGCGGCACATGCGCACACACACACGCTACGAATCGCAACAACGCGGCGGTGGCTCCAACAATAGTGGCGCTGCTGGTGAAGCCAGTGGCCCCTCCAAGTCACCGTTGCCATTACTGGGCGACATGAAGATGAATTTGCCGTTGCTGCTAAAAAGCGAGGAGCTAGCGGCCAAGTCGACGATGCACAGCGGTATCGGAAGCGCATTGCCGATTGTGGTGAAAACGGAGAGCGCCTAGTGGTGGTCACTCACATACAGGGGCTGTAAAGCGTAGGTGCTGGAGACTCTCCTATGGAGGGCTGCCGGGAAGAGATTAACATAAGGTCACATGGAAGGAACATGGGTCCTATGTCCGTAAGAAATGAAGTGAATATTCGAGAACTTTATAATTCAGGCGTACAAGTACAGAGTAGCTAAGTACAGCATGAGAAAGTAGATGTAAGGATAACAGCGGATAAAACATTTTATTTTTCAAAAATCTCTTTGTGAAGACTGAGACTAATTTAAGCGTAATAATGAATTTAAGTATTTTTTTTTTTCTTAAAAGATTTGTAGAAATGGGGTGGAAAAACTTGAAATGGTGCAAGCCTACATTTATATTTATTTAATTCACTAAGCTAAGTATGCAAAGCTGACACTGAGGGGAAATGAGTTGTGGGCAAACTTTTCGGAGAATGATTTCGTGAAAGCGCGTGGAGCGGACAGTTACAGTTGCTGTTAGCTTTGATGGAATTTTTCGATGAAAGCGCTCAACTTTTACTTGACATTCGCTCGTTTGTCGGCGCCTAGGGTATTGAGGCCAAATTTGATATTTTAATTTCATAACAGTACATAAAAAATGTTAGTTTTAAAAAAACAAATGGTTGTGAATGGCAATTCAGCATTGATTAGTTTTTTCCGAGCACAAACATTTTTCCTCCTTATTTCTATAACTGTCTATCTCTCTCACACATAAGTACTCATATTCATTAGAAGACAAACAAGCTAGACAATTAGGAGATTATTGATATAAATTTGAAGTTTAAGTTAAATAATCATTTACTATTTAGTTAAAAGCGGATAATTGGATTTCATTAGTTTTATAATTTGATTTAATTAATTCGTAGTTTGTATTCGAAAAATATTGAAAAACCCACAAATTAATTTTAAGCATAATTTTGATTGAAAAATCCTAATTGCAGTAATTTATTCTAATTTTTTAAGCTGCTTAACTTTAAGTGACAAAAATTTATTTAATTACTATTTATTGCTAGTGGAAAATGTGTGTAGGCATGCAGCGTGTACCTAAGCACACACACACGTATATATAAATTTGTATTATTATAAAATGTGAATAAGTAAATGAAACGACAAAAGACAAAGAATTCCTCCTCTCTCTTACTCTCCCTCTCTCTTTCAAAAGCGCTGAGACGCTGCGTTATGCGTCCAGCAATGAAAGTGCGACTTTTAAAAGACCAACAAAATGGACAACAACAAAAACTCCTAACCATAATTTAATTAGTGTGTTTCGACTCTCTTTATTTATTATTTCTTTAAGCTAATTTAATTAATTTTGATTCATTAAATGAAATAAAAAAGCAATCTGGTTTCCCTCTTTCTTTAGAGCATTCTTACTATTTAGTAGTAGTTGTTGTTGTTTTTTTGTTACACAACCAAATGCAAAGTGATGGAATTGTTAAGCGGCAAAAAGACACACAAGAACCCAGTTTCATATTTTTCATACTTCTTTATTGTTGTTGTTTTTAACTATTTTTATTTTTGATTTTTTTTAAGGCAAACACAAAGGACGCTCGATGTGTTTTGCTTACTTGTTTTTATTGTATAAATAAATTTCTAATTTCGAAATAAGAAAATTTTATAAATTATTTGTTTGTTGCGCCAAAAAATGTTTATTGTAGTATTTTAAATTGTAACTGTTTCTATTATTTTTTTGTTTAACTGTGCATATGTTTTCTATGAAATCTGTTAAATGCACTGTATTGAATTTTTCTTCTCACATCTACACACACACACATACACACATGCACACATATGTGATTGTGTGTCATTGCTTACCTACCTGTTAGTTTATGTTGAAGTGAATTAATTAATTTTAGTTTGTTTAAGCTGTTATTTATTAAACTTGAATTTAAATGTAACATTTAGTTTTGCTTTTAATAATTTATATGAAAATAAACCTTGGTTATGTTTACTTTGTAATAAGCTTTTGTTTTTAAATAAATAAAACGACAAATCTACTTTTGCATTGAAGAAAAATAAACATAAAATCTTTTGTTTTTATTAAAATTATATACCTTTTTTTGCTTTACTTGATTTGGTAAGTTTTTGTTTTTATATGCACTTATCGAATCGGTACACACATCACAAAGAAGAGGAAGAGCTCGGCCAAAGCCCCAAAAAGAGTGTGAGCGCCAACTTATGCATTTATTTATTTATTTATTTATTTATTTATTTATTAACCAACAAACAGGATGCTTACAGGCTCTATGTTAGACACATACAAACAAATACCTTATGACAAGGTTCCTATGAGTAACTTCTTAAAAGTAGACTTAGAGTAATAAAAATCTAAGGAAAAGCTGACACTGAGTGGGAAATGAGTTGTGAGCAAACTTTTAGAATAATGATTTTCTCAAAGCACGTGGGGCTGAAAGTTACAGTGACAGTTACAGTCTGTGTCAGAAAAAAAGGAATCATGCAGTATAAAAGACATACATTTAAATTTTTTTACATGAAAGTATATACAAAATTACGAGTCGCAATTACTCAATAAGCCTTGTAGTCTTCATCATTGTCGAGTATAGCCTGGCATCCTCTTCATGCTTTGAACTTGCTTTTCTGCGTAGCTCGTCGACAAAGAGGACTAGATTTTGCGAACCTGATGAACGAGTTGCTTTAGATCATGGACTCACCTTGCGGCATATTCGTTTTCATAGTTCCCCACACATTCTCAATGTTGTTGGCGTCTGGGAACTGGGAATGCCAGTCCAATACTGTGACGCCATTTGCTTGTTTTGTTGTTACTCAATGTGTTTTTCTGAGAGCAGTGGTTTTGATGATGTGGGGCGGTAGGATATGTTCACCTCCTTCAGTCGACGTTCAATGGTGTTAATACTCACATTTATTTCCTTTTTAGCAAGAACTGATCGTGCGTGGCGTAGTCAAAAAGAAGGGTCCCGCTTAAAAAGTTGTCGTCGTTTTTTGTCGTCCCTCGCTTCAAGCCGCGTTCGGAAAAATTTTTGTACAATTTATATCGCTGATTCTAAAACACAACAAGCTTTTTTGATTTTTTAATTACTTTTGCAGATAAAATAAGATAATTTCGACCCTTTCGAATGCATGCATAAAAATACCACCTCAAAACGCTTCGTGTTCTTCTCACTCATTTCTGTTTGGTTGCGTTTACGGGAAAGTTTCGAACAACATTAACTTGAGTTAGCACTGGCGTCGTAGCCTTTGAGTGTGACTATTATACCGCAAAAAGCAGAACGAAATATATCTTGAAGATACAAGAAAAAAAACCGGTTCTTCTCTTCTGGCACAGACTGTAGCTTTTGTGAATTCTTTTTATGAAAGCTCCTAACTTTTGTTACGCATTTAATTAACTGCCATCTAGCGATCGCCTAAAAGGAACATTCATCCCATAAAAAGTTTTAACAATACCCACAAAACAATTCATTATAAAGGAAAATGCGTGGGGGAACATTAAATTAAATTCTTTTGAGCAGATACAAACAATCCATTGAGCCCGCACAAATATCAAAGACAAATCACATCAACAACAGAATACACCTAGGCTCTGAAGACATGAGATTTATCAGTAAGCAACAGGGACAACTGGATGGAATGGGCTCAAGGAAGTTCATCGTGCGCACAAAAGCTCTCTGAACAGACTCTAATCTATTAATATAGACTACATGAAACATAAATGCATGTTTATATGCACTGTGGGTTTTCCAATACCTGACATCGACGGTATAAAAGTTTACAAGTTTTTACAAATGTATTGAAATTGCATTGGCTTCGGTTTCAGTTAATATTTAGGCCAGTAAAGAGAAGCACTTCCACTCTAATTATTGAAAAGGTGTTTGACCGCCGTCATTTGATAGCTTTTAGCTTCTAGCTCCTTTTAGAAGAAAATTACGCGCACGTTGAGGCCACGTAGGAGAGAACTTAGAAGCTGTAGCCAATACCAGACCCTTAGCCTGCTCTTAGCGATTTTGGAGGAATCAGCTGACGTAACAGGGGATGTGACAGAGGTTTTGTTTACGACAAAACTGAGATTGTGTTGCCATCTAAACAGCGGCTGATGGGAAGAGCGTTGATAGGTAGATTTGACTTGGGGCTTGCACTTCGATCCTATGGTCTTTTGTGCCCTCTACTCATTAGAGTACCTCGTCCAATATCAGTTGCCTTATTAAAGTTAAGATAGAGGTGGGTTGGACTGAGCATATGTGCCTTTAATTCGGCTGCAATCGGCCGAGATTTCTCAACCTTCCCCGCGCTATAGCGCTTCACTCAAGGAGAAGATGTATTGAAGCCTCCGAGGATTAGTCGCAGAAACGACTAGAGTCAATCCTGAACAGATGACTGCGCGAACTGCAATGACCGTGAGCATTCACCGTTTATCCTAAACCTTTTTCGATTGTACCCCTCTAGCATGGGTTTTACATGGCGTAGTAGTTTGGTACTCTACTTAGCTCTTTACTCCTAAGCTTCTTCTTTACTTCTCAGTTAATTCCTCGTCCTGAGACTCATATTCGACAAGTTTGATTATGCGTTCCTAAAAAATTCAGTTTCTCGATATACTCAAAGATCTGGATGAGGACTTAACCTCACCGGATGACAGTGTCTTGTGAACTTTCTGATTGTCGCTCAGAATGGTAATTCGGACATTCCGAAGATTCCTTCTAAATAGATCTCTGCACATAGGCAGATGGCATTCATCTCCGCTTGGGAAATGCTTGGAAAGCTACCCTTCTGTACAAAAGGCCATATATTCCAGCGCCTATGCCTTCTGGTGTCTGCAAGGGATACCAGGGTACACTCCTGGGGCTTACTTTCAAATGCATGTGTACTCCAGTTTACCTTGTGACTTGAACTTCTTTGCGAATTCAATGACTTTAGTGATTTCATCTCTGGGTGGTAGCAAAGACGTGGGAGAAATGAGAAAATGAGAATCTCCTACGACGTGGCAGCCGAAGGTACTCTCACAATTTTGCGTCGGATGGCCAAACCTTGTAATCTGTCATCGTTGTTCGAAGCTTTTAGACCAGTGCACGATGGCTATTAAGTTATTAGACTGACGCTGCAAATATCTCTGAGAAGTTTCCCTTGGGCTGTTGATATCTCACCTATAGGGTGAACGGAATGGAGTGTTACCTATTCAAAGCACCATAATAGTCCAGTCAAAAGAAGATTTAAGTAAGTAATTTTAGGAGTATGCGAGTTTATGGTTTTATTATGTAAAGCCCATCACTGTGAATTTAAGTTTGAGTGTTCGGGGTCGGGGGTAGTGGCCCGCGGCCACCATCTTAGAAATAAGAGTGCAACTGGTTTTTTACGTTTATCTCGTGAATTCCGAAAGTTACGAACAGTTACTCAAATTGAATAATAAATAAAAGATTAGTGGATTAGGCCTACAGAGGAGACCACATAAAAAAACAACGCGCTGCAGACTCTACCTCTTAGGTAGTGCGGAAAGGAGTCTCAATAATTTATATAAAATATGAATATAATTGCGTACAAAATTAACAATACAATAATACATAATAACATCACTAAGAAAAATAGATAAATGCAATATATATGACATTCGTATACGCTTATAGGCTTCGCTTATGTATTGGTTGCTCCGCTTAGCAGCTCAAAATCATAAGACTAAATACCGATAGCGGAAAAAACTTATAGACAAAAATGTTCACAAAAGAATGCTCTATAAAAAAGCTTTGATGTATATTTTCCATAAAATCTATAAAAAAAAAATTATTACGCTTTAAAACAATTCATTCCTTAATTTTTCGCGTAATTTTGTTTATAAATTTTTTGTTATTAATTTTACAATAAAAAGTTTTAAATGAAAGTTGTAGATAATATTATTGTCTACAAAAAAGTATCTTACAAAATGTTCGTAACTTTCGGAATTCACGAGATAATCGCAAAAAACCAGTTGCACCCTTATTTCTAAGATGGCGGCCGCGGGACACAACCCCTGACCCCGAAAAATCAAACTTAAGTTCACAGTGATGGGTTTTACATAATAAAACCATAAACTTGCATACTCCTAAAATTACTTACTTGGCTATTTTTTTGTCTCTTTTGACTGGACTATAACTATTTTGTGTGAAATTAGTTTTTATTGATTTCAAAGACAAAATTGTTCAAAAATGATTATAATTTTAACATATATGCACTTTAGCTCGATATGACCACCTTTTGCCTTGACTATAGCCTTCAAACTGTCAAAAAATGAGTTGCATGCTGCACGAATGTGATCTTGAGGTATTTTGGCCCATTCTCGTATAATCGCTTTTTTCAGCGCATCCATACTGCCATATTTTTTAGTCCTCACCTTGCTCTCCAAAATGGACCAGATGGAATGGTCCATCGGATTTGCGTCTGACGAATTCGAAAGTCAAATTCTCGTATGAGCGTTCGGTCAAATAAACACGATCGTTTTGAGTGTTTATGAACTGCTCGATTGGGAAATTTTTTTCATCAGAAAACACAATGTTAGGAAATTCGCCACGTTCGTGCAAGCGCAACAACTCCTTTGCTCTTTCACACCGAACTATTTTTTGCTGGGGTCAAAGATCGTGTGCTTTTTGGAACTTGTAAGCCTTGACCTTGAGCTCATTTTTCAATATGCGTCGAATGCTGTCTTCCGATATTTTCAGTTCTTTGGCCATTTTTCTTCCACTTCGACGTGGATTTCGTTCAAGTCGAGCCTTCACTTTCCGAACCATTTCTGAGGTTGTTGCGCTTTTTTTTGGTCCACCTCCATAGCGTTTTGCAATGCTACCAGTATCATTGTAACGTTGTATAGTGCGATACACAAACATTTTGTTCACTTTGAATTGTCTGAGCTCACGAACAATGGGTAGTTGTGATTTTCCAGCCAAATATAACGCAATCACACTAATACGTTTGAGTTCCATGCCTGAAAAAAAAATTCAACAAAACTGTAAACAGACGCAAATGCTTTTGATGGCTTATAAACAATATATTGAAATTTCATTGGAACAATTTTGACGTTGATGTCATGAGCTGTTTTACAAATGCAAGCAGTGTGAAGTTGCTAACACTTCATATCGTTCACCCTGTAGATACAAAGTGATCTGATAACGATGATGTTGAAAAATGACTGAGGTAATATTAAAAATCAGTCCTGGGCAGAATAGTTTAGAAAAATTTTGAAATTAAAGAAAATTTATTTACTAAAATAAAGTAACAAATTAAATGTATTGCAAATGGCTTTCTACATAACATTCGTTCTAAATGAGCTCTCAGTAGTAGTAGTTCATTAAAGTTAATCTATGTTTTTCGGTAAGCACTGTCAAAACACACTCTGGCTGCTCGTGTCAGAAAGCAAACCAGTTAGTTGCAGAAAGTGACTTTCAATTTGCACTATACCAGAACAATAACGGAAAATAAATTAGTTGATGAGTTACTGTGACTTAAAACGGCAACTAATGTTTTTCTGGTCACTGTCGAAGATTTTTCGCTATACCAGACAAAAATCAAAAATAATTAAAATTACAGAAAACATTCTAATGGGCGTCGGGCCTCCTCGGCAGTCTATTAGTTAGTTTCGAGTAAGTTTATTTCATGCAAAACTTATTCAAAAAGCCATCAGCCGTTCGGTGTAGGTATAGAATTTTAGGGGCATTCATTCGCGAGCACACCTGGTTGAGTGTTTGCGCCATATTATTTTTTTATACTTATGCGTTGTTATTATACTGTTAATTGTAGCGCAAATTCCAACTTGACAGAAAATTAACGGAACTGCTGGTTAGTGTCAAAACGCATAAAGTTTAGTTGCAATTCGCATTGCCTTAGACAAGTTTTTTACTTAAATTATTTTTATATTTAAAAAATTTGTTTTTGATATCTACTAAATAATTTGACGCAAAAGCATATTCAAGTGAAAAAAAGCAAAAAAATGTATTTGCAGATTTTTTTTCGTTTGCAAAAACGCGTCGAAAGAATCCGTCCGATCGAACCCAATTTAGGCAACAATTACAAATGACCGCCATAAATTCCTGCGGCAAACAAATGATCACACACCAAAACAAAAGCAGCAACAACAATTGCGAAAAATCAACAAAAACGTTTTGTAAAGAATGAGTTTTAGGCTGAATAGACGAAAAGTGATAAAGTTTGCAAGCAACGCGGCGCTCGTTTAGATTTATGTCAAATTGTCAGCGCTGCAACAATGAGCCGCAACATTGCGGAGCGCCGTTCGAGCGGCCGATTGGTGACTGTTATGCTGGTGTTTTATGTTTGCGTGCCACTTGGGAGCCGCTGTGCGCTTGTTATTGTAGCCGGTGTTGATGGGGCACTGAGAATGATGTATGTGCCGCTGTGATGCAGCAGTTGAAACAAATGATAGACCACAACAAATACGTGCCACCGCTGCTATGTGGCAATACCACCCAGCCGGATTAGCTGTGATGGGCACTTTTGGACACTCAACAGCGAGCAACTGCATTTGCCAAAAACAATGCAACAGGAGTCTTAGGTTTGGACAAAATAGCGGCGCAATACAATGTTGCACTCGATGCTTGCATGTTGCAAGTGTGAGGCGCTATGCTGTTTTGACTTTGCGCAATAGTGTGCGTGTTGTTGCTGCCAGCCATTCAATCATTGCACCACAAAATTGACTAATTTCGCGCTTTAGCGTCGAGGAGAGAAGATCTATAATACCCTAAACAAGTGCCGCATATGGTTGGTGGTCACGCGGTGTGCCGCATTGAGTTCCTTGCAGAGTTAGAAAAAATATTGATTTCCTAAGCCTAAGCAGGTACTTACACTGACACTGGCCCAGGTGCTTAGCGTGAATCCATTTTTTGTCAGTGCAGTACCTCTGGCTTTTGTAGCAAACAGTATAGCCACAGGTTTCATTCGCATTGAAGCTGCTGATTTTTCCACTCACCGGAGAAATATTAAGTGCAACAAAAGAGCAACGAAGCGTTGTAAAATTTCTCATGCATCTTGGAAAAACTGCTATTATAACTTTATTGAAAGAAGTACATGACAATAAGATTTATCACGTGCAAGAGTTTCTGATCGTCTGAACATTTTCAAGAAGGCTGAGAGGGCTTTAACGTGGATTCAAGCAGAGTTCATTTTCCATGTAGAATTAGTGGAGTCTCATTTTCACTAAGTTGATGAAGATCAAACTATTAGCCAACATAACTACCTTCTATTCCTCTCGGAGCTCCATGAAAAAATGAAAAAAAAAAAACAGTAACGAATCGAACGACGAGCTCCCCACCAAGATGACTGTTTTGACTATTTGACTGTTTGACTATTCGTGTTATTTGGCGAATCTTACACCGCACGAACTCTACCTATTCTTTAAGGTCTATTCTGCGTTAAAGTCAAGAAGACTTGAGTCTGTTGAGACTGTTAAAGAGAAAGGTTAGATTTGCAGCACTCTTTCGCCCTAAAACTGAACCAGATTCGCAACTAGCATTGTTGGTTGTTCTTTTTGTAGCAGAATAAACATTCCACATACATGTACAGATCGTTCCTGTAACGTAGAACCGACTGCCGTAAGTTATTGGTATTGGTTGGTTGGTTGAAGTGGTGATTCACCAGGAAACCAATTAGCGCTGCCATACCACTTTGTTGCCACATTCTCGCTACCAACAAGTTATACGGTTATTCCGTCACGACACGAACTGGATGTCTGTGCGATTGAGATACCTTAAGGGGGTTTATGTCTGTACCGGCTAGTTCTTCGAGGTTTTCAAAAGGCCAAGGGCTAACATCCTCGCCTTCCATAGAGCAGGGCATTCACAGAGGAAGTGGGAGATAGTTTCTCTTGTCTCGGTTGACTAAAATTATGACATTATATAGTATTGTAAGGTATACCCAATATGGCTGGTTGCTCTCTTATGGGCCAGAAGCCCGTTAGCACTGCCATGAGCCTGCCGGCGTCCCTTCGCTTCATATTTGTCAATGTTATGTTTGTTTGTGGTTGTCTGGTCTCTCCATCTACAACCCGCGATTTGTAGATATTTTGGGGAGATTGCATTCTTGATTGCTCGCAGTGGTGTGAATACCGCTTCTGCAAGAATGTTTTCTACTCGTCCGCTTTTTCATTTTCTTCAATATTCTGATGCCCAGGGACCCAGATTAAGGTAACTTTGTGGTTTTCACTCAGGGTGGTTCCTACTTTGTTTCACCAGCTTAAAGGTTTTTGTAGTGGAATCCAGTGCCTGAATTGCAGCTTGACTATTCGAAAGAATAGCCATATTGCGTTTAAAAGAGAATTCTGCGATTAATAGTCTGCAAGCTTCTCCGATTACCTGTACTTCCACCTGGAAGACACTACAGGCATTAGGGAGATGAGCAGATTTTTGAATTTTAAGTCTATGAAAATATATACCAACTCGAATACCACAATGTATTTTTAACCACCTGTATAGAGTGTTGCATCGAAGTTGTTTAGTAGAAGTCCCTTATTTCATTCCTCCTAAGATGAAGAGAGTGGCAAAAATTGTTTTGAAAGTCACCGTGGGGACGATGTACTTAGTTCTCAACGGGATGAACTGAGTTTGTCGGAATAGTAGACTGGTATAACCATAAGTTGTTTTTGAAGTGAAAACTTCTTTAGAATCGTTGGGAGTGATTTGAGGAAAAGTGAAACGAAAAAAGCGACCAACTTGGCTACGAAGCGTTATATTATATGTTGATATAAAAGTAGCGACGAACTAAATAAAAATAACTTTTATTTTTTCTTGTGATTCGAACCAAGGATTTTGGACCGGAAGCTCACATTGCTAGTCGATCGGCTACCGCGCCATGCTGTTGTCGCTAGCCTAAAAGTTATTTAGTTACGAAGCGTTATATTATATGTTGATATAAATAATTTTTGTGAGCGTGTAATTCTCAAGAGTTTTATTAGGTTTATTATTTAAAATGTATTGACTAGGTAGTGTGGTTATCAAGTTAACATCTGATAGATCCTCCATCGGAGGACAACAAATGTTAAACTAATTTTTGGAAATGGGCGGAGTGTTTTATGGACTTACTCCTTCTCTGCCACGGGTTGGCCCAGTATTGCAGTACCGCCGGGATTTCAGCCTTGAATAAATACAAGAAAAAATATACTAATACATTTAGCTTTGGTGGGAAGAGACATACATTTTTATATGAATACAAGTAGACGAAAATGGAAGAAATTTGTAAGTCTGTTTCTTCGGTCCGTTTGGGTATTTTTTTGACAACATCGAAACCAAAGCATTTGTATCATATTTTATCTATCATAAGCCACTCGTATCATTTGTTGAAATTGAAAACATTGAGGATGAATAATGATAAAATGAAGAAAATAAAATATGAACTTTATAGCAATATTATAATGAACCTATAATTATCCCGCTCCTAATGCTGCTTTCGTCTTATTCTCTCTCAGTTTGTTTTACGGAAGGTTTCACTTCTATCAAGTCTAACCGTTAGACTGGTATTTTTTTCTTTCCAGCGACCCACTTTATCTATACGGAGATCTATCGGGATAACATGTGTCAGAGCATTTAAAGCCTCCCTAGGATATGATCAATTGCACAGGCTGATCTTTGTATTCTGCCAAGTAATTTTATACTGTAGTCTCTTCTAAGAGCGTTCTGCTACCGAACCGTATGATAAAATTGACCATATAACGGTGTGTGTGGATGATAATAATAAGTAAATATTTTTGTAATCGTATATAAAAATTTTACAGCTTAAGTCTCTTTAGGAGGGATTCCCATTTCAAATGCCAAAAAATACGGTTTTTTTACGAATTTTTATTAGGAAAACTATCAGTTGAATATTTGGAAAATTTACAGCCATATTTATTATGCATTATATAAAATCAACTTAAATGTTTGGTCGATTTTCTGGAACATTGTGGCTTTGACAACGCTCGAGGTGAAATTTCTATGAAAATTCCTGGTCGCTAGGCGTCACGATAACTCAGCTCCAGGTTGTCTGAAAGGAAAAATTCAAATGCCATTTTACTCCTTATGAATATAGTTTCAGTATGAGCTATTAAAAGAAAAATGTTTCGAATATTAATATAACTGCGATGGTTGAAAGATAAAGTTTGTTTTTTCGGATTTTTATTTATAAAAAAATGTCATGCATGTATCTTATTTTCCGTAGTTTATGAAAAAGACAGATATTATTTCGAGATTCGTGTGAAATTTGACAGCAATCGACCGAATAGTTCTCGAGATATCATGGCCGTATAGAAAAATGCTGTTGTGAGAAAAACCCATTCAAATATTTATGTGAAAAAAGGTATATATTTAAGACTCACAGCATTTTCGTGTTAATCAGTTTTTCCAGGACCATATAGTACTCCCTCTTCCTCTTAAAAAAAAAAAAATGATTTTGTACCATTTGCTGACCCCGACGTAAAATTCGAGCTTTGTAAAACTCGGCTATTGCTCGCGCGCTTTCTCAATATTATGGAGCGAGCCGAGTTCATTGATCACGCATAACTTCGTCAATTTAACGAATTTTGTCATGAAATTTTGCACAGTGTTCTTTGAAAGTATAATAAACAAGAATCGGTAAAAAAAATTGAGTTTTTTAAGCCGGGGAATGGGAAACCCCCCTTTACTTATTAGGCACCCTTCGTACTAAATTTTCCTTTATTCGTAGCAGTTTTTATTTTCTTTAGTTCTTTTGAAAGAGACAATCGTAAAATAAAGGTAGCTTTTGATGTGTCTACCATTAACAGCTTAGTAAACCTCTTTCTTTAATAAAATTTTAGATAATTTTTGTGAGCATTTCCAATAACTGTTTTGAAACGCTTTGTCTAAAATATTCCTGTATTTAATGCTCAAGCCATGTTCCCATTTCCTTAGTTCTTCAACTCAAAATAATCACATTACTTTTGCGAAAACTTTCCCGCAAGCAGCAAGTCCGCCACACATCCGATACCTTCTTCCTGCCTTTCGTCTTCATTCGTCGTTAAAAGTACTAATTTCCATTGTGCACTGCGCGCACACCTGCACTTACTCACTTGATGATTCGAGCTGGGAATAGGGTCAAAAATTCAACGCAAATCTCCGCATTGCAGCTTTTATACTTTCGACCCTTCCTCACGCCCCCAAAGCCATCGCGTAATTATAAATACAAACAGAGTCGTCACCGCCATCAACTCGGCGGCCGTAGTCGCGCATTCCGTGTCACAGCGTAATTAAGGATTCACCCTCTACTCTGCCTCCCGTATGCAGCAGGTCGCTTGCACCAAACAGGCACTACCTCCACCACTAATAACCACCCACCCAAACTGCACGCCAAGTGCTCTGGATGGTGCATTGTGTTGCCGGTGCATTCCTACCACTACTCCCTGTGGCACAGGCGTGGGAATTTACTTTCGCTTTTCGCCTTTTGCCGCAGTCACTTGTCGTTGCTTAACGATTTCCTGCCTCCTGCAGTTCGCTGTGCATACTGTACGTACTGTACTATCATGCTTTTGCCACCCCCCTCCATCGTATTGTATAGGTATTGCCGCTAGGCTTTCGATCCGCCTTCTTGCGCCACAGTTGCAAATTGCAAGTTGTAAGGCAGTTGTGAGCCTTATTTGTTCATTGCGATTGTGCGTTTTTGTTGCTCGACTTTGGATTATTTCAAAGTTGGCATAAATCTCTTAGTTGTTTACTTTTATTCGTTTTCCTTTTAAGAAACATGCAACGCTGGCGCCAAACTCATATGGGGGGGATGTGTTGATGAATAGATATAAAGTTGTTTGAAAGCTTACAAGTTTTTTAATGTAACCTAGCGAAGGTATTCATTATAACGTACTTTTAGGCTTGAGTTTCAAAATTAGTTTTGATATTTAGAAATTAAAAATTGAAAATGACAAGCAATCCTGCGGTTTCTGGACGTTGTGCTCCTCATACCGAGCTTTGAGCAAAACTGAGTATCTTTTTGATTCGCTAAATTAGGGAAAGCGGCCCAGTTGGGAGTGAGGACTAAATGGTGTATAAGTGACTATTTTTGTACTACTTTTTAGCGACTGAGCTTTGAAGCTTCAAAGCTTATTTATTAGCGCTTAATAGCTTGTGTTCTTCTCATATGAGGGGTAGCCGATACATTCCGTTGCGAGTAACTACGGTAAATATTCAATACTTTGTTAAAGTGCTGAGTACTTTTTGTAGTCGAGGCCTTCAAAAGATGCTCACGTGAATTTGAGCCAGGTTGCTTGTCTGAGACAAGACACTCGGTGGTCCTAAGTCCCATTGTGATACCTGAGTACGGGGTTAAAGTATTCTCTTGCTTCTCTTTCAAGAATTTTGGTTTTGAAATTACAGAATCTGAGCTAGAAAAATGATTTCATGAAATTTAAGATCAGGCGACCTTGGTGGTTAGGATATGTCACCGAAACGGCTTATCAGTTTATTAGAGAATGAATCATGCAGTATCGTCACTCACTGCTCTCTAGACACGGGTTAGGTTAAAATGGTTGCCCAAGGGGTGAGCACACTTGGACGAAGAAAAATAGTTCATCCTTTGTGAAGGAAGTAACTTAGAGGAAGATCGATGGGGCGAAAGCGGTGGGCGGAGAGAGATGGGGGTGAGGTGGTCGGGAGGGTGGGTTTAGTGTGTGTGGATTATGAACGATGACTGTGTTACGGTTGCGTCAATCACTTATGCTGCTGATGAAGTTCATCAGATTCTTAATGTCAATGCCTACTATATCAGCAAGCGTGGCAAGGAAGTGAGAACCAAGATGCCAAAATCTTAGCCCCGCGAGAGCAGGGCAGCTAATGATGAGATGATTCCAGCTCATCCTCCATACAACCGACGCAAAAAGGGCATGAAGTAATTCCAAGTATCACAGCATATTTATATTCCTCGCGGCTAATGTCCTGCAAGGGCACCCACGAAATTCGAGAGCTGAGTTTTTGTTAACCTCAGAAGATCCGACACACGATTCCAATTCACAGAAGGATTCCGCGACCTTATAAGTTTGTGTACTTGCGCAGCGCTCGCTGAGTTGGCGCGAAGCCCATCTTTCGTAGGAGCAAACTGCTCATCCGCCTCACAGTATCCCGCAGTGTCGCTGTGTCTAGCCACGGGACTTAATATATGCGGAAAAATCAACACAGCCATTGTTTATATTACTTCGCTGTCGTCTGAGCAACAATCGATTGGACGAGTTTTTGAATACGTGTGAAATGAGTGGGCAGAATTCTACTGCCGTGTTCTCTGATGACGTGCGTTAAGACAGCGTAAAGAGAAATTAGCTATACGGCGATGTAACCGTTGCAGCCGCGATGAAGAGAGTACAAAATGTGTGACCAACATCAGACGATTAACGGCTCTAATCGATTTTGAAGGAATCAGCTGATTTGTTGACGTAACAGTGGATATGACAGCAGCTTGCTTACGAAGAAAGAGATTGTGCTGGTTATGCAAGAAAAAATTAGTACAGCCATCAAACGTTTTTCTGAATAACTACTAACGGGAAGGGCGTAAGAGTTCGTGTGAAATGAATAGGCACAATTGATTTGCCAAGTCTCCTATGACGCAACAGCCAAATTTGATCTCAACTTTTTGCTTCGGATGGTCAAACCTTTGTTCTATCTTCCTTGACTGATGGTTATTGTATGCGAGTGACTTGAAGTGCAGTGAAGAGTTTCGTATCACTATAATCTTTCTTCACTAAGCTCTAAAAAATCCTGGCTCTTAACTGAATTCCTTTCCTATTTATATCCCTCAACTATAGTTGATGACTTAGCATAACAATCAGCACATCAGCCTCTCCTTAAATTTTCATCGTTAAACAAATTGGACATTTATTCTAAGTGAAAATATTTGTAAAACCTATAAACAATTATCTGGCGTTAAAAGGGAAGTTGTATAAATCTACTCATTCCTCGGATGTTATTAAAAGAAATGCTTCAGGAATTTTCATATCCTCGTGTTGTGATAGTTGGTATGGATCTTTCATTTGCTGGGCCATCAAGCTAAGCTCCGCTTCTTTTATGTACCGACAGCCAAAAAACCGCTGGAAGTTTAGTGAAGGTGACACGAGAAATGAAAATCCGCTACATATCCGCTTCCTGGCAAACATAGGCACGGATGCCGGCTGCTCGTACCTAACACTCACACATACTCGCATGTACATAAGTATGAGTAAGTTGAGGCAGACGAAAGCACACCGGAAGAGTGTGAAGTAAAAACGCAATTTGTACGCGCCGTGTCATCGTCGTGCCGTCATAAAACTCTACAGCACTTTTTTCGCATTACAAAGCTTGTTTGTACACGTGCGTTTGTGAGTGTGTGTAAATATGTAGAGATATGTGCTTAGATCTCCAAATCCACTCAAGTTAGCAATTTCATTGGACAGCAAATTGGACAAGGCATAAAACTTTCTCTGTCTGCAGAAGTTAAGGATTGCTGCACGAGTAGTTGTTGTGAGGCAAGGACCAAAAAGCAACGAAAGGCGCCACTTAAGTGTGAGTTCGAAGGAAGTGACATGAAATGCATACGGCAAAGCGGTTATTGCCACACGGTGTGGCATGTTGACACAATCATGATCATTCTCATTTACACACAGGTGACCACGCTGCGTGTTAGTGTGTGTGTGTATGTGCATGTATAAATTACTTGCTACTTTAAGACACTACTAAACCATATAACAGGATGTTTATTCAACGGAATGTTCGTTCATCGCCGGTTTAGGGCGTATGGGTGTTGTAGAATTTTATCACTCGACGGAGAAAATGTCATCCGGCCAGGTTATTTGGTGTGATGAAATTTATTTTCGGTGATGTTGTTGGTGGCGGTTATTGTTATGCTTGTTCTTATTCCTCTATGGTTGTGAATTTTGCCGCTTTATTGGATTTTCATGCTTCCGTTTTTAAGCGGAGATGGCGATTGGTCGTAATTCAGGAAATTTAGGAAATGTTGAATTTAGTCGGAAAATCAGCTGCAGTTGTTGTTAGTTATATTGGGATGGGGAATAAGTTCGTAGCGTTTTTACCAACGATTTTTATTTAAACAAAAAACAATAATTATATCAATAAGTTAATAAATTATATATGCGCCGTTGCTGTTTACCACCTCTTCCCACTTCTCGACCAAATTGTTGATGCCGTTGCGCCTAAAATCGACTGGACTGGCATCAAAGAAGTTGTTGAGCCAGTTTTTAAGGTCCTCTTTGTTATCTAAGCTGCAAAGTTCGGAAAATACAACGGATGCTGAAGGACCTCCCATTCGAGCTCTTGGAGTGCGGATTTGACGACTTGTGCAACATAGGGTCTGGCGTTATCGTGAAGGAGTATGGTTTGACCATGTCAATCAGGCCTTTTCAGTCGAGTAACCTCATTCACGCGGTGTTGCTGGGCAAAGTAAAGCTCCTTGTTGATCGTGGCATTCTTTTCGAGCATTTCTCAGTCCACCATGCCCTCCCAGTCCCACCAAACACATATCATAATCTTCTTTGGATGAAGATCCCGCTTCACTCTCGACTTGAGTGTATCTCCAGGATGTATCTCCTAGTGATGTGTAGCCACCATTTCTCATCTCCCGTGACGATTCGATACAAAAGGCGATGTTTATGACCGCTGTTGCTCTATGGCGGGGGAGATGCTGAGAAGCAATTTGAAGGCGATTTCTTTGTTTTTTTCGTTGAGTTCGTGAGGTATTCAGGCTCAAAATTTGAAATTTGGAATTGAGAATCGTTTTATCATCACAGTTAATTTTTTCCGCCAACTCACGACAGGTTTGGCGACAGTTCTGCAGGTGTCGAAAATTTTGTTTCTTGCCTCCTGGGTATTCCATTTCTAATCCTCGAAACGTATAAAAAATTAAATAGTTCAAAAATACAATTAACATAGTTTTGTAGAGGAGAAAGAGTTCTATCGAATGAATACTTACCCTTTGCCAAACAGCAAACAAGTCGTTGTAAAATAAAAGAAAATATAAAAACGCTACCAACTTATTCCCCAACCAATACTTTCATAAGAATTAGTCTCTTCGTTGTTTTTAACAATCATCTGTACCATTGCCCGACTTAAATTGGCTATTTTTGCCATTTCGTCGTACGATTTATTTTCTTTTCTGTGGTTAAATACAACCAACAATTTTCTTAAGGGGTTAGGGGTAGTCAGAGGCCCGAAAAAATTATGATTTTCAATCATTTTTTCTTTTGCTAGTCAGTTGCTTTGTTTTACAAAAATAAAAAGATATCATTAATACACATGTTTCGACTTGACTTTAGGTAAATTTAAAAAAAGAAAATTAATAATTGTTAAAGTTATCGCTGTTTGTGTGGAGCCCGTTTCTTTATAAGTCCCTTGCGGTGAACATCACAAGTCCTGGGCATTCATCTAAAATCAATCGGACAAGAGAAATTAGTTTTATTAATAGATAATCTTGTGCCTGATCGAAGCGTTTTTGTTTTTTTGTTTTTTTTTCAGATTTTTGAGAAAAAAACGACAATTAATTGTTTAAAAAAAATTGAAATTTTTGATCGAAAATTTTAATCAGACATGAGTTTATATGTTTTTCAAAAGCAGTATAAATTTTATTGAAATCTACCAAGCGGTTTTTAAGTTACAGTGATCACCAGTTCAAAAAACATAGTTTAAAGTTTTGCTACTTGCTCTCGAATGCTCCGTAGCGCCCAAGCGCCACTTTGTTAATTGTTGAATAACTCGAAAAGTATTTGTCGGATTCACTTCAAACTTAAGCAAAAACAAAAAATACAATTTTTTGAAACTCTGACCCCCTAACCTCTTAAATCAGAAGATATTTCTTTCTTCAGGCTCATTATTTTATGCACTTGACAAGACCACCCACAAACCACGAAATAAACAATTACATGCAATTAATAGGAATGACAGTTTATCAACTGAAATGTATTAGTAACGGTACTTAGCAGCTACTTTTAAATGCTCGCTTTCCTTGAGTGAACCAAATCAGATGCAAACTTTTATCCCACCGCTTTGGGTTGTTTTGTTATTTCTTTTTTTTTTTTTTTGTTAAAAGGCAAGTGAAATAATTTAATTTTTGTAAATTTATGAATAAATATGAGTTCCCAAAAAAAAAAAAAAATACATCAACAGTTTTTTCAATTATTGTATGCCTTCGCGGAAATAAGAAAATATGCTGCTGGATGTACACTTAAGTCCTTCACTGTATACTCGTATATAAGTATTTTATTATTTTATTTTATTATATTTTTTATATATATTTTCTGTGATACTCCTTTATGTTAGTTGAATAGATGGCTTTCTTTGCTGTGCAAAGATCAAGTGGAAGATGCCTGCTACTTTTTTAGTAACTAACCAGGGACTACATTTTTTTTTTCTTTCTCATCGGCTTAGCTACTTCTACGCGGTTCCCTTTCCGCTCAAGTGATGTATGAAAAAAGTTATTTAACTCGAGTATTTATTAAAAATTAGTAAAATAAGTACGAATTAGTAAAAACAGGACTATGTAGGTATATAAATTCAAAACTGAGTCGAAGAAAAACAACAGCCGTTGAAATTTCCGTCACACGGAAGTGCCTTAAATATTTTTTTAGGAATACAACAAATATTGTTAAATAATAAGTAAAGACAAGTTTTAACTTTGCCAATAAATATTTCTGCTAGATTTTTCTTATCAACAAACCGTAGATTTATTGTAAATACGCACTAACAAAAATAACTACAACTGCAAATAAAATCAAATAAATATAAACTTTTTTACTAAACTTATTAGCAATTTTTTCAATCTAAAGCCTTTAAAAATTAAAGAAAAAATTAAAAAAAGTGTGAGTGAAATGCAGAAAAAGTAAGAATATTAAATGAGCAACTGATGATGAGATGTAAATATGTATAGGTGTAGGGTATGCCACGGGGAAATGCAATTGCAACAACTTTTACAATCCGAAACTACTCGCAAAATATCGCTTCCAGAAAATAAATATTTTTATAACGCTTTTCTACAACTCTTAAAATTAATATTAACAAATTAGTATATTAAAAAAAATTATAGTAATAATAATAACAGTAATTACCATTGAAAAGTGGTTTGGTAAGCTGCAAATGTGTAAGTCCCTTTAAAGGGTGATTGAATTATACAAGAAATTATGTAAATAAATATTTATTAAAATTTAAATGATGAATTATGCCTTTTAGACTTATCGAAATGAATAAATACATAACTTAAAGCAATATAAAATATGCATACACGCAACAGGTAAACAACAACAATATAAACCGCATAAAAATTGTTGAAAATAGCAAAAAAAATTAATAAAAAAAAAATTATAAAATAATGTTAGGAATTTAAAATGTGATACTAAAAATTGAGCAAATGGTTTTTCTAATTTTTATAGCAATTTTTACTAAAGTTCGCGTTTGAAAATCATACTTTTACAAACTGATTTGCGCGAAATTGTTAAAAGTTAAATTAGTTTTAATTAATTTATTTAGTATTAAATTTGTTACGTGTAGGCGAAATTTTTTTGTGATCATTTTGCTGTGTTCCTTAAGTGAAATTTATATAATTGAGTTATAGTAAATTGTCAGCATTGAATTAAATTTGATTACAATATTTTCAATGTTTCAAAACTTTTAACACCCGGTTCTATCGAGTAAATGCGCAGGAGAGTAAGCGGCAGATGGCACAGCTTCGCACTGTGTAATGGCAGATACTTTGAACAAAATTATTTAAACCAAAATTAAATGAGGCACTAAACTGCATACCCAAAAAATATTATAAAAAACTTTGTAATTTGATTTTAAGTTTTTATAAATTTTGGTACTTCGATGTATACTGTTTTTATAAGAAAATATATTTTATTATATTTTGTAGCAAATCAAAAAACAAAAAAAAAATAATAATAATCACTGAAAAGTTTGCAAAAAAAAATTATGTTCACAAACTTCTAGAGCAAAAGTACTTTGCACCTTCATGCAGACTCTTTTTCTTCTTCTTGATTGGCGCGATAACCGCTTACGCGTTCTTATCCAAGTCTAACAAAGCAAGCCAGTAATTTCTCGTGCTAACCGACGCCAGTTAGACACACCAAGTGAAGCCAAGTCCTTCTCCACCTGGTATTTCCAACCCAGATGAGCCCTTCCTCCAGCTGGTATCGCATCAAATACTTTCAGAGCATACACCGGAGCATTTGCTATCAGGCGACATAGCCCAGCCAACGAAGCCACTGCAACTTTATTCGCTGCGCTATGTCTATGTCCACGTAAAACTCGTACAGCTCATTCTTTCATCACCTGCAAAGGTCTAAAAATTTTCCGCAGAATCGTTTTCTCAAGCACTCCATTGGACGTCTCATCGGATATTCTCAACGTTCAGGCTTCTGCACCGCACGACTAGACGGGCATGAGAAGGGCCTTATAAAGTGTTAGTTTTGTTCGTTGAAAGAGGACTTTACTACTCAATTGCTTGCCTAGTCCAAATTAGCATTTATTGGCAAGAGAGAGGCATGCAGATTACGAAAATAAAATTAAAAGAAGTTATTTTCTAAGCCCTGATTTCATGAATTGCGTAAAACAAGATAAAGATAAATTTTAAGAGATACATTTTTCTCCCCCCCCCAGAAATGGAATCCTTTTATGAGAATATAAGTATTTAAAGCATTTTCCAACCCTGTGTTTTTTATGAGCAAGTTTTATGAGTTTTTCCAGTTTCCAGTTTATTTTTATAAGTTTTTTCAAGGGTGGCTGCTGTCTTTCCTCTCCTTGAATGTACTTCGATTCTGTCTACATAGCTGCATTCTACTAAAAAAAAACAATACAAATTTAGTGAAATTGCCATATAAAAACAGTTTGTAAATTTTGATACAACTCACATTTTCTTGTGAAGAATGCGCAACTTATATTCACATATTTTTTTTGCCGTTGGTAGGTTAGGTTATGGTGGTAGTCGTTCCGTATGACCAACTGACTTAGACCTTACAGGTCCGTTGTGTTACCACTGTGCCACACGGGAACCTTGTTAATTTTTTTTCATGAAACCATTTTGAGGCTCTTATGAAGCGCAGGATTGGTCTAACCCCCTGCTCTGATTTTAGCTAAGGATGGACAAAGGAAGTGCTCAACGGTTTCTGTCTCTTCCTTATCTCTACAACTTCTGCAATATTCATGGGAGAATACTCCTAGTCTCAAGGAATGCCTGCCAAATAGCCAGTGGCCGGTGATACAAGACACGACCTTCGAGATATCTTCTCTCGAGAGGCTAAGCAATTCCTTTTCTTGTTTATTTGCAGCCATAGTAGCCCGTTTGTTACGCATGTATCTTCTTCTTCCCATGACCTATTGGCCTCTTGGGTATTGTTGTTTTTTATTATTAGTTTACTCGTGCCCATGGGTATTCCAATGGTACTTTTATCACTGAGCAGTTGAAGAGCAGTACCTTTTCTGGCTAGCTCATCAGTTTTACAGTTTCCCTCAATATCCCTATGTCCCGGAACCCAAATAAGGCTGACCTTGAATACGACGCTAATATCATTTAGGGCTGCTCGGCATTCCTGTGCAACCTTTGATCTTAGCATAGCCGCATTCATTGATTTAATGAGCGCTTGGCTATCCGAGAGTATATTTATAGTTGTTTTTGTTACGGCATGCGTATTTAGTTACCTAGCCACTTCTTTCATAGTTAGAACTTCTGCTTGATAGACGCTGTAGTAGTCTGGTAGTCGAGCGGATAGTTCCAGTCCTAATTCTTTCGAAAATACTCCATAGCCAAGTTTATCGTCTAACTTGGAACCATCTGACTGAAGAAACTTTCCTAGGTTAAATTAGACTACGGTGGTTATCATTCTCCATGAAGCCCCATTGTGATAGTACCTTTTTTTGGGGCTCAAGTTCCCCCCTCTCTAATTTTTATTGTGGTGAATAAACAATGCGGATGTGAGTTCTAAGTCTGCCTGATATCCAATGACGAGTCGAGACTTGTCGAGAAAGTGTGCTTCACTCTCCACTTCCTCTTCGTTAACTGTTTTCCTAATTAAGATTAAAACTTTAGAGAGTTTAAGAAGTGAGGTAATTTGAAATACTTTCTTGTAAAAATTACATCAAGAATTGCCACATTTACATGCTTTTTGTTTCCTAAACAAAAAAATTAATAAAAAAAATTAAGCAATACTGTAACTAAATAAGAAAAAAATTTTAAACAATCTAAAATATTAAAAATTCTTGTAAAAGTCTTAAATATACACATGTTTACTATACATAAATGCATACGTACGTACATTTACAGTTATCAAATATCTAAACTAATTTAAACGATACCGTTCTTCCTTATACATTTTCCAGGTTATTAAATAGCATTAATGCAAAAGATACAAAGGAAAAGTAAGTAGTAAATATGAATGATTATGAAACGCTATGGAAATAAAAAGGCTAAATAAAAATAACTGAAATGAATAAACTTAATTAAAATATTCTTTTATTTATCATAGTACTTGGAGTTCACGGCAGGTTTGTTAGTTAGCAAGGATTTATCGAAAGTGTTTTGAAACTAAAATAATGGAAACTTCGTTCCCCGTTGGGTAAATGAGCAATCGATGCTAACGGATCAACAGGTCAATAAGTTAACTCTTATTTTTTTTGAGCCGATCCTTTTGTCATGTGTTCACAATATCTACTGTGATAAATTATATATTGTAATTTATCCCTGTAGGCTGATAGCTTGCTTTGTAGTGAACATTTTCCGCCTTTCCAAATCATAATCGATTGTAAAGTGGCAATGTAGGTGATTCGCGCTTTCCGAATCAAGCAACCACGTTCTTCCCCTTTCATCGGATGTTAACCATGTTGGAGTGATACTTGACTCCAAACACCATTGGAAGCTACACATTGAAAATCGGGTAAAGAAAGTCAGTGTAATTTTCTACTTCTGCTAATCTATGTTCGCCAAAAAATGGAGATTCAGGCCACAGATCGTTCTTTAGATGTACAACGGAATGGTTCTGCCAGTTTTAACATACGGGTCCTGGTTTGGTGGGAAGCTCTTCGCAAGGGCTATCATATTACTAAATTGGGGAGGGTGCAAAGGACCACATGCATTGGCATCACCGGAGCATTTAGAACTTGGCCCAGTGCTGCCCTGAATGGCGCTTTGCAATAACTTCCCATCAACTTTTACGTTATTTCCATCGCTGCTCAAAGTGCAATCAGGTTAAAGGAGGTTGGCATCTGGAGTTTTTCAGGCAGAAGTATTTGCGCTCCTGGAGGCATGCAGAATATTTAGAGATCGTGGGAGCGAGGGTGATGTGATCATTTTTTCCGACAGTCAAACTGCGATCAAGGCACTGACGACACCAAGGTGCAAATCTAAATTAGTCTAACCCTGTAAGGAGGAGCTCAAATCTCTTGGGTGGGTGGATAATATTTTCCTGATCTAGGTTCCAGGACATAGGAACATAGAGGGAAATAAAATTGCTGATAAGCTTGAAGACTGAATTGGTCTCAGAGACTTCCTATACGGACAGCGACATACCCCTGACTGTTATTTCTCAGGAAAACATAGAAAAGATGGAGCTCAATTTTTTATGTAATATTTCGTGCCCCAGCTCAAACTCATAGCTGTGTTTACCGGTCATTGAACGATCGGCTCACATACGGAAAAGCTAGGGTTACCATTTAACCCCCATTGGGTTCAGAGAAAAAGATTGTTGAACACTTTTTCTGTAAATGTCCAGGTTTGGCAACTAGCCGATTAAAGCCACTTGGTGCTGCCTTCTTCGACAGCCTGGGGCAGTGCGCCAACCTAAATCCAATCAATCTCCTGCATTATATCAACAGTTCTATTGACTATAGATATCTGCCTGTTGGAGGTCTCATAATGGTATCAAAACGTCGTTTGGTGCCATTTGGGGTGTGCCTGAATGGTACTTCCACCCTTTGACCTACCTGACTAAGTGATCGAGCTTATATCGATTTTTATATCTATTCCGTTTCTACTTTATTTCCACTTCAAAGGGGCTATAGAAGTACTATATTTCGTTAGTCGTTACAAAAAATAACTTCTTCTCAGCTGCCCTGCTCTTATCTGGCAAAGATTTAGACATCTGGGCTCTGATTTTTTCGCGGATATAGCGGGTATAAATATCACAAATTTAGTGAAATTTATCAGTAGCTTGTTGCGGCTAATTACGAACGCAAATCAGCCACCGTCGGTGTCGTCGTAAGATGCATGGTCATCATCGTATCCAATCCCAAGGCTCTTTCCCTTCTCCTTTCTCCTCTCCCCTGTAGGGCATCACAAGGAACGAATTTTCAATATTTGTCTAAGTGTGCCCTAAATTAGGACAGCTATTTAACCTAACCTAACCTACAAAAAATAAAACACATGAAAAATAATGCTTGAAACTAGTAAAACTGGCATGAAAATTCAATTTTTATCACCCATAATGCTGATACTTCTCAGCCACTTTCAATATTGTTTATTTTTCTGGAAAGCCTCTTTAAACCGAGAATAGAGTTTCAGTTCACTAAGAGCGAATAGATTAAAAAATATTCTTCTTTTAACTAAAAGATTGAAAATTTGTTTCTAATAGCAGTGATAAGACTACGAGAATATTTATGCCATGAACAGGCTCCTCCTAAAAAAGGAGGCTTCATTAAATAATGCAATAAAACTAGTCTCATATGTAATAGGTCTATCAATAAGTTCGTGCGGTTTTTTTTCGAAATTTGAAACTTTATTGACGTAAAATGGTTACAAATTTAATATTCAAAGTATTGTCCATCGCTTACTACTACTTTTTCCCATCTTTCTGGCAATTCACGGATTCCCTTTGTGTGCGGTCGGTTTTGCCGCAATCCACGAATCGATCCATTTTTTGACTTCATCGTAATTACGGAAGTGCTGGTCAGCCAGGCCATGTTGCATCGATCGGAAGAGATAGTAATCGGATGGCGCAAGGTCTGGACTATACGGCGGGTGGGGTAGGACATCCCATTTGAGCGTTTCTAAGTATGTTTTGACCACTTGTGCAACATGTGGCCGAGCATTGTCATGTTGCAAAATAACTTTGTCGTGTCTATCGGCGTATTGCGGCCGTTTTTCTCGCAGTGCTCGGCTCAAACGCATCAATTGTCGTCGGTAGACATCCCCCGTAATCGTTTCATTCGGTTTCAGTAGCTCATAATACACAACACCCAGCTGGTCCCACCAGATACACAGCATAACCTTCAGGCCATGAATATTCTGCGCCGACGTCGATGTTGAAGCATGGCCAGGGTATCCATACGTTGCCCGACGTTTTGGATTGTCGTAATGGACCCACTTTTCATCGCCAGTCACAATTCGATGCAAAAAACCCTTTCTTTTGTGCCGTTGAAGCAGTTGTTCGCATGCCATAAAACGGCGTTCAACGTCTCTTGGCTTCAATTCATACGGCACCCAATGGCCTACCTTTCGGATCATTCCCATGGCTTTTAAACGTTTGGAAATGGTTGATTGATCAACTCCCAAAGTTTTTGCAACCTCTTCTTGCGTTTGAGCCGGATCTTGATCGAGCAATTCCTCCAATTCGGTATCCATGAACTTTGGCGGCGCACCCTCGCGTTCTTCGTCTTCCAAGCCAAAATCACCACTTTTAAAGCGTGCAAACCACTTCTGGCACGTTCGCTCAGCTAGAGCATGCTCACCATAAACTTCCACCAAGATACGATGACTTTCGGCTGCTTTTTTCTTCATATTAAAAAATTCCCCGCAAAAACACATTATTTGGCACGAAATTCGACATTTTCAAGTGTGGTAAAAATATTGTTGTTTACGCTTCAAATAAAAAACTTATACTGACGTTTGTGCCTTACGACAGTAGCTCTCCAATGAATGTTTGGAAATGTGGATCGATGGAATAATAATCAAGTTACGCCATCTGTTGTAAAACCGCACGAACTTATCGATAGACCTATTATATTAGGCCCTGGACTTCTCAGCTTATGTTTTGTATAGTATTTACCCTTTACTGGGTATCTGTGTGAGCCGCTCCTTCTATTTGTGGTGTGCGCCTTGATGTTATTTGACAAATGGAGGAACAATTTTAAGTCGACTTTGAACGGCAGATGGTTTTTATGAGGAGCTTTTTCATGGCAGAAATACACTCGGAGGTTTGCCGAGCGGCCGCTATTAGAAAAAACTTTCTCTTTCATTTTGGAATTTCGTGCCCGTGGTTTCGAACTCAAACACTAACGAATGCCAGCCACGCACCAATCCATTCAGCTAGGGCGGTCGCCGTAAATTTACAACCCTAAAAAGGGCAGCCTTCGGCAATAATACAAGCAGCCAGTTATAAGGATCTTCGTACTTCCAGGTGTTCAGAGAAATCTTCAGCGGATATGTTACTTTCTTTCTCGGAAATGTATATTCCCGCCATGTGTTGCTACCTTTTTCAAGCAGATCTCGACGGGAAAAAGCTCCAAAGGGTTTGTGTAATTCTGTTTTTGAAAATATCAAACATCCAGAGGGACACAAATAGACACTTTTGGCCGCATATAATTATAGGTATAATCAATATTTAAATTTTATTTATCAAGCTGAACCCTATTTTAAACATACCTGCATACTTTGTGGCCATGGTTACGAAATAACGAAGGCTAAAGTTTTAAGATGAATTTGAGACAGTCTCTCCGGCGCCGCCGAATTGAGTCTAAACATTACAATCCTCTTAAATTATATAGCGCACAACATGTGGCTACCAACATCATCGACCGAGGGAATGCGAAGGATGCTGTAGGCGAAATTCCCCACTGTTCTTTGCTGTGATGCCACGCTGGTAATTTAAGTTTTTTGTTTTGCTAAATTGCTGTTAATATTGCAGCAGTGATTGCATCCTTGCTGACTCTTGTTGCTACTGCTACTGCGTCTCTTGCAGGTATGTACTTAAAAGCATACACAACAGACAACAACAACAACCAGTATGGCAAACAACCAATATGAAGTGAAAAACTGACAGAAAGATGAGCGCGGGCGTGCTCTGATTGCCAGCTGTTGTTACAGATATTAAAATTGTTTTTTGTTGTTGTTTTTTTATTGTAACTGGCAACTGCTACTGCTGGCATTCGATCAACAGCAACTGTGCACCCTCTTGGCTGGACTTTTTTCCAACGCTTAATAGTATTCGTTGTTGCAAGTTGCAGCGATAATGATGATTGCACTAAAATTACGAGGCATCAGAAAAACTACCGGCTACTTGCAGCCAATCGACCTGTCCATTTACTATTCACCAGCCGACTACTGCATGCTGCACATAAGACTCGTATGCAACGAAAAGACATTCAGCAGCTCCGTTTTCAAGGAGAAAGTGTGCGTGCTGGCAAAAAGGGCCGCCACCACCGCCACCGTCACCGACTCCATTGCAGACAACCACAAGCCAACAACTGCAACGATCACTGAGTACTACATATCACCACTTTTGCCAGCATCTCCAGCACATTCCACATCTGATCTTTATAATTGCAAAGCTTCAGACCTGACGATCCACAGATGCACCACAATGTGCGCAGATGCGCCACCCGCTGCCACGGTCGACATAACAACAACCACAAAAGTGCAGGCGCAACAACCATAGCGCGAATCTCAAATTGTATAATAACAGCAGCAGCAGCAACAGGGGCGACAACAACAATAACAACAACAAGTGCAACAGTAGTAATATTCGGAAAGATTTGTAGCAAACGTGTTGGCAACTTGCAACAGTGTGCTCATAGCCTCATCAGTGGCACGTTACCTTCAGCAAGAAAGCAACAAACAGCAGCAGAAACTGCGCAGCGGCAGTTAACTACCTATACAGAGCAAGAAATAGGAGCAAAATGCGGCGCGGGCGATCCAAATGAACGGCCTGCAAACATGCAATCTCTGCAATCTGTGATGTGCGTCGGCAGCACGCTCGTAAAGTGCTTGCCGATCAGCAGCAATTCACTTTTTTGCTGCTGTGCTGACTGCTGTTATTGCTCAGCTGAATAGGAGTTATTTGCTTTGTTGTTGTATAGTTGTTGGTGTTTAATTTTTTACAAGCAGCCCGCTGATAATTTTATGAATGAAATCTTGCATTAGCAACGCTGTGGCTGGGAGCATCGGTCGATTTGTGTTTTTGGTGTTGATCGTCAGTTGCAGGCGTCGGAGGCTGCTGGCTGCTGGCTGCTGGTTGCTGGCTGCTGTGGAGGTCACTCAAGGTTATTCGATGAGTGTGAGTGCCTTCGGTAATAAAAACAAGTACAGCATTCACCACTTGTTGGCATGTAAATTTTTGTAAAACGATTTTTGCTGTCGGTCCAGTTGAAAGCCACGACAATTAGAAAGCTATAAAATATGTAAATTACAAAGACAGGTGGCATAGGTTGCATTTATGAGATTCGTTTTGGGCTATGCATTTGTGAGGGCAGGAAATGCGGCTGGTATTCAAGGCTTGCATTGCATACCAGAATCGATATTTTTGAGCCAGAAAGGTGAACTTCTCAATGTGCTTGAACAATAAAGGTCAGGTGTATTAGGCTAGGCAATTACATTAGGCTCAAAACTCTTGATAAAAGGATACATTTTTATTGTATTGATTTCTGATTGACAATAATGTGTGATAGGAGGTGTTTGTGCAACGTTGAGTCCAGAGCAGAAAGCAGAATAGTTGCTTTATTGAAGTGATGGTGAAAAGGAGACTTCAATACACATTCTGTTTAAATGCTGCGCAGGTTGAGATAAAGAACGGCACATACGCTCAGTCCAAGCCAGCTCTATCTTAAGTTTAATTAAAGAACAAAGTTCGGATGTGGCACTGTGTTGAGTAGAGGGTACGAAAAACCATGAGGTCGGAGTACAAACCAGAAATCAAATCTACAGTCGGTGTCAGAAAAAAGGAACCCCGATTATTCACGCAGTATAAAAGATATGTATGCAAAATTTTTTACATAAAAGTATGAACAAAACTACTAGTCGCAATTACTCATTAAGCCGTGTAGTCTTCATCGTTGTCGAGTATAGTCTGGCATCTTCTTCATGCTTTGAACCAGCTTTTCTGCGTAGCTCGTCGACAAACAGGACTAGATTTTGCGAACTTGACGTACGAGTTCTTTAAATCATGGACTGGCCTTCGGGCAAGATGCGTTTTCATAATTTCCTACACAACTTCAATGGGGTTGGCGTCCAGTCCATCACGGTGACGCCATTTTCTTGTTTTGTTGTTTTTCAATGAGGTTTTCTAAGAGGAGTGTTCGCCTCTTTTAGTCGACGTTCGATGGTGTTGATACTTACATCTATTCCCTTTTTAGTAGAAACTGATCGTGCTTGACATAGTCGTGTCCCACTTAAAAAGTTGAACGATCACTTTATCCTGCTTTTTTGTCGTCACTCGCTTAAAACCGCGCTCGGAAAAGTCATCAACATTTTTGTACACTTTGTACCGCTGATTCTACATCTTAGCACACTTTTTTGATTTTTTAATCACTTTTGCAACTTCGGCGTAAGATACTGTCGGCCCTTTCGAATGCGTGCATAAAACTACCGCCTCAAAATGCTTCGCGTACTTCTCACTCATTTTTGCTTGCTTGCGTTTAAGGGAAAGTTTCGAACCACACAAACCTGAGTTAGCACTGGCGTCGGAGCCCTTGAGTGGGAATATTATGCAGCAAAAAGCAGAACGAAATACAATATATCTTGAACTTACAAGAAAAAGACCGGTTCTTTTCTTCTGACACAGACTATATTTATTTCTACGATAGTGAAAGCTTAATGCGCCGGAAAAAAACTTTAGGCTACAATAGCTGTTCGGTTAAAAAAACACAAATTCCCCAAATTTGTTGGAAAATCGATTACAAGTACGATGCGTCTTTTCTTCGCAGCGAATTTCCCTACCATTGGTTATATCACTACCACATTGCCATTTCCTCCAAGCCGGACTTTAAGTAAATCTTTTTAATTTTTTTTTCATTTCGTGCGGCATAGGTGAAATACACTCCGAAGAACTGGAGGGCGGTTCATACAAGGCTTTCGCTTTATGAATTAAAAAAAAATATATTAGCAAAAATCAATTTTTTCGGTATACTTTTGACTTATTTAAAATATAAAATATTCCAAATATTAATATATATTTATGGAATACGAATTCATTCCTGTGGCTGTCTTTTTTGGCATCGTAGGAGCCCATCATATTTTCTTTTAAAGATTTTGGTTACCGTTTCTGGCTCTGTCACATGAATGAATTGCTCGATATTCGCCTTAAAGGCTTGAATTATTAATTGATTGTTCCTATAATACCGAGCCTTTCAAAGTCTAATGGCACGCAATCGGCGCCCCAGGGTGGCTAATTGACATCGGTGAGACGGCTGATAATATGATTACCGAACTTGGTGGGCTAAATATCGATTGTAGCAAAATCAAAGATGTGTACACCATATCAAAACACAAGTTTTGATTATGTATTTATTCATATTTAATTTAATTTTTTTTTATGAAGACATAGTTTAATACTTTAACAAAATTCATATAAAGCAAAGTTTCTAATTTTGCATAGAATTTGAAAAAATTGAAAAAATAATTTCCGCATGAGACGGGTCGTCGCAAAATTCTTACCAAAACTGCTCAATTTGGACCAAAAGTGGCATCGCATGAACATTGCTAATGAGATGTTGGACTCTGTCCGCGACGACTCAAATTTGCTCCAGAGGAGCATGGTTATGACGTGGAAACCAAAGCTTCATCATCTCAATGGAAGTTACCGCACGAACTAAGGCCGAAAAAAGTGCGTCAAGTTCGGTCGAATGTAAAGGTTTTGCTTACCGTTTTCGTCAATTGCAGGGGCATTGTGAACCATGACTTCTTGCCACAGAGTAAAACGGTCAATAAGGAATATTACCTGCAAGTTCATTTGCGCTAAGCAATCCGCCAGAAACGCCCGGATTTGTGGAAGAAAAAAAATTGGCTCTTGCATCACGATAACGCCCATCGCCATGCTCACAAATCGTTGCTTGTGCGCGACTTTTTGACCAAAAAGAACACACTAATGATGCCACAGCCACCGTATTCCCCAGATATGGCCCCCTTTGACTTTTTCTTGTTTCCGAAACTGAAGAGGTCCTGAACAGGGGAGCTGAACAAGTTAAAAAAAAACAATTTTTTGAAGTGTTTCGAAGATTGGAAAAAGCGTTGATACAAGTGGGAATTAATTTGAAGTGGACAAAATAGATATGAATGAATAAATAAATAATTGTTGAAAAAAAACACGAAATTCGCAATACTTTTTGAATACACCTCGTATTTTTTGTTGTAGTTTCAACTATAGTTTTACAGGAAAATAATTGAAATTACAAAATAAATGCATGAATAGTCAAAACTTAGCAGTATGCGGAGCATACTTTCTTTTGGCACTGCCTGTATGGTATATATAATTTATATAGAATCTATTTATATATATTGGTGTGGGGAAAAAGACATCCAATTTTTTGCGTAAAATGTTTGCCCAACCGATGTGAAACTATTTTATGGGCAATATTTATCTCCTGGGCGATGCAACCACAACTGAAATGCCGGTCACTTTTGATTATTTCTGTGATTTTACTTAACATTTTCGGCATTTTCTTTAACATCAAAGATCCTTGAATGGAATCGACGAAACTAAAATTGCCATTCACAATTTCAGCTGCCTGACTTACATTTTCGCCTTTATCAAAGAAAAATTGTAAAACGTATCGAATTTTCTCTTTGTTGACTTCTATTTTTAACAACCTGTAACTAACAACTGAATGGAACCAATAAAAAACTGAATAGAACAAATAAAAAGAATATTTTAGTGCAAAATGTCACCTTGACTTTAAAATAAAAAAAATTCATCTATCACTTGGTGTTTCATCCCGGGAGATTCGAGCCTGTCCACTTCTGAACGATAGTCACGTACCAACTCAATCGCCTATTGTAGCCGCTTCAATTTTAGGCTATACAAAATCTGTTACGGTTATCTTGTCAGACGAAACTTATTTTTATGACACAAATAAAATTCCTCTGTTTGGGCATTGAAAAGCTTATGGAATTATGCAGAGTAGCCTTAGCATTACTCTCTTTAAAAAATTGTGTAATACCATAAAATATTCCCTATAATTTTTTTTTGGGAATGCTGGGTCTTTGTGGAAACTTATGTGCGATTGCGCTGCGAAGGAGCTTTCTGTCATATTACTTTTTGCTATGCATTGTACCCAGGTGTTGCTATTAGGATAATTTTTCGTCAAAGATATGTCGCAATATTCTTTTGGATATTAAAAATATGAATCGATACAAAAAATATGTTGTTTCAGCAGGACGGCGCAAATATGTCATGACAAAATCCACTTATTGCAAACCAAATTCTTGGGAATAAATCATAACTTCAGGATAACTTCTGCAGCAATTTTTCGGCCAAGGATGCCTGATTTAAATACTTTGTACTCTTTGCTGGGAAGCCATTCCTGGTTACCGTTTTTAGTAAATAAACTAAAATATATTGGAGCTGTCAACGAAAAATACGCTATAAATATCGATATCTGTATAAATAAAAAATGTGCTAAGTGCTAAAGGTCCTCGACGTCCATATTAATCGCTGCATATTCAAATATTTTGGAAAACTGCTTTATGTAAACAATCATTGCTCACCCAGTAACCCAAATTGCCAAACAGCTACAGAAAGTGATTGTAAATCTGGGGAAACAAGAGATTGAAAAAATTATTACAAATAATCAATTTCTGCACACCCACCGCATTAGTCGCGTCGAGTTGAGTCGGTAAGATTGACTTGACTGGCGTAATTGTACAATTTTGTGAAAATCTACAGTCTACCGGCATGCAAAATATCCATCAACACAGCAATTGCTGTTGATGTGTTTTTGTTATTTTTCGTTTTTTTTTTTTGTATTTCCTTATCTGCCGGCCAGCCAATTTTCGCAAGCCAGCTATGATTTATCAGATGAACAGCAGCGATAATGCCCACAGAAACTTAAACGTGAGTTGACGCCCCCGAAAACACAACCACCAACAACAACAATCTCCTTCACATACTAACAACAGGTTGTTTATGGCTGGGCAGGTGGTGAAGCGAGTGGCGGAGTGTTGCTATTGCCGCCGTTGCATTGAGTGCGGACGTCGTGGTAAAAAGTCGTGCAAAAACAATTCACACCACAGTCAAAGTCGGTGCTGCTAATGCAGTGGCAATGGCGTTCATCTACCTACAACTAACACTGGAAATGCCTGCACGTGCAACGAGGGTACAAAAAAAGCTTTGTTTGAAAGAAAAAAAATGTAAAGTCGCGAATTCGCAAATTCCATTTTCTTTGTATTCGAGATTTAGAATTCCTTTTTATTTTCCATTCCATGTTTTTATTTATTGTATTCGGAATTGTTCTGTGTCTTCACATAGATGCACCAGCGCTTTTACTTTTCGCGCTGGCGCATGCACAACACGTGGCTGCGCGAAGTCCGCGTGCAAATTCGAGTTCGCTGCTTAAGTCTTTTGAAAGAGACTGCGCTCCATTTGGTTATTGTTGTTTTGTGTTTGTATGACTCCGTGCCATTTGAGTCGAACAAATGGCTAACAAAGAAAATACGCGCAGCCGACAAAAACAACAATAATGGCAACAAAAAGTGATAAAAGTAAGTGCTGCATTGGCATATAAACATCGACGCGGCACCTGAAGTGCTGTGGCACTTAGAAACAATAGCAACAGCTGAAATGACGACCGTCAGAGCAACCAAAGCAAAACCAACAAATTTGAGAATGGTTTAATGACAGCTAAACGTTTTTGGGCTTCGCGTGATGTTTTCATTTATTAGGCTGTGGCATTTAGGCGGAAGCCGCTCTTCGGAGAGAAAGATTGCAAAAGCACAAAAACAAAAAGCCAAAGTGTGCGCCAAATACAAATAATATAAACAAGAGTGATATTTAGAAAGGTCTCAACATCGAGTGAGTGGTAAATGGCGCTGCCGGGTAGCCGCACAGTAGCTCTGAAAATGTCTGTGAATGCATACAAATAACAACAACTATGGTAGAGCATTGCTTAAGGCTCAAAATTTATTTGCTTCACCTGCAACTGTGGCCGCGTCCTGTGCCAAAGTGAGTAAGCAGCGTTAACACAGCGCCACCACTACCATCCCCAGCATCACTTCTATCGGCACCGGTGACACCAGTAGCACCAGCAGTACCATAGTTTTTGTTGTGTTGCAGTTGGGAGGGAAAATGGAATTGATTTTACAAATCTTGGCGAACGATTTGCTCACTGCGACGAGCACTCCAAGTGGATAATGGCAAATGGCATGCAATAAGATCAATAATAACAGCAACAACAAACAGCATGTGGCTGTGGCAAGAAACGCCGCAGTGGAGAGAGACACTAAAAATCGTGCCACTTAAATATAAACCAAAATTATCACGACTTTTGTAGAGATTTGTGTACACATTTAGATTTGTTTTTGTATTTGCTTTACGCGGTTCGTATAAAGAGAAAAAGTTATGGTCGTTATAAAAATACAGAGATGAGTAAATTAAATAATAGTAAAAACATAGAAAAATCAAAAAAAAGAAAACTCATTCTTTTGATACTTCCGCCCATAGAACAACTACACAGAAGCTGTTCTTTCAGTAAGGTACACTTATGCATAGAAAAATCTCCCGTAGATACACACACTTGGTTTCATTCAACGCTTCTTGTCGGCTATAAGTGATGGTCGCTTCTGGAATAATCATTTAAATGATTTGAATTTACCAGAGCACATTTTTTATGTGTCCTGTTACAAGAGATGCTTATGGAAGCTATGCAACGGATATCCATCATTACATCCTTACTATCCATTCTACTATCGACTATTCCGGATACAAATTAAACCGGGACATATGGTGAGTTTATGCATATAAAGTAGAGATGACAAATGTTCTCCATATTAATTTAACTTCTACTTAAAGCTTAACTGCGAAACTAACGAAAGTAATATTCCATTGGTTGTATTGAAAAAAAAATGATAATAATTTTAGCGATTACAACTTCTTTGTAGAACTTCAAGAAATGCTTCTGTTCTACTACTATAAAATGCAAATAAAAGAATTATTTTTATGAAATAAATCAGAAAATGTAATCTTTTTTTATTTTTGTCTAATGCCATTGTCTATTTGACCAGTTTATTTAACAAATGCCTCAGCTTTAGGTACATTTCTATAAATTGGAAATTCGCCGAACTTGCTATGGTGCTTAAGCGTGGTAAATCACCCAATGAAGTGCCCATTTTGCATGCCAATATCTCGCAGTAATATCAAAGCTTTTTGGTAAAAATACTTTTGAAACATCTACATGCAATCGCTCATTGAAAATAAGTTCACCAATTCTGCGTCAAATTTATCATTCAACGCTCGATGAAATATACAGAGTCGTAAGCACCTTAGAAAGCACTATGGAAAAGAAAAAGTGCATTCAACCGTTTTTCCTGAGGTATCACAAGCTCTCTACAAAGTGTGGTACGAAGGGCCAAAAGCTTAAGTCTATGCAACCAAACCTTTTCCGAGGTGCCCTCATCATATCTTAATGAGAGGCACTTTTCGTTCAATTCATATTCTAAAAAATATAAACACAGGCGCTACACAGGGAATCATTTTGGGTCCTCTGCTATATCTCCTGTATACCCACGACCTACCATAGGCTGATCAACAAGTACTACTACATTTGCGGCTGGCACTGCCGTACTTGCACTTACTTGATAGCACTATCGAAAACGAATAAGCTACAAGAAGCTATTAGCCCTTTTGCTACACGGTTGAAAAATGGAGAATAAACAAAATAATAAACTAAACAAAAGCAAGTCAGCACATATAGTGTTTTCATTATAAAAGGCTACTTCATCGATACGTCGATAATCCCATACCTCGACGAGGCCAAATATATGGGCATAATACTTGATGCCAAACTGCGCTGGAAAGATAAGTAAAAAAAAAGGAAAGAGCTTGACTTGAAATTATTGGTAGTTGCTGAAACTTATCAAGCTTAAGCTTAAAACAACTTAATTATCAACCGAAAATGGCTTATACAAGGTGAAGTCCAAAATAAACAAGACTGGCGTCATAGAAATGTTTTTGACGGCGCCTCTTTTTAATGAATTAGTGCTTTGGAAGTTACATCCCTACCTGACATTCGGTTCTTCGTGAAATGAGTTTTGAACAAAGAGCTATTATCAAATTTTGTTTTAAAATCTGTAAAACGTTCACCGAAACATTTGAATTGATGAAAAACGTTTATGGCGATGATTGTCTATCTCGTGCCAGAGTTCATGAGTGGTTTACACGTTGCAGAGACGGTTGTGAGCACATAAATGACAATGAACATACAGGCCGCCCAAAATCAGTAATCACCAAAACCTCAGTAGAAATTGTTCGTAAATTTATCAAAAATGAACCCAAATCATTGTTGAAATTCATGGAATCGGAGTTGAATATCTCCAAAACATTGATTTATTGCATTTTAGCTGATCATTTGGGCTTACAAAAGGTCTGTGCACGTTTCAATCCGTACAATTTAACTGAGGACCAAAAATTGCTCAGAATTCAACATACGAAAAACCTAATTAAAGAGGCGAAAAAAGACGAGAATTTCTTTTCCAACATTGTAACTGGTGATGAAACGTGGTGTTTCCAACATGAATCTGGAACTAAGTGCCAAAGTGCCAAATGGAAGGCCCCAGACGAGCCACCACCCAAAAAATCGCGTTTGGAGAAGTCAAAAATCAAGTGGACGTTCATTTGTTTTCACGATTCCAAGGAAATTGTCCACAAGGAGTTCGTTTGGCGTTTTGAAACGTTTGTTGCATCGCATTCGTCGAATTCGCTCTGAATACCGCGAAGGAGGAAGCTGGCGCTTATTGCATGATAATGCACCATTTCATCGATCCTCTCTTCTGACTGATTTTTTGACTAGAAATCACATTTTAACCATTAATCACTCACCGTATTCACCTGATATGGCTCCCTGTGACTTCTACCTATTCGGAAAATTTCATTTGGCCATGAAAGGAAAACGTTTTGCGTCCGTAGAGGTCATCCAAAAGGTTTGCACCGACATCCTGAAGGACATTCCGGTCAATGACCTGAAACACTCTTTCAAAAAGCTTTTAGATCGCGCAAAACAATGTATCGAGGCCAGAGGAAACTATTTTGAATAAACAATCTCGAAGTTATCAGAACAAAGCTCCTGTCGTTTCTATTTTAGCTCAGTCTTGTTTATTTTGGACTTCACCGTGTACATACTAGGTTTCAATTGTACAACGCTTCTAAAAAATTGATTAAGAATTATACTCGTATATGTAAGTGCGTAAATAAATGAAAACTAATAACAGAAATTCAATTAATTTATGCCATTAATTCTTTAAAACATTGTGCCCAATATATGGAAAAAAAGGATGAATGTTATTGGAAAATAAGTTTGTACACATGAAAATGTGAGTTCGATATCGACAGATGCAATGAGTTCGTATGTCAAAGATTATAACTTTAAGATAGTAGCATAGGATTTCCAGATATCGCTGTAATTTTTTCCTTTTTTGGGTGTCTAGGAGATCTGGAATCGGAAGCCAGCTGCAGTTTCATTGTTTATCCGAGAGACGAAGTGGTTGGGAAGTAGAGAGAGAGTCTAAGTGAGCTCCCTCTATACATTTTGTGTGACAACCACTCCAACCTAACCTATTCCATTATTGAAAGTATGGTCTAAGTATGAGGTTGAAGCGATTGAAAACGGCATATTAGGTGGTAAAATGAATTAATAGATCTGGTACAGAAGTAGGTATGTAAGTGCACAACACACGAAATACACACTCACTTCTCGGAGGGAAGATACCCGCCCAAGGATCTTGGTCCTTAATGCCCATTGCTTGGTTGACCTACGCGCCGAGCGACTTTTGTAAAAATTGCCAGATGAGATTGAATAAGAAACTAAATAAGGGCAATTCCGTCCCTGCCATTTCCTGGTAGCATCGGCAAGTAGGTGAAAGGCTCAAATGCCCGACACTTTGACAGGCGCTTCTTTAAGAAACTTGAGTATTTGAATTCCTTGCATATCTGAAAATTTAAAAAACTAGTTCTTGAGTATTAATTGGTTTCTGGAGACGCAGTGGCAATCGTACACTCATTGGGGCATAGCAAAAGGCCTAGAGTCTAAGCGCATCGTATTAAAGGCGACTGGCCAAACTAACCGAGCCAAAGTATTTTGAGTACTACATATAAGTATAACAAACATATGTGCTTGTAATTTGAAAATGAAATGTGTTTAAAAAAAAGCTTTATAAAATTCTAAATAAAAACACTTTTTACAAATTTCGTCTTCCTTTTCCAAGTTCGAGCAATCGGTTGTAATGCACTGTCGTTTGTGTTGTTGGGGGCTTGGTTCGCTCAGTTTATTTGAAATTTATGGCCGCACAAGTAAATACCTGGTATTGTTGTTGTTAATATTATTATTTTGTTTTTATGTTTATTATATTTTTACTTATGCTCTTTTTGCTACTGCCAGTTGAGGGTAAATGCAAAATTTATAATTGAAATGTTGCCGCGCTGTTTCTGGACGCAGCCAATGGCTTTGAACTGAGCAGGAATGCGACATTGGCCATTTGTATGCAAGTGGATGTGTTTGTGTGAGTGATGGTGGTTTGAGTAGCAGTAGCAGCAACAAAGCTCGCCTAAGCAGCAGGTGCACAAAGTAATTGGATTTTGTAAGGTTGACAATTATGTTTTGCGGCTGTTGTTGGTGGCTACGTTGCAGTGAAATATGTATGGAAATGTATTTTAAATGAAATACTTAATCAATCGGATATAATCTTTAAATTTTATTGTAGTTACTCGTTTTTAATATACGAAAAGCGTGATTTTTTAATTTTATATTAATTGCTGATTAAAAGTTAATATTTATGGAAAAAAATGTACCTCAGGTTTAAGTTTTAATTTTTCTTTAAATTATATTGCTAACCCACATCAATCGTCCGTCCGACTTTTGCGCTTAGCGAATGTTTAATTCATGCCAGCTACGGATTTGCCAGCAGCTGACTGACACCCAGCTACACCAGCGCCACCGCAGCCACCAAAGCTGCAGATGGAGAACAATAGACGCCTTGGCAGTTGCCTTGTCGCCTTAATACCATCACGCGCACGGCTGCTAATAATCTGGGCAAACACATCTACCGGGTGTTCTTGGAGCGCCTTCAACTCAATTCCGAGTCACCACATCAAACAGCTTCGAGGCACGTCTCATAGACCACACTGAGCCAAGGCAAGGCAACACACAAGCAAGGCAATAATAGGCAATGTAACACTGGCTAAGCAAGCGGGAAGTGGCAAGCGGCAAGCGGTAAGTGTTGATTGTACGGGAATTGTAGCAGCAAAAAGCATGAAAATATAAATATCATTAGTTGCATACATATGTATTTACAAACGAGTGTGCTTAATAACCTGAGTTATGTCTACACATTCACATACCTGTGCAAGAGTACCTCATACATACAAAGGCATTCACACTTGTATGTATATTTATTGTTTGCATTTGCTGCTGTCTGCGTTGCCATCTCCACCCCCTTAATGTCTCATCCACTTCCATCTCCATTTCCAACATTCGATTATTCATTGCGATTGCCGTTCCGCACCTGGCAATTAGCACTCGGTAGCTACTTTTCTTGCACTCCCTCTAACTTGTATTTCTGTACGATAATTTGTACGTTAATCGCTATTACGCCCGCACAATGTCTGCTCCAAAGTCTGTTTCTGATTTCAATTATTGCATTTAACATTCATCATGACTTGAGTTATTGTTGGTGGTGTTGATCACGTACTGCATGAGCACTGTAACAATGCCGATGGCTTTTAACCCTTGTTTGCGTTTTTGTGATTGCTGTGGTGGTTGTTGCGTTTTTTTTATGGATGGCAGTGAAAATCGCTCGATTATCATAATCACCTGCGCAAACAGTCGCCACGAACAAATTTTCTCAATTTAGTATTGGTTATTTGTATATTTATCTTATTAAATATACTTTGACGAGGGCGACTGAACTGATTTTAATTCAATGCCTGAATTGGCAATTTATTAACTATTTTGCTTGGACTAGTAAACTGTACTTAAGCTCCAAAGGAATTTTTACCTTCTTATAATCTTAACAATGAAAATAGTCTTTGTTCTCTTACATTTTTGCTACGCACTCCACAAACTTGATTTGGTGATAACTTTTTCAATTGTGACTAATCCCATCTCATTTTAAGATTGTATTTAAGGCTTAGTGTTAGTAATCTACAGGGTGGCGCACGAATCGTGCTACAAAAACAAAACGTAATAACTTTTTTTCTGTGTGAGTAATCGGCTTTTTTTTTTTATTTTGCAGATTAGTATTTAGATTTACAAAAAATGGAGGCTTGGGATACCGAAAAGAGGATTTGGATAGTGCAGCGGTACCATGCTTTGCAGTCCATCATTTCCGTCCAAAGGGAATTTAGGCGGGAGTTTGGCGGTACTCCCCCGAGCAGATGGACCATTATGAGGCTGGTGAACATGTTTGCTGAATCTGGAAGCATCGCACGCAGACCGTACCATCGAGATCCCCATGTTCGGGTCGAAGCCACAATCGCGGCTGTAGCATCGTCAATTCAGGCAAATCCAAGAGTTTCGACTCGTAACTTGTCGGCGCAAATTGAAGTTAGCAGACGGTCATTGCAGCGGATAGTTCATGATGACTTAAACTTGTTTCCGTAGAAAGTTCAAATCACAAGCAAATTAAACCCTCTGGATTTGCCTATTCGCCTGGAATTTTGCCAAAAAATTATTGAAATGGCCGAAGAAGACAACAACTTCATAAATTGCTTGTTTATGTCTGATGAGGCCCATTTTGATCTAAACGGCAATGTAAACAAGGAAAATTGCCGTATTTGGAGTCAATCAAATCCGCAAATACTCCATGAGATGGAACTGCACCCAGAACGAGTCACAGTGTGGTGCGCAGTTTCATCAAGGTGCATTGTCGGGCCATACTTCTTTGAAGAAAACGGTGTAACAGCGACTGTAAATGGGGGCCGTTATTTAAACATGTTGAAGGAGTTTTTTTATCCAGAACTGCGGCGAAGACGTATCCCTTTTAACAGCATTTGGTTCCAGCAAGATGGAGCAACTGCACATATAGCCAGACCGGTTATGGAGGAGCTCCAACAAAAATTTAGAAATAAATTGATATCCAGAAATTCCACTTTCCGCTGGCCCCCAAGGTCACCTGACCTCACTGCACCAGATTTTTTTTTTATGGGGTTATCTCAAACAAGAGGTGTGTAAAGCAAAACCAAGTAATTTGACTGAATTGAAGCAGTCCATCACAACAATAATTGAGGCGATCCCGACTTCAACCCTTCAGTGCGCAATGAACAATTTTCTCATCAGGTGTCGCATATGCGTGAATGAGCATGGAGGTCATTTACGTTCTATTATTTTCAAAACTAATTAGTTACATAAAATAAAATTAAATTATCTATACAATAAAAAAACAAAAAGTTAAATACATTGATTAGAAAAAAAGTTATTACGTTTTGTTTTTGTAGCACGATTCGTGCGCCCCCTGTATTTGATTTTTACTTTTATTGATCAATAAAAAAATAATACTTACGTGATGAAAAGTCTAGAAGTTATGATTTAGAGTTCACCAAGTAAATCTTTCATAGTACGAAAACAGGTTACTAATTAGTCGCCACAACGTATTTAAACTGTTCAATAGAAAAAACTGCAAACACATAATTTTTAGATCAAAAACTCCCAATAAGAGTTAATTGTAGAGATGACATTTTAGAATAGTGGGAGAATTATATTCAAAGTCCGTATTTCCTACTTAAATATTAAATATCTTCTCCTTAGTACAGAATAGAAGTATGAGGATGTTTCCATATGTTGAAGACCACACAAGTGGGAAAGTTATTGACCACAATTCACCTGGCACTGGCCAGGATGATCCTTCTACATATGGTTCAAGCAGCTCACAACTTCCGGGACTAATCCAAGTATCCTCTGGGTAGCTCCCGAACACCCTTTCGAGAGTCATTTGCCCATTGGTTCAGAAATGTTCGTTTTTGGACCATAGATTCCTGCACCGACTCCAGAATTTGTTTTTGAACTGTCTGTGAACCATTCGAGATTTCTGGGATCGACTCAAGGTCCTCCCAGTTCCCATTAATCGCGTTGTGACGGTTAAAAACACACCTTGGAAGCATTCGAAGAATATGCTTGCAGTGCATTTTAACCCATCAACTCCCTCACGAAAGACCGTGTCGGAATTTCTAGCATTTTCTGTTGGCCTCCTTACATTGGGCTCTAATTTTAAAGCAAACTCAACTTTTACATTTGCACTTTCGTAAATTTTAGAATCTTTTATTTGAGTTTCTTAGTGAGTTTTGTACAAAGCGATATTGAATTCGAGTGAAATTCTCTCTTAAAGCGGGAGCACTCTACTCGATTGAGAATGAAGTTGAGTTGTCTTTCAATGGAAAAGGCAATGAAAAATCTTAAATTAATTTTTCACATTGCCGTCCTAGGCTAACAAATGATGATAATTTTAATTGTGAATATCAGATGAATATTACCGAATATATGAGTGCGTTTTTGCATATTTTATAAATGGATGTGTGTGTGTGTGTGTTGGCACTTGAATTCGTTTAATAAATTAGCTAAGGGTTGATTCGTTTCCTTCATAGTAGGTTCGCGTTGAGTTACTATTTATATGAGTTATAGTGAGTTGTTTTTGTAAATTGAAGTTTCATTATGAAATCGATTAGTAATGTTTCTCGGTGATCTTAACTTTGCCGTATTTGCCGTGAAGGGCGTGGCGCGCGAAGGCAAGAAGGTTACCATGATGCGCATCTCCTGGGTAGAGTTTGTGCACAACAGCAGCATGCGTGTGGTGGTGGACGTGGGCAGGTACGGTGTGCACCAGGGCAGCATGGTGGTGGCTGTGATCGACAATATGGGCATGGTGGGCCAAGTGCTCGTGGTGGTGCAGAAGAGGAGAGTGGTATGCTTCGGCGTGATGCAGATCGTGCGCGTGCAAGTGCTCGTCATGATGGCTGTCCTGGTGGATGACATGATGATCAATCACGGGCTTGACGTAGTGCAGGAAGTGATGGGGTTCATGGTGCACAACTTTGGTTACGTGATGCACTGGCTCTACATGGTGGATGGGTTCGTGATGAACAATCTTTGCGGCAGCGGCGGTATGGTGCACATCATGATGCACATCATGCACGACAGGATGCACGTCGACATGAGCATGATGGTCATCGTGGTGGTAGACAGGATGCGCATCGATGTGGTGTGAATCGCCGCTGGCATCGATAACAATGGACGATGAGTGGCCGAGATGGATGCCACTGCCATGTGGAATGTCGACGTGGTGGGCGCCTTCAACAATATGCGCGTCATGACCATGGTGTGGCAAAAGGCCGGCATTGGCGGAGGCGAGGGCTAGAGCCAGAATACAGATCACAGGCTATGAGATGGGGGGGAAAAAGCAAACGATATGAGATTCTTAAGCTGCTGTTGTGATAATTAAGTTGTCCAAAGTAGAGTATAAAAAAATCAATTCAATATCCTTTTGTATGGTAGTCTATTTTTTGGGGCTTTCAGCTTAATACACACCTTCATTACTAAGATTTCACACTTGATTTCAATTGAAACAAAATATTTAAGACACGAACGCGAACTCCGACTTTGCTGTCGAACTGAGTGAACTCAACTGATGTCCCATTCGACGCTCCCACGCATTTTTATACACACATTGCATTGTGGATTTGCAAATACTGGCACGTTGTTGCGAGCGATTACTTGTTGTTGTTTTGTAACAAACGTTCAATCGCTTAGCGAAATGTAATCAGCTCTATTATTTCTGCCTACTCAACCCAGTTTTGGCCCACACCAGCTCAAGCATGAAGAAGACGCTGCTGCCGGCAAAAGAGCGCACAATCACAAGCAGCAGCGCTTCTCCGACTTATGAACTGCCAGCTGAGAAGCCTCAGTCCTGCGTTGCACCAAGCGCGCCACGCACCGAAGAAGCTACTGCAGTAACGCGCGCTTACCAGTGCGAATGTGTGTTACATATGTAGATATGTATGTTTAGCGCCGTGGTGCTTCAAATGAAAACGAAACACTCGCTTTGCGCTGTCTCGCAACGAAAGTGACATTCAAGTATTGAAGCGTTGCGCATGCGCAGAATATTAATTGCGCGCAAACACCAAATTATCAAAATATTCTACGCGTCGCTGGCAGTGTAGTGACCGCTATCGCATTGTTGTTGTACGCACATTATTGCCAGCTAAACGTCACATTTGAAAGGCAGGCGAGCAGTTTGTAGGTCCGTTCGCCGAACTGGCTGGCCGTAAATTACATAATGCGGCAGTAAAATTTGGCGGCAGTTCGGCCTTCGCAGCGTAATTACGTAACTTTTTTTTCTTTGATTTCAATTTTTACACATAGCAGTTAAATCGGCCATCAGCCAGTTCAATAGAAATACCGTTACGCACTCGGAAGTGACAAAAATTTAAATCGCATCGCAAATATACTCACACCCACCGATATTTTTTAAATGCACAGACATATATACATATACGATAATGCTGGACGACGCCCAAAAGCCGCCCTCTCCACAGTACATTGAGCGAACAGCTGTTAGCTCAGTAACAGCTGACTTCGCTCTTCATTCACTGGCCTGCCAACATTTGCAACGCTTCGCCTCGGAGGTAAAACCGAAAACTCCCAACTAAGGCAATAAATCAGCGGGAAAAACTAGTCAAATATTGCAGCACTTTTGCTTTTGTTTTAAATGCTGCTTAGTGCTTCTATATATCGCACAGTATTTTTGTCAGTCGTTTTGTTGGTGAAAGCCTTTATTGCTTTACAATCGCATATTTCCAAATGCGAGCCAAGCGATGGACATGTTTATAAATCATGCATATTCGCACATAGTACGCGCACATATCGACATATGAACACTCACGCGTACTTAGTTGCATAGTTTATGTCCCCTTTGTGCACAGTTTGTACTCGAATCGTTATCGCTGACCGACTTAAAATTTATTACAAAGTAAAGCTATCAAATCCGAAATCTAAAAAATCTAAATATTCATCACCATTCTCTGGAGTACGTGTTTTGGCACTAAGCCGTTATGTTCGCTCTTAACTGTCCAAGCTGACGGTGGCGGTGACTATTTCGTATTTCTAATCGGCTTGATATTTTTTTTATTTTTCTCACTTATTCTAATACTTCACTTGAGCAGGTTGACATCAATGGAAATATGGCAACCACAAAATAAGAGAATATAAAATATAATTTTTTTCACAATTTTTTGTTAGTTTTGAATTATTGTTAAAATAATAAAAGTTTTAGAATTAGCTAGGTTTCATTTGGTACATATTTAGAAAGTTTGATGAACTGGTAGGTGGTGGAGATAACTCTGAATGACTGAGCAGTAGTGTATCCTTTCGTTTGCCTACTCAGATAGTCAAGCTCTGAAAACGTTACAGCCAGAAAAACACTCATCAAATACGGCAGCTGAATGACACAAACTATTATGCGAAGTATCGCCATGGCTCTGGTCTATCCTGGCTAACGATTTGATACAAACCCTTAACAATAAAAGGTATAAAACAATAGGATATGTAGATGACATTTCTGTAATAACTAAAGGCAACCACGAAAGGACCATAAAGGACTTAATGCAGGATGCCTTAAATATAACCTGGGAGTGGGGTAGCAAAGAGAAATTATCAACCAACCCTTCCAAAACCACTATTATCCCATTTACCAGGAAAAGGGTTCTAAATATACCCTGGGAATAATGGAATAGACGTACCTTTAAAGGAAGAGGTTCAATATCTAGGAATTATGTTGTATAAAAAACTCACTTGGGAAGCCCATCTCTACTCTGTAGTAAAAGAGGCAACGAAAAGCCTTTGGACAACAAAACAATTTTTGGGTAAGTCCTGGGGTCTGAACTAGAATGACCTCCTTGATCTACCCCCGAATGGTAAGAGCAATCGTACTATATGTGGCTTTGGTATGGTGGGTTAAAACAAATCAAAATACTGCTATATCAAAACTTTGTAAACTACAAAGGCTGGTGTGCCTAAGCATAAGAGGGGCCATGAGAAGTACGTCACTTTGCCTGTAATAAACACTTTAACACAATAGGATTATCTAGTGCAAGATTATGCAGGTTCTGCTGTGATGGAGAGGAATCAAATGAACCACGGCCACTCAGAATCGCTACTGGATCTTAGAAGACAGGATATGAGAAACACGATAGAGCTACTGACAAGGCATTGTCTAATTGGAAGGCAAGCAAATAGCTTGGGGTTACCATATAATGACTCCTAATAATATTCTGTGAACTAAATAATGTCGGAACATTTTCGCCTGCTTTTACATGCAATAAGAATTACAAATATTTTTTTATTGAAGTCAAGAAGCTTATGTCTCAATAAAGTATTTTTTCTCTCAAAGATTTATTTTCTTTTTGTTACTTTTGTGAAAAACTGCTGGTCTAAAAAGTTACAATAATATTCCAAATTTACTGTTTTATCAGCTTGTAAGTATTGTGGATTGCAAAATTCCTTTCGCATCCCACAAATGTGATAATAACTAACACCTTTTTGGCCGATTTTTGGGTGCGAACTCGTTTCGAAGTCGAAAAATCAGATTCACACTTCTCCTTAGCCCCTTTTTGTGATTTAGTATCAGGTGCGCAACTAAGTTATCTTTTTTTTATATTTATATATTTTTTATTATTATTATATTTATATATTATTATATATTCGGCCGCCGTAGCCGAATGGGTTGGTGCGTGACTACCATTCGGAATTCACAGAGAGAACGTTGGCTCGACTCTCGGTGAAACCAAAATTAATAAAAACATTTTTCTAATAGCGGTCGCCCCTCGGCAGGCAATGGCAAACCTCCGAGTGTATTTCTGTCATGAAAACGCTCCTCATAAAATATCTGCCGTTCGGAGTCGGTTTGAAACTGTAGGTCCCTCCATTTGTGGAACAACATCAAGACGCACACCACAAATAGGAGGAGGAGCTCGGCCAAACACCCAAAAAGGGTGTATGTGCCAATTATATATATGTATTAGACCGGGTCGATTTGTGGGGAGGCAAAAAAATCGCCCATTTCTCTGTGAAAATCATATTCTAGGGATCAAAATAAGAAACTTTGCCGAAGGAACCATACCTCTAAAACAAATTCCGATGTCCCCCAATTTGGTTCGAACTTTTTAGTTTCATTTCTCATGTCAAGGCCAAAAATGGTGATATTTTGAAATGATTGTATGGGGAACCCCCCAGGGGAGTTCCAGATGGTGTGCCACTGGCCGTCAAAAGTTAGTGGGGGTCGGTCATACATTTGGACTCGATTGGAGCACTCTAAATGGGTCAAAGTGGGATTTTTCGTTCGACCCAAATTGGGGGACATCAGAATTCGTTTTAGAGGTATGGTTCCTTCGGCAAAGTTTCTTATTCTGATCCCTAGAATACGATTTTCACAGAGCAATGAGCGATTTTTAAATCGACCCGCCTTAATATGTATATATATATAATACAACTTTATTCTGAAAAAATGGTTACAAGTGAATCATTGAAAGTTTTGCCCATCGCTGGCTGCTATATTACTTTTTCCCATATTTCTGGTAGATCTCGTATACCTTCGCGGCCACGTGAGGCCGAGCGTTGTCATGCTATAGAATCACTTTTTCATGCCTCTCCGCGTATTGCGGCTGCTTCTCGCGCAGTGATCGGCTCAATTGAAGTTGATACCGATCCCCAGTGATGGTTGCGCTTGGCTTTAACAGCTCATAATAAATAACACCAGCTTGGTCCCACCAAATACATAACCTTCGCAGCGTGGCGACGGCGTAGAAGCATGGTTATGTTAGAATCGACTAGCACACACTGCTGACGACATCTATTGACAAACAGCGGGAACTTAGTTGCACACCTAATAAGGGGTGGGCCATGTAAAATTTGCTTTTTGAATCGGCTATAAAAAAAACTAGTTAATATTTTTTCAAACTTTTTTTTTTATTTTGAAGAAGAGACATTGTCATTTATGAATGAAAAGTAATATCGTTCAAATGACTGCCACGACTGGCTTTACAGGCCATTCGATCAACCCAATTTTTAAGCACATTTTCGATTGTTTGGGCTCCAATTTCATGAATGGCAACTTCGATTTCGTGTTTTAAAGCATCAATCGTCTCTGGATGGTTCGCATAGCATTTGTCCTTAACGGCTCCCCACAAGAAATAGTCCAACGGGCTAAAATCACAGCTCCGAGGCGGCCAATTGATATCGGAATTTCGGCTGATTATTCGGTTTTCAAAAACGGTAACGAAAAGTTCGAGTGTAACTTTGGCAGTGTGACAAGTTGTTGGCAGTGTGACAACCTGTTGAAACCAAATGTCGTCCATGTCATCTACTTCAATTTTTGGAAACAACTCGTTGAGCATGTCCCGGTAACGCTCGCCATTTACTGTAACCGTGGCTCCTCGCTCATTTTCGAAAAAAAAAAATGGCCCGATGATGCCGCCAGACCAAAAACCGCACCAAACAGTGAGTCGTTGTGGATGCCTTTGCTTCTCTACAGTAACGTGTGGATTTTCTGAACCCCAAATCCGACAATTTGGCTTATTGACGTAGCCACCGATGTGAAAATGAGCTTCATCAGAAAAGAAGAAGAAGACTCACCACTTTGGAAATAAGTTTTCAATATTTCCCAATTTTGTTCAAGCGTATAGCGTCCCATTTCGTAAATGTCAAATCTTTAAGTAAAATATGAACACATTTGACATGTCATTTGTGTTACCATTCTCAAAAAAATAGGCGGTTCAAAATGCAAATGCTATATGACCCACCCTGTTTAATTGTGATGCACCCCAGTCTCATCCATAGAGATGAATCAATGCACTAAGTCCATTTTATTCTTCCGAAAATACTCATGATGTTGCTTAGAAAGCCGCATTCGAATGTGTTTTTTGTTCCATTGTTGGCGAATGCGGCACCCATTGTGCACACAGCTTTCTGAAAGCCAGTGCTTCAGTCAAAATATTATTTGCACCGCTCAATGAGATGCCTAGTGCTTCTACTAAATCCCTTTCAGTCTCTCGACGATTTTCCAATACAATATTCTGTATTTTTTCTACGGTTTCAGGTGCTGTTGCTGTTCGTTCATAAATTTCCTTTGCCTTTAAACCTTCCAAAAATAAAAATTCAATCTTTGTACGATACTTGATTTTTTCCATTGTAGAAAATACTCTTACACGCCGGAACTAAATGTCTTGTACACAATGAAGGAATTGACAGATTGAAATGAAAATATATGAAACAAAATTTAGGCTAGTAACACGGCGGATTCATTAAAAGTGGTGGCATTAGACCAACAACAATGTTCTGTACGTTTGATTGTCAAAGCAAAGTATTGGGAAACTACAAAACATTTAATGAATTTGCATTGTTTCATTCTGAGCTGGCAGCCACATGGACACGGCGAAAAAAAAAACAAATCAGCTGATTTACCAACACCATCTTTAATAGATTCGCCTTGGCTAGTAACAAAACCCTCTCTTATCGAACCGCAAAACTTATTGAATAACCTCGTAGATATCGCCATGCACTTTTTACTGGTCTTGTGGTCATATCTGCATGCTTACCTAAACATTTTTTTTGGATTTTGTCACCTGAAATAAATGTTTTTGTGAAGGATAATTTTTATTGGCCAAAATTTCTCTAACTTTCTCTCACTTTCACTCTCTGAATTTTTAATTGATTTGGAGTGGTAGAAAAGTGGTGGGCAAGAAAGTGGTTTGCAAAAATTGGGAATAACTATTACAAATTTGTCCGCAACTATTTTGTTCCCGTTCTCCAACTGGAGTAGAAGCAATAAATTAACTGACTAAAAATAAATATAGAAATCGGTCAAGGTGTGCCATTTCTAATAATAATTTCCGAAATACGCAGACGACACTTACATGACAGCCACCAGCGTACACAACAACACACCGAACTAACTCATCACACATCTATGTACTTCCACATACTTCCCCTCAGCTAACTACAGCCGGCCGACCGATCTCGTGTGATCTTCTCTGGGCACTCAAAGAGAATTTTATGTCCGCGTTTTGTGGCATTTGGTGTATCTGGCATGCGCCCAATCATTTACTTGACTATACCGGTGCACATATGTACGTTTATCCAATTAACGGTGCATTGTGGCAAGTGCGGTAATTAGACAAAACATAACTCATGCTAATATTGCAAATTGTTAGAGAGCAAAAAATTAAATGAAATAAAATAAAAATCTAAGAAAAATTATAATGCGAGTATTGAAGAGAAGAAAATGTGAATGATTTTTGTTTTGTTTTTTGAGAATTAAGAACTAAGTGTGCGGTTCGGATGAAAGGCGGCCAATGATGCAAACAGTGAAACAGAACCTTTGCACGATCACACTCACACACACACACATTTGCATAATAAATGTGGCGAAATGGTTAACAGCAAATTTAATGACGCCGCCAACAACGCCGCCACCACCACCGACGCTTGCAACAAATCAACAAAAAAGCGACAGCTACAGCAATACACATTGCCACCGCACAAAAGAGCTGCTGAACGCTATAATTCAACACTAGACGTTGTGATTTGTGATAAATTTAACATTTTGCCCACAAATCATAAGCGGCAGCAGCTCTTGTTATTCTTTTGCCTATTTTTAGTTAGAGTCACTTGAACAATTTATAAATATGAAAAAGTGTTGTAGACAAATTGTTGGATTTTGCAAATGAACTAAGTACATGGCATTTGGTGCAACATTTAAGAATTTCGACATAAATTCATGGACAGACAATATGTCGCGAGAAAAGCAGCCAGTGCTTTACTTAGTGTAGTAACTATTAATAAATGTTTCTCTTTTAAATCAATAAGTAGATAAATAAAATAACAACGATTATATAGTCTAGCACCATCGCACAGAGGCTATAAACTTTCATCAACAGAGGCCTCCGCTTCGTCTGTAGAATATTCTGGCCGAACAACATCAGCATCGAGGCACTGAGGAGCTAATCAACAAATGATTAATCCAACCTATGGCAAATCAAACGTAGAAAGTGGCGAAGCATAGGTCACTCGGTTTGAAAACCACCAGATAATATCTCGAGAATGGCACTGGACTGGAACCCGTAAGGGAACACAGGTCACGATCGGAGAAGGTCGATACTCCGCGAGCTAGCAGATGCCGATCTCACATGGGACGGCACAAAAAAAACTAACAGCCCAGAACCGTGTACGTTGAAAGAGTTTTGTCGAGGTTCTATGCTCCCGAGCAGAGTGAAAAAGTGGGGGAAAAACATAAAAAAAGAAAGATCCTGCATTAGAAATTTGGCCGAGTTTCTTCTTTGGTTGGTTGGTTAGTTGGTTTAAGTGGTGATTCATCCAGAATCCAACTAGCGCTTCCGTACCATTTTGTTGCCACATCTCCGTTACCAACTTGTTTAGTGTACCAATAAAATAAAAGCAATTTTCAAATTATGTAAAAAATTTAAGTAAATACCATTTTTATAAAAAAAAAATAGATGTGGCTTTTTTACCGAAAAATAGTTTTTAAGTCGGGATTTCAATTATTTTTAAATCATAATAGGCGCCTTCGATTCATCACTTCTCCGCTCGCTATCTTTCTCTGCTATATGACCGCTCGCTCACTCAACGAACAAATTTTATGTGAGAGCAACAATAAAGTTATCGAGCAAGATTCTCCGACGTATAACTCACTACTTTCAATGCTGCCTGCTCTCTTTCAAGTGAGTTTCATTAGACCGCGTTTATAAAGAGGGACTTTTTTGTTTCAACTTTGAGAAATGCCGTCGTACTCACACTGCTTGTAGTTTAGTCTATAATCAAGAACAACATTCAGAAGAACGAGAGAACAACAAACAATGTTTTCCTGTATGAACGCGGTCTTACTTTTGGCAGTCCAGTGCTACCAACATAAGTTCATTTATATCAGTTGCTTCATATGTTCACCACTTACTAACGTTACCAATTCGAAAAGGTCTAATGTCATTCTTCATGTCACGTCGTAGGTATTTGATGAATTTGTGGTTATTCCAGAAGGCTCTGTGTATGTACGAGTACAACACTGTCACATCCTTGTTCTCATTATAACTGTGTGGTGGCGAGTTTCGCTAGTTTATTGGTTCTACAATTCTCCTCGAATTTGTGAAAATGGTGTGAAATGCACATTAAATTTAAAATTACTCATAGCTATCTCGTTGAGAGATGTGCGGCATTTCAAGGCTACTTTGGAGGTTCTTGATTGATTTTTGAGGGATTTTATCACCGCCTGGCTCTCAGTGAAAATGTATGTATGTAGCACTGCACCACCCGACCCGAATGACGCAGAGGATCTAAAGATGTTTGGAAAAAGATTCGATCATCATTTCCTCAAGTTTGGAGCCATCTGTGTATACATAGATGGGCTTGCTCTGCCTTGCAATGTCCCGTAGTCACTCCTTGGTGGTAGGGGAGTCATATAGCACTGTGGAACAAATTCAGGTTAGCAAAAGTTAGGTCCATTCTGAGAGTGGCGGGTGAAAATAGAGGCGAAATTAGAAGACCCGTATCGCGGCGTTTGTTTATGTTAGTTCGAATTTTTTTTTAATCGGCCTTCGAAGTTTGCAGTCAAATGCCGATTTTCAGTATATTGTTTATATGGTTTTTTGGCTATAACTCGTCGACTAATTGATATTTTTTCAATCTGTAAAAGCCAAATTATTGCTAGAGACCTGTGCAATAATTACAATTTTTGAAAAAATTGATTTCGAAAATTTTTATGGTACTTATGAGGCAAAATGTTGGAAAAATTATTTTTTTTTCATGTTTTTTGAAAATATTTTCAACAAAACTAAGTCTTTTTTACATTTTGTGTGGTCTATAATATGCTTCTCAGTTTCTTAAATAAATGTAATTTGAAAAGAAAATTACGGGATTAAATACTTTGGCAGCTACTTTGACGAAAGTCACAAAATGTTCGAAAAATTAACGTTTTCCTTATTATTTCTTAATATCTGGCAAGCAACTCATTTTTTTCGCTTTTTTTCTTATCTAAAATATAGTTTTCAATCCATGACATAAATATCATGGAAAAAAATATAGTATCAGTCGAAAATTTGTGCGATATACACACATTCATTACATAAAACTAATGTAAAAAAACCCAAAATTCCTAGTAAACACATAGTAATTAAAAATTCCCGAAACCATTAAATAAATATCGATTTCGGTAGAAGTAGTTAAAAAGGGATGTTTCAAGAATTAGGAACATTCCAAAAACAATTAAAGAAAAGGAAATGCTAAGTATGGATTAAAAAAGGGATTTTCCGAGAAGAATGCATGTTCCAAAAATAATTAAGGAAAAGGAAATTCCCAGAATACAATTAAGAAAGGGAATTTCCAGGAACAATCAATAGCTATTAAAATAATATTTGTAAACATTTGTGTTGCATGCGAACTAATTTTAAAAATAAAGATTCAGTTAAGACTCGAAACTCAGCCGAAGCTGATGTCTTTTAATTTTCGCTCGGTCGTGATAAAATTTGCTATTCATTCTTTTGGAACCTATTTCATTTATTGAGTGATTTAAGTTAAGTGTATCAGTTTCATAAAATTAACAAAAAAAAACATTCTATAATATATATTGTATTAAAAATGTCGGAACCAACATGTAAAATGAACCATTTTTGTAATATTTGTGGACGTTTCATAGTAAGCGATGAAAAATGCGGCAATGTGACTGATTTTTTTTTGGAAATCTATAGACAATATTTCTCGCAAGAGTTTATCAATGACGTAAACTATGCCCCTAAAAAAGTTTGCTTTAATTGCTATTCAATTCTTATGCAATGGAAAAGTGAAAAGAAGAAGGCTATGCCTTTTGGTGTACCAATGATTTGGTCAGATAATAGCCCACATCAAGAAGAAAATTGCTATGGATGTACCAACTACAATAAAACTTTGAATAGAAGGAAAACAAAGAATAAAACTTATGTAGCAGTGTCAAGTGTCCAATTACCATTACCGCACTCAGAATTCGTTCCAGTACCAACATACCGAAATACTGATCTTCAAACAGGTATCAGTACTACAACCACCCCTGCCACACCCATGGATTTCTCCTCAGAATTCAACCCTGGTGAAGGTACATCAAATAAAACATCAAAGGACCCAATCCTAATAACACAAAACCAATTGGATGGAATTGTTGCAAATTTGTGTTTGACTCAGAAAAAATCAGAACGACTGGCGTCATTTTTGAAAGGAAATAATTTGCTGACGAAAGGTACAAAAGTAACAGCATATCGAAAACGCCAAAAAGAGTTACAAAAGTTCTTCAATGTCAATGATGCAAAAAATTTCGCTTATTGCAACGATATTGAAAAGTTAATGGAGGCGATAGGGTTAACCTATAAAAAAGATGATTGGCGTCTCTTTATCGATAGTTCACTAATCAGCTTAAAAGTTGTGCTTTTGCACAAGACAAATAGAATGCCTTCTGTTCCGATTGCGTATAGCACTGACACTAGTGAAACTTTCGATAAATTGAAAGACATTCTGGAAGTAGTCGAATATAACGAACACCAATGGCGCATTTGCTGCGACCTCAAAGTAGTTTCCTTGATTACAGGCTTAACAGCATCTGGCCGTCCAAAATATCCGTGTTTTTTGTGCGATTGGGATTCACGATACGGAGAAGGTATTAAAGGAAGAAACCAGTACAAACAACATAACTGGAGTAGTCGAATTGGGCGAAAATGGCCTAATGACAATAGGCTACACGAAAGTCTTGTTCCTGAAATGAAAATTTTGTTGCCGTTGCTCCACATTAAACTTGGCATTGCTAAAAATTTTTTGAAATGTATCGCAAAAAGACCAGCAGTATTCAACCGCTTGAAAGATATTTTCCCAAGACTAAGTAAGGCCAAAATTCAGGAAGGGGTTGTTAATGGTCCCGACATACGGAAACTAATGAGTCGTCAAGATTTTGAGCAAGTTCTGACAGACCGAGAATTAAATGGATGGCTCGCATTGAAAGCAGTCATCAAAGGACTTTTGGGTAAAGAACGTGAAGAAAACTACAGGCAATCTGTTGCAAACATGTTGGCAGCTTTCGCTGAAATTGGGGTTAATATGTCATACAAAATTCATCTCTTGCATCAGCATCTTGAAAAACTCGCTCAACAGTTGCCAACTGAATCTGATGAGCAAGGCGAACGTCATCACCAAACTGCGCTTCCATTTGAAATAAGGTAACTATAGAGTGTGCATATTTTGAATTCCTAGATTTTTCTAATATCTTGGTCAGAGTGCACAATTTAAACATGTTAACGATTGAAAACTATTTTCGTTTCAGGTACAGAGGAAAGAAATGTCCAGATGCGATACTCGCTGAAATTTGTTGGTGGTATAAAAACACCTTTGAAGAAGAGGAAGACGAGGAAACAGAGGAAGAAGGGGAAGACACAGATGAAAATCCAGAATATCTGTTGGACGAAATAATCGATCTCTCTGATGATGATGACGATGACCAAGACATTAGAGAGAGCAGTGATGTTGATCCACAGCCGCCTGCTAAACGGCAGCTGGCCAAATTATTAATTTAATTTATTTTATTTTTCTACTTAAAACTTTTCATTATTAACATTTCAAAATTATATTTTTTTCCATATTTTTATATTTTCTTTTTCTATGTTTCTTCAAAACCAACACTGAACAAAATTGGTAAATAAAAAATGAGAAATAAATTAATATTAAGCTCAAAAAACGCAAGTTTTGTATTATGACTGTATGCCTAAAGCGCAAATTGTCGACTAAGACAATTTTTTTTCAAATTACATTTATTTAAGAAACTGAGAAGCATATTATAGACCACACAAAATGTAAAAAAGACTTAGTTTTGTTGAAAATATTTTCAAAAAACATGAAAAAAAAATAATTTTTCCAACATTTTGCCTCATAAGTACCATAAAAATTTTCGAAATCAATTTTTTCAAAAATTGTAATTATTGCACAGGTCTCTAGCAATAATTTGGCTTTTACAGATTGAAAAAATATCAATTAGTCGACGAGTTATAGCCAAAAAACCATATAAACAATATACTGAAAATCGGCATTTGACTGCAAACTTCGAAGGCCGATTAAAAAAAAATTCGAACTAACATAAACAAACGCCGCGATACGGGTCTTCTAATTTCGCCTCTATTTTCACCCGCCACTCTCAGAATGGACCTAACTTTTGCTAACCTGAATTTGTTCCACAGTGTAGTTGTAGGCTAGAGTACAAAGACCATCATTTCGAGGAGCTCGGGATAATCTCCCAAGAATTTTCAAAGCTTATATGTAAGTATATATAATTGGCGCTAATAAAAGATGTATAAACACAAAAGCACAATAAAGGATGTATATTTGGTGTTTCACCTAGCTCTTCCGCCTATTTGTGGCGTGCGTCTTGATGTTGTTCCACAAATGGTGGGACCTACAGTTTCAAGCCACCTCCGAACGGCAGATATTTTTATGAGAAGCTTTCTCAGGCCTGCGGAGGGGTGACCGCTATTAGAAATACTAGTTTTTCATTTGGAGTTTCATCCCTGCAGATTCCAAAAGGTAGTCATACACCAACGTATGACAGCTGCCTCAGCCAAACTTAATGAGGCAGAAATCAAAACAAAAAAAAGATAATTGATTAGTAATAATTCTTAGTGTTGTTAGAAAACAAGTCTGGAAAGATTTTATTAACGTCCTTGGTAACAAAAGGTCCGCTGTTTTTCGCGGAGAAATAAAATTTTGAAACAATCCATTTTCTTCACCTTATAGTTGAGCTTTTACCCCGAAAGAATAGTTGAGTTAGTGACGAACACCGAGAGATGCCATTTTATTCGAAAGCGTTATCGAGGAAGATAGGATCCCATTATGCCAGTAGATTACTGTTGGAGCCCTATGGGATATGCACTTGAATTTCGTTAACAGAGAAAACCAGCTGCACCAAAAAACTGTTGTTTCATTTAAAGCATCAGTAAAAGTCGAAGTGAGTACTTTAGTTTTCAAGGAAAACTTGATTTAAGACTTGGTTTTTTATATGGGAAGTGAGACATAATAAACCATTTTTATTAACATATTCTTTTTATATCGGCACCACTTAATTCGCAAAAATATCGGTCCGATTTAATGACCGCTCGACACATTCTTGGGGAAATATTGCGTCCCTACGCGTCATAATAGACTACTGTGACACACAAGCGAACTCTTTATAAGCAAGCTTTTTAATCTAAGCTAATTGAGGGCATGGCTCTAGGCGACTATAGGTGTTTTGTCTTATAGCCCAGACAGACGGCGCCGTTAATCGGGATTGTTAGCGCACTTAGTTCTGATTAAAATTGTAGTGACAGATGTTGTTACGCGAATTAGTGAAAACATAATTTGCTTATTGGATAGTTTTGTCAGTAAAAGATGGTCTACAGGCAACAAGTGTGGGTATTAGTTGCCATGATATTAAGAAATAAATACTTATTTATTTTGCAACTTCTCAAACTGCTCCGAAATATCAAAACAATTAAAGTAATTGGGAAAGTGTTTGCGCAAACTATCATAGTGTCACACCCAGCCTTTTCTTCTTTTTAAAAGTTTCATTATTTGTCATTCACAGTAGATATTAACTGTTACATTCTGCAATGATGCCATCGATAATTCCACTAATCCGCTTAAATTATGAAAATTAAGTCTAGTTGTCAATCCGCATTGGTCGCAGTTAATTCCTGGGATAATTCCGAATTAAATCGTTAATAATGGTTGAGATATCTCCACACCAATCGAGAATTGTATATTAGAAAATAATTCCATTTGCTGATCAATAACATAGCGTCTCAGTGCGATTTGCCCAACTTAAAAAAAAAAAAAAATATAGATCCCGAACCTGGGGCCAATCGAATGATAGTCACTCACAAACTTACTTGGCTACGTCCACCTGTCTACAGCTCGCGCAAATAAACGCACTTTCGAAAATAATAATTTCCTAGTTTCAAATTACCTACGAACGCAAAATGCTTAATAATGAAATTGTCATTTGTCGATCGCGTTTTGTCATGCGCCACAGCTGTCAGTCAGGCTGTCCGAATTGGATTACAACACTCAATCACTGCAATCACTTATGCACTGCTCCAGCGGCATTCACACATCGTTGCTCTTTACTATTTATCATTTATTACTCGTATCATTTAGTAAATTAAAATCAAATCACCAGCCCGAGTAAATACCACAGCAAAATGTATACCTACGCAACTGACAAATTGCCAATTGTCACACACTCACGCATTCTTCATTGCTACTAATACGAGTGCATACACACCCTGCAGGGAACAACTGAACTAGCATGAAAATATTATATTCTATTTAGTTCAAGTGCTGGTATTTAATAGAAGAAATCATACTGGTTCGTCATTGAGTAGAAATTCAACAAATAGTAAAATGGTCAAACTGCCTTTAAATTAGTTCATTTTTTTGGATAAGGAAGTTTAAGACTCATCTATGGAAGCACAAACGCATCGCAATGATTAGAGAATTATGGGTCGGCAAAATTCTATGGCAGAGTCGAGCTGTAGAAAATACTTAATTGGATGAATGAAAAGGTGGGACCGGAAAAGCCCACCATGAAGGTGTGTATTACTTACTAAACAAAAATACAGAGCGTAAAGCAAAGGGCCTTTCAAAGTGACCTAAATATCAGTAGTGACTAATTCATAGGCGGTTCCTTTTTTTATATCATCTTTGATATTGGTCAGGTAGACAGATGTATATAAATAGTATGAAAATGGCGGATTTTTAAGAACAGCATATCGCAAAATTTTTAATTTTGATGGTAATAATCGTCCGAATGAGTCGGCAATTGAAAGGTTGATGAAAAAATATTAAGAAACCAGAACCAGTCGAGGATAGAAAAAGCACTGCCAAACCAGACTGGTTTTATTTTTTTTTTTTTTTTTCAAAATTAGAGTTTATATGATTAAACCGAAAATGATTCCAGAGCTGAAACACAGCATTCGTATCGAGTTTGCTGAAATAAATGCGATAATGTGGGAGCGAGTCCTTGGAAATTCTCATATGACAAACTGTAGAAGGGCTGATGGTGGGCATTTAAATTATGCAACTTTTCAAATATAATTGTGAAAGTACGTATTTTAAATAAAAATAGTGACTTAGACTGGACCCACGGAAAAAAACAGGCCGAAACACATGCAAATTTCTAAGCGGTTTTAAATAATATCAAGAAAACTGTGAATATGCAATGTAATTAAAGTATAATATTTTATTTAAGATTCTATATAACCGAAAATGCAATAAAAAAAGGCACTTCAATTGAACAAAAACGGGTTTTCCGCAAAAGGGCCATCGCAGAAATATCAGGTCAGTTCATAAGTTCGTGCGTATTTTACCCATAATTTCACTTTTGTACGATTTTTACATACAAAAAATTATATGCAGAATATATCGGAAGTATTTATATTTTCTTTGATATACCTGTATTGTGCATTCAACAAGTGATTTTAATCGCGGACAGAAGCACGTGTTGTTAAAAAATAAAATGGAATCTTTTATTCCATATTTTGTATTCATATTTTGTATTTTTTTTTTAAAGTGGTAAAAATGCAACAACTGCTGCTGCATAAATAAACCCTGTTCACGGAGAGGATACCGTGAGTGTATGGACTGCGCAAAAGTGGTTTTCAAAATTCCGAAGTGGTAACTGCGACGTGGAGGATGCCCCGCGCTCTGGTCGTCCTGAAGTCTTTAACTCCGACGCCTTGCTCGAACTCGTGGAAGCTGAGCCAAATTTGACAGTCGATATGATAGCTCAGAGGTTAAATTCATCGCATGAAACAGTTCACAGGCACTTGGTTCAGTTGAAAAAAGTTTCAAAGCTGGAAAAATGGGTTCCGCCGCCAGCATTCAGCAGAGAGTGAATGTGTGTTCTCAGCTGCTTCAACGGCTTGAAAATGAAAGTTTTTTGAACCGTATCGTTACTGGTGATGAAAAATGGGTCCTTTACAATAATCCTGTTCGCAAATGCCAATGGTTAGATAAAGACGAAACACCAGAACCGACCCCTAGAGATGGCCTTCACCCCAAGAAGATTCTCCTGTCTATTTGGTGGGATATGACCGGTATTGTTTATTATGAGCTTATGAACCAAACCAGACGATAACTGCTGATTATTATTCCCATCAGCTATCAAACCTGAATGAGGCGCTTAACAAAAATCGACTGTCTTAAGTGAATAGACGCAAAGTTTTGTTGCACCGCGACAACGCAAGACCTCATACCGCATCTTTTTTTATTAATTTTAAAACCATCTTTAAAAAACGCACGAACTTATGGACTGACCTGATATCCTCGCAGCAAACTGCCGAATGAAACATTAATGCGAAATTTAACTAGAATTAATTAAATTCTTCTTCTTCTTCTTTTATTAGGATTTTTGTCCTGCTACTTACAAAAATATAATATGTGTGAACATTTCACAAACCTCACACATATCGGCATTCGTTTTCTATCGTGTGCCCGGCGATTGCCCTAAATGTATGCATTTCAACAGTTGTTGCTTGTTGTTGTGTTACTTCTCTCGCTTCTGAAGCATGAGTTAGTATTGGTCGCACGCGTTTTACTTTTTATATATTTATACGCCAGATTATATCTGTTAAGCCTCCTGATATGGCAGCCGCTTTAGCAACTTGGTTTTTCGATTCTTTTTTATATCTTTGTTGCTGGTTGTTAACGTTCCAAGGTATATTGAATTTAAACACCTTTTGGATTGGTCTGTTAACCGCCGAGTTTACATCGGAGGGGTTCTCTGGTTATTGTCATAGATTTGCTTTTTTTAGCTGATATTACTAATATATTGTATTTAATTTGATTTTTTCAAACTAAAACAGAAGTCGCTGAAGGTTATCCTCGGTTTCTGCTAAAATCACCACATCGCGAACATAGCATATTATTTTAAGATTTTACTGCCCAATCTATATCCAGGAGCTGCTTCTCATACTTTCTCGATAATCGCATCCACAATAAGATCAAACAGTGCTGAGCTTAAGTTGGCGCCTTGTCGGATACCCACTGTTATAGGTATTGGACCTGATTCTATGCCATTCGCTCGAGTTCCTAGAGTTTCTAAGGTAAATACCTTAAATTATATTTCTATATTAGTTTTTTGTTTTCTTAATTATTTGTTTTAATTTTTTTATGATTTAATTATATGTATGTTAGGTTAGGTAGGTCTGACTAATCTCAAAATATCTCACTTAGACCTCTAGGGTCAAGTGCCTATATGCAATTTGAACCAATTTTTAATGTTTGACCAATTTCTGTACCTGAAAGGATTTTGATTTAATTTGAAGAACTCACAAATCCGTATAGACTTTTAATATGAAATATAATACAATATTTTGAAACGTTGGAGTGATGATGATTGTTTTTTGTGAAATGATTGTTTTTTTTTATATTTTAACTGCCCCAAAATTTGATATTTTGGCTATTACAAACTTGTATTTTAACTGGTATTTTACTGATGCATCGCTGGACCATTGACATTTCGCAGGACATCGCCGAGTTAAAAATACCACTTACAAACATTGAAAAAATATAGACCACAAACTGGTTGTGCTGAGAAATGAACTGATAGTATTTTATTTCACAGTTAGTATTTTCCCTGCCGGGTGCATACATACACACACAGACAATCGCATGTAAATGAAAACACCAAACTGTTTCAGTAGCACAAATGTGTGTGAGCCAGGGGCTTCCCTGCTTACCGGAACGTGGGCAAACAACACGCATCGACGAATCTGTTACCCCCTCAAGCCCCCCTAGCCAGCTGTCACCTCGTCTCCTCTTCTCCACCAGACTAGAGTGCTGCGTTGAACGCATGCAAAACGAATAAGCAAAACAAAAATAACGAGCAGTTGCTACCATCGATTGCTATCGAGCGCTTACAGCGTAAGCTGACACCCTTCCACTTCGCCCGTTTGTTTTCTCGCTCAATAAAAAGCTGGTCACTGTGCCGTTGGTGTCATTTGGTAGGCGCTCACACTTGGCTAAACGGTGTTGTCATACGTAATCGACTCATTAACCGAGTCGCAGTTTAATTGACCAAATTATACGAATTATGTAATTAGTTAGCAGCCGTCGTCGTTGGCGCGTTGTCGTTTGCTGTTTGCCGTTTGTGGTTCGTGTGACCACTCTGTGTGCTGCAACTTAGCGGATATGAAGCATTTTAACCCCACTTGGGCGTAATCGAAATGTATGTATGTAAAGTAAATAAATTTTTTTATAAACATCCATGAAAATCTGACTCTAAGCGAATGGGAATGTGGCAAATGCACTTTGCTCAGGAATTCGGCTTATTTCAGCAAAGTGCAGTTAACGACTAGAGTTAAATGAGGATGTTGCCAATTTTTTTATTTAATTGTTATTTTTTTTAATTTAGATCGATAGTTCTATGGTACTTTAATGGTAAGATTATTATTTTTCGGTGGCTTCAGTGTTCGGAGAGCTCGGGTTCAAAGCTCAAATAATAGGAATAATACATTTTGTTGCTTTATTGTTAAACCAGCCTTGAGCCCGCAAAAACAAAATATGATCGAAAAAGGTTTTTTCTAACACCGGTCCCTCCTTGCAGCAAAGGCAAACCTACGAGTGTATTTCTGCCACTGAGCATCCATAATTTATGTTCTCTGTCCGTCTTTGGAATAACTTACCTCTAGAAATTAAATTTATTAAAGAGAACTTACGCTACGGAGATAAATTGCTTTATTACCTTGCCTCTCTCAAGGGACATGATAGCATTTTCGGGCAGCCGTATTTCTTCGAACTACGAACAGATCTCTCTATCAGCAAACTAGAGTTTGAGGGCCGTGCTAGGGCAATCTTTCCAAATAGGCAGGATTGAATCGAGAGAAAAATCTGCACCGAAGCTTGCACCTCTGTCTTCACTGACGGTTTGAAGATGGAATCGGGAGTCGGAGCAGGGGTTTTCTCTAAATCAGCCAATTTACCTATCTCCTTTAAACTGCCGAACACTGATAGTGTTTATAAAGCAGAAGTCTCCGATAGTCAAGCCGCGATTAAAGCTCTGACGACGCCATGGTGCAGAACGAAATTATTAAACTCCTGTCAAGAGGAGATTAAATCTCTTGGGTGTGCAGGTAACATTTCTCTGATCTGGGTTCCAGGACATAGGAACATAGAGGGAAATGAAATTGCTGATGAGCTTGCCAGAAAGGGGACTGCATTGGCCGCAGAGATCTCGTACCCGGTCATCGGCATCACCCTGACAGTTGTTAAAGGAGAACTGCACAAATTATTTCTCAGAAAAGCGCAGAAAATATGGAGCTCCATTTCTTCATGTGCTATTTTGAAAACCCTTTGGCCCCAATGCGATGTACGAAGGACTCAGAAAGTCATTTGGATTCCTCGCCATTCAATTGCCAAGCTCGTAGCTGTGTTTACTGGTCACTGGACGATCGGCACACACGCGGAAAAGCTAGGGTTACCATTTAACCCCCATTACAGAGGCTGTGGGGATCTTTCAGAGAAGGTGACTGTTAAGCACTTTCTCTGTAAACGTCCGGGTTCGGCAGCTAGACGACTTAGGCACTGGGCGCTCCTTTTTTCGACAGCCTGGGGCAGTGCTCCAACCTAAATCCAAGCAATCTCCTCCATTATATCAACAGCTCTGGCTGGCTGTAGATATCTGCCTGATGGAGGTGTCAGAATAGTATCAAAACGGTGCTTCAGTGCTACTTGAAGAGTGCCAGACCGTCATTTCAACCATTTCACCTACCTACCTTGCCGAATATTCCTGAATGGACTCAAATAATTTCTCATTCTTTCAGTTATTTCCAATTAATCCCTGTTGATTATACTACTACTTTTTTAACTTTTTCTTTAATTTCCTCTACAACTTCAACTTCTTTACTACTAACTATGATTTTGATTGTAATTTTATTGTTAACTCTTTTATATAGGATTTAATTATCTCAGCCTTTCTTAAGGTAAATCATTGTAAAAATAACCTATGGTTGTAAAAATTATAAAAATTATCAATATTATAATCAGGATTTCAGGTTCAGTGAAAGCCCATTCAACTGCGGTATACAGCTTCTATTCAATTTATATACCATCTTAATCAAAAAGTTCCCGGAATATATTCAGAAAATTTATTATAGAAGTATAGTATATCCCTAAAAACTGAGATTATCGCCTACAAAGTACTCCCCATTAACTGCAAGGCACTTATGCCAGCGTTTGATTTAGCTCTCGAAACCTTTCTGGATCTCTATTTTCGGTATAGCCATTGATCCTCTTTGCTTTTCCATGACTTTCTTTCGGATGTTAAAACGCCGTGGCTCTCCGTAGTGGTTTTATGACTCGATCAAACAGAAAAAAAAATCGCAGGCAGCCATATCACGTAAGTTCGATGGCTTTTGGATGGTATTTGTTTCGTTCTTGGTTAAAAGTTCATGGATAATAAGGGTACTGTGCGATGGTCCGTTATCATGGAGTATAGTCCACGAGTTGTTTTCCCACAAATCGTTTTTTTTTTTGGTGTATTGCTTCTCGTAGACGTCCCATAGACGCCAAATAATAGTGCCTATTAACTGTCTGACCCTCTGGAAAAAGTTCGTGATGTATAATGCCGTGATAATCTATAAAAAAGAAAACAATTTTGACTGAAAACGACGTGGTTTTTGGACTTAGCTCATTCGAAGCTCTCCACTCACTTGTCCGATGCCTAGATTGCTTTTCGTACTCATAAACTCACGTCTCGCCTCCAATAATGATGCTGAAATGATGAATGTTGTGTCGGATACAGCCTGGAAATCATATCTTTGGCGATATTAACGCGATCCCTTAGGCATAATCAGCAGCAACCTAGAAAGAGAGAGGCAACTACACTTCTCTGACGGGGTCTCTCTTGAGTGCAAATATAGAATAATTATTTCGGGTAAGTTTCTTTGGCTGAAAAGGCGTAGGTTTTATACTTTGGTTCGACAAGAAGTTCAAAGACGAAATACTCTGTGCAGGCTACTAAAATTGTCCTACTCTCAAGAAGCAGATAACAGCGTCAGCATCATAAGCGGAAAAAATAGCTCTTGTGGAACCTGACACTGATATTTCATCCAGATAGTATTGAATTACGATTGGAAAGAGAGTCAATGTAATTCAATAGATTTTCTCCCTCACCTTCACAAAACAATATAGGAGTTGTGTTCAAAAAGTAAATTTGCTTTTCAAATTTCGCAGGCAATGTACGTTTCGATTTTGATGTGTTGGTACACCAGCCGCCCTAATCACAAGTTTACAGTTTCAACTATATGGCATATTTAGTTTGTTTTTGACATGCAAGTACATGCAAAGGCTAGTCAATAAAATTAATCAGGGAGTGCAACTGTAGGCTATCACACGGATACGGCACGATTCTCATCCACTGATAAAAAGGAGATGTGGCTGAAGCAATAATAAGGGTAAAAACACCCGTAGAAATTTCGGAAGTCTCAGCTAAACAATCACACAGCAATAAAGCCGACGCCAACACCGGGAACAAAATCCTGGATGAGATAGCAGCACAAAAAGTTGAGGAAGTGGCGAAAACCGAGGTCTTTGCAAACATCTTGCTGCCACCTCACGAAGCTGCGATTAACGGCGATGTTGAAAGCGAGCTTGAGGCGTTCAGGTAACTCGGAATATGATGCCGCCAAACTAGAGCTGGCACTGTGACCAGCACCGATACATAAGCGGAACAAACACCTCTGTAGAATTATTTTACTAGATAAGGAAATAACAGTCAAAAAAGCATGTGACCTGCTACAATTTATTGAGGAAGTCAGGCTCATAGAAAGACTCTGTATCCACTAAGGGGTCACAATAGATCTTTCAGGTCGCAGTGCTCATCCGCTCAAAATAATAATAACTTAATATACTCGTACACACTGGGCTCCGAACGCGGTACAAGTGCATGGCAATCATGCAAAAGTCCACTCGGCTGCAACAAACGACAGGCAATACAGTGGGTTTCAATTCAATCGATCTTACTGAAAGTGTGCCCTTTGAGGATGAGAAAATTAAAAATACGCTTGCTGACTATAAAGTAAAATTTGTATTGCAGTATAGCTTAGTATATTTTTTCACACTTGGCCCCAACGCAGTTGGATGTGTAGTTTGAACCCGAAATTCCAATAACTCAAACATTTAAACATTTGTATGTAATGCTGAAGACTTAATAGATCCTTTACGGTTGGCCGCTTGGGTCAATTTGTGTGGTGATTTAACAAATCCGCCGCATTTCTCAACGAATCGGTTCAGGCCACTTTGTCAAACGTGCAATTCCGCATGCCACCGCATACGAGCACAAGCAACAATCATATAACAGCAAACAAATAACAAGTAACAAATCAACCAACAACAAACAAACATGAAAATAAGCCAATAAACCAATATCATACATTGGCACTTGCAACGCGGCAGGAAACGCAATCGAGTTGTGCAAAACCAAAGCAGCGCGTACTCGTTCGATTAATTTAGCAGCGGTCAAATTGTGGTGGCGCATTACAGCATCAAAGTCGCGTAGCCGCCAACTAGCCAAACAACCGACCATTGATACAGTCGCGCGAAGGCTCGAAGAATGGTTGAATGCAGTGCGGCGCATCATTTTCCAATTGAAATTGCAATTTGTTTAAACTATTTGCACGCATTTCACAAATCGAACGCGGCAGCAGCTGTTGATGTTGCCGACTGCAGCCTGCCGCCTGCCTCCTGTCCCCAGTCGGTGGTTGCCATTAACTGTTGTTCCTGCAATGTTGTCGTTGGTGGCAGTGGTGATGATGATGATGATGTTAGTGTTGCACAATTGGCGCGCCTAATGATCACGGGTTGTGGATAAACAACAGTGCGCTGCTGGTGAATGAAGTGATGGTGGTGATGGCGTTGGCGATGGCGATGGTGTCGGCAGCTGTAGCGGTAGCGGCGCAGGTGGCATTGTGGCTAATAAATAAGCGACATCGAAGCGCAGACATGAGTACGCATGTGCATGCGCCTTGGGCATTGAATGGATGGGCAGTGATTCCAAATCGATTGACGCCCGTTCGTCAAAGTGCGCGCACTTCCCGTTGACGGCGGTGGAGGTGGAGGGGGTGGTAGCGGCGGTTGTAATGGCACTGCTGGAAGTGGCATCTTCGGCATTGGCATTGACCTCTGCGGCATTCACAACAATAGTTGGTTGAAATTGCACCAATTGCCACTGTGCGCGGCATCCTTTGTCGACGGTTGGCGTAATGCGACTTCTGACTTACAGCGGCTCTTTTGCTCTTCTGCCACTGCAATGACGATTGTCCAATCAAGTCAATAGCGGCGTTGCATGGCGCAACGCTCGATTGTTGATTGCAGCCAACGGCATTGAACGCATTGAATGACGAATGCTGATGACGATAATGAGACGCGAATGCGCGCACAAATATTTCCACGACACTACAGTGCCACAATACCAGGCAGCTAACTGATGAGCTGCTGCTGCCGCTTAAAGCGGTTGCCCGCTGCTGCATGGTATTGACATCGTTGGCTTTATGTTGGCTGAATGGATGAATGGTTGAATGGTGAAATTAGCACCTGAGCAGATTAAATTCTTGTAAATCATTATTACTGCCAGCTCTACAGTTCTTTTATTAGCTCGACTCCACTCCTTCGCCTTCTGCACATTGTTGGTGGAATTACTTTTGCCATTTTTTTGGTTTTTGCAACCGCTGTTCTGATTGGCTTTTGTTATTGTTCTCCTTTCGCAGATTATCCACTCATCCGCTGGCAGTTAATCTCGCATTGAGCGGTGCCGGCGACGTGCCTTTGCCACCGTTAATAGAGCAATATTGCCGCATAACTCAATAGCTTTATAGCTTTACAGCTGCACGGAGGCACAAGCAACAGTAATAATCGTAACACTGGGACTACATGCATCGTCCTGGAATTGGATCAGCCGTGGGTAATCAGCGGCAATTGATCATCCGTTGGCCGTGGGCAAGTCGAAGGTAATGCCACTGTTTGGTTGAAAGACATGTGTGTGTGCGCGTGCATGTGGCAGAATGTGTGTTGTTGAAAGTCAGCATGAGAATGTAGGTTTTTTATTACATGCTGCTGGTGGACGCAATCAGTGGCACATTAACGCTCGCATCAATATGATTGCATGCCACGAATGCGATGAAGTAGTGCGATGGAACTCGGGAACTCGTTATTTATTGCTTTTAATAATATTATTAGCTACTGGCTTGCTTTATTGTTGATATTTCACAATGAAGAAGGGAATTATTTAAATTTTTACAATTAAAATATTATAGTTTTCATCAGGCTGCCTAACATTAATGTTCCCACGAAATGAAATGCTCCCAGAAATGCCAGAAGATACATTTCTAGTGGGGTACGGGGACAATACAGCGGCGGTCATACGTGCCCGGGGCACTGAGGACTCTAGGAGGAAGCTGATCCAAATTATGAGAAGGACGCGAATATGGCTTGAGGACCACGGCCTGGAGCTCGCCACTCGAGGTCAGCATGCAAATAGGCGACACGTCGCTAGTGATCCAAAAAGTTGTGTATTACCTAGGTATTCAACTTGATTGGAGGCTAACTTGCTGGGCCCAGATACGGCTTGTGGTTACCAAAGCAGCAAAGGTTACGATAATACAGAGCAAATAGGTTAATGGCAAACATCGGTGGGCCAACACAGAGCAAAATGAGGCTAATCATGAAAGTCAATTCTCCTGTATAGTAACGAAATATGGGGAGGCGCGCTAAGCCTTAAAGCTAAGCGCAAAGCTCTGGACGTTGTGCAACGAACAGCGGCACTCAGAATTGCCATAGCCTACCGCACTGGCTCTGGCGCTGCAGTCTTTGTGATCCACGTGGAGATACGCCATGCTGCGGTGGCAAAGCCGATGGGACGAAAAAAATAGACCTACACACAATGCAGCAAAGCAAAGCCGCACAGATAGAGAGACAAGAAGACGACCCTACAGCATTAAAGCTGGCGTGGTTGAATAGAATTTGTCCATTGTGGATGCAGTTCTGGGCTCTCCTGAAGTAAGGCTAAAAGAAGTTCCGGGAAGAGTGTCTTCCCAGAAGGATAGGAGGGATAGTTTTAGTGATCTCAACGCTATAGAAAGCGGTCGCTGTATAGGCGCAGACATTTTGAATTGTTCCCTTAAGCTAAAGTAAGAAAGCGAATACTTCCGCGACCTCTCCGACGTGTTCGACTAATGGGCTCACCCAGGTCTGCAGCGTCGAGTGTCCACCGATAAGTAAAAATTTCTGAAATAAAGGTGGTTATTCAATGGGCTTGGAACTGACATGCCAAATAATAATAAGCCATTTGTTGACGAAAGATAGTATCCTCTGTGTGATGGTGTTAGATACCAGCGATATTTCACTTCCGTACAACAATACTGGCTTCACACATGAGCTGAATATTCGCGGTTTAGAGCGCCCGGAGAGCGCCCATACTGAGAGCATTGGCCCGAACGCCACCCCTGCTATGTATAGACTGCAGTTGACATCTTCAGCTGTTCCACCGTCTGCCGTGATAGTGCAGCCGAGGTAACAGAAGTTCTCGACAAATTCCACCAATCCCCCGTGAACCATTATTTGTCTTGCTGTACTGGGGTTGACTCTCATAGCTTTGGCCTTGGCGATGTTGACCTCTAGTCCTACAGTACGTACCTGTGTAACTAATCAGTATACCTTCGCTTTCATGCCAGTGAGCTTGTGGGAGAGGAGGCAGATGTCATCAGTGAACTGCACGTCCTTAAGAAGACTGATGAAATTGGCTCATGATGTCGACTAGGACATTGGCGAAGAGAACGGGGGAAGAGAAGTGTGGTAAATGGGGCGCTAATATTGCCGTTGGGAAGCACTGACTTTTCGAAGTTCTCATAAAGGGCTCTGATGTGGCGGATTATCTTTCTGCTCAAGACCAGCCATATTACATCTTATTTGATTGTGTTAAATGCCGTCTTTAAGCCAACGAACAGCATGTAAAGCGGGGAGCATCACTCAACACAGGTCATGGGCAGGGTCAACACAGGTTCGGTGAGCGCGGAACCTAGCTTCCTCGCCTCTTAAGGAACGTTCGATACATTGGGGTCTGGTTTTTATGATCCTGGCTACAATTTTGTAAAAGACGTTGAGTAGGGTTACTCCTCGCCAGTGGCCGCAGTGTCACAAATCACCTTTCGTGGGCAGCTTCAGATGAAGCCTTTCCTCCAGGACAGAGACAGCTTTTTATTGTCCCAGGCGGTGGTGGCAATCAAAAATTTTCGCTGAAATTTTCAGGCCGTCGATCAGGCCATCCGATGATCTGATCTTAAAAATAAATTCTGAAGTAAATTTAAAAAACGGTGAACGACAGATGTCATACCTTGCCATCCATCCACCGTAATTCGTGGTCAGAAGCTTGATAAATTTTTTATTTTGTAACTGGTTATAATTCGAAAATAAAATTAAAAAGGAGTTAATAAATTTACTGAGAATTTAATTGAAAAATCACTCAAACTGTGATGGTGCTTCCACAAAACAAGCCTAGAAACCCAAACAAAAAAAAACATTTAAAACTTCGATACTTGGTTGCTTAGTCATTTATGTACAATAGTTTTAGCAAGAATGAATTATTTTTATTTTACTTATTTTTTATCATTTCCTCATTTCCTCATATCCTTAATTTTTGAATTTTTCTTTTTTTCCAATATTTTATGAGCACATGTTATGGGTTTTTGCTAATTTTTTCAAGCCTTCAACTTTAGTTTACTTGGCGTGCTAACATAATTTTCCCTTTACAATAAATATCACCACAGCATTCCCATCAACAGTGATTTTTCCCATTCCCGCGCTTATCTTCCGATGCCATCTAGGATGGTGTCCGGTGAGGCCGCTACCAGCCGGCGAACCAATCAGGCGGCTACTCAACGGCTAATCACACGCCAAGTGAACGCTTTTATTCATTCAAAAGCGCATAAGTCACACCAGATTATACGGCGGCGGCGGCGGTAATATTCATAGTTTTATTGATTTGCCTTGAACGCTGTTGCTACCAAGAATAGCTGCATCGGGTATGGTTGGTGGCGGTGGCAGTTGCACGTTGCATGCGTAATCAACGGCAGACAGTGGCGCGCAGGTGTTATTCCATTAGCGTTCGACACCTTTGGTGTCATGGAGAATTTTCTCACAGCAGACGCTGCTACCCTCGAAGTAGGTATGTAAATCTCAAACTTAATTTCAGAGTTTAGCTGACGCATGTGCAGATGCACACGTCGCAATTGTAGTGGCGCAAAAAAGGGGCGCTGTCATATGGCTGGTCGATGAGTTAGTCACTTGACTGCATAACTGAGGCTGACTAGCTGATTGTGCGGCGTGGCGTGTAGTTATTCATTGCATATTATTACATATGCACTACACACACACATGGACATACACATATAATATAATATATAAAAGTAGGCGCAAAATTAATCATCCAATATTTTTACAAAAATATGTTTTTAGTGATGGAATTCTTTATTTTGACTTTTACGCGAGCCATCACTTGCCTGTTCGTAAACTGCAGCTGTTTAGTTCACGAGTGTGGAATATGATTGAAAAATATAATATAAATGAATATAATATAATAATAATATAAATAATAAAAAACTTGCGTAAGGGTGATTAATATTGCCCCACCTTGTATATGCATCTTTAATTGCCTCGTATATCCTCTGTTTGGACTTTTGGCCGAACTCGTTCTCTAATTTATGGAGTGTGTCTTGATATTTTCCCACAAACGGAGAGACCTGCAGCTTTGTGGTGCCTCCTAATGGCCGATGGAATTTTAAGAGCAACTTTTTCATAGCAGAAATAGAATCAGAGATTTTCCAGTGTCCGACGAGGCGCGCCCGCTATTAGAAAAAACCTTTTTAATAATTTGGTGTTGGATGTTTCGCACAGTGGACTTCGAGCATGACCGAGCCCTACCGAATAGTCACGCACCAGGTCATGCGGCTACGGCAGTCGCACACACATACACACACGCACCACATGCAATGCGTGACTTTATTGCGCTGAATTTCAATGGTAATGCCGCAGATATATGAGTCCAGTAGCCATTGGGCAGTCCACTAATGAAAGGCAAAAACATTCTTATTATGAACAATAAGAGCAGAATTCATTGCCAGTGCCTTCGCTATTGCTCCACTTGTGCCATTGCTCACGTCAAAACTAAATATCCAATCTACGTTGGAGCTGCTACGCTCAGGTGGTAAGCTGTCGACACAGCGCCGTGAAATTCTGCGCGGTCTTGAACTTTTGCCGCTTTATTTTTCACGTTGCAACACGTGAAGTATGCGCCTCAGCTGACTAACAGGTTGCTTGCAACAAAGTATGTAATTGCCATTAGCGTAAATAGCATCAGCAGTGTTGCAGGCGAGATCACCATACCAGTAGCTTACGAAGTAGATGTATGGCTGGAGAAACATTAACATATGCATGCACGAGTATGTGTGTGCACAACAACAAAGTTATATATTATATTAACACCAGCCAACAACAGCAGACGTGACTATGCGTCGTCGTCGAGTTCAACTCAAAAGTTAATCGGAAATTCAAAAGCGTACATTTTTTAGTTCTGATATATTTTTATTGTTGGTTTCATCAAAATATAACTGTTGCTGATTGCTAACTACTGCTGTTGCTGTTGTTGTTGCCGCTGTCGTCGCCACAATGCTAGTAATCGTTACAGTTTGCATCCGATTGTGCAACAATTGCCAGCCACACACTGTTCGCGGCTTGGCTGTAAGAGGCGAATTATTGCGGAACGGAAGCACAGCCGGTCGCCACTGGCAAAACAGTCCGCAACCATCGGGCGGCGATTGTGGGCTAGCAGTTGGTGGCAATCGGTGGCAATCGGCAATGCTGAGCTCGCACATTAACGTTGCAAATTGGATTAATATGCAATGTGAGCCACGGTTTAGTTTATCACCTTCATCGGCGTCGCTGCTGTGGCTGCTGTGACTGCTGCTGGCTAATCTCAAAAGCGCACAAATGTGGCAGGTGGAGAATGTTGGTGTGCATGTGTGAAAGTTACTCTGATTATATCCAGCTCGTTGGCTAATAGCGTAACTGGAAGTAAAAGTGAGATTGAGATATGGATGATTATTGCACGTGCAGGGCGAATGGATATTTAAATCGGGGAAAGGAAAATTGCATAAGTCCAACAATTGAGGCTACATACTTATACACATGCATATATGCATGCTTATAAAATGCTTAACTTATAATGCCTTTGGTTTCCTACTTCGAACTATATGGTTGTTCCAAACATTCGTAGCTTGGCAAGTTAAAACATTTTTCTCCACCTCAACTGCAGATATTTCAGTTAATTAAAAGAGTTACAGCTATAAATACCAATGGAACAAAGGTTTCAATAACACCTTCTATTTTTCCTATCTCTATTCTTTCTACTGATTTGTATCCGGGTGTAGTACAATGGTCTACTGACTGAGTGCTTGGACTTGTCCAACCTCCCCAAAAATATAATCTAATCTAATATAGGTTAGGTTGGACTTGACAGATCCAGTAGATCGCACATAGACCAGAAACTGATCCATAGTAATACCAAGTATTTGTATCGAGAGTTTAAGACTTTATTTTTCGTCTTTAATACGCAGTTGAGGTAATTTAAGTAGTAAATTGTTTGATCTGCAACGCTTTCTAAGGTTGAAAATGATGTAGAACCTAAGCAGTTTACCCGTGTTCGCTAAATGCAGGGCAGTGGCAGGGTAGATGTTCCAGAGTTCCTCTCGCGTTGACTTTGTTACATATCGTACATGTATCGCTCTGCACTAGCTTCAGTTGGGTCGCGTACGATGGAGTGGCACAGTGTGTCGCAAGTATCACCACCTCAAGTGTACACTTTTTCCTGGGAAAAGATAAAATATAGTTTATAGACAAAAGATACTTGGGCTAAGCCTGGAAGTTGTGAGCTTCTTGGACCATATGTGAAAAATCGTCTTAGTCTCCTCAAGTCAATGATAATCAGTGACTTTCTCCACCTGCGTGGACTTCTAATTACATATGAAACCATACTCCAGCCTTGAAATTCAGCGGATAATCTTTTTTGCCAACTAGTGCTACTTTGCTCAAAGTAGGCAACTGAGTAGTAAAGTCCTCTCTCGACGAACGAAAGTAACACTCTATAAGGCTCTCATCATGCCCGTCCTAGCGTATTGCGCAGAAGCGTGGACGATGACAATATCCGATGAGGCGTCACCTGGAGTTTTTGAGAGAAAGATTCTGTGGAAGATTTTTCGATTTTTGTACATTGGCGACGGTGAACCTTGCAGACGATGGAACAATGAGTTGTATGAGCTATACGACACCATAGACATAGTGCAGCGAACGGCTACGTTGGCTGGGTCATGTCGTCCGAATGGAAACAAACGCACCGGATCTGAAAGTATTCGACGCGGTACCAGCTGGTAGCAGCAGAGGAAGGGAAGGCCTCCTCAGCTTTGGAAAGATATGGTGGAGGAAGACTTAGGTTTACTTGGTTCACGAGAGGAAAAGACTGGCACGCTTTGTCAAACTCGGCCAAAAACGTGCCAAACAAGAAGAAGGAGACCTGACATTGAGCCTGCGTATCATGATTTTCGCGATGCTGCATGAGCTGATTCTTTCCTATCTTGAATGCGCTTCTTGAATCATTGCTGCATCTAAGTGGTATCCAGTCGTTGTCTGCACATAGGTAGTTTTATGTCGGCCGTGCTAGGTACCGGAAGGGTGGCTGGTATATCCCTCTCTCATTTCCTTCAATTCCTTTGTGTCCTGGAACCCAGTAGATGGCGGCTTGCTTCTCAGTTCCTGGCTTGCCCATCCTCTTCCGGCATTGTCGTACGCAGTGTGGAGTGGGTAGAAGTTTACTTGAGAGTTCGGAGGCGTGTTCCCCTTGGCTAAGTCTGCTGCTTTCGTTGCTGCGTAGATCTCAGCTTGGCGCATACGGCAGTAGTCCGCTAATATGTATGACTGTTCATAGCCTAATTCTGAACAGGATACTGCGGCTCTAACACTCACTTCCATTTTGGAACCATCCGTGTATATTTTAAAGGTGTGGCGTGTTGAAAGTGGTCCCTTCCACCATCCGTCATTTTCTAAGAGTATCCTTGATTCCCTGTTGAAATTAGCTTGAGGAATAAGGTAGGCCGAGCTAGCGTTTAAGCCTCTGCTAATCCGGCTGTGGCCATGGGGTCTTTGAACTAAAGAGTGATCAATTTAGAAGTTTGGGTTTTAAATTGCTATTAAACAAAGAATATTCAAACTGAAATTCATTCTTATTATTTTTGCAGAGCTATTCATGGCATTGTTGGTCGCAACTGCGCCGTAATTCGGACATCCATAAACACCAATTTTGAATGTCACGCTGGAGGGCTTCGTGAATACCTTTAGTAATGTTGTCTTTCAATACCTCAATCGAAGCTGGTTTATCCATGCAGCATTTAGACTTTAAAAACATCCAAAGGTGTGATATCCACACGGTCTTGGTGGCCAATCCACCGGTCGGAGACGAGAGATGAATTGCTCATCTATACGACGGCGCAGTAAGTCCATTATTTCACGGGCTGTGTGGGCTGTATGGCAAATAGCGCTGGCGCCGTTGGAATTAAATATTGTGGAGATCACGGGCTTCAATTTCCAGCATCAAAAAGTCGTTTATCGTGGCGCAATAGCGTTCGCCATTCATTGTTACTTGGGTGCTAGTCTCGTCTTTGAAGAAATATGATGTTTTCTCTAGCGCATAGGCATCACCAAACGGCGGTTTTCAATGGATATAATGGCCGTACTTGAAATACTTCGAGTTTGCTCTTCTTATCACAATTTCGTTTATTGACGTAGCTATTAAGCCAATAATGGACCTCCATAAGTGGACCGTAAGTTGGCTTCAGCGAGCCATGAACACTTTCCACAGAGCGTCGATTTTCGATTTGATTTTTCAATTGTACGATTCGTAAACTTTGTTATTGAAATATAAATGAATACTGAAAAAATTCTGTATTTAGTTGGACACCAGTCACGCAACTCAGAATCACAGACAATATTCAAGGATCTGTTATCATCTTCAACTTTCTCGGCTAGTAGACGAGCATTTAGAGTCAAATTGGAAAAGAATGCCGCTCAAATGCGTATATTGAATAAAACTGTGCACATCTATTTAATTTAATTTTATTTTTAACTATTCTTACCTTTATTACTCACAATACCTTTATATATCGGTATCCTTGTTATTGTATTTTACGATGCCGGCTGCAATCCATTACTTCCCACGCATCGCTCAAATATGTAAACATTACTGACCTACACTCAGCGCACTAAAGGGTGTCCTATGGTTATCTTTGGGCTGTCTGTTAATTTGACAAGAAATGAAAAAGGACTTCGAAGATAAGATTCAACAGGTTGCATGTACGAGCGTTGAGGACACATGACTACAGGTACAAGTTGCTTGTTGCATTGTTTATACGTTCGCTGAGGGATGTTTCTGTTTATGCCTCGTTCTGTGAACGCCCCAAAGAGTCGACGCCATCGACTACCGAAACAAATTACGACGCACACTTATCAGGCGCAACACAAACAAGAAATTATTTTATACACTGAGGAATATATATTATATAAATTATTTTCATGCACGGCTATGAATATTTGGGAGCTACCTGAATATTTTTCACGATTTTCATACAGTTGCTTTTGTTTTGCTGTTGTATGCCTGTTCACTTTTAAATGCAAGTAAATTTGGATACAACTACTGTTTTTTTTTCATAAAAAAATTTTTGAAATAAGTTGAGCAACAAATAAATTGTCAAAATTCGTCAGCAAGTCCTATACTTTTTTAACGCAGTTTTATTGGTCTGTTTTTATATGTATGCATACATATATGTTTGTGTAACTTAAATAAATTTCAGAAGAAGTAATCGACATATGTAGTTACTTGAGCTACAGCTCTGACCACCCAATGACTTCAACAAGTGATTGGAGCAACGACGAGCTGCTCGCAGTGACTTCAGCTGAAATATGTAGGCCACGGGCAGATTGCGATTTTTAGTGAAGTGGCAAAAATGTTTCAGAAAAAAGCGATATGATTTTCCATTTTTGTATTAATTTTCATATTATTTAATAATAAGTCTTGCAAGTTGCAAATAACGGTGTAGCAATCACAGTTATATTAAAAAAAGCTTTTTACAAAAGTTTTTTTTTTTTTATTCTGCAAATCACCAAATGATAATAAAAAAGATATAAAAATATGATTTTTCTGTTGTATTTGACAGTTTTACAAGTTTTTGCCAGAAAACTTGGGTAATACAGTTAATATCTGTCGCAGAAGCTCTTTCTTAAATACGGCGCGAGCTACGATACTTTCAGCATCAAAATTTTTGTGCTTAGAAGACTTCTTAACGGTGAGAGAGGATTTAAATTTTAAGTAAGCACCTTAGTTTTAGTAACTCCTTGTAGATTTCAACCACTACTATAATCCTTTGATCACTCAGCCGAAAGCCTTTGTAGTGAGCGCTGCACTTCTTATAGTTAATCTCTTCTTATAGGTAAGCTCTTATAAAATAAAATAAAAGTAAAAAAAATAAAATAAAATGTGTTTGCAGTTATGCAGAAGTGCTTAAAAAGCGAGCTCGTGAAATAAAGTCAGCCTAAAACGGTAGGTCGCTATGTGTTCGTATGTAGATATTGCGGAAGCAAATCTGTATGAGTCATACAATTTGGAGTATTCGGTGGCAAAAAATTATTTTTTTAAAGAAGAAACGTAAAAGTTCCTCAACTGAATCGTACTCGTCGACACCTTAAACTTGCGCCTCATAAAACATAATCCACCTTGAGCATGCCTCAAAAAGTTTTTGTTGATTTGAAATGCAGACTCGAGGATTATTAATGTGTATAGGCCAAGTTGCATTGATAGCGGTTTTAGAATCAGCAAGCTTCAGATTTAAGTGTTTCGCATAAGAGAGTTTATATGTACGCAGCACGCCCAGATGTTTATAATCTTTAACAATCTCGATATTCTTGACGCCAAACTTCCTATTATAAGTAGAAGGAATTCTCTACAAACACCATTTAGACTTGGTCGAATTTACTTTAAGGCCCCATTAAATGCATTCATCATATCCTACAATCCATTCGGAGACTCGGCAAAAAGCACCAAACCATCGACGATCATTAACGGTTTGATTCGAAGATTAGCCACTTAAACTCCATCATCATTAAATCATTTAAATACAGAGGGAACAAGGTTTGGCTTAGCAGACAACATTGTCTTCCCTCTTGATTTAAGTAAAAAGGGGGAGAAACTTCGTCATGAAGTCAAATAACAGGTATAAGATTTCTATCAAAATGCCGCTTTAGTGCGGCACTTCAACCATTTCACCATCATATGGGTTGAGAGGCCATAAAGTATCCTATCGAAAGCCCATGAAAAGTCAACAAAGAAAGCGAAAGTTTTCTTTTTTGCTTTGAAATTCAAATGCACAATTGACGATAGATTGAAAAGGTTATCTATTGTAAAGTATCTCTTGTGAAAACTAAACTAAATTCCGTAATGATTTTGTTCAAATCAATCCAAACATCAATGCGTGTTAACAGAAGCCCAGTAAAAAATTTATATAGAGTGTCAAGCAGAAAGAACCCTCTATATTTTCCGCGGGACCGGGATCACTCTTTTTAAGTAGACAAACCATCACTGCCTTTCGGATAGAAGTTTGAATTTGTTTCCTTATGTATATTGAATTAAACTTTTTAGTAGCTGCGACAAGAAACCTGCTGATGCAGATTTATAAAATTCATAGCTAATCCGATCCAGGCCAGCAGCTTAGTTATTTTTTACTTTCTTAAGTCAAATAAATAATATTTTGCGCATTTCAAAAGGAGCATCTAGGAAAGGGTCTGAAAAGGCGGAATAAATGTGATTGAAAATCTTCGTAAAAATCAGACAGAGTAGGAGAGTTATGTACCTTGGAAGAAACTTTTTTCATAGAATCTGCAAGACGCCACCACTCTTTGCTATTTTTGATTGTATTCATGCATCTGGCTGCAGTGCCACTCGAACTTGTTTTGACATAAATTGAAGTAAAAGGATCGGCTTTTAATATATAGTACTCGATCGGATTCCAGATTAAAAAGTTAAGGTGGTCCAGCATTTTATTTCGAACGCTATAACACTGACAATCGAACCAGAATTGAAAACTTTTTTACTTCACATTTAATATGCCGCAAATTTTATCTTCTCTGTTATTTCGATACAACTTCGCCAACTATAACGCCCGAGCTAACACAACTGAAGTTTGGAGTTTCGTTTGGACTTGGGAGGAAACACATTTTTTCTTCAGGGGGCGTGTACGTCTAAATATCACATCAACGATGCAGCCTTCAACTTCTTCTTCTTAATTGGCGCGATAACCGCTTACGCGATTTTGGCCGAGCTTAACAAAGCTCGCCAGTCGTTTCTTTCTCGTGCTAACCGGCGCCAATTGGACACACCAAGTGAAGCCAAGTCCTTCTCCACCTGATCTTTCCAACGCAGAGGAGGAGCGTTTGTATCCATTCGGACGACATGACCCAGCCAACGTAGCCGCTGGATCTTTATTCGCTGCGCTATGTCTATGTCGTCGTAAAGCTCATACAGCTCATCGTTCCATCGTCTGCGATATTCGCCGTTGCCAACGTGCAAAGGTCCAAAAATCTTACGCAGAATCTTTCTCTCGAACACTCCAAGCGTCGCTTCATCGGATGCTGTCATCGTCCAAGCTTCTGCGCCATACGTTAGGACGGGCATGATGAGAGTCTTGTAGAGTGTTAGTTTTGTTCGTCGAGAGAGGACTTTACTAGTCAGTTGCCTACTTTGTCCAAAGTAGCACTTGTTGGCAAGAGAGATTCTACGTTGGATTTCAAGGCTGACATTGTTATCGGTGTTAATGTTGGTTCCTAAATAGACCAAGTCTTTTACAACCTCGAAATTATAACTGTCTACAGTGACGTGGGTGCCGATACGCGAGTGCGCCGACTGTTTGCTTGAAGACAGGAGGTACTTCGTTTTGTCCTCATTCACCACCAAACCCATTCGCTTTGCCTCTTTATCCAGTTTGGAGAAGGCAGAACTAACAGCGCGGTTGTTAAGGCCGATGATATCGATATCATCGGCATACGCCAACAATTGTACGCTCTTATAAAATATTGTGCCTAAGCGATTAAGTTCTGCGGCTCATACGATGCTCTCCAACATCAGGTTAAAGAAGTCACACGACAGCGAGTCACCCTGTCTGAAACCTCGTTTGGTATCAATTCTGACGGCGCTGCTGGTGTTGAACAATGTCATCTTACATAGCCGTATTAGTTTTGTGGGGATACCAAATTCAGACATCGCGGCATACGGGTAACTCCTTTCCATACTGTCGAATGCAGCTTTGAAGTCGACGAAAAGATGGTGTGTGTCGATTCTCCTTTCATGGGTCTTTTCCAAGATTTGGCGTATTATGAATATTTGGTCGATGGTAGACTTTGCAGGTCTGAAGCCACTCTGATAAGGTCCAATCAGTTGGTTGACGGTGGGCTTCAGCCTTTCACACAATACGCTCGCTAGAACCTTATAGGCGATATTTAGAAGACTAATCCCGCGGTAATTGGCACAAATTGCAGGATCGCCCTTCTTATGGATTGGGCAGAGCACACTTAAATTCCAATCGGCAGGCATGCTTTCATCCGACCATATTTTGCATAGGAGCTAATGCATGCACCTTACCAGCTCCTCGCCGCCATGTTTGAATAGCTCAGCCGGCAGTACGTTGGCACCCGCGGCTTTGTTGTTCTTTAGCCGTGATATTGCTATTCTCACGTCGTCATGGTCGGGTAACGGAACGACAATTCCGTCGTCAACGTTTGGGGTATCGGGATCTTCACATTCTCTGTGACATGCGCAGCTGTCACTGTTTAACAAGTTCGAGAAGTGTTCCCTCCATAATTTCAGATTGTTCTGTACGTCAGTCACCAGATCGCCGTCTTTGTTCTTACAGGAAAACGGCCCGGTCTTAAAACCTTCTGTAAGCCTTCAAAACCTTCTGTAAGCCTTCAACTTACTGCGGCTAAATTCTTCTCAAAGACTTTTAAAAAGCACTCCGGTAGCATATTTTATGCAGATCGAATGACGATTATATTGTAAAATACTTCTAAAAATAAGTTAAATTATCGGATGAAAATTGCTAATAATTCTAAAAATTCTTTGTTGAAAATTCTAGGGAAAAGTCAGTCTGTTATATTCATCGTTGATCATCAGAAGGTATTACTATCTCCACGTAAAGATACGCTGTTTTATTTCTCAGACAATTTATGTTCAACAATCTTTCGCCTGCGACGATCGCAGCTTTTTCAAATGAGACAAAAAATCCACTTATAATCAATTTGACACACGTGCTTAGAAATAAGAAAATTACAAGTGTCTGTAGGTAAGTAACTGCCGTTTAATTTCTATTCAGATCCAACAAGAAAATACGCAAAGGCACTGCAAGCAGTTAGAATGCCTACAATGATTAACAGTTGCTCAACGCTCCCAACTCTATCCATCAGTACAAAGTCGAAAAGATAAAAGGCGAAGCGCTGGGCTCACACTTTGCCTCACATTTTGGTATGTCAGCATGCTGGCATGTTTTTGCTTAAAGTGTTCGAGTCAACTGGCTCAAGGGCCATTGTCCATCTATATCATCTTTATCGATTGCCGAACATAAAAGGTGTTGAAAGTGCCACTAATCTAAATTAAAGTTTATGAGAAATTATGTGACTTTAAAAAGTAAGTATTTAGCCAGCCAACGCAGTCGCTTGGGCAGTGGTGCTTGACGCATCCTCAGGCACAAACATTTTTGATCATTGTCGGTGTGAATTGTAAAAGACATAAAAAATCGTATTGAATTTTTTACTCTAATTAATGCAAATGTGCTTTTAATCGGTGTTGACAGTTAATCCCACGACAGAGGTGGGAAGCGCAAAGGAAAATAAATAATAAATTAAAAAACTACAAATAAAATGTCTGGATACGGCAGCTGTAGTGTCATTTGAATGGGGATAATTGTAACTGCTGCTCCGCATTGTTGAGCAACATTGTTGGCACGTATGTATGCGTGAGAGCGCGTATGTATGTGTGTATGCATCTATGTTTGCATGTAGTCTACGGCTGCTGGCTTGACTTGAGCGGCGAGTGTTAATATAATAAATGGGGCCATCAAAAGGAAATGAAAGAAATGCATATTCCCATATCCACCGATCGCATAGCCACAGCTTCACACAATGCGTTTGTGGCAATAAAATATCTGCTTATCGAACAGTGTTTGTGAAGCATTCAAACATCAAGTAGCAGGTAGCAAAATCTCAGCAGTTGCATCCACACATACACTTACACGCACTCTTGACTGGCGCGTTCGCTCCTCAAAGCACTTTACGTTGTATTGCAGGAAAGCAGGAAATGTGTGTGATGTTATCGGCGATGCTGGTGGTTGGCGACTTGCAACTAGCACATGAAGACGCACACATACATATATGTTTCTGTTTCTTTGCATGCTTAGTTGGTACACTCACACGCCCACTTCCATCAACATTTTATGCTAATATCGCTTTAATTACATTCTGATGAATATTACGAGTGGCAAGTTGGTGGAATAGTAGAGTGGCAGTGGCAGTGGCAGTGGTAGCAACAGCTGCTGCGGCTGTGGCAGCTTCCACAAAAGCCGCTCTCAACTTAAAGATGGTGTGCGTTGATAGTATTGCTGTTGACAGCGGTGGCTGTTGTTGTTGTTGTGCATGCGTTGGCAACACCCACCGCAAGTAGGCGCTGGGCATCGAATTTCGTGCATGGCATATTCTGATGGCTGTGGCAGCCATAACTGCGGCTGGGATATTTTAGCCGACCGTGGAACTTTTCTGCTGGGCGGTTCGGGTGTAGAAAGAGCTTCTAATTGCCATGATGGCGTGTTTATTTGCAACGCATGCCGCTGACTGGCATATAAAAACTGAGTGTGAATTTGCCATGGCTGAGGTCCTGTGGCGTGTCAGGTGTGATGGTCATCATATGTACTGTGAATCTATTAGTAAGTCGCATAGTTTAGATGATCAATAATGATAATGAGTAATTAAAGTGATTTGCTTTCAAGCCACATATTTTAATTAATTACCTCATGAATAAGAAATTAATTATAAAGGTTCCAGATGCACAACATAAAAATAAACCCAAGTATCAAATAAGAAAATTCAATAGAAAAAGGTAGCATTCAAACATTTATTTATTAAGATTTATAATAAAGGGTTTTCCAATATTTTCTGTTATTTCAAATGGCAGGCAAATGCCCACCACGACCACGCTTACAGGACAATATCCTTTCTATGAAATTTTCCATAACCGAATTGCAAAGTAGCTGCCCTATGTCCTCGATAGCCTCACGAATTCCATCTTTGAACTCTTGATCTTGAATCGTCCCTGGGCTGTTGGCGTAGACCTTCTCTTTCACGTGGACTCAATGAAAAAAGTCACAAGGTGTTAAATCACAAGATCTCGGTGGCCAATTGTGATCACCTCTTCGAGAGATAACACGATCCGGAAACTTTTCCCATAAAAAATCAATAGTTTCATTGCTTGTGTGGCACGTAGTGCTGTCCTGTTGAAAATAAACGTTGTCCAGATGAATACCATCCAACTCCGGCCATAAAAATCGTTAATCATTTCCCGATAGCGCAATCCATTCACAAATAACACCTTTTATTGGAAAACCCTTTATATGTAGTATATTGTATTTTATTTATTAATTAATAAACAGGATGTTTACACACTTTATAATCTTCTATCTATATATATAAAAATTCAGCCGTTTTTCGCGTTGTGATGAACTTTACGGAGAATGGCTCAACCAATTTTAACCAAATTTTTAGGCTTTGTTTAGACTATTCAGTAGATGGTTTGTGTTTCAAAATTTTAAGAATCGGATACCAGGGTCTCGAGAAATAGGCCAAAACGTGGACTCGGGTAACCTTAGGATGTGTTTGTACAATATGGGTAGCAAATGGGAGCTGTTGATGATTGCTATAGTATAGAGTATTTTTCATACCGTTCTGTGACTAGGGTCTCGAGATATAGGCCAAAACGTGGACCCGGGTAACCCTAGGATGTGTTTGTACAATATGGGTAGCAAATGGGAGCTGTTGATAATTGCTATAGTATAGAGTATTTTTAATGCCCCTCCGTAACTAGGGTATCGAGATATAGACCAAAACGTGGACCCGGGTAACCCTAGGATGTGTTTGAACCACATGAGTATCCATTGTAAGTTGTAATGAAAAGAGGACTTTTCTTTTCTTTTTCAAAACAAACAACTCATTACTTATTTCCTTCATGGTAAAGATTTCAAAAATTTCACCACACATATGTTACATTTTTTTTTATTTAACTCGTACCTACTTGAAAAGCTGAGAAGCGCTCAATGTATGGTGAAATTATTTTTAAAAACACACCAAAACCCCATTTGTTTGGTCAGGTTCATCCCCTTTAGCCAGCGGATTATACGTTTTCATATTAACATTCATGCATTAGTAATTGTTTAATCTATATATATAAATATTCAGCCGTTTTTCGCGTTGTAATGAACTTTACGGAGAATGGCTCAACCGATTTTAACCAAACTTTGCCACATTGAAGAGACCCATGTGGAGAAGGTTTGTAACTATGTTTGGTTAAAATCTCCTTTACTTCTTCGTTAACACACAGTATACACGAGGCAGCGTTCTTTTTACGCGTGTGGTTGTTATTGTAAACGGTTGCATGGAGCGTACATTTTACTCACATATGTACAAGTTAACGCGGCAGTAGTTATGCCTAAATTTTCATTCCATTACATACATTTCAATGGAATGAAAACATAGATACATATACATATATTCATACAGCAGTGGCTGCACGCCTGCATTCGCATAGAATAGAAACGTACAAATTAGCAGGCACAGCTGTAGCTGACCGCTTGCAATAATTAATCGTAACACAATGCTACTGTGACTAACTTAACTTAATACTTAAATACTTCTTCTTTACACCCACACTTCGGGATAACCGAAGCAAAACCATTAGCTCAACGAACCTGAACAGGTCGTCGCTAAAAAAGTACTTAAGCAAGGACGTTTTCTTAGAAGATTACCAAAAGTTATCCCAAATTGGGGGACATCAGAATTCGTTTTAGAGGTATGGTTCCTTCGGCAAAGTTTCTTATTTTGATCCCTAGAATACGAGCAATGAGCGATTTTTAAATCGACCCGCCCTAACATACATGTACATATTTCGCTAATAGGTTAACGAAACAGAAAATTTAGTACACGGAAGTGCTTTTTGCAAATCAAATGAGAATCCATCCTTTTTCTAATTCTTTACAAGACAGTTTCCATTTCGTTCAGTATTTTGTACATAAATGCACATCATGAATTTCCCTAAAATATAGTTTTTCTTTTCTTTATTATTGCATGCTCCGATTTTGCCCATCTTAATTCGTATTGTATTTTTAGCAGGCGTCTTTTCGAGGAGCATGGAAATTTGAGCTAAATTCTGTATTAAATACTTTCCTCCAGATTCACTCTTTAACAAAGGTTTGGTTATTTTCTTCATTTCATAGTAAAGAAGCGCGTCAAAGAGGCCTGGCATTTTCAGAGATGTTTATAGAATTTGTTTGAATTTTCGACATATACCACTATCAAAATTAACACTAAATGAATTCAATATAATGTTGGAATTCCACTCATTTTTGAGGATATTTAAAATCTCATCATCATCACTGCTGGCTGGACAACCCTGGACGGGTCTTCGCCTGCTGTAGAATATGCCTCCAATTGTCGGGGTATCGTGCCTGTGTCCTCCATGCCCGAAATCCCAATAAGCCTGCGTCTTCTTCTACACCGTCAACCCATCTAAACGGCAGGCGGGCCCTTCTTCTCTGTCTGTGGCATTTAAGGGGGGACCCTCATTTAGACGGTCGAAAAATGCATCATTTTTGGGAATTTTTTTCTCAGGTAAAATAACTTCAAACGTTTTGTAATTCATAAAGTACTTTAATAAATGTCTTGACTGTCTACAAAAATTTTCGGAGAAGAAAAAAAACATTTTAAGTATGGAAATATACACCTCGTCCATGGCACCTCATTCTATCTGTGTACATTCTAGCGCTCTGAATTTTTTTCTGAAATAAAAAAACCAATTTTTTTTTAAAACTTTAGGATAATACCTTCGATGTGACATTTTGATTTAAAAAAAAAATGTCGAAATTGATATTTTTTACCCAGTTTTATGTTAAAAGTGATTTTTCATGCATAAAAATTGACTTTAAAATTACAAAAAAATATGAAAATCTTTTTTTTTTAAAAAACACTTAATGTCACATTGAAAACAATTTAATTATCTTTAAAATGAGCTATTGTAAAGCCTGATTGGTTCAATACAGCGTTCTCAATTGTGTACACAAAATCGAAAAATGATGTTTCGAGAAAAACGCGTTTAAAGTTTTGGATACAGGCGATCAGGCCACCCGTCGCGTCCTGTTAAAAATTTTGTCACTCCTTCAAAAATACAGATATCGACTTGAAATTTTGAAAGTATATTCTTAAATAGTTGTAGAATAGATTAAAATTATTTCCAAAAAATCGATTTTTTTGACCCGATAAATGAGGGTCCCCCCTTAACGAAGAGTATTTGTTGAGGTGGGTAATCCGTGTTAGCCCGCAATATGTGACCTGCCCATCTCAATCTGTTGATCATGATTGTGGTCACCACAGATGGGTGCGCATGCGAGTTCATGATTGTAGCGTTTCCGTCATTCGCCCTTATCGCATATTCTTCACAGAACTTTCCTTTCGAAAACCAGCAGCTTCTGTTTATCTTCAGTTCTGAGTATCCACGTTTCACTACCGTATAGCAAGATGGAAATTATAATTGAGCGGTTCAGTGAAATCCTAATTTTTCTGTCTAGGAGGAGAGTCTTTAGGTGTTGACTCAGTGAAAAATAGCACCGGTTGGCCATAAGGATTCTGTGGCCTATTTCAGCAGAAATTTCGTTGCCATGATTAATGATTACACCAAGGTAGTATTTAAATTCCTTCACTGCTTCGAAACCATAATCACCGCTTTTTAGTATTTCAGTTGAAATTAACACTTTAGTTTTGGGATCGGTTATTTCTAACGCCATAGATTTTGCTGTTCTGTCAATACTTGCGAAGGCTTCTTTCAAACTCGGCAGCGAGGATGCGATTATTTCTATGCTGCCCGTGTAAGCCAGCAATTGAACCGAATTAAACAAAATAGTTCCCTTTACTATTTTACTAGTTCCTTTACATTGAATGAATAAATTTAGTTTCAAATAATGTGGTGTGAAATAACTGATAAGCTCATTTAGCTTTAATCTTTTTTTTTTTTTTTAATTTTGACTTAGGCCACTTTCATAACAATCGGCACATATGGAAGTATGAGTCCCATTACGACTTGTTCAATATGGTGCCTATAATATCTGAATCAACTATTCTTCGAGAACTAAGTACACTAAAATCGCTTCACATGGAAGTCCATATCTAATGCATTATCACGCTAATCTCTGGAGTATAGCAAATATTGAAAAGCATCAAACAATGGAGCAATGGCTTTTTGTTCTTCAACATGTTTTTATTTGCTCTGTGTTTGTTTGTTGTAATAAACGACCTGCAATAAGCCGCAGCGATTTCAGACGAACACTGACAGCAGTGCAACCCTGTTGTTGCTTGCACCACCCCAACAACCCACCGCCCAATAGCCGGTGACGAGGCTGCATTGCATTCATAAAATAATATTGGAATTTTTCTATACAATTGCACAGCTCTTACTTTTTGTGCTCTTGCTTTTTATTACTGCATAATATTGTTGTTGGCTGGCAATGGACGCTGCAACAAAAGCGGGCAACAGTAGCTTAGAGCGGCGTGTAACAGTAGCGCGCGAGCGTTTTTCCGCCTTTGCGCATTGTGATGATTTCAATTCTTCTTACCTACTGGCTTCAGCGGAGTATAATTTTTTTGCAGGTCTTAGAAGTTCCGATTCACTGAACACAATGAACCATCGGCGAACAAAAAATGTTGCAGGATTATTGTTAGTGAAATCATTGAAGCAATGTGCAACAAATATGCACTACATCGCATAAAGAATAAATAGGAATAAGTTCGGGCGCAAAAAAATCGACAATGGACTTGCAATGGAATGTGTTTGTGGTAGAGCGTGGTGAAATGGGCGTACATGCAACACGACGGCGCGGCATTAGCAACACATAAAAAGTGCCGCATTTGCCACCAGCTTTTGTTGCACTTGAATGAATGGCTGGGCGAGAAGGCGGAGATGATTTTTGTGTACATTTGCAGTCATGCCACTTGCTTTACAGGCAGCGCCATAATGTTGCAATGTGATTACTATTTGCGTTTTGAATTTGTAGGAAGACACAAAAATTAATTAGTGCAGATTGTTCCACCAAGCAAATTGCCACAAAAGAAAGAAGTAATCGCTGACTTAAAAAGAAAAAAAAGCGAAAAAAACCAGAATACAGAAACACAAATACGAAGTAATGAATAAAAAGCAACTCGCCAACTTGTGAATGGAGCATAATGAAAGGCGGAGTAGCCAAATGGCGGTGCGCCTGTGATATTAAGGCCTTTGTTGTTCCTTAGCATTGGTTTAGGCTATAAAACCTATCGCAAAAGGCCTAGAAAACAACAAGAACAACTACAGATAGCCACTTTTTATGTTCGTTGACAAATTGTCCAAAACAATGTTTCAGAGAATAGCGCCTAAAAACAACTAAAATGCTGTGGCCGGTTGCGGCTACCTGCTTAAGCTCATAAAAACAAACGCAGAAAAAATATTTCAGTATAATCTTGTATGGTAAACAAAAAACTGAAATCTTAAAATTTTACGAGCCTTATTCGACAGAAATCTACCGCACACATCGAAAGGGGCAACGAAATGTAATAATAAGTAAAATGTAAAAAAACAAGCAAACTAATGAATTTTGAATTATAAGCCCAGCGATCAGATGAAAGAGTTACAACAACTACTTCTCGGTTAAAAATTTTCAAAAATCGTTCATAACAAACTGAAAAGTTAAAACAAAGCAAAAGGAAGATAATTCTTAATATAATATAATTAGCAATGATTAAACGGCACGAAAATACTTCAGAATCGCTTTCTTAAGCGCTTACATCAATGTAGACTCCTCATCCTTAAAATCCCTTGTAAGGCTGCTGTAGCCGAACGTAATTAAGTCTCAGTTACTTTCGATAATTTCCTCTCTTTCACGGCACAAACAACTGCAGTCACGATCGGGGTACAAAACAGCAGCAAAATGCTGAAATCACTAAACCACTCAAGTTTCTACAAAAAATCCGTGAGAATGGCATGAACAACATTCACGGTTCCCATCGTCCTACGCTGCGCAATGGCGAGAGTGAGGCCTTACATTATTCGCTTGCAAAGCCTAGGCATGCGCCCATCCACTTTGTTATTATTGTCAACGGGCCTTAGAGCAGCTCGAAATGGACTAGGCTGTCGCTCGCAAAATCACCTTTTCTGACGAAGCACACTTTCATCTCAGGGGTCGGCTAAAATCCTCACTTCGGGATCGAAAAAGTCAATGATAAAGCTCGATAATGGCGTTGTTAGCCGTATCGGCGATGTCAATTACCGATGCCATTTGACACCGTTAGACTTTCCTGTGGATTGCCATGAAAGACCTTAAGGAGAATATCACATTTATGAGTTTTGCGTTACTATATTGCTTTTCGAGGTCTGTTTTCAATCTGCCCTTATATCTTTCTTCAAATGGAAATACCAGGCGCACTTGATATAAAATATATTAATGAATTCAAATGAATTGAAAAAAAATCGTATCTACTTTAATAACTCACACATGTACATATGTACGCCCTCGTCTACGCACGGAAATGGTTTTGAAAGTTCAAAAATGGCGACTTTGGCATCGGTGACACGTCCCGCAGCGGAAGGCCTACTGTAGTCGATGAAGAACATCTCAAGTCACTTTTGAAGGAGAATGGTTGCCAAACTAGTCGTAAATTGACGAAAAAAACGAACTGCGAGCATAAAAAGACTTTTAATCACCTTCATTGGGAGCCTGGGTGCCTCACGAACTCAACGAAAAAACAAAAGAAAGTCGCTTTACTTCTCAGCAGCTCGCCCGCCGTCGAGAAACACGCGGTCATAAACAGCGCTTTTTGTACCGAGCCGTCACTGGAGATGAAAAATGGTGCCTATACATCGATATAGAGCAAAGAAAGGAGAGGATGGCTCCAGGAGATACGCCAAAGCCGAGATTCAAGCCGGATTTTCATCCAAAGGAGATCATGATATGTGTTTGGTAAGACATGGAGGGTATGGTGCACTGGGAAATACTCGAAAAGAATGCCACGGTCAAAAACCTCTTCATTGCCCAGCTACACCGCGTGAATGAGGCTACTCGACTGAAAAGATCTGATCGACATGGTCAAACCGCACTTCAAGAGCTCGAATGGGAGATCCTTTAGCATTCGCCGTATTCTACGGACCTTCCACCGACCGATTACCATCTTTTTCGCTCCTTGTTAAACAATATAAAAGTAATTAGCTCGATAACAAAGAGACCATTAAAAATTAGCTCAACAACTTCTTTGACACCAGACCAGTCGGATTTTGGTGGAACAGCATCAACTAATTGGCCGAAAGGTGGGAAGCTGTCACTCAAAGTCGGGCTGGAAGCAAACGTCCCCAAGAACAAGGCATTGAGAATCAACCACATCAACAATTATCAAATAATGACAACATAGATGGCAAGGAAGTGGAGTTCATTGATAGCTTCTGCTACAGAATCGCTTCCTTAGCAAAAACAATCACGCAGGAACTTCAATGCTTCATCAACAAACGCTAAGGGTGGTTCATATGTAGAATCTTCTGGTCCAACAAAATAAGTATTGAAGAACTCTGGAGACACGGGCGAGTAGCCCATCTTACGTCAGCTAATATGCAGGAAGTGGAGTTGTATAGGCCACACTCTTAGAAAACCACCCTATAGCGTCACAAGAATGGTCCCAGATTGGGATCCTCCGGAAAGCAGAAGCCGCGGCTGGCCTAAGAACACATAGAACAGAAAGACTTACGACTCAATGACGTTTACACATCGTGCAAATGTATTCGGAAATTGACGCTCTGTGAAAAGTGTTCATCGCGCGCTCAGGCCAACTTATGATGTTCAGCAGTAAGGCCCATTTTCGTCTAATGGCTAAGTCAATAAGCAAAATGCCCATATTTGTGCGGAAGAGCAACCCGAAGTCATTCAAGAACAGTCATTACATTCACTGAAAACAACCGTTTGGTGCGGCCTATTTGAGAAAGAAGAGGAGGCTAGAGGAATCATCGGCCCAATTTTCTTCGAAGATCAGGCTGGCGCCAATGTAACAGTGAAAGGCGAGCGCTAGCGGGCCATGATAGTTGGCTTTTTAGTGCCGAAAATTGAAGCCCGGGATCTCCACAACATTTACTTACATCAAGTCGGCGCTGTGGATTGGGACTATCTTTAAAAAATAAATGTCATGAACAGCTCTACAGAAAAATAATAAAAATTGCACAATCAATTTGAATTTTCACTGTTTTATTTCAATTTAAAATCCTTTATGTTAAGGTTTATGAGCAAGATCACGCACCAAAGGCATTTCAGGAGTAATGCTAAATATATTTAAAAAAATATATGTGTACAGAATCTTGAAAATACATTGAAATGTATGAAATACTCTTAAAACTGTATGAAACATCGAAACAAACTGACTTTCTGCAGTCATTTTACCAAATTCTATGTATATTTTTCAACATTCTACACCCATTCTGGCTACACATTTTCATATGCTCCGATTGAGTGTTTTTCAAAAGCAATTATCAGATGGACTTCTGGCAACACTGAATATCACAAAAAAGGCATCGTTAAGTCAATCAGCACCCAACAGTGTGTAAAAGCAGTAAATAAATTCCATTCACCGCAAGAAACAAGTAAGTAGATCTTCTTTTTCAACAAGTTGATTGTTGAATGCTAGCAGGTACTCCAACCGCTCGTCCAGCAGCGCTGCTTTATCAAGGGTCAGGTTAAAATCCACCCACATCACACATATCCATACCCTTAGCAATGCGCATACGTTAAACATATAAACACTTACGACTGTATGTATGCATGTATGTATATGCACTACGTCCGCGCGGTAGTTAATACACTCGGTAGTTGTCAGCTCGAACCCCTGTCGGCACAGACGACGAAGTCATAAAATTACGAGTAAATGCCGCCATAATGTGCTCATAAAAAAACAATAATCGGCGCGGAGACAGTGCAAATGGACAGACTCGCAGGCAGGTACATCGATACTTGTGCCAAAGAAGGGTTTCACAGCAGGGCAGGGAGTGCGAGAGCGGCATGAATGCGGCAACAATACGTATCAGTAGCGTTGATCACGCTCAGTGCTGCTGTCATGGTGCGGGTTGTCAATGTCGCTTTAGTGGCTTTTGTCACTGTTATTGTTGTTGCTATTGTTGCTATCGTCGCTATTGCTGCTGTTGTCGCTCTCCATTCACTTTGATTTCCTTTACAATTCGCCGCCACTAAACTGAACTACAGTGTAGAACTGTGCGCGGGCGCAATAACCGCGAAAAACATTCAGCAGCGCTGCGCCCATTAACTATTTAGTAGTTGGCCTGGGTTGGTCGAACGCTTGAGCTGAGCCAGCTCACTCAACATAGCATACATACATAGCTTGAGCTTTAACTTCGACTTCAACTCTGGATCTAGATCGCCTCCTTTTGGCCCAAAGTGAGTCAATGCAATTTGATAATAATCTGACAAACTGTCGTCGCATTTGACATCGTTTAGTTTCAGCAAATTCGACCAATTCGAGAAAGCACAATATAGCATGTATTCGTTTGTACGTATGCACACATACAAACATATATTATATGCATTTGTATACTCAAGTGCGGCCGCTTGCTCCTAATGATGACAATTCAGCAATTTTTGTTCACGACGACAGTGAGAATTTTGAATGATTTGTTTGACTTGTGCGCGGCCGCCGAGTAGCTGTCGCACGTCCGCGCACTAAATTGGCAGACGGCGCTCACGTTGGCGCTAGCGCTGGTGCACACCAATCAACAACACCTCTTCCGCCCCAATTCCCTTCTTCCGTCGCCCTGCCCTTACTCATTCCAACTTCCTCATCAACTTCAACTGGGGTCGCATTTTGAGTCGGGTACACCGACACACGATTCTCATGTCTAATGACGCCAGAAATCGACGCCGCTGTCGTCGTTGCCACCACCGCCCCAAACTTCATTGCCGTTTCGATCACGCGCTCCATCATCACTCCGCGTCGCGTCGCGTCTCGCTGGCTGTGCCGTTTGCGGCATTAGTGCAGTGAAAAAGTATTAAACGAGACGAAATTAAATGTCGCTTTGTCGTTACGTATGTCAATTATGGCCAAAGCGTCAACTCTAATGAACTCGTGTTCGAGCCTTCAGTAACTTTCAGCTTTCCAAAGCTTGGCATTTGTCGTTGAGCGTTTGGAGTTAAGTTTGCTGCTGGTGTGTCAGATATTTAAGTCATTTCTGATGATTTCAATTAAATTGTGGGATATGCTGTGCGGACATTTTATTGATATGTGAATAGTTAGTGGATTAGCGAAATGGAAACAAACAAACAAAAAAAAAAACAAAAAAGCAATATTAATAAAAAGTTTACTCAGATATGAGGAAGGAACTACAGATTTGAGCAGCCTAACTTTTATGAAATCTTTCACGATGATTTCTGGTGCAAAAGATAGATTTTTAAAATATAAATACATATACATGCATACACTATGTGCCATAATTCCACGCTCCTCCCCTATTCAAATACCCTAGATCAGAAATTACCGGAAATGTTTAAATAAAACAAAACAGAGTTAAGTTTCGGGCAAATTTATTTTAACTCCTTCAAATATGACCCGTCTGAGGCAACGTTTAACCCAGTCCTCCATGCACCCCTGGTAGGCCGACGAAGAAATGGCCTTCAGCTCCTCCGGCGCATTCTCTTTGATCTCCTCTATCGACTGAAATCTCCTTCCACGAAGTGGCAACTTCAACTTGGGAAACAAAAAGAAGTCGCACGGGGCCATATCAGGTGAATACGGTGCTTGCACGATGGTATTTACTTGGTGTTTGGTCAAATAATCCAGAACAATTTGAGCTCGGTGCGATGGCGCGTTATCATCATGCAAAATCCACGAATTGTTTGCCCACATTTCCGGCCGTTTGCGACGTACAGCATCTCTCAAAAGCTTCAAAATGTATAAATAATATTCTTTATTGAAAATGGATAAACAATATTCACTTTAAAGTTGTGGAAGGAGGGCCAAAACTATCGACAAAGAGGAAGAGAGCATAAACATCAGTTTGGACAATAATGCAAAACTATAAAACAAAAAAAATACCCGGATTATAACTTCAAATATAAAAACAGGGAGTGCTTCTAAAGTAACATAAAGGAAGAAGAAAGTAGGGCTTGTAATGCTTTGCATTTTGGTATGAAAGGATGAAAAATCGTGTGGATGAGATCTAGTACAGCCCTGACTAAATAAAATTTAATGCCAAAACGGAGAAGGGGGAATTCAATTTCTGTATGGCTACACGATAAGGAAGGATAAGGAGTATTTTCAAAGGAATTATGACTTAAACTATCGGTTCGACTACCCGTCTACAGCAGCACCTATCAGGCAGAAGTTTTAACTATGAAAGAAATAGCTACGTAACTAAATACGCATGCCGTAACAAAAACAACTTAAATATGATATATTTTTGGATAACCAGGCGGCCATTAAATCAATGAACGCGGCTATTACTAAGTTCTAAGGTTACACAGGAATGCCGCCTAGCCGTAATTGATGTTAGTGTCGTATTCAAGGTCAGCCTTATTTGGGTTCCGGGGCACACAAATTTTGAGGGAAATTGTGAAGCCGATGAGCCAGCCAGGAAAGGTACTACTCTTCAGCTGCTCAGTGATAAAAGTACCATTGCGACAACTGTAGCCGCCAGCAAAATTAATACTCAAGAATCTTAGTGCCTAATCCTAGAGGCCAATAGGGCATGGAGTAACGGCTAGGTTACTACCGCTGCAAATAAATAAGAATAATGCAAAGGAACTGCTTAGCCTTTCAAAGAGCATATCTCGAAGGTCGTGGCTTATATAATTAGTCATTGGCTATTTGGCAGGCATTCCTTGAGGCTAGGAGTTTTCTCTGATGAATATTGTAGAAGTTGTAGAGATGACGGAGAGGAAAAAACAGTTGAGCACCTCCTTTGCAATTGTCCAGTCTTAGCTAAAGTCAGAGCAGGTTTTCTAGGTAAATATTTTTTCAATTCTCTTACGAAACCTTTTGGCATGAGGATGAAATGAATTTAAATCAAACTCTAGAGAAAAGCTCTAAGATGTTGTGGTTAAATGAATATTGCTTTCAACAAGACAATGGCCACAGGTATACGGCTCATATAGTAAAGTTATGACTTCTCAATAATATTAAACTATTAAACACTTTTGGGCGCTTCTGGAAAGAAATATAAGCAAACAGCAAATTATATGCAAAAATGGGAGGAGTGGGAGAATATTACTGTCGAAGAGATTACCAAATAGACTTAGACTTGTTCACGCCACTAAATGCCATTATTTGTTCCATTGTGATTTATGTGATGATTGGTTTTCTTTAAAAGAAGAATGCTGATTTATTATTATTTTTTAAAAGATTTGAATATGTATTATTAAGTAACTGAATATGACCCGGCCACTCTTTTATTTGAGTCGAATTAAAAAAAAACCTTTCGTGGCTTCCTTTTTAATTTGGTTTATTTGACGATAAGTCCGTTTTTTATTGCGTTTCGTAGGTTTTCTTACGCCATAATTTTTGCCTTCTTTTAAAAAAGGGCGCACCACTGATAACCCTTCTTATGGTACAGGTTTATTTTGACCTTTCCTGAATCATTAAAATAGTTTTCCTTTGTTGTTTTGAAAAAAAAAGTTAAAAAGCATATTAATAAAATAATTTTGCTCTTGAATTGTTAAAAAACCTACCAATTAAATATCAAATTAACGCAAAAAAGAGTTAAAGAACAATAAAAAAAACATAAAAAACATAACTTCGACAGTTATAAGGTTTTATTTGAAATGTAAGAAATTTTTAAAGGGTTATGATTATACCAGTTGTGGTCATTAAATGACAAAACCGACGCCGCTTTGGTGCATGCACAAATTGCTAGCAACCGCCAACTACTTAACGTGAAGTTTTCTCTTTCTAATTCAATAGCTCTCGCTGCCATAAACAAAACAGTACCTATAGCTCAGTTCAAATTACATATCTTTTTTTTTCAAGACAATGCAGCAACGTCAACCAAAGGTGAACTCGGCAGTAGAAGGAATACGATTTCAGTGCGTTGAGTCTTCTTTAAAATGTTCTGAGGGAGTTGATCGAAGTAGACTCCATGCAGTGGAAGATTTGCATAAAGTGGGAATAGAAGAAGGGGGAATGTTAGGTAAGATTACGTCAACCAGATTGCTTATCTAAGACAAGACACTCGTTGGTCTTAACACCCTGCATTTGATTTCCATCCCCTAACTAAGTTGCTTAAACCACTTAGATTTTTTTAAGAAGTAACTCCAGTGAGACAAATTCTCCAGGTTGTTAAAGAAATAATCGCCAATTTATTTGACAAGACTTCTTTGAAATGCAGGACATTCACAGAGGAGGTGTTGCACCGACTCAATTTCTTCTTCATCTCCTCAACTCCTGCAGAAGTCATTGTGAGGTACAGCCATTCTACTGGCTCGGGTGCTAAAAGCGCAATGGCCCATTGTAATACCTGTGAGCACACTGGTAGTTGATCTGTTAAATCCAAGCACACATTTTGTTCTTTTAAGACTCAGTTTTGGCCAGAAGGCTATGGAAATCCTGCAGTTAGTATTCAGATACCACCTTCTATGTGTATCCCTGACTACGCTAAAGTCAATCATAGGGTATAGTTAGTTTAAAGAAATGCTAATGTCTTCTACCACTCGCTGAAGGGCAAGCTCAGAGCCTTTCTTACACACTTATGCGCTCTTTCATTTCCCTCCACTCCAGATGGGCCGAGAACCCAACAAAGTGTGGTGCTATGTTGTTGGATTAGCGAGAACAACTTCCTGCATTCTTTGGCACATCATGAATTGATGCGCGTTGAGGCTAGTTCCTTGATCGCTGCTTGACTATCAACAAAAATAGTAAGATTTGCTGGATGTAAGGCCATTAGACTCATCGTTTTTACTGCTTTGTCTACAGCGTCTATCTCAGCACAATTCTTGTTATTTAAAGCTACATCTGGTAGAAGCTAGTTAAAAACTTTAAACGTCCTTTATTTTTTTTTTTTAGCAATATATCAGAATTAAAAATATGAATTCACTCAATCTTCCTCAAGAAACACGGAGAACAATTATACTGTGGCGGATAGTTTGCATTAAAGACAAGCCCATAAAATGATCACATACGAGCTCAAACATATTTCTTTACATACAATAACCAAGTGATGGTCATCTAATATGTTTGCAGGGAATGTGGCTAGAAGAGGAGTAGAAATAAGACTATTTTGTACGACATAAAACATCGAAGGTCACATCTTATTAGTACAAGCAAACCTTGAATCCGCACACGTTTGGCGCACTAACTGCCACTGCCACCAGTGCGTTTGAAGCTTAGCTCAGTCATCCGTTAGCTCATCCTTCCACTCCAACTGTCTATAGGCTTTGTTGGCTTGATGTCCCACCATGTCTCCAATTGGCCACACTCACTCGCTCATGCGTTCAAATGTTATGACTTAAATGTGTTTGTATGTATATCCATAACTATGTATATCCACAGGCTTGTAAGCACAGCAGTAATAACAACATCGACAAATTCCAACGAGGCCAATGCAATCAAATCCAATTTCCAATTGAATACAAACATTATTTTATTTATCAGCGCACAACGATCAGATCAATTGCAATTACAACAGCAATCACACACACAAACACATGCGCACAGGCATACATGGATACACAAACACCAAGAAATCAGCTAACAATGCTTGTCGGCTCGTTGATGATCACTCACTGGCGCATTGGCTCACCGGCTTACGGGCAATCAGTTGCAGCTTCAGTTTCTCTCCAGCTTCCGCAGCAGCTGGCAGGAGTTATGTTACATTTGTTATTATTATTGTAGTTAATATTGTTGAGCAGCACGAATGCCATTTGTTGTTAATTGTTGTTGCCAGTGTTCCTATTCTGATGGCTTATTATTGTTGTTATGATTGTTGCTGCTGTGCCGGCGGACAAATGCTTGCGCGTCTTGGTCAGGTGTATGACAAGCAGACCGCCGACAGACGGACAAGGACGGGCGCGTCGCAATCAGGTGGACATGTGGATGAATGACGTTTAATGTGTAGATGAATGTGTGAATGTATGCGTGCATGGTTGGATGTATGGGAGGCCGCAGGTATTGTTTGCAAAGAGTCTGGTGCAGCTTCTCAATGCACGGCCCACCGATCTACTGGTCTCACTCACTGCCCGACCAACGAAGCGATTAAATACATGGCTCTGAATATGTTTTATTGCCTATTACATGCAAGTATGTGTATGTGCGTATGTATGCACACAAGTACAAGGATATACATTTGTACGAGCAAACGTTCATGTTATCTGGGCGGCAAGCGCCGCCACCGTTGTTTCACTAATGCGAAAAATTCACACAATCCATCATTCGTGTTGGCATTAACAAGTCGCCCCAAATCATTTCGAGTTGCAAGTGTAGTAGCCACTGATACGAGTATCTCAGTTAATATGACGATGACGATGACGATGGCGATAGTGACGCGGGCGCGATATAATTGCTTAACGAGCGTTCAAATTCAATGCCACCGTCAAAATCAGAAGCAGCCCAAGCGCAGGATGATGCGATGATGTCACTGCTGTGGGATTGTGAAGAGATGTCCCGATTGACGGTGATGCGGTTGATGTCGTGATTGCTGATTTAGCAACATTGTTGTTATTAGTGATGATGGCGCTATGGCACTCTCAAGTGATTGTTTAATAGGCAGTCAAGCAGTCAAGCAGTCAAACAGTCAAGCACGAGAGTCGCGATTGGCAGGCAGTCACTCAGGCAGGCGAGTTGGTACGCAGGTAATATCTAATGCCTGTTACCTTAATGCACGACAATTTACGTCACTTTATATGGCAAATATGGACGAATGGCATTGCGGTCAAATTGACACTCAAAGCGGCGAAATGTCAAAATAAAAGTTAACTAGACACTTTAATGACATCTGGCAGTGGAGAAACCGTAGTGGTACTAAGTAGAAATGCTATGAATTTTGTAGTTATTCATACAAAAGAAATTAGAAGAGAAATAAAACAAATTAAAAGGGTATTTTAGGGCTCTTTACGAGAGACCTTTTTTTCTTTTTTTCAAAATTAAATTTTGTTATAAATATATACATATTTATATATATATATATATTCCCAAGGTTCTTAGGCCCTCACTTATGTTATATAGTTGCGTAATATTTATAGAAAAAAGTGATGTAATAAAACATTTTGGGAAAACTGCTGCTGCCCTTTTAACGATTTTTTAAATAGTTCTTGTAATGAGAGTAAAAAAATGTTTAAGGAAACCTACATAAAGAGTGGACCAACGGCTGGTATCTTTTTAAAAATGTTATAAAAAAGCACCTTCCATATTTTTGAATAATATTTAATTTGCTTTATTAGAAAAGGTGAATCTTGGGCGTTTTACTTCGCCTCCGAACGGCGGATGTTTTCTTATGGTTCATTTGTGGATAGCATCAAGACGCACACCACAAATTAGAGCAGGAGTTTGGCCAAATAACCAAAAACGGCCATATATAAACCTTGTGCGGCACAACTTTATTTAAATAATTGCCTCGGCTATGCCTAGCAATCAAATTTTACCAGTTCATCTTGGCGGTTTTCGTCTTTTTCACGATGTTCCTTTTAATTGCTTAGATACTGAATTATCAGCACTCCAATTGGTGTCTCATTGTTATTCTCTGCGGATGCTTTTTTCCTTGTCTTTTTTTTTTTTTTTGAGTTTTTTATTATCAAATTCTGTAATGTTTTTACAGCCGTTGAAATGGAAATGCGTCTGGTATTAGGTATTTTTCAATAAACGCACATTTTAATTGAATAGTAAAAATGTGATTGCAAACTAAGCCAATTTATTTATATGCTCTAGGCATATATTTGAGAAGTTTAAAGTGGTGGAAATGGTCAGATGCGTTAAAAAATCATGACGCTATAATTTTTTTTAAGACCTTAGCTACTTGTCTTTATATAAAATTTGCATAATTTATTTATTTATTGAATTTAGACACATATTTTAATAAGTAACATGAAAATAATCTTAATCCTTAAAAACAAAATAACAAAAAAATAAATAAAATCATAATGGGCGCCTACACTTTTATAAGGTGTTTGGCCGAGCTCACAAATGGAGGGACCTACAGTTTTAAGACGACTCCGAAAAGCAAAAGTTTAATGGAAGAGTGTTTAGAAAATTGAATTCGATGAAAACTCTGATGACGGGTGCATACAGACTTCTTATAAAGCTAATAAGGAAAAAATCTACATCACCCAGCGCTCTAGATGGGGTTTCGCTCCAGAAGAGAGGGGCAATCCACAACGCCTCGAACAATATTGTAACAAAGACGAAAGATAGAGGCAAAATATTTTTGTTTATTAATTAAAAGAAAAAAATTAATTATTTATTAAACCATTACAATTTTTTTTACCATTAAGAAGATATGAACAAATATATAGATCGCCGAGACTGCAGATATTTCAGACAGATAAGCAGGCATCCAAAATGTTATGAGGGTATGGAATAATGACAAAAAAGGGAACGTAGAGCAAAGATAATGGAAATTTTTTGGATACGCTTAATTCGAAGGTTTCCGGATAAAGGACGCATATTCCAATTTTGTATGAACAAATGATGTGTTGAACAATATAAGAGTGCAAGGGCTTGTAAATTCTGTGTCTTTGTGCCTTACAAGCACTAATATAGCATACAATTTCGGAAGTATGTAATTAATAGGGGCGGTCGCCGTAGTCGAATCGGTTGGTGCATGACTACTATTCGGAGAAAACGCAGGTTCGAATCTCGGGGAAAGACCAAAATGAAGAAATTTTTTTTCAAATATCGGTAGCCTCTCGTAGGCAAAAGCAAACCTCCGAGTGTATTTCTGCCATGAAAAAACTCCTCATGAAACCATTTCTTTTCGGAGTCGGCTTAAAACTGTAGGTCCTTCCATTTGTGAAACAACCTTAAGACGCACACCACAAATAAGAGGGGGAGCCTGGCCAAATACCCTAAAACTCTGTACTTGCCAATTATGTATATGAAAGAAGTGAAAGAGTTTCTTACAATGTAATAGATTTTAAGGTCGTCAGCAATATGTAAAACTCGGCATATGAAGAACAGTTTATTATTTCATTGATAAACCTTCTGGCACTCCAGATAACACAATAAAATAATATGGCTGATGATCGTCAACCACAACCACACATCTACGATTCAAGAGATAGGAGTCCAACTATGGCATGGAAACCAAGGCTTATTTCTTAACGAGGAATGAATATGAAACTCTGTCAAAAGCCTTATAGAAATGCACATATACAACATCGATCAGCAAACCTTTCTGAAAAGCTGATATGCAATACTCTGAGAATACAGCCAAGTTTGAAACAACAATCCACAAGAGATGAAGCCGTGTGGGTAGGGACAAATTAAGCTTTTGACTGCAAAAATATCTTATCTTTTAAAATACATTCAAGCAACTTAGAGGTAGTCGAAAGCTTGGAAATAAATCTATAATTGCTCACAGCACTCTAGTTTCCACTTTTAAGCTTTGAAATGACAAGATTCTCGCTGCTTCACATTCTGTGTTACGCCACTCATTCTTGACTAACCTTTATGATTTCCTTTGACTCCTTATCGACGACTGTTGTATGGCTTCTTGGATGTTTTGAATTTTAACTTCTTTTATTCTACTAATATTTTCCATATTCTTCTTTAAGTTTTCTTGATACTTATCAGGTTTATGGATATTCCAGTTTAGCTTTGGCAATAAGCAACATCTTAACATTTTGCTGGCTCTTCCACCCAACTTCAATTTAATTGGCAAATGGTGCGATCAACTTTTAAATAAACTCTGAAGTTCAAAATCAAGCGTTGTCACACATCTTTATTGACTACTAGCTTTAACCCGCGGCCCCGCTTGCGTAGGAGTAGTTTTGAGGGATTTAGGATATGTATATAAAAGAATTACAAACAATAATTTCATAGAAAATAATTTTTTATTAATAACCATAATATTACAATACCCGGCATCCGTTGCTATGCCTCGTTGAATAAAATCAAAACAACCAATCAGAAAAATATCAAGCAAAATTATTTTGATTAATTTTCTATCTCAACCCGTTTTTGAACTTTGCATTTGGGTCATAGTTGAACAGCTTATGCGCATTATGAAGTCTAGAGTGTGCTATAAATAGTGGGAAATAGGAAAAACTAAGATTTTTTAGATTAAATTTAAGCAAATATTCGATTATTAGTGACGAATGAGAGTGGTGGCGCGGCCTGGGGGCTGTGGGAAGGGAGTTCCATCATAAAAACATGCATATAACCTTCATTGGGTGAAAATATGAATGTATAAAAATTTGTACGTCGTTTGATGTTGTCGTTTCGTAGTGATGCGCGGACAACGTACAGACATTCACCTTTATATTATAGATACAGTAATATTTTACAGATTTTCCAAATTGACTGATGAAAGAGAAATTCGCATCGGAGTCCACTTTAGTTCTACCATTTAAAACAATTGAACCGAATTGTTACATAAATGAAGTAGAATCTTACTTTTCCCATTCTCTATCTTATCCCTTGAATTTGTTATTTGGAACCATAATACTGCTCCTTATCAAGTCTTGGAGTTGTGGTTGTTCCCCGATTCGAGCATTAGTGAGCTTTCTAAGAAATGGGTGGGAAAATGCCTTTCCAATTATAACTTCGAAGATTGGCTGTTGTTAATTTACGTCACACCTATTTTCCAAAATAATGTCAAAAATATGATAGTATCCAAAATCTCGTTATTTTGATTTCATTGATAAAATTTCAAAACATTTTTCAGAAGAACTTTTAAGCTAAAACTCTTTTATTTGATTTTGGAAAAAAAATTCTTAAGTTTTCTTCTTAAAATTTCTAAAAGTAATTTTATTTATAAAAAACTTGATTTATCGAGGTATTTTCAAATCGTTCTGCATTACATAAATCTTAATAATTTTTGGAAATATTTTGGCACAAGTCTCAAAATGTAATAATAGGTCTTATAATTTCGCTGAAAACCCCCAAATTTTGTATTGGTCAGGCAGTGTAATACAGTAAGACGTAATTTTACTGCAAGACTACTACAACTTTGGAGTACACAAATAAATAAATTTTAGGTTCTTATTGAGATGAGGTTCTTTTAGGTAATTTTTTTCACCACTTAAAACATTTCCTTTCAAACATATCTGATGCACTTTGCTGCAAATGTTTGACCCAACTTCCGTCTGCTACGCTCGTTCCCACAATACAAATACGTCGAAACATTTACGGCTACTTCAAAAATCAACAAGCATTAAAAAAATACTTGTACAAAAACAACGTACGTGAAATACAAAAATTACATAAAAACATAAAGACTGAGACAAAAGATGGCGTTTGTAGTCGGCAGCGCCGTCATCATGACATTGAGGGCGACGATGAAACGTATGGGGGCGCAAGGAGGTGATGCGACGATATGGATAATGTGGCGGGGATGTGGTGGTTGACATTTGGAAACCACACACCACTTTAACAAAGTATGCTCAAAGTGACACTAAAAAGTAGTGTAGAAGGAAGAAGTAACAATAAAATTCAACAAAAAACATACAAACTGGTAAAACAAAAGGTTAATAGACAGACTTGGAAGTAAACTGTTTGTATGTATGAGAGTATATGTATTACCCTGTAGGGAAACCGTAATTAGATTTTCGTAGAAATATATAAAGAAATAATAAAATAATATTTAATAATGATATTTGCAATATAAAATACCTATTTTCCTTACGTACGTATCTATTTACCCTCCTTACAATTTACACTCTTTATTTATGTCTGCAACTCTCCAGGCGAATTTTGCACAGTTCGAAAGAGCGCAGCCAGTCTTCTTCTGCCATCTTCGTTAAGATGCGTGCCGTTTCCACTTTTGACTCTGGGTTGATATACTTGGAAAGAAATTTCTTGACATGGAAGACAAAATCAGCCGCCGCTTTAACTTGCGCTACTGAATCCCGGAAAGATTTGAATGGGGTAACGTAAAGAAACTTGACCTAGGGTCATTGACTATCTTCATTGAAGGCTCAAAACTACATAGGCTAAGGCCAACAGTGGTGTTCACGTAACCTGGCCACTGTAGCGCCTTTTAAGCCAAACCACTGTCTATAAAAGAAACAGCCTTGTGTGTCAGGGACTGTCGGGAGTTGGTCAAACTGATCACTATTTACTGTTAAAGTCAAATTGCCATTAAAATCGGTACAATAATACTTCATCTACATATTGGAATGTGGAACCAGTCTGAATGAGTTGGCTAAGCGGCGCACTACAGATGCTATCTGACCACATATAGTAGGCATTACTGCAAAATGCATTTTGACATAGCTAGATATTAGTGGAACTAATCACAAATCGGTCAATCTCTGTCCCGTATGTGGGCATTCCTTTATCATCAAGGAAGCTCTGGATTCGGCCAATCTTCACCGCAAGGCCCGCAAAGGTGGGATCACTGAGCCCACTTGTAAGATAACTAGGTTGGTCTGGTCTAGAATGAAAAGGCACATATTTGAGTCACTCATCCATTTCGACCGAGTATCTGTTAGTGCAGTAGCTTATATCATCACGGGCGCTAACTAATAGGAACAAATGGGAAGCGTACGCGGATTACCCCCAATAACCTCTATTGCGGTTGCAGAAATGAGAAGGAAATGAAAAGTGTTGAAAACTTTCTCTGTGGATGTCCCGCTCTGCCAAAATGAAGTTTCGCTATCTAAACTCTTACTCCATTAAATGTCTGACAGGCTTAGAGTTCATAGCAATTCATAATATTTCATCTTTTATTAGCGATAAAATGTGGTTTCACAAAATAGGGCAGCAGAGAGGGGGAGCGTGAGTCCAAACAAGTTGAGGGTGGCAGCCATGGCAGCCTATGTTTACTAATTTATTATTAGAATTAACATTTTCCATGTTAAACGAGTGCTGAACGATTGGTGTCGCACACAAGAGAGAAGTCCTCACCCAAATCAACTGGAAGTCACTGTTTGTTTTTTTTATTTCATAGCTCCATCCGTAATCATGAAAAATACGAAATCTATTACTAATAACCTTCTAGACTTTACTTCTGGGATAGAAACGCGTTAATGGGTTGGAAAACCTCTTCAACGTCGATTAAATCAAACTACAAAGAAACTATCGAAAAAGTGGGTTTGTAATTACTGACTTTTGCATAACCCACCTTCTTCTTCCGCTCAATAAAACTCACAATTTCGCAATAAAACAAAATTAGTTGCTTTTCTTTTATTACGCCCGCGTGCTCTGTTCCACAGTGCCTCCCATCTACACATCAACTAAATTCTACTCGCTAGTTGTCACGTCAACATCCTTTCTTCATTCTTCTCAAACGCTGCCCCTTATTTTTAAGTATTTTTGCCAATACCGGAATACTCATATTATACACCCAGATTTCCGGATTAAGTCGTTGGCTGGGTATTTAGTACTTCGCAACTTTGGGGCTCCCCTGAAATCGAGAGATTAGTTTCGTTGGCTAACGTCGCCGATGACGATAGTTCTTTTACACGATTTCTGTTTCTTTTCAACAACTTTTCTCCTCATTTCCATTTCTATACTTTACTTCGTACTCCGTTCACTTAAACGTTGCAGTGAGTTTGGGCTGGAATACGACCTTTCGCAATAGCATCTTAAACCCTACCTCTATGACGCCATATTTCGCCCCCTGCTTCATATCCGCCTTCTCTTTTCCTTTCCATTTGTTAATCATGTCATAATCCCTTGCAATTGAGTCCCACATATCGTCTGTTAAATCTTAAATTTCCGGCATCTTATCTTAAATCACGCAATTGAGCATTAGTTTTGTTGGTAATGACTCAGTTTTACCATGGGGTGCGACGTTTTGGGTATTACGATACGGGTCCCTCGTAGTAATATGTCGCAAATTCGCTTATTCTCATAGCTGAAGATATGGAGTTTTCCATGATGTGAAGGTTTGAATGACTATAATAACCCACTTTTCCTATGCCCTCTTACGCTAAATAACACTCACAATTTCGTTTATTACACCCTCGTGATCGGTTCCACAGTGCCTCGCATCTACCCATCAACTAACTCCTACTCGCTCGTTGTCACGTCAACGTCTTTTCTTTGCTCTTCTCAAATGCTGGTCTTTACAGATATCGTTGCGAAGAACGAGGTATTCCGGAATAACTGAAATCATTTAGTTTGAAAAGCACAAATTGTTCTACAGGGCATGTGGATATACAACAGATTTGAAAAAAACAAGAAAATCAAAGAAACACAAGTAACCCAACAACGCCACATTGGCAAATCAAAGCAAAAGATTTTAGGTAGAAGTTGAGTCGAAGTCGAAGTCTAAGTCGGAGTCGAAGGCGAAGGCTACTGGCGGTCAGATGGCCTGCCGGCCGGCCAGACGTTCGGCAGACGTTAAGTGTTTTCGTTGATGAAGTGAAGTGTGTAGAACAAGCCCAACAACAACAACAGCAACAACAAAACAAAACAAAAAACAATGTCAGCGGCAAATGAACCTAACAAAAAAACAACAACAAAAGCTACAGAAAAAGCAACAACAATAGCAACAAATTATAATAATTGGGAAGAAATATGAAAAACAATAAAAGGAAGCTGTCGAAATGAGATGCGCTGAAACAAAAGACTTAAGCGACGAACATTACAATAACCAACTGACCCAAAAGTCATCATAAATGCAAGTTTATGGCGGCGTGTTGTTCATCAGCCATGTAAATGCGTATGTCAGTATCCACTTAAGTGAACACATATGTAGTTATGTGTGTGTACGCGCTCGACTACCTACCGCGCTATACCGGCCACACACTTCTACGAAATCTCAACACCGCGAGTGTAATAGCCGACCAGCGCGGTCTTGATATTTTCTCGCCGCCACACTTACTCCCTCTACCAAAGGTTTTTTATTTTTTCTTGTTCAAATCTGTTACTTACTTGGTGGCTGCTCTTGTGCCTGCTTCTTGTTGTACTCTCTTTTCTAGTTGTTTTATTATGCTGACATAGAGATGAATCTTTTCCATGGAAATCGAAAACACGGGCAGTAAAAAAACTATCTAACCCGTCAACTTTGAAGAGGTTCGATGTTCCCAGGCTCGCGCGCAGCCACCAACGCATGCCCAGCAAATGTACTTAAACAGTATGTCATAGAGAACAACAGCAAAGAAGACGCGGTTGATGTGATGTATGTACACATATTCACGCTCAACTGTGCCACCAACACCGCCGCCAACTACCTCTGTAATGCAAGTGTATATACATACACACACATAGTGAACTTAGCATGCCCAGCATCGCTACAGCCTTTAGCGATCAGTATGAATCGTGCATGCCGTCTGTATTGACGGTATCTATGTAAGATTCCCCCTTCGGATAAAAAAAAAAAAAAAAAAAAAAAAAAAAAAAAAAAAAAAAAAAAAAATGCCCAGCATCCCCCTCATCCTTAACATCTACTGTAAATGGCAGTCGACACTGGTAGCTGCATGCCGCGGAGCGTGTGTGCGTGTGTGTGTGTGGGTCAGCGCTTCATAGTTACACGCAAATAAAAATATAATTAATTCACATTAAAAGTGCTTATGTGCGATCAATTCCTGGATTTCTGTATGCGACTTCAAGTGTGCATGTCAGAATAAGAGTTAAAGCCACGTAAAAGTGGTGGTCTTTGGTGCGGGCGCGCATAGCAGCTTTCCTGCTTTCCTATAGATTCGCAGCGGTAGTTGGTTCAAACGAGCGTGGTTTGCATTGATTGCGGGAAATTCAAATGCGGTGAGGTCATTTTATTTCCTACTCTTACGAATATGTTTTATGGTTTTTCTGCCTTTGACCAATGCTTCAATGATAGAATTAAGAGGAGTTTAAATAGCTTTTAAGTCACAGATGGACTCCTACTATGGGTTTGCATGAAATAAAAGGTGCATTAAGAAAAAAGTGCTTTGCAGTAACCACACGTATGGAGTAATTAATTTATTTTTATTTATAGTAATTGGCAGCAATTATCATTTAATTTAAATTTATTGTTTAAATACTAACTATTTTTTAAAAATATTTCATAAATAACACATTCTCATATACGATACTGGTATTAGGATTACTATGTTCATATGCTTCTATAAAGTATTCAAAAAAGATAACAAATAATATAAATAATTGGCGCGTACATTTCTGTTAGGTGTTTGGCCGATCTCCTCCTTCTTCTTTTGGTGTGCGTCTAGCGGCTGCTCCTGAAGTGGAGCGACCAACAGTTTTAAGCCGACTCCGAACGGCATATATTTTTTATGAGGAGCTTAGGTAGGTAGGTGAAATGGTTGAAGTATCGATCTGGCACTCCTCAAGTAGCACTAAAGCGCCATTTTGATACCATTATAAGATCTCCAACAGGCAGATATCTACAGCCAGCCAAAGCTGCTGATATAATAGAGGAGATTGATTGGATTTAGGTTGGCGCACTGCTTCAGGCTGTCGAAGAAAGAAGCGCCCAGTGACCTTAGTTGTCTATCCGCCAAACCCGGTCATTTACAGAGAAAGTGCTCAACAGTCTCCTTCTCTTAAAGGTTCCCACAACTTCTGCAATGGGGGTTAAAGGGTGCCCCGTCTGTTCCGACCGTCCTGTGACCGGTAACCACCACAGTGACCACAGCTACGAGCTTGGCAATTGAAGGGCGAGGAATCCAAAGGACTTTCTGAGTCCTTCGTATATCGTATTGGGGCCAAAGCGTTTTCGAAATATCACATGAAGAAATGGAGCTCCGTATTTTTTGCGCTTTCCTGAGAAATAATTTGTGCAGTTCGCCTTTTACAATTATCAGCTGGACTCGGAGCTTTGCCGCATCCAAGGGGCGACCGCTATTAGAAAAAACTTTTCCACTAACACATACAGTGAAAGTTACAGCAGATGCGTGTAGTTCATAAGAAAGACCAACGATGTTAAATTAATCCACTTAAATCCATTCATGAAAAAGACAACTTATTTATTATTAGGCGAAAAATAATAAAAAATTAATACAACATAAATGCCAATAAGATATGTGTATTTTCCCTGAATAGCCGTAGATGTATCACCAAATATTGGTGCTTGAAGGCGACAGGAAATTCCAGCTCATAGTGTGGTGACAGGATTCATCGGAGCATTTGCAAATTTTTCGACTAAAACCGTGACATATGGCACAGCGCTTGCACTATTTTACGCCACAAGATGTCCGGATATGCAAAGCGACACAAAAAAAAAATACATTTTCTCTCGGTGCCAAAGTCATTCGTAGTGACTTTTTCGTCGACGACCTATTAACAGCATCCAACAGTACAGAAAGCCTTACCCAGCTCCAATAGTAAGTAAGCACAATTTTAGTATCGGCAGGCCTAAAATTAGCAAAGTGGTTTTCCAAAAATGCATAAGAAAATTCAACGAATAGTGAGAGTCCTCAAAACTATTGCAGTTCGGCGATACTAACTCAACGTAAACACTGGGAACCCACTAAAAATTAAACTTAGTATGTCTGGGAAAAACTAAATTTATTATTTCTCGATAGATGGCAGTAGCAATCGATATCTTGTAAAGTATCGAACAAATAATTTAAGGTTTAAGCTCTTTGTTAAGGTGACATTTCACACTAAGAAAATTCGTCTGCTGTTTCTTGTTTGTTCCATTCTAACTATATGTTTATCGTGCCGATACTGTAATACTCAATTACGTTCAAACTTCGTCCACTCCGTTCGGGCATTTTTGATGTTAAAGAAAATGTCGATAATGTCGATAATGCCGAAAATGTCCATAAAATCACAGAAATAATCGAATAATAGTAGTCGTAGCATCACTTAGGAGCTAAAAGTCGGTCATAAAACAGTTTTAAATTATTTGCACAAAAAATTTATGCAGAAATAATGAGTTTCTTTTTCCCAAACTAATATTTGCCTCCTTGGACTAAGAAAGCAATTAGTAAAGTCGGCTCCCGACGAACAAAACTAACACTCTACAAGGCTCTCATCATGCCCTTCCTAACGTATAGCGCAGAAGCGTAGACGATGACAATATCGGATGAGGTGTCCCCTGGAGTGTTTGAGAGAAATTCTCTGGGAAGATTTTTGGACTTTGGCACGTTGGTAACGGAGAGTATCGGAGGCGATGGAACGATGAGCTGTATGAGCTTTACGACGTCACTGACATAGCGCGGCCGGTCTCGTAGGCTGGGTTATGTCGTCTGAATGGATACAAATGCTTCGGCTCTGAAAGTATTCGATGTTGCACTAGCTGGTGATAGCAGAGAAAGAGGAAGTCTTCCTCTACGTTAGAAATATCAGGTGGAGAAGAACTTGGGTTCATTTGATGTGTCCAACTGGCGCCGGTTAGCACGAGAAAGAAACGACTGTCGCGCTTATCGCGAAAATCAATAAACCTAAGAATATTTGTCTCTTCGCTAAAAATCCTGCTAACCCGGTGCTTACAGGAAAGTAATGAAATGCCTACCATTTGGGTGGAGCTTATCTCAGCTAATTACAGTCTTACAAAGTGATGGCATGGACCCAACTATTTTTCCTACAGTCTTTTCCAAGTTTTAGTACTGAAGTATCTGATCGAATATAGATCTACCAGTTCTTAGACCAAACTGATAAGGTTCAATCATCTCACTGGTTGTAGACTTTAGTAAGTAAACAGCATCGAAAGTTCTACCAGGTGTGGCAGGAATTTAGTTTTAACTTATGAACTGGCGGCACAGCTAGTCAGTCAGCACGTTTTGTACTTCTTGCGAGTTTTTCGAAAGTAACTTTTTCCTAGTGCCTTTATTAAAGGCAACATCTTGTGATCTAACTGAAATATTGTAAAAAACCCTACGAAAAGTAATGATACAAGGTTTCAGGTTGTTATGGGAGATGAGGTCTGGATATTCGAGTTTGACACGTAGGCCCGTAAAAAAGTCACCAGATTTCCAAGGCCAGAAATTTCACAATATCTTGCGGAGACATCGATGGCTGAAAGCCTGTAATGTTTGGAGATCAGTGGCTGCAAGGTTCCGGTTTCGCAAAGGGGACTTCACGTTCAAGTTAAATTTTTAATTTTTGTGCGTCGTGTGATAATTGTGGAGTTCCTCGCATCATTTAGAACACCGAAAGCTTGGTTCCCTTTTTTTGTACGGTTCTCGATGTCTTCTCTTGAACCACCATTAGCAGATATTGTATAATACTCCCCTATGACTTGTTCGTATTGCCCATAACGAGGTTGGCACTCGCGTGAACTCATCATGGCGGCGGACAGGAGTTCGAGTAAGCGGTACTGGGAGGTTTACCAAAGGTGTTTCCAGTCGTGGGATCAACATTCAAACCATTGTAACTAAAGTAAAATTATAGGGAAGCTATTATAGGGGTCGTTTAGTAAAATTTGCCATAACTTATTTTGCCTGTATTATATTGACAAATATTCGATACTTAAATATTTCGTATGCATATGAAAAAATCTATTGTACGAGTATCAGTCGATCAGCCAAACACCTAGTAGAAGTATGCGCGCTATTTTTTTTTTTTTTTTAATTACGGAAAGCCCTCTCACTGCTATATCGCACTCAGATCGAAACCAATGAAACCGCTTCAGCGTTTCAGGCTTAAATCGCTTCCTTCGCTTTCAAAACACTTGAACGAATTTTATACGTACATTTTGGAGAAAGTTAGAGCAATTCGTTCACCTCGAAACCCCAATACTACTCTCTAAAAAGCAGCTCCATAGGAACCTCACTGCTTGAGGTCGTGAGTACTACATATAAGAACATCAATTGAACACAAGTGATACACGCAAGGTAATTGAGGTATCTCACAATGGAGTGGTTATAGGAAATATCAATATGTAAAACCCCACCACCAAAACAGAAGAGGTAGTCAGACGGTGTTAGACACTAATTATGAGACGCCACTCAAGGTTATGGTGGTAGTCGGTCTGCACGACCAACTCACTTAGACCTTACAGGTCCGTTTTGAAACCACTGTCCTACCCGGCAACCTCATTTATCTTCCTTCGTGGAAACATTTTGTGGCTCTTATGAAACGTAGTATTGATGCCAACCCCACGCCAGACAGTTCTGTAAGAGAATTAATGATTTTAGCTACGGCTGGACAATTGCAAAGGAAGTGCTCGACTGTTTCTTCCTCTTTCTCATCTCTGTAACCTCTGCAATATTCATAGGAGAAAACTCCTAGTCTCGAGGAATGCCTGCCAAATAGCCAGTGACCGGTTAAACAAGCCACGACCTTCGAGATATCTTCTCTTGAGAGGCTAAGCAATTCCTTTGTCCTTTTCTTGTTTATTTGCGGCCATAGCAGCCTAGCTGTTAGACACGTATCTTCATTTCTCCATGACTTATTGGCCTCTTGTTGTTTTTTATTATTAGTTTATTCGTGGCCATGGGTATTCGAATGGTACTTTTATCACTGAGCATTTGGAGAGCAGTACCTTTCTGGCTAGCTCATCGACTTCACAATTTCTCTCAATATTCCTGTGCGCCGGAACCTAAATAAGGCTGGCCTTGAATACGACACCAATATCAATTAGGGCTACTCGGTATTCCTGTGCAACCTTTGATCTAAGTAATAGCCGTTTTCATTGATTTAATGGTCGCCTGGTTATCCAAAAATAGCCTAGCCACTTCTTTCATGGTTAGAACTTCTGCCTGATAGGTGCTGCAGTAGTCTGGTAGTCGAACGGATAGTTCCAGTTCTAATTCCTTCGAGAAAACTCCATATCCAACCTTATCGTCTAGCCCCCCCTTCTCCATGGCCTTGGTGTCTGCCACTCCGTTCTTGACGGTATACTCGTCTTGAAGAGCCCTTCAAAGGTGAGTCTAGGGATAGAGTAGTCTATTTCTTGTTTGTGACTATTCAGAGAGTGCAAAATAGAAGCATGGCGAAACCACCGGTCTTTCCATAGCGGCATACTTTTGAGTCTGAGCACCGAGGCGGCGGCCACGTATTTCCCTACCAGATTTAGGGCAGGTAAATTGATTAGTACTTCCAGCGCTTTGCTTGGGGTAGCCCAGAGATGCATAAAAAAGCTGCTCGTTGGACCTTACTTATGATTTTAGCGTAAGTCGCCTTTTGAGCAGATGGCCACCATACAAGTACTCCATACATTAAGATTGGCCTAACTACAGAAGTATAGAGCCAGTGCGTAATACGAGGTGTTAGTCCCCATTCAATACCGACCACTTTTTTGCAAGTAATATATATAATGCAAGGTTTGCCTTCTTTACTCTTTCCTCAATATAAGATTTCCACGTGAGTTTCCCATCTCTTATGAGTCCTAAGTACTTGACATTCTCTTTCAAAGGAATTGCCACATCCTTAGAAATTAGCGGGTAGATTATAAGGAGCCTATGTTTCTTTGTGAAGAGAATTATTTCAGTTTTTGAGTTTGTTATCGAGTCCCCTGCTCTCAGTCCAGCTTCTAAGTGTGGCCATGTTAGAGCGCAGAATATCCATAAGGGTGTTAGAATATTTGCCTTTAACGGCAATTGCTAAGTCATCTGCGTCACTCAAACAACAACAGTAAGCACATCAGTAGAGACATTGCGAACGCAATATCCAAAGGTTCTTTTGCATGGAGCATTAATAAGATGTTAGTGGCTTTGTTTCTTATGGCATTCCTGTTTTGATTATGAAACATTTTTTCCTAAATCCGAAGCGACACCTCGAACAACTAAAATCGTCGGTATCTAATCAAATACGTATTTAAATATAATTAAAACCATTTCACTTTGAATCTATTACTTTGTATTAACTATGCAAATAGTTTTATGCGTTTCTCTCGACTTTTTAACTTTTATTACTTTTACGCTCATTTGAAAGCATAACAAAGCAATCTGAAATGTATGCAACTGCTACACTTAATATTTGGTAGGTATGTAAGTGTAACGCAACCAATGGGCCCATGAAAGGCATTCATAACCATGGGCTCCTGTTGATATGAATTATGAGGCAATAAATAAGTCCTGCTGCTTTAATTGCTGACCCAGTTTTATGATTATCCAACTTTAACGAAAGCAAATCGAATTATGATAATACACATTGCGCACTCATAGTCTCACACACTCTCGCACTCGCACTCACACTCTCCCATTCTCATACTCACACTCGCACTCATACTCATACAAATACTCAGATAACGCGCATACCTACTTACACATTTTACATGACACAAAGATAATCACTACAGCTGAACGACCAGCGATAAAAAAAATTAAAAATAAAGTAATAAAGTGATAGTGTAAATTCAGCAGCATCACAAAATGCTTGTAGTATCGCGAATACGATGTGATAATGTCCGATTTAATAACTGCACATTAAAAAAGTTTTGTGAAGCATAAAAGCGGCTGATGATGAGCATCATAAAAATGGTGCACGCAGTGATCAACGCGTCCGCGCACACCTATGAAGAGCCATTTTTCTTATTCCAATCGATGTGGGGTGGTGTAAAGGAAACTACTCGTTAACGTATACATTAGAAGATACCTGTTGCCAATAGCGACTAACATTCAATGGCCATTTGAGTTTTGATTAGACTTTTTTTGTGTATTTTTTTTGTTTTTTTTTTTCGTTTTTGATTTATTTATTTTTTACTTTTTGGACTCCAAGTCCATATAACATAGCACATTTTTGATGCTCTACAGCTTCTTTTATGACTTAATTTACAGCTTTAATTATTATGAGATGGTCAAGCAGGTTTCCTTTTGTCTTCGGCGCATTGCTGAAGCAGTAACTCGATGTTGAATTGGCAGTTAAATTTGAATGAATTTGCTTATTAGAAAATATATTGGATGTATATTCAAAATTATTCCACTGGCTAAGTTTATTTATTTGACGTTAGATGAAAAAGTCTTGTCAAATCCAAGCACCTGGTAGTTTATTCGAGAAGGTATATCGATCAAATGCTTGAGAAAAGAAGAGAAATCGAAAAAAGTGTACTCTCGTTTTATAGCCACTGCAAGTTATGATTAGAATCACATAGGGATAAAATGAATAGCTGAAAATCACCTTCAGACAAATAAAAATAAATTAGATAAATTTGTGCATGTGTTCGATGCCCAAGTCAGTCAGAAAGAGCTAATTGGAGTCAAATGTCGACGTATTGACAAAAAGCTGCAGAATGCGTTGATGAAAATGAACGGGTACTCTTGGGCTATTTTTTTTTATTATATTATACATAAAAAAATATATGATTTTGAGTCTTTATTTGGATCTTATTCTTATTTGGATAGATTTTTTCTGTTAAGTGGAAAATATGATATCTATCTAGTGGCTGCCGCGAGTGTTCGTTTATCGCTTTTTCCATGACTTTCCGCAAAATCTCCGGGGACAACTGTTCGCATTCTTATCGAATATTAGCCTTAAGGGCTGCCATTGTTTTATGCTTGGGACATAAATCTGCGACTTTATGTAGCCCTAAAGACAGAAGTCTGAGATGGTGAAATCCGGATTCTTCAACTCGACGAAACGGGAGCTTACGCGAACAGGAAACGCTTACTTCACGTCAGCAATTGGGGTCGATGCTGGGTGTGCGGTTGCACCGTCCTGTTGGCACCACACTTTCACCAAGCCCCACCCATTTAATTCTGGAAGCAGAAAGTCGTGTATCTTTGTTGTGTAGCGCCAGCCAGTAACAATGACCGTACAGGGTCCGGCACTCGAAATGTAATCAATTAAAAAGACCATAAACTTAGTTTGGAAAATTACTTTTATTCAATTCGAAGTAAAAATTATGTGAAAATAATATATAATTAAGAATCAATTGACTTTTGCTCGATATGACCACCTTTTGCCTTGGTTATAACCTTGAGACGGTCCAGTAACAAATCGCAAGCTGCCCGAAAGCGACTTGCAGGTATTTTGGACCATTCGCGGTCAATGGGTTTTCTCAGCGCCTCGAGACTGGTGAATCTTTTAGTTCGGGCCTTGATCTCTAAAATAGCCCAAAGAGAATAATCCATCGCATTCGCGTTTGGTGAATTTGCGATCCATTGTTTGGACGTTATAAAGTTCAGAACGTTGTTTTTTAGCCATTCTTGGTTCACTAGAGCTTTGTGAGACGGTGGCGAGTTCTGCTGATATGTCAATGCTTTGCCATCGGAATGTTCGTCTGCCCACGGCTTCAAAGTAACCTCCAGCAAACTTTTCCGATAATATTTCGCATTTACCTTGACGTCAGGCTCGATGAAAACGATTGGAGAGCGCACATCTGCGGTTACATCGGCCCAAACCATTACCTGGGGCGGGTGCTGTCTCCTGGTGACCAATCGATGACTGAAATTCTAGTATGAACGGTCGGTCAAATAAGCCCCATCGTTTTGGGAGTTTAGGAATTACTCAATTTGAAAAATTTTCTTGTCAGAAAACGCAATGTTCGGAAATTGACCACTTTCGGCCAAGCGAAACAATTCTTTCACTTTCTCAAATCTGATTTGTTGCTTCTTTAGTGTGAGATCATGCGCCTTTTGGATCTTGTAAAAAATGACTTTGAGATCCTTTTTCAGCATGCGGTGGATGCTACGGTCAGATATTTTCATTCGCTATTTCATTGGCACTTCGTCGGGGATTTCGCTCAAGTCGCTTGTTCACTTTTTGAACCATTTCACGTGACGTTGCAGTCTTTTGATGACCACCTCCATGACGCTTCCCGATGCTACCAGTACCCTTGTAGCGAGTAACTTCATTTACTTTAAGGTGCGCGCATGGTTTGAAGTTGGTTACACTTCGAGTGATGGACCCTGTATTATCTATGACGTCCGCAAAAATTCGTTCCTCTCGTGTGAACCCCTTTAAAAACGAATATTTTGCTTATTGACATAACCGCTTAAGTGAAAGTGCGCCTAGCCGCTTATGAAGCTGTTCGACATAAAATCGTCACACCCGACATCAGCAGCCACAGCCGCGATATTCTCGACGAAACGACCAGTGCGGTGACGGCCACGTCCGGGAAGATCTCTTGTGGTTCCAGTTTGTTCGAGTCGAGCAGCTAAGCACCTCATTAGGAAATCGACAGGCATATTCACGCTGCTTGGTGCACCACCGGCAGATTATTGGTAAAAAAACGGCACAATTATTCCACACTCTTGGGCAGCACAGCGTTCCATTGCTCGTCTGTCTGTATACTGCAACTGTCTAATTCACAAGTGTCAAATATGATAAACGTACGACGCCATTCATAAAAATTACATCACATCTTGCAATAGAGAGATAAATTTTGCGGCACCCTATATATTTATAATAGGCATTTACGTCTTTCGTTGGGTATTCAGTCGAGTTCGTCCTCATATTTGTGGAGTGTACGTTGTTGTTGTTGTCTACAAATGGAGAGTTACAGTTTTAAGCCGACTCCGAGCAGCGGATTGATTTTTATGAGCTTTTTATCCTGAATCAAATGAATGCTAAGTAAATATAACTTTAAATAATAAACAAACTAAAAGCTTACCTGATATTTCTTGGCCCCAATATTTTTTAAGAACCTGAAATGTAAATCCTATGTATGTGTCTTTGAATGTTTCCTAAAGCCCACTGTCATTAACGTAACAGCATTTAAAAACACTAAGGAATATGCTTGGGCTATGCAAGGTTCGGAGAATACGGCGGATGCTGAAGGACCTCCCATTCGAGGTCTTTGAGTGAGGCTTTGACTAGTGTTGTCGTGAAAGAGTATCGTTTGACTTAGTCAATCAGGCCTTTCCAGTCGCATAGCCTCATTCAGGCGGCGTAGCTCGTTAATGTAAGCCTCCTTGTTGACCGTGGCATTCTTTTTGAGCATCTCTCAGTGCACCTGGCCCTCCTAGTCCAACGAAGCACATATCATAATCTTCTTTGAATGAAGATCCTCGACTTTAGCGTATCTCCTGGAGCCACTCACTCCTTTCTCTGTGTCCCGTATGCCGTGACGATTCGGTACAAAATGCGCTGTTTATGACTGCGTGTTGCTCGATGGCGGGCGAGATGCTGAGAAGCAATTTGAAGGCGATTTCTTTGTTTTTTTTCGCTGAGCTCGTGAGGCACCCAGGCTCCCAATTTTTTGATTTACCAACATTGTTTTGAAGGTGATTGGGAATCGTTTTGTGATTGAAGCTAATTTTTTCCTCTAATTCACGACTAGTTTGGCGACCGCTCTCCTTCAAAATTGCTTTGAGACGTTCTTATTTGAATACAGTAGGCATTCCGCACCAAGAAGTCTCATCGACGTCAAAGTCGCCAATTTTGGACTCTGCACACCATTTCCGTACTGTAGACTCGTCTATGACACCATCTCAATACACGTCGCAAATGTCCCGGGCTGCTTCGGCAGCTTTTTGACCATGTTGAAAAGCAACGAAGAGCAGATGTCGAAAATGTTGATATTTGTCTACTGGGTATTCCATTTCTAAGGATCAAAACTAAACCTCAATAAAAAAAAAATTCTAAGCCTGAATAAAAGTCAAATAACTGAAAAATATAATTAACATAGTTTTGTAGAGCAGAAAGAGTTCTATCGAATGAATACTCCCCCTTTCCCAAATAGCAAATAAATCGTTGTAAAATAAAAGAAAATATAAAAACGCTGTGAACTTATTTCCCAAACAAATATATCCGTCGAGGTACCCTCTGCTGGCGTAAGAACGCCGCCTAGATACTCGAAGTCTTCCACATCATCAAGACTGCCGTTATAAATATGGAAAGATTGCACATTTTGAACGTTAGAACGCATTGTTTTCGATTTTTGTAGATTGATTTTTAGGCTCAATTTGTGGGAAACAATGGATATGGTGTTTAACATGCTTTGTATTTATTTCGTTGTGGCCAGCACACGACAGAACTACGTCATCCGCGTAAGCCTTAGCTTCCAAGCTTCTCACGATAACAACCGCTTTAACAACCGAAGCTGCAGCACATCACAAATATAGTAAGTACATATATCATTGAGCCGAGCTTTGTTTTCAACTGCGCCGTTTTAAACAGCTCAGCCAGAGCCAGTTTTAAATGTTCACTCCTAAGAATGTACTGTGACTTTTGCTACGAAAGACCCACAGCACAGCAAAGTGAAATGCTCAACAAATAATGCGTATATTTCTTGGAACTTTGCAACCCTTTAAAAACTATGAGTTTCACTACTTGCTCGACCAAAACGACATCTGCGTTAAACTTGTTGCACAAATTAAGACAATTTCAATTACGGGAGCAGCTATGGCAGCAGTTACGACAGAAAAGCAAAAGTACTACAGCGATAGCCACAGCTAAATTCAGGCTTTTTCTAAATCACTGTACTATGCTGCTGTGCTGTAACAATCTTTGGTAGAGCGAGGGTCGGTTTTTTGGACGAGAAATTAAATTCGTCTATAATAATACAACGACAAGGGTAAAGGCGAGCAAGCGAAAAAAGAGGGATGGAATGATCTTCACATGGGTTCAGTGATACTGATTTCTTCCTATTCACTACGGGCTTTTCAATGAATGAACTACCTGCTTTCTAAGAAACTGATATAGGAATTAATTTAGGTATGACCATTGCCAAATGATAGGTTGCACATAAATGGAATCAGACCCAGTAGTCGTATTTCTGCCTGAATATTGGTTGCCTTCGCTTGTTGACTCACTCAGTAGCAGCTACTGTGCTGGCTTAGTTTTCTTTAGTTACCTCTAATGTGAGTTTACCCATCGTGCCCGGTGTACCCATCCACAGCTTTTCACCTCACAAACACCTTCCGTTCCACTTTCGCATGCAAATTCGAAAGTTGTGAATTTGTTTATGAACGCATTTCCGGCAATTGCGAAGGCAAAGAATTTTCAACATGCAACTCAGCTTACTGCCACGTAATAATAGACACATTTTCAAATCAAAGTAGTTGCTAATATTTGTTCATTTTTCTTCGATCGTCAGATGCACTTTGCAACAATTGGTGGCGCACCAACGCCGCTGGCCATTTTATTGCGCTGCCAATGCTCCGCTGCAATTGTTGATGCAGCAAAGGTGATTGCAACATGCCGCAGAGTGCTGCCAATTCGCCGTTCATGCTCCCAATGTTAGTCTCTTTTTTTCGTTCGGTCTTCTCAGCTGGGGCAATCAATGATTGCAATTGGCAAACATGCAAAGTTGCTGTAAAACGATACTCCAGATTTCGCATTCACATCATGAGACAATAGCACTTGTTTATGTGCGGGTATTGCCTCAACAAATGTGGGTGTTGCAAGTGCGCAATGCTACTCGAGGCCTTCAATATGTACATTAGGGCGCGTCACTCTCCATACAAAATCGAAATATTAATACTATTTTACAAATATAATTAAAAAAATCTAATATTTTGAAAATTGTTAAAATTTTCGTGAGCTGGACCGATTTGAAAGTACCTTCGACATCTCATTATTTTCATACCGTTCATACGATTTTGAACCTAAACTTTTCTATTAGCTGAGCTGATTTTATGGAAGTAATATTTGTCGACCGCCGTTGCCGAATGGGTTGGTGAGTGACTATCATTCAGGAGTGCGTAGGTTTAAATCTTCGTGCATGAAATGGCGAAATGATAGAAAGTTTTTTCTGATACCGGTTGCCCCTCGCCAAACAATAGAAAACCACATCTGCCAAGAAAAACCTCCTCATAAAAAAACCATTTACCATTCGGAGTCGGCTTAAAACTGGAGCAACAAGACGCACACCACAAATAGAAGGAGGAGCTCGTCCAAACATCTAACAGATGAGAACGCGCGAATCATTTATTTATTTAATATTTTAAGACTTTTTCCGAAATATTTAAAAAAATATGAAGATTTTCGTGAACTGAACCGATTACCTCCAGAACTGGTACCTCCAAAATCTCATTATTTTCATGCCATTTATAAAATTTTTAAGCTTAAATTTTTCTACACGCTGAAGTGATTTTATGCAAAAAATGTTTTTAAAAAACTAATTTTTTTCATAAAAAACTCCGCTTTTTGAAGTTCTTCTCAAATCGGCAACTTTTAATATTTTACCAAAATATTCAGCAGTAATCTTGAAACATAATAAATTTTATAAATCCTATGGAAAAACCTCAAATTTTTTGGGGAGGCACCCTAATGTACGTGCGTATACATACAAGTACAAAGACGGTGTGTGAGAAATAGGAGCTGTGCAGTGGACCCACGCACGGGTTCTTCTTTACCCGCTGCATTGAATGTTCTATCGCTACACTGCAAAGTAGATTGTACAGTTCGCATTTATATGCAACTTTTTATTTAATGCTGCTTTAACGCCAAAAATCGACGTAAGTCGACCAATGCACTCGATAATCCACGTCGAAAATCGTAATAATCGCACACAAATTATCATAAGTTAATTCCATCTTTTGAGGGAAATAAATTTTTCAACTCATTGAAAAATGAAAAATCAAAGCTCGTAAAAGTATGCATTGAATGTTGTTGTAATGTATTCGTACATATGTTTTGAGAAATGCCTTGTGTGGTGTCCTTATCATTGTGTCACTCACTTTATCTTGGGAAAAGGACGCTCACCCAACGAATTGGTTGATAGTTGCTTATTACATTCCAAAAATATGTACATGACTGCAAGGTCTTCTTCAATGTGCACCAGTCCTTTCATTCTCGTGCCAAGCGGCGGCAGTTGGACACACCAAGTCCTTCTCCACCCGGTCTTTCCAACGCTGAGGAGACCTTGCTCTAGCTCTGCTTCCACCAGCTTGTACCGCATCAAATGCCTTCAGCGCAAGTGTTTGTATCCATTCGGACGACATGACCAAGCGAAGATCTATATTTTTTAATCTTTACAAAATCTGCAATTGCTCGGTATTCTGCATCGATTTGTTCACCCTTTGCATCTCCCGAAATAGTTTGCTTTGAACTTAGGACTGGTATTGTTTTAAAAATATTATTTTTCATATTAGTTCTTTCTTGAACTTTTAAAATATTCCTTTCAAATTGAAGAAAGTCTCTCATCAAAACCAATCTAATCTTATTGATAAAATTTATTGATGTTGGAATTATACTAAAAATCAAAAAAATGTACTTTTCTATTTCTTCCACTTAAAATATGCTCGTACTTATACATCACTGATGCAAATGTATGCTTAGACTATTCAGGTGCTCTATTATTATCCGTAACTCCACTTCTTACCCTGCAGATTGGATTCCTTGCTTTCTTCAACGCACATTCAGTTAGTCTTTGCTGATTCGAGGTCCTTCCTAACCTCATTGTTAACACCCAGTCAATTCCATTGGAGAAATGGAAGTCAGTCGCCGTCAGTCACAGCTATAAATTATCTCAACGCCATCTAAGATGGAGGTATGGCTTTTAGCCGTCATCAGCCATCTCATAGATGTCCTAAGCCTTAGAGCTCTCTTAGATACAAAGCTTCTTACACGAATATCCACAGGGGGAATGCCCAGTAGCTTCTGCAACGCAGTCCAAGACCTCAAGCAGACTGTCCAGTTACAAATAAACATTCCAGTCGGAGCACCCTTTGTCAACTGCAGACAGGTAATAGTGTGTGCTGACCACCTCTCGTCACACCCGTGCGCAGGTTTGGGAGTGTATTTTAGAACAGGTGTGTACGTATCTGATATTATCTGCGATTGATGTCTGATTTCTTTCCTTTTAATGTAGGTATATATTTTGTAGAGCTCCATCTCCAATTTGTGGTAACTGTCTTACCATATTTTCTTACAAATGCAGAAGATTTGCTCTTTTAAACAGTTGAGGGTTGACTATTATTAGAAAAAAACTTGTTCCATTATATGATGTTTCGTGTCCACGGTGAGCGGCGAGTCGCGGACCAACCAAAGGGTAGGTAAGTGAAATGGTGGAAGTATCAGTGTGGTATGAGACATTATAAGACCTCAAACAGGCAGATATCTAAAGCCAGCCAGAGCTATTGTTGTATTGGAGAAGAGTTGATAGGATTGGCACACTGCCCCCGGCTTTCGATTAAAGAAGCATCCAGTGACCTAGCTGCCAGTCTCGGACATTTACAGAGAAAGGTCTCCACAGTCTTCTTCTCTGAAAGGTCCCCACACCTTGTGTAATAGAGGTGAAATGGTGATCCTAGCTTTTCTGCGTGTGCGGCGACGTCCAAGGGCACAGTAAACACAGCTACGGGCTTGGAAATTAAATGGCGTGGATTCCTTACTGAGTCTTGCGCCTATTGTACTGAGTCGAAAGGGTTCTCGAAATAAATTGAATCCCATCTTCTCTGCGTTTTCCTGAGAAATAAGTTGTGCAATTCCCTTCAACAACAGTCAGGGGGATGCAAATGACCAGGTAGGAGGTCTCTGAGACCCATTAAGGCCATTGACCATCGCGACGTCATAGCATTGATGGCAGCTTCACTATTGGATAAATTTTTATATCTTTCTCCTACGTTTCCTTAGTATTCTGCATGCCTGCAGGATCGCAAAGTGGTTTACCTGAAAAACTCTAGCAGTATTCGGCAGTATTAAGATGATTGCTGATTTAGAGTGAATCCCTGCTTCGACTCTCAATTCCATCTTGGAGCCGTCAGTGAAGACAGAGGTACCAGTATCAGTACAGATTTTCGCCTTGTTCGCCTGGCACGATCCTTGAACTGCAGTTTGCGGATAGACAGATCTGGAAGAAGCTCAGAGAAATACGGTATTAACAGCTCAAAAGTACCAACAACTTGCCTCCAGAGGCCAATCTCCTTTAAGCTGATTGCACTTTAAGCAGCGATGGAAATAGCGTAAAAGTCAATGGAAAGTAGTTGCAAAATGCCTTTCAGGACAGCACTGGGCCAAGTTATAAATGCTCCGGTGATGCCAATACGCACAGTCCTTTGCTCCCTCCCCAGTTTAAAGATATTATAAGCCTTCTGAAGAGCTTCCCACTACACCAGGCATCTATACATTAAAATTGACAGAATAACTACTTTCCACATCAAAAGACTTGAGTGCTCGTGTTTTGCCGAATATAGATTTGCGGGCTATGCTAACCTTCTTTACTCGATTTTCAATATGCAGTTTTCAATGGATATTGGAGTCAAGTATCCCTGCAAGCGAGAAAACGTGATAATTTCATTTGGGAAGCCTAAAGTGAGGAGGCTTACATTTTCTTGCACCAGCACCGAAGGCTAGTCATACACAAATCTTTGAATCTTCGAATTTTTTGGCCAGTGTACGCGTATAAGTTTTCGGATATTCATATCAACCGCAAATGCATCTCAAATACTAGCATTGGCATTTTGTAAAACATGATGGTGATAATGTTGCAAGACCCATTTCAAGTGAGTCCACCAAAGCGTAGGAAATACCAAAGTTGTCATGTCACTATTTGAGTGGTACAAGCGCAGTTTTGTCCACACGCCATGAGTGGGCAGAAGATTTAGCCAAAGTAACGAAAATAATAGCAAAAAAATTTACAACTGAATTGCAGGCTATGCAAGTGTAGTTGTATAAAAGTAGTGAGGATTATTCTAAGGGTTTAGCAGGTTTGAACGACACTTAGTCGACGAAAAATTAAAAAAAACTGCCTTGAAATTTCTAAGCAAAAAGGTTCAAAGTTCTTTAAAAATTCTAAATTCCTCAGGCATCTGTTAAAAAAGCTGGACGTTATCATTATTACTCTACTATTGCGTAAGATAAATTCAACACAGAGCCGCTAGACCTAAACCAAAATATAAATGCATAAGGCTCTTAATTCCTGCTTATATGGCCTTTGCTAATGTCCTGTAATCCCCTAGCTATTAGCTGTGTCAGTAAGCCTCCTAGTTGTGAACTTCACACGCTTTTACATATGTATATGTGTATATAAAAATGCCAATAGATGCCATTCAAGTCACACTCTTTGCCCGCCTCGTCAGCAGTCACTCAAATAGTAGATAAATTTATGCTAAATATTATTTGAAAAAAAGGCATCAGTAAATAAAAGGCGCTAAACGAAATCATCAGCCAATCAGCACTACAAAAGGCATCAGCGGAATTATCACCAGGCTGAAACGACGACAGTGAAATCAATTTGTCAATCCGAACTTTGTCCATTGATTCGCCATTCAAATTTGCATCATAAATATTTGGTAATTCGGTTTAGTTGTGAACAACGCAGTCGACATATTTGAGCCATCAAAAGCCACTTGCCACGCAGTGCACTGCTGAAAGCCACAAAATAGCAACAGCAATAGCTATAACAATAACAATAAAATCAGCAAATACTTTTGTTCGATTCAAATAAACGAATGTGTAAGCATAAATATATAAAAATTACATATATACATACACGCGTGTTCAGAATAATAGCAGCGTGAAATATTGCGAAGTCTTGACTGTTTATTTATTTTCCATATTTTTTGCTTTACTTTTTTATAAAAATTTAGTTCATACTACAAAAAAATCTATACCTATGGATGAGACTTTCAGCTATTAGTCCATAGATATAGCGAGTATTTTTAAACCTTCCCAAATGTCTTGTTTTTTTCATCTGTCATCTATCAACAATATTAGTTCATTGTTTATTACGTTTCATATAACAATGCATTTTTATCGCTCTTAAAAATGTCGAATTTCGTGCCTTCAAACTACGTTTTGCGGGCATCGTGAAACCACTTGAGAAATGTTGCTCTCCCGGTTCAAAAGGAAATCTTTTTTGTATCGAATCGTTACGGGTGATGAAAAATGGGTGTATTTCTTCAATTCCAAGCGTAAACGATCGTATAGTCCGCCCGGCCACAAGCCAAAAAAAACGGCTAAACCAAATCGCTTCGGCCGCAAGGCAATGCTGTGTGTTTTCTGGGATCAGCGTGGTATGATTTGGTACGAACTATTAAAACCAGGTGAAACAGTTGACGATGCACGCTACCAACGACAATTGGCCGATTTGAACAGCGCTATACACCGAAAACGCCCAGAATATGCCGAGCGGCGTCACAAAGTAATTTTTCTTGATGACAATGCACCGCCACATCGAACAAGAGCGACCCGGGAATTGGTGGAGTCGTACGATTGGGAACCGCTGGTGCATGCGGCTTACTCACCAGACTTGGTGACTTCCGATTTTCATTTGTTTTCATCGATGGGCCATGCACTTTCCGAGCAGCGGTTCAATTCTCACGAAGAAGCCAAAAAATGGCTCGATGAGTGGTTTGCGGCCAAAGACGGCCGATTTTTTGGCGCAGCATCCACAAATTGCCTGAGAGATGGGAAATATGTGTCGCTAGCGATGGCTATTATTTTTTTATTAATAAACGTTTGAAATAGAAAAAAGTCTCATTTCATGGGTAAACAAAACAACTATAAAAGAAAGTTAAAAAAAATCAACAATTTTTTATCAAAATTTCGTTAGAATTTTTAGAAAAACTTTGTACCAGTTTAAAGAGACTAAACGTATGGCACGTGTTGATTTTTCAGAATTTTTTTCGCTGACGCAGTAACGCAGACGTTTTATTCCACATAATGAATGCTCGAAATTTTTATTATTATATGGAACACGAAACCGTCAACAAATGTTTTTCCTTTAATCCGCGCAAATTTTTACCCACTTCAAGCTAATTACGATTTTCCATGTCAAAGTTCAATGGACTATAAAAACGCATATGCCAAATTAAACAAAAAAAAAAAATTTTAATTTCAATTTTTGATGGAAATTTGTTATTTGTGATCCGTATAAATCATCCAATATTTCAGTCTCCTTTAAACTGCCGAAAACTGGTAGTGTTTTTCAAGCAGATGTCTTCGCAATCCTATAGGCATGCAAAATGCTTAGGAATCACTGTTGGGAGTGACCCATAAATATCTTTTCCACTAGTTAAGCTGCGATTAAGGCCCGGTCGTCGCCATGCTTTAGCGCTCTTCTGGTCAACTCCTATAAGGAGGAGATCAAACGTCTCGAACGTGCCGGAAACATTTCTCTTATCTCGGTTTCAGGGCATATGATATACATAGAGCGAAATGAAATTTCTGATGATGCCAGAAAGGATCGACAGAACCGACTTCTGTTGCCCCCGTCTGAGACACCGGTGGCCCCTTAACAATTGTGGAAGTGAAACTGCACAATTTATTTCTTAACAAAGCACAAAGAAGATGGAGTTCTACCTCATCGTGTGCTGTCTCGAAAACACTGTAGTCTCAGTACGACAGAAGCAGGACGCTTAGATTGCTGGGGATCCCTAACCATTCAATTTGTAAACACATAGCGGCGCTCACCGGTCACTGGGTGATCGGAACACATATGGAGAAGCTTGGACTTCGGTGCAACCCCCTTTGCGGAAGCTTTGGGTTTCCGACAGATAAAGAGACTGTTGGAAACTTTCTTTGCAAATATCCGGGTTTGGCGGCTAGACGCTTGAGGTTGCTTAGTGTGCCTTTTGGTGATAGATTAAAGCAGTTTGTCTTTGAATTGTGGAATTTTTCGCGTTCCAAAACGGCTACTTGTGGTGTACCCGTGATACTCTTGCCATCTAAACTATCTACCTATAAAAAGTATGAAACTTTAAGTTGTACAGTTTTTGTTGTGGAACAGGGTGCGCAAAATTAATCATCCAATTTTGTTTTTAAATAACTTTTTTACTAAATAAAAGATTTTAGGTGTTGGAAATCTTTATTTTACTCGGCTGTTTGTATACTGCAGTGGTCCGATTCACGTCAAATTGACGTACGAGGCCATTTGCAAAAATTTTCCGATAGAGTCATTAATTTTGCGCCACCTGTTATGAACAATTTTTTTATATGTATAAAGTAAAAAAATAAATTAATTAAATTAATTAAGTAATAAGCAGTCGAAACTTTGCACTATGTGTCACTGCTATTATTGTGAACACAAGTATATATGTAGTATATGCTCACATGTGTGTTCATGCATGTGTTGGCAGGATTATAGTTGTTTGTGTGTGCGCATCACTCTGTGTCGCTATCATTTCCATTGGGAGTGGCCGCTTAAGCGCTTTTAGGCCACCATCAAAGTGAATTTTAGTGGCCACATTTGCCGTCTGCGATTGGGCACAAAAAATTAAATAAAACTATAACAACAGCATCAATGAATATATAGAAATATAAAACGATGGAGCGCATAAATAAATGAATAAAAGTTCGACTCGTTAAATGGCTGGATGAATAGGAGCGAAACTTTCATTGAGTTTATGGCAAATTAGTCGCACTTCACTCCAACTAATGTGCGCATCGGCACATTCACCAACACCGCCAACAACAGCAATAGCAAATAGCTATAGAAAAGCCTAACACTAACACCTTGCTACAACCCATCGGTTGTTGCCTTTCTGCGCTGCCCAATAGCCACCCTTTGTTTTGGGAACATTTCACTCATAATCGAAATTATCATCATAATTCGATTCGAACGCTTCGGACCTTTCAGCGCTGACGCGGTCGTATGTATCGGAAACTTTTATAATTTTTTTATGTTTTTATAATACCCACATATATACGTATAAATGTATATGTATTTATATGTATTCAGTATGTGATTAGAAGCAGTTTCATTTTTCTCGCTGCGCAACGAGTACTCGCAGATGAAGCCGTCGATTGCCATTAGTTCGGTAGGCCGTTGGAGGTAAATGGACTGATCAACTCACTGGTCACACTTAAATAAAACCATAAATCTCTTGCCCTATTTTTGTAATTCATATTTTAATTTTTTTTTTTATTCTTTACAACTTAAATCCAAACAAGTTTTGTATAGTAAACTCTGAGATTTTAGAATATATGGGCGTTCCATTAAGACCGCCTGCTTAATATTTAACTGTAATTGTAATTTCTGTAGTTTGGCTTATAGTGAGTATTATTAATATTTTCCTTTTCGACAGCTGTGAGGTTTGTTTAGCATGGCGTTCGGCGCAGAAGCTTGGACGATGACTCTTGGAGTGTTTGAGAAAAAGATTCTGCGGAAGATTTTTGGACCTTTGCACGTTAGCAAAGGCGAGTATCGCAGGCGATGGAACAAAGAGCTGAATGAGCTTTACGAGGACATGGACATAGTGTAGCGAATAAAGATCCAATGGCTTCCTTGGCTGGGTCATGCTTGGGATATTATATAACATCCCGAATACTTTGGAAGCACCACCTCAGTCGCCGGATCTAAGTCCGATCGGGTACTTGTGGTTAGATTTGGAGCGTACAATTCGGAAATACGAAATTACGTCAAACGCCTTAAAGCAGCGATACTCAAAGAAAGGGCAGATATGTCAGCTGTTAGAACACAAACGCTAGTTTTCTAAATGGAGAATAGATTAAGAGAAGTTATTAAAATGAAAAGATACGAGATTAGTTAAAAAATATAATTATATCTAAATTAAAACTTAGACCCCAGTGAAATGGCTGAAAAAGTTGTTGAGGAATAAATAAAAACTGAAAGTAGCTTCTGATATTTTATAACCGAGAAAAAGTATTTCCGAATACTTTCATGAGACACTGTATATATAAATAGGTCTACAAAGCAATAAAAATATATAAATAATTGGTCCATTTGGCCGAGCTTCCCCTCCTATTTGTGGAGTGCGTCTTGATGTTGGTCCACAAATGGAGGAACCTACTGTTTTAAGCCAAATGTTTTTTTTTACGAAGAGCTTTTTCGTGCCATGAAAATACACTCGGAAGTTTGCCATTGTCTGCTGAGGGGTGACCGCTTTAGAAAATCTTTTTAATAATCTTTGCTGTTTCATGACTACCCACAGGGGCTCGAGCCTATGCACGCCCGAATGGTAATCACGCACCAACGGCTACAACGGAAAAAAACAAAAAATCCGACTACTAATTTTGATGCCTTAGTTGTTGTTGGTCTCTTTTAATTTTGCATTTCCAAACACCCTCAATCAATGTTAAATTTTATGGCCACGTGTTCCCGGTATTCGATTACAAAAAATTCTGGTCATTGATTTTAATGACTAGCCACCGAAAGTCAAGCAGAGCGCAAAGTGGTTAAAGGTCTGCAAAATGAACTTTTTAAAACATTTTGGCTTGTCAGTTTGGTGAGTAATTTTTTTTCTTTTTTTTTTTTTTGAATAGGCTTACAACAAACCAACTAAAGAGATAAAAAGAGGTAAAAAAATCCCCTCTAGATCTTTATTTTTTTTTTAATTTGCATAATTTATACACCAAATTTTGCATGAATAATTTGCTTCCAGAGGTATTTCATTTGCAAATTGCCGCTCGTAAAATAAATTAAAATTGACAAACCTATGTATACAAATCCGAGCATGTCATAGTCCGCAGCGGCAATCAGCGATTGGTGTTGAGGGCAATGGTCATAATATGTTAATATAAGCGCTAAGTTACTGATATTTATACAAAATGTGTGCGCCCATGTAAGTATGTATTTGTATTGATGTTTAGCTGAAGGAAATGTTGTTGGTTTCTACCCTCCCACCTGTTGAAATACTTGTAGTGAGCAGCACGAAGTAGAGAAATTCATATGAACCAGAATTTGAAGCTTGAAGCCCAACAGGTCTTGGTTACCGATCAGCAGGAGCTGAGCGCTATTGACTTCTATTTTAGCTCAACTTACCCTGTGAGAATCACATAAACTAGAAAAGGCAACGGAGGATTGAGTTTGAGAACCAGTCTGATTTTGCCCTTAGCGGACCACTTCGTAGCAAGCGAACAGAATGGAGTATAGAAAGGAGAAAAGTATGCGGAAACAATCGTCATTCTCTTGTACTACAACTGTAGCATCATACAATGATGACTCTGGCTCGCCGTAAGTTGCTGTTTCAAGCAGAGCTGATAGTTGAAGTTGTGTATTAGAATACAATAACAGTGGCTCAGTACAGTAGGTTCTGTTTTTATGCGGCTTTTTTTATGCGGTTTTGAAATAGTGCGGTTTTTTTTTAAATTACAAAATGCATGTCGACCTATCGGGAATTGTACATATAAACAAGATTCTAAACCAGCTAAGCAAAAACTCATCACAGATTACATCAGAAATGCTAACCCTACAAGTATGGAACCGCCTGCATAACTATCTAGATCAGACGTGTACATTTCCTCAAGTGACGAAAGTGATTTTACGCCAAATCCTAAACGAACGCGGAACATGTGGGTATTGTCTGATTTTATTTCTGACTTAAATTTATTTTTCGATTCTGACGTTTCTTAAATAAAGATATAATTTTCAAAAATACAATATTTTATTTATGCGATTTTATTTAATTATTTCAGATTCATGCGGTCTATGGAACGTATCTATAGTTATAATATGGGACTAGTGCCCTTTTTTATGCGATTTTATTACATTATTTCAGATTTATGCGGTTTTAGCATTTGAAACGTATCTATAGTTTTACTATAGAACTGGTAGCTTTTTTTATGCTGTTTTTTTTTATGCTGTTTCTTGCGGAACGTATCTACCGCATAAAAACAGAACCTACTGTATATGCCATTTGAATTTTGATAAAATGTTAATTATTAAATTCTGCTAGAATGATATAATGATCCTTTTGGTAGAAAAATGTGACATACAGGTGGCGCTCCAAGCAGTAAGAAGGCGTTGTTTCTAAGCAACGGCAGGTGGGCATTCCCATTACTTAGGACTGATAACGGCAGGCTAATCACCTACCCTGTCAGAAATCAAATAGATGAACGAAACGAACGCAAGACTGAGTAGAGTAAACAAAATCTAGAGAACGAACGATCCCTCGAATGACACGGATCGCAGAATGTAAGTATGAAATGTAGGCTTTTATTCCAGCAGAGGCGTGACAGTCAAATTCAGAAGCACAACTGGCTGCGGATGACATAAGAATGAATAGAATATAAGAGTCGTATGACGTGAGAATGAAAGAAATTGAAATTACAGAATATAAAACGTGGAGGCGTATGGAAAATTTACTAGCCGAAGTTGGAAATGAGAAATTAAGATGAAATAGGAAAATTGGAAACGGAAAATAGGAAGAACAGGGTGTTTCAGATAAATGGCTATGGTAAAATTTTCATACTTAGTTAAATTTTTTATGTGCAACAGAATTTTTCTCACTTTGTTCTTCAATGAACGATCACAATTCGAATACCTCTTAAATTTTGTATCGAAATAGTTAATCCAGGAAACTTGTACTAAAATTGCAAGCATTTATATTAAATGCAAGTATATATCGGATATTTTTTAAGAGCTTGAGAGTACAAAAAATAAATATTTTCGGAATGATTTTTTTTTAATATAATCTTGTGTTTTTTTCATAGAATTTATTTTTTTAGCATGAAATCCGGCTTATGTCCGCCGCGGCTTCAAGTTACATTGTCCACTCCAGCAGTTCAATTTTTGACTACTTTCGAATAAACCTGAATAATAAATCTAAATGAGTCCAATAAGCGAAAATGCGACACACGAACTGCATTTTATATATAAAATTTGCCACGTAGTCGAAGGACAAAGGCTCACAAGTTGAGAACGACAACTTCGACATTTCGGCGTCTTTAACAACACTTTGCTCTGTGAAATTCGCGAATATTTTTAATTCAATTTGAAGCAAAAATATACCAGAATATAAAATATAAGTGGCACAGCCCTATCCACTAACGAAACAGCGGTAGCTAGCAGCGCGAACATAATTTGTCGAATTAAAAACTTGTTCTTGACTATCAAGAAAAACATGCAAAGCGTATTAGTTCCCAACTAGACAATTTAGTACTAGTTCCAAATAGCCGCGAAAGGCTTCCAGCGATTGCATTTGCCTGCGGGGATGCTGTTGTTGCTACTTATGCTTTTGATATGCGTGTGACAACGTGTCATGTCGCGCGCGCGCGCACCACTAAATAAGACTACAGGTATCACGCACACCCATACTTTGGCACATATCAACACATCAAGTCCACTTAAGTTTCAGCTAGAATTAAATACAACTTTATTAAACTTAAACTTATTCAATGATAAGAATGGCATTGTTTTCGCTGCTTTGTTTGGTTGTTTAGAGATTTATCGGTATTAGCTTTTAAAAGAGCGCACTGGATTTTTAATACTTGAATACATTTCCACTTTCAGATGGAGATTTCTTAAAATTAAAGCAACGGATTACATGCCGATACGCTGGTCAAGCGTGTCTCCGGTACTGAGCTATTCTGGCCATTGATTTATCGCCGCTATTTAGTTGTTTTTAAGCTTACACATTTTTGAATTGAATGTATTTGTGTTGTTGGCGAGTGGCAGGATTACCAAAAAACCGTTTATTTTGTATAGGCCATAAATTATGACGCAGTTAAGCGCGTATGTTGACATTATTGATTCGATACTACAAATGACTTCAATTAAATTTTTAATAATCCTATAAGTCAGCTCAGGGTAGTGCAATATCTTTGTGTGTGTGAGCCTAAATTAGTTATTTGATTTGAGAAATTATGCTTAATGAGTTGAGTTGGGATAAAAATATTAGAGATATAACAAAATATTAAATCGGATTATTGGTATCATAAGACTCAAGTTTAAAACTCTAAGCTCTCATTGGAATATAATATAAGAAATCATTAGAGAATTATTCCATAGAGGACATCTAGCGTCCAAGAATTGTAAACGAAAATCAAAGCGCAGCTGCCTTTAGTAGAAATACTTAAAAGTCAGAGAGTTCAAAATTGCGTTATTTGAGGGTCTAATGTACTAATTCGTATACCTACAGTTTGTCTAATAGAAGCGTGACCAGCAAAATTCGAACTCAGAGTTCCGTAATAAAAAAAATTAAATGATCGAAGACATGCATAAGCGAAGCCAAATTCAGAACAGAATTGGGCAAACGTAATACTCACGAATGAATCTTCCTTTTGGGCAAATAGTTGCATACGTCGGTTTTGATGCACTGCTGATAATTGGAAACTTCAAAGAACTCTAAAGCATTTAGTTATAGCTCATATTTGGGGCTGCTTCGCCGTTTATTTGTGTTTACCGTTTGAATAAAATGTTGATAAGTAAATTTACAAAAAAGCATTATTACGTCAGCTGCGAAGATGTTTGGAAGAACTAGCCAACCTTGGAATTTTCAAGAGGACCACTATCCTAAGCATCAAGGTGAATAGAATGGAAACGGAAAATGGGATTGGCCTTCACAGTCGCCTCATGCCAACCTTATTGAAAATGTTTGTTGAATAGTTAAGCAAAAATTCAAAGGAAAACAAATATGGACGGTCAAACAGTTATGAAGCAAATTCGGTTGATTTGGAGACGATTAACTCTACAACTTGCGCAGGAATTAACACAAAATATGACTCAATGTGAAACCATTACAGCTAATGGTGCTGACTACATATTTCATTTAATAAATATAAAAAAAATAAAAAAAATGGTCTAACAGTTTCTAAGTTATGGCGATCACCCTTCCATTAGAAATACTGTGAATTTTTATTTTTGAATAAAAAAAAATAAAAATAAAATAAATAATTGGCGCGAACACTTCTGTTAGGTGTTTGGCCGAGCTCCTCCTCCTATTTGTGGTATGCGTCTTGATGTTGTTCCACAAATGGAGGGACCTACAGTTTCAAGCCGACTCCGAACGGCAGATATTTTTATGAGGAGCTTTTTCATGGCAGAAATACTCTTGGAGGTTTGCCATTGCCTGCCGAGAAGCGACCGCTATTATAAAAATGAAATTTTTGAATAAAGCTGCACTAAAAGTTTCTCAAGATATTCGGAACCCTTCCAGTGGTGGTCTTAACTGTCTAAGCAATAAGTGGATCTCCAGAAATATGAAACGCAATTTTCGATATACAAAACATTCCTATAGAAATTGCTAAATTGACCCCACCTCTTCCCATTTCTACCGCATCTATAAAAACGGTAAGTGGAGCTCGGTCTTTGAGGCCTCATGACCAAAGAAAGATCATACAATTGGGGGACATCAGAATTCGTTTTAGAGGTATGGTTCCTTCAGCAAAGTTTCTTATTTTGATCCCTAGAATATGATTTTCACAGAGCAATGGGCATTTTTTTTTGCCTCCCCACAAATCGACCCGGCCTATCATACATACATCTGTTTTTAAGGGTCTCGAATTGTTCCATGTTCTACTTCCATCGAGTGTTAGTCTACTTGCTGTTCTGGTCTTCTCCTAAATGGGTAAAATCAATCAACCCAAAAATGACTATTTGTTTGGCCTCGAATCACCACTCTTTCTGCTGCATCACTTCGGGCAACACCAATAGGCGGTTCCATGTTAAGTGATGCAAGCTTGGATTTGGCTCTTAATTCTCCTAAAAATTGGTCTGTCACACATATTTGAACACAACTCAGAAAGTTAACAGAATACTATTATTGAACTTCTGCTGTTCTACTATTATTAAACTGAGATATTAGTGAAAAATTTAGAAACAAATAAAATAGAGTGCTTTTTACATAAGCCAAAAAAAAAACATGTCCAAAAATTTTGACATTTAACTTCAAATCGTTGTTTTATCGTGCAAAATTGTGTATCTGGCTACTTGGCAAAAATCAATGATGACATAAACAAGACTTGTTCTACTGGTATCTAGGTGTCTTTTTTTTTTTTTTGAATTTGAAAAGGTCGAGCCAAGGAGCACCAGGAGATTTGGTGGCTCCTAAAACACTCAGACTAAAGAGCCCATTGTATTTAAAGCTCTGGAAAGGGGGTAGATAGTCAAGGAGGGAAGGAGAAAAGTATCAGAGAAAGAGATAGGAAAGAATAGAAACAGAGATAGAGATAGTTGGTCCTGTGAGAATTTTCCAGATTCTTTGGCAAATCTGTAAATATCCTCCAGTTTTAGAGAACGCATATTACTCATTCTCACGACATCGGAACCCAAACCTCGTAGCCTTGCTCTAGCAAAGGCAGGACACTCACAGAGAAAGTGCTCAGTGCTATCCGCCTCCTCCAAGCATGACAGGCATACCGGGTTCTCGATGATTCCAATGGTGGTCACATGCTGACCCCATGGGTTGTGTCCTGTAATGATGCCGACCATCAACCGAATATCTTTCCTTCTAAGTTTTAGTAGAAAGTTTGACAGTTTTCTGTTCGGACTTGTCACAAAACATTTTGCAGTTCTGCAGCATTCCAGACCGGACCATCGCTCTTTATGTAGATTGCCTACATAATCGCTGGTCCAGTTCTTGATTCCTGCGGGACTGATTCCGATTATTGGCTCTGGCCCCTGTGGGGACACCGCTGATCCACGGTTGGCCAAATCGTCGGCAATTTCGTTTTCTTGAACACCGGAGTGTCTCGGAACCCATATAAGTACAAGCCTGTTTTGTCTTGTGACAGAATTAAGCTTCTTCTTACATTCTTGAACAATCTTTGAGGTTTGCTTCGCGTTCTCCAGGGCCTTCAATGCAGCCTGACTGTCACTGAAGACTCCAATCTGTTTCCCAGGTGTCACTTTTAAAGAACTCTTTATAACAAATACTCTAACACATGGGCTGAAAATTCGAGGGTCTAATACATAGTTGGCAATAGTTTTATTGCATTACCTCTTTAGTTAGTACTAACCTTAAAAAGACGGCTGTTAAAACCTGATATTCTATTCATTAGTTCGTGAGTTATGTGTAGCGCTACTTTTGTGATTTCATGTTTTAATTTAGATTGCTTCTTAATGGGAAAAAATACCATTCCATCAAGACAATGTCTTGAAAAGTGTTAGAAACAACAATAAAACGAAGGCCTGCTTTTTTTTTGGAGGGGAAGGGTATCAAATGCCTATGGCTGAAACCGTGGTGTGGGACTTTAACGCAACTAAAACCCCCCTTATGTCCCACGGTATGTCATACCGGAACTTCACCGTTAAGTAGTACGACAGGAGGCCGTTGTGAGTGTATTATTACTCAATCGTCTGTTATTGTCATTCTGTTCCGTACATTGCGTTAGAGAGCTCTTTCTAGGCATCTACGTGCGTATTCCGTGTATTGAAGGTTTTTCAAAATATTTGCGCCCACTGCCCATGTCACTTTCGACTTTTCCTCCTTTTCGCACTTAACTATGTGGGATAAAATTTTTCTCACTTATGTTTTCACCAAACGGTCTCTCCAGCATATTTCGGTCATTAATGAGCAGCAGGCATTGAAACAAGATATGCCCCGCCGTTTCTTGTTCTTCGGGGCACTGCGGGCAGTACGGAGCGTTCTAAAGATAGAACCAGTGAAGATATGCTTTGAAGCAACCATGTCCATTAAGCAACTGCGTGATACAGAAACCGATTTCTCCTGTGTTTTTGTTCAATCGCGTTGCTTGGAATCAGTTTAAAGGTACACCTACTTTTCTCGTATTGCTCCCACCGTATCTGCCAATTTTCAATTGTTTGAAGCCTTTCTTCTTCCTTAGCCCCGCTCGATGCTTAGCTCAATGGTATTATATAACCTATACATTTCAACCGCGAGAAGGTCGATGGGCACCATTCCCGTTATTACATGGACTGGGTCATCTGAGACAGTGCCATAGGCACTGGCTACTCTCAAGGCGCCAAGTCTGTATGTGGCTCGTATGTTTTCGAGGTCCGATGACTTCGTTTTTGCCTAGACTGGGGCTACGTACATAATCACTGAGCTCGTCACTGTTTAGAGGAATTTCCGTATGCTTTCGCGAAGGCTGCAAAGATAAATCGTTGATGAAAATAACGTTGATGAATAAAGCTAATTTTGAACAAAAGAAAAACGAGTTTTCTTTGTTAGGCTTGGGACTTTTCACCCCATGTGTTGTGTAAAAATATCTCTTGAAACTAAAGCTTGTGGCTTAAAGGCATCTCTCTTATTCAACCTTCCAAATATTTTTTTCTAATATTTAATTTTTCCAATATATTATTGACTTAAATTTATTAAAATTCCTCTGACTTTCCAGAAAAAACCCGTTTAATATAAATTTTTTCCAACTTCTTCATGTAATACATAACTTCTGGTGTACAATTTTTTTATTCAGTTATTGAATATTTCCACTCTAAGATAACTAAGCCACTTATTTCAACACCGATCTGCCCACAAAAGTCTTTTATAAATATAAAAATTATAATAAAAATAATTTTTTACTAACTCTAAATTGTATGAAATGGACAACGAGAGTTGATGTTGATATTTGAATTTGAAGAAATCACTTTTAATGCTGAGTTTGTAGATTGACCATCGCCTATTAAACAATTCGATAACAAATTTCGCAGAGCTCAAGCTAAATCATTTTCTGCGGCCGCAAATTTGAACTCTGATACTTCGAACTCATCTTCCATTGGACGGTTAACTGTGGTAGCCTTTATTAATTACTACTTAGCTTTTCTAAGCAACTGTTAAGGGCCAGGAATGAAAATTTTGAATCAAACCGAAAGTCATTTCCATCCGTATGGACGCCACAAATTAATCGTTCACAAAATCCATGCTTTGATTCGCAGACTTCAGTGTAGATATCTCGGCCAACGTAACACAAAAATGCCACAGACTATGCAGCAAGTACTTGCACACAAATATTTTGCAAGTGCTGCGTGCAACATGTTGCGTTATTCAAATCCTTCTGTCTATTTTTAAAAATATTTCCGAGCGGTGTTGTTTATCTGAATACTCTACATACAACACCATCTTTGCACATACATACATACATACGAGAAAATTGCAGATACGAGTACAACACATATTTTCAATATTCAGGCGCAAAGCACTCATTTATACTGATCGCCCAACGGCCTAGCCACCCATCCACCCAGACATCTTCTTTGTTTATTGACATTTGCGACAATCGAATATGTTTTCTAGGCGATTGATGTGCTATCACATTCACGCACACACACACACACACACGCTCATCTTTACATTTCGTTCTATTTGCGATTTGATTTTTATTGTTGCTATATTTATATACCCGACTCACACATTCTTCCAGCCTTATGCGCCAACAAATTCGCATCACACCTTGCCAACCTCCAGCGCATTGCAGTGCGTTTTTTCGCGCCTTTTATGGTCGGTCCATTCGCCTCTTTATCCGTCGCTCGTTTGTCGCTAGTCAATAGTTCGCTAGTTTGCCTTTCGTGTGCGTGATCACAATCGAAACTTGAGTAGGCATATTATTTTAATTAAAAAACACCCCGCGCTAAAAGAGTTGTTGGTTGGCGCGCATATCTCACTTGCAGCATCGCTAGCCAAACGCCGCAAGCGGCAGTAGCAGCAGCAACTAGCACGGCCTGCCCACTCCTTCCACCACTTCACACATTTTGTTCGAGTCTAAAGATCGATGCGATGATCTGCTTGGCCGTCCAACTCTAATCGCTCCAACGCGCCATCGATCGCATCGTACTACGTTGCTTCGGCCGCTCGCCGCACTGGGTGCCTCCATCGCTCGCAGTTCTCGCTGCACTCGCCTCATTTGCATCTTTGATGGCCTCAGTCATTCGTTGTTGTTGGCTGCGTATTTCCTTTTTGGCTGCCGTTTGTGACAATTGACATGTATGTCCGTCTGCCTGTCTGTGGGTCGGTGGTTTGTTGGTCTGCGTGCGTTGTGTCTACGTGTATTTATGTGTGTTTTATGTGATATTCATGTGTGCATTTATTGCATGTTTAGCGTAAATGCGATTCTTATCGTTTGTCAAATTGAGTGACGAATCGCCGTACATGATGAGCAACAACGAGACATCGACACAGACACCGACACCGACACGACACTGACAATAACATTGTCGGCACTGATTTGGTTCTATCCGCCTTCCACACCACGACTTGTTGCATGTGACAGAGATAATGCGAAATGTCAAGAATAGTAATGGAAAAGTTCCATGGCTAGCGGTTGGAGCGGGTGCCTAAACTTTTTACACACAAATGCATAGAACACTCGAGGACGGGACAGATGTTGTCTGCCTCACATACACATTTAATTTTTGCTCAAAAAAAAAAAACCTTTTTAAAAGGCAAATAAATTTCAAAGGCTACTTAAGAAACCAGCCTTTAGCTGTTTATGTGTGAATCCTATATTCATAGCAATGCCTTTACCGGGCCCCGATCTAGAAATTTCAATAAATCGATTTTTTTGTTTTTTCGATATTTCGAAAGTATGTACAGCATCTTAAGAATTGTGCCTGAGCGATTAAGTTATGCGGCTCGTACGATCCTTTGCACGTTGGGATCGGCGAGTATCGCAGGGGATAATCGTGTAAGCGTTTATCGCGCCAATTAAGAAGAAGAAGAAAAAGTATCTTAAGCTATTATAGCTTTTACAGCCCATTAACTAGGTAGAAAGCGGTCCGTGCGCTCTTGTGCCTCAAACTTTAAACTCATTTATCTCGAAACGACTTTTTTTGACCTGCTGTTATCAAAAAAAAAAAAAACTATTCAACCGAATCGTCTGAAATTTTAATATGTTTTCATAACATCAATGGATATCGCCCTTACTATAATCATATTATTATTTCAATAATTTTTTGGAAACTGAAAAACCAAAAAAAAACCCGATTTTTAGAGTGGCGATTTCAAAACCGCGCCATTTTGTAAGCATTTTTTTTATTCTATTACGGGACATAGCTACAGTCATACTGATTAATAATTTTTTTGGTTTTCGTGTTTGAGATCAATAGAAGAGCCAAAATGGACAACACCGTCCAAGTCCAATTTTTCGGGTGGGCAACACAGCGCCATTTTTAAAATTATTAAAATTATAAAATTTTCTTTTTTTCATTTTTGTATGTAAACGAAGTTAAATAAAAAGCCTAAAGAATTCAAATATCGTTTTTCATTTTTTTATTCTACAAAAAATTCCTGAAAACACTCTAGACTCTTAACCACCGGGACCCCTTCAGTAAACAAATTAAATTGGATGGCTACGTTTTCACGATATTACAATTAGATTATTACATTTATAATCTTGTTTGAAGTGATATACTGGATCACCAACTATTTTTACCATCTTCAGCAACGTTCTTGAATATTTATTTCTCATTAGTAGTTTTTCGAAATTTCTAATTTGTAAATTTATTTTCCTTTTCCGTACATTTTAGTCGAAATTATTGAAAACAGGGTAATGAACTTACTTTTTTAAAATAAACTTTTTTATTTCAGTCTTTTTTACTTAGGTAGTGATTTTCTTTTGAAAAAAAATGTTTGAAAAAAAAAATCACTACCTAAGTAAAAAAGACTGAAATAAATAAGTTTATTTTAAAAAAGTATCCGAATGGATACAAACGCTCCGGCTTTGAAAGTATTCGATGCGGTACCAGCAGGTGGTAGTAGAGGAAGAGGAAGGCCTCCTCTGTGTTGGAAAGATCAGGTAGAGAAGGACTTGGCTTCACTTGATGTGTCCAATTGGCGCCGGTTAGCACGGGAAAGAAACGACTGGCGCGCTTTGTTAAACTCGGGCAAAATCGCGTAAGCGGTTATCGCGCCAATTAAGAAGAAGAAGAAGTGATTTGAAAATATGATGATTTGAAATCAACCATATCAAGAGCATCGTGGTCTTATGTTCCAGACTGGAACTCGAAGAATTTATGATAAGCAGAGCTGAAAATCTATATATGATAGTGTAGCATTTGTCTTTGTAAAAACTTGACTCAACGAAATTTAAAAAGTATATTCCTTTCGTCCATGGCTCGGATATAGATTAACCCCCCACGTGGCGCGTGATGTGCGTTAATCGGAAAATTCGTATTTCTGGCCACATTTCGATGAAGCTAAAAATGAGACTAAAAATACTTCTACGAGAAATGAATCCCTAGGCGGCGCTAGAGTCGACATATTGAAATAGTTTATATTTAATTTCCGATTTGCAAAAATTATTGAATTCGCTGGCGCCGGAGTCGAATTATTCAGAATTTTTTTTATTTATGGTCCTTCCTATGTGAGATTAGTAAAATTTATACGAAAAGGTACACCGCTAGTACATATAAAGGGTACGTACGGCATTCGAGGGCCACTTCAGAGTAAAAACAGGAATCTTGGTAGAATGGAATGTAGTCAGCTGTTATTTGTGCGGTATGTCAAACATAACATCTCAAGCGCTTTAGGGTTTTAATTTTGTTCCGACAAAAACTGTCCTCTGCGCATAAAGTAGATATGATACGATTTATACTGGAGATCTTCATATACAACTCGACGGATAAAACCCTAAGAAATATGTATCATAGCTCCCTCATAAGGGCTCTCATTGATTTTGAAGGGTCCACGTCAATGGTCGCTTCCACTAGTGGAATAAATTCTGCAGTTCAGTCAGTGTCAGAATGTTTTTTGCGCTTGCAGCAGATTCGGCATCGGCGTCTGATGCTTGCAATTCACAGCGAACCTTATGAACGAATAAATCGGCAAGGAAGAGATGATCTCCCAGCTTCTGTGCCATTATCCTACTCTATCTAGACTAAGCTTTAAGTGTTAGACAGACAATTTAATGAATTAGAAGATTTCAGTATCGTGGGAATCAAGGACTTCCTACAATTTTTGAAAAGTACGCATTGGTTTTAGCAGAGATAACGACAAGTTTCCCTCGCGGCATCACAATGAATGTGTTTTGCGCGTAAGCTAACCTAGCCTAATGAATGCTAAGTCAAGGCAAAGAGCAATGAAAAAATACAAACATCTTAGATGTAAGAAGAAACAATAAGGCTTTAGTCGTTTATATTAATCGCTTAAATAATATAATAATTTAAAAAAGACAAAGAAAAGTGGATAAAAGCAATGCAATGGCAGTTGAAAATGAGCCGATTAAGAATGGGAGCTAAAAAAAAGTAATAACATATTTGACTCTAATAAATTGGAGAGACTTGAAATATTTACTATTTTATTTATTGTATCTTAAGCTGAAAGGCAAATGCCACTAAAATTAAGATACAGTTTAGGCGCCAAAGGAATCAAAATAAAGATATAAATAAAGTAGCTCAATAATTTTCTCTAGGCTAGATTGCTTACCACAGACGCGTTGTCCTCAACATACTTATATGTGGCAGGGAATTTTTAGTAGCTATAAAAGTATTATTAGTAACTATCGGGCTTGAATATAGCGGCCTTGAGAATTTTCTTATTAGCCGTACTGTTTTTCACCACACAATTCCTCATTCTAATCACTTGAATGTTTCCCTTGTCACTCAATCGCCTCATCACCTTTCAACTTTATTGATACCTCACCAGACGGACTCCTGGTTAAACTGGCTTACAAAGAATTAATGACTTGTTACCCAAGAACAGACCATCAAAATCCTATGTAAGATCGATTGCTTAATCAGTAGATTAATAAGTGAGCGCTTTTTTTCGAGGGCAATCATCTAGCATATCTTAACCGATTACCGTCATTTCCACTGCATCTGTGATTGCATCTGCCTATTTCCGGTTCTGCCTTGAAGAGGTTGAGCTCTTTTCTCTGTGATGATACCCGCGACGAGGAAACACTCATGAGTACAACTATACCGGCATATCAGTATGCGCGACTTGTAACCTCACAGCTACTCCTAAGTGCTAAGCACCTCTCCACAATCTGCCATGCATGGCAGAACTGCCAGGAAGGTATTACTTCATGGGGATGGTTAGCTCAAAGGTTAAAAGTATTGTTGACGCCTATGAATCTTCGCGCGTCATTATGAGTATGTGTTACATGCGCGCAGACTCCCTTCCAGTTATCACATACGATTCACAGTATTTTCCCATCTGAAGATTTCTCCCCTCAGCAGGCAATGGCAAACCTCCGAGTGTATTTCTGCCATGAAAAAAGTCTTATAAAAAACTATCTGCCGTTCGGAGTTGGACTAAAGTTGTAGGTTCCCGCATTTGTGGAACAACATCAAGACGCACGCCACAAATATCACAGAGGGAGGAGCTTCGACAAACCCCCAAAAAGGGTGTAAGCGTCAACTATATATGCCACGTATATAAGATTTTAAAGGTTAAGGGAGTATAGCGTGGGCATTGGAGCATGTGTTGATCAACATATTCTTCCTTCTCCATGCAGATTGGCCAGTTTGGTGAACTGCCACGGCCAAATCTATGGAGGTATTTTCTAAATACTCTGTGTCATGAAAGAAATTGAGTTAGGTGGTAGTTTGTTCGCTTAAAGTTCCTTCTAACCACGTTGTAAGGATGAGTATTAGCTCAAGTGTTCATCTACCCTTACGTGATCTGTTCAACCGGTCTTGCCAGCGCGCAATCGAACGACCCCTTTCGTCTGCTGCAATTTCTTTACGCCTTTCTGTACTGTCGTAGTCGGATAGCCTTAAATATACTCCCTTCATTTCTTTTGCGAAAATGCCTACCGGGGTTGCTCCCGCAATGACGAAAGAAGCGTCATCGGAAAAGTTACAGAATCCGCAGATAGTCCGCAAAGCGCTGTTGTCTGCAGAAAAGGTTGAGCACTGCGAGTAAATTTGATGCGAATTCCGGCCTTGGTCAAACAGATGTTTAAGTATAGTCAAATTTCAAGGCCTAGAAATGTGTTTGCTTAAGCTATCAAATATCCCCTACATTAAATGAAACTACCGATTCCCATCCCTTTTCCCTGATCCCAACATTATTCATTTACTCCTGCACGTATAAGACGTTGCAAATAAAAACTTATGCGTATGTATGCGTGTGTGCAGTCCGGACATATACATACATACACACAATCAAACTAACTAGATACTTTTATTTGTAGCTGCATTGCCCTCAACAAAGTTTTCACCATTCGCTGTAGCCATTCTAAAATTCGCCGATCACAACCGATCGTCTGCGCCTGTTGCTGCAGATCGCCTGAAACGTTGACACATTGCTGCAATGAATGCGTGCGTAAGTACATTGACTATATACATATGTATGTGTGCATGTGTGGAATAAATGTATGGAAGTGCATATTTAATACGTTGTAGGAGTCGGTGCACAGCATTTGCGTCATTGCCTCCTTTCGCATAGAAAACTACGATCTCCGACACAATAATGGGCGCTTGCAACACATCACTCCCACCACAGAGACTCACTGGCTGTGGGACTTTCCACAGTATATTGCACACATGCATCTGCACAGACACAATAGCAGCAGCAGGAACAACAAGAATATCCACCAAACCGTGCAGCAGTCAGTGAACGTCATCGACATGATCGTCAGCACCAAATGTGGCAGCGTCATCACCAACCGTTGCTGCTGCAACAGCAAATGTAGAATCAAAACCAAAACAGCAGTCTCATCGGTGGCAGCAACATGCTTGCAGCATCTGCTGCATCATCGACGGCAGCAATGATGATGGTGGTGGCGGTGGCGGTGGCGATGGCTGTAATGTGGCACAAGATTTATCACATTGTTTCACAGCTCGACTGTCTGTCTGGCTGTCTGTCGGTAATTTTGTTGTTTCCTTTTCAGCTTTTTGCACATATCTTTCCAACATTTTTTGCATTATTTCAGCACTGCCCGCGCCAGTCACACCTCCACCTCCACTCTTGTGTCAAGTATCCACTGCACTTACACATACACATACAGACTTAAGTACATATGTGTGCCGCAGTTTTTGTTGTCTTGTTTGTAGTTCTGTCACATCGTCAGGAGTGTAGTGAACTTTTGCCGTTGTCGCATAAATAAAATCGAAACTATTTTGCGTCATGTTTTAGATTCATTGCACTTGAAGGCGGTGCAATGCGCAGAAATTAAATGCATTGCCTGCTGCGGTGGTGGAGGCCACATGTGGCTGTACTGAAACCAAGAGGAAAAACAACAAATAATACGGAAAAAACGCAGAAAATATCGAATAAATAGTGAAAAAAAGAAGAAGAATTTTAATGAGTACTGTATCATAGAAGGGAAGAAAATCGCTTGCAATCTCAGCAGTGGTCCGTTGAAATGCAACTCTTGCGAATGTTGCATGTGGGGGAGTTTGTTGCAGTACAACAACCAGAGCCATACTCGCACCATAAGTACAAGCACGTAAGACACGGTACACGTCTGCCTTATAGGAAATTAAATATTCTCCAAAATAGGTGGAATAGTCCTAACTGTGGAAGTTGCAGAGAAGATTCAAATGGAAGAGGCATAAAAAAGGGTTTAAGGCAGAAACTAAAACGAATATTAAGACAAAAATGGGACAAATCACAATTAAGTGTAAATAACTTTGCACCATGGCAATACAACAACAATATGTATAGACATATTTGCCATCATAATTTGCAAATGTCGCATTGCCAGGCCATTTGCACTCGATTGTGAGCGGCCCTAATATAATATTTGAACTGACTAATTTAGTTATTCGGAAATGATTTGCCCTTTTTTATAATACAAAAAAAAATCAAGTTCAAGCAAACAAACACTGATGCTTCCAGTGCTTGGGCGCGTCTAAAAGGCACACCTGCCTATGGAATAGCCATTTGTAGAAAAAGCGAACAATGCCAAATTCTGTGTTCATCCATTTACAAGAGGCGACACGTTCGTATAGTTGCCCGCAAGGGTGTTTTTTAATCTACCTTATACGATTTATTTACTCCAGATAGAGCTCCATTTAGCTCTAGTCCAATAATAATTGCGTGAAATCAAAACTTACCATAAGGTGGAATTCAAAAATCTTAAATCTTTTTCTTGCAAATCGATATTCCGATGGAGTGACATTTCAAAAATTAAAACAACAGATGGTAACAGATAAGAGCAGTGCTAATTCAGCAATCCAATATTCCTTTGCCTAAAAATCCGGGGAAAAATTTAAACAAATTCTAAAGAACCTGAAATTCCTCTATGTAAATTTATTTTGGCCCATAATTCAGTAGTTTTAAAGTATTGTAGAGAAAGTAACCAATACTGTCTTTTGAATGAACAACTGAGCATTTATTTAAAACTCAAAAATAAATGAAAAGAATAGCAATTCTGCAATAATATATCGATGTAAAAATATTTTATGTACAAAGTGATGGCTTTCGAAAGTGACGCCAGATGTCAGTAATGAATAATTCCAAGCCTGGTACCTTTTTTATTTTTAATTAGATTAACTTAATATGCATTCGATAGTAGAAAATGTTTTGAGTTTGTTTGCGAAAACAGAAAAAATGTAGAGAAATTTAGCCTTCAAACAAATTATAAAACCTTTGGGCACAAGTGCGTGCCGGTATAAAAATTTAGAGAGGTTTATTGCATATTTGCGCCGATACGCCCATTTTTCTGTTGGCTGCGGAACTATCCCACTAACTCTGGCCGAAAATCTAGGAAAACTGTCTCACTACATTTATTATGCCTCAGCTTGTTTTTGCTCTACAATTTTAAAATAATTTGATTATTGAATACAAATTAAATTAAATTAAATTAAATTAAATTAAAGAAATAACTCACCATCTGCTTTGCCCCCCACTTGTTTCTCTTTTTATTTTCATGATATGTCGCTAACCATTGAACAGTCCTCACAGAGCTTCATAGAAAAGTTCACTTCATTTATATTCAATGAAGTATTAATTGAATAATTAAGAAATTTAATATTTCTATTACGAATAGAGTTCAATTAAGATTCGTTAATTACGCGATTAAGGTGCATGTTTGAGCTTACTATTGTGCCTACATTTTTCGAGATAAAGGGTTTGATTGAAAAGTAATGAGCCTTATTTTTTTAAGCAGTTCTATTAAACCTTTTGGCTTATACAACTAATATTCTATACAATAGGACCCTTTAGCGGTCCTTCCACTGCAGGAAACATTTTTTAAGGGGGAGGTAGGGTTTAGCGCTAAAAAAAAACACTTTTTTTGTGAATTTTTTTACAGAAATATGGCTTAAGATACTTTAATAAAATCAGTTACATGTTATTGTACATCTTTTCAATAAGTTTTTAAAAAATATTAATAATAAAATATTGACAAATAAGCCCATGACAGAGTTTTTTTGGAGATATGTTTTTCGAGAGGTGCTCTGCGGTGCCAATCGGCATTCGTCGTAGAATCATCTGAAACTAAGAAAGTCGAATTTTTCAGTTAAAGTATGACGTAATGCTCCCCCCCCCCCCCCCCCATGAATAAATTTTTTTTTTTCATTTTTGTAGTTTTGGTGGCAAAAAAAACGTAAAACGAGCATTTTTGGCGATAAATTTCGCCATATTTGTAAGTAAAAAACAACCTTAAAAAAAAAAAATTAAAAAAAACAGTGTGAGGGGGAGGTATTTTTGATTTAGAAAACGTGTGCCAAATTTGAAAAGAATCGGTTGAATAGTTTCGGAGTTGTGATTGGCACCGACTTTTAAGAAGTCGTTTCGGGAAAAACGCGTTTGAAAAAATGACTCTGAGAAATTATCGATGCTCCGTATTAGAGTGCGTACAAAGGCTACAACTTTGAGAGTTCTGCTCCGATCCACTTAAAATTTTGACACAATATTCTTAAAATGATTTACTATAAGATGAGTGAAGAAAAAAAATTTCGATTTTGTGACCCTCCCCCCCCCCCCCCCCCCCTTAAACTCAACCGCCGGAATCGCGTTCAACTCGGCTGTCACAGTTTTTTGTATCGCCTCGATGGAGTCGAAACGGACGACATTACCCAGCTAACGTAGCCGCTGGACCCTTATTCGATGCCATCACTGCCGTCGTCAACGTGCAGAGGTCCAAAAATCTTCTGCAGAATCTTTTTCTCAAATGCTCAAAGGAGACTCTTCATCGGATATTGTCTTCGTGCAAGTTTATACGCCATACGTTAGGACGGCCTTAATGAGAGCCTTGTAAAGTGTTAGTTTTGTTCATCGAGAGAGGACTTTACTACTCAATTGCCAATTTGGCCCATAGTAGCACTTGTTGGCAAGAGAGATTGTACGTTGGGTTTCAAAGCTGACATTATCGGTGTTAATCCGGGTTCCTACATTAACGAAGTCTCTTACATCCTCGGAATGATAACTGTAAACAGTGACGTGGCTGCCGATACGCGAGTGCACTGACTGTTTGTTTGAAGACAGCAGGTACTTCGCTTTGTCCTTGTTCACCCCCAGAACCATTTGCTTTACTTCTATCTGCAGCTTCGAGAAAAGCAGAACTAACAGCCAGTCAATATCATCGGCATACGCTCTTATAAAAAATTGTGCCTGAGCGACGAAGCTCTGTGACTCGTACGATCTTTTCCAACATCAGGTTAAAGAAGTCACATGACAGCGTGTCACCCTATCTGAAACCTCGTTTCGCATTAAACGGCTCGGAGAGGTCCCTCCCAATTCTAACGGTGCTGCTGGTACTGAGCAACGTCATCTTGCATAGCCCCATTCGTTTCGCTGGGATATAAAATTAAGACATCGTGACATATAGGCAATTACTTTTCATACTGTCGAAGTACAGTATGACAAAAAGATTGTGTGTGTCGATTCTCCTTTCAGGGCTATTTTCCAAGACTTGGCGTATTATGAATATTTAGTCGATGGTGAACTTTCCAGGTCTAAATGTCTAAATAACGAGAAATATTGCAGTAGGGCAGTACTCTCTGAGAGCAGGAGTAAGAATCAAGTGGCGGATCTTATGGCTGTCTGTTGTTATTGCAGCTTTCCGATGTCGAACATTCTTTGCGAAGCTAAATGCACGTTTTTTGCCGCACAGAGGCGTGTGCGTAATTTGGCTGCAACAAGTAAATGCTCCGAGTCAATGTTGAGTCCTCAGATCGTACGTACATCTAAAATACTTGAAGCGTGTCATCTACCTTCTTATGCTATAATCTTGTGCTGCAGACTTTCATGTTGGACCAGCCTCTGTCCGTTACCGGATGTTTCGTTGTGCAGGCTGTGCAGCTGAATTTTTACATTGCGGATCCCAACCCAGCGCATAATCAGCTATCCTGGTTTGTTTCGCCTTCTCACATTAGCTCGCTCAAACTCAACTTACCGGGACTTCACGGCCCACACTGGGGATTTTTGTACAGAGATGCGGAAAAAAGTATACATCCCAAAAAATATTTACATTTTTACTACTAACGAAGTTGTATATATTTGTGTATGAAAAGAACATGTTTATAAACTATTTTTAAAAAAAATGTTAAAAAAAAATGTTTTTTAAAATTCATAAATTTCAATTTTTTTTTTTTTATTAATATAAGCCAGCAAATATTTACGCACAGGATACATGTAAGTTCATAATTCTGAATTAACATCAAAATGTCAAAACAAAATTAAAAGTGTTTCGTTATCATTATGCACATACTAGAAAGCGTTTAGTTATTATCATTGCCAAAAAATAATCAGCGGCGCCTGGTGGCACCTGGTGGCACCTGCAATTGATTAAAACTGAAAGAGACGCTATTAAGCAACACGTTGATACTAGTTTCTGACCGTAGGTAAATGTAATATAGCTCAACTTGCAGATCCAAGAATATGAAGGAATATGATTTTTTTGTTTCGTAAAATTAATTATAAATAGATAATCAAATGCTTCACACCTTTGTTCTTCCGGCTTAAATATATAAAAATATTGTACCCTAAGTGAAAAAGCAAAAGGAAAAAAAAACCACCTTGGGCTTTGAAGTTTTTTCTTAGTCAGTTCAATACTATAAAAAAATTATACTTTTGACATATCTATAAAAAAAAAAAAAAATACCAGTCTAACGGTTAGACTTGATAGAAGTGAAACCTTCCGTAAAACAAACTGAGAGAGAATAAGACGAAAGCAGCATTAGGAGCGGGATAATTATAGGTTCATTATAATATTGCTATAAAGTTCATATTTTATTTTCTTCATTTTATCATTATTCATCCTCAATGTTTTCAATTTCAACAAATGATACGAGTGGCTTATGATAGATAAAATATGATACAAATGCTTTGGTTTCGATGTTGTCAAAAAAAAATACCCAAACGGACCGAAGAAACAGACTTACAAATTTCTTCCATTTTCGTCTACTTGTATTCATATAAAAATTTATGTCTCTTCCCACCAAAGCTAAATGTATTAGTATATTTCTTCTTGTATTTATTCAAGGCTGAAATCCCGGCGGTACTGCAATACCGGGTCAACCCGTGGCAGAGGTGGAGAGCAAGCCCCTAAAACACTCCGCGCATTTCCAAAAATTAGTTTAACATTTGTTGTCATCCGATGGAGGATCTATCAGATGTTAAGCTGATAGGAACAGATACCACACTACCTACTTCAATAGATTTTCTAATAAACCTTTTGAGAATTACACTCTCACAAAAATTAATATACGAAATATTTATACCGATTCACTTAAACTGACTTTCACTATCTAAACCAAAAAACTGTTTTCAATAAATAATCAGAAATGTCCTACAATGCAAATTTCAAAAAAAAAAAAATTCCATTTTCGTCTACATGTATTCATATAAAAATTTATGGCTCTTCCCACCAAAGCTAAATGTAATTATTATATTAGTATATTTTTTCTTGTATTTATTCAAAGCCGAAATCCCGGCGGTACTGCAATACCAGGTCAACCCGTGGCAGAGAAGGAGCAAGCCCCTAAAACACTCCGCCCATTTCCAAAAATCAGTTTAACATTTGTTGTCCTCCGAAGTTAAGCTGATAACCACACTACCTAGTCAATACATTTTAAATAATAAACCTAATAAACCTTTTGAGAATTACACGCTCACAAAAATTATTTATATCAACATATAATATAACGCTTCGTAACTAAATAACTTTTAGGCCAACGACGACAGCATGGCGCGGTAGCCGAGCGACTAGCAATGTGAGCTTCCGATCCAAAATCCTTGGTTCGAATCACAAGAAACAAGAAAAAATAAAAGTTATTTTTATTTAGTTCGTCGCTACTTTTATATCAACATATAATATAACGCTTCGTAGCCAAGTTGGTCGCTTTTTTCGTTTCACTTTTCCTCAAATCACTCCCAACGATTCTAAAGAAGTTTTCACTTCAAAAACTGTAAGTCGGAGTTTAGTAATTCTTTTTGATTTTATTGCTGGTTCTATTCTGGAATTTAGAAATACCATTAAACATTGCGTACCATGTTGCAAATTTGACTTTCTTCCGCTAAATCCCCAGTGTGCGGCCTTATAAGCCCAAGTGTTGCTATAATCTTGAATAAAAAAGATTTACAAAATATAACATAAACTGATTTTATAAAGGCTCCGCTCTTCAAAGTAATTATGCTCACAAATACTGAACAGTAAAGCCCACAAATTTTAGTGATTCTCACTAAGTAAACTCGATCTCAATTCCCTGCTGTGCAAATACAAAATTTGTTGGCCCACTTACTACATTTTTACTAATTTTTTTGTTTAGTTTTTTTCTTTGTTTCAGATTCTCAATGATTTCATGTACTGTTTGTTACTTTCACACACTAAAAATTTCCCAATGCCCAACTAGAAGTAAATGCAAGCTTAATAATCCAGCGATTAACGATTAACACACTCAACACACCGGGTGGGGTTGCCTTCCTGAAGTTGTGCGGCGTCAAAAAGTCTGGTAGCGACGCAAAGCAATCATCCACAGCCACATGAACAGCAGCGGCAATCTTTGCTACTGCCACTATTGCGGTATGTGTGCTTGCTTCTGTGGCCGTTGTTGTTGTTGTTGTTTATACGCACATTTGTATATGTAAGGTTTGCCTTGACTTTACTAAGGGCAATAAAAAAAATTAACAGCTTTTTAAAGCAAATCTTTGACGCGAACAACTTTACGCCTGGTAGCGTAGCGAATCGAAAATTGTGAGTCCGTTAAATGTTTCAACAGTTTCTTTAAATATGAGAAACAATATTTAAAATGTAGTAACAACAACAGCAACTACTTACATACATGTGTGCATGTATATGTGCTATAGTAGCCTTCGTAAATGTAAATATTGTGTGGGTATTTTAAGCAGACTCCCCCTACCTCACCATCGTTCACTACTTCAGAGTCTACCGCTCGAAATGAACTGCCCATTGACCTGGGATGTTGGGCGTGAATTTACATTCGAATATGTGTTGTGATTATCGACTATTAAAAAAACCGTGAAATTGGATTACTATAATGGAAATGAGTGTGTCCAAATGAAGAGAAGGTAAAACTTTAAAACTGGGGTACAATTATACTCACTTTACGCAAAGATAGATGAACACCAATACCAAATTTTTCCATACGAGATTTCTATATGTAAATGTTTATAATAAAATAAAAAATGTTTAAATTTAACAGCTATTGTCTCACTTCAGAAGGGATTATGCAAAATGCTTTTGAGGCGATTGACATTTGACATTTTATTTTATTTCTATTTTATTTATTAATCAATAAACAGAATGCTTACAGACTCTGTGATAAATACATTCAAACAAATACCTTATAAGTATTCTGAGTATTATGAAAAACTTCTTAAGATAAAGAGCAAGAAAAATCTGGTTCAGGAAGAAGAATACGTATTAAATTGAGATAGCGTCCTACCTTAGGCAGTATTTAAACCATAAACAGTTTAGGAAATACCCACAAAAAACAATTCATTAGAAGGGAAAAATTGTGATGGAACATTAAAATGAATTATCTATCTATTGAGCCAGCACAAATATCGAAGACAAAACACATCGGCAACAGAACACGCCTAGGAGATTTATTAGCGACCGGACAGAATGGGACTAACGAATTTCATCGAGCGCAAAGCAAAGCGCACAAACGCTTTCTGAACAGACTCAAATATGTACATATATTATATTATTATATTAATATAGACTGCATGAAACGGTCTCCTGGATCGAACTAAAGACGAGCACAACAGTTTGAGAGCATAGGGATCAGAAAACGAAGTACTACTGACTATTAGAGTCAAAAATGTCACTCAGGTTCTTTAATTCACGGATTGTCCTTCGTTGTGAGTGGGAGATGCAGGATGACGTTGGAACAATATTTCAATATTTACAAGGAGAAGTCCAAAATATAAAAGACTGGCGTCATAAAAATATATTTTATAGCACCTCTTTTTAATGAGTTAGTGCGTTGGGAGTTACATCCCTGGCTGACTTAAAGCTAAATCTTGGTGACATTCGGATCAGTGGAAGCGAAGTTATTGCGTTTGTGTCATCGGTACAAAAATGAGTTTCGAATAAAGAGCTTATATAAAATTTTGTTTTAAAGTCGGTAAAACGTTTACAAGAACATTTAAATTGATGAAAAAAGTTTATGGTGATGATTGTCTATCTCATGCCAGAGTTCATGAGTTGTTTACATATTTCAGAGATGGTTGTGAGGACATGAATGACAATGAAAATCAGTAATCACCGAGAACTCCATCGAAATTTTTCGTAAATTTATCAAAAACGAACCGAAATCATCGTTGAAATTCGTGGAATCGGAGTTGAATATCTCCAAAACAGCGATTTAATGCATTTCAACTGATCATTTGGGCTTCCGCACAAGTTAATTAAGGATCAAAAATTGCTCAGAATTTAACATTTGAAAGACCTCATTAAAGAGGCGAGAAAAGACGAGAACTTCCTTTACAACATTGTAACTGATGATGAAACGTGGTGTTTTCATCATGAACCTGAAACTAAGGCCCCAGACGAGCCACCACCAAAAAAATCGCATTTGGAGAAGTCAAATATCAAGTCGATGCTCATTTGTTTTTACGATTCCAAGGGAATTGTGCCAATTTTCTATCTTTGCATTTTGAAGCGTTGGTTGCATCACGCATTACGCACACACTAACTAAATATATAAGCTATACAAATCGTCCTTGAGAATGAAAAAAATAAAAAAAAGAACAAAAATAATTTTTTAGAGGAGTATACAGAGATTATCGCCAGCTCCTCTTTTGCGTAGTGCAAAATTTTTTGGCAAGCATCGAGAGAGAAGTAGTAAATTTATAACTTTAAAGCTGGATTTTTCGACACTTGAACGGCTTTTGGAATACAATTTTGTTCCAGCAATCGCGCATTATCCACATACACCTGCCACGCCCATTTGAAAATTGAAACAACATAAGCAAATAAAAAAAAAAAATATTTATCAATTGACGAAAGGCAAAATCCTTAAGTCATATCTTTTTTGTTTTTGTTTTTATTGCAATTAGCTACCAATCATTTAAACCAACATCCGTTTTTCGTTTCCATCATCGATTTATTTTTAGCCAATTATCAATACTTAAAAATTTCAAAGTTTTTTTCAAAACTTTGTCACACCGGTAAATATTTGAATAATGCAGTTGTTGTTTTTGCCATTCACACACACGCATGCGCAACTGGTTAGTCGCTTAAATTTTATTAATATTTAAAAAGAAATCATCGTACAATTTATACGCTAATTCGTGTTCGAAAGCTCGGCATAAGAAGCAAAGTTGTTCAAATATGATATTTCGCCTCCCGCGCCACAACTCGATTAACTTGTTTCTACTTCTTCCTCTTTGTCTAGTCGGTGTTTCTTGGTTGCCGCTACGAAAAAATCAATAAATTATAATAAAAATGTAGATAGCAATTTATTTTGATTCTTGAACATAAAAATCATACTTTATATTTTACGAGACATGTCGGCGTTGGACAAACAAATACAAATACAAAGCAACGCCACTGCAAAAGCGTGTCAATATGCTGGACAAGTGAGACACCAACAACGGGCAAGCAGACAAGTGGACCTTAAAAATAGTATAACTAAAAAGATCCAATGGCAGATAAAGCAAAGAGACACCACGCAGCCTGAACGGAACAATGCAACAACAATGAACACATACTTGCGTATACTCTGCAGTGAAGCGAACTAGCATCGGACTGGTGAAGAACTGACTTTTTAGGCACTGGCTCAGCCTCCATCCCTACGCAATGCTTTCAATTGCCTACATTTACATGACGATGAACTACGAAGTGAGAATTGTCATTATCTGCTTAACTTTGGAACGCTTTCACAACTGATTACATTTTTATAGATCGCTAGATTAAATTCTGTGCCACTCGCTGATTGCAATTGCCAGTTGGTGTGACCTTCAGGAGATTTTTGGTACGATAGTTCGGAAAGGCAGCCAAATTCAAAAATTTTTCTTTTAAGATTTTTAACAATGGATATATCCAAACTTAGTTATTTTTGTTTGTTAATAATTTTTAATAACAAAAGCCATTAAATTTTCTTAAATTAAAAATTCACCAAGCATTTTATGTCTATTGGAGGCGAAAAAATAATCGCTTCCGCAATTAAAACCGCAAAGTTGCAGGTACAAAAATCTATGCGTCCTTTTCTAAGTGGTGAGTTAACTCAGAGTTGGCGGTTGATTTCCAATTTCAAGTTAACCTGCAGTGGAAATCAGCTAATTTTGAATGTTCATTGAAATTAAAATATGAAATTTGAGACCAAAAATATACACTTCTAATAAAATTGTTAATCATTTAAGATTCTCAAGATTTTCAGTATATGAGTGGAGCAGTCCATTCCCGTCTGTTCCATGGAATAAAGAAATTTTTAAAGTTTTAAGGAAACATATTGTGTCCGATTTTTTCTCAGTAATTTAGCTTTTTGTTTTGACTTTTCTTTTTTATTGTTCACATTTGGTTAAAAATATCAGCAGATTACTTTTGTTTTCATTTTTCAGGTTAGCTCACCACTTAAAATCGAAGTTTATTGAAAAACTCCTGGATAAATCTGCATATTTAAAAAAATGAAGCTCACGGTAACTCATCTCTGCGAAAACGGTCCTTAGTTAGCTCGCTAGTCTATTACTTTACTTTGCGGCATTCTTAGTCACAACATCAGGTAGTTAAACGAAACTGCAACAATACCGATCACTAACTGTTACACTGTGCAGCTGTTTTACGCAAGTCCACAGGTAGTCTCTGCAAGTTCAGTTCGGGTCCAGCTCTTTAGCAACTTATCTCACTTGTCTTTCTGCTGGGTATGAACAAGTATGCAAATAAGAGTTACAGCTGGCTTCGAGAACGGGCCGGGTGTTGATGGAAAACAGATAGCAAAAAACACCAGACGAATTGGCAACATGTCGCAGTTTGTATATATGCAGTCGCATTTTTGGCTGCTGGCACGAGACGCGCCGACCCACGCACTAAAAGTAAAAACGCTAAGCGAATATTTTAAATGTTTAAGAATTAAAAATTAATTGAAATATTCAAATTGGATGCATAGTGTCATACTGATGCGAAGTAATGAGTTGCTCTTGGTTTTTGTAAAGTAACTGGGGCTTTCGGGCTTTTAAAAGGTTATCGGTTCTTATTAAATTTAATCACTTTTCCAATCTAGCAAAGCGCTTCATTTCTACTTTTTTCTTACCCATGCTAAGCGGCGTTGGTTTCATACACTAAGTGAAGGCAAGTGCTGCTTCGGCCTACCACTTCCAACTCAAAGGAGAACTTTGCTAATTTCAGCTGGTACCGCATTGAATACTTAAAGAGTATTGGCGTGTTGGTTCTTTTTCGAACGTCTTGGATCTTTATTCGCTGCACTATGTATACGTCTTGTATTTGGTTTCATCGTCTGCGACATTCGACTTTAACAAAACTCGAAAATTCAAAAATCTGCCATAGAATGTCTCTCTCGAGCACTCAAAAGGCCGTTTCATCGGATGTTGTTATCGGCCAAGCTTCTGGCACGTATGTCACGCTAGAACGGGCATGCTGAGAGCCTTGTAGAGTATTAATTTTGTTCTTCAAGAGTAGACTTTACTATTCAGTCGCCTACCCAGTCCAAAGAGTGTCTTGTTGCCAAGAGTGATTCTACGTTGGATTTCAAGACTGACAATGTTATGTGTGTTGATGCTGCTTCTCACATAAACAAAGTCTCATTACACCTCGTCATTGTAACTATAGGGTCCGCCATATAACTTAACGGAATTAAAAATGCTATAAAAAAGAAACTACTCAATATTTTTCCAAACTGTTTTTTTTTTATTTTGAAGTACAATCCTTCCGGTTAATGATGGAACATAACTTCATTCATATGGCTGCCTCGGCTAGCCATGCATCATCCCATATGATCGGTCCAATTTTTCAACACATGTATCAATAGTGACGTGCGTGTCAAAATGCCCTGTATCAATAGTGACGTACGTGTCAAAATGGGAGTGCCTTTCAATTAGAGCGAGCTCCGAACTCACCTTCACAGTTACAAGCACCTATGTGGTGTACTGGAGTAGACTTGTCCCTCACACACTGAATTGGTCCCTCATGCAAACTTTAAACTTTTATGAGAAGTGACTTTAATTCTTGAGAATTTCCTTATCGATAGAAAATATGTCTTATTTCAGTGACACGTACATTTCTATCAGCTGTGTTTACAAAAAAATATATATATAAAATTTGTTTCAATAAAGTTTTCATAACGAATTCTGCAAAGTGTTAAAGTAAAAGATAATCAGTCAAAGTTTTTGAAGAGGCTATCTGAAAGAAAAAAGATATTTGAAGGAAAACCGGAAAACTTTTATTTAAATATTACCTATTATAGACTGGCGAAGATTTTCCGTTCAAAACGTTTACAGAATTTGTCAATTATTCACTGATATTCATTTTATTTCCTTCATAGTTAAAAAATAAATACTTGGCGCGTACACTGCCTACACTTTTAAGCCGACTGTGAACGGCAAATGGTTTTATGAGTAGCTTTATAAAGGGAGAAACACATTCGGAGGCTAGCTATTGCCTGCTGAGGGACGACCGCTATAAGAAAAACCCTTTCCTATCATTTTTCTGCATCATGCACGGGGATTCAACCGTACGCACTCCCGAATGATAGTGTTGCACCAACCCATTCGGCTGAGGTGACCGAATGCTTCATAGTTATCAAAACATATAATCCAAATTTGAATGTATCCTTTCGAAGCGATATTAAGATTGTTTTTGGTCAAATACTAGCGAGTTGAAAGGTGTGAGCCAGTGAATTGTTATGAAGAAATGTTAAAGAATTGCTAGAGAAATACATGTTGCTTTTCCACAATACTGGCTTTTTTCAACGAATGTTCGCTTCGTAAACTCATACTTCTAATATAATACTCCTCATTTACTTTCGTGCTGGCGAAGGGGATTCTGTCACGACACCACTGAGGCAAAGCAGAAACGATGAGCAGTACCTTGCTTTTTTATCGATTTTGTTGTGGTCATTTAAGTTCTGACCCGCCTAAGAACGGTAATTTCGACAATTATTGCCTTGTTTCGATGCCACATTTATAGACCTCGCTGGTAATTTTGATGTAAAGTAATAAAGTAAAAATGCCTATAGCGATAGCAATGCACTGCAGTTCTTGCGAAAAATACGGCACAATCGGTACAAACCGCATGTTTTAAAACAAAGAACATCAGGCTTAATACTCTGAACCGATTTGAATGCGACACCAATACTAGCTGATTTTTCCTTTATGACTAAATAATAAACCACTAGTAATATTTTCGATATATTGAGGCCCTATGCTCCAATTGGAGATAAAGCAAACTACGACGACGTTTATTTCCGTATTTCCATTTTCATCACAAGTTTTAATAATTTTTGTTCTATCGCGTAAAATGTGTCTACCTGACAAATATGAAAGATTTTTTTTGCTTTGTCGGGACAACTAGCAAGTGCAGCACTCAGATATTAATTAAGTCCATTGTACTACACTTGGATTCCCTTTTAATTTTCTTTAAATCTACCCGATCTCCGAAGAAGTCTGAGTAGATCTTGTGGTGCCAAGGAGCCAAGGTGGTCGCTTCACATCAGTGCCAAAGATCTCAAACCTGATTCGAGTGAAGGCGGGGCAGATGTACAGAAAGTGATCCGCTGTCTCATCCTTCTCTTCACAAGCTGCGTAGAATACGCTGTCTGGGATGCCTACCTTTTTTATGTGCTTCGCCGACAGAAAGTGGCCCGTCAATACCAAAGATGGTATAAAAAAATGTGCCGTCTATGAATTATTCACTACAGACAACTCGGCGTCAAGCTTGAAAGATCCTTTAGAGGAGAAACAAGTCTAACAGCCTTTCAATCCCGGTTTTTAGAACGAAAAAAGCTTCATTGACGAGCATTTCACCAACGTTTTTCTCTTGACGTTGAGGGCATCCAGAGTTTTGTGCATCTTACAAATTTAATTGGCGCTTACTTTCCTTATTGGTTGCTTGGCCGAGTCTTTCCCCAATTTTTGGCGTGCGTGTTGATGTTGTTCCACAATTGGAGGTACCCACCATTTTAAGTCACCTTCGAACGGAAGATCTTTTATGAGGAGCCTTTTTATGGCAGAAATATACGCGGATGATTGCCATTGCCTATCGAGGGCTACCGCTATTAAAGGAAATATTTTCTATCATTTTGTGTTTCGCTCCCACAGCGAGTTTCTAATCTGGGCACTATCGAATGGCAGTCACGCACTAATCTATTACGGATGAGAAGCTTTTTCAAGGCAAAACACACACTTTTTGTTCTTTAATGTCGCATTTAGAATCCACTGACTGTGAAAACATAAATTTTTTCATCGAACTACTTTATTAATATCAGCTCAAGCCATCCAATCATTTTCATCTAATAAGGATTTAAAAAATAAATCATATCAGTCTATCTTTCCTCGCTTCCACCCGCAAACCCTTTCATTTCTCTTGGAGTTTGCCACTGCAACCCTCAATGGACTGCCGCCAATGAACACCGAGCAACCCACAACTGACACAAATACCACTTGAGGCAATCAAAAATTTATGTTGCCACTAATTAATGAATGAAATAAATGAGCGCAACGAATGCCTATTCAAATGTTCGGTGTTCTGTGCCTTGAGTTGGTCAAATGAGTCGATGTAATCAAATGTATGTGAATGTAAATACCCAAATGGATGTGTGAGAGAGTTGGATGTTTGAGTGAATTACTTTTGAAGCTGAACACAAAAATGTATTATTGTTAATTACATATTTACCTACACTCGAATTTCAGAGCCATTCAAGCGCCCACTACCGCCAACAACATGCCAACAATAACAACAACCAGCAAATAATGCTAGGGTATATGGAGTAAAGATCAGAGAGCGTACAGAAATTAGAGTTGAAAAGTCAAATATCAAAAATCAGCGGGGAAAATTAAAATGAAAGTTAACAGAACGACGTTTACAAGACCACAAAAATAAAAAAATGAGCACCGCATACCTAAAGTATGTATGTATGCTTTTATAAATGCCTCCAGAAACAGCGAAGCTCTGCCAGTGGAGAGGCAAATTAGGTGCTGCGGGATATCGTAGTCAGCTGGCAGCGCTACGCAACACGAGATCACCTACCGCTGTGGCTACCACAAGGCAGTACTGCGATCTCTGAAGCTCTTCCTTCCCACGAGTTGCTCACATCCACCTACTCCACCTGCGAAAGTGTTGCGAACGGATGGCAGCTCAAGCGCTCATCAGCTATTAGCGCAATTAAAATGTGGCTGCAACCCAATCCGCTTTATTAATATTTTCTGGTTTCATCTGTGTTGTTATTGCTGTTTAGGTTCTTGTGCCATACACATCATTTGTCAAAATTTTAATGATATTCGAGAAAACATGAAATTAAAACATGTAAAATACTACAAAGTCAGTTGACTCGAAGGTGCACAAGCTGGCCGCCTGCATAGGACCAGCTCTCCAACACACACACACACACGCACACGGCTAGATGCAGCACAAAAAAGGGTTAGAGTTGAAGAACATGGCACGCAGATGACTGCAACATGCAACACCAAATTGTGTTCCTTTTTTCATGTTATTTGTAAAACGTTTTGTTTGCTGCCGATATCGCAAGCGAAGCGCTGGTGGATGCGAATGATTTATGACTCGCAGTCGCGACTACAAAAATCTCGATTATTTCTTACTTAATACGGCACGCTGACAATGGGGGGCGGCAGCAGTGCAGAGCAGTAGGAGCGTTTTTATGAATGCCGAAGAGAGGCTGAATTCAAGATATACTTGCATGCATGTGTGTATGCGTGTGTATGCCCCTTTCTAGCACCTTGGCAAACGTTTCAGGCAAAGCAGGTTGCCCCAATGCAATGCAGTTGCATTGCCTCTTACCTCTATTGGAAATCAATTGAAGCGCAATTCAAAGCGTAGCAATTCAATTCTTCAGTCGACAATGTGCGGAAGGGAGCAATCGGCGCAAAAGCAGCCACCAGCAAACCAAGAACGTCTGTTGCCACTTTCGTAGCTGCGCACAAAATGAATAATGTTCGACCGTCAATGCGCTGTCAGCTGAAAACAATGCGCAAACGCCAGCTAGTACACGCCGAACAGCTCACTTTGCTACGCCGCTGCACTGATCGTTGGCTGCTGAAGATTCTGCTGCCGTCTTGGCTTTATCGCCAGTTGCTGCCGTTCGACGTTCGCCGAGTGCTTTGGTGCCTCTTCGGCAGCTCGACACCGCATGTGGCAGGGCGTTGAATGGCGGTGGTGTTCGTTGTTTAGCGCTGCTCATCATCACATTTCGTTGCTGCTGCGGGTGCCAAGCGTCATTCACTGACGCGTCTAACAACAGCTGCCTGGCCGACCGGCCACTGCAGCAATTGTTGGCGTTTATTTGTTTCAGTCAGAATTCCGTTTTTTATTAGTTGCCGCTGCTGTTGTTGGTGCTGCTGTTGATGCTGCTTCTGTGGCTGTTGATGCTGTTTGATTGATGTTCGATTGTTTCGCATATTCGTTGTTGTTGTTGCTGGTGCTTTTATTGTTCTCTCTTATTATAATTCGCTCAGGCTGCTTGTACCTACAAACACTCGTTTGTGTTTCAGATTTTTTCTGCCTCAATCACAGCATGTTTTGAAGCGATTAGATTTGTTTTTATTTTTTTTTTTATTATTTCTCGTCGTGGTTATGACGAGTGACTGTATTTCATTATTTATTTTTTAATGCTGCTAGTAACCTTAGCCCCACCATTACAGCACACAGGGAAAAATGTAGAAAATTATAACGGTTTTATTTTCATTGGTATTTAAATATGCACAAATATTTTTTTAAGAGTTGGAAATTCATTCATGGTATTGCAAGAATAATTTTCTAGCATCATTTTTACAGTTATTTCATGGTTTGACTATTTTTTCAATTTTTTTAGGTTTATTATTTTTTATACTTTCAAAATGATAAATGATACAATACAAAAAAATATGCAGCATTCCTTTTCCAATTTTGTGAGAAAAATAAATTTTGTGGTAAAAAATTATATATGAATATGATTTCATAAAAATTATAAAAAAAAATTGTGTAAAAAAAGTCGCCTTATAATTTTTTTTTTATATTTAAATGTCATTTATTGTCATTGAAAATTTATCGAATTTATAGAATGCCAAAGCGCCTTCATGAAAAAGTATATAACAGCTTAGACAGACGGCGGCATTAACCGGCATTACCGGCGCAGTTAATTGTGATTGGAATTGTCGTGTAAGAGACGGTTGTTACTCGGATTAGTCAACAGATAGATCGGATAGCTTTGTTCGTAAAATATGGATCTTAGGTGACGAATACGGGTATTAGCTGCCCTAAACTTAAAAAATATTGTTTATTTAACAAAAATTTTAAATTGCAATTTCTCAAACTGCTTCGAAATATCAAAACAACCACCAACCGAAGGGAAATAAGTTCGTAGCATTTTTATGTTTTTTTTTTTTTCTTTTATTTTACAGAGGTTTGTTTGATGTTTGCCAAAGGGTAAATATTCATTCGATAGAACTCTTTTTGCGCTACAAAACGATGTTAATTGTATTTTTGAGTTATTTAATTTTTTGTTAGTTTCGACGCTTAGAAATTGGAATGGAAGGCGAAAATCAACATTTTCGACATCTGCTCTTCTTTCCTTTCCATCGAGGTCGAAAAGCTGCCGAAGCAGCCCGCGACATTTACGACTTGTATGGTTGAAAAAACGTGCACGATCATTTCACATGCATTCATATACTCGTCGAATCAGTCGTTGTTTAAACGGCAACGAAGGCGCATTGTGTTGATTTTTTTCGTGTATCACTAATAATTCTCAGTTTTTTTGTAAACAAACCGATTCATAACCCTGGCTACGACTGACTATCAGCTCATTCTGTCGAATTCGCTGAGAGCAGGATAGCGGTGTTCTCAATTCTTTTCACCATGACAATAAACGCATCTTATTTCTGAAGATTTCATAATTATAGGCGAGGCAAAGAGCCCAGCTCGCTTAAATTCCGGCCATTTGGCTATAAGCCGGTAAAATATTGAAAGTGTGGAATTGCAGACCATGCCATTCCCTATCCGTTTCATTTGCAGACCGAACGAACGAAAAGAGAAGCTATGGTCCACCACAGACTGTGAAGCTAAAAAGAAGAAGAAGAAAAGGAAGCGAAACGAAAAGAAAGTGGACATATATAAGAGAGATTCATGATGGAAAGAATAATGAGATGGCGCCTATCGTGATCCCGTTACTTTGCTCTCAGCGAATTTGACAATGATTTACGTCGTTTTAGCACCAGTTTACCATTTTCGTAACTTGATTTAGTATGTTTTTTGTTATTTAGTCTCGGAGTCTTAGTTCTTTCTTCATGACATTTTTCTAGACTGTTCTAATTAAAAGTAATGTTTATAATTTTATAAAACATATTTTTTTTTTAATTAGTTCACTAATTCACTCAGTTTTATTTAGCTTTACTTTTTTTAACATCTGGTGGCATTGCCCGCGAGTGGAGGTTTTGTTGGTGTTCTTCTGCTTTCGGCAGTCAAATCTCTCTCGCGCTACTGCAGTGTTGCCTAGCTTTGGATATAAAAACGCACTAAAATGCCCAAATTGTCTTGAGAATGTGCGTTTTTTTTTTAATAAATGTGTTATGGATATGTATAATTTAATTTGTGAGTGTTTTGTTAAGAGAACGCCTTTTTTGCTATATTTAAGGTTATGTAACAAAATAAGGTACTCTTTTTGCAAAAATGTCATTATGGTTTTTTCAGTATTTTCTGGTATTTTTTTGCTTATTTTTACTATGAATACACCTCTTGATGCCCTATGTCCCACTAAGGATTTAGGACCGGAAGAAACGATTACTACACTATGGTTTTAATTCGCATTCAGTAAATTCAAACAGCTTTTGAAATGTGTAAAAAGGTTTTCAATGTTAAGAAGAGTTGAGAGAGGGGCATTTAATATTTTTGCATAACCTTAAAAGGAGCAAAAAATTAAACTTACGCTTTCAAAATATCAAATTTTATAAGAAGCAACACATTTTCATTAATACTAAAACCTTCTCAGAGTGACCTTTTTTAACATTCTTTTGTTTAATAATACAGTTTTTTTTTAACATACAGTTTCGGTAGCTTTAAATTAAAAATAAGAAACAAACACCAACTTAAGCATTTTGATATATAAAAAAGCACTAAATTTATTGCGAAGAGCAAATGGTTGGCAACACTGCACATTAATATAGACTAAAATCGAATTGCTAATAATTTCTCTATTGAGGTTTTCTCTTAGTGTATACATACTTTACTTCTTCATTTATTCTAGGGTCGTCCCATTCCGTTCCCACTACTACATTTCATTTTCTAGTCTTATTCTTATTTTTATTATTATTTTGCTCTTGATGACCAAAGAATAATTGCTGCCAACGCCAAACATGACATTTATGCCAAGCGGAACATGATGGTTTTGAGTCTAATTAATGTTGCCATGCCTGTGAACTACATCCCAATAGCATCCACGGCAACAAAACTCCAAGTACAATACCTTAAGTACAAAGAGTCACCCAAAGCAAAATTAATTCAATAAATAGAATTAAAATATGCACTGGTGTAAAAAAAGTACACTAGAACCTTTTCCTTGCGTTGGAAAAGCGGCGAAAACACAAAAAAAATGTTCTTGCGAAATTTACGATGTGGCAAAGTGACTTGCGTTATCTGTTGATTTGTGTGACATTTTTACTTTTCGCCTTAGCAGACAAACAAACACGTATGTAGATGCGTACATTTAAGTGAATGAAGCATTAAGTGCGCCCAACAACAGCAACAAGTGGCGCAACTACCGTTCATGCGTTTTTATTACGCGTAACTGCCACTGCCACTACCATTGCGCATGCGCAGTCACCAACCAGCCACCACCAAACGGATACCGGTCACTTGACGCAGCGGCGCGCAATGACACGTTAAAATATAAAAATGTAAAAATGTTTTTCTGGCAGCATCAACTACCACCACCGTTGCTGTTCGCCATGTCAACTTCGAGTCACATATTTGTCTCATATTACGCCGCTCGCGCATACTCGTAGCCGGGACTATATCGCCATGGATGCAACGCGAAAGGAAACAGGAACGCAAGGCGAAAAGGAGAAACAAAAATAAACATTAAAAAATGAAATTGTTGGTCAATCATCGCTGCATGTTTGCTGTTTTGCAGCTGTCGACTACTGTTGCTCTGCCTGTGAAATTGGCTCATTTACCGTAGTATGCGGCCTGCAGTGGAGCTCTGGTTATGTTGGCAACATTTTTAATGCGCGCTCCAGTATCCTTCGGCGCCCAGTATAGAGCTTTTCTAGTGTTATTGTTGCTGGTGCGCTGGCTACTGACGTGGCCCAAACGTGTTGTTGACATTGACCAGCTGGCATGTTTGCCGTCATGTTGGCTGCCGTTCCACGTGTTTACTTATTTTATTTTATTATAATTCTTACATTTCATGCACACATTTGCGCACTTGTCGTAAAGTTTGTTAGATAATAATTTTGAGCTGCATCTGCATAGTTTGCACCACAGATTTGGTCGGCCTTAGATTGCCTTTGCAGCATTTCACGTTCTTAGAAGTAAGTTTGATAACTAATTTTATTATTATTTAACAACTACAATATCAGCGTTGAAACTCCTGGGACTATTCTATTTATAGATATCCCATCAATAAGTTCCACTTTGGATAGCCAAACAGCATACAGCTGTTGATGTCGTCGACGACAACTAATTGAAAGCTCAGAAGTCGAGTATTTTCAATGGATTGCGGCCACATGGAGAGGTAAGTGTTTGATAAGTTGGTCTAGAGCAGCACGAGAAGAGATGATTTCACTATTGAAGCCTTTCTTTCTGACATTTGTGATGTAGACAGATGTACATTTTTTCCCGGAAAACGCATTAAAATTATTGAAACTTATTATGAAAATGATCGTTCTTTAAAAAATTCGGGTTTTTTGTGTAGAAATAATAAAAAAATTAACCCTTGTTTTTAATTCTGTGTTCAACTGCTCTGACCATGTAAAAAAAGTTGTTATAGAAACTATCCTACTATGTAATATACTGACTTTTACTCTGCCTTGTATTGACTCTATTTCACTTCACCAAATAGTTGTTGCGTTTATTAATGTTGCGCGTTTCCTCTAAGGTCTCAAAAGATATAACTACAATTCTTTGTGGAAAAGCAAAATTGAAGGGGGCAGCATTTTTGATTATTTGGCGGCTAGAAATTTTATATATACATTTGTATAAGCTAAGTGAGTTCAAAACTCTTAAATACCTTTACGAGCGGTTAAGTTTTATAAGTTCTATTAGGCATCAAACTCTGATTGTCCCGAAATATTCATACTTGTCTTCATCAAAGTGGTTAATGCTGGGCGGTCCCGGTATTCAATTCCAGAAAGGTATAATACACGATTACTTTAATTCTATTAAATGAATGTGTCTCCATTTTTCTGTCTCTCTAATATCTACTATTACTCCTTATCTTATTGACTCCGGTTTATGTGGCTCACTATACCTATGCTTATATCTCAGTTTCTTTCGATTTTAATTATATATAGCTACTTTTAAGTTTGCCTTGTATAAAAATATTTGATCTTGAATTTCGTGACCAGTTGATGTACAAAGACACCGAATTTCAAAAATACACTTCTCCCAAAGCGCCGGGCATTTTCTAACTTCTCCAAAACAGGATTCATCGAACTCTCCAAAATACGCCTCTGTCTCGGCGATGCCTTCCCCGTTTGAACTAAACTTTTTTCCCGCGAACCATTTTTGCGTGTTAGGGAAAAGTCGCAGGGAGACAAATCGGGTGAATATGGGCGGCAGCAATTCCTAACGTAATTTATGCAGTTTGGCGGCGACAACTCCGCATGAATGTACTGGTGCGTCTTCGTGATGAATCTCCAACTTCCTTTTCGCCAAATGCGGCCGTATCTCCTTTAATTTTTTGTCAAAGCCAAGAACTCACTGTAGTATTGTCCAGTGATCGTTCTTACTTTTTCTACAAAATCCATGAGGATGACGCCGTTCGCATCCCAAAAAATCGTCGTCATGGCCTTTCCGTCCGGTGGGACTGTTTTCGCCTTCTTTGGAGCAGGTTCACCGGAAGAAATCCATTGTAGCTTTGTTTCTGGTGCATAATGGTGACAACTCGACCGCATCCGCTTGTGGTTGCTTGTGAGTAATCTCGGCACCCATCCGCCGACAACTTTTTCATCCCCAACTTGTGATATAAAATATCAATTGTCGTTGTAGTCGACACAACTATGGCCTCTGTTATTTCGCCACTTTCGTAAGTCGATCAGCGAAAATCATGTGGTGGACTTTTTCAACGATTTCTTCAACAACCACGCCTGCTGGGCGTCCTGGTTGCCCCTCTTCAAAAACGGATGTTTGCCCACGTTTAAATTCGTTGAGCCAATATCTGAGAGTTGTCATAGTTGGCAAAGCATCCACATAAACAGCATTCAACTTTGTTTTTATTTTCTTGCTTTTTTCCCCATCCAATAACAAAAAGCGAATTACCGAACGATGCTACCCTTTTTCCATCTTAGCGCAAATCACGAAACACGTCTTACTTGAATAGCTGCTAAATCCAAACTAACCTATAAATCAGTCTGAACTTTTTTTTGTCGTCATTTGATAGATGCCAGTACACAGTACTAATACCAACTTCCCTCAGGAACGCCCTCTGTCATCAAACACGGATACTATTTGAACCGCCCCCGTATTGTGAAAGGCTAAAAACTCTTACAGATAAAGGTTCCTTTTTAATAATAAATAAATAAATAAATATGTACTAAAGGAATAACGCCGGTTACGTCAGCAAATCAGCTGATTCCTTTAAAATCTTCAAGAGCCGGTTCAGACTGACGTTGGCAATACATATCTTCTGATCTCCTTTGGCCATGATCGTGTTCGGGGTGTGTCGAAAAAACAACAACAAATAAATTTTATAAAAAAGAGAAACTTATAAATGTTTATAATTAAATGAAATAATTAAAGAGTTAATCAAGATTATGAATAATGAAGATCAAAATAATTGGTATTGTTATGCAAGTAAAATCATAAAAAAACGAAATTAAAAAAAAACCATTATAGTCATATCATTTCATTTTAATCCAATTTTTTTTCCAATTTTTAAAATTGTAGAACTTCGGTTTTGTAAGATTGCTTTTTTATTATATTATTTCACCTGTGTTCACAATTCTATTTATTTTGAATATAAAATTGATGGTTGGCGGTTACGAATAAGAGTGAATGCATCAATTGCCATGCAAAGACCAACTACGCTGATCATCTTCATGGTAACCATTTTGTTAAAATTGTTTTAGAGCGGCGAGCCATTGCTCATTATATATTCATATAATTAGTATTCTGTAGATTTTCATTAAAAAAAATCAATCGTACAAAAAGTCAATTGTAAGTGCGTTCACTTAACCGGGTCTGGGTCGAAATAATCAGAACAGCCCCAAAAAATTCGGAAAACTATGAATATTACTAGCATCGTTTTTCCTTACCACTATTTTACTGTTGTCTTTAAAGAAGTTTAATCCTTGAATGTACTTGTCACTTAGCAAAATTTATGTCAAGCCAAATCACTAATTTTCTCTTTACGAGAGAAAATAAGTCAAAATCAAAATTTCATTAACAACTTCCTGTCCACAAATAACACCAAACGCACGCGCATACATACATACATATGTATGATTTCATATAAGTAGAAAATATATGCAACAATCTTACTAATACCCAGAGCGACGCAATGGACGCTTTGGTGAATCAGATGACATGTAAAATAAATAAATGTCAATGGCGTCGAAGTGACAGCGCGACGATGTTGAATTTATGGCACAACGTGGCTCGGGCGGCGTAAGTACAGGGAATCAAGAGCAGAGTAATATAAACAGCAACAACGAAACGGCGAATTCATTCAATTGAAAAAGGAAGGCAACGGAAAGGACACCGCGTGACATCAAAACACACACACACACACACACGCACAGAAATGCGCATATACGAAATATTGTGGATCAGCGCTTCGAATTGGCACGCCAAGCTGCAACACCGAGTAACATCAATGAATGAGCGTTCATGGCCGACAACAACAGCAGCAGCAGCAGTGTGCAACTTGGTGTACAAATGCGAAGAATGAACATTCGATTTGGTGAAAGAAACAAATTAATTAAAGGAACCAACAGATACGCTAACTTAATCTATTCATTCAATAAATCAACATTTGCAACAGCGGCACAACAACAACTACAATATTAAGTGTGTACTGACTGAAAATGCAGAAGTGGTCGAGTAGTGGCAACGAATGCAAACGAAGTTGTGCTGCATTAAGCGAGCTGGCCACATTTCGGCAGTGCGGTGGAGAGTGGCTTGAACAGGGCAACACTTGAACAGGCACGTCAGCGGCAAGGCGACGATGAATGGGGCCAGTCAAATGCAATGTAGCGTAGCGTGGCGAAGCAATCTTTGTGGCAGCATGGCATGGCGTGCACCGCAGCGGCGGCATTGAAAACATTGAAAAGGATACAGCTGGGGAGCTGTAAGCGAGTGAGTGCGCGTCGAGGACGACAAGGTGTCTCATGCTAAATGCAGGCGCGTTATTGTTGTCACTTAATGTTTGCTTTATTTGCTCTTTTTGGATTCGGCTTGTCGTATTCTCCATGACTTTTGTTGTTCCAAGCCAGTAAATATCTATAAACGCAAGTTTGTGCCTTAAATCTTTTGTTTTAATTTTATTCACCTACATACATACTTATATGTGGGTATGTATGTATATTAAGATAGCTCAAAAGGTGTTTTTTCCACAAATGGTACTAAAAATAAAAAAGCTATTAATTTTTTTTAATTTTGAACTAATTTAAGTGTCCCTATCGAAAATAGCACACATTTTTTTAAGTGAAGCATAGACTATTATTTATTGGGACATTTGTGAAGGGAAATTAGATAGAAAAAACAACTAATATCGATCTTTCGATTAATATTGACTATTTAAACTATTTACAGATCTGAATTCAAAGTAATCTTCAACGCGTTGGCGGCACGGGTAAGTATTATATAAAAAAAACAAAAATACGAGAAAAAGGTTAGCGCCTCCATGTTAAGTTATACAAAGTAGTTTTGTCATTGTCTTAAACTTTTCTGAAAATTGGTGTGTATGAAAATTTGATTATAATAAGAAGTGAAAAATTTGGGAAACAAATTTTATAATTTTAAGATTTATTCGATGTTGGAAATTTGATAAAGGGTTTTGAAAATTGAAATATCGTAGATTTTTTAAATATTTTCTAAATTTTTTATTTTTAAGGTAAGATATAGTTTATGAGATTTTTTAATTTTCTATAAAATTTCGTTTTAGTAGTTTTTAAAACATCGTCCCCCTGATTTTTCAAACTTTTTTCGTTATTTACTGAGCAGTAGCTGAAAGCTTTGTCTAAAAAAAAAATTAAGAAAATTTTAAAAGAAAAACTTTTTTTGAATTATTTTTAATTTTATTAAATTAAAAATTATTTTAAGATATTACCAATATATATACATATATGCATATTAGTATATATTTATATATAAATAAATTTATGTATTAAATATTAATAATAATTAAAATTTATAGCGTGAGTGTTCTTCCCAAAAATTTCTAGCAAAAAATTAACTTTTTATAAAAGGAAAAAATTGTGCAAAAAAAATTAAAAAAAAAATATATTCAAAAATTAAAAAAAAGTAGAAAAAAATTGAATTAAATAAAAAAAAATTATACATAATTGTTTATATAATTTTTATAATTGTATATAAGATTTTAATTATAATTGAATATACAATTTTTTTTAATAAAATAATTTAATAATAATTTTTTATATTAGTATATTTTATTGTATCAAATTACATCAGAAAAATTAATACCAATTAAGAATTAATAACAAATTTTGAAAATAACCAAAGATATTTCACTTTAAAGATCTCCCTATCAAAATTTTCCACTTTGAAAAAATTTGAAAAAAATTGAAAATTTGAAAATTGTTTTCAGTTTAGTTATTATTAAGATTACTATTGTTATTCTTATTATAATTAAGCCTTAAGTAAATCAAATTTCAGAAAATGTTAAACAATGTCCAAAATTCTTGAATCACTTGACGTGAAATCGCTCAGGCGACCCTTTTTTCGACCAAAGAAGTAGGACGTAACATCAGGAAAAAAAATTTCTTTGGCCATCGTTATGCACATACATATGAACAAATACGTAACATAGTGAATATATAAACTGAAACAGTAAATAAAATCCAAAATTATTTAATAGTCAAATTCCAATATACGCGCGAGTTAATAAACAGAATTATGCAAAGTAGCCTCGTCTGCTATTTCTAAGCCTTCTCTGGTGAAAATATCCAATTCGAGTAACTACATTAGATATAAGCATTCATACATATTTACAATTGATAATTCTTTAAATTTCTAAACGTTTTCATTCCCAAGCATGCGTCACTTAACTCTTCAATCTCAGCTTGCATATTTTTCCATTTTTGCTTCCGCTATTAGTGTCAATCGATGGCTGTCCTGCTTCCCGGATGTGCCCACAACTCACCTACATAGAGGAAAGCAATGTCACCTAATCAACTTTTCACAGTATCGCTGCGAAAAGGAAAAAAAACTCTACACGACACTGATATCCCAATTCCGTTTGATTGCGTTGGCTTGAGCTCAGATTCCAACTGAAACGTACACGCAGAAATATTAACGATTTAAATTAAAAAAAAGTAAAAAAAGGCGTTTAATTTCTACGCTGAAATAAATTAGTTAGAATTATCCAATCTAGATAAAATATGCGCCGATTTTGCTGGAAAACTTTTACCCATTTTGACGGTAAATTGATAATAATAAGACTCATTCGTCCCTATTAATAAAAAGTTTGAAGTTCTAAAAAAAGGTAGCAAATTCTTCAAAATCTCTTGACCTTTAGTTTGCACTACATAGCAATCGCTAAAGAATTGCGCAGTCTTTTGTTGTCTTAATGAAATACAAAATCCTGCCCATTTCTTTAGTCGATCTCTTCCTCAATCTGGGCTTTTGCTGATAGTAGATTTTCGAATTTAGTATTTGGAGCGATGATAATAACTTCTAGTTAATGATTCCGTTCCACTCCCTTAAACTTCTTAACTGGTAATCCGGGCTTTGACGATCCTCTAAGTTAGTTCAACGCAACTTGACCAAGATCGTTTTCAATTCGCATTAAGTGTATCTCTAAGTGTAACTCTTACACTACATGGCCGTCTAACCTTCTTTGGCGTTCGTCTGAGTTGGTTTAACGCGGCTTGAACAAAATCATTTTCAGCTTTATGAAAACGATTTTAGATGGTTATGTAACTAATGTTCAGAGCCCGCGCGATCGAACCCAACTCCACGATTTCCAGAATTTATCAACATTTTCCATGATTGACGTATCGAATGGAAACGTCGGAACCCCTTGTTTGTTACTGCATTCAAAACTCTATAAACAGTCTAGCCTCCTGATTCGAGTCGTAGTGCTACTGAATAATGTAGAGACTCTTCTATTTTTAAGCTCCAACTTGAAACGCTTTAACACTTAACCAGCTTCATCAAGCCCACAACAGTCACAAATGGCGCCTTGAGAGTGGTCAGAGGCTTAGTTTACTTAATATATATAGTTTTTATGTTGCCGGTGAGTGGACTATCTCTGGTTGTATATGTCCATCCATAAGACATGGTTCCAAAAGTCGTACGTATTAGGCATTCAAGTTTTCATCTCCCACAGCCACTCCAATCGAGCTATGGTCGACTTCAGATGGGATGAATGGTTCAGGTGGTTCTTCTTAAGAAAAACGAATTCTGAGTCATGAAGGACACAAAGATGTTTACTGGTATTGCGATTATTGACCGGTTTTCCTCCTGCGGTGCGGAAAGCTGAGTATCTATGTGATGAAACTTAGGCATTATGTTCTTGAGCTGCTTGTACAGAGCCAAGTCGAGCTTGGGGACAACATACAAGCCAGGAGAGTGTTGTCAACCATCGGGGCGATGTCATGATACTAGCCAGTCTCTGTCCCAATGCTGTTTGCAAATACTACCCAGGTGGCTGAAAGTTCCCACGACAGCCTATGGTGCTTATCGACCCTCGTGCGGCTGAGATGGATCGGTTATACCATTGGATAGAGACCGGTGAGCGCTGCTAAGAAAGAAGAAACGTTGCGGACAATTACAGAGTGGCATACACAATGGGAGCCGTATCCAAGAAAGGTCGGTGGACTATTGAACTGATTCCAAACATTGCGAGGTGGATAAAGCGAACACACAGATAAATCGATTTGTATATCACTTACTGGACACGGTTGCTGCAAAGCATACCTACACAAGTTTCAGCTAAAGAACGAACCTTACTGCCCGCAGTGCTCCGAAGAAAAAGAAACGGCGGGGCATATCTTGTTTCAAGGCCTGGTTCATTAATGAGCGAAATATGCCTAAGAGAGCGTTTGGTGAAAATATAACAGAACCAAATCTCATCCCACATAGTTATGGGCGAAAAGGAAGAAAAGTGGAAAACAACATGTACAGCGACCGCAAATATCCGGAATATCTTTCAATCGGGGAATAATTACAGATCCGTTGAAAAAGCTCGTTAACGCAAAAAATCGGACTACCGCAGAACGACAATAACAGATGGCCCTCCGACATTCTATTTAACAGTGAGGTTCCAGGCGGATCTACCGTTAGACCTGAGGGTGCGTTTATTTCGGCTTAAGTCCCTTACAACAGATCCAGACATAGACTCTTGGAGCTAAGAAAAACAGTCACACAATCTTTTTGCTGTGACACTAAAGACATCTTTCTGAAGGTTAGGTTCGGTTGACCTGGCTGGCTGAAAGCCATCCCATAGACCTATTGGTCCTTAGTGTTACCGGATGGAGCTTCACCCTTACGGTTCCTGGTAGTGGGCTTCTTGTAATAAGCCTGCGTCTTTTGCGAATCTAAGTAAACTCTGAAGCTCTAACCCCGAGAGACATTCTAACCTCTCATATTGTAAAGCTCCTAAACATTTCATTCGGGTTCTAGCCAATGCAGGGCAAGGTGCTCAAGAATTTCCCGATAGTTCTGCTTTCTCTTCTAGATATCTTTCTGAAAATGGGTGAAACCATTTTCTTTACCTAAATGAAGGTTCAGTCGTGCATTGCATTCATAAAACTGTTTCACTCTCATAAATTTTTTTATTATTCATTCATTTTTTTTCCAGTGCATAAAAGTATGTATTTATGTATCTCTTGCCTGCATGCCTCATTGATTCAACGTTGCCGTTGCTGCTTCAACCACTGGTGTGGTTTTTCCGCTGCATTACACCTTGCACACAGACACATTCGCATGAAGATGAACTCTCACGGTAACTTCTCAACTCACCGGGGAAATTTGTTACATGTAGGCTGCTGAAAATTCACTGCCGGTCAGTGGCAAAGTCGTGCAGATTCCCACCGCGCAACATGCAACTAATACGATGCGCCGCTTGGTTACATTCGAAAATGGGTGTTTTTTGTGTGTACGCAAGGACTTCATAGTGACGCGGGTGTGTGCGCCCACAAGCCGACTGGTTGATCGGCTCACAAATTTTGCCACATAAAGCTACCGCAGCAGACTTAACTCGTTAACGGCCGTTAACTCTATCACTACTGCCATTGCGACTGCGGTGATTGTCACTGTTGGAACCTAAATCGTCTGCTTTACTCCGAATTACGCTCCTCACTGCCACCATTGCCACCACTACTAACTCCGCCAGCCCTCCATCGACGTGTTATGAAGTGCCCAGAAAAAGTCAGCAAGCAACACAATCAACCATTCATTGCCCCACAACAGCAGCATTTGCAATAACTACAAATACAACAACAATAAATACGCATAAAGCGACTATTACTGCTGTTGCAAGCACCTCGGCGACGGTGTTGTTGTGAAATGATGGCAATTTGTTTTGTGTCGCGCGGTTTTTCGCATCCTGTGGGTAATTAAAAATGCATTCTGTCTGTGTGAACTTGCACTAATAAAACGACACGGCACGATTACACGACTATGTCGAGCGAAAAGAAGAAAAGGCGAAAAAATGCAAAAACAAAAATAAAAACGATCGACTGTGCAAGTAGTTACGAGTATAACTTGCCACAGCCGTTGGTGGTAGTGGCCGTGGCGTTTGGCGGTGGCAATCACCAAAGCGCACGCACAAACGAAATGGTTCTGTTAGTAGTGTGCGTACGCATGTAGGTGTGTGTGTGAAAACTGGTCACCGAAGTGGCAGTTTGTGGTAATTACATGCAGCTAATTTTCATTTAGATTGAAGTCTATTTATCACACTTGTTTGGCAAGGGAAACTTTAAACTACCAGCCACTTTGGCACCTATAACAGCCGTTTGCGCAAGATTTACTTGCAAGAAAGATTGCTTTAAGTCGAAAAGTTCTATATGGTCTTAGTCGAAAGAAGAGGGTGAATATCCTAATTCATTTCTACAGTTTCTGTTCTTCGTATTATCTACGCCTATTCTGGTGCACTTGCTGGGAATTCTCGAGGAAATCAGTAAAACTTCTAGATTTGTTGAGTAGGAAATAAGTTGAAGTTTTAATAACTACTTCTGAATGAATAGGAGTGTGACGGCCGTAGCCGAATGGGTTGGCGCGTGGCTACCATTCGGAAGTGTGCAGGCTCGAACCTCAGTGGATGAGACACAAAATACTAGAAAAAGTTTTTTTCTAAAACAGTAGCCCCTCGAGAAGCAACGACAAATATCCGAGTGTATTTCTGCCATGAATAAGCTCCTCATAAAAATATATGCAGTTCGGAGTCGTCTTGAAACTGTAGGTCCCTCCTTTTGTGGAACAACATCAAGACGCACACCACAAATAGGAGAAGGAGCTCGGCCAAACACTCAAAAAGGGTGTTGGCACCAATTATATTTATATAATATATAAAAGAGTAGCAGTCGATTCTCTGAAATCCTCTAAGCTTACGGAAATATGTCGTCTCTCAGCTGATATTAGAAAAAAGGTGTACTGTCCTTGAATTGAATTGAATTTGAAGAGGTCGAGCCAAGGAGCACCAGGAGATTTGGTGGCTCCTAAAACACTCAGGCTAAAAAGCCCATTGTATTTAAAGCTCTGGAAAGGGGGTAGATAGTCAAGGAGGGAGGGAGAAAAGTACCAGAGAAAGAGATAGGAAAGAATAGAGACAGAGATAGAGATAGTTAGTCCTGTGAGAATTTTCCAGATTCTTTGGCAAATCTGTAAATATCCTCCAGTTTTAGAGAACGAATATTACCCATTACCATGACATCGGAACCCAATACCCGTAGTCGCGCTCTAGCAAAGGCAGGACACTCACAGAGAAAGTGCTCAGTGCTATCCGCCTCCTCCAAGCATGACAGGCATACCGGGTCCTCGATGATTCCAATGGTGGTCATATGCTGACCCCATGGGTTGTGTCCTGTAATGATGCCGACCATCAACCGAATGTCTTTCCTTCTAAGTTTTAGTAGAAAGTTTGACAGTTTTCTGTTCGGACTTGTCACAAAACACTTTGCAGTTCTGCAGCGTTCTAGAACGGACCATCGCTCTTTATTTAGATTGCCTACATAATCGTTGATCCAATTCTTGATTCCTGCGGGACTGATTCCGATTATTGGCTCTGGCCCCTGTGGGGGCACCGCTGATCCACGGTTGGCCAATTCGTCGGCAATTTCGTTTCCTTGAACACCGAAGTGTCTCGGAACCCATATAAGTACCAGCCTGTTTTGTCTTGCGACAGAATTAAGCTTCTTCTTACATTCTTGAACAATCTTCGAGGTTTGCTTCGCGTTCTCCAGGGCCTTCAATGCAGCCTGACTGTCACTGAAGACTCCAATCTGTTTCCCGCTCCATCTCCTCTTGATTATCCATTCGGCTACTTTTAGGATGGCAAAAACTTCTGTTTGGAAAACAGTTGCCATTCCCCCCATAGCATAGTGATACTTATTACTATCGTTTAAGTACCATCCGGCTCCAGACCCTGACATCAAATTTCCTTCCGAATGAAACTGTGGGTATCAGGTCATCTTTAGGTGCCAAAGACAGTGGATACTGCTCCGACAGCAACTTAAGGATTTCTCTGTGTCCTGAAGTTCCATCTTCGTGCCAGAAACCATATTTATGGAGTCTACACATTGCTTCCTGTTGTATCTTAAGATCCAGGGGGAGCAAATCAAGCATAGCATTCAGGGCATCACCAGAGGTTGTACTCATGGCACCCGTGATGCATAAACATACACTTCTTTGCAGTCTGTATAGTTCCCGGATTGTGGACTTAACCATGCTCCGTCGCCACCAGACCATAGAAGCATAAGTAAGTACTGTCCTTACTCAACCTTTAACAATAATTTTTGGTGATTTCCTATCTTTTGTCAGGCCTAGTTAGTCAGAAAAGCATCACAAGGGGTTCCCGTGGATCTTTAAACGACCTCGATTACACAACTACAACGACACGGCACGAAAACTCGAATCAATATCGACACAGGCATCCAAAGTGGGATTCAACATCAGTATCTCTAAAACGTGGGTCATGCGCATATATACAAATAGCACCCATCCATTTCTACTAAACACCTATAGAAGAAGTTCAAAGTGTCTGCTTTCTAGGAAGCATTATTTCGACTTCTAGCGGCTGTGCCGAAGACATCGAAAACAGGAGAAATAAGTCGCAAAAACTCCTGGAGCTCTTCGTTGGTGTCGCGTGCCACTAAATTAAGAATATTTAATTCCAACATCACATCCATTTTACTAAATGGATGGCAAACATAGAATACTGCACTACGGCTAATACAACGCATGCAATCTTTTACAAATCGTTGCTTTAGGCGTAGACCAAAGATAAGTTGACCAGAAACTATATCCATCGACAGGCTGTAGGACCTGACTAGACATAGGCGCACCGAAACAAATATTCCGAAAATAAAATGGAATTCGTTCGGCCATATGCTTAGAAAATCTGCGCGAAATATTACGAGGCAAGCGATCGAATGGAATCCACAGGGATCACGCAGAAGGCGACTCCAGCGCACACATGGAGAAGACAGCTAGAGAATGAAATAATATTAAGTGAATTGAACTGGAGCGAAATAAAAATAGTTTCATGGGGTAGTGATAGATTTAAGATTTTTGTTGTGGCTCTATGCTTCACGATGGAGCGGAATGTACATATATATATACAATTTTTGGTATAGGAGCAAAATAAAAAGCGTGCAACGGGCAGTATTTTTTCAATTCTCTGGTGCACTGTCATCCATCCGCACTAAGGCATTAAGACTGCTGGCCGAACTACACCAGCCCTTGTATTTGCTTCGAATAAAGTTCCTGAAAATAACGAATATGAAGATACCTACGAAGTGAAGAATGATACGAATGTAATTCGGGTACCCGAACGAAAATGCGTCATCCTAGCAGCTTTGGAGTCTACATACACTCAGAATCTGCAACGTTTTTGAAGTAAAACTTCTTTACGCGCATCAGAGTATAATTAAGGGGCGCCACATACAAGCTAGCGTTACGAAAAACCGTCACGAAATGTATAAGCCTACGGCATGCAAGCTATTCTCTTTCTCCGCTTTGTGCGGTGCTTCGTAGACTCCCCACTCTATAGATACATATCACAGAGTATACACAGACAATATACACTAATACTAGGCCATATACTGCAGCCTACGGCCTATTTCATATGGTGATATCCGTGGAGACGAGGAGATGCAGACGCCTAGACACATAGAAAACGACGTGGATTTGCGTAGACCACGTGTTCATCAAAATTATTATTATTATTAAATAATATTTAATATAATATTTAAATATATATTCAGTGAAAGTGAAGTTAAAATTCGCAAATTAATTTCCAGTTAGAACAGGAAAATTTTTATAAATATACTACGTAAAATTTAGCATCTATACGAAGTTTAGTTAGTTTAGTTAGTTTAGTATTTTTTCACCAACCTTTAAACTTTCGACTCGAACGATTATTTCCACCGAAAAATTTTCAAATTTCACGATATCAGATTATCATAATACGCCTTAATAATTCGCGTAAAATTGTACATCTACTTGCCAAATATCAAAGATGCCATAAAAAATGTTCCGTCTAGGTATATTGTGGTACTCATTAGACAATACCGAAAAAAATTTGCCGTTAAGCGCTAAGTATTTTTGTAAAGTAATTTCGAAAAAACAATCTCTTTTTGATTGAACTATGAACTTTGGAATCAAATGGAAAATTTTTTTTGAGTCAAAAACGTTGAAAAATGTTTAAAGGAGACCCCTGCGTGGGCAAAACAATACAAAAGTATTGCCTTCGAATTGAAATAATTATTCAGCTAAAGTTGAATTATTTTTGTCGAGCTTTAATTTTATTTGTTTACTGATCACGCCAATGTCAGTAGGAATTGAGATCTAGTGAGTAAGTACTAGAATGGGATACTTGAAGCCAATGCAAACGAACTGAAACTGAAATTTTGGAAAAAAGAGATAAAAATACGACACATCATAATTCAAGATTCAGCAGTAAATATTGAAGATATAATGAAATGTGTTAAATGGCGACAAATTTGACCAAAAATGTTTCGACACCTTGCAAAAATACTTTACACCCAAAACTAAACAAAATGAAGCTATTCTGAGATAAGGTCTTAACTCATAGATTGATAAAGTTTTAATTCCTATTTATTTGGATTAAAGTTTAGGAGTATCGGACGCTCGAAAATAAGTCACAACCCCCTGTGGTAACTATTCGAAAGAACTTTTCCTTCAATTCTATGATACACAGAGAGCTTCTATCTCGAGAGTAGTCAGATGATAATGACTTACAAATTCCAACCTATAGCGGTCAGTCTAGGGTTTATTCCTTCAAAAATGGGTTTATCAAAATATTTGTCCATGTGTTGCTGAAACTTAGAATTCTTCAAGTTACTATGGTCTTCTAGCCTAAAAAATGCAAGAAACTAACTTACCGCAGACTATTCGAATAACAGGCACATTCACGCGCTCTTGGTGGTCGTTTGGCATTTTTTGGCAGCTATCAATTTATTATTGCCATTTACTTTTTACTATTTTGCATTTTCAAATTGTAACCAATTATTTAGAACACCTCAACTTCTGTCTGCACAGTCAGGCTGTTTTACTTAAATTGTCAAAAAAATCGTTATCGCCTGTAAACAAATCAACAAACTGGCGCCAACACCTTTTTCGTATAGTCAACTGAGTGGCTTGTGTTGCATGCAGCATGCCACATTTCATTGCTGCACTTTATTAAAAATAATTGAATGTCTTTATAAGCATCATTACAGAATAAATAACATAGCAGACACTGCTGCATAAATATTTATTGATACATATGCACGCACACATACATACATACATACACACATAAGTATTCGGTGCGCTTAAGTAGGCGCAGATATTAAAGAACATTAATAAAAATTCCAAATAAAAGATTTTGTGGAAAAATTGGTTTAGTTAAGCGTGTAGAGTCCCCACTAACGAGGTGTTATTATAAATTGACATGAAAATTAGCTTACACTTGAAGTTTACTTTTTGATTTATTGCCGCCTGTCAAAAGACACTACCAACTGCCAATCTGCCCTGTCTACCGTGTCTGCGCTGGCTATCTGCCTCAGCCTCCACGCTAGTATGCTCTGCTCTCCGCTGCTTATGGCTCACCACCGCCCATACGCGTCTGGCAGCCTCAGACCCCAAGTCTACCCACTTCGATTTGCCCCTCCACCGCTTGCCGCTTAACAGCTTGTTAGGTGCTACAGATAATTTATTTTACTTCAACGAGCAGACAAATAAATTAAAATGTAATAACAAATAAGCCGTGCAGCAAATGCATTTTATGCTTGAACGCCTCCGCAAATTCACTAGCAAGCTTTGTTGTCTTTTATTGTTGCTATTGTTGTTGTTTTTCTTAAATTTGCCTCAGCTTCTTCTCTCAGCTCTATTAGAGTTTTTTGCTTTTTTGGCACATAAATGTACACAAGCAGATACTAGCTTACATACATACATATGAATATGAGCATACAAGTGTCGGTATGTATGTAGTTTGGTACGTATGTATGTCGGCCGCTCTGCCACCAGCAATAGCGCCGTTTAGTGCACGCTGCTAGCGCCTATCTAATTTGGACTTGCATACTCGTACATACAGGCATACGTACATAAATACCCATATACTTAAATTGGTACGTTGCATTTACATGCGCCACGCATACGACTATGATATGCGGCTGTCATGCCACGCATTGCCAACCACGCCACAACGATATGCCACGCCATACTAAATGCGCCGTCATGCATGCAACTTGGCTATATTGCGCCAACAACTGATATTAATTGAATTTTTTTTAATAAATGTCGTTTCGTTTGCTTGGTTTTTGCTGATAAAATATTTTTAAAGTTTTACGAAGTGCTAAGGAGTGATAAGCGACATGCCACACGACCAAATTGTTTCACTGATAATAAATGTCATGGCAAAACTTCGCTTTTGACACAGTTTCGGGATAAAGCGAATCAGATTTGCGCAACAAATTTTAAAGCAAGGACGTATATGAGACAAAATTGAGTAAAAAATAATTAACAATAATAATTTAAGTAAATGGATGTTTTCTTTTTACTCCTAAGGAATGAGGGTAGAGTTACCCGGATAAGAATATGCCTATGTATATATATGGATATGGATATGGATATGGATATGGATATGGATATGGATATGAATATGGATATGGATATGGATATGAATATGGATATGGATATAGATATGGATATGCATTGGGATATAGATGAGTATGGATATGGATATAGATATGGATATGGATTGGGATATAGATGGGTATGGATATGGATATGGATATGGATATGAATATGGATATGGATAAGGATATGGATATGGATATGGATATGGATATGGATATGGATATGGATATGGATATGGATATGGATATGGATATGGATATGGATATGGATATGGATTAGGATATAGATGGGTATGGATATGGATATGGATATGGATATGGATATGAATATGGATATGGACATGAATATAGGTATAGATATGGATATGTATGTGGATGTTGATATGGATATGTATATAGATATGGATAAGAATAAGAATATGGGTATGTGTATGGATGTGGATATGGATATGGATATGGATATGGATATGGAAATTGATATGAATTGGATAAGGATAATAATATGGGTATGTATCTATATGGAGGTGGATATGGATATGAATATGGTTATAGATAGAGTTATGGATATGGATATGGATATGGATATGGATATGGATATGGATATGGATGTAAATATAGATACAAAAAACCGAAAAAAAATTTGGCACGTTCATTTCAGTTTCATGCACGGAGATTCGAACCTACGCGCTCTCGAATGGTAGTCACGCACGAATCCATTCGGCTACAACGCCTGTCATGTAGATATGGATATAAATACGAAAATATATATGGATATGGATATCGATATCGGTACGGTTACGGATGTAGTTATTGACATCGAAATGGAGACAGATAATAATACAAATAGATATATGGCTAACGATATTAATATGGAAATGGATATGATTATGGTTATGGATATGGAAATGGATAAGGATATTGATATGTTCATGGATCTAGATATTGGTTTTGATATATGGGTATGGATATGGATACGGATGTGGTTATGGATATGAACATGGATGTTGATATGGATATGTATATTGATATGGATAAGAATAAGAATGGGTATGTATATGGATATGGATATGGATATGGATATGGATATGGATATGGATATGGATATGGATATGAATATGGGTATAGATATGGATATGGATATGGATATGGATATGGATATGGATATGGATATGGATATGGATATGGATATGGATATGGGTATGGATATGGATATGGATATGGATATGGATATGGATATGAATATGGATATGGATATGGATATGGATATGGATATGAATATGGATATGGATATGGATATGGATATGGATATGGATATGGATATGGATATGGGTATGAATATGGCTATAAATATGGGTAAAGATGGAGCAGAAATATTGCCGCCCCATATCCAGAAAGGTTTAGAATGCACAGAAGTAATTATTGAATAACGTCTTTTGATACGAAGCGGTCTTATATAAGTATATTCCGATTCCATTACTATGGGCATACATACATATACGTATGCAGATAAAATGCAACTCTGAACAAATGTATCTGTTCTTAATAACCACCCATATACCAGAAGTGTATGACGCTGCCTAACAAATTTATGAAACCCCGAAAAAGATCAGGTTAGAGAGCCAAAACGCTACAATTTGTTTGTCTAAGAGAAATATTTTTAATAGCTGTTATACCCTACAATTTTCAAGCGTCAACACTAATATCAGCGCATTTAGGTAGTAGAAGTAGCGATTGCATGTGAATGTAAATGTGGATGCTGACGTGAGGAAAACCAGGATATCATACATTGTTTTTTTTTTTGCTTTCGTTACATAAAAGCACTACTCGAATAATCGCACGTACAACACCTGCCAAGCTCTACCAGCCCAGGCTGGTAGCGCAAGCACTTCGATAAATTTCTTTACGCTATTTGTGCCGCTCAACAATTTAAAGAAAAATTACAAACAATTTACTTAACAACAATAACCATACCAACTATGCGGTAATGGGCAAATTTACAATTACTTTAACAATAGTTCAACAGAGCGCCGCCGGCGAGCGTCGGCTATGGTATTCAGGCGGGCTATCCGCAGCTTGAGTACTAACGCGCAAGTAGCGAATTGCGACGCAATGCCAGCGCCACGGCTGCAACTACTACCACTGCAACTGCTGCTGCTGCTGCTGCTGCTGCTTAATAAGAGTAAGCATCGGTAATAATCATTATTGGCTAATAATCGATGTGCGTCCGTAACATGTTTCCATTATCCATAAACAAAATTAAGTGACCATTAAAATGCCATAAAGTCAGCTACGGTAGCAACAGCGCAAGCAACAACAATGACATTAAAAGCGGCAATCGCGGCAACGCTTGTGCATTGCATGAACGCGGATTATCGCGGCGTTACAGCGACAAAACTGCTGCAAATTGTTGCCAGCGGCTACTCCAAAAGAGTTTTCAGCTCCTGTGACCTACCACTTCCAATACTGCTTCACTACAGTCGCTCGCTTCGCTGGATGCCTGCCGCAGGCTTATTCAATGGGTGTTCACTTGATGTGGAAGGAGTTTGCTCTTCAATGCATTTTTGCTGGAAATTTATCGGCGCTGTTTATGCAATCGCCGGTGTTTTCTGTCATTGTTCGTGAAAATCGAAAATCGATACGTTTTGGCGAAATTTTAATGGAATGTTGCTGCTGTGTTAAGCGCATTAAAATATGTATTTCCCAACTGCAGCTAGCGCGCCCTCAGTTATTGCGAGCGAATAGTGACGACCATTACCAATAATGACAACAGACAGATCGGCATGCTTACACATTAGGGCGGACTAATTTGTATGGAACGACTTTTTCGACCGCCTTTCTAGCAGATTCGGATTCTATCCATTTCAGACCTGTCACTAAACTGCGGATAATTCATTTGCGTTGCTTGGCATACAAAGTCTTTATGTGATACGAAAACGCATTCAACTATTATATTTTGGTTTTTAAATATTCTTCAAATATTTTCAGGACTTGCACATTTGATGCATCCTCGTCTAACTTTATTTCAAAAAAACATAGCCACATATGAGGGTTTTAAATTTTTTTTTTTTTTCAAACTGTGATAAAGTTTGAAACAATTATTGTTCTTGGTTGGTTGATTTCATTCGGAATCCAACAAACGTTTCGCCCCATTTTGTTGCCACATCCTCACTACCAACTGGCATAGCTCTATCCAGTCTGTGCGGTTTAAGAATCTTATTTCGTTGTTTACGGCTAAGCCAGATAAGTGCTTGAGACTTTCGTGTCGCCAGGACTAATTTTGCATGCCGTCTGGTCTCTCTATCCACAATACGAGATTAAGAGGTACAGTATTTTGAGGGAATTGTATTCTTGATTGCACCCAGTGGTGTGAATATCCATTCTGCAAGAACATTCTTCATGACAGACCCTCCTCTTCCCAGTGTATCGTCTTTTTCGTTACCTTCAATGTTGTTTCGTTATGGTTCTCACTCAAGGTGCTAAGGCTATTCCGGCTTTGGCCCTTCAGTTTAGATCGTTATTAAAAGTTTGAGCTGCAACCAAAGCCTCAACCATCGCAAATAGGGCGTATCTTTAACTAACTTTCCGATTACTCGGCAAACAGTTCGGTACTACTACTACTTCAAGCACTACAGCAGGCCACTCCTTTTTGCACCAACGACGAACTTCATTCACGGGGCTGCATCCATATGCGGTCGCGGCTGGTAAAACTGACCTTGAACCACTCCAATGCACCAGAACAACTTTATGTCATGGTCCTCAGAACCCCTCTATATCCTTTCTTTTAATCTTTCTGTCGCTGGTTAAATTGTGGTGACTCTGTATTCACTGGATCGTTTTGTGAAATCAAATTGCATCCAAAGACTCGTTCAAAATATTAAAACAAAAAAAGTGTCACAATTATCCAACTTAAATTTTTTTCAGCAACAGGTCCATCTACAATTGGTTGGCAAAAAAGTTTACTATTCCAAATTGGTCGATGACTGGGACCCTCAGTATTTATTAGAAGCTACACTTGAAAATTACACTTTCATACTTCGTGACCTATCTAAGGAGCACTGCTCGTTCTGATATTTATTCACTTGTCCCTCGTCTCACTATCAGTACTCTCCCACCACGCATAATTTTTAGCGCAGCAATGATAGAAACAAACATAAACAATAATCACTACAATCGAAGCATCGCGGCCTGAGGGATTATCTTACATATAGAAATGAATATTTGTTTATTTGAAAGTATCTTAAAAGCTGCCAAGGAAATCGTCGGATTTCAGTAAAACTTCTTCAAATTATTGCCTATAATTGGCGGAAGGATACGGTTATAGTAAAATTTATTTAAAATAAGGGGGTGTGGCACGTCTTGTACAAGCCAGTTTTCAGTATTACATACTTTCCAGTCGTGCCTGAAAATTGAAATTTGGTACAAGAACATAAAATATTAATGCCTCAACAATTCGGATCAGAGGCCGGTTTGGATAATAACTTCGATACAGTTTCGATACCATTCGTGGTAGAGTATTATGTTTTTCCAGAAATGTATAAAATATCAATGCCTTAAAATCCCCAAAAAGTAGACGATATTGGTAAATAGGACGTGGTGCTTCCCATACAGACCAGTTTTTAATGTTGCCCATTTATGGGTGGCCTTTTATTACTCCCTGGAACCATAGGAAATAATAATAATTTATGGTAGAATAATGAGATTTTACACAAATGCAAATTAGGCGGTATTGATAAAGAAAGCATAGCACCTCCATCCAAACCAAGCTTTATTTTGCTTAATTTCGAAACCGTTTAATATCCATGTCTTGATATTGCTGAAAAGTGAAGGGAATTGGTAAAGGAAGCACACCAGACAAAAAGTAAGTACTGAAAGAATATAATCCAACAATATCTAGTTTCGGCCTGCACACTAAATCTTTAAATTTCATATTAACTAAACAAAATAACTCTTTCAATAAAATTAGTTTTCCTGCGGCAGCAACGCGCCGGGTAATGGCTAATATTTATTATATAATATAAAAATCTTAGAAAAAGTTTGTTTTAGCATAGTTTTAAAAACAATTTCGAATGCCCTGCATTTCAAAAGCGACAAGTTTTGGACATTTTTTTTTGTAAAATAAAAAAAATTTCAATTACTTTTTTGCTGTTGTTTGTACATGAAGTCGCTCGTGTAAGTAATGACGATCATTTTGAACCCAGAATCATTAAAATCGATTCATTTTTGACTAGTTATGAGCAATTAAAAAAAGTTTTCTTATTTAATTAAAAATATCGATATTGAGCCCAAAAACAAAATTGCCGATAAATCTTGAAAAAAAAATTTTTCGGGCGAACAAAAAAATACGTGTCTCATTATTTTGACAGAGAGCAACACATTTGAGTTACATCGAAATCGAAGAACATGTCCCGAATAGCCCGGTTGAATTGAAATGGAAAGCATTAGAAAAAAAAATCTGTTCGGAAGAAAATTAATAATTTTTTTTTAATGTAATAAAATTTAATTGTTCTAATTTTTTGCAAGTTTTAGTCTCATTTATATATAAAAAATTATTTAGAGCCACATTTCCTATTAAAATATAAAAAAATAGAATATATTTTGCTATATGGCACCATCTTGCTGGCTCTTTAGATGAAAAATAGATATCAGAAAATTAGCATTCACAGTGTCTTTCATATGAACTCCGTATTAATTAATTAAAAATAGCTTTTTTAAAATTTGGGGGTACACAATTTTAATTTTTTTAGTTGACACAGTTTCGGTATTTGTTAGGAAGATGTCGAAAAAAATGAGCAATTACAGCTCGGGGTGAGCCAGTGCTTCCTTCACAATCGCGCTCCATACGACTCGGTTAACTGCGTCGCTCTCCTAGCATTTATAAGACGTAAATCTGCATCAACTTCAGCTGCCCAACTTCTTAATGGTTTCCACGCTTTTTAGTGCCCATAATAAGAGAATTGAAGGTCCTATTGGTATTGCTGCTGTCGTCCATCCTGAGTGGGGGTCCAAACCATCTCAGTCGCTGAACTGTAGCCAACCCACAATGTTTTGATCTGATATCAACTGTTCGAATCCATCATTGTATCTGATTCTGTAAGATCCATCAGTTTTCCTTTGGACCACTCAGCCTTCCACCCTTCTTAGGATTTTACGCTCAAAGCAAAGAAAGTAGTTCTTTATGTTAGAAGTCAGTGCCCATGCCTTGCACCCAAATGATGCTACTGGTCTTATAAGCGTTTTGTAGATTTGTAGCTTGCACGACCTCGATAGTAATTCATTTTTGAGAAGTTTCAGATGAGCAAAATAACTTTTATTAGCATCGCTGCTAATGTTTACACCCACGTATTTAAGGTATTTAAAACTCCTTGTGAAAAATATATGGGCCCACCGCCAGGTTGCCATAGCGTGTGGCGCTTAAAGACCTGACGAGTTATTTTGTCTTCTCGACATTAACTTCAAGGCCGACTAGTTTTGCTTTAGTTATCAGCTCCTGCTTACAGTTAGCAAACGCGCGTTGGTTTTTCACAATGAGAGCAAGGTCCTCAGTATAGCCGCAGATCTGGACGCTTTTCGTGAAAATGCTACCTTCTAAGCCGATAGCGCTGATTACAAAATTTGAAATTAAGTTAAATATGACGGTGTGTCTCCTTGCTTGACATCTGTGGTAACATCAAATGAGTCAGATGTTTTTCTTTATATCACCACCTTGGATGTTGTTTCTGCCAGGGACATTGATAACAAACACACGAGTTTCTTTCGAAGTCCTTGTCGAGTTTCTTCGGAACTCCTTGCCGACGAAGCTTATTTCTATTGATGCCATCCAAACCTTTTTTTAAATCAACAAATAGACAGTGTATGTCAGACTGCCTTCATAAAATGTTTAAAAAAATTCGCTGATTACAAATTATTAGTCTATATGATCTGTTCCTTCCGAATCCAGATTGATACTCGCCCAGAATATCATCTGTCACCGGATTAGTTCTCTCGATGAGAACCCACCCTATTACACATATATGTATACCTATTTGTTCGCGCCAATGTGCCACCGAAACACATTTTTTACTGTGTCAATACACTGTGCGATCCTTGCCGGCTGCTCGAACGCTTGCACTGGTGAGAATTTTTCGGCGGCGCGCTATGTAAATGCTTTAATTAGTTTCGCGAATCGAATGGCGCTTTATGTGATTGTCAAAGCATTTCTCACGCCAGCACGCGCTGTCTTTAAAGAAAGATTTAATTTTCGTATTTTTATTTGTAAGCTTAAAGCTGGATTAACAGTAAAGTAATAAATTAAATAATTTATTTGTCGAAATTTCGACCTCAGTTAAAAGTTATCTTTGGAACTCCTGGGTGTGTCTAGTTGACTGTTTTAAAGTAAATCTTTAGAGTATGATTCCACGTACAATGAAAAGCATCCTCCAACAGTGCCCACCCGCTTTATAGAACTTCACACTTTGGTACAATAAAAGTCATACACAAAAAATAAAAAATTAAATAAACGAGACGCTATCCCCAAATAAAACTTTCGGCCTGATTCAGCTGTAATACCCATTTGGTAACAGCGCATGGTATGCACATAAAAGCGGCTAAAAGCACATTTATAGCAGAGCAAGGCTCACTTCGTGCTTATCCTGGTGCTGCTGCTGCTGCTGCTCGGTGTGACAGTGTGGCGCGATGGCAAATCCCCTTTGGCGCAGCTCAATAAAATACAAACAAATTGCTTTCAAATTGCCAGTCACTTCATCGCCTGCACTGTCCTATTGCAATGCAGCCGCCGCCATAAAGCGTTCAACCAGTTTGTGGCACGCGCTCGTGCGCTCCACCACCTCCTCATTTTGATTCCGTCGAACGCTAAATATGACATGACCCCAGGTAAAGCGTGTAATGGAATGTAATTACAACCATATTCATACCGCAATAACATCACATTTCACAGCATACACACAGCCGCACGAGGAATTTTTGTATGGGCATAGCAGCACAAGACAGTGTGGCATGTAGCTAGCGGCCAAAAAACCAATGCGACCGAGCTGTGGCATATCGATATCGATATGTAAATGATTCGCTGCGCCACACAAAGATTTCTTCTTTGTAAATATTCGAGCTATTTGCTTTTGTTGTCATTGGTTTTTTTTTTTTTGTTTTTTGTTAAGGCCACACAATGAAGTCGCCAAATGCGCGTCGCCAGAATTTACCAATATTGTAAATGTTAAAAAATGTTGCACGAACAAAACTCAATTTGGGTGCCTAGTTGCTCAAGGAAGGAGGAGAGGGGGAATGCTGAAGCAGTTACCGTTGCTTGTTCTGTAAAAATAAACTTTATTTTGTTTGGACAAACAAATTTGCAAGTGGCGAGCAGAATGAGAAATATGGGAAATCGTGGCCACAAACGTGGGTGTTACTAGTTTGAGTTTTGGGCAGCTGCAGCTGGTAATTGAGCTGACTGGGTGGCTATGGTGCTTTTAATGGAGTTCTGCATTTTTTACACAAGGATAAAGGTGAGCTAATCTAAAAGCGATTGGCATTCCCTGAGGGGACAAAGCTGTCACATAATGAAGTTCAATAAATATTTAAATAGCGTTTGGTTACCTGCTTATATACAAATAATAGTGAGAAGAAAAATACCATTGGAAAGTATTAGGTGATACAAAAAAAATATTAGGTGATACACCTCACGTTGTTTATGTTGCCTCCTGATATATTATACGACAATTTAAGGGGTAACTGTATCCGCGCTCAGTTTTGTCCCCACAAGTCAGGATTTTTTCTAAGCTAAGAAAATGGCTGAAAATGATGCATCTTCGATAAAATCAACAATTTTTTTGAGTTTCTGTGTAGGTTTAAAGAGTTCGAAGCCTCTTATTGAAAGACTATTAATTATTCAGCAGTACGAGTACTAGGGTCTAGGAAGCAGAAATACAAAGCAAAGTACGTGGTAAATGTCACAAACGATATTTGTTCCTTTTTCGCTTCAAGTTGACACACTGCCTCCGTGCGACGACTCCTGGATGTGGTACGAGAATCCGTCCGCAATGAACTAATATGTGCCACGAGCTGTCTTGCATCGGGTTTGAAACCCACCGTGTACAAAAATGGGTCTAATAAAAGACCCAAATAAGCCTCATATAAGGACTCCTTCTTTTGTGACGACCCCCACTTACCCTCCAAGGATAACGATTTGGGATATGCACCTGGAACACCTGAAATCTGTACCGAGCAGGAGTCGTTATCCAGCTAGTTGATATATATATATGATGAAATTTTTTTATTTAGCAAAAAAGAAAAAAAATTGAAATTTTTTCGAAATTCAATATTTTAAAAAATGTATTTTTGTTTTTTTTATAACTTTTTCCAAATCAAGAGGACACCTCAAACTTCAATTAAGCTGAATGCGCAGTAGCTAAAATGAGTTGTTATTGAGTAATGAATTTTTGAGTAAAAAACCGGTTTCGCACTTTTTGTTTTTTGCAAAATAAAAAATTTTCAACTAATTTTTTGCAACTGTTTCTACATAAAATCGCTCGTGTAAGTAATTACGATCATTTTGAACCCAAAAATATTAAAATCGGTTCATTTTTGACTAAGTTATGAGCATTTAAAAAAAAAATTTCTTATATTATTAAAAAAAATCGAGTTTGAGCCGAAAAACAAAATTGCCGATAAAGCTTGAAAAAAAATTTTTTCGGGCGAACAAAAAAATACGTGTCTCATTATTTTGACGAGAGAGCAACATATTTGAGTTACATCGAAATCGAAGAACATGACCCGAATAGCCCGGTTGAATTGAAATGGAAAGCATCATATATATATAATTGGCGCGTACACCCTTTTTTGGGTGTTTGGCCGAGCTCCTCCTCCTATGTGTGGTGTGCGTCTTGATATTGTTCCAAAAATGGAGGGACCTACAGTTTCAAGCCGACTCCGAACGGCAGATATTTTTATGAGGAGCTTTTTCATGGCAGAAATACACTCGGAGGTTTGCCATTGCCTGCCGAGAGGCGACCGCTACTAGAAAAATGTTTTTCTTAATTTTGGTGTTTCACCGAGATTCGAACCAACGTTCTCTCTCTGAATTCCGAATGGTAGTCACGCACCAACCCATTCGGCTAGGGCGGCCGCGATACCCTTAACGAATACAAGGCTATCCTCGTCGTACTCTAGGAAATGCGATGGACTGGGCCAGGATGCTCTAAAAATCGTTCCTATGACATCTACTACAGCTGCCATAAAACGAAGCACGAATCCGGAGTAGACATTGTATGTAGTAGGCCAGAGACTGCACCTTTTGTCTCCTAGTTCAAAACTACGAAAGGTTTGTCATATTCAGAGTCAAAATTAGATTACACAACCTGAGCCTAATTTGCATGCATGCCCAGACGACCGAGAAAGACGATGAGATCAAAAAATACTTCTGCTATAATATATTAAAATCTTGCTTGACGACTTTAACGCTAGGGTGGACAAGGAAAATGTCTTCGGCTCAATGGTTGGAAAATTCAGCCTACGTGATGAAACTATCAACAACGGAATGAGGCTGACCAACTTCGCCGCGACACGTAACATGGTAGTAAGCCGCACCTGATTCCAACATCAACACATATACAAAGCTACGTGACTACCTCCAGACGCGTTCACAGATTGACCACATTATGATAGACGGACGGCATTGTTTCAGTATTCAGTGTTGGCGCACAATTCGAGGAGCCAACATCACAGCCAAGGTCAGCACCCGCCTAAGTGTGGTAAAAATGCGCGTCAACACACATAAAGAAAACTGATGTCAGTAAGCTACAGTCACAAGAGATTGCCAGGAACATCGCCGCTTAGTCCCCCCTCCAGCTCATTCAAAGCACTCACCAACCCAACGTCGTAAATGGACAACAATCGCCCGCACGCGTATCGCAGCTGAAACGGTGGGTGGATTACACCAATAGCAGCGCAACACCTGGTACGATGCCGAGTGCTGCCACGCAACTGTAGCAAAAGACGCAGCATATAAAGCCACAATCCAGTCAGCCGCGGGCCACGACGGAGCCATATCGCTAGTTGAGGAGACAGAAGAGAGACATATTTTCAGATGCAAAAAACGGGATGTGGAAATACGAAAGCTCGATGAACTTGAGAAGTTAGGTGACAAGAAGATGACCCGAAAATTGTGCCAAAGTGTCAAAAGCCAGACCGAAGGTTTTAAGATCGGATTCAGTTTCTGCTTAAACGAAAACAACAATCTGGTGATGGATGACCTAGACACTTTTAGGTTATGAAGAAATCGCTTCTCTCAGTTGCTTAATGGAGGATGTTGCAGCGTGGATGGGGAAGTAGCTACTAATACCCCAGTCGCGGACGGTGGAATCGTGGTACCACTAACGACCTAGATGGAGTGGGAACATGCATTAGGTGTCTCAGAAACTTATTGTAAGCAGACGGACTTCCGCTGAGTTTTCAATCGCAGCCAAGCAACTGCTATCTGAGTGTGCTTTGCCCAATACATAAGAAGGGTGATCCTGCAATCTGCGGAAACTACTGCGGGATAAGCTTGCCTAACATCGCATGTAAGGTCCTGTCGAGCGTATTGTATGAGAGAATGAAGACTATCGTCAGCAAACTGATTAAACTTTATGAGTGCGGCTTCAAACCTGGTAAGTCCAACATACCCAGATCTTCACAACACGCCAAATCCAGGAGAAGACGTACGAAAAACAACTCGACACACACCATAACATATCAGCGTCGATTTCAATGCCGCCTTTGATACTATGGATGTAAATCACCTCTGTGTCGCTATACCTGAGTTTGGATTCCCTGCAAAACTATGGTTGTATAAGTCGACGTTGCGTGCTACCACAAGCACCATCAGAATCGGAATTAACATCTCCGAATCGTTCGATACTCTTACTGGAAAAAATCTTTTGCGCTGTCAAGCCAAGCCACACTGGTACTATCTTACACAAGAGTAACCAGCTACAAGCATATAGCGATGACATCGACATTATCGGCGAAACCAATCGCGGTGCATGCTCGGCTTACTCCAGAAAGAGGCGGGCAATGTGTGTATTCGGTGAATGGAACACACAGGTAGTCTTCGTATGTTGGACAACATGTCAGTGTTGACAACCACCAATTCGAAATTGTGGACTTTGGCAGCAGCATTAACATCAAAATTGACGTCGGCTTAGAGAATCAAACGGAGAACAACTTTTGCCAATAGGTGTTACGTTGGGCTCAGTAGGCAATTGAGCAGAATAGCTCTCTCTCTCGAATGACCAAACTAACACTCTATAAAACGCCCGGCCTGCTCTATGGCGCAGAGGTATGGACGAAGTCAACAGCAGATAAGAATGTTTTGGGAGCCTTCGAGAGAAAAATTCTATGTGAAATCTTTGGTCGCCTACGCGTTAGTGAGGAGTACCGCGTAGGGTAGAACAGCGAGCTGTATGAGCTATATAGGACCATGGACATAGTTAAGCGTGCAAAAATTCCGCGGTACCGGTGGTTTGGCTATGTCATCTGTATGAGAGAAGACGCTCCGGCAAGACGAAGTTACGACGCGGTACTCCAAAACGGAAGACGTTGAAGAGGAGGAACATATCTACGTTCGAAGGAGTAAGTGCTACAGGACCTGAAATATAAAAGTGGTTCCCAATGGGGTGTTTTTTTTTTTCTTTTAAGTAATTTTTCCTTTAAGTACATCGCGAGATATTTAGAGGCGCAAAATTAATCATCCAATTTTGTTTTTGAATTCCTTTTTGTCTTGATAAAAAAATTTAATTAGAGTGATAGAAATATTTAATTTGAACTCTATGCGCTCCACTGTCTGTTGGCATAGTATAGCTGTTTAGTTCACAAGTGACAAATATGGTTGACGCACGACGCTTCTTCTTCTTAATTGGCACAATAGCCGCTTACGCGATTTTGGCCGATTTTGGGGCCAGTTGTTTCTTTCTCGTGCTAAACGGTGCCAATTGGGCAAACCAAGTGAAGCCAAGTCCTTCCCCACCTGATCTTTCCAACGCAGAGGAGCCCTTCCTCTTTCTCTGCTACCTCCAGCTGGTACCGCATCGAATACTTTCAGAGCCGGAGCGTTTGTATCTATTCGGACGACATGACTCAGCCAACGTAGCCGCTGGAACTTTATTCGCTGCGCTATGTCTATGTCGTCGGAAGGTTCATACAGCTCATCATTCCATCGCCTGCGATATTCGCCGTTGCCAACGTGCAAAGGTCCAAAAATCTTGAGTAGGATCTTTCTCTCAAACACTCCAAGCGTCGCTTCATCGGATGTTGTCATCGTCCACGCTTCTGCGCCATACGTTAGGACGAGCATAATGAGAGTCTTGTAGAGTGTTAGTTTTGTTCGTCGCCAAAGGCCTTTACTACTCAATTGCCTACTTAGTCCAAAGTAGCAGTTGTTGGCAAGAGAGATTATACGTTTAATTTCAAGGCTGACATTGTTATCGGTATCGACGCTAGTTCCAAATATTGGGTTGGGGAAAAAGAAATATCGTACTTTCGATTTAAATTTGACGCTTTATTTAACGTACTTAGAATTATCCGATTCAAGTCGTATATGCCCCGTTTTTTTTCGCAAATTTGTTGCCTTTTATAAGGCAACTTCATTATCCCCCCTCGCAAGCATTGCTTCGGTCCAAGAGATCTTTTTTGCATCAACACGTGTGGCACCCAAACATCCAGCTTTTTTTGGAATTCAATCTTCTGCAAATGGTTCCAAACGGTGTTGTGGTCTACAACTAGTTCCTGACTAATCGAGCGAATGCTCACATGCCGGTCTCTTTGGATAATTTCAACGATTCTATCAGTCTCTACGACGATTGGCCTACCAGTACGGGGTGCATCTTCGACATCTACTACACCAGAACGAAATCGCTCGAACCAACGCTGTGATGTGCGAATCGTTACAGTATCAGGCCCATATATTTCACAAATTTTTGCCGCCGCCTTCGTTGTATTTTTACCTTTAAGGTAGTAAAGACGTAAAATATGACGAATTTCTTGCTTGGTGGACTCCATCTTTGACGCGCTATAACTGTCAAAGAGACACTTGTAGTACAGATTGTCGTCTTCAAATCGCCGTTTAGTGTGACCCAATGCAATAAGTACAACGCAAGATATGTTTAAATGTCGCGCTCAATTGACAAAATACGACATTTCTTTTTCCCCAACCCAATATTAAAAATCTTCGGATAGCGTGATTAATTTTGTGCCACCTTGTATTACTTCTTTATCTGTGTATGTTCTTTTTTTCTCTGAATAACTCAACTAAGGAATAAATTCATAGATATTTCTCCTTTATGAATACCTGATTGATTTAACTCCAAGTTTTATTTAGAAACCGCCAATATCTTCCCAACTCTCTTCGCCTAAGCCAACTAAGTAAGCCGCCGTGCATAATCGCTTAAAATTAATTTCCACACCTTCCAATTGTGTTAATTTTCGTTAATATATGTAATCGGATTTAAATCGTATTTTAATTGGCTATAAGCCTAAGGTACCTCCAAGCTCTTGTGGCGCACCAAACTTTTTATTATATACTAATATCAGAATACTTTTTTTTATTGAAGCAAATAAGTTGAAGAAGCAAAGTAATGTCATATAAATTTTCGTCTTATTAGCTGCTACAACAGCACAACATCAACGAAAAAACAATACCGAAATGTGCGTGCAACAGAGCAAAGAACTCGCCTATAGACATAAATAACCGATAGCAAAAATGTTGACTTTTCGTCGTTGGTATTTTAATGAACCGAAACATATTTGAATTATCAATTAAAGCAGCAAAACACCTTACACGCCCACTTGTTGCCGCAACAAGCGCTGCAATATGCAGCAAAAAAAAGTTCAACACGAAGGCAAAGGCAACAAGTGGCAGCTAGCACTGAGTAGCGGTGAGAATGTTGGCGGCCCACAACGAGGCATAGCGAACGCCAAAAGCTGCAAGACTCAGTTCGGCGTTCAGGCAGTCGCCCATTCAAAGAGACAGAACGACTGAACGACAGACGACGGCTGAGTGAGGCTTGGGTTGTAAGTCGGTACATTTAATCTGAGTCATGGCAAGAAATCGCTGAAATAAAGACAGCAGTGACGGCGACAACGACGACTGTCAAACTGATTAAAATATAAACATTTAAAGAAACGAATCCGAAAGTGAAGTAAGTGGAACGGGAATAAGTAAATAAGAGTAAGGCAAATGTCGCAGAAGCCAAGCTACGACAGCGACATACCACAGTCAAATTAGCATTTCCCTTTGTCTCAGCAGACACAGTACAGCGGGCATCATTAAACGCAGTCACAAGAACAAACGAAGGCAAAAAACATAAATGAAAATGAAAAAAAAAAACTCACTTTAACGAAATCCTCACAAAAACAAATCGTTCGCATGCAACGCATTCGAGGCACAAAAAAACTGCTCTGATCCCTAACAAGCAACAACAAAGCTGTACGGCGATTGCTCTATGTCGCTCAACAAGTTGAAGTCCAAGCGAAGGCAAAAACAACAACGGCGGCGACGAATACACAACGCTGGACTGTCGCGGCACGCATGCGCACCGCACTTCGCCATGGCAATGGACGTGCAACATACACCCACCGGACAGGTGCGTTGCAAATGCCACAACCGAACAGCCGCAAAATCACACAAAGTCCCGCATGAAGATTTGCCACCGACGCGTCGCCGCCAAGGCAATCAGGCGATTTTTTGTAGTTATTGCTGTTGTGATGATGCTGTTGCCGGTTTGTTATCTGCATTTGAAGTATTCGTCTGGCCGTTGCTCGGTGTGGTTGCAACATGCGAGGACATTCGTAATGTCATTTAAATTACATTAAATTATTTGAAGGCAAAAAATGGCGACACAAATAAATTCGTTAAAAATGAGAGCAGTGGTGTGGGGGAAGCGGTGATGAGCGCGAAAGACATGCGCATGGAAAGAGGCGAAGTCAGGCAAGTGAATGTGGTGCACACTGAAAACAAAAACGAACAAAGCGCTAAAATTATTAAAACCTGCTATGAAAATGGTTGATCTTTAAGAACAAAATATCGCAAAATTCGTGATTTTTTGGTGGAAATGATCACCCCAATGCGTCGTCAATTCAAATGGTGGTGAAAAAATTTCAAAAAACTTCTAAAGTACATCTAAGCGCGCCTTTTAAAAGGCGCGCATGTAGAATTGTATCTAAAATTTTCTGGATATTAGGAAAACCTATCACAAGAGCAATATTTTCCACTGATTTTTCACTGATTCGCTGTACCTATTTCAATATAATTCGAAAAGTTATGTAAATCCCACTGTGAAACTTCAAAGAATTACTGAGCATAATTAGGAAAACGACCAAAAATAGGAAAAAATCTGAGAGGGTGTATTTTTAAAATATTATTAGGTGCGCAACTAAGTTCCCGCTGTTTTTTGATGAAAATACAACTTTATTCTGAAAAATGGTGACAAGTAAATCATTGAAAGTATTGCTCATCGGTGGCTACTACTTTTTCATATTTTTCTGGTAGATCTCATATACCGTCGCGGTAAAACTGTTCATCTTTTGAGGCTATCCACGTATCAAGCCATTTTTTGATGTCTTCATATGAATGGAACTGCGGGTCAGCTATACCCTGCGCCATCGATCGGAACAGGTGATAATCGAACGGCGCAATATCCGGAGAATATGGCGGGTGGGATAGGATTTCCCATTTCAGTGTTTCCAGGTAGGTTTTAACTGGTTTGGCAACGTGAAGCCGAGCGTTGTCATGCTGTAGCATCACTTTCTCATGCCTCTCCGCGTATTGCGGCCGCTTCTGGCGCAGTGCTCGGCTCAATCGCATCAATTGAAGTCGATACCGATGTCCAGTGATGGTTTCGCTTGGTTTTAACAGTTCATAATAAATAACACCAATTTGGTCCCACCAAATACATACATGGCGGCCGCCGTAGCCGAATGAGTTGGTGCGTGATTACCATTCGGAATTCACAGAGAGAAGAACGTTGGTTCGAATCTCGGTGAAACACCAAAATTAAGAAAAACATTTTTCTAATAGCGATCGCCCCTCGGCAGGCAATGGCAAAACTCAGAGTGTATTTCCGCCATGAAAAAGCTCCTCATAAAAATATCTGCCGTTCGGAGTCGGCTTGAAACTGTAGGTCCCTCCATTTTTGGAACAAAATTAAGACGCACACCACACATAGGAGGAGGAGCTCGGCCAAACACCCAAAAAAAGTGTACTCGCCAATTATATATATATATTATATATAATACATAGCACACCCTCCGCGTATTCGGATAACTTGAATATTCGGCCGAGGCGACGACGTAGAAGCATGATCGGGCAGTCCCCATGACTTTCTTTTCTTTGGATTACTGTAATGAATCCATTTTTCGTCACCCGTCACGATGTGATAAAGAAAACCCTTCCTTTTTTGGAGCAGTTGTTCACGGGCGAGAAAACGACGCTCAACATCCCTTGGTTTTAACTCATAAGGAACCCAAGTAGCCTGTTTCTGAACCATTTCCAAAGCATGTAATCGCTTGGAAATGGATTGGTGGGTAACTCCTAATACTGAAGCAAGTTCTTCTTGCATTTGACACGGATCCTCATTGAGCAATGCCTCCAACTCAGCGTCTTCGAAGGTTTTTGGTCTTCCTTCACGCGGACGGTCGTCAACATTAAAATCAACGTTTTTTGAAGCGACGGCACGTTTCGGTACGTTGTTTCACTTCAAGCAGCATCTCCATAAACTTTTTGTAGCTCTCGATGCACTTCAGCCACCGTTTTTTTCGAAAGAAAGAGGAAAATCAACAAAGTGTAGACTATGTAGAAAAATATTTTTTTTTTAGTATTTTTATTTTTAAACGGACTTTTCAAACGGCCCTCATTTATACTTAGTCCTCGTTTGCGTCTAGAACCATTCCCTTCCCTACTTTACTCGAGCATCAGAAATGCGTTTAAAAGTTTACCATTGCCTGCCGGGAGGAGGTCGGATATTAAAGACAATCTCCGTTATTTTATTGTGGGGAATTCATTGAAATTTTGTATGAGGAGCCAGACAATAGTTTCCAACGGAGCACTTGACGTATTTTTAGAGAAGTTCTCGTTTCCAGCACAGGCAACTAAATGGATCGTCCCTCGGAACATGCCATATTAAATAAAAATATCCCCATATTTCAATACCCGTTCCGTTTTTAATTGACAAACACGCTGAGCTTCGGAATCAGTGCTTGTTTACCATTGCCGCAAGCCACATATTTTTTTTTTAGTGTAATTTCCAAATGGCTGGTGAATGGAAAAGCCGCCGACTTGCTGACATGAAAACGGGCGGACAGGCGAACAAGTGAACAGACAGACCGAATGGCATTCCGACGAACGGGCGACAGGTAGTTGATGCGAAACTCGTTGTTGCCACAGCGCAAATGTGTGAGTGCTCATATAATCGCC